>NC_079194.1:196560619-198964578 GCF_029499605.1 Hyla sarda
AGCCGGAGATTGCCAAAGGCAGTGCTCTGGCTCTGCCATAGAGTTGTATTGAGGGGGCGTGTCAGCTGCTTCGTGCGGTGGTCAGTACACCCCCTTCCCACGGGCTGCCAGGGCCCTGTACAGGAGATTGCTGGGGGCCCCAGCGGTCGGACCCCTTGCGTTCGGAAACTTATCCCCTATCCTTAAGATAGAGGATAAGTTTTTCAGACTGGATTACTCCTTTAACATAGATTTCCACTATACTGTTATCAAGTTACTTGCATTCATTATAATAAATGTGCAGCTGGGATGGCCCTTCCTTTTTTCAAAATTGGCAGGTGAGGTGTAACTAAAAAAAAAAATTCAGAAATTTGAATTTTTTTTGGCAAAAACAGTCAAAATTTAATGATAAATTCCCCAATATGTATGTTACCAGAGGGCTTGACGAGGATAATTTAGGACACCCAGAACTGCCATCTGCCTCCACCCTTGACCATAAGCTGTAAAAAGGACCTGGCAATGGGCCTCTTTATATCTGTTTATTAAGCCCAGGCCCCTAATGGCAGTTCTTCTAGTTCTGCCTTGATAAGAGCTCTGAGGACATGTCTACATGAGTCAGAGCCATAAGCTGCTCTGGTGGAATTAGTCTGACCATATTGTCCCTGCAGGCTTCTCTCTCTACCGTAGGGTAGAGAAGATGCAGAGATCAGTTTGTTACTACATCTGTAGTTGCTGAACAGTGGTCTCAAACTGAGTCCCTCCAGATGTTGCAGAACTTCAACTCCTACCATGCCCAGGCAGCCATTGGCAGTCCAGGCATGCTGGGAGGTGTCCAACATCTGGAGGGCCACAATTTGAGACCAATGGTATTCAACTACACATGTAGTTCTACAGACAAAGGCAGCCCATTGCTAAAATTAGGGGATTGTCTTTTGTTCTGTTCCCTAATGACTCGGAGATGGACTCCAGCATATTTTAGTTTGCATATAATGCTAGCTCAGCAGCAATATTCTAGCTATGTCGTTTGTGTCATCCCAGCTCAGTTGCATCTATGTTGAATTTTAGACCCTTTTCTTATGGCAGCTGTGTCATGTGATGTTTGACTACCAATCCCCCAACAGATGATCTTCTATGCAGACAGAAAGTTAGTCGGCCCTGTGTTTTTACTACTACAGAATTACATTATCAAATCTCTCCTTAGTGTCCAGATGTCCCTGAGTACATAGAGTGCTTCTGAATATATAATTTCTTCCTGGGGTGAGACTGGGGTGCAGTGATATAAACCCCATCACTTACACTGACTGCCCATACTTGGAGTCCTTGGAAACTTCCAGGCAGACTTTATTGCCCAACTGAAGTGGTTTGGCAGAAGCATGACTGTTATAATCCTCCTGTTGTCTCTGCTTGGCCGGGCCAATCTTTCTGCTGAAAATTTCTTTGGCCTCTTAGATTCTTCTCTGGTGGTCAGAGACCCACTCCAGGGAGGCTTGCATAGAGTTGTTGAATGGGGCTTGGAGCCTAAATATTCGGTCTTTAGGCAGCTGTCCATTGTGCCCCATCATCAAGTAGAAAGGGGTGTACCCCGTACAACAGTGGACTGTGTTATTATAGATCTCCAATAGTTCGGGCAGCAGTCGGGGCCACTCTTCTTGTCTTGGCACAGAGACTGCTCGCAACATGTGGATAAAGACTTGGTTGATGCGCTCAGAGAGCCCATTCTCCTGGGGGTGATAAAAAATAGTCTGGAGTTTCTTGCAGGCATGGAATTGACACAGCTCTTTGAAGAGTTGGGCCTCGTAGGCTGTTCTCCAGTCCGTTAGTACAGACTCCGGATGCCCAAGGCTTTGCACCCAATTGAATTAGAACATCTGGGCCCCTGTCTTGGCTGTAAGATCTTTGACGGGAACGACGACAACCTATTTAGAGTAGTGATCTACCATGGTGAGAACACAAGTGTACCCAGACCGGGTAGGAGACAACTTGACATGGTCTAGCGCAACCAACTGGTTAGGCCCTTCAATCTGGATGGAATGGAGGCGTGCTCTTGCGTCCTTGCGGATGTTCTTGGTGACATTACAGACAGCACATTCACTGCACCATTTCTCAATGTTGCTCCGCATTCCGATCCAATAGAATCTTCACCTGACAGTAGCTTCGGTCTTTTGGACTCCAAAGTGTCCTGACTGATCATGGTATGTGTTGAGGATCATCGCTGCGTCTCTTCGGGGAATCAGAATCTGATAAAGTCGATTACTAGAAACCGGATGCAAAGAATTTCGGCACAACAGCCCTTTGTGCACAGTCGCTTCCTCTGTCGCCACAGACGTCTCAGCTCATAATCACACTGGGCCTGGCATAGACAGGTTGGTACTTTCATCTTGAAGAGTCTTCCAGGTGTACAGGTCTTCTTTAAACTTTTTGGACCTGGGTTCACCGTCCATCAGGGCAGTCACAACATTCTGGTTCACGAACCGTTGATAAAATGGGGGCATCACCACGTCTTCCCACATGTCTTTGACAAGTGGTTCTTTGTCGGGCGTCATCAGAGACAGTACATCGGCAGTGACATTGGACTTGCCGCTTCTGTACTTGATGGGAAAACTGTAAATGGCTAATCTTGAAGCCCAACGCTGTTCGATGGCACCCAACTTGTCAGTGTTCAGGTGGGCCAACGGGTTATTATCTGTGTAGACAGTAAATGGCTTGGCAGCCAAGTAGTCTTTTAACTTTTCGGTCACGGCCCATACCATGGCAAGAAGTTCTAACTTGAATGAGCTGCAGTTTGCATTGTTCTTCTCTGCTCCTCGCAGGTTACGACTGGCATAGGCAACTACTTGCTCTTGCCCTTCCTGGACTTGGGACAGGACAGCTTCCAGACCTTCGAAAGCATCGGTATATAACCGGAACGGCTGACTGTAGTCTGGATACGCCAGGATGGGTGGTTTGGTTCTGTCAGGAGACGTTTAAGAGTTCGGAACGTTGTCTCTTGCTCTTCGGCCCATTCAACAGGTAGTTTCCCATTGTAGTTCTCCTTTGCCGTACCCCGTAAGAGAGCTGTGAGGGGTTCTGCAATCTGGGCGAAGTGGGGAATGAAGCGGCAGTTGTAGCGGGCAAATCCCAGGAAGCTCCTGACATCTTTCACCGTGCGCGGGGTAGGCCAGTTCATAACAACTTCCACATTTTCAGGATTGGGCTGGACTCCCTTGGCACTGACAACATGACCCAGGTAGTGTACCTGAGGTTTGAGCAATTGACACTTTGATGGCTTGATCTTCAGCCAATGCTTGATCAGGACTTAGAAGACGTCTCGCGGATGACTAAGTTGTTCCTGGTAGGACTTGGAATACACAATGACATTGTCCAGGTAGAATAGAACACTTTTGAAAATTGAGATGGACCATTCACCTTACCATCAAACGCTGGAATGTGGCAGGGGCATTACATAGTCCAAACGGCATTCTTTTAAACTCGAACAGTCCCATGAGTGTCACTAAGGCGGGCTTCTCCCGGTCTTCCATGGCCATGGGCACTTGCCAATATCCGCTGGTTAAGTCCAGGTTGGAGAAGTAAGCAGCAGACCCGAATGCTGTGAGGGACTCCTCGATCCTTGGCAGAGGATAAGCGTCCTTATGTGTTACATAGTTCAGTTTCCTGTAGTCGACACAGAAGCGGATGGTTCCGTCTATTTTCTTGACCACGAAAAGTGGCTCTGACTTTCTTGGATGACGTTTGGCTCTTTCATGTAAGCCAGCATATTCTTAACACTCTGATACATGCCTGGCGGGACCGGGCAGTGTCTTTCCTTGATAGGAGGGCTGTCCCCTGTGAGGATTTAATGTTGGATCATGGACATATGCCCAAAATCTGTGGGGTATTTGCTAAAAGCTTCATGGTACCTTTTTTCAACATTGATGACTCCCTTGACTTGGTCCCTTGAGGTAGTGTCATTTACAACTCTGAGTTGTGCCCACCAGGGCTCGGGAGGACTCTTACTGGATCCTTAGTCTGCATGCTGTTGGGCCATCATGCATTCTGTTAAGATGTCATTTCACTCTGTGAGAAACAACTGGGCTACTTGGGTGCATTTGGGTAACACAGTAGCAGCATCAGACAGGTTGACTAACCGGACTGGAAGTTTCCCAATGGTAACGGTGACAAGGCTTCTCGCAGCTCAGACAAGAGGGTGGTCTTCTAGTTGCAGAGGCTCCAGCAGGGCTTGTTAGTCTCTTTTCTTGACTCCGGGACGTGCATGACACCAGATGATAGTCTCTGTGTTGGGTTGCAAGGTCACCGACCGTATGTCTTGTACTCGAACTCTGCAGATTTTAACTTGCTTGTTGGCAAACTTCCACTCTGCTTGTAGAACTTTCAAGTGGTACTGCGCAGCCCGCTGGCCTGAAGGGGACATATGGGGAAGATAGGCATGCAAGGCATCTATTATTTCAACAAAACAGTTTTTCATAATGTTTATCCCTGATATAAATTCAGCAGACCCCTTATCTGTCACATTAGTTACAATCACTCTCCCAACTGAATGGTTGGCTCCCAGTATCCATGTCTGGGGATTGGTTGCCCATTACCAGCAACTACTCTGAAGTTAACATCCTTTGGTTCACACAATAAACTAGCATCCCAATGCTGATAGGATTTTTTTTTTAGGTATAGTAGACACTTGTGACCCTATATCTATCAACGCCTTCAACAGTACACATTCTACAATAATTTTTACATAGGGGCAAGAGGTGACATAAAGTTAGAGTCCGGACTTAGGTTGTTCGGGGATTGGACCTGATGACTGTTTTCCTGAGAGCTGGTTTGCGACCTTAGGGGAAATCCCAACACTGCATTTTCCAAAGTCTTGGTTTATTACAATAGGTACAAAAGGGTCTTTGAGTCCCTGAGGGTCTATTAGGCAGAAAGCTGCGGGGGTTGAAATTGTGGGGAGCAGGGGCAGGTTTTCTGGGTAGGGGGCGGTTTACGGTCAGGTGGGGCAGACCAGGTGGCAAGCCATTTCACAGCCTTAGTCAGTTGTTCAGTGTCCTGCCTACCAATCTGTAAATCTGAGGCTGCAGTGACTGACAAAGCAGATGACACTGGGGCGGGGGCTGGTGCTGGTGGTGGTATAGGTTTGGCTACCACCCCTAATGGCTCTTGGACAGGTGGACAAGCTTCCTCTAACTCAGTCCCGGACTCAATCACTTGGATAGCTAGTCTCTTGAAAGTGGGGAATGACAAGTTGGGGTTTTGGACCGCTAACATTCTCAGCTGGGCTTTGTCTCACTTATTATGAGCCCCATCAATAAATCTGTCCATTAACACCTTGTTGCCCTGCTCAGGAGTGAAACCATCTAATTTTTGAACAGTCTCTAGGGCATTCTGTAGGACTACGGCATATGCTCTTAAGGTCTCACCTGGCTTCTGTCACCTTTCTTACAACCGGAGACGTACCTCTGATGGAGAATGGAACTCAAATACCTGGTACAGTCCTTCACAGATCTGCTCTACAGCTGCCTTCTCGGAGGCTGGCCAGGTGCAGACTTCTTCTTACGCTGGTCCCTGTAGTTGTCCTATGAGCAATTGCACCAGTTGATTAGGAGGGAAAGAGTAAAAGACAAACAAACTCTGGATCCTTTCTTTGAAATCCCTCAGGGTCAAGGGGTCTCCATTGTAGGTAGGGAGGACAGGGTTCCCCATGAATACCGATGCAGACGGTAGAACACCAGGGTTGTTGATGTGGACTGCAGGAAGGACTGGCAACATTCTGGCTGCTGGGGCATGTTATGATTCCGCTGCTGGAGATGGAGGGGCACTGTCGCCTGGTTGATCTGGAGAGCTGGGTTCTGACATCTTGTTGAATTTTGAGTGTGCTGTCACTTTAAGAAGAATAAGGTGATTTCCCCCTTTAAGATAATTGCTGAAGTGCTGCAGTGGCAGTTATCGGCTAGTGGGGGTACTATAATGAATGCTCCCCCTCTATTTTGCCGGTACCCGGCAGTAATTTGTCTTGCGACCAGACTTGCGGACACTAATGGGTTAATGCTAATAGCTACCAGCATCAGAGACTTGATACTGGTAATCGTTGGTGTTGGCAGAGTCTGCGCTGCAGCGGCTGGTTGAAAGAAGACAGCGGAGCCGGACACAGCCGCCGGAACCTCCAATATGGCTGAGCCCAGGGAACTTCCTGTTTTGGTCCAGTTTACAGTCTTCCCCTTTGCAACACAGAGCGGCTCTTTGGTTCCTCCTCACTGTGCTGGAGAGGCATCACCGCTGGGGACTGACAGAGCGGAGCTATGACCGCTCGCACGTGCGGGAAACACGGAACCCAATTAAAAGGGTACTCCGGTAGAAAACTTTTTTTTAATCAACTGGTGCCAGAAAGTTACACAGATTTATATATTACTTCTAAAAATTTTTTTTAATCCTTCCAGTACTTATTAGCTGCTCAATACTACAGAGGAAATTATTTTCTTTTTGGAACACAGAGCTCTCTGCTGACATCACGAGCACAGTGCTCTCTGCTGACATCTCTTTTAATTTTAAGAACTGTCCAGAGTGGGAGAAAATCCCCATAGAAATCATATGCTGCTCTGGACAGTTCCTAAAATGGACAGAGATGGCAGCAGAGAGCACTGTGGTCATGATGTCAGCAGAGAGCACTGGGTTTCAAAAAGTAAAAAAAAATCCTCTGTAGTATTCAGCAGCTAATAAATACTGGAAGTATAAAGATTTTTTAATAGAAGTAATTTACAAATCTGTTTAACTTTCTGGCACCAGTTGATTTAAAAAAATGTTTTCCAGCGGAAAACCCCTTTAACCCTTTCATGCACCAACTCTCAACAATCCACGATGGCAAATAACAGTCTTTTCTTCACCTCCCCCTCTGTTTCACAATGCCATGAGTAAAACACTTTTAACTTGCAAAGTCCCATATACTTTTTGGCGCAGACTTAAATCGCATCGGCATGCAGTTTTTGCAGACCATATTGGACACAGTTCAGACTAAGGGGGAGGACTTGTGGCATAAAGTGCACACTTGTATCTTGTTTGTGACACCAAAAGTTGTGGTAGCGGGGTGTGTGGTTCAGGGCAGATGTTGTTACCCTAGGGGCAGATGACATTAACCCCTTGTATTTGTGACGCTAGGGCATGGTTTAGCCTATAACCACCTGAAGGTATACCGCTGGATCCTGGGCTAGGTATTGGGGCAATAAAGACTCCGACACCAAGTTACGGACAATGGTTGCTTTACTGAGGGTAGACAGTTGGTAAAGTCTATACAGTTGAGCCAGGGCCCAAGGAGGTGACCATTGACTCAGAGACCTTAAGGGCTTGCTGGGGATTGTAGTAAGACTGGACATTTTGGTGCAGGCCACGCTGACTTGACAGCTGACGGGGACTGACTTGACTCATAAATCTGTGACTTTAGCTTACTTGAATTGATGGTGGCTGCAGGACTTGACTTGAGGCCTCCAGTACTCTGGAGACACACACTAGGCACGACTGCACTGGACCTCAGCAGGAAGCAAGAGCAGAGCTCAAAGAGAAAAGAGCATGAGCTAGCTCCTCCCAGGGCATATATGGGGGAGACCAGCAGGGAGCTCATTGGTCACTCTTGGGGTCACCTGGTCACTGATACCTCCTGGGTAACAATCACATGACATAAAATGTAATGTTGCTTTAAGAGTTATACCATGTGATATAACACTTTACATGGTAAAATATATTTACAATGGGGAAAAAAGTGTAGGGGGCCTTGGGGACACTGAAGGAGGCTGCCTGACAGGACAGCAGGAGCATGGGGTAACACCTCCAGTACTTGGCCACCACATCTCCTATGAGATGCAGCTTTACATTGCTTTTCCATGCCACCTATTTATCTCAAGTGGAAGGAAAACTAAAGATGCATCACAAAGGAATAGATTAAAGGAGTATTCTAGTGCAGTAAAACATATCCCCTATCCAAAGGATAGGGGATAAGTTTTAGATCACAGGAGGCTGACTGCTGGGACACCCCATGATCTCCTGCATGGCAGTCCCCAGGAAGGGGGCTGTCGACTCTTGCACGAAGTGGTGACCGTCTTGACCCCCCTCCATGTATCTCTACGGGAGAGCTGGAGTTCGAGTATCTCCGGCTCTCCCATAAAGGTACATGGAGGGGGCATGTCGACTGCTGCTTTATGCAGAGGTTGACGAGCCCCCTTCCTGTGGACTGCCTGGTTGCTGCGCAGGAGATCGCACAGGCTCCCAGCAATCTTAAACTTATCCCCAGGCAATCTTAATCTTTTACCCTCTCCTTTGGATAGGGGATACGTTTTATTGCACTGGAGTACTCCTTTAAGACTTTAAGGCAGTTATGGCGAACCTCTGGCACGCATGACACAGGTGGGCACACAGCCTCTGTGGGCACAAAGCCATAGTTCGCCAGGCGGGGCACATCGGGACATCCCTGTGTCCCAAAAGATCTTTTTGGGACAAAAGGAGACCCCGGTAACCTTTCTGCTGCCCTGCGTTAACTTTAAAAACGCAGGGGCCGCTGGGAGGTACTGACGTCCCGTGCGGGGTAAGTATGGTGTAACATACTGCCAACCTAATGTGGGGGAACTATAACCTAATGTGGGGAAACTGCAACCTAATGTGGGGGAACTGCAACCTAATGTGGGGGGACATACTGCCAACCTAATGTGGGAGAACTGCAACCTTATGTGGGGGTAATTGCAACCTAATGTGAGGGAACTATACTGCCAGCCTAATGTTGGGGAACTACAACCTAATGTGGGGGAACTATACTGCAAACCTAATGTGGGGGAACTATACTGCCTATCTAATGTGGGGAACTGCAACCTGATGTGGGGGAACTATACTGCTTACCTAATGTGGGGGAACTGCAACCTAATGTGGGGGAACTGCAACCTAATGTGGGGGAACTGTAACCTAATGTGGGGGAACTACAACCTAATGTGGGGGAACATACTGTCAACCTAATGTGGGGGAACTACAACCTAATGTGGGGGAACTATACTGCCAGCCTAATGGGGAACTACAACCTAATGTGGGGGAACATACTGCCTACCTAATGTGGGGGAACTACAACCTAATGTGGGGGAACTACAACCTAATGTGGGGGAACTATACTGCCAGCCTAATGTGGGGGAACATACTGCCTACCTAATGTGGGGGAACATACTGCCTACCTAATGTGGGGGAACTACAACCTAATGTGGGGGAACTGCAACCTAATTTGGGGGAACATACTGCCAACCTAATGTGGGGAAAATATTGCACGCCTAATGTGGGAGAACTGCAACCTTATGTGGGGGAACTGCAACCTAATGTGGGGGAACTATACTGCCTACCTAATGTGGGGGAACTGCAACCTAATGTGGGGGAACTGCAACCTAATGTGGGGGAACATACTGCCAACTTAATGTTGGGGAACTACTATCTAATGTGGGGGAACTATACTGCAAACCTAATGTGGGGGAACTGCAACCTAATGTGGGGGAACTATACTGTCTACCTAATGTGGGGAACTGCAGCCTAATGTGGGGGAACTGTAACCTAATGTGGGGGGAACATACTGCCAACCTAATGTGGGGGAACTAAAACCTAATGTGGGGGAACTATACTGCCAACCTCATGTGGGGGAACTATACTGCCAGCCTAATGTGGGGGAACTACAACCTAATGTGGAGGAACATACTGCCTACCTAATGTGGGGGAACTACAACCTAATGTGGAGGAACTACAACCTAATGTGGGGGAACATACTGCCTACCTAAGTTGTTTTTTCTAAACTTAAAGCTCAGTATTCTGATTTAATTGCTGTGCTGGCACTTTGAGGGAAAAAAAGTTGGCGTGCATTACGGTTTGGGCACTCGGGCTCAAAAAGGTTCACCATCACTGTAAGAACAGTATGATGAGACTCCTCCCCTTTCTCAGGAAAGCTGGAGGCAGAATGGGAAATGTAGATTTTATTACATATAACATATTGCCATTAATTTGCAACGCAGACCTGAAACTCATAATACCAAGCATTATTTAGACTCTATCTTAAGAAAGTATTGACCTTCCTAGTATATATTGGTAGTTACACATGTAGCTGCCGTGTCATCTAAAGAATTGCACTATTCATATACTCCATGCCGACCTATATTGGTTTAACCACAATTCTCTGAACTTCAGGCATGCAAATCAAACCTATTAAGTGCAAAGGAATGTCATTTTGTTCATTGTCTGAGATATTTCTCATTATGACTGTCATCATTTCATGAAGAACAGTGTAACCATGGCCCTCCTAGTTGAGACAATCATACTCCTGCAAATTAGTGGCCACCCACGTACTGATAACTTAAGATATTTAGGTTGTTCTTCCGAGCAGTTTTAGAAATAAAGCACTGCTAGGAGAGTCAAGGAGTACTGCCTGGCTATTGTCCGTAGTACCTTAAGCTGAACACTTGGGTAATATACAGTAAGGCTTGTTGTTTAGGATGCAATTCCTGACAACCATATATAAATGTCTAAAGTTGCTAGGTTTTGTTCCCCTAAAAACCAGTCCACTTGAATTGACTCTGCCATTAAGCTTAGTTCAGGTAGACTGTCAAAGTGGAGAAGTCAAAGCGAAGCGGGTCCTGTCTTCTCATTTCCAGAGGCCATTGGCGCTCAAGGATTGCCCAAGTCGGGATCTAGGGGTTGGTTTAGGGCTTTCGAATTCTATCAGGATCCCCTTGAAGTTTTGGGACTTGACTTGGCACTGCTTCCAAGGGAAGCTGTGTGTGATGGACAATCTGAAGTGCAGGAGCTCTGAGGACCGGGCATGACCCCGCGAGGAGTGTGGAGGCATCCTGGAAAGCATGGAGCATTTTCTGCTTCATTGTCCCTTTAACACAGAGGTTTACAACAGGGTGGGCGTTTCCATTGGTTGGCCTAAGCTGGCCAGTCTCTCCTATGCGGAATGGGCCTATGGGGCATTCAGAAACCTTGGAGGCTGGGACCGGTGCACTTTATTCCTAGTTAGCTCAGTGGTCAGGTACTACACATGGAACGCACAGTGTTTAGTGTCGACGCAGCATAAAATCCTTCCTATGGATGAGGTGGTTAGGAACATACTGGGTGACCTGGTGAAGGTGTGTTCTCTGGAGCACGAGAGGCTGGGTGCTGGCGGGGCTTCTCGTCTGTGGAGGGGCTCTGCCTTTAAAGTGCCTTAGCCTGTTGTCTCCCCCTGGTGGTGGGCTGATTAGTCTTTTTGTTTTGTGCTGTAGGTATATGGTAATATAGGGCTTGCAGGCGCTGAACTTGAGCTTTCGGAGTTTATGTGGCTGAAAAGCCTCTTTGTTGTTTGGTTTTTAGTGTTATATGTATTTGTCATGGTATTTATTGTTGTAATGTATACTTATCTACTGTATATATGGTTAGTCTGTGTATATTTTATGTACTGTATATATTGTGTGATGCCACCTGAGGTTTGGGTTTAGTTTAGGTTGGGTGGTGGGTTAAAAGGGGGGAGGGGGCTTCTATGGGACATATATATATATATATACAGAAAATCCTGTACTGTTTCATGGACGTCTGGTAACATGTACTGGGGGCATGGGATACGGGACCAGCTCAGGTCCAAAAAAAAAAAGTGGTGTTATTTGGTTTGTGTTGGTTTGTATTACTTTTGTATGTATATATTATAGCTTTTGTTGTTGTTATTCATTTTGGTATTGGGTTTTGCTTAATTATTTGTTTTTTGATATTGCAACTGGGCCAAGGAATTCACATTTAATAGTAGTGTATATAGTTTATTAGTATGTTATGGGTATTATAGGAAAATGTCTTGTAAATATTGTATATATTTGTTTGTGTGGAGGAATGAGTGTGGCGTGGACCGTTGTTGTATTTTATGCTATGGTGTTGGTTTTATGATTCATTATATTGATATGTTCTGTCAGATATGGTATGTTTATGTTTTGTACTTATTTATTGTTATGTTTAAAATTTTAATAAAAGATTTACAGGATTTTCTACTTATAGCAAGCAACCTGGGTATACAGTATTTATGAAAAAAAATGTTTGCAGGTCAACCCCTTTAACTTGTGTAAAGACCTAAAGTAAATGCAAAGCTTTGACTTTGAGTTAAAGGGGTACTCCGCTGGAAAACATTTTTTTTTTTTTATCAACTGGTGCCAGAAAGTTAAACAGATTTCTAAATTACTTCTATTAAAAATCTTAGTCCTTCCAGTACTTATCAGCTGCTATATGCTCCACATGAAGTTCTTTTTGAATTTCCTTTCTGTCTGACCACAGTGCTCTCTGCTGACACTTCTGTCCATTTTAGGAAGTTCCTGTCATGGACAGATGTGTCAGCAGAGAGCACTGTGGTCAGACAGAAAGGAAATTCAAAAAGAAAATAACTTCCTCTGGAGCATACAGCAGCTGATAAGTACTGGAAGGAGTAAGATTTTTTAATGTTAGTAATTTACAAATCTGTATAACTTTTTGGCATAAGTTGATTTAAATAAAAATGTTTTCCAATGGAGTACCCCTTTTAATATTAAAATTGCCTTGCCTCCACACGTTGCAACACATATTTAGAAAATGATAGATAAAATGCAGGGACCAAAGTATAAGGTTAACAGTCTAGTAAATGGGCCCTATAGGCAAGTGGGCACATTTGAAAATTTTTAAAAGTTATGATTTTTTTTGTAGATGTAAAGACCAAGAATAAAGTGCATCTTATTCCGGCAATTTAGAGTCCCCTACAGAATGGTGTCATTGCCAATCTTTTTATTATCATCTAGATAAATGAATACTGTATAGAATGTAACGCCCCAATGGGTGTGGACCCACTGTGCCACCTACCGGTTTGGCTTTGTTCTTCACCATTTATCCCATTCCAGGGTGTGGAAGCTGGATTTTAGCAGCAGGGGAAATACCAGGTCGATACTGCACAAGTGGTCTAAGCTAAGTGGCTGCTGACCTAGAAGGCCAGAACACACCGGTGCCAAGCATTAAGATGGTAATAGCACAGCAAATAGAGTTTGATGCAGCAGAGCTGAGATGGTATTTGCAGTAGAGATGAGTAGCTCAGAAGCAGCTAGTTGTTTTTCAGCTAGCTCAGATGCATGGTTTACAATCCAGATCATACACTGGAGGACAATGAAGTCCAGGAGAATCAGGCAGAAACGAAGTCAGAACACAGGCTAAGACCAGCAACACAGAAGATACTAACCTTTGCTGTAAAAAACTACATTGTTGTTCAGGTATCAGGAAACGGGTGGAGCATGATTATATAGGCAGCGTCTGCCAGAGTTTGGAGGAAACTGAAATCAGGGATGTGCACAAATCCTTAAAAAGATGGTACATGCATGCACACTACACACAGGGCGCACCAGAAACTGTCACCGCTTGCAACAGCACAAAGAAAGTCCGGAGCCTGCAACTGGAAGGGGGAGCTGAGTGAGCAGCTTGGCTGAGGTAAGTAGCAGGATGTGCCGCATGCCAGTGGTTGGCAGCCGCCCACGTTGCAATGCCGGGATTGACGGCATGGTCTCACTAATATCTACTTAAAATCCAGGGTTCCATCTTTCTGTTCTTTTATGTAAGGGAACAAACCTTGCGTGCCCCGGGCCTTTGAATAGAAGGCTTATTTGGAATCCTTAGATAAGGTCATTTTGCCTTTAACTTATTTCTTTTCTTATTAGACAGTTGAGGTTATTTAAGCAGCCAGAATAAGAAGAAAACCATTTCTGTCTGAACAAGTAAACAAGAAGATTGTAAGCCCAGAAACAAGATGTTAAATAGCGGAGTGTCTTGCCATTACAGAAATATGAATGTTAAGTGAGAAGTGACTGAAGTATAAAGGTTATGATTGAGCTGCCAAGACAGTGGATGCTGACTCCCAAAGCTGTATACTCTAGAGACAAAGCAGACTTTGTTATTATTCCACAAGGAGAAAAGTGAGGCCAAACACAAAGGACACAGCGACACTGCTGTATGCCATAGTCTTCTTTTATTTTCCATGATAAACAAAGAGGTTGGAAAGAGACACTGCAGACTTAACTGATCTTACCGTGTACATTCCCAGTGGTTCAGGCTTTCAAAGGGCACTTTTGGCCAGAGATACTAAAGGGGGTCTCCACTTTGGACAATTACTTTTCGTTTGAAGGGTCAATGATGTAATGCTCCACTAGCCCTGTGATGACTACTTGAACACTTTTTAGCAGTTTCCCTAAAAATTGACATTTTCTCCTGGGTGTCCAAATAGACGGACTCAATGACCCAGATTAATCCATCTGCCTAAAACCAAAACTGTCT
This sequence comes from Hyla sarda, assembly GCF_029499605.1. NCBI lineage: Eukaryota > Metazoa > Chordata > Amphibia > Anura > Hylidae > Hyla > Hyla sarda. The sequence goes on from NC_079194.1 coordinate 196,574,897, forward strand.
GTTTTGCCTATAGCAACCAATCACAGCTCAGCTTTCATATCTTAATGATCTCTGGTAAATGAAAACTACGCTTTAATTGGTTGTTATGGTCAAAACCAGACAGTTTTGGTTTTAGGCAGATGGATACATTCAGTAATTGTGTACTTCTATTTAGTCACCCAGTAGAAGCTGTAATTTTGGGGGAAACTGCAAAAAGTGTTCCTGCAGTCACCATAGGCCTAGTGGTGCATTGCGTAATCCAATAGGAAATCAATGGCTTTCCTTTGTGCCAGGTACTGAGAGATGAGGAGGTTGCTTGTAGCACTTCAGGTATGGCTAATGGATAAAGGTTTCTTCCCCTTTACCGACTCTTAAAGGGGAACTCCTTCCCTAGACATCTTATCCCATGCCCCACCAATGCCACACCCCTTCTTCTAGACATGAATGGAGGGCATGTGGCATGACATCATGAGGGGGCGTGACATCACGACCACGGCCTTGAACCCAGCGTTCAGAATGCTTGGGTGGCATGCAGGAGATCGCAGTGTTCCCAGCGGCGCGACCCCAGCAATCAGACATCTCATCCCCTATCCTTTGATATATCACCTATAGACTTTTTTATTTTTCTGATTAGAGACAGATACTTTATATTTTTCTCTAATCTCTTGCTATTTTATCATTGCACATTTTAATTTCATTGCTTATACATACTTAAGGGGCAGCCATAATGCTTGAACTTTCTGTACAGCATTTACAGATATGTTGTACAACAGTTCTATGGACATAGGCATGACAGACTGAAGCTGGCCCTATGCACATCTATAGGAGAGTTTTCTAGGCCTTTCTTGTGACCTGTTTAGAGGTCATTGTGCAGGGGGATGGGGAGAGCTGAGCTTGCTCTGACACATTAAACATTGTGATTTTCTGTGCGTCAGGCTAGTGATTGCATGACAGTAATGAAAAGCACACATGCATCTGTGCTGGAATAAAACAGATAGCACTGTAGGACTAGTAATGGTGAGTGTGCATGATATAGGCAACAAAAAAAACTTTGACATAAAATTTTGGCAAATGACACAAGAATGGGCAGAATCTATGGAGTATAGGTAGAAAAGAGGCTACTGTTGTACATGGCTCCAGTGCTCTACTGATCATTGATACCATAGTCCCATAGGATCTGTAATTCTCACAATATTTTTATTATAGGAAAGTTAACTCATAATTGTTGATGGTGCATGGATAGTACATTTGCCATAGTGCACTCTATATTCTAAAGGTCATTTTGACCTTTTTATGACACAGGAAAGGTAAACATTGAAATATTCCCATTCCCATGCGCCATTAGCTTTGATGGATCCATTAATTGACTTTGGTTACGTCATTGACAGACTCTTTGTCCATTTCTAGGACAAACATATGGTTTTGGCAGATAAAATAGAAAATAAGAAATCGACTATGACACAATTTTCATTAAAGTACAATATATCTGATATCTGCAAAAGCAAATTGCTTAAAAGGGCATGACGAGGTAGTAAAACGGCAGGAGATTTATGGCCGGTGTATCTAAACCAGAATAGGTCTTTATTAATAGTCATATCTCTTTCATTAAAATCAGATCTTTCAAGTTCTCATTTTGAAGTTATAAAATTTCAAAAGAATGTTTTAGAATTGAGAAAATTGTAGCGTACAAGAATAGAGAGCACGCGAGGGTCTATAAATCAAGTCTTGAACGATAGTATATTAAATGATAACCTTGTCATATTTAATGTCACGGCAGAAGGATGTGTGGAGCCATTGTCCCCTCTAGGAAACCTGTGAATAGGATTTAGAGGAGTTTGAGTACTCTCTAAATAAACCTGTATTAAACCAGTAACTTCTCATTATGTGTGATCTATAGGCTACACAAGAAATCTCAAGGCTTGCCTTAGAAAGAACACGCCTGTAAAGAATGGCTGTCAGTGAATGATGCACGTTTAACCCCTTCTTGTAAAGGGGTTTACATTTACAGTAACCCCTACAGTACTGACTGCATGGGCACTTCAGATGAGACTATTTATTGACCTGCAGGAAGCAGACTTAAAAAAATAGTGCAATGAGATCCCTAGTTTAATAAAAAGAGGTTCTCACTTTGTTGAGTTGGAGTAAACTATGGCATTGTTGTCACCAAGGTTCACATGTATATATAGGTATCTCTGGTCTCTTTAATGGACCCTAGGGCTAAGCTGTGTCAACTCCTGCTGTGATATCTATGCATGTTACCTAGATGTCATCTAGAGGTATGTCAGAGTATGGGTGTCACGATGCCGGCTGGCAGGTAGTGGACCCTCTGTGCCAGAGAGGGATTGGCGTGGACCGTGCTAGTGGACCGGTTCTAAGCCACTACTGGTTTTCACCAGAGCCCGCCGCAAAGCGGGATGGTCTTGCTGCGGCGGTAGTGACCAGGTCGTATCCACTAGCAACGGCTCACCTCTCTGGCTGCTGAAGATAGGCGCGGTACAAGGGAGTAGGCAGAAGCAAGGTCGGACGTAGCAGAAGGTCGGGGCAGGCAGCAAGGATCGTAGTCAGGGGCAACGGCAGAAGGTCTGGAAACACAGGCAAGGAACACACAAGGAACGCTTTCACTGGCACTAAGGCAACAAGATCCGGCAAGGGAGTGCAAGGGAAGTGAGGTAATATAGGGAAGTGCACAGGTGAAAACCCTAATTGGAACCACTGCGCCAATCAGCGGCGCAGTGGCCCTTTAAATCGCAGAGACCCGGCGCGCGCGCGCCCTAGGGAGCGGGGCCGCGCGCGCCGGGACAGAACAGACGGGGAGCGAGTCAGGTAGGGGAGCCGGGGTGCGCATCGCGAGCGGGCGCTACCCGCATCGCGAATCGCATCCCGGCTGGCAGCAGGATCGCAGCGCCCCGGGTCAGAGGACGTGACCGGAGCGCTGCAGCGGAGGGAGTGAAGCGAGCGCTCCGGGGAGGAGCGGGGACCCGGAGCGCTCGGCGTAACAGTACCCCCCCCCTTGGGTCTCCCCCTCTTCTTGGAGCCTGAGAACCTGAGGAGCAGACTTTTGTCAAGGATGTTGTCCTCAGGTTCCCAGGATCTCTCTTCAGGACCACAACCCTCCCAGTCTACTAAAAAAAAATTTTTCCCTCTGACCTTTTTGGCAGCCAAAATTTCCTTGACCGAGAAGACGTCCGAGGAGCCGGAAACAGGAGTGGGAGGAACAGATTTGGGAGAAAAACGGTTGAGGATGAGTGGTTTGAGAAGAGAGACGTGAAAGGCATTAGGGATACGAAGAGAAGGAGGAAGAAGAAGTTTATAAGAGACAGGATTAATTTGACACAAAATTTTGAAAGGACCAAGATAGCGTGGTCCCAACTTGTAGCTAGGGACACGGAAGCGGACATATTTAGCGGAGAGCCATACCTTGTCTCCAGGGGAAAAAACGGGGGGAGCTCTTCTTTTCTTATCCGCGAACCTCTTCATGCGTGAAGAAGCCTGTAAGAGAGAATTTTGGGTCTCTCTCCATATAATGGAAAGGTCACGAGAAATTTCATCCACAGCGGGCAGACCAGAGGGCAAGGGGGTAGGGAGGGGGGGAAGAGGGTGACGGCCGTACACCACGAAAAATGGGGATTTGGAGGAAGATTCAGAGACCCTGAAGTTATACGAAAATTCGGCCCATGGAAGGAGATCTGCCCAGTCATCCTGGCGGGAGGAAACAAAATGTCGCAAATAATCACCCAGGATCTGGTTAATTCTTTCTACTTGTCCATTGGACTGGGGATGATATGCAGAGGAAAAATTTAATTTAATCTTGAGTTGTTTACAGAGAGCCCTCCAGAATTTAGACACGAATTGGACCCCTCTATCCGAGACAATCTGCGTAGGCAACCCGTGAAGACGAAAAATGTGTACAAAAAATTGTTTAGCCAACTGAGGCGCAGAAGGAAGACCAGGAAGAGGGATGAAATGTGCCATTTTGGAGAATCGATCAACGACCACCCAAATAACGGTGTTGCCACGGGAAGGGGGTAAATCAGTAATAAAATCCATACCAATCAGAGACCAAGGCTGTTCGGGGACAGGCAGAGGATGAAGAAAACCAGCGGGCTTCTGGCGAGGAGTCTTATCCCGGGCACAGATAGTGCAGGCTCGCACAAAGTCCCCAACATCCGTCTCCAGAGTCGGCCACCAATAGAAGCGGGAGATGAGTTGCACAGATTTCTTGATGCCCGCATGACCTGCGAGATGGGAGGAGTGACCCCATTTGAGGATTCCGAGGCGTTGGCGTGGAGAAACAAAGGTCTTTCCTGGAGGAGTCTGCCTGATGGAGGCAGGAGAAGTGGAGATCAGGCAGTCAGGTGGAATGATGTGTTGCGGAGGGAGATCAACTTCTGAGGCATCCGAGGAACGAGAGAGAGCATCGGCCCTAATGTTCTTATCGGCAGGACGAAAGTGAATCTCAAAATTAAATCGGGCAAAGAACAGAGACCACCGGGCCTGGCGAGGATTCAGCCGTTGGGCCGACTGGAGGTAGGAGAGGTTCTTGTGGTCGGTGTAGATAATAACAGGAAATCTTGATCCCTCCAGCAGATGCCTCCATTCCTCAAGTGCTAATTTAATGGCTAGAAGCTCTCGATCCCCGATGGAGTAGTTCCTCTCCGCTGGAGAGAAGGTCCTAGAGAAAAAACCACAAGTGACAGCATGCCCGGAAGGATTTTTTTGTAGAAGAACAGCTCCAGCTCCTACTGAGGAGGCATCAACCTCCAATAGGAAGGGTTTGGAAGGGTCAGGTCTGGAGAGCACGGGAGCCGAAGAAAAGGCAGACTTGAGTCGTTTAAAGGAGTCTTCTGCTTGAGGAGGCCAGGACTTGGGATCAGCATTTTTCTTGGTTAAAGCCACGATAGGAGCCACAATGGTAGAAAAATGTGGAATAAATTGCCTGTAATAATTGGCGAACCCCAAAAAGCGTTGGATAGCACGGAGTCCGGAGGGGCGTGGCCAATTTAAGACGGCAGAGAGTTTGTCTGGATCCATCTGTAGTCCCTGGCCAGAGACCAAATATCCTAGAAAAGGAAGAGATTGGCATTCAAACAGACATTTCTCAATTTTGGCATAGAGTTGGTTGTCACGAAGTCTCTGAAGAACCATACGGACATGCTGGCGGTGTTCTTCTAGATTGGCAGAAAAAATTAGGATATCGTCCAGATATACCACAACACAGGAGTATAACAGATCACGAAAAATTTCATTGACAAAGTCTTGGAAGACGGCAGGGGCATTGCACAGTCCAAAGGGCATGACCAGATACTCAAAGTGTCCATCTCTGGTGTTAAATGCCGTTTTCCACTCGTCCCCCTCTCTGATGCGGATGAGGTTATAGGCGCCTCTTAAGTCCAATTTAGTGAAGATGTGGGCACCTTGGAGGCGATCAAAGAGTTCAGAGATGAGGGGTAAGGGGTAGCGGTTCTTAACCGTGATTTTATTAAGACCGCGGTAGTCAATGCAAGGACGTAGGGAGCCGTCTTTTTTGGACACAAAGAAAAATCCGGCTCCGGCAGGAGAGGAGGATTTACGGATAAAGCCCTTTTTTAGATTCTCCTGGACGTATTCGGACATGGCAAGAGTCTCTGGGGCAGAGAGAGGATAAATTCTGCCCCGGGGTGGAGTAGTACCCGGGAGGAGGTCGATAGGGCAATCATAAGGCCTGTGAGGAGGTAGAGTCTCAGCTTGTTTTTTGCAGAAAACATCCGCGAAGTCCATATAGGCCTTAGGGAGACCGGTTACTGGAGGAACCACAGAGTTACGGCAAGGGTTACTGGGAACCGGTTTTAGACAGTTCTTGGAACAAGAGGACCCCCAACTCTTGATCTCCCCAGTGGACCAATCCAGGGTTGGGGAATGAAGTTGAAGCCAGGGAAGTCCAAGGAGAATCTCCGAGGTGCAATTGGGGAGGACCAAAAGTTCAATCCTCTCATGATGAGATCCGATGCTCATAAAAAGGGGCTCCGTGCGGAAACGTATGGTACAGTCCAATCTTTCATTATTTACACAATTGATGTAGAGGGGTCTGGCGAGACTGGTCACTGGGATGTTGAACCTGTTGACGAGAGAGGCCAAAATAAAATTTCCTGCAGATCCAGAGTCCAAGAAGGCCACTGTAGAGAAGGAGAAGGCAGAGGCAGACATCCGCACAGGCACAGTAAGACGTGGAGAAGCAGAGTAGACATCAAGGACTGTCTCACCTTTGTGCGGAGTCAGCGTACGTCTTTCCAGGCGGGGAGGACGGATAGGACAATCCCTCAGGAAGTGTTCGGTACTAGCACAGTACAGGCAGAGGTTCTCCATACGGCGTCGTGTCCTCTCTTGAGGTGTCAGGCGAGACCGGTCGACCTGCATAGCCTCCACGGCGGGAGGCACAGGAACAGATTGCAGGGGACCAGAGGAGAGAGGAGCCGAGGAGACGAAACGCCTCGTGCGAACAGAGTCCATATCTTGGCGGAGTTCCTGACGCCTTTCAGAAAAACGCATGTCAATGCGAGTGGCTAGGTGAATAAGTTCATGTAGATTAGCAGGAATTTCTCGTGCGGCCAGAACATCTTTAATGTTGCTGGATAGGCCTTTTTTGAAGGTCGCGCAGAGGGCCTCATTATTCCAGGACAATTCTGAAGCAAGTGTACGGAATTGTACGGCATACTCGCCAACGGAAGAATTACCCTGGACCAGGTTCAACAGGGCAGTCTCAGCAGAAGAGGCTCGGGCAGGTTCCTCAAAGACACTTCGGATTTCCGAGAAGAAGGAGTGTACAGAGGCAGTGACGGGGTCATTGCGGTCCCAGAGCGGTGTGGCCCATGACAGGGCTTTTCCGGACAGAAGACTGACTACGAAAGCCACCTTAGACCTTTCAGTGGGAAACAGGTCCGACATCATCTCCAGATGCAGGGAACATTGGGAAAGAAAGCCACGGCAAAACTTAGAGTCCCCATCAAATTTATCCGGCAAGGATAAGCGTATCCCAGGAGCGGCCACTCGCTGCGGAGGAGGTGCAGGAGCTGGCGGAGGAGATGACTGCTGAAGCTGTGGTAGCAACTGTTGTAGCATAACGGTCAGTTGAGACAGCTGTTGGCCTTGTTGCGCTATCTGTTGTGACTGCTGGGCGACCACCGTGGTGAGGTCAGCGACAACTGGCAGAGGAACTTCAGCGGGATCCATGGCCGGATCTACTGTCACGATGCCGGCTGGCAGGTAGTGGACCCTCTGTGCCAGAGAGGGATTGGCGTGGACCGTGCTAGTGGACCGGTTCTAAGCCACTACTGGTTTTCACCAGAGCCCGCCGCAAAGCGGGATGGTCTTGCTGCGGCGGTAGTGACCAGGTCGTATCCACTAGCAACGGCTCACCTCTCTGGCTGCTGAAGATAGGCGCGGTACAAGGGAGTAGGCAGAAGCAAGGTCGGACGTAGCAGAAGGTCGGGGCAGGCAGCAAGGATCGTAGTCAGGGGCAACGGCAGAAGGTCTGGAAACACAGGCAAGGAACACACAAGGAACGCTTTCACTGGCACTAAGGCAACAAGATCCGGCAAGGGAGTGCAAGGGAAGTGAGGTAATATAGGGAAGTGCACAGGTGAAAACCCTAATTGGAACCACTGCGCCAATCAGCGGCGCAGTGGCCCTTTAAATCGCAGAGACCCGGCGCGCGCGCGCCCTAGGGAGCGGGGCCGCGCGCGCCGGGACAGAACAGACGGGGAGCGAGTCAGGTAGGGGAGCCGGGGTGCGCATCGCGAGCGGGCGCTACCCGCATCGCGAATCGCATCCCGGCTGGCAGCAGGATCGCAGCGCCCCGGGTCAGAGGACGTGACCGGAGCGCTGCAGCGGAGGGAGTGAAGCGAGCGCTCCGGGGAGGAGCGGGGACCCGGAGCGCTCGGCGTAACAATGGGTCAAAACATATAGGATAAAAAGTTATAATCTCTTTACGAGGACCTCTTAGCTCTTATTAGAGGCCAAGTGAATACTATAATTCCTCATGATATAACAATTATTTATAATTTCTTCTTGGAATGCTACATTGTGCCATTCCTCAATAGATTTCAAGACAAAATAACAAACGCATTGACAATTGGGTGTTGTTATTCTTTAATATGAGGTTTTCCTAGCCAGATACGGTGATCACTGAAAGAACACTGTGTCACAGTATGAAGGAACAAACAACTTTACAAGGGGAATGGGTTTCTCAGGAGGAATAACAGAGGAACTGCACAATGTCAAGTTCCAAGACATACTGGGGAAGAGGAATGAAAATGGGCTATTCGCAGCAGATTGTTCGGCTGTGGAAAATCCACCGCAGACTCCATTGAAGTCATTGGGGTCTGCAGTGGATTTTCGCCAGCTTAATTTCCGCTGCCTAAAATCTGCTGCGGACAGCCTGCCACCTGTGTGAAGGAGCCCTAAAGGCTTGCGAGATTTTTAACAGTGGTTATCTTTAGATAGTCTTGTTAAAGTTTTGACCAATCTTTAACTTGCTAAAAACCTGTATAGGTAGCTGCAACCCGACAATAGGGACAATAGTATTACTGCCAGATGAGTACTAATGTGAAAAAGGTTGTGTATCCCATACAACCTGCATACAATGTATAAAGTTGGGGTACACTTTCCTCAAGTCTGGGATTGATTGTCACCAATAAATGGGTGTATATAAAATATATGTCAAAAATGATGTAGATCCAGTGAATTAACTTAAAACAATTTATTTAAAACAATAGCACTATCATTGTAATAATAAATAGTTTTATGACATATATTTTGACATATATTTTATATATACCCATTTATTGGTGACAATCAAGCCCAGACTTGAGGAAAGTGTACCCCCACTTTATACAATTTTTAACTTGGCTTACTTTTGAGCCAAAAATGTGAGCAAAAATGTGGTGTGTAATGTCACATTTAAACCACACCACACCCCAAGCATGGCATTTGTCTCTAGTCTGGTCTAGTTCGGTTTAAAAACATATTTAAAAAATTTATTTTCTGGCACAAACTGTACCAAAATTTTGCCAATTACACTTTTATTAAACTCCCACACTGTTCTAGAATTCTGGAAAAATAAAGCAAAGGAGAGACAGGGTGTTCGCTAGTGCAATATGATCTATGCACCTTGAAGTGTAATAAATCTAAATGATAGGTTACTAAGCTGGTCAACTTGTATTATTAGTATAGGCACAAATCTATTGTGAACATGGTAAGTAAGTCAACCAAAGAACCAAAGGAGAGAGACGCCACAGACTCCTCAACAGGAAAAGCGTAGAAACAAAACCGTTAACAGTTCCAGTCTGGACATAGGCTGTAGAGTATATCTCAAGATAATGCATTTGGTCCCTATACATTGTGTGCTAAAGGGACTGAAACGCGTTGTATTTAACAAAAAGTTCCCCTGTATGCTGAGCTTATAATACACTGAGAAAACCACAGCTCCTGTTATCTCGAGGTTTAATCTTTAGCTAATGTTAAAGCTGGTATTGTGAATTGCACTGTTCTAGAACTGTTATTTCAGTGAGACTACAATTTTGTACTAGAGCAAATAATAAAATAAATAAATACATGAATGGATGAATGAATGAATGAAAAAAAATACAAATATATATACAAAACAATAATTATTGGTTATTTGTGAGCAGCAGTAAAAAAAATACAAATAAAAACGTAAATTAGATATTATACCTCATTCTTAAAAATAATAAAATAAATATCTGAGGCAAAAAATTGTTACATTAATAGGTTAAATTTGATCCACTAACATACCTTTTAAAGCCAGGCTGTTGCCTTACTAACCAGCAGATTACAGGGTCTGTTTATGGCCGGATGTATTCTGTCAGTGAAACAAGTACCAGCAGCCATAAAACAGCTCATATCTGCTTAAAGGGGTTCTCTGCCACTAGATATCTTATCCCCTATCCAAAGGATATCTTATCCCCTATGGATAAGTTGTCTGATCGTGGGGTCCAGCCTCTGGGACCCTCCACAATCACCGTGCAGCACCCAGCATTCTGAAGATTATGTTTAGAACACTGGGCTGGGGCGGCTGTAGTCATAAATGTCGAATGCGTGCACAGTGATCCCGGGGGGGGGGTGTCCCAGTGGCCAGATCCTCACAATCAGGCATCTTATCCCCTATCCTTTGGATAGGGGATAAGATGTCTAGGGGCAGAGTACCCCTTTGAGCGAAAACTGTCACCTGTTCACCTGCCCTATATCCCGATACACCAGGTTATAGTGCGGGGGAACAGGAGACCGATACAGGGTCTTGGACTGCTATACCTACCTGCAATCTGGAACCCCGGTTCTCTGAAGGTCCCCCTCTTTCAGCGCTGACTTGCACTCTGGAGGTGGGCCCGCTGGCTGGATTTAAATACTCATAGGTGTTGGTCATGTGAGCGCTCAGTAGCGCTCACGTGACCAGGGCTTAGGAATATTTAAATCCAGCCGGTGGGCCCGCCTTCAGAGCGCAAGTCAGCGCTGAAAGAGGGGGACCTTCGGATGATCGTGGTTCAGGAGTGCAGGTAGGTATAGCTATCTGAGACCCCACATTGGTCTCCTGTTCACCCGCACTATAACCTGGTGTATTGGGATATAGGGCAGGTGAACAGGTGACAGTTTTCCCTTAAGGACCAACCATTAAATCCCTGTATAGTCCTCTTTCTATTATAAGAACAATTCAACTTATAACAGGACTGTATCTGATAGAACATTGCTGTATGTGCTGTTCTCTTATAGGAGTGTGAGCCTACTGGACAGATCTTTTGGGTAAAGTCAATGATACTATACTAGGGGTAGATGTATTAGTCTGTACTTATGTTTATGTCACTCATATATTCACTAATGCTTTGTATTTAACATAAGGCAAACCAGCCACCAGACACCTGTCAATATAATTGCCATCATCTACTAAATCAGCCACAATATCCTGCTGTGGTTGCTCTCTCGAACATATGGTACAACTTATGAGTGTATTAACTAGGGCATACAGGGGAGAGATCGTATAGTTCTTGTTACTGCCAAATATTCTCTTCTAGAAGACCAAACCTTTGTCATTTTGTATGTATCTCTAAATTTCATGTTGGAATCTCTAAATTTTCTTTGGTGGAATTTGAGGATAAAGGATAACTAATATTTGCAGGCAAAGCCACAAAGGCACAGTACTCACTTTACATCAGTAGTAGAAGCTACAACAGTAGAAGATATATATACATATATGTTTGTGTGTAATCGTTATAAATAGTGAGTATGTTGTCTTCTGTTAGTAAGAGGAGAAGGGTGCAAAAAGCTATGTTCAGCCAACTAAATAAAATAAAAGTCTGGGCCAGGCTGGTAAGTGTTTCACAAAGGTAACATAAAAAGTAGAAACAGATGCAGCCAGATAGATAAATCCCACACTGATCACTGTTATTCCATCAAAGAAAACCCCTAAAAGTCAAATAATAGGATGTCAAGTCTAATGTGATGGCTCATCTGTAATGAAGGAGCATAGAGGGATTAGTGAAGTAATAAAAGTTCATTTGTGTTCCTGGTCTGTGGAAAAAGAAGTGGTTTCAATGGGAAGACCATGCAGATGTTTTGGCATTCATAGTACAGTGTAGCCAGGGGCGGACTGACACCAATCAGGGCCCCCAGACCAAATAAAGCAAGGGCCCCCTGGTGAGACTCCACCCCTGGCCCCAACTCTGCCCTGCCCATATTCCCACCCAAACCACTCCTTAACCCTACATATCAATTATAACTACATGCACTAAAATTATTATGTTGTAATTTGTCCTCTTCTTACTCCTATACCTTTTTTTATCTTTCCGCATATGGGGCTATAGGAGGGCTCATTTTTTGCTCCGTGGTCTGTAGTTTTTATCGGTACCATTTTTGTATTGAAAGGATTTTTTGATCGCTTTTTAAAGGAGATGTCCGGTGCAGACTTTTTCTATTCCATCCTGCCCGGACTGGAAAAAAAGATGAAACAAACTTTCTCTTACCGTCCTACGTTCCCCTGGAGCTCCGCAACAGCTGATCGGTCGGCCGGGCTGTTTACTTCCTACTTCCTTTAGCCCGGTACGTCACACGGCGCTTCAGCCTATCACTGGCCGCAGCGATGTCCTGCCTCGGCCGGTGATAGGCTGAAGCGCCGTGTGACGTATCGGGCTAAGGGAAGTAGGAAGTAAACAGCCCCGGCCGACTGATCAGCTGTTGCGGAGCTCTGGGGGAACATAGGAAGGTAAGAGAAAGTTTGTTTTGTCTCTTTTTGCAGCCCGGGCAGGATGGAATAGAAAAAGTCTGCACCGGGCATCTCCTTTAATAATTTTTTTATGGTTTATGAAGTGACCAAAAATGCACAATTTAGGACTTAGGTATTTTTTTTTACATATGCGCCATCGACCATTCAGTTTAGCTAACATAATATTTTAACAGTTTGGATATTTACACACACAGCGTTACCATAAATTATTATTTTTTATTACGTTATTTCATTTAAAAAATAAAAAAGGGGGTATTTAAACTTTTATTAGGAAGGGGTTAATTTACATTCCTTAACTTTTTTTTATTTAACACTTTTAATACCATGCAATATTTTGATTTCATATACTGATCATTGCTATGCCATAGCATGGCAATGATCAGTATTATCAGTGCTCTGCTGCTACAAAGAGGCAGGTAAAGACCCTCCCACCATCCTCTCAGTTGATCGATGGTCCTGATCAGCTCCGCTGAGCTGTCAGGAACATTTTACTTTTGTTTTAGATGGTGCAATCAACTTTGATTGCGGCACCAAAAGGGTTAAAGGAGTACTCTGGGATGGGAAAATTGTCCTCCATACTGCCAGCAGTAAAAAGAATAAAGAGATACATACTTTTCTTCTCTTCCCCGTTGTCTCCAGTAACCCGCTCCGGTCTCCGCCACGATCCTCTTCCTGGTTGCCAGTGTTCGGCGAGTCCACCGGCAACCAGGAAGAGGATCGCGGTGGAGACCAGAGTGGGTTATCGGAGGCACCGGGGGAGCGAAGGAAGGTATGTATCATTTTTACTATCAGTTTTTTTACTGCCGGCAGTATGGAGGACAAATTTTCCATCCTGGAGTACTCCTTTAATGCCGGACATCGGCCCGATCAGCGGTGCCTGGCATTAACCCTAGGTCCTGGCAGTCGGGACCTAACAGGTTTGAAGTACGCTCAGCCTGTGACCATGCCTTAAACCCTGGTAGCAGGACCAGGGCGTACTGGTTAAACTTTTATTAGGGAAGGTTTTTTTTACATTTAACATTTTTTTTCACAATTGTTTTGTCCCCATAGGGGAATAATACATGTAAACTTGCTATTGCTTACACTGAACAATGCTGTCTGCCTCACTACAGTTCCTTCCAGAAATCCTCTGTGCTGCTGGGAAGCCTACTCCCTTTGTCACTATTTTCTACACACCTTTCACCGCTCCCTACATGATGGCAGTGGTACAGTCAGACATATAACTTATATCTATGACTGTGCCATCATGTAGGGAGCGGTGAACAGCAGGTAGAAGATAGTGACTAGTCCATTCATAAGCCACCACACTTCACTTGGGCTGTTCTTCCTGCCCCCCTGCTTGGGTGAAGCTGAGGCCTCTAAGATCAATTACAGCAGTGTTTCCCAACCAGGGTGCCTCCAGGTATTGCAAAACTACAATTCCCAGCATGCCTGGACAGCCAAAGGCTGTCTGTGCATGCTGGGAGTTGTAGTTTTGCAACATCTGGAGGCACCTTGGTTGGGAAACACTGACTTACAGCATTATCACTGCAGCTCAGAGTATTTCTGGAGGGAACTGTTGAGAGGCAGACATATTGTCTCAGTTTGTCTGACTCGCTACAATTCCTGCCATAAACCCTCTGTGCTGCTGGGAAGCCTTCTCCTTCGAATTCGTGAATATTCGCGAATATAGCACTATATATTCAAAATTACGAATATATATATATATATTTTTCACAGTACACGTCACAGTGATCATACCTCTCTGCTTACAGCTTGTGTGGTGTAAAAAAGGCTCTAATACTACTGTGTGAGACCGCCGGGCGAATATTCTCATATGCGAATATTCGCGAATATTGATCCCTTCCTTCTGCTGCTTCTATCAAGTTACACTGGTATATTTGCTATAAAGTTCATACATTTTCACATATGCAAAAAAAAACGTGAATGTTACAAATATGCGAATTTAGCGAATATATGACAAATATTCGTCCATATATTCGCAAAATATCGCCTATACCACTCAACACTACTTATATGTCTGACTGTACCATTGACATCATGTAGTGAGCGGTAAAAGACAGGTAGAAGATACAAATACTACATTCATAAGCCACCCACCTGGCCAGGCTGGCTTGTTCTTGCATTGCTCCTTTGCCCTGCGCCTACAGCCAGCCAGTAGAGCAGGGAGTGTTTGACGGCCGTGGCTCAGTGAATTCCTGTGCTTAGTCTTGAGGTCATGTGTTGGGTGTGACCTAAGCTCCTCTCCCAGGCAGCCACTGCGGTTCTCTTAACCCTTTAACGACGCAGGACGTATATTTACGTCCGGTGGCGGCTCCCGCGATATGAAGCAGGGTCGCGCTGCGACCCCGCATCACATCGCGTCGGTCCCGGCGCTCATCAACGCCCGGGACCCGCGGCTAATACCACACATCGCCGATCGCGGTGATGTGCGGTATTAACCCTTTAGAAGCGGCGGTCAAAGCTGAGATCCAGGCAGGAGCAGTCAAGCGCCGATAATGCTGATCACAGGCGTGTTAATACACGCCTGTGATCAGGATGAGAGATCAGTGTGTGCAGTGTTATAGGTCCCTATGGGACCTATAACACTGCAAAAAAAAAGTAAAAAAAAAGTGTTAATAAAGGTCATTTAACCCCTTCCCTAATAAAAGTTTGAATCACCCCCCTTTTCCCATAAAAAACAGTGTAAATAAAAATAAACATATGTGGTATCGCCGCGTGCGTAAATGTCCGAACTATAAAAATATATTGTTATTTAAACCGCACAGTCAATGGCGTACGCGCCAAAAAATTCCAAAGTCAAAAAAAGCGTATTTTGGTCACTTTTTATACCATAAAAAAGTCCGATCAAAACAAAAATTGTACCGATAAAAACTTCAGATCACGGTGCAAAAATTGAGCCCTCATACCCTGCACGTGGAAAAAGAAAAAAGTTATAGGGGTCAGAAGAGGACGTTTTTAAACGTATACATTTTCCTGCATGTAGTTATGATTTTTTCCAGAAGTACGACAAAATCAAACCTATATAAGTAGGGTATCATTTTAACCATATGGACCTACAGAATAATGATAAGGTGTCATTTTTACCAAAATATGCACTACGTAGAAACGGAAGCCCCCAAAATGTACAAAATTGCGTTTTTTCTTCGATTTTGTCGCACAATGATTTTTTTTTTCCGTTTCGTCGTGAATTTTTGGGTAAAATGACCGATGTCACTGCAAAGTAGAATTGGTGACGCAAAAAATAAGCCATAATATGGATTTTTAGGTGAATAATTTAAAGGGTTATGATTTTTAAAGGTTTTTAACCCCTTAAGGACCGGAGGTTTTTCCGTTTTTGCATTTTCGTTTTTTGCTCCTTGCCTTTAAAAAATCATAACTCTTTCAAATTTACACCTAAAAATCCATATGATGGCTTATTTTTTGCGCCACCAATTCTACTTTGTAATGACGTCAGTCATTTTGCCCAAAAATCTATGGTGAAGCGGGAAAAAAAATCATTGTGCGACAAAATTTAAAAAAAAACGCTGTTTTGTAACTTTTGGGGGCTTCCGTTTCTACGTAGTACATTTTTCGGTAAAAATGACACCTGATATGTATTCTGTAGGTCCATACGATTAAAATGATACCCTACTTATATAGGTTTGATTTTGTCGGACTTCTGGAAAAAATCATAACTACATGCAGGAAAATTAATACGTTTAAAATTGTCATCTTCTGACCCCTATAACTTTTTTATTTTTCCGTGTATGGGGCGGTATGAGGGCTCATTTTTTGCGCCGTGATCTGAAGTTTTTAACGGTACCATTTTTGCATTGATAGGACTTATTGATCGCTTTTTATTCATTTTTTCATGATATAAAAAGTGACCAAAAATGCACTATTTTGGACTTTGGAATTTTTTTGCACGCACGCCATTGACCGTGCGGTTTAATTAACGATATATTTTTATAACTCGGACATTTCCGCACGCGGCGATACCATTTATGTTTATTTTTATTTTTATTTACACTGTGTTTTTTCTTTTATGGGAAAAGGGGGGTGATTCAAACTTTTAATAGGGAAGGGGTTAAATGATGTTTATTCACTTTTTTTTTGCACTTTTTTTTTGCAGTGTTATAGGTCCCATAGGGACCTATAACACTGCACACACTGATCTTTTACATTGATCACTGGTTTCTCATAAGAAACCAGTGATCGATGATTCTGCCGCATGACTGCTCATGCCTGGATCTCAGGCACTGAGCAGTCATTCGGCGATCGGACAGCGAGGAGGCAGGTAGGGGCCCTCCCGCTGTCCTGTCAGCTGTTCGGGATGCCGCGATTTCACCGCGGCTATCCCGAACAGCCCACTGAGCTAGCCGGCATGCTTTCGGTTTCACTTTAGACGCGGCGTTCAACTTTGAACGCCGCGTCTAAAGGGTTAATAGCGCGCGGCACAGCGATCAATGCCGCGCGCTATTAGCCACGGGTCCCGGCCGTTGTTAGAGGCCGGGCCCGAACCGCTATGACGCGGGGCCACGCCGTGGCCCCGCGTTATAGATCGGGAGTGGACACATGACGTTCCAGTACGTCATGTGTCCTTAAGGGGTTAAGGAAAAAACGAAAGTGCAAAATGATTTTTAAAAGGTAAGGAGGAAAAAACGAAAGAGCAAAAACGAAAAAACCCTGAGTCCTTAAGGGGTTAAAGGGCTGCTGCCACAGTGGCTGTCTGGAAGTGGAATGACAGTGACGCCCGGCTCCTACACAGGTAATCTCCCCACTAACACAGCAGCCGTGGCAGGCCCTTTCCCTGGGCCGGGGAGCATAAAAAATAAAAAATCTTAAAATTTCTTGAATTTCTTAAAATCATATGTGACAGATGGCGGAGAGCGGGCCCTTTTCCCGGCCGGGCCATCGGACCACGTCCTAATGGACCGGCCGGTCAGTCTGCCCCTGAGTGTAGCAGAATAAGTCCTACAGCTTTCGATATTGATCAGCATTTTGTACAATTAAAAACATTTCATACCTTATTCAGATTTTCCTGAACCTTAGGTGACAATATACCAAATTAAGATCTCATGTGCTCTGCATTCATGATGTCGGTGCTTCATTTACCTGCTCCTTCTAAAACTGTCCTATTTAGACTGTAGTCACACATGGCTTTTTTTTTGAAGCTTCATACCTGTAGAAGCTCAGGAGGCACTCAGCATGGAGGTATGCATAAAAGCATTTCTTTATTCAAGGTGAAAACACATCAAGCATTTCTTTGGGCCGCAAGGGCGTCAAACGCAGCTTGTACGTTTACAGCTGTTTCACACTAGACACAGCGTTTCTTCAGACACTTATGTTTTTTAAAGGCCACTACAGTTTTTGAGCCACAACTAAGAGTAGATTAAAATGGAAGGATTTATATTTTTCCCTCTGCTGGATCCACTTTTGGCTTTAGCTAATAAAATACTGCTACATGTGATGGCAGCCTTATGCTGGATTTTGATAACCCTCCGGACACTTTGGGGGGAATTCCAACATGTGGCTGTAGTATGGTGACTCTATAGACAACCTCATAACATCTTATGGGTCATAACTTGCACTATGTTAATTCACTGATTATAGAAGAACGTATCATTATAGGTGAAGTGGTCTATTTATCAAGGATCAACCATCCTTCTTAACACTGTCCCTTTTTCTATCATATTTCAGTGTAAAGGGTCTATCCAGGATTAGAAAAACATTGCTGAATTCTTCTAAAAACAGCTCCACCCCTGTCTTCAGGTTTTGTGTGGTATTGCAGCTCAGTTTCATTGAAGCGAACAGAGACCATTTGTAATACCACACACAACCTAAGGACAGGGGTGGCACTGTTTTTGGAAGAAATCAGCAATGTTTACCTAATCCTGGATAACCCCTTTAATGCAATCTTATCATATTTCTCCTCAATTTTTTACATGCAAGTTGCCTCCAATATGATATTGTAGAGACATAGACATGACTGACGGTAAGTCATGAAAACAATGGTTTCTTTCTTGTGTCTGTGAAGTACCATATATTTGATAGGTGTCTCACTATATTCTCCTTCTTGTTATTTGATCTTCTTGATTTCTTGATATCCAAAACCAAATATAATTACAAGTGTACATATAGTCTGTGGCTAAAGGAATGCCTGCAAATGGCTATGGTACCTCAAAGACTGTTTTATGTATCTGTTTATTTTCTGTATCTAGATTTTCTATTTCTTTGCATTAAACATTTTAGAAATAGGTTAAAGGTCAATGGAAGCAGAGTTACTTTGCTATCTAAAGCCATTGATTTCTTATTAAAGGAGTGCCCCCATTTTTTTTGCCCATAGGCAAAATAAATAAATAAATAAATAAAGGAGTCTTAAAAAGGTTTTTCTGGGAGCTAAACAGTTATTACCTTCCTCAACTCACTTCAGGGTGTTGTGCTCTTCTGCTTGAAGAGGATGGGCTGTGTCAGCAAGACATGCACCAATTCAGCCCCCATATCATTAGTGGTAGGACTGCATGGACGTGTGCCCTCTTAAAGACGGCAATGCGGTCCGGTGAACTTCCTCCAAAAGAATGAACATGTTAATTTTTTGGGTGGACATCCATTCCGCCGGCAGAATTCTGCAGTGTGCACGAAGCAGCAGAATCCAATTGAAAACAATGGGATTCTGCTGCAAGTAGAGCTCTGCCGGCGGAATGTCCGCAGTGTGAGCTCTAACGACAGTGGGCAGTAACCTGAATGACAGTTGTGAAGCATGCATTATAGTGTATTATCTAAAATATAAAAAAAATTATATGTAAAAAATAAATGTAACAGTTACCGTACACTTACACCCCTATCGCGGCGGTCCCTGCGGCCATCAACGGGCGGGACCCGTGGCTAATACAGGACATCACCGATCATGGTGATTACCTGTATTAACCCTTCAGACGCGACGATCAAAGCTGACCGCCGCGTCTGAAGGGAAAGTGACACTAACCCGGCTGTTCAGTCGGGCTGTTCGGGACCGCCGCGATTTCACCGCGATCACTGCGGTCCCAAACAGCCCGACTGAATAGCCGGGTTAGTGCTTACAGGACACCGGGAGGCACCTTACCTGCCTCCTCGGTGTTTTCTCTGTTCAGGGATCCCCTGTATGGCCGGCGCTCTCCTTCCTCGTCATCACTTCATCGCGTACGTGCGTCGGCGTGCGTAACGACGTGATGACGGCGACGGAGAGCGAGGATACACGGCCGGCAGCAGAGACGTTCAGCAGCAGGCCGGCAGCAGAGCGACGGGGACACGGTGACAGCGATGGAGCGACATCCAGGGCAGTGGTGTCGGGTCCGGAGCGGCGGAGACACGTGAGTATTACCTCCTATGCAGTGGTCTTCAATCTGCGGACCTCCAACGGCTGTCCGGGCATGCTGGGAGTTGTAGTTTTGCAACATCTGGAGGTCCGCAGGTTGAAGACCACTATTGGGTTCACAATCTTTAATTTTTTAGATTTTGCACCTAAAAAAAGGGTGCGTCTTATACGCCGGTGCGTCCTATAGGGCAAAAAATACGGTATATAAACATAGAAGAATAGATTTAGGAAATTACAATTATGCAGCCTCATAATTTTTTATTTTATTTTATTTTTTTATGTAATATATATTTTATACTTTTATATAAAAAAAATTATAATAATCTTTTATTATGTTATGCTTCTCTGTAACCTGTGGATAATAGTGCAATTCAGTACGAGCTCTATGGGTATCACAAGTAAAATGACAAGTGCAGAACGTTCTCTCTCGAGTCCTATGCGAAGCAATTAAAAAATGAGTTCTCTCCATTAAACATTGTAAAATTCTTCCATCAGCTCTGTGTTCTTAACATTGAAGTCTCTCCTGCTACACTCCCAATGACCTAACATTTGTATTTACCATTTCAAAGTGACAGCGCTGCCTAGGGCAGTAGTACAAAGCGTCCGCCAAGTGTTTGTTTGCTCGGCACTCTTCATTTTGAACACATTTGGCTCAAGGTTGTCCTAATAGTAGTAGGGTGTCAATGTTCAAGGGTGAACAGCAATTCCTTTTTTCTATGAGGCGTCCAAATCCAGCTCTTAACGACTTCCAGGTGCACCCTGTTACACTGCAGATTTGGCAAAATGTCTGTACTTTCTGGGTGGATGCCTTGAAAAACATTGGTCGTACTTTGAAGTTATTGCAATTATGTTTATAGAAAAAGGAAGCTCAGAAAGGGCCCTCTCCCCACAGCTTGAAGAGCTCGCTATATTTAAAGCGCGCTGTTTTTCAGCACTGCATGTTAATGTTGGAAAAAAGTGTTAATTCTTTTAAACTTTAAAAGTTATATGTGAAAGGGGGGCTTCTGTTGAAATCTGCAACCATAATAACATCTGGACTCGAGCCTTTCGAAGGAGGCGTGTGTGGGAACACCCTGAAATTGTTTTTCTTGGATGTATCCAACCTCTGCTGTTTTTTTTTTTTTTTTTGTCAATTAAAAAGTCTACAGTTCACTTTAATTAGACAGTTTTACCAAAAGTTTACAATGTATCTCTCTATAATTTGCTTTGACCTTAATCAGTATTCTGGTGCTTAGAAAGATATTCCTTAGTGCTGGACAGAGATTGTCATCATTCACATCAGTCCTTGTCTCAGACACGCACAGTAGAGGCATTTTCCTAGGAAACGGATTTACCTATCAATATGTTTTTAGAGTGGGTGGAAACCAGAGCCCCCTGAGGAAACACACCCCAAACATGGCGAGAACATACAAACTCCATGCAGTGAACCTAGGACCCCAGTGCCGTAGAAAGACAGTTCAGAAGCTGATACACCATCTAGTAAGAGAGCACATCTTCTTTTTAAGAGAGTATTCTGAGATAAACATTTGTCACCTATTCACTTAAAAGGGGTTAAAAGTTTAGTAGATGTCAAACCACTGGGACTTCTACAAATCACTAGGACAGGACAACCTGGTTTTCAGGAATAAAACAGCTGCAACTGAGAGAGACAAAGGACAAGGGTCCTCATTTCTATTTATTGGTGGGGTCCTAGTGGTCAGACACTCCAATCCAACATTGTACAGTATAAAAGTGATGTTCGGATTACTCCAATAAGGGAACCTGCTCCAAAAGATGGCATTAGAAGGGTCTAAAGTCTCTTAGTTCTTACAATTTGTAGGAGTCTCAGAGCTCAATAATGTATTAGATTATCAAAGCATAGATCCAGGTAAATAGTTACACATTTGGATTTAAAATGTAGGGCTCTTCTGGCCTTCAAGGCCCGATAGAAAACACAGCTACCTTATTGGCCATATTGGCTCCCATTGAGCTACTATGTCCGTCAGCAACATAGTTCCCACATGTCTGTGCTATATATATATATATATATATATATATATATATATATATATATATATAAAGATGCTTGGCTTCTTCACCTCTCTAACTTTCTTATCCTCGGAGGGGCTTATCTTTGGAAATGTCTACCAGGTAGAAATCTGGCAGACATTTCCAAAGGTAAGCCCCTTCAAGGATAAGAAACTATGTGATTTTTAGTGGGTTTTTCATCCAGGCTACCTTCCTCTTTGTTTCTGTGTGCTTTACACACTTTTTACACCTATCCCTAATGTCACTGCATAACTAGACAGGTTAGAAGTACTTAAAGGGGTACTCAGGTGGAAGAAAAATTCAAATTAACTGGCACCAGAAAATTACACAGATTTGTAAATTACTTCAAAATGTTTAAGCCTTCTAGTACTTATCAGCTGCTGCATTCTCCAGAGAAAGTTGTGTCCTAATTTTCAGTCTGTCCACAGTGCTCTCTGCTGACACCTCTGTCCGTGTCAGGAACTGTCCAGAGTAGGAGCAAATCCCCATAACAATCCTTTAATGTTCCTGACACAGACTTAGGAGGCAGCAGAGAGCACTGTAGTCAGACTGGAAACAACTCCATAACTTCCTCTGGAGCATACAGCATCTAGTAAGTACTGGAAGGCTTAAAAGTTGTAAATAGAAGTCATTTGCAAATCTGTTTAACTTTCTGGCACCATTTGACTTGAAAACACTTTTCTGGAATACCCCTGAGCAGATCACGACATTCTATTGATATGATAGTTTATTTATTTTCCTAAAAATGTAAAATTCAGTGAAATAATCCTCATTAGTGAGATTCTAAGGCCCCTTTCTCATGTAGCCTGTGCATTTTTGGTGTGGACTCTGCACTGAAAATCTGCAACAAAGCCTTAATATGCAGTGGAAATAAATCTACAGACTTAAAAACATACTTATGTGGTACAGCTAGTGAGCAAATAACATCAAGTTTTTTGATATTGTGTACTTTTGAGCAGTTGTAGTATTCGGTGGGTCACTGGGTATTTAAATCTTGGTTGGTCTTTGATTTCTTTAAAAGGTGACTTTATATGCCATGGATATTCACTTAAAGCGTACCCGTCGGATCCAACAATTTTTTTTAATTTTAAATATATCATTCAGTACCTAATCCTGACCATGTACATCTAATTTTTATGTGTCTAACACCTTTATTTATTTTTTTATTACACTTTTAATTTAGCTCACTAGTCTGAATTCCTCTCAAAGGGAAGGGGCGTGGCCTCACTGTGCAGGTCTCCGCCCCCTCCCTCAGTATGCTGTCTGCTCACAACTCCCAGCTTGTCCTCACTGACAGTAGACATCAAGGAAGTGTGTCCATGACATAGATGATGATGCATGGACACAGCAGGACTAGTATGTGTCCAAGCGGGCGGGGGGGCTTTTTTTTTTTAAAATATATTTTTGTCATTTTTATTAATTTGGCTTTTACATCTATGAAATCTTTGATGGTGTTGATTATGTTATTGTCCTCTTGTAGGTTCACTACTTTTTTTTTAGAGTTAATAATCTATTCACTACATATGGCATTCTCTTTGTTTCATGGACTTGCATACATGTCATGCATTGAGGCAAAGTAGCTATTTTTCAACCAAATAGATTGAATACTAAGACTTTATTTAGCTATCAGCCAGAACATAACATCATCCTACACACCCACAGAATACCGGTTCCTTGGTCTAAACATTTGTTAAGTTGTATAAGCTGTTTATGTTTGTCTTTTGTTTCCTTAAACGAGGCAGATTGTGATATCCCTACCTCCCCTCCTGGCCTTTCTCTCCAGCTTGTTGGGTGGAGATGAGGACAGGTCAGGACCATCTGACCTCTGTTGACAATGAAAGTGATGGATGACAGGCGTACAGCATGGTTTTGTTTAGATCTCAGTACAATAAATATAGAAACAGACATCCACCTGCAAGCAGATGCAAACACAAGAATAATGTCCATCCATTTGATATATCTCTATTTTTTGTATTTAATACATTTAATAGGCCAATACACGTTTGCCGTAATAGATGGAGCAGCGATCACCTACTTGGCTTAATTTTATTTTAGATGTGTGCCTTCTCTGCTCAAGAAAAGTACTGTTATATCCAATTTGTTATAAGGTATACATTGCTGAGCACCTGCTGTAATAATTGCAATGACATCAAATTCTCAGTGCCGGTTATAGACTAAGTGTGGCCCTGGTAAAAATGTAATATGGGGCCCCCGAATTGCATGACCAAAGATTTTCCTGGTTTCCTCTGTTTTGTGATGCAGAATACACAGCACTAGGTTCCTGATCACGCACCATATGAATATGGCCTGAGATCCCATGCACTTGTTTGGGCACATGGACAGTCCGTAATAGTAGCAGATTTGCAGACCCGTTAAAATGAACGGTAGCGTAACTCGCACAGGTTTTTCTGCAGTGGGAAACTGGCTGTTAGTTATAAGCGTATGAACGTACCCTGAAGGAGAACTAATGTATCCACTATGTCCGGGCTGTCAAAATAAAAATACTAAACTTTAACTAACCTTTCACCGCTCCCCTGGTGTCGCCAATATCACAGTACCGTCCTCTGGTCCTGGTCTTCTCCTGGCTTTTGGTGCCTGATTAAAATAATCTATAATGTTAACGATCCCATACAGTTTACAGTGTATACGTAAAAAGAAACAAACAACCTCAAATTGCTGCTTTTTGGTCACGTCATTTATTTCAGTAAATAAAATAAAAAGTGATCAAAGAGTCACTTATACACAAAAAATGAAACCAATAAAAACTACAGATGACAGGGGTCCGAATAGGGCAATTTTACATACTGATTTTGTTAAAAAAGTGTGAGTCCAATAATAGTAAAGCATGTACCCATGGGTGTCATTTTAATAATACTGACCTACAGAATAAATAAAATATGGGATTTTTAATGTAAAGTGTTCTGGTTAAAAATGTTATATATATATAGGAATATGCAAAGCAGCTCATTACATCACCTTTTCAGGTAGTGTTCCCTGGTATCAGCTTAGCTCCTGTTAAGGAATATAAAAAGCTGATCGGGATTTTATGCCAAGTCAGACTACTCCCCAAAAGGGAAGTTTCTACCCATCTGCAGACAGCTGTTTCGTGGTTTTTGCCACTCGTCAATACAGAGCAGGGTGATCTGGCTTGGCCACTGGCATAGGGGCACAGACGTATTCCTCTTTTTTGTGTGTGTGGATATATATATATATATCTATCTATATATATATATATATATATATACTGCTCAAAAAAATAAAAGGAACAACATAATGTAACTCCAAGTCAATCACACTTCTATGAAATCACACTGTCCACTCAGGAATCAACACTGATTGACAATCAATTTCACATGCTGTTGTGCAAATGGAACAGACAACAGGTGGAAATTATAGGCAAGTAGCAAGACACCCCCAATAAAGTTGGGGTTCTGCAGGTGGTGACCACAGACCACTTCTCAGTTCCTATGCTTCCCGTGCTTTCACTCTAGTGGTAGCAGGAGACGGAGTCGACAACCCACAAAAGTGGCCCAGGTAGTGCAGCTCATCCAGGATGGCACATCAATGCACGCTATGGCAAGAAGGTTTGCTGTGTCTGTCAGCATAGTGTCCAGCGCATGGAGGCACTGCCAGTAGACAGGCGAGTACATCAGGAGACGTGGAGGATATCGTAAGAGGGCAACAACCCAGCAGCAGGACGGCTACCACCGCCTTTGTGCAAGGAGGAGCAGGAGGAGCACTGCCAGAGCCCTGCAAAATGACCTCCAGCAGGCCACAAATGTGCATGTGTCAACTTAAATGGTCAGAAACAGACTCCACACAGACTGTCCTGGAGTTAGCGGATGCTTTATTCCAGGTCTGGGAGGACATCCCTCAGGAGACCACCTGCCACCTCATCAGGAACATGCCCAGGCGTTGTAGGGAGGTCATACAGGCACGTGGAGGCCACACACACTACTGAGCCTCATTTTGACTTGTTTTAAGGACATTACATCAAAGTTGTAGTGTAATTTCCCACTTTGATTTTGAGTGTGACTCCATATCCAGACCTCCATGGGTTGATAAATTTGATTTCCATTGATAATTTTTGTGTGATTTTGTTGTCAGCACATTCAACTATGTAAAGATGAAAGCATTTCATACGATTAGTTCATTCATTCAGATCTAGGATGTGTTATCTTAGCGTTCCCTTTATTCTTTTTGAGCAGTGTGTGTGTGTGTATGTACATAAATGTTGGCACCCCTGAATTTTTTTTTAAAGAAAACTGAGTATTTCTCACAGAAAATGAATGCAGTAACACGTTTTGCTTTACACATGCAAAAAAAAAGTGCAAAAAAATTAAGTTAATAAAGATCATTTAACCCCTTCCCTAATAAAAGTTTTAATCACCCTCCTTTTCCCATTTAAAAAACAAAAACAAAACAGTGTAAATAAAAATAAACATATGTGATATAGCCACTTGCGGAAATGTCCGAATTATAAAAATATATTGTTAATCAAACCACACGCTCAATGGCGTACGCACAAAAAAATTCCAGCGTCCAAAATAGCGTATTTTTGGTCACTTTTTATATCATGAAAAAATGGAAAAAAAAGCGATCAAAAATTCTGAGCAATAAAAAAGAGTACCGCTAAAAACTTCGGATAACTGCACAAAAAATTAGCCCTCATACCGGCCCGTACGCGGAAAAATAAAAAAGTTATAGGGGTCAGAATTAGACAATTTTAAACGTATAAATTTTCCTGCATGTAGTTATGATTTTTTCCAGAAGTACGACAAAATCAAACCTATATAAGTAGGGTATCATTTTAATCACATGGACCTACATAATAAAGATAATGTGCCATTTTTACCTACAAATGTACTTCGTAGAAACGGAAGCCCTCAAAAGTTACAGAATGGCGATTTTTCTTCATTTTTGACGCACAATGATTTTTTTTCCGTTTCGCTGTAGATTTTTGGGTAAAATGACTGACGTCATTACAAAGTAAAATTGGTGGCGCAAAAAATAAGCCATCACATGGATTTTTAGGTGCAAAATTGAAAGGGTTATGATTTTTTAAAGGTAAGGAGGAAAAAACGAAAGGGCAAAAACGGAAAAATCCTCCGTCCCCAAGGGGTTAAAATCAGCGCCTAAAAAGCTAAACAGTAAGATTTCTCCTGGATGCTTTCAGCTGTATACCGCTGTGCCGTGTAAGAAGAGGTTACGACTGTGTCTCTATAGGACCCATCTCCAGTGATGAGAACCAGCATAATGTAATTGTACGCCACTGGGTCTCATCACTGGAGATGGGTCTATTGAGATGCAGTGGTAACTTCTTCTTACACGGCACAGCGGTATACAGCTGAAAACATCTAGGATTAAAGCTTACCGTTTGGCTTTTTGGGCGCTGATTTTAAAAGAAATCATATTAAACAAATGAATATCATGCACAGTGCTGCGTCATAGTGTGGTCTGCCTGTCTGTGCCCCTCCCCCAGCCTTAAAGGGATGTGGTGAGTAATTACATAGGCTACACAGAAAGACCACACTGGGAGTTGTAGTTTATATTGTATATTTACAGTCTGGCAAGCAACATTAACATAAGGCTCTGCTGTACTGTAGCTCATGTTGGACTAATAGACTCAGGCTGCTGGGAGTAGTAGTCCTAGAAGGGCTGTCAGTGTGTCCTCCCCTCCCTAAAAGGACAATTTTTTACATTTAATCACAGGCAGACAGTGACAAGTACTTACATCCATCACTGTCACTGCCTGGAGTCTGTCTTATCGGTGTGGGGGGAGGGGCAGTGCTCACACTTCCTTCCTCCTCAGCGGTGCCTGTGTTAGCTGACAGGATGATAGCACTGGGTAAGTTGTAAAGAGCAGAGGGAGAAGAGTTGTCATCCCCCTCTTGCTCTGCAGGCTCTCCTCAGCACTCCTCTCTTCTTCGTGTCTCCCCACAAACTGCACAGGCTGGTTTACACCAGCAGTCTATGAGACAGGGGGAACATGCTGGTGAAGAGACTACATCCTACTGCCTGTGTCGGACCTATGATGTCATCAACGCGCTCCTGCAGGTCTAAACCAGCCTGTGGCCGTAGAGCATAGGGATGTATGTGCAGCCATTTGTCCCATAGCTGCTGCTAGTCAGGGTTGTAATTGGCCCTGCCAGTGCCTGAAAAATGACAAATTCGGCCCTGACTGTATTTTGCCGCGATTTGCACAAAATCGCTGTAAAAATGCCGTCATTTTGCGCACATCGTGGCAAAATACAGTATTGTGAGTATGGATGTAAATATGTTCAGAGGGCCCTCTTTTGGATGTGGGCCCTGGGCAACTGCCCAGGTTTCCCTGCCCTAACACCGGCCCTGCAAATACTTACAGCATGTGGTCCAAGACCTGTTCTATACCTAACCCTATAAAAATCATAAAGCCTAAAATAGCATATGCAACTGGAATATATTGCTTGTGCCACTTTTAATTTAGTACTTGGGGGTAAATTTTAACAAATGTGGAGATTAAATAGGACATGCCAAATCTGCATATTATTTCAATAGAGTTTACAGATTAACAGGGTTTTCTATTTTCTTTTTTTAGAGAAAGACAATAAATATCAGATTGGTGGGCCTCCATTTGTGGGATAATCTAAGGCCTATGGACCTCAATGCAAAATTTAAAATAGCCCCCCTCCCGCCTGTCACATGCTATTGGTAATAACAGTTTTATCCCATGCAGCAGAGGTGCTTTTGGACCAACCCAGGCACTTAAAGGGGTACTCGGGTGAAAACCTTTTTTCTTTTAAATCAACTGGTGGCAGAAAGTTAAACCTATTTGTAAATTACTTCTATTAAAAAATCTTAATCCTTCCAGTACTTATTAGCTGATGAATGCTACAGAGGAAATTCCTTTCTTTTTGGAACACTGATGACATCACGAACACAGTGCTCTCTGCTGACATCTCTGTCCATTTTAGCAACCATGCATAGCAGATGTATGCTAAGGGCAGCATGGTGGCTCTGTAGTTAGCACTGCTGCCTTGCAGTGCTGGGGACTTGGGTTCAAATCCCACTAATCCCATTATTATTATAACGTCAGCAGAGAGAACTGTGCTCATGATGTCATCAGAGAGCATTCCAAAACGAAAGGAATTTCCTCTGTAGTATTCAGCAGCTAATAAGTACAGGAAGGATTAAGATTTTTTAACCTCCCTGGCGGTATGATTCTGTCTGCAAATTTGTACCAAAAGCGGTACAATTTTTTGCATTTAATTTCACATCTTCCCCCGCCCATTTCACATCTCCCCGGTCACATTCCCCCTCCCTTGTCACATTCTGCCCCCTCCTTGTCACATTCTTCCCCCCTTGTCACATTCCCCCCCCTTGTTACATTCTCCCCCCTTCATGTTACATTCCCCTCCCCCTGTCACATCCCCCCCTTGTCACCCCCCCCCTTCATGTCACATTCCCCTCCCCCCTGTCACATGCCCCCCTGTCACATTCCCCCCCCCCTTGTCACATTCCCCCCCCTTGTCACATTCCCCCCCTGTCACATTCCCCCCTGTCAAATTCCCCCCCTGTCACATTCCCCCCCTTGTCACATTCCCCCCTATGTCACATTCCCCCCTCTGTCACATCCCCCCCCCCCTGTCACATTCCCCCCCCTGTCACATTCCCCCCCTGTCACATTCCAACCCTGTCAAATTCCCCCCCCCCCAGTCAAATTCCCCCCTTTGTCACATTCTCTCCCCCCCCCCCCTTCTCACCTTGTCTTGTTCTGCAGCAGCATACACTAGGTTTGCCGGCAGATTTCAAACCTAGTGTATTTGCTGCAGAACAAGCCCTTTCCCCTTCAGCCAATCACAGGCTTGAAACCACTGTAGCCTGTGATTGGCTGAAGAGGTAAAGGTCCTAGAAGATGAATAGTGAAGAGAGCAGGGACCAGAGCGCACGGAGGGGAATGACATCTGCCTTGTCACATTCTGCCCCCTCCTTGTCACATTCTTCCCCCCTTGTCACATTCCCCCCCCTTGTTACATTCTCCCCCCTTCATGTTACATTCCCCTCCCCCTGTCACATCCCCCCCTTGTCACCCCCCCCCTTCATGTCACATTCCCCTCCCCCCTGTCACATGCCCCCCTGTCACATTCCCCCCCCCCTTGTCACATTCCCCCCCCTTGTCACATTCCCCCCCTGTCACATTCCCCCCTGTCAAATTCCCCCCCTGTCACATTCCCCCCCTTGTCACATTCCCCCCTATGTCACATTCCCCCCTCTGTCACATCCCCCCCCCCTGTCACATTCCCCCCCCCTGTCACATTCCCCCCCTGTCACATTCCAACCCTGTCAAATTCCCCCCCCCCCAGTCAAATTCCCCCCTTTGTCACATTCTCTCCCCCCCCCCCCCCCCCCTTCTCACCTTGTCTTGTTCTGCAGCAGCATACACTAGGTTTGCCGGCAGATTTCAAACCTAGTGTATTTGCTGCAGAACAAGCCCTTTCCCCTTCAGCCAATCACAGGCTTGAAACCACTGTAGCCTGTGATTGGCTGAAGAGGTAAAGGTCCTAGAAGATGAATAGTGAAGAGAGCAGGGACCAGAGCGCACGGAGGGGAATGACATCTGCAGGGACCGGGACTAGGTGAGCAAACGTTTATTTTTATTTTACTCCTTTTTGCTTTTTCACTTAGCTCAGTGTTTTTCTAACAGGGTGCCTCCAGCTGTTGGGAAACTACTACTCCCAGCATGCCCGGACAGCCTTTGGCTGTTTGGGCATGCTGAGAGTTGTAGTTTTGCAACAGCTGGAGGCCCCCTGGTAGGGAAACACTGACTTTTAGTATTTTTCTTCACCTGCTCTGGCCGGCCCCCGCAACGGGAGCCGACCAGAGCAGATAATCGCATGTTTTCACGGGGGGCCGCATTGCTATATCGCATTGCTTTTGCGATATATCGTGCAGCCCGGCCGGGAACTCTGCAATTCTACCCCGAGCGTGACTCAGGGTTACCTATCCTGGCAGGGAAAATTAACCCTGAGTGACGCTCGGGAATACCGCGCAGGAGGTTAATAGAAGTAATTTACAAATATGTTTAACTTTCTGCCACCAGTTGATTTAAAAGAAAAAAGGCCACAGTCTACTAGCACAGAGGTTCAGAGAGTAGGACTTATAATGTCTTTGTTGCAACGAGATCCCCAGGAGGGGGCATTCTCTT
The DNA here is from genome assembly GCF_029499605.1 of Hyla sarda. Lineage (NCBI taxonomy): Eukaryota > Metazoa > Chordata > Amphibia > Anura > Hylidae > Hyla > Hyla sarda. The sequence goes on from NC_079194.1 coordinate 196,605,692, forward strand.
TACCTTCCTCAGATTCTGAATTAAGTTCTGTGGATGCTTTCTTTTCTGCTTTGGACCTTCTTTATGATGAACCTGACAGCGCAGCCTTTGCAGAGTCGCAGCTGGTTAAACTTAAGAAGGGACGAAAAACGACTGAGGAGTACTGTGCTAATTTTCGGAAATGGTGTACTGAGTCTGGTTGGAATCATCTAGCCTTTTGGTGTCAGTTCAGACTTGGTTTATCTGATGCTATTAAGGATGTTCTTGTAAGTTATCCATCACCTGATTCATTAGAACAAGCCATGACTTTAGCAGTACGACTTGACAGACGTATGAGGGAGAGAAGTCGAGAACGGACCCTTTCTTCTGTTCCTCGATCTCCTTCCTCCATGTTTCCTTCTTTTCCTACCTCTCATGTCTCTTCTGGGGAACCCATGCAGATAGGGAAGTTATCCCATCAGCAGAGAAAATCCATTCGGAGGAAAAACAAAATGTGTTCCTTTTGTGGAGAGAAGGGACATTGGATCCAGAATTGCGCCAAATGCCAGCAGCCAGGAAATGCCAGCACTTAAATAATAATCACGGAGGTCATTTGGGTGCACAGGTATCTCCGAAATCATCTTCTAAAATCTTCTTACCCGTTCAAATATGTTTTAAAAAAAGAAAAATATTTGGTAAAGCCTTTGTTGATTCTGGTTCTGCTGCTAATTTTGTTGATCTGAATTTTTTTAAGTCGTTGAATTTACCCTTAAAATTGTTGAAGAGCCCGATTCCCATTGCTGGAGTGGATTATACACCCTTGTCAGCGGGTTGTGTCAGTTCTTCCACTCCAGAGGTGGGATTACTGATGGGTTCTCTGCATTTTGAAAAAAAATCACATTTTATGTTCTGGAAAATTTGTCGGTAAATGTGATTTTGGGGTTACCTTGGTTAAGGAAACCTAATCCTGTTTTGGATTGGTCCTCTGGGGAACTCATCAAGTGGGGGTCTGAATGTATAAATAAATGCATTACTATATCTGTTGCAACTCTCGGTGTGGTTCAAAGTACTCTACCCGCATTTATTTTTGATTTTTGTGAGGAGGCCTCATCTGCTTTCCCCCCACACATGGATTATGACTGTGCTATTGAACTTGTACCTGATGCCAAGTATCCTAAGGGGCGGATTTATAATGTGTCTGGTCCTGAAAGGGAAGCTACGAAGGATTATATTCAGTCCATCCATTTCTCCCATGGGAGCAAGGTTCTTCTTTGTAGCAAAGAAGGACAGAAGGCTTAGGCCTTGTATTGATTATCGGGGTCTGAACAAGATCACAGTCAAAAACCAATATCCATTACCTTTAATACCAGACTTGTTTAATCAATTACAGGGGGCATGTTGGTTCACTAAACTGGACCTTCAAGGGGCTTATAACTTGATCAGAATAAAATAGGGTGATGAATGGAAAACTGCTTTTAATACCCCTAAGGGCCATTTTGAGTATCTGGAAATGCCTTTGGGTTTCAGGAATGCACCTCCAGTCTTTCAGAATTTGGTCAACGATATTTTTCGCAAATTTTTGGGTAAATTCCTAGAAGTTTATTTAGATGATGTTCTAATTTTCTCTCGAAATTGGTCATCTCATGTGGATCATGTACGTTCTGTTCTTCAGGTACTGCGCCAAAACAAATTGTTTGTTAAACAGAGAAGTTTGTTTTTGGTGTCAAAGAGGTACAATTTTTGGGGTACATCTTAACTCCAGGACATTTTAAAATTGATCCTGAGAAAGTTAAGGCTGTATCTGACTGGGTGCGTCCCACTTCTTTAACTCCTTAAGGATGCAGGGTTTTTCCGTCTTTGCATTTTCATTTTTTTCCTCATCACCTTCTAAAAATCATAACGCTTAAAATTTTGCACCTAAAATTCCATATTATGGCTTATTTTTGCGCCACCAATTCTACTTTGCAGGGACATTAGTCATTTTAACAAAATATCCACGGCGAAGCAGAAAAAAATAAATAATTGTGAGACAATTGAAGAAAAAATGCCATTTTGTAACTCTTGGCGGCTTCCATTTCTACGCAGTAAATTTTTTGGTAAAATTACATCTTATCTTTATTCTGTAGGTCCATACGGTTAAAATGATATCCTACTTATATAGGTTTGATTTTGTCGTACTTCTAAAAAAAATCATAACTACATGCAGGAAAATAACTTTTATATAACTTTTTTTATAACTTTTTTTTTTATTTTTCCGCTTAAGGGGGCAATTTTTTTGTGTCGTGATCTGAAGTTTTTATTGGTATCATTTTTTTATATTGATCTGACTTTTTGATAACATTTTATTCATTTTTTCAATATATAAAAAGGGACCAAAAATAAGTTATTTTGGACTTTTATAATCCGGACATTTCCGTACGCTATACCACATATATTTATTTTTATTTACACAGTTTTTTTTTAAATGGGAAAAGGGGGGGATGATTCTTACTTTTATTAGGGATGGTGTTAAATGATCTTTATTAACTATCTCATACACAGATCATTGCTGCATCTAAAGGTTTAATAGCGCGCGGCACAATGATCGGTGCAGCACGCTATTAGCCCAGGGTCCCGGCTGTCATTAGCCGCCGGGACCGACCCGGTATGGCCCCGCGTTTTATACGGGGACTGGGCGCAGGGCGTACAGGTACGCCCAGCGTCCTTAAGAGGTTAAAGGCTTTGACGCAATTAGTTAACTCTGGACTATTGTGTGAGTGTGTAGTCATGTTTTGTTAGTTTATCTGTCATCCCACTGTTTCTGGACCGTGTCAGTGTCGTTGTAGTTTATTATTTTGACAATTACGCCCCTCACATATACGGGAAGGGACTGTCTTCGTGGTTACCGCCCTCTCGTTTAGGGCAGGTACGTAAGTAGGCAGGGATAGGGGAGCGGGTGAGATTAGTGTGCACTCCTTCCCAGCCCATACGTGACAAATACAATGATTGACTGGAGTGTCACATGTCAATGTCAATAGGGTACAGAGACTGTCAGAGGGTCTGGGAAGGGTTAGAACGGCAATGCCAAGTGATCGGCAGAGTCACACATGCCGTAGTTGCTGCATATTTTCCTTTGACTTTAAAGGGGTACTCCGGTGCTTAAACATCTTATCCCCTATCCAAAGGGTCTGATTACCGGCGACCGCAGGGCGGGCGGCGTGTGACGCCATGCCTCCACCCCCGTGTGACGTCACGCTCCTCCCCTCAGTGCAAGCCGACGGGAGGGTGCGTGATAGCTATCACGACCCCTCCGGTAGGCTTGCATTGAGGGGCGGAGCGTGACGTCACACGGGGGCGGAGGCGTGACGTCACACGCCGCCGGCCCTGCGGTCGCCGGTAATCAGACCCGGAGCGAACATGCTCCAGATCTGATTACGAACGGGGTGCCGCGTGCATGATCCCGGGGGTCCCCAGCGGCGGGACTCCCGCGATCAGGCATCTTATCCCCTATCCTTTGGATAGGGGATAAGATGTTTAAGCACCGGAGTACCCCTTTAATGGGTAGGAAAATATGCAGCAACAAAATATGCATAATAATACGGCACGTGTGACCCTACGCTAAAGAGCAATTTTTTTTTTAAGTGACTGGATAACCCCTTAAATTATATATAGTCAGGAATACCATATGTGTTACGCCTAGCGCTCCGGGTCCCCGCTCCTCCCCGGAGCGCTTACGGCGTCTCTCTCTCCGCAGCGCCCCGGTCGGTCCCGCTGACCGGGAGCGCTGCACTGTCATGGCCGTCGGGGATGCGATTCGCACAGCGGGACGCGCCCGCTCGCGAATCGCATCCCAGGTCACTTACCCGTCCCGGTCCCCTGCTGTCGTGTGCTGGCGCGCGCGGCTCCGCTCTCTAGGGCGCGCGCGCGCCAGCTCCCTGAGACTTAAAGGGCCAGTGCACCAATGATTGGTGCCTGGCCCAATTAGCTTAATTGGCTTCCACCTGCTCCCAGACTATATCTGTTCACTGCCCCTGCACTCCCCTGCCGGATCTTGTTGCCTTTGAGCCTAGTGAAAGCGTTACTGTGTTTGTCCTTACTGTGTACTTGACCTCCTGCTATTACCTTATTGACTACGATCCTTGCTGCCTGCCCCGACCTTCTGCTATGTCCGACCTTGCTTCTGTCTACTCCCTTGTACCGCGCCTATCTTCAGCAGTCAGAGAGGTAGAGCCGTTGCTAGTGGATACGACCTGGTCACTACCGCCGCAGCAAGACCATCCCGCTTTGCGGCGGGCTCTGGTGAACACCAGTAGTGACTTAGAACCGGTCCACTAGCTCGGTCCACGCCAATCCCTCTCTGGCACAGAGGATCCACCTCCTGCCAGCCGGCATCGTGACAATATGTCTCATGTTTTTCAGTTATTCTTCAGGCTAAGGCTGCTTTGACACTATAAAATGTATCCGTTTTAAAGATCCGTTCAATGTTCCGTTATAAAAACCCTGAAAATCGACTGTTAAACGGCCATTACAAAATCCCACACGGCCGTTAGAAAATCCCATTATAGTCTATGGGATTTTTACATTATCCGTTTCAACCCGTTATACCCTGTCATTAATAATGGACGTTATTTTGTGACGGGAGAATGAACGGAAGAAATAGTGCATGTACTATTTCTCCCATTACTATCTTCCGTCACAAAATAACGTTCGTTATTAATAACGGACTATAACGGGTTAAAACGGATAATGTAAAAATCCCATAGACTATAATGGGATTTTCTAATGGCCGTTTAACAGACGATTTTCAGGGTTTTTATAACGGAACATTGAACGGATCTTTAAAAGAGAAGTTGAGCGGTACCATCCTGATGCCTATCTCCATAGCATCTACAATGTCTGCCTGAGCTAATAATATGTACTGCCTTTGAATACTTATTCTTCAAAGCTTCTTATGTATCTTTAGAGATATAATATTACTTCCTGCTGTTATTCTATGGGTGGTTGTTTTATCAAAGTGCTCTAAATATCTTGCTGTTTGATGAATCTCTGGCACAGAATAGTATAGCAAGGCTTCCCACTGTTCTCCAGTAAGATAGACAATACATCTTTGATGACTAAACTCCTCAATATCATAATAGTATTTACTTTTCCACTTGGGACTTTAGAACCTTCATCTTGATGAGAGGTTTTGCAGTTGGTGACAAGAACCATATATGTGCCTATTGATCTTTACCGTGAACCCAAAGCATGGCCAAACATTGGTGTTTCATTTCCAAAATTAATTTCTTTTACATCAAAGTCGTAAGAAAGAATATGTCACTATTTTTAGCCCATTGGAGCTAGCTGCCATATTATTTGACTTCTTTGTTATTCATAAAAACAAGAAATGGAGATCAGGTAAGGTCCATCCAGTGGCTAATCCCATTGGCTTTCAGTATGAGGGGTCTGCTGTGCCAGGTAAATCACCTCAACTCTTTCAACACTATTGAGAATGATCCTTAAAGGGGTTGTCCTTTTTTGGACAATTATTTTGTTCCAAGGGACCTCTGAAAATAAGCTGATCACATGCTACTGGAGCCCCCAACAATATGCTGTAATCTGATGCAGAAACCTGCAAAAAAGTGTTTAATTTCCCTTTAGAATTACCACAGGTGCCGTGTGTAATTAAGCATAACACACACCACCAAGTAAAGTAAATGGGCTGTTCGAGTCATGCAGCTACATGCCGGGTCCTCTAGAGCAAGATATAGCAGATCTTTGTATTGGATCGCCACTCTGGATAATAGATGAGAAGCTGCAATCTAAGAACCTTAAATTCACTAACAGGGTATGTAGTGGATTTTCTTAACTAGACCCTGCCATCCGAAACATTTTGCTTAAAAATATAACCATCGCTGACAGAGATTCGTAGACTCCTCAGAGTTGGAGCTTAGGTTGGGCTTGTAGTGGCTGGATTTAAATTGATGACATTTCAGAACCCTAAATCTAAAATTGATAAATGTGCATATAATGGGAACATTTCAAAATCTGTTTATCAGTAAGGTTTTATCAATACCTGGGCCTTCTAGGTTTTGTTAAATTGCAGGACCACCTACAGGTAAATGTAACTAAGTCTTCCAAGGTGTTGTAAAACATGTTTCTATGAAATCTTCCCACTCGTGATCTGTTCCTATAATTCCTAGTCACACTACGTCAAATATTGCACATCTTTGTTCTTTATAGCAAGTTAAAAGGCTTATGATCCAATGTATAGTAAAAAAAAAACAACAAAAAACAACAAAAAACTTGAATGTTATATCCTGTTGAGGTTACGTTATCACTTCATGTGCACCTTAAACTGAATTGTTAAGAAAACCTTTGAAGTAACGTTATAGTATTGCTGTTCATCTTTGTCAAAGTTCACTACTACTTATCATTTGAAAATGTATGCAAGAAAGTAACCTCTAAAGGGGCATCCTTACTAACAGCCCCCATGTCAGCCAAGTTCTTTGACTTAAGAACCTAAAGAACATTTCTTTGCCATAAAACTTAAGAGAAATTGGGGGAATTTATCATTGTATGTAGACTGTATGCTCTAAATTTGTTGCAATTACTTTTATTCCAATTTTTCAAGTAAAACATTATTTCATGATTGTGTAGCTATGTCAAAGCCAAGTTTTTCCTTCAGTGATGAATTTATTGTGCGTGACTTTTGGTAGAAAGTTGCTAAATAAGTCACAAAGCCCTCCATTTCTCAAATCTACACCTGAACTGGCTTTCAAATCTGCCTGCAGCATTGTAAAAAGTTGCACAAATTGTTGCAATCGGTTAAAAAGTTGCAGAGGAGGAACCATACAAAGTGATGAACTGAAGTGTAATTAAAAAAAAAATGTGTGCTAGCACAATATTTATCTCATGCCATGCAACCATTGAATAAATTTGGCCCACATACACATTGCCACCACACAAATTAAAGGTGTCGAAAAATCATTCACCAACTCCAACCTTGATAAATTCCCTCAATGTTCTATTGGAGTAACTTGAGGTTCTCTTTGAGCAGCTTTGGGAGCATCTATTAAGCCTGTGTCCACTCCATTAGGTGCCTGTAGTTATGATGCTTACTAGAATCCTGACTGAGCCATTATAGATTAAAGGGGTTGTGCGCTGCCCTGACTTTCGGAGCTCCGCTCACAGCGTCCGGAAGTTCATTACTCCGAACGCTGTGTGCGGGCTTCCGTGTTCGTAGCCGCCAAGCGTGACGTCATGAGGGGGCGGGCAAGACGTCACGAGGGGGCGGGCGAGGGGCCGGCCGTGACGTCGGGCGAGGGGCCCGGGCGTGACGTCACGCCCGGCGGCCGCGAACACAGAAGCCCGCACACAGCGTTCGGAGTAATGAGCTTCCGGACGCTGTGAGCGGAGCTCTGAAAATTAGGGCCGCGCACAACCCCTTTAAAGGGGTACTCTGGTGGAACCAAGCAGAGAGCACTGTGGTCAGACAGAAAATAAGAACTCAACTTCCTCTGTAGTATACAGCAGCTGATAAGTACTAAAAGGATTGAGATTTTGTAATAGAAGTAATTTACAAATCTGTCTAAATTTCTGGAATCAGTTAATTTGAAAAAAAAAAAAGCTTTCAACAGGAGTACCCCTTTAAGGGGAGCGATCAGGCCTCTGTAGGATCTGTTACAAAGCTGTCAAAGTTCATCATTGTTGGAAGAGCGAGTTCCGTAACAGGGATAACTGCATGTGATCAATAAAGAAATGTAAGAAATGAATGTTTCCATTCAGTGACGTCATGTAGAGATATTGAAAAAAGGTATGGATAAAGACTAATGATAAGCCAGCTTTATAAGTGACTCCAAACTATCTGTAACAATAGTACATTGGGTCATTTTGATTGGGACTTAAGGTTCACCTCAGATGTGAAAGACATTCAGAAAAACACTAAGTTTTTTATATATTTTTTTTAAAATAAAATTTACACATATCCATTCAGGACATTATGGCACTCATCCTAAAAATAATAAAAACACAAGGACATAATTATAACGTTCTACTAAATTTATGTGATATTTATTTCCTTATTTTACGAGGAGGAGGGAATGGCTCTCTGTGATTTGCTATCGGCGCACTGCTTTATATACGTTTGGGGGATTGTTATATCGTTTTGAACATTTCCAGCCATTTGTAGTAAAATCACTCTATTTGCTAATCATCTCTAAGCTTGCAGATGGTGTAAATGTATTTCTCTTATCATTATGACCCATCGGGCCATTAAAAAGAAGAAAGAAAAATGAAGTTCAGGGTGCGTGTGACTCATTTAAGGACCATTAGGCGGGGTGTGTGTTATTGAAAGGAGATGTTGAAGAATACATTTTTGGGAATTGTTCAAGAAAGTTATTTTCTGTTGCCTCTGGCAGACTATTTACATTTTTTGGAACCTGTCAACCAACCACATCTGAATAAAAAGCTGCATAAGAGCCTTTTCATCCCGTTAGCCAGTCCTCAATTGCCAAATGTTGTTTGTGTTACTAAAGTAGCATAGCTGGGGGGGGGGGGGGACTTTATTTAAGGAACATTTCACCCACAAATAGAAAACAAAACTGTACGTATATGTCCTTGAGATGTCCTTTACCATGTAGTTCCTAAAAAATTTCTTATATAGCTTGCTGCAACGTTCTACTCTGGCTAATAGAAAGGAGCCTAATAGTGCACTTAGCTAGTGGTGGTCTACAGGAGAATACCTCTAAAAAGCACAACAAGGGAAACATTATAAAAACTGGTGTAAACGTAAATGTATTATCACCTCAATCACGCTCAATTGTGAAATGATGTTTGGGTTACTAAAGTATCATAATTGGAGAGTGGGGTGAAGACCCATTGGTGGGTTATATTTGAAGACCATTTCCCCCAATTGTTAACAAATCAGTCAATATATGCCTCTAAGAGGTCATCTGCTACTATTTTATTTTTATTTTTTTTAAATCTTCACAGACTTGCAGAGGTTGTCCTTGGTGGTTGTGGTCCATGATATTAAGGTCAACAAAGAGTTCAAAGATTGATCAGCTCTTGGTCTTCCTCAGGATGCGCTATAACTGTGTAATAGGTGGTAGAGGGGGCCACTGGACTCCACATATCAGGAGAACAAGGGTCACTTGACCCCCTTTTTCTGCATCCTATGGGGGGAAATTTATCAAAACTTGTTTAGAGGTATAGTTTCTGAGTTGACCATAGCAACTAATCAGACCACTTCTTTCATTTCTGAAAAGGCCTCTGAAAAATGAAAGAAGTGATCTGATTGGTTGTTCTGGGCAACTTTTCCTTTGGACGGGTTTTGATAAATCTCCCCCTATGTGTCAAATGTTCAGTTTGTTAATTAATCTTTTTAAATCTCTTTTGCCACAACACTAACTCACAAGGACTATATATATCACCACCATCTATAAATTATGCGCACACTATTGTTCACAGGGGTCAACAGCAGAGTTATATCTGCCAAAAATCTATCCGCTGGTTTTTTTTTCCAGTCATCTCTACCATAGACATGAATGGAGGGGAATATCGACCACGGCCGCTCTGAAGCATAGCATTGCCAGCATTCTGAACATAAATGTTCAGGATGCCGAGATGCTGGACCAGAGATCGCGGGGGTCCCAAGATCAGACATCTTATCCTTTATCCTGTGGATAGGGGATAAGATATCTAGCATTGTATTTTCTCTTTAACCCCTTAACCACAATGGACGTAAATGTACTTCATGGTGACGTGGTACTTAGCGCACCATGACGTACATTTACGCGCCGCCATGAATGCGAGCACCAGAGCGGTGCTCGCGTCATGCTCGGTAGGTCCCGGATGCGATCAGCAGCCAGGGACCCGCTGGTAATCCGTGATCGCGAGGATGTCCGCCATTAACCCCTCTGATGCCGTCATCAATACAGATCACGGCATCTGCGGCAGTGCGGTACTTTGAATGGATAATCGGATCACCCGCAGCGCTGCCGCAGGGATCCGATCATTCAGCATGGCGGCTGGAGGTCCCCTCACCTGTCTCCGGCCGTCTCCTGGGGTCTTCTGCTCTGGTCTGAGATCGAGCAGACCAGAGCAGAGGATGACCGATAATACTGAGTAGTGCTATGTCCTATACATAGCACTGAACAGTATTAGCAATCAACTGATTGCTATGAATAGTCCCCTATGGGGACATAAAAAGTGTAAAAAAAGTTAAAGAATGTGAAAAATCCCCTCCCCCAATGAAAAAATAAAACGTCAGTTTTTCCCATTTTACCCCCAAAAAAGTGTGAAAAAAAAATTAATACACATATTTGGTATCACTGCGTGCGTAAAAGTCTGAACTATTAAAATATATTGTTAATTATCCCGTATGGTAAACGCATAAAAATAAAGTCCAAAATTGCAGCTTTTTTGTCACATTTTATTCCCAAAAAATTTATAAAAAATTAATAAAGTAAAACCTAAGCAAAAGAGATACTGATTAAAACTACAGATCATGGCACAAAAAATGAGCCCTCATATCGCCCCATATATGGAAAAATTAGAAAGTTATAGGTGGTCAAAATAGGGCAATTTCAAATATACTAATTTTGTTAAAATGGTTTAAGATTTTTTTTAAGTGGTACAATTATAGAAAAGCATATAACATGGATATCATTTTAATCGTATTGACCCACAGAATAAAGAAAATAAGCAATTTTTGCAGGAAAGTGTACAGCGTGAAAACAAAACCTTCCAAAATTTGCTAAATTCTTTTCAATTTTCCCACATAAATAATATTTCTTTGGTTGCGCCGTACATTTTATGGTTAAATAAGTGATGTAATTACAAAGTAAAATTGGTGACGCAAACAACAAGCCCTCATATGGGTCTGTGGAAGGAAATATAAGAGAGTTATGATTTTTAGAAGGCGAGGAGGAAAAGACGAAAATGCAAAAATAAAACTGGTCTGGTCCTTAAAGGGGTATTCCAGGCAAAACCTTTTTTTATATATATCAACTGGCTCCGGAAAGTTAAACAGATTTGTAAATTACTTCTATTAAAAAATCTTAATCCTTCCAATAGTAATTAGCTTCTGAAATGTTCTGTCTAACTGCTCAATAATGATGTCACGTCCCGGGAGCTGTGCATGATGGGAGAATATCCCCATAGAAACTGCACAGCTCCCGGGACGTGAGTCATCAGAGAGCAGTTAGACAGAAAACAACAACTCAACTTCAGAAGCTAATAACTATTGGAAGGATTAAGATTTTTTAATAGAAGTAATTTACAAATCTGTTTAACTTTCCGGAGCCAGTTGATATATATATATATATAAAAAAGGTTTTGCCTGGAATACCCCTTTAACCCCTTCATGACCCAGCCCATTTTCACCTTCATGACCTGGGCATTTTTTGAAAATCTGACCACTGTCACTTTAAACATTAATAACTCTGGAATGCTTTTACTTATCATTCTAATTCCGAGATTGTTTTTTCGTGACATATTCTACTTTATGTTTTTGGTAAAATTTCACTGATATTTGCATCCTTTCTTGGTAAAAAATCTAAAAATTTCATGAAAATTTAGAAAATTTAGCATTTTTCCAACTTTGAAAGTCTCTGCTTGAAAGGAAAATGGATATTCCAATTAAATTACATATTGAATCACATATACAATATGTCTACTTTGTGTTTGCATAAAAAAATTGACACGTTTTTACTTTTGGAAGACATCAGAGGGCTTCAAAGTTCCGCAGCAATTTTCCAATTTTTCTCAAGATTTTCAAAATCGTAATTTTTCAGGGCCCAGTTCAGGTTGGAAGTGGATTTTAAGGGTCTTCATATTAGAAATACCCCATAAATGACCCCATTATAAAAACTGCACCCCCCAAAGTTTTCAAAATGACATTCAGTAAGTGTTTTAACCCTTTAGGTGTTTCACAGGAATAGCAGCAAAGTGAAGGAGAAAATTCTAAATCTTCATTTTTTACACTCGCATTTTCTTGTAGACCCAATTTTTGAATTTTTACAAGGGGTAAAAGGAGAGAAATCTCCCTAAAATTTGTAACCCAATTTCTCTCGAGTAAGGAAATACCTCATATGCGTATGTAAAGTGTTCGGCGGGCGCAGTAGAGGGCTCAGAAGGGAAGGAGCGACAATGGGATTTTGGAGAGTGAGTTTTTCTGAAAGGGTTTTTGGGGGGCATGTCCCATTTAGGAAGCCCCTATGGTACCAGAACAGTGGACCCCCCCACATGTGACCCCATTTTGGAAACTATACCCTTCATGGAATTTAATAAGGCGTGCAGTGAGCATTTACACCCCACTGGCGTTTGACAGATATTTGAAACAGTGGACTGTGCAAATCAAAAATTTTATTTTTCATTTTCACAGACCACTGTACCAAAAATCTGTCATATACCAGTGGGTGTAAATGCTTACTGCACCCCTTATTACATTCCGTGAGGGGTGTAGTTTCCAAAATGGGGTCACATATGGATATTTATTGTTTTGCGTTTGTCAGAACTGCTGTAACAATCAGCCACCCCTGTGCAAATCGCCTAAAATGTACATGGCGCACTCTCCCTTCTGGGCCTTTTTGTGCGCCCCCAGAGCACTTTGCGCCCACATATGGGGCATCTCCGTAGTCGGGAGAAATTGCGTTACAAATTTTGGGGGTCTTTTTTCCCTTTTACCTCTGGTGAAAATGAAAAGTATAGGGCAACACCAGCATGTCAGTGTAAAAAATTTATTTATTTACACTAACATGCTGGTGTAGACCCCAACTTCACCTTTTCATAAGGGGTTAAAGAAAAAGCCTCCCAAAATTTGTAAGGCAATTTCTCCCGAGTACGGCGATACCCCATATGTGTCCCAAAACTGTTGCCCTGAAATACGACAGGGCTCCAAAGTGAGAGAGCGCCATGCGCATTTGAGGCCTGAATTAGGGATTTGCATAGGGGTGGACATAGGGGTATTCTATGCCAATGATTCCCAAACAGGGTGCCTCCAGCTGTTGCAAAACTCCCAGCATGCCTGGACAGTCAATGGCTGTCCGGCAATACTGGGAGTTATTATTTTGCAACAGCTGGAGGCTCCGTTTTGGAAACAGTAGCATACCAGACGTTTTTCATTTTTGGGGGGGAGGGGGGCTGTGTAGGGGTATGTGTATATGTAGTGTTTTTTACTTTTTATTTTAGGTTAGTGTTGGTGTAGTGTAGTGTTTTTAGGGTACAGTCACATGGGCAGAGGTTCACAGCAAGTTTGCCGCTGGAAGTTTGAGCTGCAGTGCAAAATTTGCGCCATCTCAAACTTGCAGCACTCACTGTAAACCTCCGCCCATGTGAGTGTACCCTGTACATTCACATTGGGGGGAGGGGGCAAACATCCAGCTGTTGCAAACTCTGAGCATGCCCTTTGGCTGTCCGTGCATGCTGGGAGTTGTAGTTTTGCAACAGCTGGAGGAACACTGGTTTGGAAACACTAAGTTAAGTAATAAACTTTCAAGTGTTTTGCAACCAAACTTAGTGTTTCCAAACCAGTGTGCCTCCAGCTGTTGCAAAACTACAACTCCCAGCATGCATGGTCTGTCAGTGCATGCTGGGAGTTATAGTTTTGCAACAATTGCAACAGCTGGAGGCACTGAGGTAGGAAACGGACAATGTTTCCCAACTAGTGTGCCGCCAGTTGTTGCAAAACTACAACTCCCAGCATGCCCAGACTGCCCAGGCATGCTGGAAGTTGTAGTTCGGCAATATCTGAAGGATCAGATGTTGCCGAACTACAACTTCCAGCATGCTTGGGCAGTCTGGGCATGCTGGGAGTTGTAGTTTTGCAACATCTGGAGGTCCACAGTTTGGAGACCACTGTATAATGGTCTCCAATCTGTGCTCTTCCAGATGTTAGAGAACTACAACTCCCAGCATGCCTGGACAGACTGAGCATGCTGGGAGTTGTAGTTTTGCAACATCTGGAAGAGCACAGATTGGAGACCATTATACAGTGGTCTCCAAACTGTGGCCCTCCAGATGTTGCAAAACTACAACTCCCAGCATGCCCAGAAAGCCAAAGGCTGTCTGGGCATGCTGGGAGTTGCAGTTTTGAAACTCTGAGAGGCAGCAGTGAGATCGCTTTACGGCGATCTCACTGCTGCCAATGAAGATGCCGCACTGCTGCCGGAAACTCACCTCCGGGACACAGCGCATGGAGGACGCCGGGACCGCTCGGGACACCGCTCGGACGGGTAAGTGATGCCGGGGGACGGGTCAGGGACACTTAGCAGAGCGGTGTGTGTCCCGATCCCCGTGATCGGAACTCACACACCGCGCTGCTAAGTATTTTCATAGCGAAACGCTGCTATCAGCTAGTCAGATTTGACCAGCTGATAGCAGCGATCGCTGGGGGGGGGGTGGGGGACGAAACCCCCCGTGGTCGCACGGTAAGATGGCTGGCTATCAGTGATAGCCACCATCTTTCCGGGCGCTGCGGGATGCCGCGAGTAGCGGCAGTAATGTTCATGACGTACCTGTATGTCATGGGTCGGGAACACCTTGCCACCCATGACGTACAGGTATGTCATAGGTCGGGAAGGGGTTAAGGACCAGACCAATTTTATTTTTGCATTTTCGTTTTTTCCTCCTCGCCTTCTAAAAATCATAACTCTCTTATATTTCCTTCCACAAACCCATATGAGGGCTTGTTTTTTGCAAATCTGTTTAACTTTCCGGAGCCAGTTGATATATATAAAAAAAAGTTTTGGCCTGGAATACCCCTTTAAGGCCAAAATGGGCCTGGTCCTTAAGGGGTTAAGATATATATTACTATCCTTTTAAAGATCAAAACCCCCCCCCCCCCCCCTCCTTCTGCACAGGATAGGGGAGAGCTAACTGATCTGATCATGGTAGGGAACCCAAGAGGTCTGACCTCCACCGATCCCAGAGAACAAAAGTCAATTGTCTCCCGAATTAATAGAGTGTCTGTGCATGTGCACAGCCAGCATAACATTAATACTTTATGGGGCTTCTAAACATTGCTGAGTTTGACAGCCCCATGAAGAAAATATGGAATGCTAGTCATTTGGGGGACAGGTTCCCTTTATAATCAGGATTGGTGGAAGTTTTAGCGGTGTGACCCCTTCTGGCCATTTAGTTATCCCTTATACTGTAAGAATAGATTGTGTTCTTGATATCACTCTTATAATGTGGCATCTTGTTAGGGGCATACAACAGAAGTTCTGTAATTTAATTTCTCAATACCAGAAGACTACGAAAAAGTAGCCAATGATGTTGATATTTTGGCTGGTCTTCCTGAAGTCTCTTTATCATCTTTGGCTAAATTTCATGTTTTTGTGATATCCAAAATAATCAATATTCTGATATCTATTAATTCCTGGTAATGTAGGATTAAAAAAAAACTTTAACATTTTAATTCCATCTCACAATCCAAATACTTAAGAATCTTAAAGCAATAAAACCCTGAAAAGATGTTCTAGTCTATACTCAGCATTATTTCTGGTTTCCTTCTTACACTTGGCTTTATAACTCCGACATCTTGTCAATTTCATGAACATCTCCTTGAAAAGCCTTTTTTGAATCCTGAATTAATATACATAAATATATGAAAAAACAACTCAAGGACATGTTCCTTTAAAATGAGAGTATCTGAAAACATCAATAAAGAATAGTAGGAAGTTTAAGCCCATAATTCCAGCGTTTCTGTAATACTGCCTCTTGAAATTTATGAAGACCCATCTGTCACTGTGAGTTTTTAGAGTAAAAATCAATAGAATTTACAAGGACATAGCATATGCAGTGTGTTGTATGCAGATGTTATCAAGTAAAGGCAGCCATTCTAAGAATCTAATTACTTACACATTTTCACGTCAACGGCAAGTCAAGAATTACAAAATTACTGGTTGAGATCTGCAAAGATGTGCAGTGGGAACCAAGAGCTTGCAAATGAGCGCAGCCTGTGATTGCATTAAGATTGTATAAGCATGCTAATAGTGGGTGGAATGCCGGGCAGGATGAACGATGCCTCCTCTCATTGAGTGTAACAGTGTTCCATGGGGAATCCGTGTCCTACAAGAGTTTAACAAAGAAGGCTGTGTGCTGGAGATAGCAAGTGGCTTCCATTGGTACTTTATTGTACATATTAAGACCAAGGTCTTGTTGGATAACCTTTTATTCTTACCCTACTCCCTTTTTCTATAGGTATGAAGGAGTCGGGTACACAACAGCAAGAGCTACTCGTATCTGGTATTACACTCTGGTTCATGGTTGGGGGGATCCAAATGGCTCTCAATGTTTCGATTATTTGCAAGTTGGGTATGGTATGAGATGGCAGAGAAAACTGGTCATTGCAGGTTATGGGCATACAGTACATGAATATACAGTACACACATCATTTTAACTAGCCAATACAAAGGGATATTCTGACAGTAGGAAGCTTCATACAGCTGATAACCAGAAGCTTTTCAAGTATTGAGCCTGTAATGCATGGCCTAGTTGACCTGTGTTCATGCAGCGACATCAATATAATTGTACCACTGGTGACCTTTGAATGGTGCATGTCATGTCAACTATATGTTCTTTTACCACTGTTTATATTTAATGGGACCTCTTTTTATTTCCAAAGGCTTCTGTTATTTTTGCAGATTTTACTAGCTGTTTTACATAACCTTCACCAGAGTAGATAAATCTTGTCACTGCCATACATCATTGTTTGGTGGCAAAGAGCAAGAAGACGGAGGGGTATGGTGGACAAAATGATACTGAAAATGATTACTGAAATGGTTATTGGGAATGTGTCAATTGATTATTTTTTTATAGTGGACCTTTGATATATGTATTTTGGATGGGAACTATGAGTGCGTATAAGCTGTGGCTGTTCTGCTGCCTGTTAGGAGGTGCCTTTTAGCTCATGTTTGTCCCATTTTATATTTTCATGGGTTGTCTAAACCCCTTCTCCATAGACACTATTGTGTTAGGACATTAGGCAAAGAGGAGCTCCAAGGGGGAAAATGACCCTTCTTTCCCACAATGGGGTGGAACGTGCGCTGAGCTAGTACAAGACTCTCTTGCCCCAAATGAGGGTGTGCAGTGGGGAGAACAGGTTGAAAACAAAATTTGGGGGCTCCATGTCTTCGCTGTACATCTTTGGTAACACCCAAGAGAGACTTCTCATAAAAGAATAAGACAAAGGGAACATTATAAATCACAATAAAGAGTAGTTACCAGAAAAGCATTTTCCATCCGCTGTCTCTGCTTCATCCCTTACCAATACACGATGTGCAAACTACTGTGAGTCAGACAGGATGGTTTCATTCATGTGCAAAATAGGAAAAGCTTCTCAGAAGCAAAATGTACTAAAAGTCTGAAATGAAAACAAACCACTCTGTTCTTTCTGCTGGAAGACAAGGAGAAAATTGGCTGATTGTTTCAACTTGTCCACCAGCCACAGTTTTACAAATGATAATATAATAGCGTTGTTTTCTTGTAATGTTTGGCGTATGAAAGTTGGCTTTAACCCCTTCGGGACCTCCTTATTTTGGGCCTTGAGGACGAAGCATGTATTTTTTTTTTCATTGTCTCGTTTCAATAATTGCAAATTTCAAAGTAAAAAATATTTATATATTGCTGCTCAAAGAACTGTAACTTTTTTATCCTGATGGGCACACATGAGCGCTGTTTTTTTGCAAGACAAATTCTGCCATTGCAGAAACAGAATTCTCAGACACCAATTCTCCCCCTCATGGCTATGAGATCTCCTGCATGGTGTCATGGACACTTCACGTCTCTTCCACTGTGCCTGCTCTCTTTGCTTGAGCGCAGTGTACTGGTATGGAGGAGGCACAGTGACAAGTATTGTTATGTACTTGAGGGGACAGGCACACTGGTGCGTTGCAGTGAAAGCTCATGGCTGCTGCTGTGGATGTCATACACCTGCTACAGGAAGGACATGTTACTGCTGGCCCTCCGACCATGACATTGGCTCAGTCTCCCAGATCATGAGCTGGAAGTTCCGACACAGTTCATGCTCCACATCTGGTGATTTCTGGGCTTATAGCATCTTCTCCCATTACTGTGGAGACATCATTATAGTGCCCCAGGAATGAAGACATAGGTAGCTCCTGTGGATCAGGGAGATCAGATTCAGAGTTTTCCAGCCCCCTCTTCTTCAACCTCCTCTGTCCTGTGTGCTTCCCAAAACCCTATGTCTCTCAGACCCCTCTATCTTCTCCAGACCCCTCTGTGCTTCCCAAAACCCTATGTCCCTTTTAGACCCCTCTATCTTCTCCACACCCCCCCCCCTGCCCCTACACACACACACACACACACACACACAATTTTCTGGGGGATGCATCTCCCTGATTGCCCTTTTCCCCCAGTTCCTACACCCATGATTAACATGAAATCAGGAAATAATGTTTTCGGATACTGACAGGCAATGCAATAGGCGGTGCCCAGGATTAGGAGAAGCCCCACAGCCAATCACATAGTGATTGCACAGGTAAATCTGGTAGTTTAAGGTTTTCGCACTTACTATAACGTCAAGGGGTCCATTAGAATATGCACTGTACTAGCAACCTGTTATTGTAAATACAGAAATTGACATCATGAATTCTGTTATTAGGACGGCTTCAATAATAGGGGAACTACTTTATAAGCAATTTCACTACCAATTTTATATTATTTGTAAGATATGAAATCCATTCATTTCATTATTTATGGCAAGAACAGAGTTAATTGTAGATCAGAAGTGACTTTCTACAGAATAGGCCATCATGTTATTTTTATACACAGCCATTGAGGACATAGATCTTTGGTAGTAACAGACAGAATATAGAATATTGCTGTTTGTACTACGTATATGCTCTCACTCGTGGATGGGGCACATAGGTTCCAGTGAAACCACATTAAATTTTAATCACAGAACTATATGTATTGATCAAAATATACTTCCTGTTGTCTTGGGAGATGAGAATCCTGATGAAGATCTATTGGCTCCAAGAATCTGTGTCTCAGCCAGTGCAGAAAATGACAAGGGGTCCTCTCAACATTAACCCCTTCAGTGCTGGAGGGGAGAGCCAAATCCTGTCATCTTCATAAAGCAAAATATAACTTCCTGAGTATGTTTAATGCTGTGGGATCTCCAATCTTAATTTTTAAACAAAGCAGATATATCCAGTCATTTCTTTCACACACATATATATATATATATATATATATATATATATATATATATATAGTGTAGCCTGGATATGTGCTACTGATTTGTCATGCTTAAAGAGGTTCTCCAAGTTATTTATTTAGCATGACAATTATTTATTTACCATGAAGGTTCTTGTATACCTACATCATTACTGTAGCCAACCACTGGACTCCACAGTTTTATGCTGTATACCGCTGAGACCAATGTAAACAAAGCCCAGCGGGAAGGACCAGGGCAGCGATGCTTGGGATGGAGCTTATTATTATCATTTTTTTTTTTTTTATAGGAACAACTTCACAAATTTTTACTTTTTTTTGTAAAACCTCTTAAATGGGGCCCACTGGCCTGTTTATGTATGTGGCATTTACCTTTATTTAGTAGTTATTTGCAGTTTACTACCATTCTATCATTGATGTAATGGAAATCTGCTGTACATTGACTTAAATATAATTAATTGTTTAATTAATATAGATAAAATTTGCGCTTAAAGTATGCGGGAGGGGCAGAGCAAAAATATGAGTCTAAAAAGGAACTATCAAGAGCAGGAGCAAATCCCCATAGCAAACCTATCCTGCTCTTGACAGTTCCTGAGGCTAAGCTTCTACTTGTTTTTTTTTCTGGCAGTTTTTGGATATCTGCCACTGCAGTTTTTGAGCCAAAGCCAGAAATGTATTCAAAAGGAATAGGACATATAAAGGAAGGACTTACACTTCTCCTCCCTTATGGATCCACTTCTGATTTTGGCTCAAAAACTGCAGTGGCAGTATTCCAAAAACTGCACGAATAAAAACAAGGGGAAACTTAGCCTTAGACAGACAGATATGTCAGCAGAGAGCACTGTGGTCAGACAGGAAAGAAATTTAAAAAGAAAAGAACTTCCTCTGTAGTATACAGCACCTGATAAGTACTGGAAGGATTAATAATTTTAAATAAAAGTAATTTACAAATCTGTTTAACTTTCTGCTACCAGTTGCTACAATAAAAAAAAATGTTTTTCACTGGGGTACCCCTTTAAGCCTTGTTATGAGGCCAAATGACCGTAGAGATGCCTCACCCTCCTCTGTGAGCCAAGTTCTCACTCTGTTGTACTCTGCCTGTTCACGTATTACATGGTTGGCCATCTATTTGGCACACCATGCAAAAGATATGGCCAAGAGGTTTCTGAGACTGGACCTGTCAGACAGGCACTCTTGGAGGGGATTTGTCTTTTCTTGTTACCTTACCCAGGAGCTGTTATGGTGGTCCCTGGTGGCTTCTTCCTTTTCCACCAGCCTTAATTGATAGACCTCTCTCTGTTTGGGTATAGGTTATGATCCATCAAACAAGGCCTGGCAGGTCAGGAAGAAGCTTCCGGGTACCACCCTAATAATGTGTGATTCAGGCATGAAAGTTATATCAGGTTCTCTTTAAATTTAGAACAAATTGAAATGAGACACACTCTTTAAATCTTAAAAATGAAAATTAAGATAAAATCATTATTTTTGTATCCATACTGTATGTAGGCCTGATAAAATTCTGAGTCAGCCTCAGTGCTTCTATCTGACCAGGAGTCTCGCCAATGATAGAATAAAATGTTGTACTGGTGCAGGGTAGAAAATCTGAAATAGCCCTTTTATCCTGTTATTTCCTATGGAAGCTCTTAACAGCTGGCAAAACTTACAAAAAAATCTACTTTTCAAATGATGAATAATCAAGAACACAGTAAATTATATTTTTAAATTTTTATTACCCTTAACCCCTTAAGGACCCAGCCCATTTTCACCTTTAAGGACCCGAGCATTTTTTGCAAATCTGACCACTGTCACTTTAAGCATTAATAACTCTGGGATGCTTTTAAATTTTCATTCTGATTCCGAGATTAGTTTTTTCATTATATATTTTACTTTATGTAAGTGGTAAATTTTCGTCGATATTTGCATAATTTCTTGGTGAAAAATTCCCAAATTTGACATTTTTACAAGGGGTAATAGGAGAAAATGCCCCACAAAATGTGTAACCCCATCTCTTCTGAGTATGGAAGTACCCCATGTGTACCCCATCAAGTGCTCTGCTGGCGAACTACAATGCTCACATTTGGCTTTTGGAAACAAATTTTGCTGAAATGGTTTTTTGGGGGCAGGTCGCATTTTTTTTCCACTTAAATGCTAGTGTTACCCCAAATTTTTCATTTTCACAAGGGGTAATAGAAATATCCTCCCAAAATTTTTAACCCCATTTCATCTGAGTATGGAAATACCCCATATGTGGATGTAAAGTGCTCTGCGGGTGAACTACAATGCTCAGAAGAGAAGGAGCGCCATTGGGCTTTTGGAGAGAGAATTTGTTTGGAATAGATGTTGGGGGGGGGGGGGCATGTGCGTTTACAAAGCCCCCATGGTGCCAGAACAGTGGTACCCTCCCCCCC
The DNA here is from genome assembly GCF_029499605.1 of Hyla sarda. Taxonomy (NCBI): domain Eukaryota; kingdom Metazoa; phylum Chordata; class Amphibia; order Anura; family Hylidae; genus Hyla; species Hyla sarda. The sequence continues at coordinate 196,627,219 of NC_079194.1, forward strand.
CACATGTGACCCCATTTTGGAAACTACACCACTCACAGAATGTAATAAGGGGTGCAGTGAGCGTTTATACCCCACTGGTGTTTGACAGATCTTTGGAACAGTGGGCTGTGCAAATGAAAAATTTAATTTTTCATTTTCATGGACCACAGTTCAAAAAATCTATCAGACACCTGTGGGGTGTAAATGCTCACTGCACCCCTTATTACATAACATGAGGGGTGTCGTTTCCAAAATGGGGTCACTTGTAGGGTGGTCCACTGTTTTGGCACTATGGGGGCTTTGTAAACGCACATGGCCTTCAATTCCAGACACATTTTCTCTCCCAAAAGCCCAATGGCGCTCCTTCTCTTCTGAGCCCTGTAGTGTGCAGCAGAGAAATTTACGTCCACACATGGGGTATTTATATACTCAGAAGAAATGGTGTTACAAATTTTGGGAGGCTTTTTTACTATTACCCCTTGTGAAAATGAAAAATTTGGGATAACACCAGCATTTAGTGAAAAATAAAAATTTTTCATTTTCACGTCCAAGTTTAAAGAAAATTCTTCAAACACCTGTGGGGTGTTAAGGCTCACTTTACCCCTTGTTATGTTCCGTGAGGGGTGTAGTTTCCAAAATGGGGTCACATGTGGGTGTTTTCTTTTTTTGCGTTTATGTCAGAACCGCTGTAAAAATCAGTCGCCCCTGTGCAAATCACCTCAAATGTACATAATGCGCTCTTACTCCTGAGCCTTGTTGTGCGCCCGCAAAAGATTTTACATCCACATATGGGGTATTTCCGTTCTCAGGAGAAATTCCTTTTACCTCTTGTGAAAATGAAAAGTATGGGGCAACACGAGCATGTTAGTGTAAAAAAAAAAAAAAAATATTTAACTATAACATGCTGGAGTAGACCCAAACTTTACCCTTTCATAAGGGGTAAAAGGAGAAAAGCCCCCCAAAGTTTGTAAGGAAATTTCTCCCGAGTATGAGATATGTGGCCCTAAATTGTTGCCTTAAAATACAACAGGGTTCCGAAGTAAGAGAGCGCCATGCGCATTTGAGGCCTAAATTAGGGATTTGCATAGGGACGGACCTGGATGCATGAATTAGACTTGCCTCCGATACCAAAATTACCCTACAACAGTGTTTCCCAAACAGGGTGCCTCCAGCAGTTGCAAAACTCCCAGCATGCCTCAACAGTCAATGGCTGTCCGGCAATACTGGGAGTTGTTGCTGGAGGCTCCGTTTTGGGTTTTGGAAACAGTGCCATACCATAAGTTTTTCATTTTTATTTGGGGGGGGGGGGGACTGTATAGGGGTATGCGTATATGTAGTGTTTTACTTTTTATTTTATGTTAGTGTAGTGTTATTAGGGTACATTCACACGGGTGGGGGGTTTACAGCGAGTTTACCGTTTGGAGTTTGAGCTGCAGCGGAAAATTTTCTGCATCTCGAAGTTTCAGCGAGAAACTCGGTGAAAACCCGCCCGTGTGAATGTACCCTGTACAGTCACATGGGTTGGGGGTGGGGGGTCAATCCTCCAGCTGTCGCAAAACTGCAACTCCCAGCATGCCCTTTGGCTGTCCGTGCATGCTGGGGGTTGTAGTTATGCAACAGCTGGAGGAGCACTGGTTGCAAAACACAGAGTTTGTTACTTAACTCAGTGTTTTGCAACCAGTGTGCCTCCAGCTGTTGCAAAACTACAACTCCCAGTATGTATGGTCTGCCATTGCATGCTGGGAGTTATAGTTTGCAACAGCTGGTGGCACACTGGTTGCAAAACACTGAGTTAGGTAACAGACAATGTTTCCCAACCAGTGTGCCTCCAGTTGCAAAATTACAACTCACAGCATGCCCAGACAGCCAAAAGGCATGTTGGGAGTTTTAGTTATGCAACAACTGGAAAAGAACAGTATGGACACCACTTAATAGTGGTGTCCAAACTGTAGCCCTCCAGATGTTGCAAAACTTCAACTCCAAGCATGCCCAGACTGCCCAGGCATGCTGGGAGTTGTAGTTCTTCAACATCTGAATGGCCACATGTTACAGAACTATAACTCCCAGCATGCCTGTACTGTCTGGGCATGCTGAGAGTTGTAGTTTTGCAACATCTAGAAGGGCATAGTTTGGAGACCACTGCACAGTGGTCTCCAAACTGTGGCCCACTAGATGTGGCAAAAATACAACTCCCAGCATGCTCAAACAGCCAAAGGCTGTCTGGGCAATCTTGGAGTTGTAGATTTAAAACACCTAGAAGCAGCAGTGAAGATCACTTTACAGCAATCTTCATTGCTTCATCTGACACCGCCGCTGAATCCACTTGCCTGCGCCGGTCCCCCATTGCCTATGCTGGTGATCAGGTAACTGCCCCGCCATCACACATCACACTGGCCCGTCACCGCCATCTTCACCTACTCTGCCCGGACTTCCAGGGGTGGACAGAGCAGGGGAAATTAACTGTCACCCCCTGCTCCTGCCCTGCGATTCACTGGTCAGTCCTTACCAGCCAATCGCAGGGGATAGGATAGGAGGAGGTGGCACCCCTGCCACCTTGCTCCTATCCTTCAGGATGGTCGGAGCTGTCTCTGACAACTGAAAACTGGGTACCAGAGACCCTATCAGCCCGGAATCGCCCAAATCGCCGATCTGAATTGATCGGTGATTTGCGGCGATCCCCGACATGGGGGAATCTCAGGACCCCCCAGGCATTTGCATGGGATGCCTGCTGAATGATTTCAGCAGGCATCCCGTTCCGGTCCCCGCCTGGCGCACAGCGGGGACCAAAGTTTCCATGTGTGTACAGGTACGCCCTAGGTCCTTAAGGGGTTAATGATAATATATCTCATACATTTTTCTCCTAGCTAAGCATAGTACGAGTAGTTGATCCAATTTCTTCAGTACTTGAAATGTTATCCATTTAGATTCCATGTATTACCCTCACTTGTTTGCAGGGAAAATATTAAGAATTATTGTAGCAATCCAAGAAAGATGCTCTGAAATTCTAAAATAAATTTGCTTTATGACGTTGTTAAATATAATTTTACCTAGTGCTGCTGGTTCCCTCAATGGATTTACTCAGTGGTCCATGTCTGCTATTTCAGGACAGCTGTGTTACACATTTTCCAAGGAAAAAAAAGGGCTATCTCTGTTTCCCTTATACCCGATGTCACCTACATCCAAGTAAATATTCTTTAAAAGTGAATAAAATTTTATTTCACTTTAACAAGAGAATGTAAAAGTGAAAAAAGGTCACTGTAGTAATAGACTAATCTCAATTATCAGGGCAGCCTCCGAAACCCTCAACTCCCACCTAATCTCATTGGGTGCACACGCAGCGCACCGTGCGATTTCCTACATGGCCAAATGAAATTATAAAGCAGTGTTAAATTTATTAATCATTTAATTAGCTAAATGTTCCTGCAACTACTCCAGAGATGAATGGCATGTCATTTTCTAATGCAATTTGCCTTGCAGCCAGGCTGGGTCAGATAGGAAGCTACTGGCATCAGGGAGATCTTTTTTTTCCCCCTATTATTAGCTATTTATTTTAATGTGTGTATATACTGTGTGTATTTGTGTATGTATGTGTGTGTGTGTGTGTATATATATATATATATATATATATATATATATATAATCTTTTTCTTTCGAATCTATATGAAAAAACTACTGAAAAAAACATGAAAAAACTACTCTGTTCTACTAAAGAGAATTTGAGTGTACATATACAGAACAATAGAGAGGCACATATGGTCCTTTTCTCTATGCAGCTGTAGGTTTTCTATGTGCAGCCATGAGGCACCATATAACAGAACAAGGCTTGAAAGTGGCTAATACTTCCATGTCATTGGATCTCATTTACTATTGTAAACCCAACATGTTTTGTCGGGTTGTGCGCCAGATTCTTGCGCATTGAGCCAGAAATTCTGTCTGCACCAATATTGAAAAAACACGATTAACTCTCCGTTTTACTAAGAAAACCCCAAAAGGGGCGTGCCCATTGGGGAAATGGGGCGTGGTAACCAAAAGGGGCGTGTTCATGACATTTTCACAAAAACCCAACATATTTACTAAGGTTTCCACAGAACATGTAGTGGGTTTCACATGAGGAAACCCCTACAGATCAGAGCATGTGTAAAAAAAAAATATAATAATAATAAAAAAATAAATTAAAAAAAAGCAAAATGTAGGGAAACCGTAGTAAATACCGTGGGAAAAAATTGTAGGGAATTAAAACCCACAAATAACTGCACTCCACTAACTCCACTCTTAGTAAATAAGGGCCATTGTTTCCAATAGCGCATGCCACATTTTTATTTACAGATTTATGGTACGTTCACGCAGGTGGATTTGCTTACAAACTAACAGCATGTTTCCTGCTGCAAGTTTGAATGGGTGCAGGCTCTCCGCGGGCTGTCAACAGCAGATTTTCGACAGCGGAATTTTTGCTGTATAAAATCTGCTGTAGACTGTTGTCACGATGCCGGCTGGCAGGAGGTGGATCCTCTGTGCCAGAGAGGGATTGGCGTGGACCGTGCTAGTGGACCGGTTCTAAGTCACTACTGGTGTTCACCAGAGCCCGCCGCAAAGCGGGATGGTCTTGCTGCGGCGGTAGTAACCAGGTCGTATCCACTAGCAACGGCTCAACCTCTCTGACTGCTGAAGATAGGCGCGGTACAAGGGAGTAGACTAAAGCAAGGTCGGACGTAGCAGAAGGTCGGGGCAGGCAGCAAGGATCGTAGTCAGGGGCAACGGCAGGAGGTCTGGAACACAGGCTAGGAACACACAAGGAAACGCTTTCACTGGCACGATGGCAACAAGATCCGGCAAGGGAGTGCAGGGGAAGTGAGGTATACATAGGGAGTGCACAGGTGAACACACTAATTAGAACCACTGCGCCAATCAGCGGCGCAGTGGCCCTTTAAATCGCAGAGACCCGGCGCGCGCGCGCCCTAGGGAGCGGGGCCGCGCGCGCCGGGACAGGACCGACGGAGAGCGAGTCAGGTACGGGAGCCGGGGTGCGCATCGCGAGCGGGCGCCACCCGCATCGCGAATCGCATCCCGGCTGGAGGCGGTATCGCAGCGCACCCGGTCAGTGGATCTGACCGGGGCGCTGCAGTAGCGAGAGTGTAGCGAGCGCTCCGGGGAGGAGCGGGGACCCGGAGCGCTCGGCGTAACAACTGTATTGACTTCAATGAGGTCTGTGATGTTTTTTCAACAGCAGAAAGGATTCATTTGGCGCAAAATTTTGCAGCAGAGAACCTGTCCCCATTCAAATTTGCAGCTGGAAACAGGCTGCTAGTTCACAAGCAAATCCGCCCATGTGAACGTACCCTTATACCATATCCAACAGGAAAAACTCTTTACAACTAAAGGCAAAGAGTATTGTCCTTTATAGAGATCTACGGGTGCCATGTTACTTGAAGGTTACATGGAACTGCAATATGGTACTTTGCATAAGCACTAATAATGTCTCGTATGTTAGGGACTTTAAGATGAAGTTTGGCCCCCTAACCTTTAGTAACAATTTAATTGCTGCAGTGTGTGACTTTGCACACTCGTTTTACATCGTTTTACAAGACATGAAGACAATGCCGAGGTCACTGGCAAATTTTTATTTTCTGACTCAATACCTGCAACTTGATAGGCTCAAGAAAAAACTATTTTTGACCCTATAAAGGAACTATTTAGTAATTGGTCACTGGAAAATGTCCTTAAATGTCACGTACAGGTATGCAGTATACCCCACCAACTGCTCCAATCTTTGCTTTATGTACTTCTAGGTTGAGTAACATGGATGGGATAATAAAGTTAACAGCAGTTGCACTTTATCTTTTAATATTTTGTGTAAAGTTGGGCTAACATCCACAGGATAGAGGATAAGATGTCTGATTGTGGGGGGGGGCGACCACTGGGGTTTCCGGGACTGGAGACGTGACGTAACGGTATGCCCCCCTTGTGATGTCATGCCACGCTCCCTCCATTTATGTCTATATACATAGACATGAATGGAGGGTGCGTCACGTCTCCAGTCCCGGAAACCTGAGGTTTCCGAAACTGGAGACGCAGCTTCACATACAATGAGGGTGCTGCAGCGAGATCACGGGGGGTCCCAGCGGCGGGCCCCCCATGATCAGACATCTTATCTCCTCTCCTTTGGAGAGGAGATAAAGTTTTAGATCCCAGAATACCCCTTTAAAAGATTATAATTGTTACTTTTTTTAATAACTGACTTTTTAATTGTCTAAAGTGTTTTTCCCTAATTTAAGAGCAGTTATTATATAATGCTACAGGTTAGGGTTTAACACCAGACAATAATGTGATGAGCTTTGGAGCCTTATACCACATTCTTCTTCCTGCCACAAGATCTCTCTTCTGATACCGAACATCGACAACTCATCTCTCACGTTCATGGGAACTTCAGTCTAATAGCACTTTTTCCACTCTCGCCTTTCTTCCTCTCTTGTAATCATGCTCAGCGTTCCCCTTCTACTCAAATACCTCACACTGTTATTGTGTATGTCTTCAGAGATAGTGAGGATTAAGTGTATCCCATGACGGGGTTTTTGTATTGCATGGTTTTTATAGATAAAGATAAATGAATTGGAAAATACACCTTCATTTGGCATACAAACTTTAAATTCAAGTAGGAAATACAGGCAAATGGGTTCTCTAACATCGACACAAATATGGTTATTTTCATTCAGTCCTACTAGCTAATACATTTTTTACCAAGCTGTTTTTACCAAGCTGAGATTTTAAAGGGGTACTCTTCCCCTCGACATCTTATCCCCATATTCAAAAGATAGGGGATAAGATATCTGATCCCGGGGGTCCCGCCGCTGGGGACCACTGCATTCTTGGCTGCGGCACCCCAGACATCTGGTGCACAGAGCAAACTTCGGAGCGGAGGCTCGTGGCATCACGGTTACGCCCCGCTTGTGACGTCACGCTGTGCCCCCTCAATGCAAGTCTATGGGAGGAGGCGTGATGGCCTCTCATAGACTTGCCTTAAGGGGGGGCGTGGTCATTACGTCACGAGCGGGGCGTGACCGTGACGTCACAAGCCTCCAGAGCTGCACCCAACACTCTAAATGAACGCCAGGTGCAGCAGGGAGTTTGTGGGGATCCCCAGCAGCAGGACCCCCATGATCACAGATCTTATCTCCTACCCATTGGATATGGGATAAAATGTCTAGGGGCAGAGTAAGTACCCCTTTAAGCACAGCAGCCATATGACCTCAGAGGAAAGGGGGTACTTATTAGTACTCTCGAAAGTTTGTAAAACTAGATGAATTAGAAAGACAATATGCCAAATTTAATGGTGCATGCGGAGTGATGATTTTGGTACATCTTGATATTTATGACACTTTTTTTTTTTTTTTTTTACATATCTTAGTTGGTTAGCTTTACTCCAATATTTTGCCCCAAACAAATGGCAGACAGTGCATATAAATCTATTGCATTTGACCAGGGCTGCCATTAGAAATTTTGGGGCCCCTTACACAGCTCAGGCCTGGGCCCCCTGGACACCCCTCACAGTACCACCAATTGCACATATCACGTTGCGCGTCCTACGACGTACAGCATTATACCAGTATCCGCATTACAAATTTGTCTGCTACCCCCTGTGCACTTTTATCCCCTCCCCTTGATCAACCCCTTGTGCTATATAATTTGGCCCCCACTTTATTTTCCCCCTCTGATCCCCCCCTGCCACTTAATTCTCCTCCCCCAACCCCCCCCTGCCACTTTGTTTCTCTACCTCTGATCCCACCCTGCCACCTTACTGACACTAAGCTGGCCGGCAGGCTCAGGTGCAGGGGCTTGGCGTATTAGCAAGCTCCTCTGCGCTGCACTGACTAGTGATCTCCTCCCACAACGCAGAATGATGTTAGGGGAGGGGTGTCACTTGTGAGAGCCAGCAGCCACTGCTGCTCACTTTAAATCAGTGAGCAGTACCCGCCGGACGTACAGAAGCAGGCAGGGGTGTGGCTGCAAACCACTGGGCCCTGATGCAAAAAATTGCACTGGGCCTCCCCCACTCTTTTATGACCACAAAATTGTATTCAACAAAATTAATCTTTTTTATAACAGAATTTTTATTCATTTTTAAACAGGGATCAATTTATGTGTGCGGGCAGGGTACTAAAAATGTAGCCAACAATAATAAAAATGTAGTGTGTGCGTTTTTCACTTTTTATTCTTTATTTATTTTGATACCAATATAAGCATTACGAATTGGGCTGCTACCCCTAGTGCACTTTTATCCTTTCCCCTCTTGATCAGCCCCCTGTGCTATATCATTTGTCCCCCACATTATTTCCCCCCTCTGATCCCCCCTGCAACTTTATTCCCCCCTGACCCCCCTTCCACTTTATTCCCCCCCCGACCCCCCCTGCCTCTTTATTTCTGCCACCTGCCACCTTACTGACACCAAGCTGCCAAGCAGGCTCAGGTGCAGGGGCTCAGCGTACTTAACATTTTTAGGTAGTACTACTACTCTTAGCATGGAAGTACTACCTAAAAATGATGGGAGTAGTAGTACCTGTAATAATTGACAGATCACCCCTGGTCCGTTGCGAACCTTCTGTATAATTTATATATGTGGCCGGCCGCTCTTCTATGGTCCCCTGCACTGCCGTATATATACACTTATTTATATTTCATGCAGAGAGCTGTGATTGCTAGATGGTTCCAGCCAATCACAACTCTCTGTGGGAGATATGAATAGGTGTATATATACATCAGTGCAGGGGACCATAGAAGAGCGTCCGGCTGCATCTATACATTATACAGGAGGATCATAGTGGGTGTCAGGAGTGACATCCGCTGTGATCTTTCCTTAACTGAAGGAACTACTGCTCCCCAGGGCAGGTTTTAGGCTTAGTGTGGCCTTGGGCAAAATCAAAAGTGGGGCCCCAAAAGTCGTAATAGTGCACTAACCAGATTTGCAAATTTTTGGTCAATTCAAATACCATAAAAAATATCTAAAAAGCAATTGAAAAGTCCCATCAAAACAAAAATGGTACCGATAAAAACGACAAATCACAGCGCAAAAAATGACCCTCATACATTCCCAAATACAGAAAAATAAAAGAATTATAGGGATCAGAATAGTACAATTGTATTTTTTTGTATAGTCCCCCCACATTAGGTAGGCAGTATAGTTCCCCCACATTAGGTAGGCAGTATAGTTCCCCAACATTAGGTTGTAGTTCCCCCACGTTAGGCTGGCAGTATAGTTCCCCCACATTAGGTTGTAGTTCCCCCACATTAGGTTGGCTGTATAGTTCAATAACCTACAAAATTAGCCCAAAGATATAGTCAAAAATATTTTTCTTTATTACATATACAAAAACAGGTAGAAAAAACACCCATAAAATGACCCACCCTTAAAAAACCCCCCAACACAAAGCTAAGCAGGATATCACCAGGATATATACAGTAATCAGTAATGCCATATATAGTCTAGCAGTATTAAGTTTAGTCAGCACATGAAATACAATAACTCAAATCAACACAATACCTAATTGTGACATGCTGACGGCTTCCCAGTGATGATCCTGCACCTCGACACGTGTTTCGGATGATTCCTTTCTCAAGAGGCGCTACATGAGGTAGGAACTACCGGCTATTTATATGTTCGCCCTCAAATGGCGCATGCAGCGGAACCGGACGCCGGCCGACTTCCGGGTGGCGTCACCGACGGATGCGCGTCATAACTTGAAGCACATCCGCCCGTACTGACTGCCCTCCGAAAGACGGCATAGCGCCATGAATCCGCGCATGCGCTCCGAGCGTAACCATTCTCAGGTATCCACTAGGGGAGCCGCATCGCATATCCCAACAAGGGAAAGGTACATAGGATTATAAATTGGCTGTATAGTTCCCCCACATTAGGTTGGCAGTATGTTCCCCCACATTAGGTTGGCAGTATGTTCCCCCACATTAGGTTTGCAGTATAGTTCCCCCACATTAGGTTGTCAGTATAGTTCCTCAACATTAGGTTGGCAGTATAGTTCCCCCACATTAGGTTGGCAGTATAGTTCCCCCACATTATGTTGGCCGTATAGTTCCCCCACATTAGGTTTGCAGTATAGTTCCCCCACATTAGGTTGTAATTCCCCCACATTAGGTTGGCAGCATAGTTCCCACACAGACATACAGCCTTCAGCCATATACAGTGTGTGGCTGGAGGCTGTATGTCGGTACACTGCCCAACTTCTGTGCTCCATCCACCGCGCCTCTGGTCAGGGGTCATGATCTACTGCTATGGCCTATGGGCCATAGCAGTAGGTCCCGGGACCAGAGGAGCAGTGGTCGGAGCACTGAAGATGACGTGCCACTGGTAACTTACCATGCGCATCCTCGCTGCTCCTCTCTGCTCCTATGGGCGCACGCATGGGACGTCAGTGACATCCCTGCGTGCACTACCTCCCGATGGCCCCTGCATTTTTAAAGTTAACGCGGGATGTCCCAAAAGGATGTACCAGACAGGTAACTGGGACATCCTTTTGTCCCAAAAAGATCTTTCGGAACAAAGGGATGTCCTGCTGAATGTGAGGGGGGAACTTAATCTCAAGGCAGGGACGGGGTCCTGGGAAATTGCCCGGTTTGCTACTGAGCAGCCCGCAGGGGGCCCTCATGGGGATGGGGGCCCTGGGCAATTTCCAGGATTGCCCTGCCCTAACACAGGCCCTGCTGCTCCCAACATGGAGCACACTCTGCTCAATGCTGGGAGCTGTAGTACCTGCATTAATAGACAGATCGCAACAGGTGTCAGAAGTTACACATGCTGCAATCTGTCTATTAATTCAGGTACTAAAGCTCCCAGCATGGAGCAGAGTGTGCTCCATGTTGGGAGCAGTAGTAACTGCAGTTAAGGACAGATCACAGTGGGTGTCACTCCTGACACCCGATGCCATTGTCCTATGTATTGCAGAGATGCAGCTTTCTCATGCGCTCCGCATCTCTGCACTATACTCTGGGCGGCCAGTGATATGAATAGAACATCACTCATTCATATTTCCATCCAGCCAATCCCCACTCTGGGCGGAAAATAGGAATGAGTGATGTGAATTTCTATTCATATCACTGGCCTGCTGGAGTATAGAGCAGAGATGCAAGCACTGTATAGAGCTGCTCCGCATCTCTGCTATATTATGGACGATCGCATCGAGTGTCAGGAGTGACATCCGGGGCGATATGTCTATTAGTACAGGTACTATAACTCCCATCATGAAACAGTCGGTTCCATGCTGGGAGTAGTAGTACTACCTAAAAAATAGAGAGAAAAAAGAGAAACACACAATTTATTAAAACATGAAAAAATTATTTTTTCCCATCCCTACTTCATCCTTTCTTTTTTTTTTTCTGGTACCCTACAGTCTTTGAGAAAAACGCCAAAGGGGCCAAAAAATGCAATTTCCACTCAAATGCAAAAATGCCAGAAAAAAAACATCAGATACAGGATACTGCACTCGCGTTTTTTTCAGGCGTTTTTTTCTGTGGAAAAAAAATGCAGAGAAAAAACAGCAAGTGGAATCCTAGCCTTACAGTTACAGTCGCTGGCAGATCAGCCAGGTAATGTGGCAGCAGTGCTGGCCAGTCCCAGGAGGCTCAGTCATGATTATGACTGCTGCGACCATGATATTTATACCACTTGTGTGAAGTACACAGGTGTGTGTGTGTGTGTGTGTGTGTGTGTGCGTGCGCGCGCACGTGTGTGTGAAATGTGCTCCCTTAAGGACATCAGGACTTTTTTTCCTCCTCACCTTCTTAGAGCCATAATACTTTTAATTTTCAACCTTCAGACCCATATGAGGCTTGCTGCTTGATGTGCCACCAATTGTACTCTGTAATGACATCACTCAGGTTGCCATGAATTATACAGTGAAACAAAAAAAATTGCCATTTTGCAACTTTTGTGGGGCTTCTGTTTCTACCCAGTGCACTTTTCAGTAAAAATGACATTATCCTTATTCTGTAGTTCCATACGATTGCAACAATAACCAACTTTTATAGGCTTTGTTTTATTTTACTACTTTTTAAAAATAACTTTTTGTACAAAAATTTGTATACTTAAAATAATTTTCCTCTGACCCCTATAACTTTAGAATTTTTCCATATACTGGCATGTGTGAGGGCTCATCTTTTGTGCTTTGATCTGTAGTTTTTACTGGTACCATTTTTGTTTTGATGTGACTTTTTGATCGCTTTTTATTCATTTTTTATGGTATATGAAATTACTTAAAATTAGCAATTGTGGACTTTGGTATTTTTTAACAATTACACCATTCACCGTGCGGGTTAATAAAGGTTATATTGTAAGAGTTTGGACATTTACGCACGCAGCCATACCACATGTTTGAATTCTTAAATTATTTAATTTTTTAAGAATGGGAAAAGGGGGTATGTGGTGGGTGTGTTAAATGCATTGTGTGTGAATTTTATAGTGCAGTATTTTCCACTGTAACAATGTATCTCCAGCTGTTGCAAAACTACAACTCCCACCATGCCCAGACAGCCATTGGCTCTCTTGGCATGCTGGGAGTTGTAGTTTTTTAACAGCTGGAGGCACCCTATTTGGAAAACACAGATATAGTTGTGTGTGTACTATAGATTACCTTCTCATGATAAACACCCCCTTTACAGGAACTTCTTCCTATGCCTCCACAGCACAGCAGCCAGGTTCCTTCCACCTATGTGACCGAATCATAATCTTAATGACATCACCGAAGGTCCTCTGCCATCCCATACACAGCCCGATGTTCTTTTATTGAGATTTAGGTGACCTAGTTGTACATTGGTAATCTAATCTTGAGACCACAGCAGCGCTTGGTATTCATTTGCATGTCCTATGATGTATAGAGTTCAAATATATTTTTTTCTTCTTCCAGAAATAGCACCACTCTTGTCCATGGCCTGTGTCTGGTATTGTAGTTCATTTAATTGGGGTTACACTGCAGTAGCAGACATGGAGCAATCCCTTTTTGTTATTTAGCTTCCCCAAGACCAAGCTGGTCAGTGTTCCACTACTAGAAATGCAGTGATCAGCTGTAGTCTACTGCAAAAAATGTTAGGGGAAGACTGTACGGCCAAGAGCCTGCATTGCTGAAACCTTCTACCTCAGAGACAGACTATTCTAGAGGTAACCAAGTATGGGCACCTTTGTGTATGGGAAGTAAGAATAAAGTTTTGGCTTGTGCAACTGAAGTGGGAGCACAGCATATAATTAAAGAGGTACTCCACTGCCCCCGCATTTGGAACATTTTGTTCCAAATGCTTGGTGTGAGTGGAGGGGTTCGTGACGTCACGGCCATGCCCCTCGCAAAGTCACTGCACGCTCCTTCAATGCAAGTCTATCAGAGGGGGAGTCACGCCCCCCTCCCATCGACTTGCATTGAGGGGGGCGTGGCTGTGACGTCGCGAGGGGCAAGGCTGTGATGTCACGACCCCCGCTTCATGCGTTCTAAACGAACACTGGGTGCTGCACAGAGATTGCGGGGGTCCCAGCGGCAGGACCCCCGCGATCAGACATCTTATCCCCTATCCTTTAGATAGGGGATAAGATGTCTAGGGGCGGAGTAATCCTTTAAATAGGAGGAGTCCCCTAATGTCTGACCCTGTTGTGCCTTGGAGACCAGAATGAGGTAAAAGTTTATATCCTGGCATAAAAACTATAGGGTCTCAAAGGTGAAAACCACATTTACCAGGCATTGAGAGACAGTGGCAAAGCTAAGGTTTTAGTTATGAGTGTTCCGGATTTGCTTTGCCCGATCTTAACCCCTTAAGGACTGAGGGGTTTTCGGTTTTTGCACTTTTGTTTTTTCCTCCTCACCTTTTAAAAATCATAACCCTTTCAATTTTGCACGTAAAAGTCCATATGATGGCTTATTTTTTGCACCACCAATTCTACTTTGCAGTGACATCAGTCATTTTACCCAAAAATCTACAGCAAAATGGAAAAAAAAATCATTGTGTGACGAAATTGAAGAAAAAACGCCACTTTGTAACTTTTGGGGGCTTCCGTTTCTATCCAGTACATTTTTTAATAAAAATGACACCTCATCTTTATTCTGTAGGTCCATACGGTTAAAATGATACCCTACTTATATAGGTTTGATTTTGTCGTTCTTCTGGAAAAAATCATAACTACATGCACGGAAATTTATATGTTTAAAATTGTCATCTTCTGACCCCTATAACTTTTTTATTTTTCTGCATATGGGTCGGTATGAGGGCTCATTTTTTGCGCCGTGATCTGACGTTTTTAGCGCTATAATTTTTGTATTGATCGGACTTTTTGATCGCTTTTTATTCATTTTTTCATGATATAAAAAGCGACCAAAAATACGTTATTTTGAAATTTGGAATTTTTTTGCACGTACGCCATTGACCGTGCGGTTTAATTAATGATAAATTTTTATAGTTCGGACACTTACGCACGCGGCGATACCACATATCTTTATTTTTATTTACACAGTTTTTTTTATGGGAAAAGGGGGGTGATTTGAACTTTTATTAGGGAAGGGGTTAAATGACCTTTGTTAACTTTTTTTTTTTTCACTTTTTTTTTTGCAGTGTTATAGGTCCCATAGGGACCTATAACACTGCACACACTGATCTCCTATGCTGATCCCTGCAGAGCCATAGCTCTGCACGGATCAGCGATATAGGGGCTCGATTGCTCAAGCCTGTAGTTCAGGCTTGGAGCAATCAAACCCTGATCGGACGCCGCGGACACAGGTAAGGAGACCTCCGCCTGCGTCCCAGCTGATCGGAACATCGCGATATTATCGCGATGTCCCGATCAGCCTGCCTGAGCTGCCGGGAAGCATTTACTTTCATCAACTTTGATCGCCGCGTCTGAAGGGTTAACAGCGCCCGGCACAACGATCGATACCACACGCTGTTAGCCCAGGGTCCTGGCTATGATTAGCAGCCGGTACCGACCCGGTGTGATGCGGGGTCACGGTGTGACCCCGTTTTTAACACCGGGAGCGGGCTTAGGACGTACAGGTACGTCCTAAGTCCTTAAGGGGTTAAAGACAACTATGCAGCTACTCCGTTATCTTTTTCCCCTCCCTGCATTTAGCTCTCTGATCAGCAAAGGCAGCAAACAGAAGTTAGTAACCACTGGACCCCCAGGGATCCAATACTTGCACCTTTTCACTGTCCTCCAGCAGGGATTGTAGAAATAACCATTAGCTACAGACCACCATAGATCCTTACTTTATCCCCTTTTACTGCCCCGGGAACACTGGAATCAGTTTCCTCACTGCTGTTTATTACCAGGTATACTGATGTCAACTCATTTATTGCTTTAGACCACCAGGGAATAAGGCATTAACATCTCCATTGCAGTAGACCACCAGAGATGCCATAGACCACAAGACGGACATTGGGGGTATTTAACAATTTTGCCTGTTGACAGTTTCTTTTTACCCTTTTTTTTTTTTTCACTTTTGTTTTTGTGGACATGCACCAAATTTATCATTTGGTGCAAGTTGTTAGTAATTTTGTCTCAAATGTTGAAACCAGCTGTTCGCAGCGCCTTTTACACAGAACTTACCACCACAGATAGAGATGAGCGAACTTACAGTCAATTCGATTCGTCACGAACTTCCCGACTCGGCGGTTGCTGACTTTTCCTGCATAAATCAGTTCAGCTTTCCGGTGCTCCGGTGGACTGGAAAAGGTGGATACAGTCCTAGGAAAGAGTCTCCTAGGACTGTATCCACCTTTTCCAGCCCACCGCCAGTATCAACTGCCGAGCCGAGACGTTCGTGACGAATCGAATTTACTGTAAGTTCGCTCATCTCTAACCACAGAGGACGCGTATTTTACCCTGTATAGCAGCCATTTCGGAGTCCCTCCTGTAGTATATCAGCATGCGACATGAGTTATTTTCTTTTGTGGGGTTTATAGCCACCATGTGAAATGGATTTTATTTTCAACTTGGGTAGTTTTAGTTTTTTTGTTAATTTAGTGCAGTGGTCTTCAACCTGCGAACCTCCAGATGTTGCAAAACTACAATTCCCAGCATGCCCGGACAGCCGTTGGCATGCTGGGAGTTGTAGTTTTGCAACATCTGGAGGTCCGCAGGTTGGAGACCACTGCTTTAGTGCTTACCTTTCCTGAACCTGTGTGGCCATGTCCAATGCTGGCTCAACGGAGGGTGAAGGTTCCTCAGAGACAACTATGTCGCAGGATAGTATTGAGCAGCCCTGGAGGCGTCGCTGCTTTCACAAAAAAAAAAAATGTTAATGTATTTTGTCGCCTTTACATTTTCTGACATTGGTAAGTGTGTTTTCCATGTGCAAAATTTCTTGGCCAAAAAAACAGGATTTGCGCCAAAGATCGATTGGCGCAAATGATGAATTGCTGACTAAAGTTAAAATCACACACAGGTCCGTGTGATTTTGAGAAAGTTGTAAAAATGACAGTGGAGAAGATGCGCCAAACTTTGGCGCAAAAAGACACTGCGCCAAAGTATTGTGCCAAAGTTACAGGGGAAAAAAAACATAAATCCTTTGATAAATACCCCCCCATTATCCCTATCACTGCCCTAGACCACCAGGGATGCAAACAATATCTTTCTCTCTGCTAGACTTGGTTACTGTTTATTTCTATTTACTTGCCTTGATGCGATGTGGCCATATATACTGTATCTGACCCATTTTTAGCTAATTTTGTATGTTGAAGCTTTTTTTAATGTTGTTCTGTATTGCCCGGCTTAATGGCAACAGTGCTCAGGTCTCTAACTACACCGCTTACTAGTTACAAAGGCTTAGAGAGAACATTGCCAGCGATGGTTACCGGCACCCACTGCCAGAAGTCGTGAAGAAAAGTTGCCTGTGGGCGGAGGGGCCATGTAATGTTAAAGGGGTATTCCAGGCAAAAACTTATATATATATATATATATATATATATATATATATCAACTGGCTCCAGAAAGTTAAACAGATTTCTAAATTACTTCTATTAAAAAATCTTAATCCTTTCAGTACTTATGAGCTTCTGAAGTTAAGGTTGTTTGTTTCTGTCTAAGTGCTCTCCGATGACACCTGTCTCGGGAAACACCCAGTTTAGAAGAGGTTTGCTATGGGGATTTGATTCTAAACTGGGCGTTTCCCGAGACAGGTGTCATCGGAGAGCACTTAGACAGAAACAAACAACCTTAACTTCAGAAGCTCATAAGTACTGAAAGGATTAAAGGGGTACTCCGCCCCTAGACATCTTATCCACTATCCAAAGGATAGGGGATAAGATGTCAGATCGCCGCGGTCCCGCTGCTGGGGACCCCCGGGGATCCCCGCTGCGGCACTGCTCTATCATTACAGCACAGAGCGAGTTCGCTCTGCACGTAATGATGGGCAATAAAGGGGCCAGAGCAGTGTTACGTCACGGATCCGCCCCTCGTGACGTCACGGCCCGCCCCTTTTCAATACAAGTCTATGGGAGGGGGCGAGGCAGTCGTCACGCCCCCTGCCATAGACTTGCATTAAGGGGACGGGCCGTGATGTCATGAGGGGCGGAGCAATGATGTCACGCTGCTCCGTCCCCTGTATCGCCCGTCATTACGCACAGAGCGAACTCGCTCTGTGCAGTAATGATAGCGCGGTGCCGCAGCGGGGATCCCCGGGGGTCCCCAGCAGCGGGACCGCGGCGATCTGACATTTTATCCCCTATCCTTTGGATAGGGGATAAGATGTCTAGGGGCGGAGTACCCCTTTAAGATTTTTTAATAGAAGTAATTTACAAATCTGTTTAACTTTCTGGAGCCAGTTGATTATATATATATAAAAGTTTTTGCCTGGAATACCCCTTTAATGTCCTCCAGAGTCAGAGATGCTCTTTGTAGTTGCCCTGGCTAATAGGAAAGGGTCCTGAAGGGGACCCCCCTTCACTAAATTTGTTTGCCTACCCAAATACCCCTTTAAACACTTCAGTAGTTAACTTCACCTTAGTGAAGATCACCTTGCAATATTAAAATATTCCTGAAGCTCTGTATAACCTCTGCATGGATCATAAAATGTTTGTCCTTTGGTAAATGCAAAAAAAGGAGAATATCTAATTCATCATGCTGTCTGTTTTGGCCAAACATATGCTTAAGCACACAGCGCAGTGACTTGCATTGCCACTCCTTAATGAACTGTGATGTCAAGCAGCAGAATATGGTTTGTTTCTCTTCCTCTTAAGGTCAGAACCTGTTTTGTTCTGTTCTTCTCTTTGGTGTATTTATTAGCACGCTAGTATGCACACCTGCATTCATCTTTCCAACGTTTGTTTCGCAAATCTTAAAGGGGTACTCCGGTGGAAAACATTGTTTTTAATAAACTGGTGCCAGAAAGTTAAACAGATTTGTATATTACTTCTATTTAAAAATCTTTATCCTTCCAGTACTTATTAGCTGCTTTATACTACAGAGAAATTCCTTTCTTTTTTTTTCTGTCCACTGTGCTCTCTGCTGACACCTCTGTCCATGTCAGGAACTGTCCAGAGCAGGATAGGTTTGCTATGGGAACAGTTCCTTAAATGGACAGTGGTGTCAGCAGAGAACACAGTGGACAGAAGAAAAAAAAAAAAAGAAATCCAAAAAGAAAGGAATTTCTCTGTAGTATAAAGCAGCTAATAAGTACTGGAAGGATAATTTTTTACATAAAAGTAATGTACAAATCTGTTAAACTTTGTGGCACCAGTTCATTAAAAAAAAATGTTTTCCACCGGAGTACCCCTTTAAATACAATATCAAACCAGGGTAAAATGGCCAGAGAGCAGTTTTAGCATGATGTTTGGATCTACTGTAGAACTACAACTCCTAGCAGTGTGAGATGGGGCTAGACTTGGATGATTCCTGTTACTGGCATACGGATTCCATAGAAGCATACTCAGCTGGTGTTACCAGCTCTAGCCTATACATTAAAGGGGTTGCTTGGTTAGAAAAGAGAAAGGTAAAATGAGTCTTATTTTTCTAATATGGGCACTACAGTGGCTTGGGCAGTGGTCAGCAATGTTGGCTTGCCGCAATGTAGTTTAGGTTTATATATAACCAAGGGCACTAGTTTTCTGGTATACAAAAGTTGCACATTTTTGCACAAGCTGCGGTTTTGCAAGATTGGTGACTGTTTGGCTTTCTGTGCCTCCTATGCCACTTTAATATGAGTGGGCAGAGCTTAGTGGGAGGGGCATCAGAAATTATTCCAGGAATTTTTACCAGCTTGGAGCTAAAATGGACTTCTAAATTTGGTGCATGGACAGTGCTCAAAATTTAAGAGGCAATAATAATCCCGGTGCATCAAATGTCAGAGGACTTTTACTTTATGGGGTTAGCCAATTATTAAAAACGTTCCCCTGTCCACACAAAAGGGGATAAATGTATCTGGCCCCCATCTCGCTACTTGTTTTAGTAGTGATGGGCAACTCAGCCAATCATCACCCACAGCGGTGTCCTGCATTAGCTGGAGATCGGTTGAGAAGGTCATTATTGCAGAGACTAGTAAATTTTAGAGGGTGGGGGCCAGAGCAATTTGTGGGAAGATATGGGCCCCCATTCTGGAGATCACGGGGGGGGGGGGGGGTCCCAGCAGTCGAACCCCCTGTGATCAAACACTTATCCCTGTCCTGTGGATAGTTGATACATTTTTAATAACCGGATACCCCTTTAAAGGGGTACTCCGCTGCTCAGCATTTGGAACAAACTGTTCCGAACGCTGGAGCCGATGCCGGGAGCTCATGATGTAATAGCCCCTCCCCCTTATGATGTCACGTCTGCCCCCTCAATAAAAGTCTAAGGGGGGGAGCGGCATTCACGTCCCCTCCCATAGACTTGCATTGAGGGGGTGGGGCGTGACATCACAAGCTCCCGGCTCCAGCGTTCGGAGCAGTTTGTTCCAAATGCTGAGCAGCGGAGTCCCCCTTTAAGGCTAATGCATAAGTGTCAGCACAACTGCTACATGGTGGCATCAAATCCAGAAGATAGAAAATATATTTCCAGCACTCACCAAGCCATATGCAAGTTTGTGTCTTTCTTCACAAGGCATCATATGATACAAGGGACACATTTCGGCTCTCTGGCCTGGCAGAGAAAGGGGTCCAAGCAGAACTCTTTTAACAAAAAGGGACTGTCCAGACACAGTGACATTGCTGGAGGTAGTGACTTCATCAGTGGTCTAAGAATCTATTATCAATCAATACCATGTAGATTTAATAATATGATTGTTCATCATTGAATTGCACTATAGTAGGATGTTTGTTGACTCTCATAACTGTTAACCCTAACACAGCTTTCTTGGCATTCGATTAACTTAGCATTAGGTTAATTCATTAAAATCAACCTGAATGCCCTGCAATTTCTGCTGGAATGCCAAAATGTGCTCAGAAATAAGTAGCCATTTTTTTCCCGGACTGCCCTTGCAGCTGCCTGCCTGACTTTGAGGCCCTCATTATGGTGGGTTTAAATGACGGATGTTCAGTGAGGCAAAGAGAGGGGGAGGTCAGCAGGCAGAGACGTTGTTATCTGGCCCTTCTATCAGGCCAAGTGACAGGATTCCAGAGGATGAATTCAGGATCTCCCGCTTGAGACCTCAGGCTGACACTGAAAGTGACTCCCTTGACTCTAACCTTGAGAGGGAAAAAGTTCCTACTTTATTAAAATGAATTTTCGAAAGGGCCGCTCTGACAGCTGCATAATTAAATATTGGAGTGTCAGAGATAATTTATTCCAATCACATTTGGTGGTCAAAGTGTGCTTCACTATAGGGTCAGCGTGCATTGTGAGACAGCCGGGATCCTGGCGGCATTAGCTGGAGGAAATAGCTAATTCTCTCCCATCATTTAAATTAAATGGAGACCTCTCTACTGTTTATGTGTATTTTAATACATCAGCGAAGGGCACATGGGGAGGCGACACTGTCATTTATCTAAACTGTTTTCCCATCAGAAACAGCATCTACTTCAGGATGTTCCCTTTGTGTTACATTTGCTGGTGGATAATATTTCCTTGCATGGTTGAAGCTTATTTGTAATATAGATGACAAAGATTGAAAACCTACATTGTATTTCTATCAATTTATGCAATTGGCTAAAACAGTCTAAAATGTTTTAAGGGAAATTAGAAGCCCTGAAAATTGCTATGGATAAGATACTTGAAATCAGGGGTCAAGTCCTGGAAAAAAAAAGTGTGAGAACCCAAGATTTCTTATCTTATTTTTGACCCGTATCCGGTTTCCTGACCGGACCTAAAACCGTAGTATACTATGGTTTTAGGTCCGGTCAGGAAACCGGATACGGGTCAAAAATGAGCCGACCGGAGTCCATTAAAGTAAATGGATTTCAGCGCTGGTCCGGCTGGGGTACGGGAACGCCTGTTTTCCCCTCCCCCAGCCGTATCCGGCACCCGTACAATGAAACCAAGGTGTGAATGCAGCCTAAGACTCATTGCTCAGTCACAGATTTTAACTGTATACACATTATTTTTTTTTTTTTATAACAGGTTAACCCTCTGTGTTATTCTACTAGGGGGCTATTCACATCACCAAACTTACGAATATACAAAAAGGGTTGCCAATTCATACTGTGGTGTACTGGCAGTGGTCTATTTCACTTTAGTGGCCTAAATGTATTCGACTTGTGACTACATTTTAGTCCATTCCCTGCATGTATATGTTTTCTTTGCAGCACTGTAAAGCACAGCAGACCACACTTTTTAGTCACACTAAGTAAACATATCTATACAGAAAATGGACTAAACATAGACACTATGGAATGGAAAGGTGTATAAAGTGGATTGAAATAATTATATTAACAATATATATTTTTTCATGGAATATCATGTGCCCCATGACCCATGCTCTCTTCACTCGCTTCGACAGAGAAGCTTCTATTTGTTAATACAATGCTGAGTCTGTGAAAAAATATGTTGTTATTACAATATATCAGACTGGGCTCAGTGTAGGAGATAAAAGATGACCAAAGGCTATCAATTAGGACCAGTGACTTGGATGATAAGTGTCACTGTAAAGCCATGGGAGGTGGCGTACATATTAAGGATGGTAAATAACCCCCTATAGCCATATATAAAATGTAGAACAAGCAGAATGAACTATTTGAAGCCGGCCAATAATTGTCTGAACTATTAGGGTTTGTTAGTTCAGTTCATGTGAAACCGTTTAGCTGACATCTTATATTATCTGTTATGTATGAGGCCGAGTCGATCCTGCAGAGCTGGAGAACCACAACAGATAGACATTAAAATCATAATCATCAGCATTGTCAACAGTCTGTGTATCTGGACCTTTAGTCAGCGGATCTTGTAAGTTCTTCGATTTTCTGGAGGAAATTGTTTAATGACACATGTAATCCTCTGCCATGTAGCGTTTAATCTCCCCACAACATGTCGGCTACGTGGAGTCTTTGGATGTCTCGGCTATAGCAGACTGAGTATTCTTTAAGTGAAACTGGGAATTGACAGATTAATATAGAAATACGTTTTCCCCCCATAACAGGTTTTTTGTTTGTTAATATACAGTATGTGAATAGAGGGGTGTACATATATAGCTGCCCAGGGACCAAATAGGTTAGAGGTCCCAGTTCCATCTCAAAAGCAACTAGAAGATTATTTTTGTCTATTAGATTGCATCGTTCACATTTATTGGGGGATTGCTTGATGTGTTTATCAGAGCAATACTTATACCGATAGTTCATAAGTCCAAAACTATTTCTTTAGTTTAATCAGGGTCTATAGGTTGCTGGCTGAATAATCTTATATTAAACAGTTTTAAAGGAATCGTCCAGCGAAAGAAACAACCTGTGTATAGCGTCAAAAAGTATAATAAAGCCATAATAGCAAAGTGCATACATCCCTCCTATCAACTGAGCTGTCTGTCTTGTAGCTGTGATGTCCTGTCACACTTTCTGAAAGCAGAGCTTCCCTCCCTGCCCCCTCTCCCTATTGTCTGTGAGGATGAGGCCATTGATGTGAAGAGGGGGAGCTCACATTACTGTTCATTAGATTTAAGGCTGTAGGAAGCCTGTTCTGATGAAAACTGCTGTGACAAAGAAAAGCTTCCTGCTGACTTAAAAAAATAATAATCAAACTGAGCAGTAATAAGAGCTCCCCCTCTTCACATCAATGATATGGTTTTCATCAGACAGGAGGGGAGGGGGATGCAGATATGGAGCAAATTGCTTTTAGAGAGTGATGTCACATCTACAAACCATCCATCTTAGCCAATATGAAAAGATCTGTCTCGCTTATAACATTATATTAATAAGTTGCTTTAGCATATTATACACAGATTGTTTCTCTTGCCAGACAACTCCTTTAGGTAGCAGTTTGTAGTCCTGTCCACTCTAGATATAGGTTTTTGATTTTAAAGAACAAAGAGCACAACCAGTCTATTTGTTTTAAAAAGCACAATATAATGTTTATTTTCCCAGTGATGGCGCTGCAGGACATTCAAACTCTTAGGTTATGTTCACACAACAAATTAACCCCTTGAGGCAAATGGTTGTTCATTAACGTCCATCTGCGACTCCTGAGGTATGACGCGCGCTCAGCAGGTAAGCGTGCATCATACCCGGTGGGTCCCGGTTGCTATAGGCCATCAGGACCCATGGCTAATGCCGGACATCGCCAATCGGGCTGATGTGTGGCATTAACCCTTTAGACACAGTGATCAAACTTGATCACTGCGTCTAAAAAGAAAGTAAACATTGCTGGTTAGCTCAGTGGTGCAGTTCGGGACTGCCGCGGTGATATTGCGGCTTCCCAAACAGCTTGCAGGATGGGAGGAGTATCCCTTCCTTCCTCCTTGCTGTCTGATCACCAAATGACTGCTCCGTGACTGAGATCCAGGTAGGAGCAGTCGAGCGGCGATAACACTGATCAATGGCATGCTATTGCATGGCAGTGATCAGTGTAGGAAATCATCGTTTGCAATGTTATAGTCCCCCTATAAAAATAAAGTGTTAATAAATGTGATTTAACCCCTTCCCTAATAAAAGTTTGAATCACCCCCCTCTTCCCATTAAAAAAAAAAACTGTGTAAATAAAAATGAAAATTAACATATGTGGTATCGCCGCGTGCGTAAATGTCCGAACTATAAAAATATATCATTAAACTGCACAGTCAATGGCGTACACGTAAAAAAATTCAAAAGTCCAAAATAGTGTATTTTTGGTCACTTTTTATACCATATAAAAAAGAATAAAAAGTGATCAAAAAGTCTGATCAAAACAATTAAAAACTTTGTACCAATAAAAACTTCAGATCACGATGCAAAAAAATTTGTCCTCATACCGCCCCTTATACGGAAAAATAAAAAAGTTATAGGGGTCAGAAGAAGACATTTTTCTACGTATTAATTTTGGTGCATGTCGTTATAATACATATTTTTTTTGTAGTAAAATAAAATCAAACCTATATAAATTGGGTATCCTTGCGACCGTATGGACCTACAGAATAAATATAATGGCTTTTTTTTTTTTCAATTTTGCCCCACAAATAATTTTTTTCTGGTTTCGCCTTAGATTTTGTAGGGAAATTATTAATGGTATTATAAAGTAAAATTGTTGGCGCAAAGAACAAGCCCTCATATGGATTTTTAGGTGGAACATTGAAAGTGTTATGATTTTTAGAAGGTGGGGAGGAAAAAACTAAAGTGCAAAAAGGAAAAATCGCCAGAGGGAAGAGGTTAATTGACCATTCACTTCAATGGAGTTCCTGCAGCGGAAATTCTTGTGTGTGAGTGGGATGGCGCAATCCCATTGAAGTGTATTGGCTATAAATTCATGCAGAATTTTCAATCATGATTCCATGCAAACATTCTGGTGTGTAAACATAACCTTACTTCTGAGTCCAGCAGATAACTAGGGACATTCTTTCATCAGCTTACTTTTCAGTTAAAGGGGAACTTCGCAGGGGGGTCTCGGGGTGGAGTACTCTAAGAAGTTTCTAAGAAAGAAAATGTATGCAAAGTACCACTCCTTCTAAAGGAGGGATGCTACAAATTCCAGTAGGTGGCAGTAAGGAGCAGGGTTTTTTTTTTTTTTTTTACCTTTTGGAGAAGAGCTTCTTTGTATATTTTTTCCCATAGCTGACGAGATGACCAGAATCAACAGGGTCTTTCTTTATACACAATATCTGCGATGTCATATGATCTATTGGAGCCAGTAAAACAACTTGCGGACCTCAACCAGGCTTTCGTCTCAGAGATTAAGCACATCACATTTAGATTACACATAATGAACATTCATGTTACTATTCTTTTAGACTAGAATGAGATTTTCATTTTCCTAATTTCATTTTGAAGGAGTCAATATTTTTTTAGCTGCATTTTGTTTTTCATTCATTGAATCATTCGTGCGTTGA
Organism: Hyla sarda; assembly: GCF_029499605.1. NCBI lineage: Eukaryota > Metazoa > Chordata > Amphibia > Anura > Hylidae > Hyla > Hyla sarda. The sequence goes on from NC_079194.1 coordinate 196,652,580, forward strand.
ATCCTCATGTGTAAGATTGGAGGAACACGTGGGCTGAGGAGTGTTCAGTCTGGATTTCTCAGTTCAAGGGTTACTATCCTGTTAAATAAAGAACAGGCTACTTATATTCACCCTGAACAAATTACATACCTCACTACCCCTCCGCATAGGGCAGCAGGCCCATAATTCAGTCTAAGTATCATTCACTCTTCTATTACTTTCATAACCAAGGTCATACTAATCAACTCAATTATCAGTTCTCCTGGACATTTTCATAATGTTTTCTGCTCATTGCTCTTCTGTGAAAACCCATGAAAATTAATGCAGTTTCCAACCACCCACTCTTCATGTACAATTGACCCTACAAAGCAGAATATACCTGAATCACTGAGGATGTTGGCACATTCCTTAGTTCTCATGGATGCAGATTTTGTACCTCTTTATGAAATATTAAGCCTGATTTATTATTGAGGACATGGGCCAACCAATAATTTTATTTTATTTTATTGCACCAATACATCTAAAAAAAAAACTTAAAAAAATAGAGCAACTTCTCCTACGACTTTGTGTCTACAGCTCCTATAAGCAATGTGGTACTGAATTTCTTATCCCCTATCCTATGGATAAGTGTCTGATCACAGGGGGTATGACCGCTGGGACCCCTGCAATCTCCTGCCCGGCACCCTGGCTCTCCTCACGCAGGTCGACACGCCCCATCCATACATCTCTATGGGGAAGCAGGGGATAGAGCACTGGTCGCTCCATGCATGAGGAGAGCTGGGGCACCAGCCAGGAGATCGTTATGGCATCCCAGCGGTCGGACACCCTGTAATCAGACACTTATCCACCATCATGTGAAGAGGGGATAAGAACCTTAGTACCGGTTTCCCCTTTAACCCCTTCCCGCAAAATCAGGTACATGTACGTGGTGATTAGGGATGACTTCCCGCATCACCACGTCCATGTACCTAATGAGAATAAACTCACGGCGACGCCGGGCGCTGTGACAGTTTATTGAACTCAACTGTGCTGCACAGCCAAGCCTCCCTGAAGCCAGCCAGGGATCAATTGCAGTGATCGGTGTGAAGCGATCGGTGGTGAGGGGGGCCCCATCGGAGGAGGCCACTCGCGGGCACTGTGCTCCGATCCTGGGTCAACCCCGTAGACGCTGTGGTCACTGAGATCACAGCGTCTATTAGGGTAACAGAGGTAAAGAGCTCCCTCTGTCACTGATCGGCGCTCTGCTTCTGTAATTTTATATGATGCCAACAAAATATCCTAAACTAAGAGGATGCCCCAAAATCCACACAGCATGCCTTCATGTCTGAGGCCTGTGTAAGAGACACGTAGCGCACAAAGGCCACATATGTGATATTACTAAATATGTCAGAATTCGGGGAATAAATCTTGAGTTTTATTTCTCTGTCAACACCTACTGTGTTACAGAAAAAAATGGATCAAAATGAAAAATCTACAAAAAAAATTTAATGTTAAAATTCCGCCTCCACTCTACTACTTTAAGGGGTGCAGTTTATAAAATGGGGTGATTTATGGGGGTATCTAACATACAGGCCCCTCAATTCCACTTCAGAACTGAACTGGTCCCTGAAAAATCTAATTTTTCAATTTTCTTGAAAATCTGGAAAATTGCTACTAAACTTATAAACCCTCTAACAGTCTAAAAGTAAAAGAATATTTACCAAATAATGGGAACATAAAGTAGACCTATTGTAGATGTGAATTAATCATTAATTTGGTGCGGCATGGCTATTTGTCATACGAGCAGATAATATTAAATCTAGAAAAATGCAAGTGTTTCATTTTTTCGCAAATTATACTTTTTTTTTTTTTTTACAAAAAACGTTAAATATATCAATCAAAATTTACCCCTAATGTAAAGTACAATAAGTCATGAAAAAAACAATCTCAGAATCACTTTCATAAATGAAAGAGTTCCAAAGTTATTACCAAATAAGTGGATGCATGTCAGATTTAGAAAATTTGACTTGGTCATTAAAGGGGTATTCCATTCGGCAGTTGATGACTTATCCTGCGTAAATTAGTTCAGCCTTCAGGTGCTTCGGTGGGCTGGAAAAGGTGGATACATTCCTAGGAAAGAGTCTCCTAGGACTGTATACACCTTTTCCAGCCCACCGGAGCACCTGAAAGCTTTACTAATTTATGCAGGAAAAGTCATCAACTGCCGAGCCGAGAAGTTCGCGACGAATCGAATTTACTGTAAGTTCGCTCATCTCTAGTTATTAGCTTCTGAAGTTTTCTGTCTAACTGCTCAATGATGATGTCACGTCCCGGGAGCTGTGCATGATGGGAGAATATCCCCTGCACAGCTCCCGGGACTGGAACTGCACAGCTCCCGGGACGTGAGTCATCAGAGAGCAGTTAGACAGAAAACAACAACTCAACTTCAGAAGCTAATAACTATTTGGAAGGATTAAGATTTTTTAATAGAAGTAATTTACAAATCTGTTTAACTTTCCGGGGCCAGTTGATATATAAAAAAAAGTTTTGGCCTGGAATACCCCTTTAAGGTCAAAACAGGCTATTGAGTAAAGAGATTAAAGGGATATTCCAGGAATCTTTTTTATTTGAATATGCTACAGGGGCTGTAAAGTTAGTGTAGTTCACAATATTGTGTCTGTACCTGTGTGTGACGGTTTTCTCACAATTCTTCTGTGATTTTCACCCCAATATTTATTTTTACCAGCATACAAAATGACTATTGTCTCAGATTTTTCCCAGGTTGCAATGCGGCCAAGACCTGACTCACTAGTCAGCTGATGACAGGGAGCCTGTCTGCTTCAGTGGGTGGAGGGATTGCTTGGTGGGAGAGAGATCAATCTGCAACTAATGCTACAGCTGTAGGCACCCTGATTGAAAACCAAAGGTCTTTTGAATGGATGCAGCTCATTTATGTTACAATGGGTGGGGTGGCTGATGTGTGGGAAGGAGGAAAATGGAATGATGGGATTTGTAGGCAAAGAAGAAAACTCAAAAAGGAAATACCAGTTCACAAAAAGCTAGCCACAGTGTTATGGTAATCTCACAACATAGCCATTTAACCCCAAGACAAGCGCAGATCCTTCCTAAGCATGTCCATTACTGTCTGCCAGGTACGTACTAAAATCACCTTATGCTGGATAACCCCTTTAAGTCACTTTGTTCACACACTACAAACAACCCCTGATCCTGCACTCATACTTCCTTTTACCTGACCCCTACTTTTTGCTTGCATACCTTTGGAAGTTAAGGAAGGTTTTTTTTTTTTTTTTAAGAAAGTTTTGAGCAATAAAACAAACATTGTTACAATGTATTACAATAGCATGTTGAACAAGAAACAAATAAAGCAATAATAGATACTAATGATGCAGGAAATACTTCTTGTAAGTGTTGCGTAGTTGCAAACATACAACATGTTCATGTTCATTGCATTGCCGTCAATAGTGGTCCAAGCGGTCCTACCACCGAAGGATTTCGGCAGCAAGATGGAATCTCCGAGTAGAATTCCGCAAGCTCAGATTTTGTAGTGTGAACATACCCTTATTAGGCCGGGATCACACTATGGAATTTCTGAGCAGAATTCCATTGTGAAATACCGCTCCGAAATTCAGGTGCAGCAGAGTCCCATTGCTAGCAATGGGATTCCGCTGCACAGTGCACCCTGCAGATTTCTCCAGGCAAACTTTCCACCCGGAAAATCCCCTGGAAAAATTCCACCAGAACATGGAACTCGTTCAATATTCTAGCGGATCTCCACTCTGCAGACATTGTTGTCTCTGCTGCGATCAGACACTTATCTCCTATACATGTAGGTGCTGTCAACTGGGGTTGACAATGGAGATAGAAGTTATTGGAATTAACATCTGGTTTGGAATACACATTTCCATGTGCCCTTTTATGGTATTCTGAGTTAAAAGTGCAGATTGCAGCTGATCAATGGGAGTCCCAGCAAAAGCTGGACCCCCTTGTTGTTTTTATTTTTTTTTATAATGCTGAGATACACTATTTAAAATTGTCTGTTAAATAGATACTGTCATTTGAACAAATGTTACATAGAACAGTAGTACAAGTGAATATAAGAAACTTTGTAATATATCTTGACAGGCAAAAATGCTAATTTCTCCAGTTATCAAACTTTTTCCCTGCCGCCTTCTTCTGCTGCTATTAAAATCCTCCTTGAAAATCAGCTCAGCTTTTTCCTGTTTCTGTAAGACAATGGAATAAAAGTCTGTGAAGATGGAGGTCAGCTCACCAGTTCTGGGAGAACTGCAAATTGTTGAAGCCTGCAGAGCAGAAATCTGCTGAAAAATACTATATACAAGTTATATAATGGCCAGAAATAGTGCTGCTCCTCATGTACACACCAGGCAGCTTAACCTGAAAAGTCACCTGAAATGACAGGTACACTTTAAGGGAATGAGTTTCCTATTATGTATGTTATATTTTGATGTATACAGTGCTGAATTGGGGTTTTAAGGGTTTACCCGCTGGTACAGGTATTTTCTCTCCTAGCCCTTTTTTCATGTCAGGCAGCAAAGCATAAAGTGGTAAGCTGTGATCACCATCGATAACAGAACATGTTTGTCCCCCTGATACACTCTAGACGTATTCCCATGCATGAAATAATCACATGCCGAGATTTTTCATGCCGTCAGATATTCCCTTGAAAATAAAGGTCACTTTTGTGAGCCCTGTGTAATTAGTTAGATTGGTGAATTCACTGGCTCATTACACTCTGGAGTTGTGTAGTGCAGCAGGTCTACAGGTACATCTCTGGAGAGACAGCGGCTCATTACTAGTCACTGTGCAAGGGAAAAGGCCTTCTAAATGTTGCAGTAACGTAATATAACAATAGAAACTCATGACTGTTTTGTTTATGCTTTAACCCCTTCCTGCCACAGGACGTATGCTTACGTCCCAGTGTCCTACATGTTAACGCAACTGGACATATGCATACTAGCAATCTGCCGCTCAGCGTGATTCTCTGCAGGAGATCGTCAGCGGGACCCTGTTGTCCCACCGCAGCTGACCAGGATCGAGCCATTGATAATGCATACAGTATACTATTATGTTACTGATATTCAGTCTAGTTGATCAAATTCTGTGTTTATTCATTTCATGACATTTCTTTTTTAGACCTGGAGTTTTTTCTTTTCTGATCTAAATCCTCAGCTTTTTTTTTTTTTGCATAAAGAGAAATAATCAAATTCTGCTGCCACTAATAGTGGGGGGGGCTAAAGTGCTCATACACCTTCAACAGTTGTGGGTTATCCCCCTCATACAGTTGAATTTATTGTCAATAGAAAAATAATGAGAATAAGTCTCTGCCACACAGTTCTGGGCTAGGCTTGTCTACCCCCAAAAAAAACCAAAAGGATCAGACAGTTGAAATCAAACATGTTTGAGCCGTCTCTCCTCCAACATAATCTGTTGATAAAGTCTATACACTTTAGGTGGTCAGCTGATCGCAGAGAAAAAAAGGCATGCTCGACTGACTTTTCGTTAAAGCGTTACTCCACTCCCCAGCGTCCGGAACATTGAGTTCCTGAACGCTGTGTGCGGGCTTCCATGTTCACGCCCGCCCCCTCGTGGCATCACGCCCCGTCATGTGACGTCACGTCCTGCCCCCTCAATGCAAGTCTATGGGAGGGGGCGTGACGGCTGTGTGCCCCCTTCCCATAGACTTTCATTGAGAGGGCAGGCATGAACACGGAAGCCCGCACACAGCGTTCAGGAACTCAATGTTCCGGACACTGGGGAGCGGAGTAACCTTTTAATGTGTCCTGATAAGAGTCCTGAGTACAATAACAGCTGTATAGATCTGTCTACCGTGCATTCCCTCTAGTGGTGTCTATGTGCAGCCATAACTTTATAATTTAACTATATGGCTTTGTTAATGGAAGCAAAGCATTTGTAGCTCTGTAACTTAAAGGACTCATCCAGGAAAAAACTTTTTTTTATATATCAACTGGCTCCAGAAAGTTAAACAGATTTGCAAATTATTTATATAAAAAAATCTTAATCCTTTCAGTACTTATGAGCTTCTGAAGTTAAGGTTGTTCTTTTCTGTCTAAGTGCTCTCTGATGACACGTGTCTCGGGAACTGCCCAGTTTAGAAGCAAATCCCCATAACTGGGCATTTCCCAAGACACTTGTCATCAGAGAGAACTTAGACAGAAAAGAACAACCTTAACTTCAGAAGCTCATAAGTACTGAAAGGATTAAGATTTTTTAATAGAAGTAATTTACAAATCTGTTTAACTTTCTGGAGCCAGTTGATATATATATATATATAAGTTTTTTCCTGGAATACCCTTTCAAGATTAAATCTTCCACACATAGTTCTGTAGTACCAGTCAAATAGCAGCAAAATAGATCACACAAATATAAATCTTGCTTGTCCCGCACTAACTATAAAGATCTCTTTCCTGTTTATACAGGTGGCTTACCACCAGACACCCTATAAAGAGTACCACAAATGTGTTACTCAAATGGGTAGCCTTGGTAAGGCCCCTTTCACATTGCCGGTATAACCCGTCAAATACGGTCGTCAAACTCTGTAATTTTGATGAGTCATAACTGCCATTAACGGGTCCTGATGGACCCCATTACAGTCAATGGAGTCCGTCGGGCGCCGTTTTTTTCAGAGAGAAAAGGCCGGAGAAAAAGACGGTGCAAGCACTATTTTTTTTTATCTGGTTTCACACTGCCAGAGACCATTCCTCACAGCCTCACTTGCAGACTGTTTATCCCCTAGTTTTAAAGCCCAGTGATGAGCTGTCTTCAGCACCTGTGCTGACCTGGGCTAGTCTGAAAACCTGGCGTAGCCCAGGAAGGATGTACTAAAGTCTCTAGCAAGTCTCACAGTGATTTAACTATTTCTGGATTTCCCATATCTCACCCAGCTTTCCTTGCATTAGATATGTGCTTCCTGAAACATAGTGTCCACATACGACAGGTCCCTTGGGGGGAAACATAGTGATCTCCGACCATCATTCCTGTCACTGTATTACCTTACACCAGTAAGATGTAAAAATCCCCTTACCTATTTAGATTCATATTCTTGCCCATAAGGGGAAATACTTTAGTCAGAAGATCTGTTCTTGCTTTGCTAACCTGATGACCAACTAAGATATATAATAACTAAATGAACAACTATTTTGGTTAACTACACATCTACATCTCTGAAGTCCTTAAAGGGACACTTACATCAATATGTGACTATTATATGTGATTAAAAAAGGAAATGAAGGGTGACTTGTTATTATTATATAATTTATCAAGTCACATAAATCTGCAGTGTATCTACCACATGTGAACATACCCTTAGAAGGTAACCACAAAGGGACAGCTGCTAAATGCCAAGACAAAACGACCCACCTTTCCTTCCTTTAATTGAAGGTTATACCTCTTCAATAATAAACCATTTTCTTCTTACAATTATTTACCTTCTATTTGCCTATACTTTAGCGCTAGTCTTTCTCCCACCTTAATCCAGTATATCTTTTCTATTTAAAGAAATATTAATCCCAGATCAAGCAGAGCCAAGTTTGTTATTTGGCATAACATGGAATGAAATCAAAATGTATTATCAGTGGTTTATCATAAGATTTTAGGTAAAGCCTACCGCATTATCTTGAGTCGGTGAGTTATCCCAAGACCATAAAAAAATAATAAAACATCATTTAATGACAAATTTGTCTCTGCTACATCCTTGATTGTTTTCCCTTCCATTCCTGCTTATCTAATATTTCTTGGTAGGTGCCATTGTGTTCAATGGTTCATATGTACTGTAATAAAATTCTAATTACTAGCTGAAAGACGTAATTAAAGTGAACCGGTTAGTGAAGTACTGTATTAATAAAGGGACATAAGGACACTCGGTTATTGGGCGACATTAGGTTGTGCGCTGCCTCTGCCTCACCATTGTCACTACACGTATAATGGAATCTTTTAATTGTCTTAGCATATGTTGTTTTATTAGCTGACAATAATTACATTCAGGGGATCACATGCAAAATCTATGAGAAGATAAAAATGAAATGGCTTCACACTGTGTGCTCAAGTCCTTGGGATCTCGGCAGATTTTCCCTTCACTGCACCCTGTGTCTCCTCTCCCTGCAAGGTTCACATTGAAGTGTGACAAGAGACAGTTGACAAGAGACACATGCTGGATTTTATCAGCACCAAGAGCAGTCATGGATTGTGAGTGAAGAATGATTGTCATTTCTACCCCATTTATTCCTCTGCGAGCCTTGCTGTGCACTTCCTTCGCAGGAAATTTGCTCTGTTAAAGTATCATTGCTTGTCGTGGCTCTTCCCTTGTTTTGTATACAAGATTTGTGAAGGGTCTTTATGTACAGACAGGCACCTAACACACTGTATCAAGCACCTCCGCTGGCAGTGAATTATTCAGGAGCAGCTTGGCTTTTTCCTTGAGAAGAAGACATTAAAGGAGGTTGGAAGCAAACTTTTCAGATTATTTTGGATGAGCTCCATAACACAGGTCTGTGTACGGTTTGACAAACAATGATGTTTAATAGATAAATCGGAGATAGCTATGAGATGCTAATATCACTAGACATTCTGTAGATATATGCATAATAGATAGATATAAAATCCTAATATACATAGATGTAAAAATATACTAGGTAGAGATGGAGAGGAGACAGACAGACGTTAGATAAATATTAAACATAAGCGTGATAAAAAATAAATGGGCCTGAGGTTGCATGTCGCGGTGTCTCTGCCAAAACCAACACAAAACTGTGAGGGTGCACCAGAAGCAAACGATAAGTTGCCTCATTATATCTTTTTGGTATATTTAGTAATAATGCACACCTGCCATACATTTAGACCCATTTAACCTCCATGTTGAATGAAGTGTAAGGGACCAAACATAGCTGCCATACACTGATAAACCTGCAAGGTATGTCAAGAGATGGATCAATGTTCCCACGGCACCAACCCCGATGGGGAAACAATCAAATCCTCCCATGGAGGGGACTTTAAATGGCCCTGATATTCTGCCTAAGTCGACCTTCTTATGCAACTTTATGGAAGCCACCAACTGGCCATCTAGATATCTTTTTAGCAGAGGGAGAGAGGGAGTAAGTATTTCAGATGCCCTCTCCAGCATTACTGGGTCCTTTTCCATTTCCATTCCAAAATTACTGTGATTTTCTCCATAGCTTGAACACTCATGCTTGTATTTACAGTCACAGTATGCCTCGTTAAATTGCCAGCAGCATCCAACTGTCCCACTTCCATGAAAATGCTGTCTGACTGCTGAGAAGGCTGTTCTGACCCAAAAGCCACCATCAAACACATCCATGGGCTAATATCTATGTGGTCCCACTGGATGGATGGCTGTACTGTCTTATACTGCCTAAACTGTTCATCGTACCAAAACGATGTGTCTCCCCTATATACCCAATATGCCATTTCCTCCAAATCTAAATAGCTCAACAATGTGGTGCAGTTCCCCAGTGCCTTCTCCTCAATAACACTAGTGATCATGGCGAAGACCAGAAGCCTATTAGAAAAGGTGTGTGATCAGCTGATATTGGCACTTCTCTTTCTCCTCCTTTTTACTCTGATCTGGCTTGCGTCGATCTTCAGTTAGATGAACTCATCCTTCCAATTTTCTTCCTTAACATCTGGCTTAAAACGGTCATCCAAAGGGCTCTTAAAACATACACCGCATCCTGAGCTGCACCTGGCAAGCAAATGTCCTCTTCTCGACAGCAACTGCGGTGGCCCTGGAAACATTAGAATGAAAGCAAAATCAGTCTGTTACTTAGTGCCTCTAATTTTCTTATAGCCCAGTCGGGAGCTCCACCATCAGCTCCCACTACAAACATATCCAAAAATTCCAGGGCATCAAACAACACTGCTATAGCAGGGGTGTATTTGGCAAACACAAGGATAAACACTCACGTTTCTTATTATTTCTTGATCATCCGGTCATTCTTTTTTTTTGTATTTCCACAAATTCAGAGGATTGAATGGCATACACATATTCCCGGCCGAAGCACCTCCACACATCAGAGAGAGTCAGGATCTGCCGCACAACGTTTCGGGGTCCACCCCCTTACTCATGCGTTACTCATGAAAACAATTGTAGCGAGGCATGCTGTGCGGCCCCTTCCCCTGATGTCTCACCCTCCCCCCCCCAGACACCACCCTAAATACCTTACTACTACCGGATATCGATCAATCAATCCATGGGTATGAGATGCATAGATATTGATAAACAAATGAGGAAGATAGGAGATGGACACTCATCTAAAGACATATATATCAGATATAAGGTAGATATATAGACAGATATGTGATAGAACAGTTTTAGATTTGCTGATTGGTCTCACATGGTATGTAAATATAAGAGATGGGGATACCGTAGACCTACAGTCAAGGTATATGTATAATGCAGCCCCCTCCCTCGGGAAGGAATAGAAAAAGCGCCAAGCCTAACTTACAAATACAAACTGTCTCGAAGCCTTTTAATAATGGTGACAAAGTTGTTGTCACTGACTTCTTGTACACAAGTTTATTGATTCTGTCCCAGTGATTTCCATGACCTTGGGGCTTTTAACTCAAGAGGTGCATCCCTATGACATCTACTCAATATGTTCAGTTTCTTTCAAATGAAAGCGACTGGGATCTTCTTGGAGACCTGTGCTTGGGCTTGTGCATCTGGGATGTATTAGTAATTAGACTGAATTGCTAATTTCACTTATTTTCTTGTGAGAAATTTCAAGAAGTTGGAGGTTGGTTAAACAATGAAGCAGCCATTAGGGAGAGTAGATGTTTGGTTTTGGTTTTATCTGTATTGTGCCACAAACAAAAGCAAAAGGCAAAAGCTTAGAATAGGCCGGTTAGGTTCTGGTAATAAGTGGAGCCTTATAGATAGACAATGGTCAGGACATGGTCAGGATGATCCACTGCTGCTCACTGCTACTCAGCTCCCATTCACTTCAATGGGAGCTGTAGTAACCTGGCATGGCCACTACATGATTAATGGAGCCACAAGCCTTTGGTTTTGTTTACCATGTATATATGGGCTTAGCGACTCTTCCAAACTGCTGATTGGCCAGTATGCTGGGGTTGTTGGCATCCCACCATTCAGACATTGATGGTCTATTCTGAAGATTCATCACTCACAAACTCCTGGAATACCTTCTCAAAGCACTGAAGCTTTTGTACTTATTATAGGCTGTAGGCCATAAGGATAAGACTCACTCAAATCAATCCTTATTTTATCAGTATTTTAGTCCCAGAAAACTCCTTTTAAGGCCATGTTCACATGTCCAGAATCTCTGTGCTGAATTCTGCATTGGAATTCTGCCAGAGATTCCGAAGCAGCAGAGTCCCGTTGATTTCAACGGGATTCTACTGCGCTGTGCACACAAATTTCCATGCCAGGACACCACATGGAATACATGGCGCCCACACTCTCCAGAATGTCTGCATGGAAATTTTGAGTGTGAACATGCCGGACGTGTGAACATAGCCTAATACTAATAACCCAGTTGTGCCAGTATACAAACCCATCTCTGCTACTTCTCCTTTTTATCAAACATAAAGAAGTCCACTGATTATTTTTGAAGTTAGGTTACCTTTAAAGGAGAACTCCGGAATATAAAAATTGTCGCCCATAGTGCCGGCAGTAAAAAAATAAAGATGTACATACCTTCCTCCGCTCCCCCGGGGCCTCCGGTAACCGGCTCCGGTCTCCGCCGCGATCCACTTCTTGGTTGCAGGTGGTCGGATGAATCATACTGCGCTCAGCCAATCACCGGCCACAGCGCAGTCAGACTCTGACGGCGATAGGCTGAGCTGCAGTGTGAAAACGCTTCAGGACACAAAATTCTTCACTACACCGGCACCTGCGGCCGGGGCCGAAAACGTCACACTGCCACTCAGCCTATCACCGGCCGAGTCGGGACTTCACTGCGGCCGTTGATTGGCTGAGCGGAGTAAGACTCTCCGACCGCCGGCAACCAGGAAGAGGATCACGGAGGAGGCCGGAGCGGGTTACTGGAGGCCCTGGGGGAGCGGAGGAAGGTATGTACATCTTTATTTTTTTACTGCCAGCACTATGGGCGACAATTTTTATATTCCAGAGTTCTCCTTTAAAGCATTTCCTCCTACCCTGGTAATTTTTATTCATTCAAAAGTAGAATGTGTGTTTCAAAATCATACCTTTAGGGCTGCAACCTTGTTCTCCTTTTCTCTCTACAAGCCTTTGTGATTGCACCCCTTGACCGTGCTCCCTCCAGGTCAATGAGTCAGTCAGCATTGAAGCTGTCGGCAGAGGTCATGACCACGACACATCATGATGTCACTCCACACCCCCTCAATGCAAGTCTATGGGATGGGGCATGACGGCCCCCTCCCTTAGGCTTGCATTGAGGAGGCATGGCATAATGTATCGTCAAGAGGTGTGTGGCCATGACGTCACGACTCCCGCCACGCACACTAGTGTTCTAAACGAACGCCGGGTGCTGCACAAAGATCGTGGGGGTCCCAGCTGCGGGACCCCTGCGATGAAACATCGTATCCCCTATCCCTATCCTCAATCAGGGAAAACTGGGCGAGATATTGGAAATCCAGGAATAGTTGGATCTCTAGCAGACTATAGCTGCTGGGGACTTTGGTAAAGTCTGTTTTTAGGTCTGGATTTTTATGTAATGCAAAGGCAGGTTCGTAATGGGGTATTTCGTTCCCTCCTGGCTAGTTAAAGGAGATCTCCGGCAAAAAAAAGAAAATTAACTAGCGGATCATGGGGGGTCCGACCATTGGGACCCCTGCGATCTCTGGGATGGGACCCGTTGATCAGTGAGGAGCACGTTCTGCAGCTGGCACATGCACCATTAATTTCTAAGGGTGCGCTGAAAAGACCTGAGTACAGCTCTCGGGCGTCATTAGCGCTCCCATAAAAGTGAATGAAGCACGTGCTGTCTACCGGTAGATGACATGCGCTCCTCACTGAGAGCACTGGGGTCCTGTCCTGGAGATCACGGGGGGGCAGTGGTTGGACCCCCAGTGATCACCTACTCATCCCCTATCCTGTGGATAGGGGAAAGGTTAATTTTCGCCGGAGTACTCCTATAAGGTTTTCAGTTGGGCCCAAATCAGCATACTTGCTGGTGATAGCTTGTTACTGGGCTTAAGTTATTACACAGTCTGCATTAGAGACTGTGTCAAACCTTTATAGCTAGGAAAATAATTGTATAGTTAGCAATTGGAGTAGCAGAATACTACTACTATTTATTTAGTATTTAGTGTTTTTGAGTGTGAAGGCTGTATTTGTGTTTTCAGTAAAATAAAAACAGGAGAAGACCTTTTTAAACTTTACTTCCGTGTCCCTGTCTCTGACTGTTAATTGCCATTATTTGCTTGGCTCTACGAAGCCTATTCTCCACGTAAAGCATATGGATAGAAAGAAACAAGCTGAAAAACAATGATATTGTTTTAACGGGAAGGTCCTGGGAAGAACTTGTGGTCTAGAACAAAGGTGCGCATTTTTCCTGTTATTGGGCCTGCATAGTAAAGTTTTGATATTTAGCGGTAATGCAGAAGAATCAATTGTTTATTAATATTCATGGGTCATGTTACATGCAAATATCTATTTAAAATGTTCTTTTTAGTGCAATTGTCATAGAGGAGATGTGTACCCCATGTGGGAGATAAAACAGACAGCAGCTCTGTTAGGGCCAACATTTGTGGATTTGAGCCATCCTTGTAACATATCTGAATGGTTGCCATGTAATACTTTATATTACTATGTACTAAATGTCTTATCTGAAATATTGAACAGCCTCTTTAGCCTCCATATAAATAGTCATGGAAAAATGTTGGCCAACCGAGCTGTTATTCTTTGTGACTTGTATATGTTGCTCGATGTATAGTCATTGGTGTTACATCTCGTTCTCTCTACTAAATCTGCTCAATGCCCTCACTGTTGGCTACTCTTTAGAACCCAGACAGGATAACAAATCGATCGCTATGTTAATCATGCCCTCCGAGGTGATGGGCTAGTGAACCTCTGCTAAAATGGAATTGCCAACTTTGTGTTGTTCTCTATGTTTTTGGAAGGACAAAGGTAATAGAGGGTATTGTAGCTGTGTTAAATTTGATCACTATGTGAAGCAATAGATCTCTGTGACAGCACGATGCTGAGAACAAGTTTGTGACAGTTCCTCGAGCATATTGTCACCAGCAGATGTTGTTTTTGTTCGATAGTGAGTGATCGATAGGAAGCAGGAGACATGCAATGAATTTTTCAAAAATAATAAAAAATTACATGCGTTGTCACAGAACACAGCCAAAGCAAACTGACGTATCATCAACTGACGTAGATTTCTGCTACTGTCTACTGCTTCCTATTACTTATGATATGGTTGTAAATGGAGACAGGAACCAAAAAAATGTGAACATTTTTCATACACTGTGACAGCTTCTACAGAGACTCTTGGATCCTACTTGTGCTATCAGTCATAGCACCCGGGATAGAATGGAGGGGGGTCAGCCTGAGAACCTGCTTTAGAATCCCAGTGAATACGCTATGCAGATATAGCAGAGCTGCATTGTTCGCATGCCGTTCATGTAATGCAGTAGATTAACCCATAGGCCTATGGAAAATCACAGACCGCTATTAATAAACACTTGTATGCTTTATAAAGATGGACAGGTACAATACAACCCTGGCAAAGATTAGAGTATCCCTGAACTTAGAGGATGGTCATCAGATTTAAAAAAAAAAAAAAAAAAACCTTAAAGGGGTACTCCGGTGCTTAGACGTCTTATCCCCTATCCAAAGGATAGAGGATAAGATGCCTGACCGCGGGAGTCCCACTGCTGGGGACCCCCGTGATCTTGCACCCGGCACCCCGTTTGCGTGTTCGCTCCGGGTCTGATTACGGGCGATCACAGGGCGGGCGGCGTGTGACGTCACGCTCCGCATCTCAATGCAAGCCTATGAGAGGGGCCGTGACAGCTATCATGCACCCTCCCGTAAGCTTGCATTGAGGGGCGGAGCGTGACGTCACATGGAGGGCATAATTATTCAGTTTAGGGCACAATGTTTGGCGTTATTGCATTTAGGGGGCACAGCATGTGACAATATTATACCCAGGGGCAAAGTAGATTTGAACATCCTCCACACTTCAGTTGCTCGTTTTACCCTGTGACTTATTATTGGGGTAATGCAATGCATGCATGACCTCTTTTTCCATGCCTGCTAGGTGTGAACCAGGCCTTAGTGTCCAGCTTGGACCTGGATATGCGTCCCTTAGTAAAAGTAGTTTCAGGAGGGTCAGCTGCTATCCAACACTAAGCTATACCTCTATGTGCAATATATAGGAGTTTCAGCACCACTAGCCTGAGTCTTATATTTTTGGAACCCCTTGTGAGAACAGGTTGGCAAAAAATGTGATTTGCGCAACAACTTTGCAACTTTTTTGCAAATCTGTTCTCACCAATTGGGCAGAGACTGTCACATAGGGGACATGACTGTATGCAAAGGGGGTATGGCCACCCTACACACCAAATTTACTGGTTTTAGGTGTAACTTGTAGATGAAATCTATGCTAGCTCCAAGCTGGCATAGGCTTCTATTGCTGCCACATGGTGAAGCTTCAGATGCACCTGAATTTATCATGAGACACGAGTTGGGTTAAATGTAACATTACATGTTGACCATTCAAATGTAACAAAAGGATTTGCTCTGTTTGCTAGACCAGGAGTCACTTACAGAGAAGTACTCGGCACAGGACCCTCCTCAATGATGTTCATATACCCTTAATAGGTCATGTAGGCAGGGGTTTTCCTTCTTGGACAACCCCTTGAAGAAGCAATTACAGGTGGAAGTACACTTGAATTGTTACTAATTGTTTATTTATTTGATGCTATGAATTATTCAGTCAAAAACATTACGCAGCAATAGCAAAGTCCCGAAGGTTGATTCCTCTATGATAAAGATGCACTGACAGTTCTCTGTGTTTAGTTGAAGTGAGCGGATTAGTCCACAAATACCGTATCTCATCTCAACCGCAGAGCAGTTCTATAAAGTCATTATCGGTGGCCTATCGTATTTTATGCTTCACATTGTAAGGAAAACATTAATAGACAGAGTCTGGCAACCTCTGATTTCAATTAGACTAACAGGGTAGAAAGAGCCCAGTAATCTTCAGTTTAATGACGCTGAAGGTGACGATAATCTATTAATGTAATTCCTTTCAGCGTGCGAGAGAGGGGACGAAAATAATAAAAGCAGTGCGGATGAGACATATGGAAGTGTTGTAGGGAACTCAGTGGGGAGATTGAGTGTGTGTTTGTTCTTTAGCCTATAAAAATTCAATTTTTGAAAACAAGAACAAGTCATTTTACTAGATGTACAACTGCAAGTGCTTGTCTGAGGCAATAAATCCTGATCATTGGTGTTTAGACGACAAAAAAACTACTTTCATTGAAGGCAGTGGAGCAAAGAACTAGACTCTTCACTAATCTCTAGTGCTTGGGCTTATTAACCTCTTCAGTCCTACTGACAAGACGTACGGTACATTCATTTAGCCTCGTATGGAGATGATTGATTATTTTATAGTATTGTTTATTGATTAAATGTATCAATAGTTACTGATATAGGGATAAACAATGGGTCTGATGACCTTAAAGGGGTAATTCGATGCCCCATCTGGTACATTTTGTTCTGAACGCTTGGAGTGGGCGGCGGGGGTCATGCCGTCACGACCATGCCCCTTGTGACGTCACACCATGTCCCCTCAATGCAAGTCTATGGGAGGGGGCGTGGCCACGTCCCCTCCCATAGACTTGCATTGAGGGGGCATGGCGTGACATCACGAGGGGCGTGGTCATGACGTCACGACCCCTGCCGCCTGCACCCAACGTTCTAAACGAACACTGGGTGCTGCACAGAGGTTGCAGTGGTCCCACCGGTGGGACCCCAACGATTAGACATCTTATCCCCTATCCTTTGTCTAGGGATAAGATAGCTAGTGGTAGTACCCCTTTAAAGTGGATCTTTCGGCAGTGCGGCAGTGATACGGAATATACGGCAAGTGAAATGGGAAAAGTTGAGCGATGTACAGAGAAAAGGAAAGTAATATACACTGCTAAAAAAAAAAATAAAGGGAACACATAAACAACACAATGTAACTACAAGTCAATCACATTTCTGTGAAATCACACTGTCCACTAGGGAAGCAACACTGATTGACAATAAATTTCACATGCTGTGGCAAGAAGGTTTACTGTGTCTGTCAGTGTAGTGTCCAGAGCATGGAGGTGCTACCAGGAGACAGGCCAGTACATCAAGAGATGTGGAGGAGGCCGTAGGAGGGCAACAACCCAGCAGCAGGACCAATACCTCCACTTTTGTGCAAGGGGGAGCAGGAGGAGCACTGCCAGAGCCCTGCAAAATTGCCTCCAGCAGGCCACAAATGTGCATATGTCCACTCAAACAGTCAGAAACAGACTCCTTGAGGGTGGTATGAGGGCCCGACCTCAACAGGTGGAGGTTGTGCTTACAGCCCAACACCGTGCAAGACGTTTGGCATTTGCCAGAGAAAACCAAGATCGGCAAACTCGCCACTGGCGCCCTGTGCTCTTTACAGATGAAAGCAGGTTCACACTGAGCACATGTGACAGGCGTGACAGTCTGGAGATGCTGTGGAGAATGTTCTGCTGCCTGCAACATCCTCCAGCATGACTGGTTTGGCGGTGGGTCAGTAATGGTGTGGGGTGCCATTTCTTTGGGGGGCCGCACAGCCCTCCATGTGCTTGCCAGAGGTAGCCTGACTGCCATTAGGTACCGAGATGAGACCCTCAGACCCCTTGTGAGACCATATGCTGGTGCGGTTGGCCCTGGGTTCCTCCTAATGCAAAACAATGTTAGACCTCATGTGGCTGGAGTGTGTCAGCAGTTCCTGCAAGAGGAAGGCATTGATGCTATGGACTGGCCCGCCCGTTCCTCAGACCTGAATCCGATTGAGCACATCTGGGACATCATGTCTCGCTCCTTCCACCAACGCCACGTTCCAGCACAGACTGTCCAGCAGTTGTTGGATGCTTTATTGCAGATCTGGGAGGACATCCCTTAGGAGACCATCCACCACCTCATCAGGAACATGCCCATGAGTTGTAGGGAGGTCAAATGGGCACGTGGCCACACACACACTACTGAGCCTCATTTTGACTTGTTTTAACCCCTTAAGGACGCAGGGTTTTTCCGTTTTTGCATTTTAATTTTTTCCTCATCACCTTCAATTTTGCACATAAAATTCCATATGATGGCTTATTTTTGCGCCACCAATTCTACTTTGCTGTGACATCAGTCATTTTACCCATAAATTCATGGCGAAACGGAAAGAAAATTCATTGTGCGACAAAACTGAAGAAAAAATGTAATTGTGTAACTTTTGGGGGCTTCTGTTTCTATGCAGTGCATTTGTCGGTAAATAACACCTTATCTTTATTCTTTAGGTCCATACGGTTAAAATGATACCCTACTTATATAGGTTGGATATTGACGTACTTCGGAAAAAAATCATAACTACATGCAGGAAAATGTATATGTTAAAATTCTCATCTTCTAACCCCTATAACTTTTAAAATTTTTATCGCTACCATTTTTGCATTGATTGGACTTTTTTATTGCTTTTTATTAATTTTTTCATGATATAAAAAGTGACCAAAAATACGCTATTTAGGACGTTGGAATTTTTTTGCGTGTACGCCATTGACCGTGCAGTTTAATTCACGATATATTTTTATAGTTCGGACATTTACGCACGCGCCGATACCACATATGTTTATTATTATTTATACAGTTTTTTTTTTTATGGGAAAAGGGGGGTGATTCAAACTTTTATTAGGGAAGGGGTTAAATGACCTTTTTTTCACTTTTTTTTGCAGTGCTATAGCTCCCATAGGGAGCTATAGCACTGCACACACTGATCTCTTATGCTGATCCCTGCAAAGCCATAGCTTTGCATGGATCAGCGAGATAGGGGCTTGATTGCTCAAGCCTGTAGCTCAGGCTTGGCGCAATCAAAACCAGATCGGACACGACGGAGCAAGGTAAGGGGGACTCCGCTTGCGTCCTAGCTGATCGGAACATCGCGATTTTATCGCGATGTCCCGATCAGCGCAACTGAGCTGCCAGGAAGCGTTTACTTTCACTTTCAGACACGGCGGTCAACTTTGATCACCGCGTCTGAAGGGTTAATAGCACAACGTTCTGTGCCGCACACTGTTAGCCCAGGGTCCCGGCTATGAATAGCAGCCGGGACCGACCCAGTGTGATGCAGGGTCATGGTGTGACCCCGTTTTAAACACTGGGACCGGGCGTAGGGCATACAGGTACGCCCTTCGTCCTTAACAGGTTAAGAACATTATATCAAAGTTTGGATCAGCCTGTAGTGATGTTTTCCATTTCGATTTTGAGTGTGACTCCATATTCAGACCTCTATGGGTTTATACATTTGATTTCCATTGATAATTTTTGTGTGATTTTGTATGAGCACATTCAACTATGTAAAGATGAAAGTATTTCATACGATTAGTTCATTCATTCAGATCTAGGATGTGTTATCTTAGTGTTCCCTTATTTTTTTTTTTTTGAGCATTGTACATAACCTGGCCAGGTCTGCTAG
Organism: Hyla sarda; assembly: GCF_029499605.1. Lineage (NCBI taxonomy): Eukaryota > Metazoa > Chordata > Amphibia > Anura > Hylidae > Hyla > Hyla sarda. Next base: position 196,672,256 of record NC_079194.1, read on the forward strand.
AATGGGGGCCCCTCTTTGCATACGCATTTTGTTTTGACTACTAGAGGACTGTCACAGGCTAAAGGTTTTTTCTAGGATTTCTATATACTCTTAGGTCATAAAAACAACATTGTGACAACCTGTTTATGCCTATCTGTAAATGAAAAAGGGTGTATATATGATGTTTGTGAAAAGGCAATTTTCCACCATGTTCCCATTTCCCGATTCAGGAGAACTATTTTCAGTGGCAGGATGCTGTGTACATGGTCTATTGGAGTATATACATATCAGGTATATACATATCGGGCTCTTGGAAGGTAATCTACTTCAAGATGTTCCAGTATATTCCATTTACATATTCTCATGTATTTATGAGATCTGTTTTAGTTAATAGAAGATGTTCATTTAAAGTTTTTTCCCCCCTCAAAGGAATTTTGTCTCCAGCCCCATTTGGGAGTCAATTTCATGCATAATGATTTATTAATCTGGCCTGCAATTTTCTGCAGAGCTGATGTATTTAGGGTTGGTACCTCCCGCTGCATGAAGTGTTTCCTCACATTTCCCCTGAGCGTACAACATTCCTGTCTTTAGAACACAGAGAACCCATTAAAACTTAGCACAAATAAAACACATATTGACAGGTTTCCTCCTTTTTAAATATTAATGATTTCCATTGTTTTTTGTAACAAGAGAGGCTATTGCTTTACCGTGAACTGCACCTTAATTGGTGAACTCATTTAACATAGGAAAATCTCATTATGTTATGGAGCCTTTTATGTTGTGGTGTTAGTATTAATAATATTTAATTATTTTATTTTTTTATATTGTTGGAATAATCTGTTTTTTTTTTTTTTCTTGTACAAGATTCATTATGGTTTATTACTTTTATAAGTTGAATGAGAACAAACATAAAAATGTCTCATCGGGCTTCTAGAAGTAGAGAACTTTGTAAATTCAGACATTAAATAAATGGTTTGTCGGGCTGATTATATAACAGGGCCCTGTTTGTTTTATGAGGGCTGTGTTGTAGCAATTATACAAGTATAGATTATAGTATTAGGAATTCTTCTAGAGATGAACCTTTTTTATTTCAGGTCCAGCTCCCACCTAAACTGCACTTAAAGCCCCCATAATATGACCAGTTTACCACCAATGTTCTACAGGTACTACATAATTATCAGAATGATCCACTTTTGGGCAGCAATAGATGGCAATTTTTGGTTGTGTGCGAATCATGATAGGTTGAGAGATGACCATTACACAAACTCTGTGTTTCCCACAATGCTGCATGTGATCTTGTGACAGTTGTAGGAAGTTTAACTTGGTCAGGGTGGGTTTTTTTTCTTCAAGTTTTTGATAAAAAAAATGGATTCCTCAAAATCTGACTAAACTATCAAAACGTGTGTACAAAGTTTTATCTGTATACGGTTGAAAACCGTATACGGTTTGAAAAGTGATGTCCGGTTGCATCCGTTTTTTAAGAAAAAAAACGCATACGTTTTGAACTTTTCACTCCATTATGAATAAAGTTTCACTTGTTTGATTGAAATTCCAAGAAAAAAAACTATGCAAAGTCAAAAACCGTATGGTAAAAACTGGATGGAACCGTACACACATACAGTTCTGTACGGGTCCCATTGACTCCCATGTTAAAAAAAAACGTATACGGGTCAATACGGTTTTTCACCTGGACCAAAAACCGTGGTAGGCCACGGTTTTCTGTCCAGAAAAAAACAAGAAAAAAACGTGTGGTGTGAAAAACAGAGACAACCGTATGCAATATGGTGCATACGGTTTTGAATGGAAAGTCTATGGGCACGGTTTTCTGTACAGTTGCTTAGGTTTTTTTTTTTAAAACCGTATCCAAAAACTGTATAGAAAATCGTGGTATGAACCCACCCTCAGACTTTTTGTGGTGACTGGAAGGCCGCCTACCACCTTCCTTCCCATCCCCATGGGACATTCTGAAGATCTGAAAAAATCTGATTAGGTGGTTGATGGATTCCTGTCTTGCATGGCCAATCAGCTTATTAATTTTGGCCCATGGACCATGAAATACATCCTAGTAGGGGTATGTAATGAGTATGCTTAATGTTTTTTTCAGAGAGTTAAAGGGCTACTCCACCCGTAGACATCCTTTGGATAGGGGATAAGATGTCATATTCCGGGGGTCCCGTCACTGGCATATCAGCTACAGCACCCCAGACATCTGGTGCACAGAGCAAACTTCGCTCAGTGTCTGATGAGTGGCGATGCGGGGGCCATGCCCCCTGTCATGGCCATGCCCCCTCAATGCAAGTCTATTGGAGGGGGCGTGACGGCCGTCACGTCCTCTCCCATAGACTTGCATTGAAGGGGCTTGGCCGTGACGTCATAATCGGGGCGTGGCCGTGACATCACGAGCCTCTGGCGCTGCACCCGACGATCTAAACGAACGCCGGTTGCAGCAGGGAGATTGCTGGGGTCCCCAGTGGCAGGACCCCTGCTATCAGACATCTTATCCCCTATTCTTTGGATAGGGGCTGAGTACCCCTTTAAGGACCTGTGGTTAACCCAAAACAAAGAGATTTACTGTCCTTAAATAGATTAGGATACCCTAAGCAGACACCCTCCTTACAGTGTCTTGATATGCCCTCCTTTTTTTTTTTTTTTTCTTAATCAACTGGTGCCAGAAAGTTAAACAGATTTGTAAATTACTTCTATTAAAAAATCTTAATCCTTCCAGTACTTCCATTCTTTTCTTTTTGGAAGACAGAGCTCTCTGCTGACATCATGACCACAGTGTTCTCTGCTGACATCTCTGTCCATTTTAAGAACTGTCCAGAGTAGGAGAAAATCCCCATAGCAAACATGGTATGGACAGATATGTCAGCAGAGAGCACTGTGGTCAATGATGTCAGCAGAGAGCTCTGTGTTCCAAAAAGAAAATAATTTCCTCTGTAGTATTCAGCAGCTAAGTACTGGAAGGATTAAGGTTTTTTTAATAGAAGTAATTTACAAATCTCCATAGAAAATCCGAGAAGGAGAGAGCACACCAGGTAGCAAACCAAATAAGTGGAAAAAGCAAACATACGATACCACAAGGTAACTGATAGGAGCGTCCGGACTCACTTCAATATATACGCAGCACCTGCGGGGTGCACACACTAGGTAAAGTATCGATATTTGCAGAAACAAAGAAAAGTATGCACTCACCGCTGGCTTACCTGCCTCCTGCGTGTCTGAACGGCGATTGATTGCTGCAAGCCTGAAATCCAGGCTTGAGCAATCAACTGCCGATAACACTGATCAATGCAAAGCTATGGCTTTGCAGTGAACAGTGGAAAAGATCAGTGTGTGCAGTGTTATAGCTCCCTAAGTGAAGCTCACTCTGCAGTTGCTCTGTGGTTGCCAGCAGCGCATCTGCATTGTCAAATATACTGTGGATGCACTGTGTGTGACCCTACCCTTAAAGGGGTATTCCATTTTGGGCAATCCCTCTTTGTCATCATCTTATTATGTGAGGTCCCATCTAACAATCTATTCTAAATAGATGAAGGCTGTGAATGAGGAAACCACCTCAGTTTACTGATAATTCATTAACGAGTCCCTGCAAATGGGATTTGTAAACCAGACAACCCCTTTAAGTGCTCTTCTTACTATATTGTTAGAAATATGCAGTCTATATACTATCCTCCCTGTGAATGATTCTGAAAAGTAATAAAAGGCCAACTCCGAATGAACTTGCTGATTCTGAATCTCAATATTTTCTTCATTAAATATGTTGAAAAATTAGATTACTCCACTTGGAAGCAGAGTAAGTATGTAAACGCTCCTCTGATATAGTGTTACATAAACACTTGTATCCTGTTTTAAACACCATTTGTCATCTCTGCATATATGCTTAAATTCTAGGTGATGTGTTTATTTGCATGTATACCTAGAATTCTAGAATGGAAAATGTGCCTCAGTATAATGTACATTTGTTTGAGGGATGTGTTGATTGCACATTTAAGTATTTCAGCCCTAATGGAACCTCACAAATCATGTATCGTGCAAGATTTTCATAACATTCCTCCCTGGTAATAGTTATTCCATGTTCAGTGGCGTTTTCTAGAGGTTTACATCCTATTCTTATTTAATAAGACTAACCAGAAAGCGGTGGAAAATATATACATCAAAAGAGCAGTTGGCCATGAAGGTTTTGCTACAGCTGCGCCAACCTGCAACCTGGCTGTATGATTAGACCGGCCTGCTAAGCCAATAAGCATCCTTTGGTGGGCTGAAGCTGGGATGATAGGGGAGATCAGCTTTTTTTGAGAGGTTTCACTTGGGGGACTTAGGGCCTTATAAACCATTAAACCTCATTGAGGTTTTATACTCTTACTCTTTGGGTAATGTTTTCAAAGTTGTCCTGAAACAAGGCATGTTAGACAATGAGGTGATTTAATTCACCTTACTAAGATCCCTCTGTGTGGATATGGAGATGTATATTGCCTATTCCTTTAAAGGGGATATCCAGGAATAGAAAAACACAGCTAATTTCTTTCCGAAACAGCGCCACGTCTGTCTCCAGGTTGGGTGTGGTTTTACAACTTGGCTCCATTCACTTCAATGGAACTGAGCTGCAGAACCACACCCAACCTGGAGACAGACAGGGAGCTGTTTTTGAAAGAAAGCAGCTCTTTTTTCTATTCCTGGATAACCTCTTTAAAGTTTGATATACCAAGTCGTCAAAGCTTTTTGTTGATCTTTTGTCAAGAACGTAAAATACTATGTGACTGTTGGCGACAGAGTAGATGGCATTGTCATATATTTAATATATACTGCTATGATGTGAACCAACACTGAACAATATGAAGAAAAATGGAAATCCAGCGCAGATTCTTGTTCAATAAAAGGCAATTCTTTATTCACACATCAACAGAGCAGGGTACAAAGTGACACGTTTCAGCCAATTTGACCAGCCTTACTCATACAAATGTGCTGTTACTACAGCCATACCTTACCAGTGGTAATACCAGTGTTCAGAATGGGAGGGGCTGGGACAACCTCTAGGTCTTTTATGAATTTGCTTATTTGAGGGTGTTACCTATTAAGCACCGTTTTCAATTGTTATAGTGTGTTAGGGTGTTCATACATGTAGCAGCGTTTCATGGTTCTGTGATGCAGATTTGGCTGCATGGCAAATACAAATGAGGCGCCTTGTTATTATGTGCTTCACATTTATATGCTGTAAGAAAAAAAACAAATGGCAATATATATAATTTTAATCAATATAGTGTTATTATCATTTAACATATTTAACTTTTGACATGTCACAGGGACATGCAAAAAGTTTTGAATGATCAGGATTTCAGTATTGAGACCCCCCACAGTCTCTAGATATAACTGCACATTTTTACTTTCAGCTCGCTGCCTGATTTGACTTCTGGCAAGAGAGAATCTCCATTATAAGTCTATGGACGCCCAATGTGTCAGATTTAGCGATGAGCTGGGGAGTGAAGCGCACAGCCATGCACTTCTCTTGTTGTTTTTTTTTTTTTTTTTTTTAAATAACAATAATGCTTTTCATGCTCAAAATTTCAAACATACCTTATATTAATAAAAAAAAAAAAGCTCTGTACCAATAAATGTATTCATACTGTACAGAAGGGGTCATACTTAAGACTTCATGTGCTCCATGCTTGCCCTCTTTTCACTGCTCTTTTGTCCACAAACCTGAGATATGCCCACGGGTAGGAATGTAAATATTCCATCCATAGTTATTTAAGACCATATGATCCATTAAGAGTTATTATTCACATTACAGATGGTTTCCATCTACCCACTGAATGTATCTTTCCCAACAATCAATAGAAACCCATAACCAACACAGTGGTATATGAGCTGACATGTTCTCGCTGATGGTGTAAGATAGAGCCATCGAAGATTTAACATCATTCAGTTTTGCAGATATTTCCATTGGAGGCAGACTTATGTAGCATTATTCCGTTTCATTTGGAAATGATGAAAGTCTAGGTTTTCAGCCTCTCAATATAAAACAAGAATGTTATTCTTCACTGCAAACCGGCATTAGCTTTTTTTTGTTAAATAAAATTGGAAAAGTATAACTTTTATTTTTTACATTTAGAGCTCCATCAACAGGAACGAGAGAATGCCTCTTCTTAATATTGTGAAGTGTCATAAGATGGTCTTACCAAGGCAATCCTACCTAGAAACATTAGCTCAGTAGAAAGCCATCACATGTTGGCAAATAGAGCGCCGCTGGCTCCATTATGCAGAGCTATAGAGACTCTCAATGACTCCATAAAGCTTCCGGTACACAGCAATTCTCTTTCAGCTCACACATTGGGCTCCATAAATACTGTTATGTTAGGCATTAAAAATAAATTAAACATATGCTCCTCCATTGTAGGCAGGTACATCTATGAACTTGTATGCATGTGCAATGAAACAAGTGACCAAGGTCAAACAAGATTTTTGTTAGGCTCAAGCGAATGGCCAGAAAGGGTGCAGAACTAGCAGATATGACTGGGCCTTGCTGTCAGAGGAGACCCAAAGGTCCCTTTGCTATACACAAGTATTATAGATAGTACATGGTCAAAGAGCCTATTACAAATGTTGCATTGAGGCCTAATAATTATGATAGGCCTCTGGTTAATTCTCATGTCCATTGATGTATAAGGCTAGGTTTTCACACAGGGTTTTTCCTGGAGTTTTTTTTTAAACTGTGACAGCAGTTTTTGAACCAAAGCCATAAGTGTATTCAAAAGGATTGTGAAATATAAAGGAAGGATTTATACTTCTCCTTCCTACTGGATCCACTTCTGACTTTGGCTCAAGAACTGCAGTGGCATTATTCCACAAATGACTAGAAAAAAAACCTAGGTCAAAACCTAGCCTTCCAGAGCCAATTGGCACAGATCCATAATTAGATGCCTGCTGCCCACTCTTAACCCCCCCCCCCCCACACACACACACGGACGGAGGTTTTGTGGAAATCCACAAAAAATGGTGGCGTGTTAAAGGGGTATTCCAGGCAAAACCTTTTTTTTATATATATCAACTGGCTCCGGAAAGTTAAACAGATTTGTAAATTACTTCTATTAAAAAATCTTAATCCTTCCAATAGTTATTAGCTTCTGAAGTTTTCTGTCTAACTGCTCAATGATGATGTCACATCCCGGGAGCTGTCCATGATGGGAAAATATCCCCATAGGAACTGCACAGCTCCCGGGACGTGAGTCATCAGAAAGCAGTTAGACAGAAAACAACAACTCAACTTCAGAAGCTAATAACTATTGGAAGGATTAAGATTTTTTAATAGAAGTAATTTACAAATCTGTTTAACTTTCCGGATCCAGTTGATATATAAAAAAAAGTTTTGGCCTGGAATACCCTTTTAAGGAGAACCTGTTAGACTGAAAGTGCTGTCCAGTCTGCAAGCAGCATGTAATAGAGTAGAAGGAGCTGGGGAGACTGACTTATAGTTTTATGGGAAAAGTTTGTGTACAAGGTCCACACACTGGAACATTCACTCAGTACAATTCAGCTTGCAGTTGAGTCTCATTTCTTCCAATGGGATTCTGCTGCTCTGTTCAGCTCTGTGCAGAAATCTGCTGGTGGAATTGACATTTGCCGAAAGAATGCTGCATTGTCGTCTATAATGAAGATGCATGGATGCGCGGTCCTACCGTCAAAATATCTGGCTGCTCCTGCTGAAAGCAGAATTCTGGCTGAACGTCTGTAGTGTGGATGAGCCCTAAATAGAAATGTATCCATATAGCTGTCAGCTCATTCCGAGCTAAGGAGTCCAGTGGGTGGTTCTACTCATTGATTGACAGCTATCTGTGTATACATAATCATAAAGAGAAGGCATTTAATCAATGATTAGGACCACCCACTGGACTCCTAAGTGCAGAATAAGCAGAAAGTTAATTTAATAAGTTACTAGTTACACTGAATCTGACCCTGCGGAACTATAAAGTAATCTTTTCGGCATTTCCTATTTTACAACGGGTTTCCTGCAGGTTAAATGCATGTCATAGCCACATAACAGTGCCAACATAGAGTAGATATCTCTTGCAGTATACTAGGTTTTTTATTTGTTTAAACAGGCCGCTTCATTGAAAAGATCAAACCCTCATCCAGTCTAGATTTCCTGCTACCCCGAACATTAAGCTTGCTGGCCATGACCCCCCCCCCCCCCCCCCCCCCAAAAAAAAAAAAAAAATGTTTCATGCAATTCTGGGTAGTCGTCTCAAAGAGGTTTCACAGTATATTACTTATCACAGCCTGAAGGACATCTGTGGGGTAGGGCAGTGCTTCCCAACCAGTGTGCCTCCAGCTGCCCAGGCATGCTGGGAGTTTTACTTTTGCAACAGCTGAAGGCACATTAGTTGTAAAACACTGGTTTAGGAGGTTCACGTATAATGGTTCCCATATGAAAACCCTGAGGTCCTATATGACATAGCCATCTTTGATAGCCCTAAATGGTGACATATGACTATGTTTTCATTATTAAGAATGGATTGTGCATGTTATTATAATAAAGCAGTCTTACTAGAAGAAATATTGTCATTTCTTGTAAATGCAGTTAGTCACCGAGCGTATCCCTCTTGTCACCGGCTGTGTGGTGTGTGACTGTGTGTGGGTTGCTGACTGACAATTGCAGGTGGAAAACATTCTGCAGGGTCAGCTCCTCTCTAACCGTAAACATTTTTTTAAATATATAATAAAATAACAATTAACTTTCTTTTTAGATCAGATGGATAATAGAATTTTCTACCCCATATTACGGGTTAATATATATATTTTTTTCTGAAGTGTGTTTATTACGGTAGAGGCCCGGGGGATCTACAAGGATAATAAGCTACTCAATATGAAAGTAATGAAGCCCTTGCAGTAATATTAGTTTTGGTGGTCTAATATATGAAACCTCCTACATGATCCAGTGTAGGAGTTTGCATTTTATAGAATTTATTTTTCCAAGTGTTACCTGATACTTTTCAGCTTCAGTGGATAGAAGACGCCTGAATTACAACAATGTGGAAATTTTTATTGTTATTTACATTTTTCTTAATTATTTTTTTTCTTTTTATGTTGAACAGAATTACTTGCACATTTTACTTATCTTTTATGGTTTTATATGGAAAAGCAGAGTATTGCCACTTGAAATACTGTGTCTCTAAAAAATAAATAAATAAATAAATAAAAAAAACCCTATCTAAAGAACTAAGTGCAGAAAAAGGTATTGAACAACTACTTTTGGTTAAAAATGGGTAAAGATCTGCCAAAACCATATATGTGGTTTAGGTTCTCTGTGTTTGATGCAAACATAAGAAGAGTCTCTAGTGTAGCAAAGATAAAAATTAGGCCCCTTTCAGGATCTGGCACCATCACTGCCTATCCACCTGAGACGGGTTATCCAGGATAAGAAATACAGAGCTGATTTATTTCAAAAACAGTGCCACATCTGTCCCCAGGTTATGTGTGGTATTACAACTTGGCTCCATTCCCTTCAATGGAACTGAGCTGCAATACCACTTATAACCCGGGGACAGACATGGTGCTATTTTGGAAGAAATCAGCTCTGTTTTTCTAATCCTAAATAACCCCTTTAAGTGCATTTGAAATGTCTTTGTATGGTAGCTTTGCAGACCCGGTAGATGCCACATCCCTTGTAGCGTCTCACCTCAACAGATTTAACAGAAGGAATAACACCAATCTGAAATGGGTCTCATAACAGCCTCATGAGCTGCCTTTATGGTATACTTTCCTTTGAGGCTACAGTTATGTGAGAGATTAAAGGGGATACGTGTGTGATCATGGGAAGGTCTGAATGCTGGGACACCCCATGATCTACTAAATGGGGCCCCACTCTCACCACTGAACTTACAAGTCTGTTGTTTCTCCCCTGAGCGCTGAGCCCCCAGTGATTGGCTATGCGGCCAATCACTGCTTTTCAGCATGAGTCTTGAAAAGTGGGGGCCAGAGCGCTCAGAGAAGCAGCAGATTCCTGAGTTGAACGGTGAGTGCCGGGCCCCATTCAGGAGATTGTGGGGGTCACAGTGGTCAGACCCACCCATTATCAGACACTTATCCCCTATCCTGTGGATAGGGGATACATTTTACATTGCTGCAGTACCCCTTCAATGTGTTTTCTTGAAGAGCCCACTGGGATATTCTTTTCTGGTAGCATTTCAAGCCCAAAAAAGGCTTCCTGCATTATTGACCTTGAAGGGCTCCCAGGAAAAAAGTATGTAAAGTAGCTCTCATTCTGAAAAAAAGGCACATGTGATTATCCATTCAGTGCTACGTGCTGTTTATGGTACTGTCTGCTATGTAAGTGTGGTCATAATTAGAATAAGATATTGGCTCCACATGGTTATGTACATATAACAAGTTAGTTCTGTGAAATGCAAATTCTTTTTAAAATCATGTGGCTATTATCTGCATAATCCTGCATAGTAATGTTTCAGATTGTTCTGTCTACTAGCCTCCAAGATATTGTGGTCGCCCTAGGGGGGTGTATGGTAGTGGTGGTATGGTATAGGTATAGAAGGGGTTAATGTTAACCCTAGAGTTCGTGACGCCAGGCTGAGGGCTGGTATGCTGAATCAATGTTCCGGCCTATTGCTGCCCTTCCCAGTAACGATAGGTGCATAAAATAACTGAAGGTCCACAAAGAGATTGAACTTGAACTTGAATAACTTTTTACTGAAGTGCTTGCAATATCCATGGCACAGTAACAGCCTCATACAAACAGTCCTTAGGTTGCTTAGTGACTGGCAGTTGTAGCGGACCTTGAGCTAGATATACAGTCTCTGAATTTAGGGAAAGATTTGCAGATCCGTCCGGATTTAGGGGAATTATTAGGTCCGGTGATGCTGCAGAGTGTCCGGGGATTGATACACTCTATAATTAGATTGTTCAGCCGTCGCCACAAGGCTCAGGCCTAACTCACTGTGTTAGCTGCTGCACAGATCCTTCACTCATGACAGCCCACGAGGTAAGAGAACTGTTGCTAGCTTAGCAACCCAGGAACGAGAGGGAGAGAGAAGATGGCCGCTGCTCACTTATATGGGCAGGGGGCGGGGCGAATCTGATTGGTCCGAACATCTGCCATTCACCATTACATGGTGTAATGGGATTACTTATGTCACAGGGCCTCCAAAGGTCCTTAAGCTTAATACCATAGAGTTCACCTAGTCACATGACCCGCAGGTCCTGCAACGCTATGGAAACAAGTAATTAACCATTTATTTACATATGTTATTCTATTTACATTAACCTTTGAATAACTTAGTGATTTATACACTAGAATAGAGGTGACTAGAGGTTAAATAAGTGTCAGGGATCCCTATGTCCTAGGGACTCTGGCTATGGGGACCCATACATAAATAAGTACCGTATATAATGCGGTACCAGGACACCACAATATTATCTAGAAATTTCCTCAAGACCATAAAAGCATTTTGTCCGGGACCTAACCCTAAAATGTTAGAAATACATGCTTGCTATCAAGTCTTTTGAATGATCTAATCCATACTCATTGGGGGTGATTTATCAAGAAAGAGTGACCAGTTGCCCATAGCAACCAATCAGATTGCTTCTTTCATTTTGCCGAGGCCTTATAAAAAAAATTAAGAAGTGATCTGAATGGTTGCTATTGGCAACTGATTGGCTTTTGCTCTGCAAATTACAACTCTCAGCATGTTGGAATTTGAAGTATTGCAACAACTGAAGAGCCACAGACTATTGAGCTAAAACATTTAAGGCCCCCAAATCAGCAGAATTTAGGGTAAGATTTCAACATATGTGAAAATATGACATTGGTTCAAGACATTGGGGGAGATTTATCAAAACCTCTCTAGAGGAAAAGTTGCTGAGTTGCCCAAAGCAACCAATCAGATCGCATATTTTTGGCCTCTGACAAATGAAGCAGTGAACTGATTGCTTGCTATGGGCAACTTAGCAACTCTTCCTCCAGACAAGTTTGATAAATCCTCCATAATCTGGAAGCACCACTAAGAAAGGCTCATGATTTTGTTGGTGTCTAGAAAGGATACTGGCAAGTTGGGAAGTAAATTAAAATATTAGAGAAATGGCCAGTCTTGATTCGGTTGATTTGTTATGCAACAACTTTTATATGGCATGGATTCTATATTGTCCTCTTCTCATGCCTAGATGTCATTTTGGCTTAAGGCTAGGTTTCCACGCAAGTTTTTCTCTGGTGTTTTTTTTGGAAAACTGCCACTGCAGTTTTGAACCAAGGCCAGAGGTGTATTCAAAAGGAATGGAAAATACACTGCTCAAAAAAAATAAAGGGTACACTAAGATAACACATCCTAGATCTGAATGAATGAACTAGTCGTATGAAATACTTTTGTCTTTACATAGTTGAATGTGCTGACAATAAAATCACACAAAAATTATCAATGGAAATCAAATTTATCAACCCATAGAGGTCTGGATATGGAGTCACACTCAAAATCAAAGTGGAAAACCACACTACAGGCTGATCCAACTTTGATGTAATGTCCTTAAAACAAGTCGAAATGAGGCTCAGTAGTGTGTGTGGCCTCCACGTGCCCGTGTGACCTCCCTACAATGCCTGGGCATGCTCCTGATGAGGTGACGGATGGTCTCCTGAGGGATGTCCTCCCAGACCTGAACTAAAGTATCCGCCAACTCCTGGACCGTCTGTGGTGCAATGTGGCGTTGGTGGATGGAGCGAGACATGATGTCCCAGATGTACTCAATCATATTCAGGTCTGGGGAACAGGCGGGCCAGTCCATAACATCAATGCCTTCCTCTTGCAGGAACTTCTGACACACTCCAGCCACATGAGGTCTAGCATTGTCTTGCATTAGGAGGAACCCAGGGCCAACCGCACCAGCATATGGTCTCACAAGGGGTCTGAGGATCTCATCTCGGTACCTAATGGCAGTCAGGCTACCTCTGGCAAGCACATGGAGGGCTGTGCAGCCCCCCAAAGAAATGCCACCCCACCCCACACCATTACTGACTCACCGCCAAACCAGTCATGCTGGAGGATGTTGCAGGTAGAATGCTCCCCACGGCGTCTCCAGACTCATGTCTGTCACGTGCTCAGTGTGAACTTTCTTATATCTGTGAAGAGCACAGGGTTCCAGTGGCGAATTTGCCAATCTTGGTGTTCTCTGGCAAATGCCAAACGTCCTTCACGGTGTTGGGCTGTAAGCACAAGCCCCCACCTGTGGATGTGGGGCCCTCATACCACCCTCATGGAGTCTGTTTCTGACCGTTTGAGTTAACACATGCTCATTTGTGGCCTGCTGGAGGTCATTTTGCAGGGCTCTGGTAGTGCTCCTCCTTGCACAAAGGCGAAGGTAGCCATCCTGCTGCTGGGTTGTTGCCTTCCTCCACGTCTCCTGATGTACTGGCCTGCCTCCTGGTAGCGCCTCCATGCTCTGGACACTACGCTGACAGACACAGCAAACCTCCTTGCCACAGCTTGCATTGATGTGCCATCCTGGATTAGTGGCACTATCTGAGCCACTTGTGTGGGTTGTAGACTCCGTCTCATGCTACCACTAGAGTGAAAGCACCGCCAGCATTCAGAAGTGACCAAAACATCAGCCAGGAAGCATAGAAACTGAGAAGTGGTCCGTGGTCACCGCCTGCAGAACCACTCCATTATTGGGGGTGTCTTGCTAATTGCCTCTAATTTCCACATGTTGTCTGTTCCATTTGTACAACAGCATTTTCAATCAGTGTTTCTTCCTGAGTGGACAGTGTGATTTTACAGAAGTGTGATTGACTTGGAGTTACATTGTGTTGTTTAAGTGTTCCCTTTATTTTTTTGAGCAGTGTATATAAAGGAAGGATTTATACTACTTCTTCCTCATGGATCCACATCTGATTTTGTCTTTTTTTTTTTTTTTGGAAAACTGCCACTGCAGTTTCTGAGCCAGTGAAAAACCTGTGTGAAAACCTAGTCTAAATGGTGTTTTCAGGCTTAAATGATTGATATTCACAACGGTGTGCTCTAAAATTCAATCAAACCAGAAGCCTGGTGTGCAATTCCACTATACACCTACTACAACACAATCACCATGCATCCAAAGGTATAGGACATTTTCTGAACGGCAAAGATTTTTAGACAAGTAAAAAATAACTTACGATTCTGTAGTAGTCTTTTATTTTAAAGGAGTACTCCGGCGTGCACTTTTTTCCTTTTATCCCATCTGGGCTGCAAAATAAAAGAAAACACACTTTCTCTTACCTGCCAACGAGCCCCCGGAGCTCCGGTACACTCCGGTACAGGTGTTCGGTCCCCGGGCTGTATTCTTCTTACTTCCTGTTCGCCCGGCACGTCACACGGAGCTTCAGCCTATCACCAGCCGAGGTGGGACATCGCTGTGGCCGGTGATAGGCTGAAGCTCCATGTGACGTGTCGGGCTAACAGGAAGTAAGAAGAATACAGCCGGGGACCGAACACCTGTACCGGAGCTCCGGGGGCTCGTTGGCAGGTAAGAGAAAGTGTGTTTTCTTTTATTTTGCAGCCCGGATGGGATAAAAGAAAAAAGTGCGTGCCGGACTACTCCTTTAATTTTCATTTGTTCTGTTTCCATTAATATAGAACACATTAGAAAAACCTCTAAAACACTTATAGTAGAGGGCCTGGGTTAACTTAGCTCAGTTGCTGGTCAGGTATGACACGACGTTTCAGAGTTCATCCCCTTACTACAGAATCGTATGTTGTTCAGAAAATGTCCTATGCCTTTGGATATATGCTGACTTAAATTATTGAAGGCCTATCCTTAGGTTTCGCCATCAAGTGTTAGTGCAAGTGCCGATTAGCCATTCGCCACTCACACTACAAAGTAAACTGAGTCTGAAGCCCTGTGCCATTCATAGTGTAGTGAAAGCATCGGTTTACTGCAGCTCAGCTACCTTTGAAGTGAATAGGAGCTAAGCTGCAGTTACTCGGTACCACACTACACAATGAGTGGCATACTGCTCTGGCCTATTCTCTGTGTAGTGCAGGGTGCCATTACTCTCCCTTACAGATGGTATTAGCACCCCGACACCAATCAAAGGATAGGCCATCATTTAATCCTGGAAAACCTCTTTAATAGTTTTGCCTCATTTCTATCAACACTCATGAAACCCCCATACACTTGACAAGAACAGATCTCCCTGGAGGGGCATATATGGATTTGTATTGGCCCAACATTAGGTTCAGGTGCTGACAAAGTCATGGGCTTTAAGAACCATCTAAAGACAACACCATTTGAAGATGACTCTGAGTCAGTCACTTGCTATTGGGGATAATTCTTAGGAAATTGATTCACAAATGATAGCAGTATAGTTTATGATGCCTAAATTGATGGTGAGCCCTTTATATCAAATTGGTCTGGTGGGCCCAAGGTACCCGATAACAGTTTTAGATGACTCACATATACAACATTTCTTTAGACTATAAAAAGGAATACATTTCCCAGCATGTTGTGTAATGATGAATGTTACCATGTTACTGTAAATATTTTGCTGTTGACATAGTTTGGCCCAAAAAATATAATCTTCACGCCATACTCTTGGCTGATTAAAGGACACAGGCTAATGTTGTTAAGCAACTCTGTACACTTCTTGAGTCATGATGTGGCTTCTTCTGTGGTTTTATGGGCTAGTAGGGTTACGAGAACAGTCAGTCATTAATTAGGCTCTTATGTTTTATAATTGCTGGTGCACTGAATTCTCAAAAGGGAAAAATAAAACCCGTTTTTTATTGTTTTATTTCTCTGTGGAAAAAGAAATAGCAATTTTGTAGTGAATTATTGATTAGCCCCTATTCTGCAATCTCTGTAGTTTGGAGGAAGAGAGCTAGCTGAGGGATCTTGGCGACAGACAATATCTAAGGCAGAGCTCAGCAGTCTCAGTTTTTTTGTTATTAGCAAAAATGTGAAGTTCATATATTTTGTTACTGTATATAGCTTTAGGTCTGATGTATAAGTCCAATTCCATTGCATTATATTTCTTTGTTTCTGTTAATAATGCATAGAATACAAATTTCCAAAAGTAATTAAAAGAAAAAGTGAAAAGAAGTTCTCCAGAAGTTCAGAAAATCTACAACTTTTTGGAAATCTGAGTAAGGGTATGTTCAAACGAGCGGATCCACAGAGTATTTTACGCTGGGGAACCACAACCGAAGGACTCCTACAGGGTGCATTTAGAGGTGTCTGCTCGGAGCGGCACTAAGCCGCTACGAGCAGACACACTGAGCTAGGCCGAGAGCAGCCGCCATGTGCAAGTATACTGCGCATGCGTGCGTCGACTCGCACATCGCAGTGTGTCTCCTCATAGCAGCATATTGCCCCTCCAAGCAGGCACTTCTAAAGGCACCCTGTAGCGGTCCTTCAGTGGTGAATTCGCAGCATAAAATATGCTGTGGATCTGCTCTTCTGAACGTACCCTAAAAGTGGACAGCTACTATGGAAAAAAGTGGACTACATTTGTAACTCTACTGGTGTACACTGCAAGGTACAACTATACAAATGTATAGGGCATTTTTACACATGCCACTAGTTTTTAAAGGAGAAATGTGGTGAAAATTGTTTAACTATTCCTGTGCCCGGGCTGCAAAAAAAACCAACTTTAACTCACCTTCCTACGTTCCCCCGTTTTGGAGATATCGTGTCCCGGTCCTCCGATGCTGCAGGTTTTCTGGCTTCTATAGGCTTGGAACATCACAGAGCCGTCAGGATATCGCCGGCCACAGCGATGTCCCACCTTGGCCGGGGATAGGCTGACCGCACTGTCATGTAAGGAAGTCTGGCGGGGCTCCTTACATGACAGTGCGCTCAGCCTATCACCGGCCGAGGCAGGACAGCGCTGTGGCCGGCGATATGCTGATGGCTCTGTGATGTTCCAAGCCTATAGAAGCCAGAAGACCTGCCACACTGGAGGAAAGGGGACCCGATATCTCTGCAATGGGGGAACGCAGGAAGGTGAGTTAACTTTTTTTTTTTTTGCAGCCCGGGTACAGGAATAGTTAGAAAATTTTTGGCTGCATATCACCTTTAAAGGGGTAATCCGACGCTAAGACATCTTATCCCCTATCCAAAAGAAATGGGGCAAGATGCTTGATCGCGGGGGTCCAGCTGCTGGGGACCCCCGTGATCTTTCATTCAGCACCCTGTTACCATCAGCCCCCGGAGCATGTTCGCTCCGGGTCTGATGACTGCCGATCACGGGAACGGATTATTGTGACGTCACGGCTCTGCCCCCTCAATGCAAGCCTATGGGAGGGGGCGTGACAGCTGCCACCCCCCCCCCCCCCCATAGGCTTGCATTGATGGGGCGGAGTGTGACGTCACACGGGGGCAGAGCTGTGACGTCACAATACTCTGGCCCCGTCATCTGCAGTCATCAGACCCGGAGCGAACATGCTCCGGGGGCTGATGGTAACGGGGTGCTACGTGAAAGATCACGGGGGTCCCCTTTGGATAGGGGATAAGATGTCTTAGCGCTGGAGTACCTCTTTAAGTATCTCCATAAAATCCTTTATTAAAAGTTGGCAGGTATGAATGTTGTGGAAACCATGATGGCAGTGCTGAATCTCTCAAACAATGGTCACTAAGGGTTTGACAGACCCCATTGACTTACACTGTGTTTACACTATCATTAGAAGTTTGGATCATACATTTGTAGTTCCACCAGATTTAATAGAAAGAATAGTGTTTATATTAATACCAAAGGATAGGGGATAAGATGACTGATCGCGGGGGTCCCGCAGCTGGGGACCCCCACAATATAGCATGCGGCACCCACCTGTTTCTTGTCCGGAAGCGCTGGAGGGTCTGGGTCCCGACCACGGGAACGGAAGTCCGTGATGTCACGACTCCGCCCCGTGTGACGTCATGCCCCGTACCCTCAATGCAAGTCTATTGAGGGGACGGGACCAATGAGATTTACAAAGATTAATACAACATTTAAGTAAGTGAAAGCCCCATATTGATCTCTTCATTTATTCTATAGCAAAGCAATATGGTTTATTATATAATATAAAAACAATGTGCCATAATCTACCCTATATATTCGATTTGCCAATCGCGGCCAGGACTCTTATATGTCTGTGTGATGTAACATTTCCTCAGTTGACAGGAATGTCATCACTCTCATGTCCTCTCATATCTACAAGGTGTGAAGACAGAGATTACATTGTGCCGCTGCATTGTTTCCTCTTTGATAAAAATAAGTTCACACTCTTGTTTATGTCACCGAAAAAGGGGATGAGGGTCCCATATTGGACGTTGGCTCCTTGTTCGTATCTGTTTTCTAGTCGTACTTTGGCAGTGCTTCTAGTTGAGCAAATTAGCCTGAAGTGTTGTGCCCTTGGCTGGCAAATCCTTTTAACCCGGTCGAGTGGAGATCATGAATACCTAGATTGTTCCCATGTCTGTTATTCTCCGGTGTTTATCTGGCTGAGCCGTCAGTCAGGCCATTATAGCTGCCTCGCACGCTGAAATCACTTGTCCACTCACAAAAGCAAAGACTGTTGATAAGCTAAACAAAACCGCTGGAATGCCGCTGCCAGGACGCAGGGCAGTGAACCTTAATGCATCAGGTGTAAACACAATGAGACTCCCCCTTACTGGCCCCTCGCCAGCTTTTCTACTAGGCCCCAGATGGAAGCCTACATTAGTGGTGACTTCAGCTGATGCTTAAATGAGACCTGTCACCTTGATAATTTTTTTTGAAAAAAAATTGTTTATTAATGTAACCAAAAAAATAAAAAATTGAGAAAAAAACCGAATGAGATTTATGCTGTATTTACCCCTTCAGACTTTTTTTTTTTTAATCAACTGGTGCCAGAAAGTTAAATAGACTAGTAAATTACTTCTATAAAAAAAATCTTAATTCATCCAGTACTTATTAGCTGCTGAATACTACAGAGGAAATGATTTTCTTTTTGGAACACAGAGCTCTCTGCTGACATCACGAGCACAGTGCTCTCTGCTGACATCTCTGTCCATTTTAAGAATTGCCCAGAGTAGGAGAAAATCCCCATAGCAAACATATGCTGCTCTGGACAGTTCCTAAAATGGACAGAGATGTCAGCAGAGAGCACTGTGGTCATGTTGTCAGCAGAGAGCTCTGTGTTCCAAAAAGAAAAGAATTTCCTGTTTAGTATTCAGCAGCTAATAATTACTGGAAGGATTAAGATTTGTGTAATAGAAGTAATTTACAAATCTGTTTACCTTTCTGATTAAAAAAAAATAGTTTTCCACCGGAGTACCCCTTTAATGAATATTACTTTAGTTGAATTATTTGTGTGACTAACAGGTGTCAACTCATTCCTTATCATGTTCTTATGTATTATCTCCCCAACAGATGCAGCATATATATAGATCTATTCTCCTCCTTAGATAAAGCCAGTGTTTCCCAAGCGCGGTCTTCAAGTTCCCCCCAACAGGTCATGTTTTCAGGATTTTCTTAGCCTTTCACAGGTGTTATAATTGTGGTGATACATGACACATTAACCAGCTTACTGGTTGGATTTTATGTAATCTAATAGAATTAATTGCCTCCTGTATTGGTACCATACAGATGTACAGTAGACGCCACATGCACCTCTGGGGCAGCATGTTATGGCCCAGTTATAAATGGAGGCCTTATATGGCCATACGTCTGAGGCCTACCGTATTTTTTGCCCTATAGGACGCACCGGCGTATAAGATGCACCCAATTTATAGGTGCAAAATCTAAAAAAATAAAGATAAAACCCAATAGTGGTGTTCAACATGCGGACCTCCAGATGTTGCAAAACTACAACTCCCAGCATGTCCGGACAGCCGCTGGCTGTCCGGGCATGCTGGGAGTTGTAGTTTTGCAACATCTGGAGGTCCGCAGATTGAAGACCACTCCAGGAGGAGGTAATACTCACGTGTCCCCGCCGCTCCAGACCCGTCACCGCTGCCCTGGATGTCGCTCCATCGCTGTCTCTGTGTCCCCGTCGCTCTGGAACGTCTCTGCTGCCGGCCGGGTATCCTCGCTCTCCGTCGCCGCCATCACGTCGTTACGCACGCCGACGCACGTACGCGACGACGTGATGACGAGAAAGGAGAGCGCTCGCATACAGGGGATCCCTGAATGGAGAAGACACCGAGGAGGCAGGTAAGGTCCCTCCCGGTGTCCTGTAAGCACTAACCTGGCTATTCAGTCGGGCTGTTCGGGTACCGCCGCAGTGAAATTGCGGCGGTCCCGAACAGCCCGACTGAACAGCCGGGTTAGTGTCACTTTCCCTTCAGACGCGGCGGTCAGCTTTGATCGCCGCGTCTGAAGGGTTAATACAGGGCATCACCGCGATCGGTGATGTCCTGTATTAGCCGCGGGTCCCGGCCGTTGATGGCCGCAGGGACCGCCGCGATAGGGGTGTATTCGCCGTATAAGACGCACCGACTTTTTCCCCCCAGTTTTGGGGAAGAAAAAGTGCGTCTTATACGGCGAAAAATACGGTAATTCAAATCTTGCTACTGTAAGTCTGGGAAAAATATGAACCACATGTGTACATGTGACAACACCTCCATATTGTGGTACAAATCCAGTCATGATCACATGGTACAGAGGGTGGCACCTAGAGTGTAGATAACAATGCCAATGACATTTATAATCAATGATTTGCAAATCTTACCATCATAATTTTCCGGATATTTGAAGATCTGTCATCTTGATTTTGGACATCTAAAGTGTTATGGTGGAGTTTTACCGTGTTAAGCAACATTCACTAGTTAAAATTTATGAATTATCTATTTGTGTCAAGATACCACAAAAGATGTTCCTGCTTCTTATCTGACTGCCCTTCTGTGAGTATCCGGGCCTCAAGTATATGGAATACACAAGACTGGGAACACTGCTTGATGCTAGCGGTCCCTAGGCCTACATAGAGGATGGGACCTTCTCTACATTTGCCTGCAAGCCACTTGGTGCATTGTTGTCTGCAGATATTTTAATTGGGGGGGGGGGGGGCATAGTTTTAATGTCATCTATGCTTCACTTCTCTTTGACAATATCATAAAGGTGAGAGGCATAGTCAATATCAATTTTTTTTTTGTTTTATTTAAAATACCCATGACATTCTCATACCCTTTCCCTTATGTACTGCTATACAATGTATTATTTATTTCATCATTAATTGTCAGGTCTTTTTTTTTTGGTCAATATTTTATTCCAATTAATGTATATATTTTTTGATTAACCAGAGTTCTTTCTGGCTGGGAGACCATTGATAAGGGGCTCAGGGAAGTATGTGAGACTAAATGGCAATGTTGTAGTTCTTAAGCGGACCTACAACTTCCCCTGTGTGGTGCAGATCTCTTCCCCTTCCCCCTGAGATGTCCATGAGCTTGTGCAGAATTTACCGTATCCACTCTACCCTCTATCCAAAGCACTGTTAAAGGGAGGCCCCACTGCAATTCAAATTGAAATAAATTGTAGTTCCTTTTTCCATTGCTTAAATGGGTATTCCCATGATATGATGTTATGTCATAACACTAGTGGTGGTCCGACCTTTTAGTATCCCTGCTGAGGCAGGGGATGTCCCCTTGGTATTTCTCCTGCAGGGCTCCATTCCTGGTCACCTGTGTAAAGGTCTGCAGTAGAGATGAGCGAACTTACAGTAAATTCGATTCATCACGAACTTCTCGGCTCGGCAGTTGATGACTTTTCCTGCATAAATTAGTTTAGCTTTCAGGTGCTCCGGTGGGCTGGAAAAGGTGGATCCAGTCCTAGGAGACTCTTTCCTAAGACTGTATCCACCTTTTCCAGCCCACCGGAGCACCTGAAAGCTGAACTAATTTACGCAGGATAAGTCATCAACTGCCGAGCCGAGAAGTTCGTGACAAATCGAATTTACTGTAAGTTCGCTCATCTCTAGTCTGCAGCACACCTCCACTTATGTCAATGGGTTTTAGTTCACTCTACAGCGGGTGGCTGCGAGTAATGCCTTAAAGGAAAACACAGCATAGGGAGTAAGGGTGCCATCAATTGGACCCCCATTGATCAGCAAGTGATGGCTTATCCTAGCAATATGCCATAATTTACCCTAGCAATATGCCATCACTTACTATAGTAGGAAAGATAGTTGCCCATGTTTTATCACAGCCCCCATAACGTGAAGCACTCATCTGACAGACAGTAGCAGCTCTGTATCAGTCTCCCTGAAAGTCATTGAGAATCGCAGGTTGTTCGAATCTTCATGATATCATTTGCAAATGGGCAATTCATCATTATGAGGCGCGCACATCCCAGAAACAAGGAAAGTGATTAAACCCTAATTACCGCTCCTTTCTTAACATGGCAAATAGTCCAAAATGCATAAATGTCAGGTGTAGAATACTTACCTCATTAACATTTCACCATTAACCCATTCATGCTCAGTCTCAAATTTTGGGGCAGAATTCCAAAGTTGTTTCTATTATAGGGTAAGTTTTAACAAAGCAATATTATGGCTTCCGCAATATGTTTTGGAATCATTAAAACTTACACAGTTTTCCATTATACTTTATCATTTTCTCATGGTTTTCAATATCTCTGATAGTGGTCGCTCCATAGGAAATGATGAAGTGTGTTGATCATGTGATGGACCTACAGGTGCATAGCTACCTACGGTAAAGAGCTGTGTCCTGTAACAAGCTAAGGATTGTGCATCATTTCATTATTCAACACTAAAACCATGATACCCCTTTTATTTATTGTCATAAGTAATAAACGTATAAGTCATATCATTTTATGGCTCTTTTAAGAAAATATATTGATCTAAATCGACATTCAGAAGAGTTGAGAAGTTGTGTTGAATTGGCTGCCAAATCAATTTTGGCCAAACTTGCCAATTTTGGCAGGACTGGCTGACTATCTGTATTGAAGCCTCCTGACTTTTCCCCCAACAGACGTCAGACAAATTGGGCTTGAGGAACTTCAACTCCTGACCTTTTTGTTCTCCCAAGAGCGAATCCCTTACCAGTCTCAGAAATGTCCACAACAAATCTTCTACTATGAATATATCTATATAAAGACCTAAGAGTTCAAGCATTACATAGATGTTTCTAACAGAGCTCGTCTATACTGCTGCTACTCCATGGTCAGAAATAGTGCACTCCCCTCCTAGTGTGAAGGTAATTGGTTTTGTCTAGAAAAAGATAACAATCCTCTCAAGCATTGGACCCTTCCAATTGAGAGAATTCTAAAGCTGCACTTGAACAGAGACTATGTCAGCCTAACATTTCAACACTCAACTTAATAAGCTCTTGTAAGGCTGAAAGGGAAGACTAACATACAATGATTACTTTGTGTAGGTTCCAGGCATGATCTAGATAGGATATCTGGTTATGTTTCAATAGGTAAAACAGAATAAGAAAACCATGGCTGCTCTCTTCCAGAAACTGACACACTTTTTATGTGTTGCAGTTAGGGCTCAGACCACATATGTGCCCTCCATGGCTCAGCTACGTCAACAAAATGTCAAAGTGGAGTTCTGATGTATTTGCATGAACAGGCAAGGGTCTTATTGAATTTTTTGGCCCAAATGTTGCATTGAAAAGTTCTGCAGTCCATGCTTTTGAGTCTGCGACAAAAAAATGTATATGCTCGGAAAACAACCTAAACATAGTAAAAGGCTGACTACATTTGTGCCGTTGAAATCAATGGGGCTAATGCCTTTCCATGGACAGATATGTTGACTGACCATTTTGACATTTTTGCTGATGTATCCATGGCTGAGTGGGCACAAATATATAAACCCTGCCTTAGAGATGACTGGATCGATTTGGAACTAATCTAGTTCATTCAGAGTTTTAAAAACAAATGTAAAAAAACAAAACATGGATTTATTACTTTGGGGAAATTCAGACGTAAGTGGCGATGCTATATACATTGCCACATACACTTTTTACATTCACTGTACCTGGTGCTCTGTATCCAGCCCAATGAATTTCCACTGAGCAGTGAGGCATATGTATGGCTTTCTGCTCAGTTTGTAGTTTTCATGGTGTCATGTAAACTAAGTAGAGCAGCAATGCTTCCATTTTACTTGTTACATATATGAATTTTGCTGCAGATTAGTTCTGGATTGAAGGTGAAAATCCATAGATGATTTTGCATGTGGACTTAAAGTTTACCTATAATAACAACAAGCTTCTGACGTGTATAAGTGACTTGTCAGAAGATTGTATCGGTGGATATCCAGTAGCTGAGACCTGACACCTGCTGTGTATCTTCATTTCTGCTTAGGCAGTGGTTTACAGATACAATGGAGGTCTATGGGACTTCCAGTATACAGAAATACCATAAGTTCCATAGACATTCATTATAAATCTGCATGCCACTTGTTGTAGCTTTGCAGAACAGTGATGAAGAGACAGCATGTGCAGTCAGGTGCTTCTGCCCCTTTTTTTCTAGCAATCCACCTTAGTCCAAGCCAGTGTTTTCCAAACTGTGTACATCCAGCTGTTGCAAAACTACAACTCCCAGCATGCCCGGACAGCCTGTGGAATTTAGGAATTAGGAAATGCTAATATGGGAAAATTACAGGAAGGGCATTGTAAGGTTACAGGTCCAGCAGTGGGGTGGAGTTAAACAGCAAACTGATCCAAGCAGCTATGTACATGAATAGAGAAACAAGATGAAATAACTTATATTAAGTTCTATAGATTTGCACATGTTTGTAGTGATTTGGAGACATTTATGCATCAATTGTTATGCAGCACTTGCCAAGTGTTAGGGGAGGAATAGTTGAGGGGGACCCTAAGGCCTCTCTGCTACATAAGATGACAGCAGTATTATAAATCACACATGGAAGATGGGGGTTCTGTTATCATTTCTGCATTGATACCCAAGATCTTCTGGGAGCATATGGCACTAAGCTTGTTATAACTTACTAGGATATCATAATGTGGTAGCCCTTGGGGGGGGGGTGTATGGTAGTGGTGGTATGGTATCAGTATAGGAGGGATTAATGTTAACCCTATAGTTTGTGATGCCAGGTTGAGGGCTGGTATGCTGAGTCAATGCTCCGGCCCATTGCCGCCCTTCCCAGTAACGATAGGTGCATGAAATGACTGAAGGTCCACAAAGAGATTGAACTTGAACAACTTTACTGAAGTGCTTGCAGTATCCAAGGCACAGTAACAGTCTCATATAAACAGTCCTTATTTTGCTTAGTGACTGACAGTTGTTGCGGACCTTGAGCTAGTTATACAGTCTCTGAATTTAGGGTAGATATTTGCAGATCCATCCGGATTTAGGGGTATTACTAGGTCCGGTGATGCTGCAGAGTGTCTGGGGATTGATATACTCTAGACTTAGAATTGTTCAGCCATTGCTGCAAGGCTCAGGCCTAACTCACTGCGTTAGTTGCTGCGCAGATCCTTCTCTCATGACAGCCCACGAGGTAAGAGACATCCTTACTGCTTGGTTGTGCAGGAACAAGAGAGCGAGAAGATGGCTGCCGCTGCCTTATATGGGCAGGGGGCGGGGCAAATCCGATTGGTCCGAACATCTGCCATTCACCATTACAGAGAGTAATGGGATTGCTTACGTCACAGGGCCTCTAAAGGTCCTTAAGCTTAATACCATAGAGTTCACCTAGTCACATGACCCGCAGGTCCTACAACGCTATGGCACTGGTAATTAACCATTTTATTACAGATTTATAATTATATTTACATTAACCTCATATAGACCACTGGTCTATTAGTAGAAATAGAGGCGACAAGGGGTTAATTAAGTGACAGGGATCCCTATGTCCTAGGGACTCTGGCTATGGGGACCCACACATACATAGGTACCGTATAGGATGCGGTACCGGGACACCACAATAACATATAAAACGCAGCTAAACCTAGTTAATTGTGGCTTAAGTGAATGCAGAACTCAGAGCAACAATTTCACCTCTGCTACATCTGTATGCATGATTATCATTACCATATCAGCTCTAATAATCTCTTCCTGTATACATAGCAGAGGCGCCTTGGCATCATTAGCCTGCTCTTACATGGGAGAACGTAGATGGATATTAGTTAGAGACACAGAGGACGGCAGTCATATCTTATTACTCCTTCTCTCCAGAAAGGTCACTTGCTTGTTAACTTTCCTGTTGCTCGCTAGCACAAAACTGACGAGATGTAATGGTATTTAAGTTAAATGGCTTAAAGGGGGAACAAACGAGGACATCAATTTAGCCGCTTCCATCACTGTGACAATGTGTTTCTCT
Organism: Hyla sarda; assembly: GCF_029499605.1. Classification (NCBI taxonomy): domain Eukaryota; kingdom Metazoa; phylum Chordata; class Amphibia; order Anura; family Hylidae; genus Hyla; species Hyla sarda. Next base: position 196,698,472 of record NC_079194.1, read on the forward strand.
GACACTACTCTTCATTTGGTGGAAGGCCCTGGTTTGAGTGTAGTCAAGGAAAGATAGTAGGAAGAAATCTCATCTTGTCAAGAGCAACATTTCACTTAACTCCTTCCCAGAGCCGCCAGCGAGATGCAGAGTGACAGATGTTTCATTGGGACTAGTGCACATTGCCAGCCTGGATTTCAATCCATCGTTCGGGCACAAGTTATGCTATGGATAAGGACTGTGCATTGTTGGAGATCCCTCCTCATTATACACATGTAGTAAAGTGGAGTTTGTCATCTACCACTGTTCATCAGAATATTACAATGTGCTATCTACAGCTAAATAAAGCTACAGGTGTAGCAGAGTTGGTCTTCACAATTAGACATAACTTACGATGAATATTTTTTCCCTGTAAGGATGGGTTTACGTGTATTATTGATCAGCATTTTCAGCTAAAACCAGGAGTGCGTCTAAGACACAAAAACATTTGCAAATCATTCCAATATAGTTTTTCTCTGTGTCTGTTGCTGCACTCCTGTTGTAACTATTAATACTGATCAAAAGACGGACAAAATACTGACTAAATGCTGCCTTAATTGCTACATGTAAAGCCTACAAGTACAGTAAACCTACCGCAGTGTGTTAAATGTTATAGCTGACATTTAAATAGTGTATACAGTGGTTCCTGAACTTACAAAGGCCTCAGGTTACAATACTTTTAGTGTACAATAGTATTTTTTGAACCATTGTAACTTAAAACCATACTCAACATACAATGCTACGGACAGTCCAGATCTATCAAACATGTCAATGGCTGGAAGTACTGACCAATCAGAAGGGGCATTTCACTGGTAAAACCCCTGTATTACTGAAGTGCATGCACTGACTGGCTGTCAGGTAGAGCCTTTCTACATGTTCATAACAGTGGGCTGAAGATCAGTTAGCATGACAGTCATAAGCCTTCTGAAGGCCTCTGTAACTGCCATTGTAAAATCTGCTGATACAGCCTTCCTCAAAAGTTTTGAAAAATATAAAAAAGCCCTCATTTTCCCAAAAGTTTACATCAATCTCCTTTGAACCACTCCCCCCCTCCCCCCAACAGACATATTTGGTATGAATGCATGCAGAATTTTCCAAACTATTAAAATACAGCGGTTCCACAACATAGAATATTAATCAGTTCCAGGATGAACATATGATGGTACCAGGTCGGAGATATATGAAAACCTGTCCAGAGGAAAAGTTGCCTATAGCAACCAATCAGATCGCTTCTTTCATTTTTGAAAAGACCTCTGAAAAATGAAAGAAGCGATCTGATTGGTTGCTATGGGCAACTCAGCATCTTTTCGTTTTGATAAATTTCCCCTTCATGGCATAACTCTATGGATAACTGGCAATTGATTCCTGAGCCTCCGAAGTAAGAAAATATGAAGAATAAAAGGTAAAGTATTTAGGGGGCGGCATATATAGGGACAGAGGATGAGGTCAATATATTGGCGACATATATTAGGGAGAGAGGGTGAGGTCAGTACTGTACAGTATATAGGGGGCTGAGGGTTAGGTCAGTGCAGTTCCGCTTACTGTATAATAAATATTTACAGTACTGATCTTACCCTCTGCTTCATATATCATTTACAGTATTTACAGTATAAGGGGGAGAGGGTATAGGGGCAATCATTTTAAGACTCTTATTTTACGGTATATACAGAAACTGCTGCAGACACTAGAGGTACAGTGGGACCTCTAGTGTGTGAGAGAAGAGGAGGGCAGCACTCACTGGACTCCTGCAGCATTAAGCTGGAGACTTACTGGTCCTACAAAAAACAAGCCCTCATATGGATCTGTAGTTGGAAAAATAAAAGAGCAATAGCTCTTAGAAGGCAGGAGGAAACAATGAAAAGCAAAAATGTAAATTGGCTGTGTTCTCAAGGCCCAAACAGGCTGGGACATTAATGGGTTAATATTAGCCGTGCTCTTTATTATGGAAGTTATATTATTCAATGATGGTATAGAGGGTAGGTGAATGATAATATAATTACATGAGGACTTTGCAGTGCTGGTTCTTTTCTCCCGTATGACATGACAGATACACGTTAATGGAGTTACAGGCAATTTACCAGTTAGTTAAAAATTGTCTTTTTTACATGTTCTGTTATGTAGAAGTCAAATTGTTTCCTATTTGCTATCAAAGTGAATGAGGTAACGCCGGTGACAAGTCCATTGTTAGAGCTATTTTCTTCTGTGTGGAATTTATTAATTCCTTTCAGCACTGTGTCCTTGTCACATGACAGACTGACATGACACAAGCTGGATGACATTCTAGAGTCATCAGGAAGTGATTAAAGGGCTGTGGGCTTTATCAGTATTTGCGAAGATTTCAGTCCCTATCAGCAGCGCAGAATGCTGCACTAATTGGGTGCCTGACAACCCTCTAACTCACCACGCCACATCTGACCCGCCACTATGAGGGAAATTATAACTTGTTATTACACTGTCAAAATAGTTCAGAAAATGAAATTGTCACATAGAGTTCAGCTGGTATCTACCACCGGCTCAGTTCTTAGAAGATAAGAAAAATGTTAGGTTTCAGGTAATGAGGAAGCATTAGGCTGGGTTCACACAAAGTATTTTGGGCAGTATTTTTTGCCACAACCAGAAGTAGAACGGACGAAAAGATTAATACCTTTTTATGTTTTTTAGACTTACCCCTGGTTGTGGCTAAAATACTGACCAAAATATTATGTGTAAACCCAGCCTTACATTCACATACAAGCATTGTACCTCAAGAAAGTCAATATAATAGCTCCATACCAGTTCTGAGTGGTACCCACCATAATGTGGCATACAGACTGCAATGATTCTATCCTACACTGATCAAAAAAATAAATACAAAAAGTCAAAATGAGGCTCAGTAGTGTGTGTGGCCTCCATGTGCCCGTATGACCTTCCTACAATGCCTGGGCATGCTCCTGATGAGGTGACGGATGGTCTCCTGAGGGATGTCCTCCAAGACCTGGACTAAAGAATCCGCTAACTCCTTGACAGTCTGTTGTGCAACGTGGTGTTGGTTGATGGAGCGAGACATGATGTCCCAGATGTGCTCAATCGGATTCAGGTCTGTGGAACGGGCGGGCCAGTCCATAGCATCAATGCCTTCCTCTTGCAGGAACTGCTGACACATTCCAGCCACATGAGGTCTAGTATTGTCTTGCATTAGGAGAAACCCAGGGCCAACCGCACCAGCATATTACACACATATTATGTATTAAAGGGGTACTCCGCTGCTTCCTGCTGCATGTGGCATTCAGAATTTGTGTATCTACATGCTGGGTGTGGCGGCAGTGGCCGTGTTGTCAAACCAGCCCCCTCCCCCTCACTTGTGATGTCAGGCCACACTTCCTACCTTCATGTCTATGGGAGGGGGGCATGGCAGCCTGCCCCCTTAAGGGTGGAACATAGTCCAGCCTAGTGTAAAAAACTAGAAAACATTAAGCCAGTTTAGCTACTTTATGTCAGTGGCCTCAAACCTTGGGCTTTCTAGCTGTCAGGGTGTGTTGAGAGTCACAGGTTGTGAACCTCTGACCTATCCAACAATTTGGACCTGCTTTACTGACTAATCTACATCTCATCTATAAAATGTATAATAAAATATGTAGACAACGTGAAACTGTGTTTTTGCAATGAATTGGGTGCATGAGATTTATTATCATTTCATATTAACTGTAAAAAGATGGATTGGACCTAAAAATAAAACACAGTGCTTAGAATTGAGTGTTAGAGAAATGTGCAGTACCTTATGTTACAATAAAGTCCAAATAAGAGAGGAAGGAGCAGCCCGAATCCCTGTATAGCAGCAGATATCTGCCAAAATATTTCCTGGTAATTCACTAATTAACTTACTGGCAAAAATGTGAATAAAACCACAGCTAAATCTATAATGTTTCTACTTCATTTCTTTAAGTTCAATTATGACGGGTGGCAGCTGTCCAGAGAAATGTTATTATTATGATTTTTACTAGTGGAGACTGATGGCCATTGTGTTGGCCCAGTGTAACCCTTTGAATGCTGTCTTGCTGGCAGTGCAGGGGTTAAAATTTCCTGGGCATCCCTGCAGTGTGTATGTGGGGAAGATCTCTTTAAACACTTACGTTCCCAGCAGCATTTGCCAGCGTGAAATACTCCTGACCAGAAATGTATGGACAGTATTGGCTGGCGTCCCAATTGCACTTTCCGTGATGGGCTTAATTGGAGTGCCTGGGTTAATTCTGAGCCATATTTTTTTATATCAGATGTGTCAGACTATATTGCTCCTCAGCATTAGCAGGCCGGGATTTTGAAGAGGCAGAGTCTATCCTTCAACGGAATGATGTTAAACATAATACCTTTAAATAAGAGCCTTCAATTGATTTCTGGAAAGGGAGGAAAGAAGATCTATACAAATGGCCAAATTACTGCAATGATAGAAAAGAGATACATGTGGAGTTGTGCTATCATCTGCAGATGTGGTGGCAAATGACATTTACTCCCGTGTTGTTCATGTACAAAGGCTATATGGTATAGTATATTGTGCCGTATGTACTACAAGGCATGGGATAGATAAATCTATCAAGTAATGTCCTCCATCTCTCTTGTAAACATAAGAAGACTACAATCCCTAAAGCTTCACCATACTGAATGTTATGTATGATACAAGTGCCGTCCCACGTCACTGATAGACAAGGGCTCATACAAACAAAAAACAATGTTCTTCGAACCTGTATGGCAGCACATGGAGTGCCAAGTTGTCAGTAATACCGGCTCTATCTGCCCCTGTGGGGGTTTTCATAAACCTATGTCAGAACAACCAAGAGGGCATCTAGGTGCCCAGGTTGGCTGAGTAGGTTATATGAGTAGGTAATATGGCCACCCAGCCATCTTCAGCCTAAGGGCATATGTTGTTTCTATAACTTAACCATTAATGTCAATAGGAGTTATGCAAACTGTGTAAGGCGGGGTTCACACTATGGTTTGTCATTACGGTTCCCGTATACGGCTGGGAGGAGGGGTGGGCGGGGCTTAATCACGGCACCCGCACTCAGCCGTATAGGGAACTGTAGTTAATGTATGTCTATGAGCCGACCGGAGTGAACCGCAGCCTCCGGTCGGCTGCTTTTTCGTCCGTATGCGGTTTCCCGACCGCAAGCAAAAACGTGGTCGACCACGTTTTTGCCTGCGGTCGGGAAACCGCATACGGACGAAAAAGCAGCCGACCGGAGGCTGCGGTTCACTCCAGCCGGCTCATAGACATACATTAACTATGGCTCCCTATACGGCTGAGTGCGGGTGCCGCGATTAAGCCCCGCCCACCACTCCTCCCAGCCGTATATGGGAACCGCAATTACAAACCGTAGTGTGAACCCAGCCTAACACAGCCAATTAGGATTTGGATTTCATTACCCGATCATCTCCTCCACCTGCTGAAAACTGTCTGAAAGTGGCCGGGGGGCCATATTTTTATCTAGTGGGAAAATCCCTTTAACCCCTTTCTGTCCTAAGATGTATAATTATGGCACAGGCTGAAAAACATTACTGTGACAGGGCATACATTTACATACTGCCTTTTTAATACTCTATGAAGCAGTGATCGCCCCATAAATAGTGTCTTTGCAAAGCGGACATAATGTATATAATATATACAATACTCTTAGCGCAAAACCTTGCAGTTCTCCCATTACTTGGCATTCAGTAGGCTGTTGGACTTGTCTGTCTTACATATGGAGTTTGCATTCAGAGTGGAGTTAGATCACTTTGAAAACTTTTTGCACTATATATGTAGTCAGGGGTGTAAGGGGTACAGCGGGGCCCTAAAGAATAAACCGTCCCGCAGCTGCAGATAAAAACATTAATATTACGAATTTCGCATTGGTGCTCAATAGCTCTATTTGTTTTACACTATGAGTGGGATTGGATCCCATTATAACAAAGCAGGCCTCTGATTACATATGAAAAAGAGGTGCCTTTAATTCACCAGCGGAATGAAAGACCACTCTTTTTGCATACCGTATATACTCGAGTATAAGCCGACCTGAATCTAAGCCGAGGCCCCTAATTTCAACCCATAAAAACCCAGGAAAAGTTATTGACTCGACTATAAGCCTAGGGTGGGAAATACATCATCCCCCCATGTCATTACCCCCCCCCTTCATCATCACCGCCTGTCATCATCACACTGTCATCATCCCCCCCTTCATCATCACCCTGTCATCATCCCCCCCCTTCATCATCACCGCCCATCATCATCACCGCCTGTCAATACCTTCAGTGGTCTTCAAAATGCGGACCTCCAGATGTTGCAAAACTACAACTCCCAGCATTCCCATGCTGGGAGTTGTAGTTTTGAAACACCTGGAGGTCCGCAGGTTGAAGACCACTGCTGGGTCTTCGTCATCATCCAGACCCCCCCCCCCCCCCTTTTTAGTTTTCTACTCACCTCCCCTCGGTGGGAAGGAAGGGTGAGCTGGTCCGGGCCATCTATGCTGCAGGGACCATCTGGTGGGGAGGGTATGCAGTTCCAGGCGGTCCATTTTCACCGGGAGACCCTTTTTTCTGCTCCGTGCCCGGCCCTGGACTAGTGACGTGGCCCTGCGCATGAACGTCCCTGTGCGTCGTCGTCAAGGCAATGTCACTAGTCCAGGGCGGACCTCTGGATGTTTCAAAACTACAACTCCCAGCATGCCCGGACAGCCCTCAGCATGCTGGGAGTTGTAGTTTTGAAACATCTGGAGGTCCACAGGTTGAAGACTACAGAAAGGGATTGACAGGCGCAGAGTTCACTCGAGTATAGGCCAAGGGGGGCGTTTTCAGCATGAAAAATCGTGCTGAAAAGCTCGGCTTATACTCGAGTATATATGGTATATTGCTGAATGCTGTCTAATTTTAGACATTTTTGTGTAGTGTCAGGGCTCCAGCCATCCCCACATTATGAACCACAATGGTCTATATGTATTCTTTTGTCCTTTGTTCTCACTGGATCTGTTCCTGAGCCATATTGCTACCACCTTTGATGTACAGAATATTTTGATAGAAAATGTTATTTAACTTTCCTCTATTATCAACAACAATCTTGTATATTATTATGATCTAGTATGTGAATCTGCACCTCAAACTCAATTCTAAAATGTATCCAGAAACACACAGGCTGCTTTCCTAAGTCTTATCTCAGTCGTATTGTACAATAAGCTCTGTCCATTTCTAATAGCTCAGTAGAGCCCGATGCCGCACTGATATTCATCTATTCTGGATACAATTAACACAGTAGCATTCAATTGATACATATCTTTTCTCTTCTAGCAACAAGGAGCTGCCACATCTGTCTACTGTGCGGTCTCCCCCGACCTGGAAGGCCTTGGAGGGATGTACTTCAACAACTGCTGCCGCTGCTTGCCTTCACAGGAGGCCCAGAGAGAGGAGACGGCAGAGGCCTTGTGGGAGCTGAGCGAGAGGCTTATCCAAGAACGAGTTGGCAGCCAGTCCAAATAGCAGGGAGCCACCGTTAGGATCAAAACACAGAGTGTGTGCGTGTTAGGAACCTGCCAGCTTTGGAAGCTTTCCAACCCTATCATCAAGAGGGTTTCTATATACCTCTGATACAGATTAACTAGTGTTAAATGGAATAATAGCAGTCACAACATAGTGAAAAATGTTAAGTACTAGTGGGAAATGGGGAATTCTGCAGGGTTAAGAGGGACAATATCTATTTCTTGTTGCTTAGTTAAGCTTATTTCTTTGTCTTATTTTGATTTCTTACTAATTTTAAGGAAAACATCCTTTGGTGAATGAAAATGAATGACAGCAGCTCCACTTTGTAGGATTATTCTGTCTATGATACATGATAATGCTTGCTATACAATTTGATCATCTGATATAAGCTTTATTTTTGTTGCAGTTGGTAGGTAAATAGCCTTAAAGCGTATTCCAGCCTTTAAAATAAATAATATGCTGCAGGGGACGGGAATAGAAAAAAAAAAACATACTTACCCAGTCCTAGTCCCTTGAAATACTCTAAAGGACTTTAGGTGCAGTATCTTGCACAGATTTAATGCACAGATTTTGAACCTGCAGATTTGATGCTGGGGTCAGTCAATTACCGTATTTTTCGTCCTATAGGACGCACCGGCGTATAAGACGCACCCAATTTATAGGATCAAAATCTAAAAAAATAAAGATTCTGAACCCAATAGTGGTCTTCAACCTGCGGACCTCCAGACGTTGCAAAACTACAACTCCCAGCATGCCTGGACAGCCGTTGGCTGTCCGGGCATGCTGGGAGTTGTAGTTTTGCAACATCTGAAGGTCCGCAGGTTGAAGATCACTGGATAGGAGCTAATACTCACGTGTCCCCGCTGCTCCGGACCCGTCACCGCTACCCTGGAAGTCGCTCCATCGCTGTCGCCGTGTCCCCGTTGCTCCGGAACGTCTCTGCTGCCGGCATAATATTAGTATAATGGTAAATGTTAGGATAATATACTGTCCCGTAAAAACTGCTATATTTAACATGTGCTCCGCTTATATACTGGAGACTGCTGATTCAAGTTTTATTGTCTGTACTTTCTTATTCTGTTTGATTCCATTAATAAATACAAGATCCTGCTACAGTGTGTGTCTTATTTATTTATTTTTTAAACAGAAATGTCAACAACACGGGAGATTTACAAAACCTAATGGTTCAATTGCTCTCTCCTCCTGTCATTTGGTAAAACTTATGTGGCAGAGATACGTTAATATAGTTTTCTTTAGTCAGGGTCTGAATGTTTGGATCCTCACCAATCTTAAAAGGGGTACTCCGGTGGAAAACCTTTTTTTTTTTTTTTTTAAGTCAACTGGTGACAAAAAGTTAAACAGATTTGTAAATGACTTCTATTTAAAAAATTTAACCCTTCCAGAACTTTTTAGCAGCTGTATGCTACAGAGAAAATTCTATACTTTTTGAATTTCTTTTTTGTCTTGTCCACAGTGCTCTCTGCTGACACCTGCTGCCCGTATCAGGAACTGTCCAGAGCAGGAGAAAATCCCCACTGCAAACCTATGCTGCTCTGGACAGTTCCTGATATGGGCAGCAGGTGTCAGCAGAGAGCACTGTGGACAAGACCAAAAAGAAATTCAAAAAGCATAGAATTTTCTCTGTAGCATACAGCTGCTAAAAAGTCCTGGAAGGGTAAAGATTTTTTAATAGAAGTCATTTACAAATCTGTTTAACTTTCTAGCACCAGTTGATTTAAATAAAAAAAACGGAGTTCCCCTTTAACCCCTTAACGACGCAGGACGTATATTTACGTCCTGCGCCGACTCCCGCGATATAAAGCGGGATCGCGCCGCGATCCTGCATCATATCGTGTCGATCCCGGCGCTCATCAACGGCCGGGACCCGCAGCTAATACCACACATCGCCGATTGCGGCGATGTGCAGTATTAACCCTTTAGAAGCGGCGGTCAAAGCTGACCGCCGCTTCTAAAGTGAAACTGAAAGTGACCCGGCTGCTCAGTCGGGCTGTTCGGGACCGCCGCGGTGAAATCGCGGTGTCCCGAACAGCTTACAGGACACCGGGAGGGCCCTTACCTGCCTCCTCGGTGTCTGATCGACGAATGACTGCTCCGTGCCTGAGATCCAGGCAGGAGCAGTCAAGCGCCGATAATGCTGATCACAGGCGTGTTAATACACGCCAGTGATCAGCATAGGAGATCAGTGTGTGCAGTGTTATAGGTCCCTATAGGACCTATAACACTGCAAAAAAAATGTAAAAAAAAGTGTTAATAAAGGTAATTTAACCCCTTCACTAATAAAAGTTTGAATCACCCCCTTTTCCCATAAAAAAAATAAAACAGTGTGAAAAAAAACCAAATTAACATATGTGGTATCGCCGCGTGCGTAAATGTCCGAACTATAAAAATATATCATTAACCGCACGGCCAATGGCGTACGCGCCAAAAAATTCCAAAGTCCAAAAAAGCGTATTTTGGTCACTTTTTATACCATTAAAAAAATGAATAAAAAGTGATCAAAAAGTCCGATCAAAACAAAAATCATACCGATAAAAACTTCAGATCACGGCGCAAAAAATGATTCCTCATACCGCCCTGTGCGTGGAAAAATGAAAAAGTTATAGGGGTCAGAAAATGACATTTTTTAAACGTATAAATTTTCCTGCATGTAGTTATGATTTTTTCCAGAAGTGCGACAAAGTCAAACCTATATAAAGTAGGGTATCATTTTAACCGTATGGACCTACAGAATAATGATAAGGTGTAATTTTTACCAAAATATGCACTGCGTAGAAACGGAAACCCCCAAAAGTTACAAAATGGCGTTTTTTCTTCGATTTTGTCGCACAATGATTTTTTTTTCCGTTTCGCCGTGCATTTTTGGGTAAAATTACTAATGTCACTTCAAAGTAGAATTGGCGACGCAAAAAATAAGCCATAATATGGATTTTTAGGTGGAAAATTGAAAGGGTTATGATTTTTAAAAGGTAAGGAGGAAAAAACGAAAGTGCAAAAACGGAAAAACCCTGAGTCCTTAAGGGGTTAAGGACCAAGGATGTACCGGTACGTCCTTGGTCCTGCTCTCCTGATATAACGCGGGGTTACACAGTAACCCCGCGTCATATCACGGCGGGCCCGGCGTCATAGTGAAGCGGCGGCGCCGCCGCGCGCTATTAACCCTTTAGCCGCGCGCTCAGAACTGAGCCGCGTGGCTAAAAGCTAAAGTGAAAGTTGCCGGCTAGCTCAGTCGGGCTGTTCGGGATAGCCGCGGCTAATCGCGGCATCCCGAACAGCTGACAGGACAGCGGGAGGGCCCCTACCTGCCTCCTCGCTGTCCGATCGCCGAATGACTGCTCAGTGCCTGAGATCCAGGCATGAGCAGTCATGCGGCAGAATCGTCGCTCACTGGTTTCCTATGAGAAACCAGTGATCAATGATAAAGATCAGTGTGTGCAGTGTTATAGGTCCCTATGGGACCTATAACACTGCAAAAAAAAAGTGAAAAAAAAAGTGAATAAAGATCATTTAACTCCTCCCCTATTAAAAGTTTGAATCACCCCCCTTTTCCAATAAAAAAAAAAACAGTGTAAATAAAAATAAACATATATGGTATCACCGCGTGTGGAAATGTCCGAATTATAAAAATATATCATTAATTAAACCGCTCGGTCAATGGCGTACGCACAAAAAATTCCAAAGTCCAAAATAGTGCATTTTTGGTCACTTTTTATATAATTTAAAAATGAATAAGTCCTATCAATGCATAAATGGTTCCGTTAAAAACTTCAGATCACGGCGCAAAAAATGAGCCCTAATACCGCCCCAAACACGGAAAAATAAAAAAGTTATAGGGGTCAGAAGATGACAATTTTAAACGTATTAATTTTCCTGCATGTAGTTATGATTTTTTCCAGAAGTCCGACAAAATCAAACCTATATAAGTAGGGTATCATTTTAATCGTATGGACCTACAGAATAAAGATAAGGTGTCATTTTACCGAAAAATGTACTACGTAGAAACGGAAGCCCCCAAAAGTTACAAAACAGCGGGTTTTTTTTTCAATTTTGTCGCACAATGATTTTTTTTTCCGTTTCACCGTAGATTTTTGGGCAAAATGACTGATGTCATTACAAAGAAGAATTGGTGGCGCAAAAAATAAGCCATAATATGGATTTTTAGGTGCAAAATTGAAAGAGTTATGATTTTTTAAAGGCAAGGAGCAAAAAACGAAAATGCAAAAACGGAAAAACCCCCGGTCCTTAAGGGGTTAAGAACTAGCTAGGAAGTGTTTCTCCCTCTCTTACTGCAGGAGACAGGCTCCATAGACTAACTATAGAATCCATTTACTGCAGCAAGATGGGGAGAGGAGCACTTAGTCACATGCTTCTCAGAACTTGTCCTAGCGATCATTGGGGTCTGAACACCCAGATCCTGACTGTTGACAACTTTTGCCATATCTCTATGACATTTTAAGGGGATTTAACTATGTGGGGAAGTTTATTAAAATTGGCATTTTATGTGCTGGTCTTTTGGAAAATTGTACAGGTGCAAGATGTATTTAAGGGGTATTCCAGGAAAAAAAAACTTTTTTTTCTACATATCAACTGGCTCCAGAAAGTAAAACAGATTTGTAAATTACTCTGCAGTTCCCGAGTCAAGCAGAGATGTCAGCAGAGAGCACTGTTGCCAGACAGAAAAGAACAACTCAACTTCAGCAGCTGATAATTATTGGACGGATTAAGATTTTTTTTTATAGAAGTAATTTACAAATCTGTTTAACTTTCTGGAGCCAGTTGATGTATAAAAAAAAAAAATAAAGTTTTTTCTTGGAATACCCCTTTATCGAGAGGCCTGCACATCTGTGGTGCATCTGTGACTCTCCATATGCCACACACAGTTACAAGCTGGCATAGTTTTAGTCTATGCAAATGCCTAGTGGAAGACCATTCCCCCCGTACTAATCCCTATCCACTTTTTTAGACTGCCAAATGTGGTGTAAAGATTTTGCTCATTTCTAGAACACATTTAATAATGAATAATTGCTGGTTATTTCAGATTTGTTATACTTTCTGGGTTTTTGTAGCAAATTGCTGGTGTAATTTGTAAAGAAAAGATCCTGGTTCAAATGAAAGGTCCAAAAGTCCATATTTGTTGCTGGATTTACCAGCAGCATCATAGTCCTACACCCGCAGCTTATAAGCATGCCTATACTATATACTTACCCGAAGAGAGAAAGTGCCCCTGCTACTTAGGTCATCTTCCAGTGATAATGAAGGGTCCATAATACAAATCATTAGTCAGACCACACATAGAATACTGTGCAGGGACGTGCACAGACATTTTGGAGGGCAGGGGCTCAAGTAAAAAAAGAGGGCACTTCTCATAATTTAAAAAGCGTCTGCCAGACTTAATGGGCAGATGTGCTGCGGCCCAGGGATACAGTGGACTCCCGGACAGGCCTCCTCAACATTCCTATCCCCCAAAAAGGTTGGTGTTTTCGTAAAATCGAGTCAAGAACAGTTTCTATGAAGGTCTACCATGTGTATATACACTTTGGCTGTGCTACCAGTCTTATTTACAGAAAACATGTGACAGCTGCCCTATAATATACTGTATTATAGAGGAGATTTATCAAAACCTGTGCAGAGAAAGAGCGGTGCAGTTGTCCTTAGCAACCAATCAGATCGTTTTGCAGAAGGCTTTTCCTCTGCAAAGGTTTTAATAAATCTCCCCCTATATGCCCCCACCTGAGCTCTATATGACAGCACCCATCCCCAATCACCCAGCACCCATCCCCAATCACCCAGCACCCATCCCCAATCACCCAGCACCCATCCCCAATCACCCAGCACCCATCCCCAATCACCCAGCACCCATCACCCAGCACCCATCCCCAATCACCCAGCACCCATCACCCAGCACCCATCCCCAATCACCCAGCACCCATCACCCAGCACCCATCCCCAATCACCCAGCACCAATCACCCATCACCCACCATATGCAGGAATCTCCACACAGCTCTGGTTCTTACACTGAAGAGATGGACAACACACTAATATATGGTTATATGCTGCAATATACTAGAGTTGGCAAAAAAAAAGAATTATAAATATACAAAGACGGCCAGGCATAGCACAGCATACAGGATGGAGACAGGGAAGCTCCGCCTCCATTGCGCACAAGACTGACTTTGCATACTAGCAATGTGGGGCAATACCTAGAAAACGGGAAGACCAATTTTTGTATACTGCACTGTAACCTAGTGTATTGGGTTTAGTGCGAGTAAACAGCCTGTCAGTTTCCCTTTAACCTCTTCAGGACACAGGGCGTATGGATACGCCCTGCATTCCGAGTCCTTAAGGACCGAGGGCGTATCCATACGCCCGTGGGAAAGCCGGTTGAGGACCGGAGTCGGATGCCTGCTGAAATCATTCAGCAGGCACCCTGGCACATCGCCCAGGGGGGTCCTGAGACCCCTCCATGTCGGCGATCGGAGAAAATCGCATGTCAATTCAGACATGCGATTTTCTCCAATTCCGGGCTGATCGGGTCTCTGGTGACCCGATCACCCGGAAAATAGGGCTGATCGGAGTTGTCAGCAACAGCCCCGATCAGCCTAAAGGATAGGAGTGAGATCGCAAAGCTGCGATCTACTCCTATCCCCTGCCATTACTCAGAACGGAGTTCTGACCAATGGCAGCGCAGGACAGGGGGTTGCCATGGCAACCTTCCGTTCTGCCCGCCCCTGGATGTCGAGGGGCTCTGGGAAGAAGATGGAGGCCGTACCTGCAGGAGAAGATGCCTGGAGACCTGGGATCTTCGCTGGAGCCTGCAGGATCCTGATCAGGTAGGGAATCGACAGTGGGGGGGGGGGGGGGGGGGGGATTGAAAGTGAAAGTAAATCGATCTTAACTGTGGCAACCACTAGGGGGGGCCAAACTGCAACTCCCAGCATGCCCTGAGAGCCAAAGGCTGTCTGGGCATGCTGGGAGTTGTAGTTTTGCAACATCTGGAGGGTCACAGTTTGGAGACCACTGTTACAGTGGTGCCAAACAGTAGCCCTCCAGATGTTGCCAAACTACAACTCTCAGCATGCCTCGACTGCCCAGGCATGCTGGGAGTTGTAGTTCTGTAACATCTGTCCCTTCAGATTTAGCAATTTTCATGACATTTTTGAAAATTGCTGCTCTACTTTGAAGCCCTCTAATTTTTTCAAAAAGCAAAAATATGTCCATTTTATGATGCCAACATAAAGTGGACATATTGTATTTGTGAAGAAAAATAAATTTTTTTGGGAATATCCATTTTCCTTACAAGCAGAGAGCTTCAAAGTTAGAAAAATGCAAAATTTTAAAAATTTTCATGAAATTTTGGGATTTTTCACCAAAAAAGGATGCAATTAACGCCGAAAATTTACCACCAAAATAAAGTAGAATATGTCACGAAAAAACAGTCTCAGAATCAGAATATTCGGTAAAAGTGTTTTCGCGTTATTAATTTATAAAGTGACGGTGGTCATAATTGCGAAAAAGGGCTCAGTCCTTAAGGTGAAAAAGGACTGCGTCCTTAAGGGGTTAATTATATACTGTACCCCCCTTAATTCCCTATATACTGTGCCACCATTCATCTATTAATTCCCTATACACTGTGCCACCATTAATGAACTATATACTTTGCCACCATTACGCTAGATTTAGACTACAGAATCTCCAGGCAGAACATTTCCGCCCGGAGATTCCGAGTGCGGCCAGCGCCGGCTGAATCAGTCGGTGCTAGGACCGTGCGGACACTGCAGTCTCCAATAGACTGCAATGTGTTCCGCGCGGATTTCCGCCTGAAGAAAGAGCACCGCCTTTCTTCAGGCGGAAATTTCTAAGCGGATTTTCTAAGTGGATTTTCCGCTTCACAAATTCCGAAGTGTGAATTTGTGAACGGAAACCCATTCACTACACTAGACATTTTAGCAAGAGGAATTTCTGACGGAAATTTTACGACTGAATCTCTGTCGGAAATTCCTTAGTCTGAACCTAGCCTTAATGAACTATATATTGTGCCACCATTAATGAACTATATACTGTGCCACTATTATTTAACTATACTCTGCCACCACTAAGGGTGCGTTCACACGTGCGTATTTTCTGCTGCAGATCTGCTGCAGATTTGCTTTAGCAGATTTTTCTTCCCATTGTCAATGGGAAGCAAAATCTGCAGCAGATCTGCAGCAAAAATAGGCACGTGTGAACGCACCCTAAGGATCTATACACAGTGCCCGCATACATAAAAATATAATGTTCCAATATAATGAAATATATACTGTGCTTCCATAAATTCTCTATATACTGTGCTTAAATTCCTCCAATAATTCCCTAATAATGTGCTTCATACAATACATACAAGCACATAACATAAAGGCACATACAGTACACAGGTAATATACACACATACAAAGAGACACTTTGACACATACATACAGGTACAAATATACATTAAGGAACGTAAATACACAGACACAAATATAACATGGAATATATACTAAAAGATATAGCCAATAAGCACATCATACATACAGGTACACAGTGGCGTTGCGACCCGGGTGCGGGGGGTGCGGCCCGCACCGGGTAACACCAACCTAATGGGGTGACACCAAGACGCTCCGCAGCACCCCCCCCTCCCCAGCTACACAGACACCCCCCCATCTGTGCCCGACTGGCCTCCCATCCGTCAGCACCCCCCCCTGCGCTGTGTGTGCGGTGCGCCCGTCTGTCAGCAACCCCCCTCTTTCACCTTCACTGTGCGCCCGACCGTCATCACCCCCCCCTCACCTTCACCAGCACTGTGCCCGTCCACCGCTCCCACGTCTGCGCCGGCCTGACGTCACACCGCATGGGAACGGAGTTCTGACCAATGGCAGCGCAGGACAGGGGGTTGCCATGGCAACCCCCCGTTCTGCCCGCCACTGGATGTCGAGGGGCTCTGGGAAGAAGTTGGAGGCCGTACAGGAGAAGATGCCTGGGGACCTGGGATCTTCGCTGGAGCCTGCAGGATCCTGATCAGGTAGGGAATCGACAGTGGGGGGGGGGAATTGAAAGTGAAAGTAAATCAATCTTTACTGTGGCAACCACTAGGGGGGCCAAACTGCAACTCCCAGCATGCCCAGAGAGCCAAAGGCTGTCTGGGCATGCTGGGAGTTGTAGTTTTGCAACATCTGGAGGGTCACAGTTTGGAGACCACTGTTACAGTGGTGCCCAAACAGTAGCCCTCCAGATGTTGCCAAACTACAACTCTCAGCATGCCTCGACTGCCCAGGCATGCTGGGAGTTGTAGTTCTGTAACATCTGTCCCTTCAGATTTAGCAATTTTCATGACATTTTTGAAAATTGCTGCTCTACTTTGAAGCTCTCTAATTTTTTCAAAAAGCTAAAATATGTCCATTTTATGATGTCAACATAAAGTGGACATATTGTATTTGTGAAGAAAATAAAATTTGGAATATCCATTTTCCTTACAAGCAGAGAGCTTCAAAGTTAGAAAAATGAAAAATGAAAAATTTTCATGAAATTTTGGGATTTTTCACCAAAAAAGGATGCAATTAACGCCGAAAATTTACCACCAAAATAAAGTAGAATATGTCACGAAAAAACAATCTCAGAAACAGAATATTCGGTAAAAGCGTTTTTCCGTTATTAATTTGTAAAGTGATGGTGGTCAGAATTGCGAAAAAGGGCTCAGTCCTTAAGGTGAAAAAGGGCTGCGTCCTTAAGGGGTTAATCAACTGGTGGCAGAAAGGTAAACAGTTTACTTCTATTAAAATATCTTAATCCTTCCAGTACTTATCAGCTGCTTTATGTTCAAAACTTCATTTTTTTTAGAAATATTTTTTACTTACTATAAGGAGTGCAATAGCAAAAATAAATTTTTATGAGAGTTACCCTTTAAAAATCTTAATCCTTACAGTACTTATCAGCTGTTGTACGATCCATAGGAAGTTTTTTTCTTTTTGAATTTCTTTTCTGTCTAACCACAGTGCTCTCTGCTGACACATCTGTCCATGTCAGGAACTGTCCAGAGCTGGAGAGGTTTGCTATGGGGATTTTCTCCTACTCTGGACAGTTCCTGACATGGAAAGAGGTGTCAGCAGAGAACACTGTGGCCAGGCAGGAAAACAATTTAAAAAGAAAGGAATTTCCTCTGGAGCATACAGCAGCTGATAAGTACTGGAAGGATTAAGATTTTTAAACAGAAGTAACTTACAAATCTGTTTAACTTTCTGGCACCAGTTGATGTTTTCCATCAAAGTACCCTTTTAATCAGTGTTTTTCAGCAAGTGTGCCTGACGCTGTCGCAAAACTACAACTCCCAGCATGCCTATACAGCCGAAGCATGCTGGGAGTTGTAGTTTTGCAACAGCTGCATGCACACTTTCTAAAGAAAACACAGCATATTTAGCTGTGGATCCGCTGGTGAAGGCCCCGCTCTGTGCTGTCTTTACATGTGCCTGCTCGTAGCTGCAATACGCCGCTACGAGCAGACACACTGTAGCGATGTGCGTGGCGTACTCGCACATCGCGGCCGCTCTCCCTGCTCTGAGCTAGGCACAGAGCTCCCGCGATGAGCGAGTATACTGCGACTCGCACATCGCAGTGTGCCTGCTGGTAGCGGCGTATTGCAGCTACGAGCAGGCACATGTAAAGACAGCATAGAGCGGGGCCTTCACCAGCGGATCTGCAGCGTAAAATCCGCTGAAAATCCGCGCGTGTGAACGTACCCTTAGACTAGATTGATGCCACGAAAGAAACCACCTAAAATTGTTGTTATACCTTAGATCTATGGTAAACTCACACACACACACACACACCTTTTTCTTGAGCTCCTTACAAGAAAGAAATTACTTTAAAAAAAAAAAAATTAAGAAAAAAAACCTTATCAAAGTCAAATTAAAAGCAGATGGATTTGTGAGCCGCTAGATATTTTATAACACTCACTAGTAAATTATCGTAAAAACATTTCTGGAAATCAGTTTGGTTTTTTTCCCCCCATAAAAGCTGGCGAAATATAATTTCATTATGAGTATTGCTCTTTTAATTCTTCTTAATGCGCTGAAAAGATAGTTTAACATTTTTAATACCTTGTTAATTATTTTTGTAGAAAGGAGAAAAAAAAAAGGTAATTTTCCGTCAGGCTGCCGCTTCGCAGAACGATGAGGACTGAGAAATGAAACCATTCTCCCTCAGACTTAATTTCCTCCCGGTGTAAGGGCGATTCTGTTGGTTTAGAAGTTTGTCAAGGTTGAGTACTTCTTGTCAGTTGTCCGACCCATAACCTCTCGAATGAAACACACATAATACTAAGCAGGCAAACCTCTGACTGATCAATAATCTTGTAAGTGAGAGTCTGCAGGGATCTTCTTTGATGCAAGAAGTATTTAGGGTGTGAAAATTGATTAAGCAA
This sequence comes from Hyla sarda, assembly GCF_029499605.1. Lineage (NCBI taxonomy): Eukaryota > Metazoa > Chordata > Amphibia > Anura > Hylidae > Hyla > Hyla sarda. Next base: position 196,717,419 of record NC_079194.1, read on the forward strand.
CTGCAAAACACATCCTTTTAGCATTGGTTCTTTGGCTTTTTTTCTTTTGCCTTAAAGGGGTACTCCGGTAGAAAAAAAAATTTTTTTCCAAATCAACTGGTGACAGAAAGTTAAACAGATTTGTAAATTATTTCTGTTCAAAAAATCTTAATCCTTCCAGTACTTATTAGCTGCTTTATACTAAAGAGGAAGTTGAGTATTTATTTTCAGTCTCTCTGCTGATCTCTCTGTGTCAGGAACTGTGCAGGTTTGCTATGAGGATTTGTTCCTACTCTGGACAGTTCCTGACACAGACAGAGGTGTCAGCAGAGAGCACTGTGGTCAGACAGAAAAGAACTATATAACTTCCTCTGTAGTATACAGCAGCTGATAAGTACTGGAAGTACTGGTGACAGAAAGTTGAACAGATTTGTAAATTAAGTACTGGAATTAACTGGTGACAGAAAGTTAAACAGATTTGTAAATTATTTCTGTTCAAAAAATCTTAATCCTTCCAGTACTTATCAGCTGCTTTATACTAAAGAGGAAGTTGAGTATTTATTTTCAGTCTCTCTGCTGATCTCTCTGTGTCAGGAACTGTTCAGGTTTGCTATGGGGATTTGTTCCTACTCTGGACAGTTCCTGACACAGACAGAGGTGTCAGCAGAGAGCACTGTGGCCAGACAGAAAATAACTATATAACTTCCTCTGTAGTATACAGCAGCTGATAAGTACTGGAAGGATTAAGATTTTTATATTGAAGTAACTTTCAAATCTGTTTAACTTTCTGGAGCCAGTTCATATAATTTTTTTCCCCACCAGAGTACCCCTTTAATGTTTGTGGGCCTTTTCTTAGAGGTACACCTGTGAAACGTTTGTTGTGGAACCTTCATCTAGTTCCCCTTTAGGGTCTATTCACACATAAAGTGTCCTGCATATATTTAAAGGGGTACTCTGGTGGAAAATATTTCTTTTTAAATCAACTGGTGCCATAAAGTTAAACAGATTTGAAAATTACTTCTATTTAAAAATATTAATCCTTCCAGTACTTATCAGCTGCTGTATGCTCCACAGAAAGTTCTTTTCTTTTTGAATTTCTTTTCTGTTTGGCCACAGTGCTCTCTACTGTCCAGAGTAGGAGCAAATTCCCATAGCAAACCTATCCTGCTCTGGACAGTTCCTGACATGGACAGAGGTGTCAGCAGAGAGCACTGTGGTCAGACAGAAAAGAAATTAAAAAAGAAAAGAACTTCCTATGGATCGAACAACATCTGATAAGTACTGTAAGGATTAAGAATTTTAAAAGGTAACTCTCAATAAAACTATTTTTTGCTATTGCACCTCTTATGGTAAATAAAAATTATTTCTAATACACTTTGTTTTAAAAAATTAAGTTTTCTATGTTTTATTTGTGCTTAAAAAAGCTCAAGAGCACATTTTCCCCCATCTTATACACAGACTTAGGACCGAGGTCCAAACACAGAAAGTGCAGCCTGGAGTGCTGAGGGAGGTGTGTCCAGCCTCATCCAATCATAGCTCCTCTCACACTTAACTGCCATATACTGTTGGTTGGACACACCCCCCTCAGCACTCCAGGCTGCACTTCCTGTATTTAGGCTTTGGTCCACAGTCTGTGTATAAGATGGGGGAAATGGACTCTTGAGCTTTTTTTTAAGCACAAATAAAACATAGAAAACTAAAAAATTTTTTAAAGCAAAGTATATTAGAAATATTTTTTATTTACCATAAGGAGTGCAATAGCAAAAATTAGTTTTAATGAGAGTGACCATTTGAATAGAAATAATTTACACATTTGTTTACCTTTCTGGCACCAGTTGATAAAAAAAAAACAAAAAAAAAAAACGTGTTTGATTTCTGGTGATACTACGAGCAAAAGTTATAGCAGGTCCACACTGTATAATGCAGTATATCCATTCAGAAGAACTTTAAGGGGTACTCTGCCCCTAGACATCTTATCCCCTATCCAAAGGATAAGATGTCTGATCGTGGCGGGTCTGACCACTGGGACCCCGCAATCTTCGGGCTGGCACCACTGAGTTCTGAACACTGAAGCTTGGGGCTTCAGTCTTTGTGACGTCACGTTATGTGCCCTCCATTCATGTCTATGGGAGAGCCCACAGTGCCGGCCCAGAGATCGTGGGGGGGGGGGAACAGCCAGACACCCCCATGATCAGACATCTTATCCTCTATCCTTTGGATAGGGAATAAGATGTCTAGGGGAGGAATGCCCCTTTAATACTGGCTACATAAAATCTATAAAAATTAAATAAAAATAGCCCTCTTATTTTTTATTTATTTATTTTAATGCAGAGACAATATCCATAGGAATTCTTGTTAGTAAAGTATGGGTCTCCTCCTAAATCTGTGTCAGTGCTATTGGTCCCAAAAAAACATCTATTGGTGATAGGCTTTTGTAATTGGACATAATTCTTCATCCTGTTGGGACCAGTGTATATGGCGGGACCACGGGTGTTGCGGTGAGAGTGGTGGGATTATATGTTATGAACCCTGGGGTCGGATAGTATTAATCCGTATGTGTTCGTGACGCCTGTGTGGTTTACGGGTTCTGGAACACCACACGACCGGATTCTCCGCTATCCCAAGGGCTAGTAATGAATACAGAGTCCACAACCAGTTATGGGCAAACGGAGGCTTCACTGAGTAGTTATCTCTACAGCTAAGGCCAGAATTCCCAGAGAGGTGGCCAGTACCCGGAGGACCTCGCAGCTTTTTGGACCAATACTTGTAATAAACTTGACTTTGACTTGTAATTAGACTTGACTTTACTATGTGCAGGACTTGACTAACTTCAGTGACAGCAGACATAGACTTGTAGACTTACTGGAGAGTTGTAGCTTTGTGGCCTCCAGATGCTGAACACTTGACTCTAAGGCCTCTGGTACTTGCTGCCTCAACAAAGTCTGAGGAAAGAGAGAACCAATTAAAGATGGCCACCCCTTTATATAGTGGGGGGCTGGACTATAGCCCATTGGTCAAGCTGTGGGTCATAGGTTAAGCTGGTGCTCTCTGGGAATACATGTTACAACCAATCATATAACTGCATAACATAACATGTGACAGGATTACTCACAGGTCCTTGAGCCCTCCACAAGTCCTATCTAGACATAAGGATCCTGTCTATGCTTTTAAAGGAACATACACACATTTATTAAACCAACAGAGAGATAACAGGGGGAGACCCACAACCTGACAGGGCCTACAGGTAGTATAGGACCATGTACCTGTACTGGGACATTACAATCTTGCTTTGACAAATGCAAATATTAAAATCTAATATTTTTTGTTTGTTTGCTTTTTAAAATTTGTAGTAGTATAAATTATTTGCCAAAAATCCACATTAATGCAGGCATTGCCCCCAGGTAATATGAAAATCCCTACACTAACCCCCTGATCCTACAATTTCCAGATAATCTTTACACCTGCATTTATGTCCCAGGACACCTTTGGATACGTTTTTGGTTTGCTTTTGCCTTTCATTACCTAAAATGCCTGTAGAGCTTCTGGAAGATTGAAAATAAAGACTGCAGCTCCTTGTTGTATGTCCGACTGATGATTCCCAAATTAGCCCCATGCTTTAGATGAAGAGACCTCTCTGGCAGAGAGCTGCCAAGCAGTAAAAGCGTCACAGTTATAAATGTCTTGGCAATGGAAGCCACTTGGTTATTTGTTGTATAGTCCAGGAAAAGAATTATGTGAAGTGTGCAGAGTGACTGATCGTATATATGCAGCCAGGAGGGGAGGGAAAGATACTTTACAATGAGCTAGACATCTGGAAATCACAAATGAGATTGTATTTCTACATCATGGATCGTTCTGTTTAGATCTATCTGGGTGCACAAGGGGCATACACAGAATTTGTTCAAGGGTACTCCCACCCTAGACATCTCATCCCCTATCCAAAGGATAGGGGATATGATGCCTGATCGTGGGGGTCCCGCCACTGGGGACCCCCACAATGTTGCATGCGCACCCACCTGTTTCTTGACAGGTGGGTGCCGCATGCAACATTGCGGGGGTGCTCAGTGGCGGGACCCCCGCGATCAGACATCTTACCCCCTATCCTTTGCATAGGGGATAATATGTCTAGGGTGGGAGTACCCCTTTAAAAAAATATTATGCAGCTTTGATCAGATTTGTGTTCTGCACACTCAACTTCCTGCCATTCATATAGCTTCTACTACATGTGGATGAGTAAAGGGTGTGGCAGTGGTTGTCAAGAAGGAAGGTTCCTAGAAATGGATCCTTTCTCCTGGTAGCCACATTCATCGCTCAGCAAAGTCTCCTTTACGGTATAGCCTGCTTGTCCTGGCAATGCTTTACCAGGAATGAACCCTTGCACAGTAGTCAGAAAATGTTCTCTACCAATTCTAGGATAGGCAAGGCAAGCTGCGTACAAGTAGAGTTCAGTCTGCTGCACTTAACACAACTTATAAATAATACAGTCATATAGTGTAGATACCATATAATACCACTATACAAGGGTAAAATAATATCACCATTGGGGAACACATATTACTTCCACATATCACATGAATAACAACAACATATTGGACCATATTTATCAATCGGCCGGAAACCCTAGTTGTCTGGTTGTTCCCATAACAACCAATCACAGCTCAACTTTCACCTAAACAGAGCTCGTTAAGATATGAAAGTTGAGCTGTGATTGGTTGCTGTGGGAAAAACAGACAATTAGGGTTTCAGTCTGATTGATAAATATCCCCCATTGTTACTATATAATACCAGGACCGCATTTAACCACTGCTTAGTGACTGAATAATACTACCACGCAAACATCCAACGTTTCCTCCTTACAGTTATACGCGATATTCAGACCATATATGTGAATATAGTGCAGTAACATCCCGAGATTAAAGGGGTATTCCAGGAATTTTTTTTATTTGACTATGCTACAGGGCTGTAAAGTTAGTGCAGTTCATAATATAGTGTCTGTACCTGTGGGTGACGGTGGTCTCACAATTCTTCTGTGAATATTGCCCTAATATTTATTTTTAACAGCATACAAAATGACTCATGTCTTGGGATTCCTCAGGTTGCAGTGCATCAGGACCTGACATCACTAGTCAGCTGATCAGAGGGACCCTGTTCTGCTTTAATTTTTCAGCAGTAGGCCCCCTGATTAGAAAACGCTGTGTTTCAATGGGTGGGAGGAAGGAAAGTGACCTCAAACTTTCAAGCATGGAACTGTGGGATGTGTAGTTTAGAGAACAAAATCAAACAGGAAATACCCAGTTCTGGCAGGTAAGTACTAAAATCACCTTATGGTGGAAAACCCCTTTAAGAGCTGAATTATTCATTGTAGTTGTTTACTGTCTACTCTTTAGCTCCTTAAATGTGCCCTCCTTTAATATCTTATTGTACCACTTTGTGCCCTGCATAGTGATCACATTTTCTTAGTGGCTTCAGCTCAGTCAAAGTGCACCCCTTACTCAGTAGTAATGCCCCTCTACACAGAAAAGGGGACCAGTCAGTGCCTTATACAACAATAGAACCCACTATGTGCTCTCCTAACAGTAGTCATGCCCCCTTAGCATCCAACCACATAACAGTAGTCGTATTTTAGTGCCCTTAACAGTAATTCTGCCTATACACACACAGTTATAGTGCTGCCCAAAACTAAAAGGAATACTCAAATGACCATGTTCCCATGATAAACAGAACAGCTGAAGGCAGAAGGAATGTTCTGGCCTATATTGTAAAAGGTACAGCATTGTGGGCATGATGACAACACTGTGTTGAGTTTCTGGCCGTGGGGAGACAGAATATATAGTGGGGCAAGAGGCCAACAGCTCCATCGTTTGCTATAGTATTTACTTACATCCACCTTCTGTATCCAGCACAAAATCACAAAAAGAATTAACAAAAACCTACTCCTTTTGAGGTCCTATTCATGGGATAGTTCTGACAAAATAAATACTGTTGGCAAGTATGCCCTTGTACTTCCATCATTTGACAGATCCCTGTTAAGCTTGTGGGAGAATGATTTTAAGGGTCTTAAAGGGGTATTTCCGGATTTTTTTTCTTTAGCCTTTGAGCCCATGATGCTATGCTATAAAACTTTGTAATATACTTCTAATTACCTCCATGTGCTTCTTTTTCCTCCACCTCCTTGACAAGGCTTTCATATGCGGAATCCACACCTGGAAGTGCCGTAGGGCAAGTCTTTTTATTTTACTATTATCTATGATCTTTCTCAGCATTCCATGCAGCCAGAGACAATATTTAAGAAGTCACATGGTCTCCAGGGGAGCGCGGCTATGCTGCAGTGGGGGGAGGTCGAAGGGATTTACTCAAGCAATGCTATTCGTGCACTCACTGCAGCATAGCCGCACCCCCTGAAGATCATGTGATTATTGTCTCTTACTGCATAGAATGCTGAGAAAAGTCAGAGACAGGGTTATAATACAAAGTATTAGGAATAACCCTTTACTAACCTTCTCTTCTACATGGGCTAATAAGGCGTAGGAAGTGGTTGGCTACTGTCTTCATACATATTGATAAATATAACCATTTCAATTCACATGGACAAGACAGCAGCAAGTAACAATATAGATGAAGAAATTTAGAAAGATCTAAAATGCTCTGAGAAATATTGAAGATGTCTGAGTTCCAGAGTCTTTACTTCTAAATCCACACAGCTATGTAATGAAATAATACATGAGAATTAAGCACTGTTTTCATAATATGACACCTGTCAGGCTTCCAGATACTAAAAGACATGGGCAGTTGTTTATTTCAGAAATAACAACTTTGCAGCAAGAGTGAATATATGAGCGCTGTCAGGGCCGGCAATTAGATGTTGTTTACTATCAGGATAGCAGCTCAGAAGGCTCACTGCCGAATACAATGATGTGTCTTTCCCAAAGGATCAAGAGCAGCGATACCCCACTTATATGCAATATCCTGCCCTCTGCCGAGACCCTCCAATTCCAGTCGTATTAACTCCCTTGTTGCCAAGAGATATCCACAGACTCCCATACTGTTGTTAGGATAGTGATTGAACAGTAATAATCAAGACATCATATTAGATCTTTTAACAGAGTTATTATTCAATTAGAAGTGTAAAAACTATTGAAATGCATAATTTTGGGATTTTGGACCTTTGGATATGGGTTGGATCCCACTCCGTCTTTAAAGAGGTACTCTGCCCCTAGACATCTTATCCCCTATCCAAAGTATAGGGGATAAAATGCCTGACCCACTGGGACCCCTGCGATCTTTGGCGTGGCACCCCAGCGTTCAGAACGCCAGCTTCAGGCGGCCGTTGTCATAACATCACGTCCCCTACATTCATGTATATGGGAGGGGTGTGAATAGTGTTTAGCAAAATCACAATCTGTTACGAGCCCTATACTGAGGTCAGGAGTATAAGAATATCTTGCCTTTCAGTCATGCAACCTGCATGACCATGAAAATCAGCGTTTAACCTCTCAGTGACATCTACTGCACATTTATGGCAGAGATGTGCTCAGTTAGTTTGAAACATGGCCAGCTATGTGCTGTGATACCTGTCATCAGTGATCAGCACTAATGATAGGTAACACTGAGCATAGCTGGCCCTGTTTCAAAGTATCTGAGCACATTTGTGCCATCCCACCCTAAGGCTAGCTTCACATTACAGAATTTCAGCCTGCAATTCCACTTTGAAATTGCAGGCAGAAATTCCGCTTGCTAAAATGTATAGTGTAGTGAATGGGTTTCTGTTCTCAAATTTACACTTCGGAAATTGTGAAGCAGAATTTGTGAACGGTTCTGCAGTTGGAAATACTTGTGGAACACATTGCAGTCTATTGGAGACTGCAGTGTCCGCACGGTCCTAGTGCCGACTTATTCAGTCGGTGCTGGCCTCACTCGGAATCTCCGGGCGGAAACTTTCTGCCCGGAGATTCCGTAGTCTAAACCTAGCCTAAGGCTAAGTTTCCACTTGATTTTTTTCCAGAAAAAATGGCAGAAAAAGGCCAGTGTAATCTCCTGCATCTGAAATTTGAGTGGAAATGGCATTTTTGCCCCCTTTGGCATTTTTTTCAAAATTTGTTGGGTACCAAAAAAATTTTAAAAAAAAGGATGCAGTAGGGATGTTGAAAAAATTTATTTAACAAGCATTTTTTTTAACAAAATTGTAATTAATTTTTTTATAAAGTGTGTGTGTTTCTCTATTTTTTACATTTTTAAGTTAGTACTACTACTCCCAGCATGGAACAGATTGTTTCATTATGAGAGTAGTAGTACCTGTACTAATAGACATATCACTCCGGTTGTCAGTCCTGACACCCGATGCGATCATTCATAATATAGCAGAGATGCAGAGTGGCTCTATACAATGCTCGCATCTCTGCACTATACTCCGGGCCGGCCTGTGATGTGAATAGAAATTCACATCACTCATTCATATTCTCCGCCCAGAGTGGTGATTGGCCGGATGGTTGCAGCCAATCCCTGCTCTCAGAGGGAAATATGAATGAGTGATGTGAATTTCTATTCACATCACTGGCCAGTCAGAGTACAGAGGAGAGATGTGAGCACTGTATAGAGCCCCTCCGCATCTCTGCAATAGATAGGATGATCTTATCAAGTGTCAGGAGTGACACCCACTGTGATCTGTCCTTAACTGCAGGTACTACTGCTCCCAACATGGAGCACACTCTGCTCCATGCTGGGAGCTGTAGTACCTGCATTAATGGACAGATCGCAGTGAGTGTAACTTCTGACACCTGTTGTGATCTTTCTATTAATGCAGGTACTACAGCTCCCAGCATGGAGCAGAGTGCGCCCCATGTTGGGAGTAGTAGTACCTGCAGTTAAGGAAAGATCAAAGCGGATGTCACTCCTGACACCCGCTGTGATCCTCCTGTATAATGTATAGATGCGGCCGGCTGCTCTTCTAGCTGCACTGACGTATATATACACCTATTCATATTTCCCACAGTGAGTTGTGATTGACTGGAACCATCTGGCCAATCACAGCTCTCTGCGGGAAATATGAATAGGTGTATATATACGGCAGTGCAGGGGACCATAGAAGAGCAGTGGCCGCATCTATAAATTATACAGAGGATCGCAATGGACCCGGGGCGATCTGTCAATTAGTACAGTACTACCTAAAAAATTTAAAAAATAAAGTAAAAAAAGGGAAAAACACACACACACACACACAATACATTTTTATTATTGTCAGCTACATTTTTAGTACCCTGCCCGTACACATAAATTGATCCCTGTTTAAAAATTTATAAAAATGTAATTATAAAAAAGATTGATTTTGTTAAATACAATTTTCTCCATCACTACTGTATCTTTTATATTTTAATTTTTTAAAGGTACCCTACGAAATTTTATTAAAAAAGGTATCTTCATCACTTTTTTGGATCACTAAAGTCCAAAAAAAGAATAAAAATTGCCTGCAAAAACACCAAAGTTAAAACCCACAAGTTAAAACCCTATGGGAGAAAAATGCAACAATTTCAGGGAAAAAAAATGCCATAGGCTCAACATGCTGCCACTTTGCAAACCCGCCAAGGAGCTGAAAAACGCAAAGTGGAAAAATAATTTTGCGATTTCTCTTTGATTTACAGCTAACATCTGGCCGCAGCATTTCTTCAATGAAAAAACGCCATGGGGGCCATTTTGGCTTTTTTGGGGGCAAAATGCCAAAAAAAAAAAAACAAGTGGAAACTAATGCTGATCCTTTACTTCTCCCAGATGCTGCAGTCATTAGTGACCACAGCATCTAGTCATTTACATAACATTTACTGGTATCTTGTTTTCAATCCCCTCTGCCCCTATGACACAATCACTGTGCTGATTGGTTGTCATGGCAGCCAGGGACCTCCTGAAGTCCTCCATGGCTGCCATGTCTGCTAGGGAAATAAACAAACATATTTTTTAATTAAAAAAGAAACAATGGCATAATTGGTATCACCATTCTATATAAAGAGAAAACTCTTGCCAGAAATTTTTAGTTACTTTGCATTCCAAAAAACATGGAATATAAAGTGATAAAAAAGTCACACAAACCCTCAAATGATACCAATACTGTGCACGAGGTACTAAAAATTATATATATATTATTAACTAAAATGTAAAAACACTTAAATTTGGGTATTGCTGTACTGACCTGCAAAATTCAGTTAAAGGGTTATTCCAGAATTTTTATTTTTATTTGACTATGCTACAGGGACTGTAAAGTTAGTGTAGTTCATAATATAGTGTCTGTACCTGTGTTTCTTTGTGGTCTCGCAATTCTTATGTGCTTTGCCCCAATGTTTATTTTTAACAGCATACAAAACATACAAAATTACTGTTGTCTCAGGCTTTCCCAGGTTGCACTGAGGTCAGAGACATTACTAGTCAGATGATGACAGGGAGCCTATTTAATGAAGAAAACTGTGGCGGAATTCGATCCTTCACACAGGGACACAGTTTTCTGCTTTACAGCCGACTTCCTCTCACCCCCTAACCCCTAATCCTAACCCCTAATCCTAACCCTTACCCCTAATCCTAACCCCCAATTCTAACCCTAATCCTAACCCCTAACCCTAATCCAAACCCTAACCCCTAATCCTAACCATAACCGCTAATCTTAACCCTAACCCCTAACCCTAACCCCTGACCCTTATTCTAACCCCTAACAGCGATCAGCACTGAAAAGGGCTGAGAGCGCTGAGCTCAGAAGCTCAGGTCACATTCAGCAATAGGTCACAGTTTATTTCATATCACCTGTCATCTGCTTCAATGGGTGGAGCTACTGCTGGGTAGGAAGGTGATCATTCTGCAGTGAATTGTAGTTTTGCAACAGTGGAGACACCCTGGTTAGAGAACACTGATCTTTTGTTCACAGCAATGCATGAAAGGCAGCACACCTGCACTTCAATGGGTGGGGTGGCTGATCTGTGGGAGGGAGAAAAGTGACCTCACACTTACAAACACAGTATTATAGGACTTCTAGTTTGACAGAGAGATTTCCAAAAAGAAATAGCTATTTAACAAAAAGACAGCCACAGTGTTCTGGTAATTAGCCAATTAGCCCGAAGACAAGCGCAGACCCTTCCTAAGCATGTCCATTACTGTCTGCCAGGTATGTACTAAAATCACCTTATGGTGGGTGGATAAACCCTTTAACATGTCAGTTTTACCACACAGTGAACAGTCTAAGGTTAGGAAAAAGGGTTTGCTTCTTTTATCTATCCATCATTTATTTTGCATGTCTGTCGATTTCTGTCTCCTTATTTCAATGAATCGGCGTTGGAGGTGAACGATTTGCTCACAATGTTCTATTTTTCCATAGACATACGTATGTCTCATACAGATCATGCAGTGTTTTCTTCCTGTCAATATCTCAGCATTATTTGTAACATGACAATCACACACAGTTCAACCCAAACCACGGAATTAATTTGATTTATGCCCCGAGGCAGATCTCAAACAAGGACTCCCAAGATATAAATTAATTTAATGTATTTAATATGTAATGGCTGGGTAAGGCACATGATGACAGAAGATACTCGTGTCAGCGGTCAATAATAGAAAGCTCATTGGGAGTTACAATATGTGCTGTATAGGAAAGACAAAATACTTGATTATTAATGTTACACTTAAGACAGATTTTTATTTGTCACCCTATGTTACTGAGCTTTTTTAAAGTAGCAAAATAAATGTGCAGAATAAAAAAAAGTTTACATATTGTATGGTATAAGGTACAATATTGTTGTCTTTCTACATTCAGCACATGGCAGTGCTGAAACAGAATGGCCAATAGGAGTAGTTTTTGTGCCCACATTGGGGGACACTTATCATTTATCCTTGTTGTCTTTGGAAAGTGAGTTTTGAAGTCATTTTTTTTGCTTTGGTTTGCTTATGTGCGGCATATTTATCGTATAATCAATTAGCATATTTATCGGCATATAACACACATTTTTTAGGCTAAAATTATTAGCCTAAAGTCTATCTGTGTGTCATACGCCGATAAGCCGCTGCAGTTCAATGATTTAACGCCGGCGCTTTAAATCAATGAACTGCAGCGGCTTTTGCAGGTCCAGAGACCTGACGTCACTGCCCGCTTCTCTGCCCCTGCCTATCCTGGGGTCCAGAGACTGCCGGTGCCGCTGTCCCATAACCTCCCCCATCCCCCTGGTTTTTCTGACCCCGCAGAAGCCCCCAGGAAAGGCAGGGGGAGAGAGGCCTGTCGCTGCCCGCTTCTCTCCTGCCTTTCCGGGGTCTAGAGCCCTGCTGACGCCGCTTCTCTCCCCCCTGGCTATCGGCGCCACTGCCCCATTGCCGGCGCCACTGCCCCATTGCCTCCCCCATCCCGGTTTTATGATTACCTGTTGCCGGGGTCGGGTTCACGCTGCTTCTGGCTTCGGTCTGCGCTGCTTCTGGCTCCGGTGTGGCGTCACTCGTAATTGCGTAGCGCAGCGCATAGCAGCGACGCATAGACGCCACACCGGAGCCAGAAGCAGTGCAGACCGGAGCCAGAAGCAGCGCGGACCCGACCCCGGCAAGAGGTAATCATAAAACCGGGTATGGGGAGGCAATGGGGCAGCGGCGCCAATAGCCAGGGGGAGAGAAGCGGCGGCAGCAGGGCTCTAGAGCCAAGGAAAGGCAGGGGGAGAGAAGCAGGCAGCGACGGCCTCTCTTCCCCAGCCTTTCCTGGGGGCTTCTGCGGGGTCAGAAACAGTGTATTGGGGTATACACATGCACACACATGCACCCTCATTTTACCAAGGATAGTGAGTGAGTAACTTCATGCACAGCACTGTACATTACAGCGTGGCTATAAAGCGAGCACAGGAGCAGCGCTCGCTACATAGCATGAAAGCTCTGGCTGCTATCAGCGGGATCGCTGATGTCCGATGATGTCCAATTAACCCGTCCAATGCTGTGATAAATGCCAATCACAGCATCTGAAGTATCTGCGAAGCTCTGAAAGGGAATTCATCAGACCAATCGCTGGTGTCTGATGAATCAAGATGGCTGCCGAAGCTTCCCTTACCTGCTTCCAGCCATGGTGCTCTTCTTTGGTCTGCCTTCTAGCAGACCATAGAAGTAGAATGCCGATAACAGTGATCAGTGCTATGTATATGCATATCTAAAGATTGAAATAAATAGTCACCACATCTGGGGACATAAGTGTAAAAAATAAATAAAAAAGATGGTTAAATACCTGAATAAGCCCCTCCCCCAATAAATAAAATAATATTTCCCTCTCTTCCGATTTTACAAGTAAAAAATTTAAAAAAGAAATTCAACATATTTCGTATCACCTTGTGCGGAAATGTCCGATGTATTAAAATCCCATATGGTGAACACCATACAAAAATACCAAAGCTCAAAACTGCTGATATTCGGTCACATCACCCAGAAAAAGAATACAAAGTACTCAAAAAGTCACATATTTGTAAAAATGGTACCAATAAAAAATACAGATCATAGCACAAAAAATAGTCCTAATACACCCCTGTATACAGAAACAATTGAAACTTATAGGCAGTCAAAATAGATTTTAAACATACTAATTTTGTTTAAAAAGTTTGAGTTTTTTTTAAAAGCCGTACAGTAATAAAAAAGCATGTAACCATGGGTATTATTTGAATCATAATACCCATACAGAATGAAGAAAACAAGTCAGTTTTAACCCCTTAAGGACTCAGGGTTTTTCCGTTTTTGCACTTTCATTTTTTCCTCCTTACCTTATAAAAATCATAACCCTTTCAATTTTCCACCTAAAAATCCATATTATGGCTTATTTTTTGCATCGCTATTCTACTTTGCAGTGACATGAGTCATTTTAGCCAAAAATGCACAGCGAAACGGAAAATAAAATCATTGTGCGACAAAATCGAAGAAAAAACGCCATTTAGTAACTTTTGGGGGCTTCCGTTTCTACGCAGTGCATATTTCGGTACAAATTACACCTTGTCATTATTCTGTAGGTCCATACGATTACAATGATACCCTACTTATATAGGTTTGATTTTGTCGCACTTCTGGAAAAAATCATAACTACATGCAGGAAAATTTATACGTTTAAAAATGTCATCTTCTGACCCCTATAACTTTTTTATTTTTCCACATACAGGGCGGTATGAGGGCTCATTTTTTGCACCGTGATATGAAGTTTTTATCGGTATGATTTTTGTTTTGATCGGAATTTTTGATCACTTTTTATTCATTTTTTAATGGTATAAAAAGTGACCAAAATACGCTTTTTTAGACTTTGGAATTTTTTTGCGCGCACGCCATTGACCGTGCAGTTTAATTAATGATATATTTTTATAGTTCGGACATTTACACACGCGGCGATACCACATATGTTTATTTATTTATTTTTTTTTTACACTGTTTTATTTTTTTTATGGGAAAAGGGGGGTGATTCAAACTTTTATTAGGGAAGGGGTTAAATGACCTTTATTAACACTTTTTTATTACATTTTTTTGCAGTGTTATAGGTTCCATAGGGACCTGTAACACTGCACACACTGATCTCCTATGCTGATCACTGGTGTGTATTAACACGCCTGTGATCAGTGTTATCAGCGCTTGACTGCTCCTGCCTGGATCTCAGGCACGGAGCAGTCATTCGCCGATCGGACACCGAGGAGGCAGGTAAGGGCCCTCCCGGTGTCCGGTCAGCTGTTCGGGACACCGCGATTTCACCGCAGCGGTCCCGAACAGCCCGACTGAGCAGCCGGGTCACTTTCACTTTCGCTTTAGAAGCGGCGGTCAGCTTTGACCGCCGCTTCTAAAGGGTTAATACCACACATCGCCGCGATCGGCGATGTGTGGTATTAGCCGCGGGTCCCGGCCGTTGATGAGCACCGGGACCGACGCGATATGATGCGGGATCGCGGCGCGATCCCGCTTCATATCGCGGGAGTCGGCGCAGGACGTAAATATACGTCCTGCGTCGTTAAGGGGTTAAAGTGCACTGTTTAACCTCTTAAGGACCAATGACGTTGTGGAACGTCATGGCACCCTGGGCTTTAAGGACCAATGACGTTCCACAACGTCATGGCATTTTCCGGTCTCTGCCGCTCGCCGGGCAGAGATCGGAACTGGATGCCTGCTGAAATCCTTCAGCAGGCATCCAGGGCAAACGCCGAGGGGGGCCATGTAGGCCCCCCATGTCGGCGATCGCCGCAAATCGCAAGGGAAATCGCCCTTGCGATCTGCGGCGATACCGGGCTGATCGGGTCTCTGGGACCCGACCGCCCGGTAATTTCGCATGATCCCGGCTGTCACAGACAGCCAGGACCATGCTGGAGCCTAGGAGCGAGGTGGCAAGCCTGCCACCTCCTCCGATCCCCTGCGATCTGTCGGTTAGTTAACCGACCAATCGCAGGAGGGGGGGCGGTTACTTCCTCCCGTCCTGCCCGGCCCCTTGAAGTCCGGAGAGGACGGGAGGAAGACCGGAGGACGCGGCGGGGGACGGGGGAGTGCTGGGGACCGGCCCCGGTACTTACCTCGTCCCTGAAGACCCGGATCCAGACGATGAAGATGGCGGCGGCGGAGACAGGTGAGTAGATCTTCAGCCGCGGTCGGGCCCTTTACAGCAATGCACGTCGCCGTAAAGCGACATGCATTGCTGTAAAGGGACCCTGTAAACTACAACTCCCAGCATGCCCAGACAGCCCTTGGCGTCTGGGCATGCTGGGAGTTGCAGTTTTGCAACATCTGGAGGTCCACAGTTTGGAGACCACTGTGCCCTTCCAGATGTTGCAAAACTACACATCCTCAGCATGCCCTTACTGTCCAGGCATGCTGGGATTTGTAGTTCTGTAACATCTGGCCCTTCAGATGTTGCAGAACTACAACTCCCAGCATGCCTGGACAGTTTTGGCATACTGCGAGTTGTAGTTTTGCAACATCTGGAAGGGCACAGATTGGGAACCACTGTATTAGTGGTCTGCAAACTGTAGTCCTCCAGATGTTGCAAAACTACAACTCCAAGCATGCTGGGAGTTGTAGTTCGGCAACATCTAGCTCTAAAGATGTTGCCGAACTACTACTCCCAGCATGCCTGAGAATGCTGGGAGTTGTGGTTTTGCAACAACAGGAGGCACACTGGTTGGGAAACATTGTTTCCTAACTCAGTGTTTCCCAACCCGTGTGCCTCCAGCTGTTGCAAAACTATAACTACCAGCATGCACTGATGGACTGTGCATGCTGGGAGTTGTAGTTTTGCAACAGCTGGAGGTCCCCCACCCCCCCCCCCCCCCCACTGTGAATGTACAGGGTACATTCACATGGGCAGGGGGCTTACAGTGAGTATCCGGCTGCAAGTTTGCGATGCAGCAAATTTTGCGCGGCAGCTCAAACTCGCTGTAATCCCCCGCCCATGTGACTGTACCCTAAAAACACTACACTACCACAAAATAAAATAAAAAGTAAAAAACACTACATATACACATACCCCCTACACAGCCCCCCTCCCCAATAAAAATGAAAAACGTTTGGTACGCCACTGTTTCCAAAATGGAGCCTCCAGCTGTTGCAAAACAACAACTCCCAGTATTGCCGGACAGCCGTTGACTGTCCAGGCATGCTGGGAGTTTTGCAACAGCTGGAGGCACCCTGTTTGGGAATCACTGGCGTAGAATACCCCAATGTCCACCCCTATGCAAGTCCCTAATTTAGGCCTCAAATGCGCATGGCGCTCTCACTTTGGAGCCCTGTCGTATTTCAAGGCAACAGTTTAGGGTCACATATGGGGTATCGCCGTACTCGGGAGAAATTTCTTAACAAATTTTGGGGGGCTTTTTCTCCTTTCACCCCTCATGAAAAGGTGAAGTTGGGGTCTACACCAGCATGTTAGTGTAAAAAAAAAAATTTTTTACACTAACATGCTGGTGTTGCCCCATACTTTTCATTTTGACAAGAGGTAAAAGGGAAAAACACCCCCCAAAATTTGTAATGCAATTTCTCCCGACTACGGAGATACCCCATATGTGGGCGCAAAGTGCTCTTGGGGCGCACAACAAGGCCCAGAAGGGAGAGTGCACATGTACATTTGAGGCGATTTGCACAGGGCCGGCTGATTGTTACAGCGGTTTTGACAAACGCAAAAAAAAAAAACCTCACATGTGACCCCATTTCGGAAACTACACCCCTCACGGAATGTAATGAGGGGTGCAGTGAGAATTTACACCCCACTGGTGTCTGACAAATCTTTGGAACAGTGGGCTGCGCAAATGAAAAATTTTGTACAGCCCACTGTTCCAAAGATCTGACAGACACCAGTGGGGGGTAAATGCTCACTGTACCCCTTGTTACGTTCCTCAAGGGGTTTAGTTTCCAAAATGGTATGCCATGTGGGTATTTTTTGCTGTCCTGGCACCATAGGGGCTTCCTAAATGCGACATGCCCCCGAGCAAAATTTGCTCTCAAAAAGCCAAATATGACTCCTTCTCTTCTGAGCATTGTAGTTCGTCCGTAGTACACTTCAGGTCAACTTATGGGGTACCCCCATACTCAGAAGAGATGGGGTTACAAATTTTGGGGGGTATTTTCTGCTATTAACCCTTGCATACATGTGAAATTTGGGTGGAAACACACATTTTAGTGACATTTTTAAAACATTTTTTTACATATGCAAAAGTCGTGAAACACCTGTGGGGTATTAAGGCTCACTTTATTCCTTGTTACGTTCCTCAAGGGGTCTAGTTTCCAAAATGGTATGCCATGTGGGTATTTGTTCCTGTTCTGGCACCATAGGGGCTTCCTAAATGCAACATGCCCCCCAAAAACCATTTCAGAAAAACGTACTCTCCAAAATCCCCTCGTCGCTCCTTCGCTTCTGAGCCCTCTACTGTGCCCGCCGAACACTTTACATAGACATATGAGGTATGTGCTTACTCGAGAGAAATTGGGCTACAAATATAAGTATACATTTTCTCCTTTTACCCCTTGTAAAAATTCAAAAATTGGGTCTACAAGAACATGCGAGTGTAAAAAATGAAGATTGTGAATTTTCTCCTTCACTTTGCTGCTATTCCTGTGAAACACCTAAAGGGTTAAAACGCTGACTGAATGTCATTTTGAATACTTTGGGGGGTGCAGTTTTTATAATTGGGTCATTTATGGGGTATTTCTAATATGAAGACCCTTCAAATCCACTTCAAACCTGAACTGGTCCCTGAAAAATTGTGATTTTGGAAATTTTGTGAAAAATTGGAAAATTGCTGCTGAACTTTGAAGCCCTCTGGTGTCTTCCAAAAGTAAAAAATCGTAAATTTTATGATGCAAATATAAAGTGGACATATTGTATATGTGAATAAAAAAAATAATTATTTGGAATATCCATTTTCCTTACAAGCAGAGAGCTTCAAAGTTAGAAAAATGCAAAATTTTCAATTTTTTCATCAAATTTTGGAATTTTTCACTAAGAAACGATGCAAGTATCGACAAAATTTTACCAATAACATAAAGTAGAATATGTCACGAAAAAACAATCTTGGAATCAGAATGATAGGTAAAAGCGTCTTAGAGTTATTAATGCTTAAAGTGACAGTGGTCAGATGTTCAAAAAACGCTCTGGTCCTAAGGTGTAAAATGGCCTGGTCCTTAAGGGGTTAAAAACAAAACTCCAAATAATATTTTTTGGGGTTTGCCATACATTTTATGGTAAAACGGATGGTGTCATTACAAGGTACAAATGGTTGCGCAAAAAACAAGCCCTTATATGGGTATGCGAATGAAAAAAAATATAAAAGTTAAGTCTCTTAGAAGGCGAGGAGGAAAAATGAAAACTCAAAAATGAAAATTTTTGCCTGTCCTTAAGGCCAAAATTGGTTGTGTCCTTAAAGGGGTATTCCGGTGGAAAACTTTTTTTTAATTTGTAAATCAACTGGTGCCAGAAAGTTTAAGAGATTTGTAAACTACTTCTAATAAAAATTCTTATTCCTTCCAGTACTTATTGGCGGCTGTATGCTACAGAGGAAATTCTTTTCTTTTTGGATTTCTTTTCTGTCATGACCAAAGTGCTCTCTGCTGACACCTCTGTCCATTTTAGGAACTGTCTAGAGCAGCATATGTTTGCTATGGGGATTTTCTCCTGCTCTGGACAGTTCCTAAAATGGACAGAAGTATACAGCTTCTAATATGTACTGGAAGGATTAAGATTTTTTAATAGAAGTAATTTAAAAATCTGTTTAACTTTCTGGCATCAGGTGATTTAAAAAAATCCGGTTTTCCACCGGAGTACCCCTTTAAGAGGTTTATCCTCTTAGATAGGATATAATGTAGGATATAATGCTGAATGTGAGAAGAGTCTTAGTGCTTTTCTAATAGTCAGATAACACAGCCTTTCACACAGGAAGCTTTTACATAGGGGAAATTCTACATAGTAAGCAACTGTCAGTAGTTTGTGAGTATAATGAACGTTAAAAGTGTATAAGGGGGTATTCAGGTATCAGAAAATTGCATTTAAATAACATTTTCATCCAGATATATATAACCTATATATATATATATATATATATATATATAATATATATATATATATATATATATATATATATATATATATATATATATAGTTTAATATTAAATTTTCCTTACAGGACTAACATCACAGTCAGCATTGAGCAGTAGTTCAAGCAGCAGATCATTTTAAAGATTTCTGGAGCATGTAACTGACTGTGGGAAATTTGCTGAGAGACTGTGAGGAGCCTAACTATCACATGGGGGCAATGAGGGGGCCTAACTACTATATGGAGGCCAGTATAATACAGATGAAGAGTTTATACAATGTTGAGGTTGTGCCAAAATGAGGTGTCGGGGGCAGAGTCTAACCGCTGTCTAAGAAAGCCACATGTGCATAGCTCCCACTCATCGACACCCGAAACAGCTATTTATTACTGCTTTATCTTTTATATTATGGGCAAAGTTGGCAGGGATCTCTATAGGGAACTGCTAGCACTCCAAAGAGACTAAAGAATCAAGGTGACCTTGCTAAATTTCTCAAGAAGAAGAATGCTACTTCTTGATAAAGAACTTATTGTTAGGTCTAAATTCAGCATCTTCGTATGTTAATGGGCGGAAATAAACTTTTTTTTGGACATCTCACATTGGAGTGCAGTCTTCCATTTATTTTCTGGACTATAGTCAAACAAACTCATTCAAACATACCACCTAATGCCTATAGTCCCGGACAGGGCTTTACAACCTAGCCCATGCTTATAGAACCCAGCAACATAACTCATAAAGCCAAGAATTCCCCATCACCATGTTTTAAACTACTTGCGCAACTGCAGTGTGGAAAAACAACGACCTTTTGCAGTAAAGAAAAAAAAAAAAAAAAAAATATATATATATATATATATATATATATATATATACATTACCATTCATAGTTGTCAAGAAGGGACAAACTCTGCCCTCTTTTCACTTCTGCAAAGGAACAACCCATTATATATATATATATATATATATATATATATATATTCACAGATTTAAGAAAAAGAAATGAGTTACATTAATAATGGCTACTCCAGGCACACGCTATCCTGTTAACCCTGACAAGGGGACAACCATGGAAACCTAAGCACTGAGAAGTTGGTCACCTTGATGCAGGGGCGGATCCAGAGTCGAGTCTCGGGAGGGGCACTATTAGAGTATTTTGTGTTGGCGGACAGAAAACAAGATGTTGCTCACGGAACTTACAATATTATTAAATGTATCATACAGTCCTGACCTTGTTTATGACTCTTAGGCCGTGTTCATATGTCAGAATAATAATCAAATATACCAATTGCCACAGAATGGGAAAGTGCTAAAGAAGTTTTTACCATTTAAAACTACAGCTCCCAGTATGACCTAAGCAGTGGTGAGGAGATGCTGGGAGTTGTTGTTTCACCCATCATTACTGCAGAACTTACAAGTGACTCCAGCTCTGATGGGACACACACAGGAGGATACAGAATGATATCAGTGACTACAGATGACGTCTTCTCTATAGTGAGGAGAATACACAATGATATCAGTGATTACAGGTGACGTCTTCTCAATAGTGAGAATACAGAATGATATCAGTGACTACAGGTGACGTCTTCTCTATAGTGAGAATACAGAATGATATCAGTGACTACAGGTGACGTCTTCTCAATAGTGAGAATACAGAATGATATCAGTGACTACAGGTGACGTCTTCTCTATAGTGAGAATACAGAATGATATCAGTGACTACAGGTGACGTCTTCTCTATAGTGAGGAGAATGTACAATGATATCAGTGATTACAGGTGACGTCTTCTCTATAGTCTTTCCTTATCTAATTCAGCTGGTACATACCGCCAGGAATATTTCCAGCTATATTTTCTCTCAGCAAAACTTGACGCCCAGATAGTTTCTATGTCAGCGGATTCTGATCCTCTATATGAAAACAATAATTATTATAATACTGCCAAACACTGTATTCTTCTAATACAGTACCGCCACACACCCTCTGAATATAATTCTGACACACTGTACCCCCTGAATATACAACACACTGTACCCTCTGAATATAATACCGCCCCACACCTTACCCTCTGTATATAATACTATCACACACTGCACTCTCTCAATATAATACTACCACACACTGTGGCCTCTGAATATAATACCGCCACACACCGTACCCTCTGTATATAATACTATCATACACTGCACTCTCTCAATATAATACTACCACACACTGTGGCCTCTGAATATAATACCGCCACACACCGTACCCTCTGTATATAATACTATCATACACTGCACTCTCTGAATATAATACTACCACACACTCTGTTCTCTAAATTTAATACTATCACACACTGCACTCTGTGAATATAACTTGCTGTGCAGTGCACCCTCTGTATATAATACTATCATACACTGCACCCTCTGAATATAATATTACCACACACTGTGTTCCCTAAATTTAATGCTACCAAACACTGCACTCTCTGAATATAACTTACTGTGCATTACACCCTCTGAATAAAATACCCAAATGTTTTGTGGCCCATAAAAAACGTACCACCCCAGAAATTCCTCATCATATACACTATACTTCTGAAATACAAAACACTCTGTGCCTTCACATATAGTAATAATGCCCCATCTTGTGCCCCTACATATACTAATTATGACCTGTCCTGTTCCCCCCACATAATAATAATGCCCTCTGTCCTGTGCCCCTTACATATATTGCCCCCTGTGCTGTGCCCTTCACATATAATGCCCCCGTTCTTTGCCCCTCACATATAATGCCCCCATCATGCGCCCCTCACATATAATGCCCCGTGCTGTGCCCTTCACATTTAATGCCCCTGTTTTTTGCCCCTCACATATAATGCCCCCATCATGCACCCCTCATATATAATGCCCCCATCATGCGCCCCTCACATATAATGCCCCCATCATGCGCCCCTCACATATAATGCCCCCATCATGCGCCCCTCACATATAATGCCC
Source organism: Hyla sarda (assembly GCF_029499605.1). Lineage (NCBI taxonomy): Eukaryota > Metazoa > Chordata > Amphibia > Anura > Hylidae > Hyla > Hyla sarda. The sequence continues at coordinate 196,739,897 of NC_079194.1, forward strand.
CGTGCTGTGCCCTTCACATATAATGCCCCCGTTTTTTGCCCCTCACATATAATGCCCCCATCATGCGCCCCTCACATATAATGCCCCCTGTGCTGTACCCCTCTCATATAATGCCCCCTGTGCTGTGCCCCTCACATATAATGCCCCCATCTTGTCCCCTCAGGGGGCATTATATGTGAGGGGACAGCACAGGGGGCATTTTATGTTTGAGGCACATGAAAGGAGCATTATTTGTGAGGGGCACAGCACAGGGGGCATTATATGTGAGGGGTGCGTGATGGGGGCATTATATGTGAGGGGTGCACTATGGGACATTATATGTGATGGGCACAGCACAGGGGGCATTATATGTGAGGGGCACAGCACAGGGGGCATTATATGTGTGGAGCACAGCACAGGGGGTATTATATGAAATAATGCCTCCTGTGCTGTGCCCCTCACATATAATGCCCCCTGTGCCCCACACATATAATTTATGTGTGGGGCACAGCACAGGGGGCATTATATGTGAGGGGCACAGCACAGGGGGCATTATATGTGTGGAGCACAGCACAGGGGGCATTATATGAAATAATGCCTCCTGTGCTGTGCCCCTCACATATAATGCCCCCTGTGCCCCACACATATAATTTATGTGTGGGGCACAGCACAGGGGGCATTATATGTGAGGGGCACAGCACAGGGGGCATTATATGTGTGGAGCACAGCACAGGGGGCATTATATGAAATAATGCCTCCTGTGCTGTGCCCCTCACATATAATGCCCCCTGTGCCCCTCACATATAATTTATATGTGTGGGACACAGCACAGGGGGCATTATATGTGAGGGGCACAGCACAGGGGGCATTATATGTGTGGGGCAAAGCATGGGGCATTATATGTGAGGGGCATAGCACAGGTGGCATTATATGTGTGGAGCACAGCACAGGGGGCATTATATGAAATAATGCCCCCTGTGCTGTGCCCCTCACATATAATGCCTCCTGTGCGGTGCCCCTCACATATAATGCCCCCTGTGCCCCACACATATAATTTATATGTGTGGGACACAGCACAGGGGACATTATATGTGAGGGGCACAGCACAGGGGGCATTATATGTGAGGGGCACAGCACAGGGGGGCCCCCTGCCATGTGCTCTTCCCATATAATGCTTTGCCCTACACATTAAATATTCCCTTTTTCAAAGTTTTAAATCCCCCTCCCCCTCCTCCTGTATATAATTTCCCCAAATCCCCTGGCCCCTGTGCATACTCTTCAGTACTTACAGTATGCGGGCTGCGGGGACAGGATCTCCGGGCGCCGGCGCGATGATGTGACGTCATCGAGCCGGCCTCTAGTGGATCGCGTCCCCGCAGCTCACACACTGTAATCACAGCGTGTGAAAGTTCAGTAAATGGTGGAGCTGGAGCTTACAGCTTCGGCTCCACCATGCAAGGTGGTGGGGCGGGTGCTGCGTGCGGCAATCTCGGGGGGGGGGGGGGGGGGGGGCGCAATTGCCCCGTTGCCTACCCCCTGAATCCACCACTGCCTTGATGTCATAAGGGCTGTTGCTGTAGTGAACTGCATTCATTGCAGGTCCATATTATTCTAAAAAAATTATAATAATGCAAATAATATACACATACATGGGAAAGATATACAGTGGTCCCTGAACATACGATGGTAATCCATTCCAAATGGACCATCGTTTGTTGAAACCATCGTATGTTGAGGGATCCGTGCAATGTAAAGTATAGGACAGTGGTCTACAACCTGAAGACCTCCAGATGTTGCAAAACTACAACACCCAGCATGTCCGGACAGCCAACGGCTGTCCGGGCATGCTGGGAGTTGTAGTTTAGCAACATCTGGAGGTCTGCAGGTTGAAGACCACTGGTAGAGGAAGTTGTACTCACCTGTCCCCGCCGCTCCGGACCGTCACTGCTCGTCACCGCTGCCCGGGATGTCGCCTTCCATCGCTGTCGCCGCATCCCCATGGTGTCCCCGACGCTCTGGCTAGGCCTCTGCTTCCCCGGCATCCTCGCTCTCTGTCACTGCCATAACGTTGCTACGCACGCCGCTCCTATTGGTTGACAGGGCGGCGGGATGACGACGATGGAGAGCGCCGACGATGCAGGGGATTCCGAAGAGGACGCGCCGGAGCCCCGAGGACAGGTAAGTGATCGTCAGCTGACCGCACGGGGCACCGTAAACGGCTATCCGGTGGCAGCTGAAGCAGTCTGCGCTTCCGGATAGCAGTTTATGCGATGGCCCCGACATACAAAAGCATCCTATGTTGATGCTGCCTTCAACATGCGATTGCCTCTGAGAGGCCATCGTATGTTGAAATGATCGTATGTCGGGGCCATCGTAGGTCGGGGGGGGGGGGGGGGTCACTGTACAAAGATTTAAAAGTGAAGAAAATATTTTAGCAGGAATTTTCCTTGCATAGAAGAAAACGTGGTAACACAAGGGACCTGTGGTTAATACTACTCTCTTCTCTCCTGGATGACTTTGACCTGATGAAGCCCAGGACTCCAGTAGTGACACAGTCACAATCGGTCAGTCATGTTGACGAGGTTGAAAGTCAAGGATGATGAAATGATTGTTTGGTTTCTAAAAATAAGAGGGATGTTCTAGTAACACAGCTCTCTAAATGATACAAAGTAACATTCAGAATCAGCTCTTGTTTCTTACAGAAAATCCCCTTTCATTTTTCTCTCGAGGCTTAGTCATGGTTATGTGACTCAGTAGGAAATAGGGTTAACATGTCGTGGGCCATGTTTTGCTCAGCTCTTATTTTTTGCTCTGCTGGACATTTTATACAGAGTCAAGATTGTGCAACCAAGAGCAGGTTTATGTTCAGTTAATCCTGCTGTAGATCAGAATAGGCAGAATGATCCCCACTCTATACTGTTGCATTTGAGGGGTGGTAGAAGATTGAAAAAATCTCTGCTTTGTGTAGAAACAGTGCCATTCTTGTTCAGGGGCTGTGACTGGTATTATAGTCCATTACTATTCATGTGAATGAGTACTAACACTAGGATTAAAAAGAAGCAGAGCATCTATTTGCAAAGTGTTACTCAGAAAGAGACTTATACTGAAGAGCGGACGATACTCACCTACCAATGTTCTGCTTGTAGCACAACACCCTGGTCAGCTTCTAGAGAATTATACTCTAGCTGCAGCCTGGATTCCATCCATGGAACGTCATCAGATGGGTAACCAAAATCTTCATCCTTTCAGTACTTATGAGCTTCTGAAGTTGAGTTGTTCTTTTCTGTCTAAGTGCTCTCTGATGACATGTGTCTCGGGAACCACCCAGTTTAGAAGCAAATCCCCATAGCAAACCTCTTCTGCTCTGTGCAGTTCCCGAAACAAGCAGAGATGTCAGCAGAGAGCCCTGTTGCCAGACAGAAAGCAACAACTCAACTTCAGCAGCTGATAATTTTTGAAAGGCTTAAGATTTTTTAATAGAAGAAATTTACAAATTTGCTGTAAATGGTGTCCCAAACTCAAAATAGGTAAGATATTTACTATTGGAGGTATACATATCCAAGTGAGGGAGTTTATTAATTGCAAAATGAATCACATCATATACTGTATGTTTTGTGACTGTGGTCGCTACTATATTGGTAGCACCACGAGGTCACTAAACATCAGATTCAGAGAACACCTGTACTCGGTTCGTTCAGGAAAAGGGTGTCCACGAGTACTCGAACATCTGAAGGTTGCCCATAACAATGATCCTTCTGCCCTCAGATTTTTTGGGATAAAAAGAATAATGCCAAAAGAGGGGATCGATAGAAAAAAGTTATTGTTACGTGCAGAGGCAGAACTTATCCTGCGCACGGATGCCCAGGGCAACCTCGGCCTCAATGACAAGTTGGATTTTAGTGTCTTTCTATAACAAAAGTACTTGTTTGTCTAAAGGAATTATTATTAGTGCAAAGATGTGTTGTTTTTAATACTTCTATGGTTTTAAGTCACGTACCTGTATGTGCACGCCCTTCTGCTGACGCGAACGCAGGTGTGGATATAACCTGTGACGTGACACCAGAGGGCGGAGTCTGACGAAGCGGGCTGAGTTCCCGTGAAACAGCTGTAACTACACCTCGTGTTCCCCGGCGTACCTGCCAACTGTCTGTCCTGTGTTCTCCGTTGACGTTCCAAGGCACGATGTACGGGTGAGTGCGGTTCTTTCTACATTGTTTGATGTTACAAGCGACTTGTGCCTTTCTAACCAGCACCCCGGCATAGCACGCCAACACTGGTCTCCACATCTCCCTGTTGAACGGACACCACATCACGCTACCCTACGCTACCTACATCAGTATAGCGGTGCCGGACTGATTTCTTTCTGCTTCTACCTTAAGCTAATTTACAAATTTGTTTAACTTTCTGGAGCCAGTTGATATAAAAAAAAAAGTTTTTTCTTGAAATACCCCTTTAAATACACCAATAAAATGCATTTCTGGTTCTGAAAAAAACCTTGCTGCATACTGTAGGTGCATTTAAACAGCAGTTAAATGAAGCATTTAATTGAAACAGCTTTATGGCCAAGTCCCTTATTTCTTCAGTGTGGTGTTGCCATAAAAACCTCTGTCATTCATGTGAAAAAGGGTGAGCTGCAATATCAGAACTGCTTCTGAAATAGAGTACCCAGACAACCTATTAAAGCTTTAACCCCTTAAAGGAGTACTCTACTACTAGATATCTTATTGCGGGGGTCCCGCCACTGGAGACCCCAGCTGCTGGAGACCTTTGCGATCTTCCTGCTGCACCCAGCATTCATTTAGAGCGTCGGGTGCAGTGCTGGGGGCTCGTGACATCACGGTCCTGCCCTCTCCCATAGACTTGCATTGAGGAGGCATGGCCGTGATGTCATGAGCGGGGCGTGACCGTGACGTCACAAGCCTCCGCCCCGCATCACCAGTCATCCGGCATGGAGCAAGGTTTGCTCCGTGCACTGGATGTCTGGGATGCCACAGCTGAGATTGCGGGGGTCCCCAGCGGCGGGACCCCGCAATCAAAGATCTTATTCCCTATGGATAGGGGATAAGATGTCTGGGGAGCAGAGTAGCCCTTTAAGGACACAGCCAATTTAGATTTTTGTATTTTCCTTTTTCCTCCTTCCATAACTCTTTTATGTTTCCATCTACAGACCCATATGAGGGCTTATTTTTTTGCATTACCAGTTTTACTTTCTAATGACACTTTTTATTTTATTACTAAATGTATTCTGAAATAGAAAAAAAAATTTATTTGGGGGGGGGGGAGGGGGTTGAAAAGAAAACTGCAATTGTGAAAATTCTGGGGAAGGGGGGGTTGTTTGTACACAGTGCACTTTATGGTGAAAAAATGATAAGTTCTATTTATTCTGTATGTCAATGTGATTAATACAATACTAAATGGATCCAGTTTTTCTATTATTGTACTACTTAAACAAAAAGTCAAACTTTATTTAACAAAAACGGTTTGCTTAAAATCCCTATTACTTTTAAACTTCTTCGTAAACGGCTGTATGAGGGCTAATTTTTGAGCTGTACTTTTTATCTGTACCATTATTATTATTATTTTGATAGGACTTTTGGATCACTATAATATCTGGATATATGATGTGAATAAAATATGCATTTTTGGCACTTAGTTTTAAATTTTTTACGATTACGCTGTTTATGGTGTGGGATCATAAACAGTATATTTTAATAAGTTGGACTATTTTTTTTTTTATATTTATATATATTTTTTCAGTTATTATGCTAGCATTGTACAGCCAGCCCATGATAAGATTACTTTGTTGTTTTAAAAGTTGCCATATAATTTAATTTATCAGACTTTTTTTTTTATCCAACAGTTAAGTAGTCCCACAGATACATTAGCGCTAGATGTACACCTGTACTGGATATTTGGAGGCCGTTTGTGGTTACTACCTGGTAATATTGTCCTAAATCATCCTCTGATTTTAATAGGCTGGAAGCCAATTTGATGCTCTGTGCTCTTACAATTCTACAGGAATTATTTGCTAAATGAATTTCTAATGGATAATTTCAAATGCAAAAAAGCAGCATAGAAGTTAGTGGTTTTGCAATATGTAATATCAATTGTCCATTTATCCCGGCAGCACAGTGGAGCATGGATCAAGCATGAGGAGGGTTTAATGTACAGCGATTTCTCCTAATACCACTTTAGTTCAGTGCGTGAGAAAGGAGGTCACATCAAGGTTTTTAGCCTTCATGAACAGGAGAGTAACCACCAGCGCTGAGCTGCTGTGTCTGGATATAATGACTGGGACTGTCCCAGTATGTGCTATAGTCTTTATGCAAATTCATTGCCAGATCTCCATCTTGCGTCTCTTACATCCTACTATAGTTCACAGGAGGACTTGCACATAGAAAATCTAACAACCTACACAGGTCTATCTAGGAGAACTTCTATCTGTACGTGCATAAGCTTTATAAAACTTCTGTGTGCAATGTGAAGCTAGGGTTGCCACCTGGCTGGTATTTTACCGACACAGCCGGTATTTTGGTCACCCTGCCGGTATTTTTATATTAAAAATATTTATCCCACCAATCCTCCAACTCCTGGAATGTAGCACTGTGGAGTCTGGGGTGTTGCAATGATATTACAGGGTCTGGTGGTATTAACCCTTACTTGTCGTGACGCCAGGGTGTGGTTTGCTTAGTATTTGAGGTCCTGCCACCAACCGGCCCACAAATGGCAGGGATAACAAACAGAATATCCACAGCAGAATTTATGAGATAACTGGAAACTTTTACTTGAACTTTTAAGCAACAGTCTTTATAATTGTACAGTTTTTCTTGAAGTAATCGGGATGCAGGTTCCTCACAGGCTTTGCTGGGATGGGTAGTCTTTAGCTTTAAAGGGGTACTCCGCCCCTGGCATCTTATCCCCTATCCAAAGGATAGAGGATAAGATGTCAGATCGGCGGGGTCCCGCTGCTGGGGACCCCGGGGATTGCCGCTGCGCCACCCAGCCATCATTACTGCACAGAGCGAGTTCGCTCTGTGCGTAATGACGGGCGATACAGGGGACGGAGCAGCGTGATGTCATGGCTCCGCCCCTCGTCCCCTTAATGCAATTCTATGGCAGGGGGCATGATGACCGCCACGCCCCCTCCCATAGACTTGTATTGATGGGGGCGGACCATGATGTCACGAGGGGCGGAGCCATGACGTAACGCTGCTCCGGCCCCTGTATTACCCGTCATTACGTGCAGAGCGATCTCGCTCTGCGCAGTAATGATAGCGGGGTGCTGCAGCGGCGATCCCCAGGGTCCCCAGCAGCGGGACCCCGGCGATCTGACATCTTATCCCCTATCCTTTGGATAGGGGATAAGATGTCTAGGGGCAGAGTACCCCTTTAAGCAGGCCACTGTGCTACAAATTATAAGATTTGAATGGAATAGTAGTCACACAGGATTTGTAAGTTGAGCTTTATAACTCACGGTTTTAGTGGCTGCTGGTTCTTTAGGCTTTGGCCTAGTTGAGATGAATGAAGATATGCTGATTGTGCTTGCTTCATAGTCCGGAACTAAGAGAGAAGAGAGCGAATTTACAGACTACAGACCCTTATATATTAAGGGGGCTGGACTAATCCCATTGGCGGCAAAGCCTGTAGGTCCTGAACCCAGAGAACTCTGGGTACATCACATGACCCCGGAAGGTCCTAAACATCTATACAACCATTATCATATACCACGTGACCTGGGAAGGGCCTATACATTTGTACACTATACAAAAATACATTTATATGAGGCAACCAAGGGCAAGCCCTGCAGGAGAGCCCTGTGGAATGGAGGGACTCTAGCTGAGGGGACTTTAGACAGGAACAGGACCAGGTCCTGTACCGGGATACCACAGCACCATAACCTATACCAGTGTTTTCCAACCAGAGCGCCTCCAGCTGTTGCAAAACTACAACTCTCAGCATGCCCGGACAGCCAACGGCTGTCCGGGCATGCTGGGAGTTGTAGTTCTGCAACAGCTGAAGGCACCCCTGGTTGGGAAACACCGACCTATACTATATACTACTATATAGTCCAACATGCTGGGAGTTGTAGTTTTTTTTTTTTTTTTTGGAGGGGGGAGGGGGCAGCTGCTGAGCCCCAGGCTGTTTCAGGGCATGCTGGGAGTTGTAGTTAGTTACTAACTGCAATTCCTGAATTTGCTTTAAAAAAAAAAAAAAAATTCACATCAAAACAAAAATGGTACTGTTAAAAACTACAAATCGGGGCGCAAAAGATGAGCCCTCATACAAGCCCGCATAAGGAGAGATAAAACAGCTATAGGGGTCAGAATAGGACATTTCCCCTGCATATGTGTATCCTGTGATATCATGCATATATAATGAATTAGCATGGCCAGTATTTTTTTGCAAGAAAGGTGGCAACCCTATGTGAAGCAGAAGGGGTGAGAAAATAGTAGGACACTCACGCTGAACGACTAGGACATAGGCAGGAAAAGGACAGGGTAGGAGGCCCCAGGGGACATGTGGATACAAGCCTACTGGGTTTTAGAGACCAGCATACTAAGATTAGAGTGCTATGTGCTATCAATAGTGTTTCCCTGAAAACCCCACTTGAGGGTGCGTTCACACACTATTACTAGCAGCGGGTTGCCGTTGCAAGAATCCCACTGCTAGTTACGCTACCATTGATTTAAATTGGTCTACAGACAGTCCGCAATAGTGTCAGATTCGAATGGTAGCGTAACTCGCAGTGGGTTTCCTGCAGCGGGGAACCCGTTGCTAGTTACTAGCTTGTGAACGCACCCTAAGACTGAGTGAACCTGTGTATCAAGCCACAATACATCATTACACCCCTGAATAAAAGACAGAATACTAAATACTAAGCTGCTTGGCAGGAATATCCCATATCTCAAATGTTAGGGACAAGAGTTTTTTTATATAAACCTTTTACATTAATTTGCGTGTACTGTTTTCAAGATGCATCCAACTATTACATTTAACCTGGTAAGGACCTATGACGTACGCGTACGTCATGAGTCCACTCCAGATCTATAACGCGGGGCCACGGCATGGCCCCGCATCATAGCGGGTTGGGCCCGGCCTCTAACAACGGTCGGAACCCGTGGCTAATAGCGCGCGGCATTGATTGCGGTGCCGAGCGCTATTAACCCTTTAGACGCGGTGTTGAACGCCGCATCTAAAGTGAAAGTGAAAGCATGCCGGTTAGCTCAGGGAGCTGTTCTGGATAGCCGCGGCGAAATCGCGTAGTCCCGAACAGCTTACAAGACAGCTGGAGGATCCCTACCTGCCTCCTCGCTGTCCGATCGCCGAATGACTGCTCAGTGCCTGAGATCCAGGCATGAGCAGTCAACGGCAGAATCATCGATCAGTGGTTTCTTATGAGAAACCACTGATCAATGTAAAAGACCAGTGTGTGCAATGTTATAGCTCCCTATGGGAGCTATAACATTGCAAAAAAAAGTGAATAAAGATCATTTAACACCTCCCCTATTAAAAGTTTGAATCACCCCCCATTTCCCATTAAAAAAAACTGTGTAAATAAAAATAAACATATATGGTATTGCCGCGTGTGGAAATGTCCGAATTATAAAAATATATTGTTAATTAAACTGCACGGTCAATGGCGTACGCGCAAAAAAATTCCAAAGTCCAAAATAGTGCATTTTTGGTCACTTTTTATATCATGAAAAAATGAATAAAAAGCGATCAATAAGTCCTATCAATACAAAAATGGTACCGCTAAAAACTTCAGATCACGGCACAAAAAAAGTTATAGGGGTCAGAAGATGACAATTTTAAACGTATTAATTTTCCTGCATGTAGTTATGATTTTTTCCAGAAGTCCGACAAAATCAAACCTATAAAAGTAGGGAATCATTTTAACCATATGGACCTACAGAATAATGATAAGGTGTCATTCTTACCGAAAAATTTACTACGTAGAAACGGAAGCCCCCAAAAGTTACAAAACTGCGTTTTTTTTTTTCAATTTTGTCTCACAATGATGTCATTACAAAGTAGAATTGGTGGCGCAAAAAATAAGCCATCATATGGATTGTTGTGTGCAAAATTGAATAAGTTATGATTTTTTAAAGGTAAGGAGGAAAAAATGAAAATGCAAAAAGGGAAAAACGCCGAGTCCTTATTAAAGGGGTACTTCGGTGGAAAACTTTTTTTTTAAATCAACTGGTGCCAGAAAGTTAAACAGATTTGTAAATTACGACCGGATGAATATATAGTAGATCTGTTGCTTCAGAGATCATGCAAACCTACTGAGGAAAGGGCCGTGTATTAAGCACATGTGAGCCCAGAAACGCGTCTAGGTATAAGAATATTATACATCACCGCTACCTGACTGTTCAAAGGCGAACTCCGATCCAGTTCTGCTAAGCAGTACACCATTCCCGGAATCATCTTCCAGGCAGCATTGCCCAAGCGCCTGTGACGTCACCCACCATCGAGTTACCTAGAAGTCCGCACCTGCTTCATCGTGTGGTTACCATCTGCAGCGAAACATCAGCAAGCGGTTAATATTACAGCTGGTCTGTGGCAGGCAGACCGCCGCGAGGACGCATGCCAGCGTCTGGTACCACCTAATCGTGCGGACTCCACATTTCAACTCAAGGTGACTTTCTATCGGGATGTATTGCAGACTGGTAACTATAATTTACCCATTCTACGTTTAAAATTTGGAATCTATATCCTATATGGGACTTTACCTTACGTATAATTGGAATCCATACCTTTTAAGGGACATTTAACCCATTTGAAATATCGGAGGCCGGATTTAAAGTATTATTGCATTGTTAAAAAATTCTCAAATAAATTCTCAATGCTAGCTATTGGTGTGTATAAGTTTTATAAGTTTTATATTGTAATTTTCCTCGGCACAATGGCCCTTGTGTTTCGAGGAGTTATTGTTTATATTTTATATGTATTTTATTGTGTAATAAATTTGCACTTTCATATTATAATTGAAGCACGATCCAGTCATCATTTTTACCATTAAATCACTGTATCAGGCAACTGATGCTAGCCTAGAGGGGTTGGCTACTTTTTTAGATTTGTAAATTACTTCTATTAAAAAAAATCTCAATCCTTCCAGCACTTTATAGGGGCTGTATACTACAGAGGAAATTCTTTACTTTTTAGATTTCTCTGATGTCATTACCACAGTGCTCCACTGCTGACCTCTGCTGTCCATTTAAGGAACTGTCCAGAGCAGCATATGTTTGCTATGGGGATTTTCTCCTGCTCTGGACAGTTCCTAAAATGGACAGCAGAGGTCAGCAGAGAGCACTGTGGTCATAACATCAGAGAAATCTAAAAAGTAAAGCATTTCTCTTTAGTATACAGCCCCTAAAATGTACTGGAAGGATTAAGATTTTTTAATAGAAGTAATTTACAAATCTGTTTAACTTTCTGGAACCAGTTGATTAAAAAAAAAAAAAAAAAAAGTACCCCTTTAAAGCTTCTGGACCTCAATGCAAAAAAACTACTATTACCCGAATACCATTTATAATACTGATGGTTTATTACTTGGCAGAGGGGGTTGGCAGAGCCAAGTTATGACTACTTCCCACCCTGCACCCTCTATAGCAATTTATCTGGATGCAGCCTTAAATTTTGCATGGTTTCATTTGTCCATAATGTAAAAGGGAAGTATGTCTGGGGAATGTACAAGCAACAAGAAATTCAAGAAAAAGACGTATATATTCCAGTTCCTCCACAGTGGCGGATATGAAATGATAAGGAGTAGTTGCAGATATTGCGGCTAAACATGATGTTATCATTAATAAGATGTAAGGGGCTTTCTCTCAGTAGATGTAGAGTCTTCTTATTCAGGTATCTGATCGGACCAATTTTAGTTCACAAGGGATTACTATGATGACATCCTAATGTACATTCGTGGACTGTACATGTGGTAATAACTGAATGATGACTACTGGGGATGGGTGGAAATATAAGAACATGCCTGTAACTGTAACCTCTGCCCTTTGAAGCCTACAAGCTACAAAAATAAATCCTTGAAATCTCTATTTGATACACAGTTTGTTAGACAAGTAGGAGGGGGCATTTTCAAGCTTTGCTGCCAGGAATAGAAAACCGTGTTTGATTGTAAATATGTACAAGGCTGGTACAATATTCTGATTCTTATGTAATTATGGCAGTCATGTTCCTCCACAAATAGGGGTCAGCATGTGCACCCTGACTGGTCTGCCCTGTGTGTTCTGACAGCTTTCTTTCATAGCCAACATTAAAGGGGTACTCCCCAGGAAAACTTTTTTTTTTTTTTAATCAACTGGTGCCAGAAAGTTAAACAGATTTGTAAATCACTTCTATTAAAAAATCTTAATCCTTCCAGTACTTTTTAGGGGCTGTATACTAAAGAGAAATCCAAAAAAGAAATGCATTTCCTCTGATGTCATGACCACACTGCTCTCTGCTGACCTCTGCTGTCCATTTTAGGAACTGTCCAGAGCAGGAGAAAATCCCCATAGCAAACATATGCTGTTCTGGACAGTTCCTAAAATGGACAGCAGAGGTCAGCAGAGAGCAGTGTGGTCATGACATCAGAGGAAATGCATTTCTTTTTTGGATTTCTCTTTCTGGCACCAGTTGATTAAAAAAAAAAAAAAAAAAAAAAGTTTTCCACGGGAGTACCCCTTTAATTTATAAAATAACTTTAATTAAAATTAAATAAAAATAAAAATATTGGCACTTGCAGTACCATTTCTCACCATTGCTGCAAAAAAAAAATAAATAAATAAATAAAACACACTTTCCATAGACACCAATACAACAGCGCCCCGTTCTTAAAGGAATGGAATGTCTGAACTCCAGGGTTTGTTAAAGGGGTACTCCACTGGAAAACACATTTTTAAAAGCTCAACTGGTGCAAGAAAGTTAAACCAATTTGTAAATTACTTCTGCTTAAAAATCTTAATCCTTCCAGTACTTATCAGCTGCTATATGTTCCACAGGAAGTTTGACCACAGTGCTCTCTGCTGACACTCTTTTTTATTATAAAAGTACAAAACTTTACAAAACATAAAACAAGTTCATTTCACTGTAACAAAATTAACAAAACTGAACATAAAAACAAACTATCCGTCTCAAAATAACAACTTAAACCTTCCTAACTGGCCAGCCCAGATAAACCAAAAATAAATGAATAAATAAATCATTACCTACTATAGTCCAACACACACACACACACATACCTAATGAACATAAATAAAGCTTTCCACGCTGGGATCAAAAACTAAAAATATCCAAACTAGGAAACATAACCACACTGCTCCTCCCCCCAATAACAAAACAAAAATATGGCTAGCTGCCGTAACAAAAATAATCCAACTTGGATAACAAAATATATACATATATATACATATATATATATATACATATACACATACACATATACATACATATACACATACATACATACACATACATACATACATACATACACACATACACATATATATATACACATATACAAATACACTTTTTTTTTTTTTTCCTTTTTTCTTTTTTTTTTTTCTTTTTTTTTTTTTTTTTTCTATACATATATATATATATATTTATATATATACATACACATACACATACACACACACATATATATATATATGTATACACATACACATACACACACATATACACATACATACACATATACATACACACACACACATATATATACATACATATATATATATATACATACATACACCCTTTTTTTTTTTTTTTTTTTTTTTTTTTTAACCTCCCCTACCCCCACCACACACACACACATACATATACCCACAAACAAAAACGAATCCACACTGGGACACAAACATAAACACAAACATAAATATAGTGTACTCTTAACACTATACTATAATAACTGAAAACTGGTCCGACTGCCTTTCTCTCCCAAATAATTATAACATTGTACAAATAAAAAAAAAAAAAAAAAAAAAAATTCAATGTAAAATAAAATAGAAAATATTACAAAAAAACAAAAAAAATAAAAAAAAATAAGGTGTATACATAAAACTATACAGATTATACATAACAAACAACTCAATAACACAGAAAAACAACCTATACTAAACTATCCCATCACCCACCACCCCTTCTGGACATGGGTCAGAGTCCATAGGTCACAGTTTTTGTCCACAACTGACCCATACCAGACCCCCAAAATAGTACCCACTGCAACAGTCCAGTCCTGGGTACAGACCACCACCACCCCCCGAAAACCCCCCACCCAACCTAAAATACACCCCTACCCACCTAATGTAAACAGAACAATATATATACAAAACAATATTTACATACTCTACAACAAGCAATATTAACAGTACAATACACCAAAACCACAAGGCTCAAGTTTGGTTGCCTGCAAGCCCTTTACAATCTTTTCCATAGAAAACAAAACAAAAGGCTAAGGTGACATGCATAGCCCCCCACCAGGAAGAAGGATGGCAATCCTGATAAAATTAAATTTAAATTCCTCTCCCTATCAACCTCTAACCCTATCACTATCCCTTCATGAAACTGACCCTATACTCACCCTAAGATATATACACTATCCCTGGCCAAAATAAGGTACTTCACCTTAAGGGCCTAGTACCTAGGGCACATCAAAAGAAAAACCTCTCCATAGGAGAGAAGCCCTACTGGTACCAAGACTGCCATACTCCAAAGACCTGATCTTCCCAAGGTCACCGGTGATATTCCTACAGACCTCCACCTCGGAGAGGATTTTCTGTTGGGTCGACACTAAACACCGTGCACTCCACGTGTAGTACCTAACCACTAAGCTAACTAAGAATAAAGTGCCCCGGTCTCGGCCACCCAGGGACCTGAATGCCCCATAAGCCCACTCCGGATAGGTAAGGCCGGCAAGTTGACTCCAGCCGATGGAAGCGTCCACCCGGTTGTAAACCCCTATATTAAAGGGACAATGAAGCAGGAAGTGGTCCATGCTTTCCAGCGTGTCCCCGCACTCTTCTCGGGGACATCCCCGGTCATCAGAGTTCCTACACTTCAGGTTGTCCCTTACATATAGCTTCCCCTGAAAGCAGCGCCAGGCCAAGTCCCAAAACTTCTGGGGGATCCTTTTCATGTTCAAAAGATACAACCCCACCCTCAGATCCCGACCTGGGCAGTCCCTGAGCGCCAGAGGCTTCTGAAAGTGGGTCAACAGAACCCGTTTGTCAAGGAACTGCCTTGACTGGGTCCTGATCTCCCACACTCCCAGACCCCACCGACGTATCGCCTTCAGAGTCGGGGTAGCGTAAGCCGGAAGATATCCATGGGGCGTACGGAGGTCCTTCACTTGCCCTCCTGTCTCCCATTCCTGGAAGAAAGGCCGAAACCATTCCCTGCAGGAGAGTACCCACGGAGGAGCCCTCTCTGACCAGAGGTTTGCGATGTTGGCTTTCAAGAAGGTGTTCGTAAAGAACACCACAGGGTTTACCATAGATAAACCCCCTAGTCTCCTCGTGCGGTACGTAACCTCCCTCTTGACTAGGTTCATCCTGTTCCCCCATAACAGTTGGAAAAACAGGCTGTAGATCCTAGTATAGTAAACCTCTGGCAAGATACATACGCTGCCCAGATAGATAAACAAGGGGAGCAGGTACGATTTGATCAGGTGTACCCTTTCCCTGAGGGTCATAGACCAACCCTTCCACTGGTTCACCTTCTGAGTGGCATCCTGGAGCTTACCATCCCAGTTTTTGGTGGGATAATCATCCTGGCCGAATGTGATGCCTAAGACTTTTGCTGATTCTTGGGGCCCTGGAAGGGTGTCCGGGAGATCAAACGTGGGATCCCCCCCTCCCAGCCAGAGACTCTCACACTTATCCCGGTTGATCTTGGACCCGGATGCCTCCGAGTAGCGTTCCACCTCCGACATCACCACATCGACCTCCTCTCTCGAGGAGACGAAAATAGTGACATCATCAGCGTACGCCACCACTCTCTGGGTGACAGCCGGCTCCGCCAGACTCATCCCGACTCCCGCCAACGGCCCACAATCTACCCTCCGGACGAAGGGATCGATTGCGAACACGTATAAAAGCGGGCTCAAAGGACAACCCTGACGGACTCCGGACCCCACCTCAAAAGAGCGGCCAGACCACCCGTTCACAAGCGGGAAACTCTCTGCCCCTGCATACAAGATCTTAAGCCAATTAACAAAAGTAGTTGGTAAGCCATATCTCAGGAGGACGGACCAGAGGTACTCGTGGTTCACCCGATCAAATGCTTTGGCCTGATCCAAGGACAGCAAGTACCCCTTCCAGAGACCTGCACTACTCCGCTCCACTGCCTCCCTGACACTAAGGACAGCACTTAAGGTGCTTCGGCCTGGAACAGAGCAGTGCTGAGCCCCCGAAAGGAGCCGGGGTGCAAACTTCACCAGCCGATTAAACAATATCTTGGCCAGAAGCTTCCTGTCCGTATTGAGAAGAGCTATGGGCCTCCAATTCTCAACACGGCTAGGATCTTTACCCTTTGACAGAAGAATCAGGGCTGACCTCCTCATTGACTTCGGCAGAGTGCCCGAGGAGAGACACTCATTAAATACCTCAGTCAAGAGGGGAGCTAAAGACTCCTTAAAGGTCCTGTACCACTCAGATGTTAAGCCATCCGGGCCTGGCGACTTCTTGGGGGCGAGCCCCTCGATTGCCAGTCTCACTTCCTCTTCCTCTATTTCTTCTGCCAAAACATCAAGAGAGGGGTCTACCCCTGGCTCAGGAATGGTTTCAGTCAGGAAAACCGACATCCTGTCTCGATCTAGATCCTTCCTCCCCAAGAGGTGCGAGTAGAAGGATCTGACGACCTCCAAGATCCCTGATCTGGACCGATTCAGAGATCCTGTACTATCAATCAGTCCTGAAATGACTTTACTACTCACTGACATCTTGCAGTTCCTGTAAGGGTCGGGCGAGCGGTACTTCCCGAAATCCCTCTCAAAAACCAAAGATGCGTGCCTATCGTACTGACACCTCATCAGCAAGGACTTCACTCTGGAGATATCCTCTCGGCTACCTCCAGTCGAGACAAGAAGCTCGAGTTTCCTCCTCAGACCCTGATACAAGCGATACCTGTTCAGGGACCTGAGGCTCGAGAGCTGGCGGAAGAACCCCGCAACCCGCTTCTTGAATATCTCCCACCACTCCAGCTTATTACTACAGAGGCCCAGTAAAGGTACCTGACTCTGAAGAAAATCCTCAAAGGACTGTCTCACCTCTGCTTCCTCCAGCAGGGACGAATTCAGCTTCCAATAACCTTTACCCATCCGGGGGGTCTCTGAAACATTCAGGGAAAACAAAATCATACAGTGATCGGAGAACTCCACCTCAACCACGGACACTGCGGAAGAGACGGCTTCCTCCTTTAAATAAAACCTATCTATCCTAGACCTGCGACTACCTTGATGATAGGTGAAACCCGCGTGGCCCGAGGGGCTCCGGATGTGGGCGTCCTCTAGGCGAGCTTCTCTAGCTATGCTAATCAGTGCCACACTATCGCAAGTCAGCGGACCATTGGAGCCTCTCCGATCTTGGGACCTCGTGACATTATTGAAGTCCCCTCCAAAGATCACTTGCCGACTCGTAAAAAGAAAGGGCTTAATCCTCATAAAGAGATCTTTACGGCCCCGCTTAGTTTGCGGGGCGTAGATGTTAATGAGCCGAAGCTCTTGTCCCTTCATGAAGACATCTAAGATCAGGCACCTCCCCATTTCTAATTCAATAACCCGTCGGCATTCAACAGGAGCGGTAAAAAGGACCGCCACCCCACTGTACGGCTCAGCCGCAAGAGACCAGTGGGAGGGACCACGCCTCCACTCTCTTCTGGCTCTTACCAGAGAGGCTAGATCTGGCAACCTGGTCTCCTGTAAAAAGAAAATGTCAGCTTCAACGCGGCCGAGAAAATCAAAGGCTGCGAATCTAGCCGTATCTGACTTTATGCTGGCACAGTTAATAGATGCCAGCGTCAATGGGGTGAGTGCCGCCATACAGGGTGATTAAATTAGACGGCCACACCCTTTACTTTTTCTTTCCCTTCTTTTTAGCCCCCTCATCCCCCGAAGAAGATGAGAGGGCAGGACCACTCTTAGTTCTTTTTTTTTATTCAGTTTGGTCCATTTGATCCCCATCTACGTCCGGCCCCGGTCTAGCCCTGCCCTCCAAGGAAGGAGCCTCAATAGGACAGGGCCCAGTTCCCCCTGGAGGCTCCTTCTTCCTAGGCACCTGGCCCTCACCTTCCCCCTTCAAGGAGGGGGAGGAGATGGTATCGAGGACGAGGTACCGGTTTGACAGGTCAATCAGAGGGGGGGCAATCAGGCTTCCGTTTTGGACCTGGCCCGTACTACAGGGAACAGAGGGCTCTGACCTCTTCTTTCTCCCTTTTCTTTTGCCCTTGTCTTTCTTTTTAGGCCTCTCTCCACTCTCCTCATCCACACTTTCATAGTGGGAGGAATCGGAAGTGTCGGCCATATTGCCCTCCTCTTTGCGCAGCATCCTGACCTCCTCATCCAGCACGTCCTCCTCCTGGGCTTCAGCGGTTACAGGGCCAGCTTCAGGAGCAGGGGCCGGAGCTACCCCCGCCACCTGGGCACTCTCCAGCTCCCTACTCCTCCTCCGATTTTCGTCCCGCCTTAGTTTGGCGGGGCCCTTTTTCCTCCTCACTAGCCCTGTTGCGCCCCCATCCCTGCCCGTGCCCTCCCCAGCCGAGGCAACTTCACAGCTCTCCTCAGCCGGAGCGGCCGCTGCACGGGCGAAGGCGCTAGGACAACGGCTGAAAGGGTGCCCGAGGACACCACACAGGTGGCACCGGATCTGCCTACAGGATGCGGCCAGATGACCCACCCCACCACACAAAGCGCAGACCTGCACAGTACAGGCTGCGCTAAAGTGGGTGGGGCTGCCACACCTGTGACAGACCTTAGGCTGCCCCTGGTAGAAGACCTGGATCCTATCACGTCCAAGGAAGGCGGCTGACGGAATGTGGGCAACTGTACTCCCTGAACGCTTGAGTTTGACGGAAAACGTCCAGGCCCCAGACCAGATCCCGTGCTCATCAAAGTTTTTCTTGGGCATGTCCGTCACATCCCCATACCGTCCGAGCCAGGTCATGATGTCATAACAAGAAAGCGACTCGTTACGGGTCAAAACGGTCACTTTCTTGACAGAGTTCTGACGGGAAATCGCCTTTACGGCGAAATCCCGCCAGCCGGGCTCGTTCTTCGCCACTTCGTAGTTCGACCAGAAGAGTTCAAGACCCTCCGGCCGAACGAAACTGACGTCAAACTCAGACGAACCATAGGGGTGAATCAGGGCAAAGATGTCGCTCGCCCTGAATTCCATCTGAAGGAGGAGCTCAACCACTTTTGCGCGAGGTGGGCACGCATCCTCGCCCCTCCAAATCAGACGGACCACATTCCTACGGTTATTGTCCTGCCCGGATGTCGGGAGGGACCAGACCACCTCCCCATTCCTCTCTCGAAAAGCCCCCAAACCGTGCCTCTCTATCCAGAAAGACAGGTCGACCTCACCCCTTCCCTCTACCTGGATCGACCTGTCACCCCTGCGTAGAGCCTCCAGGAGGCGCTGTTGCAAGAGGCCTCCAGAGCCGGACGGAGACGGGGACCCCCCTGAACCCCCGGCAGCGACATTGGCATAGCTCCTAGGAGCAGTCACTACCGGGGGGGCAGCCGGACCAGACCCAGAACCAAACCCAGAACCACTAATAACACCATTCACACCACTCCTCTCATCATCTTTCTTCCCATTCATATCACTACTACTCCCACCATCATTCACTCCACTGACTCTCCCACATACACTCCTCTCATCCACAACACTTCCACACTCAGCATTCTCACATCCAGCACTCTTATCCTGACTAACATTTTCTGGGCTGGCTGGGACTTGTAGTGTTGCAGGTTTTATTACACTCTTTTTTTCTGGCTTAGCTGCCGGGGTCGATGCTGATAGTTCCTGCTCCATAGCTGAAGTCACTTCCGGAGTCTGGGGCTGCCCCTCCGGGCGCACCCCAGCTCCTCCCACAGTGCCAGCACCTACTTTTCCCAACCACACGGGTTCTGTGGATGATGCCGGCGCCCGGACACTCCCCCCCTCACAGAGGAGTGCCCCGCAGCGCCCACAGAATACACAGTACTCGGAGGACCGCCCCCCGAGCACACAGACCTACCACTCTCTTCCACCGGCACCCGGACACTCCCCCCCCTCACAGGGGAGTGCCCCGCAGTGCCGGTAATGCCCATAGCACTCGGGGAACCGCCCCCCGAGCACACGGCAGCATAGCTTGCCTCGCCACTGCCCACCATCAGCCCATCCTGCCCCTCCCTACCGGCAAGATGGGTGGGCTTCACATCTATTGCGCCCTCTGCCTTTTCTGACGCCATGCTGTACCCCCCATGCTGGCTCCGTTCCACCACAGAAACGGGGTCTGGCAGTCTGGGGGGCCCAGCAGCCTGAACCAGCTTTGCAGCTGGCCCAGACTGCTGGAAGGGAACAAACACATATTGTACTGTTTCCTGAATCTTTTGTTTCTTAGCTTTTCGCTTCACCACCACATCCTCACACTGATCTTCTCCAAAGGTAAAATTCTGGAGGTGGGCTGGGGACTCCTGCATTATGATCGCCCTCAACAATCCCCCAGCCTCACTTTCCACATCCTCCTCACTATCGCTTGCTGGTAGTGCCACCTGTGCTGGCTCAATGTAGCTGTCCTGTGTTTTGGTGTCATAGGGAGTAGCCACAGGAACAGCATCCATCTCCACAACTTGTGCACTTTCTTCCACCTTCTCCTCCTCCTTTACAGCTTCACCACCATCCTCGCTATCTTCACCGCCACTACTCTCCCCAACATCCACCTCCACCTTACCTGGGGATTTCGTGGCGGCAAACCGGCTGTCGTTCTCAAGCTTTTCCTTAAAGAGACCGCTCCCCTCCAAGATCTCTGCTCTCCTCTCCTCCAGCTGCACAATCTCAGCTTTCAGTGCTGCGATCTTTTTCCTTAACTCTGGCCTGTTCTTTTTTGGTGCAGTGTTCACCAGATTCTGAGCGCCTCGCAGATCTTCTCTGGCCAACTTCAGATCCTTGCCGCACCGATCATACTCAGCAAACCTCGCGGCCAGGCGGGAGCAGTAGTTGGCACTGGACTCCTTGGGCCCTCGCTCTACCCACAACTCCACACTTCTCCTCCTCGCCTTTTGTCCACCAGATCTCTGGCTGGTACCTGTTGCCAGGGGAGCAGAGCCTGCATTGCTGCAGACTCTGCCAGATCTTCTACCCCGGGCCGGAATGGCTGTTGCTGTTTGCTCTCCACCCCCCGCCAGTCTTGAAGAACGGGAGGTGGAGGCCAGGGACGCCATGCAGGGAGGCTCTCCCGAGGAGGCTGCCACACTCCTGGGGAGGCTGATGAAACACCTGCTCTGGTCTGCTGGAAGTCTCTGGAGCACACAAAGAGACACACCCGAATGAGCTGCACACCAAACTGCTCAGGACTACAGGAAGTGCTCTCTGCTGACACCTCTGTCCATGTCAGGAACTGCACAGAGTACAAGCAAATCCCCATAGCAAATCCCTTCTGTTCTGGATAGTTCCTGATATGGACAGAGGTGTCAGCAGAGAGCACTGTGGTCAGACAGAAAAGAACTCCAGAAAGAAATACAACTTCCTGTGGAGCATAAAGCAGCTGATAAGTACTGGAAGGATTAAGATTTTTAAGTAGAAGTCATTTACAAATCTGTTTAACTTTCTGGCACCAGTTGATTCTGTTCACCCAGTTCTCACTATCGCCATCTCTGGCAGTTGTGATCATCACATGCAGTGAAACCATGCCTGCAAGGTACGTCGCATAGCCGCACAATGCTGCCATAACATCGTGCAGCTATTGGTCATTAAGTGTGGGCGTGGTTTTGCCTGCATGCAATGATTTCAACTACCACTGGCCAACTCTAGCCTCAAAAGAAATACACTGCTCAAAAAAATAAAGGGAACACTAAGATAAGACATCCTAGATCTGAATGAATGAACTAATCGTATAAAATACTTTGAATGTGCTGATCCAACTTTGATGTCATGTCTTTAAAACAAGTCAAAATGAGGCTCAGTAGTGTGTGTGGCCTCCATGTGCCCGTATAACCTCCCTACAATACCTGGAAATGCTCCTGGACAGTCTGTGGTGCAATGTTTTTCACTGGTGAATGGATCAAGACATGATGTCCCAGATGTGCTCAATCGGATTCAGGTCTGGGGAACGGGAGGGCCAGTCCATAGCATCAATGCCTTCCTCTTGCAGGAACTGCTAACAAACTCCAGCCACATGAGGTCTAGCATTGTCTTGCATTAGGAGGAACCCAGGGCCAACCGCACAAGCATATGGTCTTGCAAGGGGTCTGAGGATCTCATCTTGGTACCTAATGGCAGTCAGGCTACCTCTGGCAAGCACATGGAGGGCTGTGCGGCCCCCCAAAGAAATGCCACCCCACACCGTTACTGACCCAGTGCCAAAGTGGTCTTGCTGGAGGATGTTGCAGGCAGCAGAACGTTCTCCACAGCATTTCCAGACTTTGTCAGGTCTGTCACATGTGCTCAGTGTGAACCTGCTTTCATCTGTGAAGAGCACAGGGCGCCAGTGGCGAATTTGCCAATCTTGGTGTTCTCTGGCAAATGCCAAATGTCCTGCATTGTGTTGGGCTGTAAGCACAACCCCCTCCTGTGGTTGTCAGGCCCTCATACCACCCTCATGGAGTCTGTTTCTTACAGTTTGAGTGGACACATGCACATTTGTGGCCTGCTGGAGGTCATTTTGAAGGGCTCTGGCAGTGCTCCTCCTGCTCCTCCTTGCACAAAGGCGGAGGTAGTGGTCCTGCTGCTGGGTTGTTGCCCTCCTACGGCCTCCTCCACATCTCCTGATGTACTGGCCTGTCTCCTGGTAGAGGCTCCATGTTCTGAACTCTACGCTGACAGACAAAGCAAACCATCTTGCCACAGCTCGCTTTGAAGTGCCATCCTGGACGAGCTGAACTACCTGAGCCACTTGTGTGGGTTGTAGACTCCGTCTCATGCTACCACTAAAGGGAAAGCATGGCCAGCGTTCAAAAGTGACCAAAACATCAGCCAGGAAGTATAGAAACTGAGAAGTAGTCTGTGGTCACCTCCTGCAGAACCACTCCTTTATTGGGGGTGTCTTGCTAATTGCCTATAATTATCACCTGTTGTCTGTTCCATTTGCACAACAGCATGTGAAATTGATTGTCAAGCAGTATTTCTTCCTGAGTGGACAGTGTGATTTCACAGAAGTGTCATTGACTTGGAGTTACCTTGTGTTGTTTATGTGTTCCCTTTATTTTTTTGAGCAGTGTATTTTCAAGACACGGGGAGAATAAAAGTGTGATGCTCTGACCAAGTCTTTTAGCCATCAAATCCTTGTGCTTGCCCAACAAATTAGCTTCAAGAACTGATTGCTACCTAATATTTCACTTATTGACAGGTTATTACACAATTACATGTTATAATATTATATACAGTATTATAGTATAACAGGAGAATCATTGTTCTTTACATTACCTCTTGCATTGATCATGGCTTCACAGATGTGTCTGCAAATATGTGGCCTGCAGAGTAGTGTTGCTCGCGAATATTCGCAAAGCGAATTTTATTCGCGAATATCGCATATTCGCGAATTTGCGAATATTCACGAATATAGCACTATATATTCGTAATTACGAATATTGTTTTTTTTTTTTTTTTTCACAGTACATATCACAGTGATCATCCCTCTCTGCTTCCATCTTGTGTGGTGTAAAGAAGGCTCTAATACTACTGTGTGAGACTGCATTTTCGCATATGCAAATTTTTGTTCATGCAAATTTTTGTATACGCGAATTTTCGCGTATGCGAAAATAAAACGAGGGTATTACGAATATGCGAATATTCGCGAATATATGACGAATATTCGTCCATATATTCGAGAATATTCACGAATTCGAATATGGCCTATGCCGCTCAACACTACTGCAGAGTTGTTTAGGCTGGTTAATAGCAGCTTGTCACTAAATGACATGCTACACGGTACTGTAAACTGCAACCTCTTTGCTGTTTATAATTTTGTAGGGCAATAGTGAAGAGCTTTAAACTTTGATAGGGAACCATTTTACCATTGTTTTTCATTTCAGATGCAGGTTGCGTGGTTGGGGTACAGGCTCTCCAGCTAACATTATTTGTGCCCTTTTTGTCATGATCTTCACAAAGCACATTCTGTTTCATTGTCTTATATGGAACCTATGTTAAAGGGGTATTCCGGGCAAAACCATTTTATTTCCCTATCCAACGGAATAGGGGATAAGATGTCTAATCGCGGGGGGCCCACCGCTGGGACCCCCCGTGTTCTCCCTGCAGCTCCCGCATTCTACGTGGGAGCTGCATCTCCAGTTTTGGAAACCTCCGGGTTTGGGGGACTGGGGACGTGACATCACGACACGCCCCCTCCATTCATGTCTTTGGGAGGGGGCATGATGGCCATCACGCCCCCTCCCATAGACAGGAATGGAGGGGGTGTGGCGTGATGTCACGTCCCCAGTCCCAGAAACCCAGCGGCGCCCCCCCACAATCAGACATCTTAGGATAGGGGATACATTTTTTTTGCCCGGAATACCCCTTTAAGTGTATATGTAAGCGTACTGGCAGAGTGGTATGATGACTTATATTTTTTTTGAACCCAATGGACCAAACAGTCAATGAGCAACTCTTAAAATGGCACACTGCAGAAAATCATTGGCCTTTGTGGTCATGTGCAAATGCCTGCCCCTGGTCAATTTTCTTAGCAGGGGCAGGAAACCCCTTTAAATGGCCATCAAGTTATACTACATTCCTGCCATCACATGTCAATGATTGCTGAGGTTATAGAAGCAATGGATGTGGTCATCAGCTCATGGTCAAGGCAGTTGTTTTTAGAGATGAGACTATCCCTAAATGCATAGAGGGACATAGGAATCAGTAATGGCAGGAAATATATTGCGTCATCGTGTCAAACTTGTCATCAGCTGTTGTAGGATCTTCTAAACCAGTCCAAAAGTTTTAATCTTGAATAAATTAATAAAAAAATGTCACTGAACAATTAAGTGCAGTAATTTCCAAGTGCAATACTTTCCTCTTCACATCCTATCAATGAGGCCGCTAAGCCGTATGTGACTTTCCATTATCAGTCTATTAATGGTTTTAGAAGCACAGGGATGGTGAATGGCTCTTACGTAATGCTCTAACAACCTGTGCATTAGGAGAATGACTAGCAATTTAGCTATAAAGATCAGGAAACAGAATTAAGCATTTAATGTATATTGCCATATTTCTAAGTAGTAATTTATGTTTACATGTCTTTTTCCTTAAGGCATTGAGAACCATCAGTCCACACAATGCAAACATCACTTTATATGATAAATCTCCCTTTTAAAGCACTCTGGACAATTATAGTGGGTTAAGGAAAATGTGCTAAAACCCACCCAACATACATAGTATAGGGAGAGTAATAGACACTTATCAGCCCTTTGCTCTGCCTTAAGTCTGCTATAACCACAAAATCCAGAGCTTGTTCTGCATCACCAGTAGCACAGGCTTCTGAGATGAGTGGATGTGTTGAGCTTTAGATACATTTACTCACAGTTATTGGTATAAAAAAGGCAAAAACAAAAATAAGTTAATACAACTGTATATCAAAGGGTTCTCCCTGTTGAACAGTAGCCATGCAAAACATTCACATCAGGGACCCCGGTTGGAGTCAAACCACATAGGCTTCTCTGCCATATAACATATTCCATGAATTAGAGACAACACTCTGCTTTGTGATGATTTATTAATTACTTTGCCCACATATCTATAAAAGGATAGAACACGTTTCTATAGACCGAATATTGTGCGTTTCACACTTACTACAAACATGAAACTAACAGTATTGAGCCTGAAGAAGGGCGTGGGTTTTGCTCAAAGCCTTATACTTTATTCACATATTGATGTATAATCAATAGTGCTAAGCTAAGGATTCTTAGAAGAACTTGTGCCCACTCTATACTGTATTGTGAAGCCACATTAAGACGTATTACGACACAGTAAGGTGAAGGGCACATTACAAAGTAGGTTTCAGGTCCTTTTAGAAATCCAGAATTTTTGCCAAAGAGTTTTAAGCTAAGGCTCTCTGGGACTACTAAATTGATGTATTATGGGAGCTTTTACTATCAAATTAGTGGGCATCCCACACTTCACGCCTTTGCCAATAAGCTATTTGAGGGGCCATGGTGCTCTAGCTACTTGTTTACCAGGGAAAGGTCCATATTTGTACCTGGTATTACGGTTCAGTCCTGTTCACTTGCTCAGAGTTGTAATAGCAGGCACAGCCACCACCAAAAATGTTAAGTTGTGCCCGGTAAATAGTAAAGGGGGCAGAGTGCTGGAGGTCCACACCTCTTTCTGTCAGTTGGGTGCCTAGGGTTGAACCTCACCAATCGGATATTGATGGCCTATCCTGGACAACTCCTTAGAGCCTATGACAGCTTAGCATGAGGTCCACCTTGATGCATTTTGTTACAAACCTCTTAGGGTAAAAATCTAAGTGTTGGGGTTAAGACTTTACATTCTTTTTACTGCAAAGTCTAAGCAGAAGGAGTTTGACTTTACCGTGCGAATATGCTGTTAGAATACTGCAAGTGAAGTAAATATGATATTTAGGGGCCTAAAATCAAAGAACTTGCACAATCCAAAATTATTGTTCAATAAAAATAAAAAAAATTTGCAACAAAATGTGTATTTGTTATTGTAATATATGTGTGGAAGGAATACATTCCTTCCACACATAAAGAGAAAAAACTTGCATTGCCTTTTTCTTTCAAGTAGTATGGAGGCCAATATACTGGGGCCAATAGAGATGAGTGTCCAGAATAGGTTACTGTATTTAAGTGGGTGGTAAATTTATGTAGGGATAACTTGGGATATTGATCAAACTTGTGCAGAGAAAAAGTTGACTATTGGACCATAGACCAATCAGATCGCTTCTTTCATGTTTCAGAGGCCTTTAAAAAAAAAAAAAAAGCAATCAGATTTTTTTCTCTGAATAGGTTTTGATCACTCTCCTCAACTATAACCACAAGTCCTACAAACCAAACTATGGGAAATTGTCTCAAGGTTTATAAAAAAAAAGTGATGGGGTAAAAAAAGCACCAAGTTGTTATGTCCCAGGTGGTTACGGACAGAAGCACCAAGTTGTCATGTCCCAGGTGGTCAGGGGTATAGTAGTGGTAACCAGTGCCCAAAGGGTCTTTGGCATGCCCCCTTTCAGAGAAATAAAGCAGAGTTTTTCTGAAACAAAAATAATAATTCTTTTTGGCTGGTTGGTTGGAGAACCAGCGTCTTTAGATACAGTAAACGCTCACTCAGCAGATTATGTGCCCGGTGCACAGCTCTAATTCAGTCACCGCACAATCTTTCTTGTTTTCTAGATCTGAATGCCTACACTGAGGTGCGAGTTAGACTGATAACTTTTCATAGCAACTCATAAAAATAAATTCCAGCAAATCGCTTGAGAGGAAAAATTGCATTTATATATAAAAGTGAGCTCTCTGCACAACTTAACTTCATTGCGTACACAGGCAGCAGACTGCACAAATGAGAGCTCCTGATCAATCTGAGCATTAAAACCAATTTGAGTTTTTATTTTATATTTTATGATCAATTGTGTTACTGTCAAATAACTGGTTTGGCTCCATTGTTCTGCAACTGTGTTCTATTGCTAAATGTACAACTAATATTCCCTGTTAACCCTCTAAGGCATTGTGCACACAAAGCAAAATGATGAAGAAAATGTCCTTGTTGAAATGTTGGAGCTGAATCCTCTTTTCGCTCCATGTGGAAATAAAGTAGAATTGGCACGTATATGGTGAGGAGTTTTGGTGAAGGATGTGGCAGTTTTGGAGTAGAATAGCAAAGTCCTATTGACTTAAATAGAATTTTTCCTTACTAATTCTGCCTTAGAAATTGACATACAATTCTTCAGGCAGAATTAAAATTAGGATCAGAAATTTATGCTCTAAAATTACGGTTAAAATCAGATTCCAGGCAGAATTCACGCTGAATACAGGTACGTTGACATGATCGTAAAATCGTAGCGGGTTACCTGCTGCAAAAAATCTGCTGTGAGTTACATTCTCTTCAATGCGTCTGTCAAAAATCCACAATAGTGGCACATTTGTAGATTGCCAGTGGACCTGTTAAAGTTAATGGTAGCATAACTTACACTTGTTTTCCCGCAGTGAGTAGCAAACATGTGAAAGTACCCTTAGGGTTTCGTACCGAGCTGGCACTTCAAGCTACATGCACAGCTTGCCAGCTCGGCACGAAACCGCGCAGTCCTACCCGCACCCCCTGCCTCCCCTCCCTTGCTGTTACATGTTACCCGTCTTACATCCTGGATTAAAGGAATCTTATTCTTGCATGAAATGGTGAGTTGCTGAGTCTCCTTTGCTTTTCCATTACCCTTAGGGTATGTTCACACGTACGCAGATTTGATGCACAGGATTTTCTGCTGCAGATTTCAATGTAAGCTAAATGACTGGGCACGGCTTCTAATCTGCAGTTACAAATCCTGAGCATCAAATCTGCGCAGGATCCTGTATGTGTGAACGTACCCTTAGAAGTAGAATATACATGAAAATCAGCACAGATGCTTGGAATTACTCAGCGTACAAACACTAAAAACATTTATTGAAAAGTTAGGCTGGTTAAAGTATTCAAGTTAGTATTCAAGTTAGTTACCTTGCTGTCGGAGCTCCGCTTTCAAGCATCCGGAAGTTATTGTTCCCTTCCCATAGACTTTCGTTGAGGGGGGCGGGCGTGACATCACGAGGGGCGGCCCTGAACACGGAAGCCTGCACACACATCATTTGGAACAATAATTTCCGGACGCTGGAAAGCGGAGCTCCGACAGCAAGGTAACGGAGTACCCCTTTAAGTATTATTGCACATATTGAAAGTACATGAAGAATACATCTTCTAAGGGTATGTTCATACTACAGAATCTCTGAGTAAATTTTGTTCAGGAATTCCGCTTCACAAACCTAACATTTCTGTGAATGGATGTTCTGTTGACCCATTATCACTGCAGTATTTCAGCTGTAGAAATTGATCTGCCGAAAGAATGAATATCAGTCAATTCGTTTTAATGGAAAGTGACACCACATTTGCCCTGCCACTTTCACTGCTAAAACATAAATGGGGGATTTATCAAAACCTGTAAAGAGGAAAAGTTGCTGAGCTGTCATGCCCCCTCCCATAGGCTTGCATTGAGGGGGGCGGAGCATGATGTCACACGGGGCAGAGCCTTGATGTCACAACACTCCGACCCCGTGATCGGCAGTAATCAGACCCGGAGCCAACACCCTCCGGGGACTGATTTTAAATGGGGTGCGGCGTGCATGGGGATGAGATGTCTAAGCGCCATAGTACCCCTTTAAAGGGGCTATCCAGGAATGGAAAAATAGTGCTACTTTCTTTCAAAAACAGCACCACACCTGTCTTCAGGTTGTGTGTAGAATTGCTGCTAAGTTCCCTTGAAAGGAATGTAAACAAGTAAGTTGTAATACTACACATAACCTGATCACAGGGGTGGTGCTGTGTTTGAAATAGATGTGCTGTGTTGTTCTATTCCTGGACAAACCCTTTAAAGTAGTAGAGCCCTTGCATGTGGTGTACTGGAACACCCCTTTTCCAAGTACTATATATTGCACATAATGGCCCTCATTTACTTAGAAAGTCAGGTCGGGTTTCTAGTTGTATTTGAACCCGATACCTTAGTTTTCACGCTTATTTACTAATGTGTCGCAATCATTTTTGCAAGTAATTTTTTTTTGTGTTGCACGCTCGTATTTGTGTCGCATTTAAAAAAAAAAAAAAAAAAAGACTACGTAGTAAGCCTGGAAGTCTCGGAGGTGAAAGGCAGACTCCATTTTGGCAGCTATGTCCCGCCGCAAAGACAAAATTTTTGCAGCCTTTCAGGGATTCCTGAACAGCCAGTTTCCACAGGATGATGGTCCTGTCATGGAATGTGTAAGTCAGCCGTCCTGTTCCTCAGACCGCATCCCTGAAACTCGTTCAAGACCTGACAGGAATGTCTGTGAGGCCTAGGTTCAACCTAGTCAGACAGTTCTTATTGAGGAAAATATTGATCTAGAAGATGAGGGAGGGCCTGAAGATGGGTCTCAAGATCGGAAGCAAAGATTCACTCCTGAGGAAAGCACCTTATTGTTGTAGAGGTATTTTTTGATTATTGAAATGTAAAGTCATATATCTTAGAAGGGATAATAACATTATTGTTTTCAATACTACTATACTGACTACTCTTTTTCAATATTGCAATTCTAGTTGATAGGGTGTGGTGGGGAGGGGGGGGTTTTGAGGGTGTGCGTTTGCTGGGTTAGTGATTTTTTTTTGGGGGGGGGGGGTTCATAAGTTGTTTTTTGCTTCAACATTACGTTCTTATTTGCTAAAATCAACTGTAGTGTTACGTGTGCTCTAGTCTGCTCCTTTTGTCCCTCCATGAACTTCTTTAATAGTTACCTATAAAGACTGGTTTATTTTATGTAAAAAAAAAGAAAATGGCAGCAGCACACTTGGTCAACAAAATGGAGGCTCTTATCGCATTTTTTGATCAAAACGTGTCCCCCCATCCACCACGCGGAGGTGGCCTCATATAGGGTGGGACCCTAACATTCACTCACCTCAGGCTGGGCGACATGCTGGATCCACTAACAACCTAAAACCCCCTCCTGTGAAAATAGGGGAGGGGATGCACGGCTACAGAGGGAGTCACTCCCCCCACATTGCACAGCAAAAACAAAGTGAAACAAAAATGTAGCTAGCACCTAGCCCAATACACGGGTGCACGCTGCTGTGGCAAGTACAAGACATGTAAAAAAAAAATAAAATGGCAGCAGCACACTTGGTCAACAAAATGGAGGCTCTTAGCGCACTTTTTGATCAAAACGTGTCCCCCCATCCACCACGTGGAGGTGGCCTCATATAGGCTTGGACCCTAACATTCACTCACCTCAGGCTGGGCGACATGCTGGATCCACTAACAACCTAAAACCACCTCCTGTGAAAATAGGTGAGTGAATGTTAGGGTCCCATCCTATATGAGGCCACCTCCGCGTGGTGGATGGGGGGACACTTTTTGATCAAAAAGTGCGCTAAGAGCCTCCATTTTGTTGACCAAGTGTGCTGCTGCCATTTTCTTTTTTTATTTTTTTATTTTACATGTCTTGTACTTGCCACAGCAGCATGCACCCGTGTATTGGGCTAGGTGCTGGCTACATTTTTGTTTCATTTTGTTTTTGCTGTGCAATGTGGGGGGAGTGGTTCCCTCTGTAGCCGGGCATCCCCTCCCCTATTTTCACAGGAGATGGTTTTAGGTTGTTAGTGGATCCAGCATGTCGCCCAGCCTGAGGTGAGTGAATGTTAGGGTCCTATCCTATATGAGGCCACCTCCACGTGGTGGGTGGGGGGACACATTTTGATCAAAAAGTGCGCTAAGAGCCTCCATTTTGTTGACCAAGTGTGCTGCTGCAATTTTCTTTTTTTTTACATGTCTTGTACTTGCCACAGCAGCTTGCACCCGTGTATTGGGCTAGGTGCTGGCTACATTTTTGTTTCATTTTGGTTTATTTTATGCTTTCCTTGCAAAGCTCGTATTTGTGTCGCATTTTTTTTTAAGTAAAACAAAAAAATATATACATAGAAACAATCAAATAAAAAAAGAATCAGTCACTAATTTATGAGAAAGAACCATCACACCAAAAAATACAACATATCAGGCTTTCCATTGGTTAGATAGGGCTATTTGCAACAGGTCAGAGCTGTGGGGAAAAAAAAACCACAATTCGGGTGCTTTAAAATGATAAATATGTGTGAAAGGGCCTTCTTTGTCGGGACACGCCTCTTTTTCGGGTTCCAGCCTACCCGAGTCGCATGACTCGGGAAGAACCGTCGCGCACTGGCAAAAGTTGTCGGGTTGTGAATAGTAAATGAGGGCCAATATAGTGTACATGTTATTTAGTACATGCTTTTCAGCTCCCACCATTTAGTAAAGAAATAATGTCAACTCATGCAGCAGTAATATCCGCTACGAAAGTACAGTATCCTGTTCTGGTGGGCAACCGCAAGCTTGTTTTGTTAGACTATTGAGTGAACTTACTACCAGAGCGGGACATTTATCAATGTTGTGTAAGGTAGTATAGATTTTACCCCTGTTTGCTTGGTGTATTATTTGCACAATAGCTCAAAATATACCAAAATGTGTTCAATTATAGAAAAAGTGGGCTGCAGAGATAGGTTTAAGCTTAGTGCCCTGGCACTTTTGTACGTGTCCTATTAGGTGGTGTAGGTCTGTGCAAAAAAAGTAGTCTTTGCGCAAAAAAAAAAAAAAAAAAGCACGTCTAAATTTTATTTGCACAAATAATAAATACAGCTCCACTGCAAAAAATGGTGTACAGTGCACCAAACAGTAGACAACTTTGAAAGATGTTCTACCGAAAATTGTGCCCAAAAAAAAAAAAGTGCAAAAAATGCAGGGACATTTAGAACATTGAAGTGGTGTAAAGCCAATGATAAATGTCCACCACTGACACTAACTCATTGACTCATCTCTGGACTCACCACTTTGAACTGCATCACTAGCGTGTGGTTGGTAAGAAACGGAGAAGTAGTCAAGATATTTATTAGGATGTTGAGGTTCACACACTGAACAGCATCAGGACCTTGTGTGTGCTGCAGTCACGGAACTCATGAAATTCATCAAAACCTGTCCAGAGGAAAAACTGCTGAGTTGCCCATAGCAACCAATCAGATCGCTTCTTTCTTTTTTGAAAAGGCCTCTGAAAAATGAGAGAAGCAATCTGATTGGTTGCTATGGACAACTCAGCAACTTTACCTCTAGACAGTTTTTGATAAATCCCCCCCTAATAGTTCTGACCCAAGTGTCAGGACCCTGTGTGGTAGTTTGGTTGGGTGGTCTATGTGAAACCATGGAGCACAGCCTATTGGGAATCTGCCTAATAGAGTATACAGTGGTCCCTCAGCATACGATGGTAATATTTTCCAAACGGACCATTGTTTCGTTTGTTGAAACCATCGTATGTTGAGGGATCCGTGCAATGTAAAGTATAGGACAGTAGTCTACAACCTGCAGACCTCCAGATGTTGCAAAACTACAGCACCCAGCATGCCCGGACAGCCGTTGGCTGTTCGGGCATGCTGGGAGTTGTAGTTTGCAACATCTGGAGGTCCGTAGGTTGAAGACCACTGGTAGAGGAAGTTCTACTTGCCTGTCCCCGCCGCTCCGGACCGTCTCTGCTCGTCACCGCTGCCCTGGATGTTGCCCTCCATCACTGTCACCACGTCCCCGGGGTGTCCCCGACGCTCTGGCAAGGTCTCTGCTTCCCCGGCATCCTCGCTCTCCGTCGCCGCTCTCTGTCGCCGCCATCACGTCGCTACGCACGCCGCTCCTATTGGATGATGAGACGGCGTGCGCAGCGCCGTGATGACGACGATGGAGAGTGCCGATGATGCAGGGGATCCCGAAGAGGACGCGCCGGAGCCCCGAGGACAGGTAAGTGATCATCACCGGACCACACGGGGCACCATAAACGGCTATCAGGTGGCAGCTGAAGCAGTCTGCGCTGCCGAATAGCCATTTATGCGATGGCTTCGACATACAAAAGCATCGTATGTTGATGCTGCCTTCAATATACGATGGCCTCTGTGAGGCCATCATATGTTGAAATGATCGTATGTCAGGGCCATCGTAGGTCGGGGGGGGGGGGGGCACTGTATAATCAATCTGGTCCTGGTATAACCATTTCATCCATTGAGGATGTTTGTCCAGCCCATGCTTTGTGAGTAAAGTGATGGGAACGGTGGTTGATGGAAGACTGAAGGCCATTTCTCCATTTGCTCCTACTATATTTCAACCCTAATTGTATTAAAAAAAAATAGTAAAACCAACTGATCTATTGATCTTTATATGTATATTTACATTGGTAGTAGACAGGTAGTAACTTTCATTTAAATACTGTATTCTATTTTATACCAGGCAACACAAGATGATGCTAGAAAGGGGAAGCCATTTTTTCTCCCTATAGGTTTTGACCTACAAGATTGCAGACTATGGGTTTTTGGAAAAAAAATACTACTCTCAACAATATAATGAAAGGTCTGATCATTTCATGGGTCAAAGACCTCAGTTATCTCATATACTTATTATAGTGTCTTTTAGTTTGGATTGCATGTAAAACTATCAAGCGGGTCCATGAACATAGTAAGGGTGAAACACACATGACCACACACAACCTTTCTCATTTCCGTACAGTAGACCTCTAAGGAATAATTGGACAAGTAGGACCAGCAGCAAGATGAATGGCCAGAATCACAGGACATTTAAAAGGGACTGGGCATGGGCCACACAGGCTTCTGGGAATGAAAATCATTATGCATCATAATGGTTCCTGGAGAATAAACATAAAAAAATCGCTAACTAATGGGACCTCTGGCAGTTACGACGGAATTGGGGCTTATTTTGCGCTGAATTTTACCACATAAACGCTGGAAAGAAAAGTCCCATTGACTAATGAGCTTTTCTGTTGTTTATTCTTTATTATTTGTTCTTTTGATAGAATCTGGATCTGCATAATAAATTCCGCTACTGAATTTCCGTAGTATGCACTGAGCAGAAAAATCCTTTTTGAGATCAATAGTATTCCGCTCGGGATTATTTCTGAGAGGAATATCTGTAGTGTGTATGAGCCCTAAGACTATGTTCACACAGCAGAATTTCTGTATAGAATTTATAGCCAGTATACTTCAATGGAATTCCGCTGTCCCATTTACACAGCAAAATTTCTGCTACAGGAATTCCATTGAACGGAACTGGCTATGAATTCATGCAGAATTTTCATGAAGAATTCTGTGCAGAAATTCTGCTGTATGAACATAGCCTAAAGATAAATGTATACTATTTTCTGCAGGCTCAAAGGCATGGCCGTCTTTACTTTTGAATCCTGCAAGAAACAGTGTACGTTTAAAAATGGACCAAACATACTGGACTTTCAGACTAAGTTTGGTCCATTGAAATTAGTGTGGATATGGTATGGTATACATCAGTTCAGCTGGTTTGCTACCACAATTGTACAGGTAGTCTTAGAAGTTAAAGTAGCCTTACAGATTTTGCACTGGGCAAAGCTTAAAGGGGTACTCCAGTGGAAAACTTTTTTTTTTAATCAACTGGTGAGGAAACTCATTTCTTTTTGGAACACAGAGCTCTCTGCTGATATCTCTGTCCATTGGGTCAGAGATGTCAGCAGAGAGCATAGCAAACATATGCTGCTCTGGAAAGTTCCTAAAATGGACAGAGATGTCAGCACAGAGCACTTTTCTCGTAATTCAGCAGAGAGCACTGTATTCCAAAAAGAAAATAATTTCCTCCGTAGTATTCAGCAGCTAATAAGTACTGGAAGGAATACAATTTTTTAATGGAAGTAATTTACAAATCTGTTTAACTTTCTGGCACCAGTTGATTTAAAAAAAAAAAAAAAAAGTTTTCCCGCGGAGTACCTTTAACGACGAAGGACGTATATTTTCGTCCTCTGCAGGCTCCTGCGATATGCCACGGGGTCACACGGTGTCCCCGCGGCATATCGGGTCGGTCCCGGTGGCTATCAACGGCCGGGACCCGCGGCTAATACAGGACATCACCGATCGCGGTGATGCCCTGTATTAACCCTTCAGACGCAGCGATCAAAGCTGACCGCCGCGTCTGATGTGAAAGTGAAAGTGACCCGGCTGCTCAGTCTGGCTGTACGGGATTGGGGCGTCCCGAACAGCTTTCAGGACACCGGGAGGGACCTTACCTGGCTCCTCGGTGTCCGATCGACGAATGACTGTTCCATGCCTGAGATCCAGGCAGGAGCAGTCAAGCACCGATAACACTGATCACAGGCATGTTAATACACGCCAGTGATCAGCATGAGAGATCAGTGTGTGCAGTGTTATAGGTCCCTATGGGACCCATAACACTGCAAAATAAAGTGTTAATAAAGGTCATTTAACCCCTTCCCAAATAAAAGTTTGAATCACCCCCCTTTTCCCATAAAAAATAAATAAAACTGTGTAAAAACAGGGCGCACGCACGGGATGTCAGTGTCATCTTCCGGCGGCCCACGCATTTTTAAAGTTAACGCGGGGGCCGCCGCAGAGAGGTAACCGCCGGGACATCCTTGTGTCCTGAAAAGATTTTTTGGGACACAGGGATGTCCCGAATGTGACGGGCCCCCCCTGCGGGCACGGGGCCCAGAGCAGGCGCTTCATGAGCGCCAATGATGATCCGGCCCTGGTGGGCACCACCACTCTGCACAAAAGATTAATTTACAGCATATTGAGAAAATTACCCTTAACAGTCTTTGGAATGTTCTAGATTGAAGAAGTTAGTACTTTCTAATACACAGATTATACACTTTTGGTGAAAATAAAAAATACACAGATACTATAAATCAGGTATTTCTTCAAATGACATTTCCATCCTGGCTGTTTAGATTAAATTAAAAAGTCAGTCCCTGCTTACATAGGAGAAATCTCTAATTTCTCATACAACATAAAACAGCTGTAAAGAGTCCTGGTCGCTGTAAACCACTCCGTTAAGTTTAATATGAATTCTGCCCACTTGCTTTATCTGGCAATTTGTTGCAGGAATATTTCATTAGGATCCTGCACTCTACAGACTCTAGGAAAAGCTTTGCAGATAAAGTAAGACCGGAGATTGCATTAAAGTTGACGACTTTATTCTTTTAAACCTTTTACCACCTGGTTGAAAAGGAACAATAAACCTGAAGTCCATTTTGCCTATAGTTACTGCATAGTTGACACAATCTATGGTTCTGTGTTATCGGCCATTAAAGGGGTACTCCACTGGAAAACATTATTATTTTTTTTTTAAATCAACTGATGCCAGAAAGTTATTCAGATTAGTAAATTACTTCTATTTAAAAATCTTAAATGGGCACTGTCACCAAACTTTTTTTTGATATCTTGTAGTACTTATGTCCTACAACATATGTACTACAACATATCTCTAATATAAACCTATTACATTTTTTTGCATTAAAATAGTTAATTTTAATGTTGAAAACCGGCCACTAGGGGTCGCCCTCCTAGTGGCCGACTGCAGGCTAGCGTGAATTCGGACTGATGCCGGCCGGGCATCGGTCCAAATTCATTCAGCCTGTGCTCGCTCCCTGCCTGTCAATCAGAAAGGGGGGAGCGAGCAATGAGAGCGCATTGGCTCCTTAGCTTGACACACTTGAGGTATGGGGGGGGGGGTTCAGGGGTGCGCCGCTGCTGCTGCTCAGCA
This sequence comes from Hyla sarda, assembly GCF_029499605.1. Classification (NCBI taxonomy): domain Eukaryota; kingdom Metazoa; phylum Chordata; class Amphibia; order Anura; family Hylidae; genus Hyla; species Hyla sarda. The sequence goes on from NC_079194.1 coordinate 196,777,370, forward strand.
CTAGAGGCATGGGGGGGGGAGCGGGTTTCGGGGGAGCGCCACCGCTGCTCAGCACATGAGGCATGGGGGGGGAGTGGAGTTCGGGGGAGCGCCGCCGCTGCTCTGCACTAGAGGTATGGGGGAGCGGGGTTCGGGGGAGCGCCGCGGCAGGCTCTGAACTAGAAGTATGGCTGGTGGGGAGCAGGGTTCGGGGTAGCACCGCTGCGCTAACAAAGTTATTGTTTTCACCACAGGGTGCCTCCAGCTGTTTCACCACTACAACTCCCAGCATGCCCTGACAGCCAGTAGATGTCAGGGCAAGCTGGGAGTTGTAGTGGTGAAACAGCTGGAGGCACCCTGTATAGTGAACTAAGGGCAGAAGTGTCAGCCCCAGCAGGCATCAGTGACGTCACACCTGCTGGGGAAGTCTTCATGGAAGTGAGCACACTACCAGGCAGACAAAAAGCCATTTTAATATAGTAAAAAAAAAAAAAAATGTAAAGGCAGGGAGGGTGTTAGGGATAGATGGGCAATAGGCAGGGACAGAAAAAAAAAACAGATGGTGGGAGCTACACTTTAAAGGACATATCCAGTGGTGAAAAACGTATCCCCTATCCTAAGGATAGGGGATGAGTTTCAGATCACGTGGGGGGGGGGGGGGGGGGCCCGCGATCTCCTGTACGGGGCCCCCGACAGCCCGCGGGAAGGGGGCGTGTTGACCACCGCACAAAGCGGCGGCTGACACGCCCCCTCAATACAATTCTATGGCAGAGCCGGAACGCTGCCTTCGGCAATCTCCGGCTCTGCCATAGAGTTGAATTGAGGGGGTGTGTCAGCCGCCGCTTCGTGCCCAACGAGCCGGGGCCCTGTACAGAGAGATTGTGGGGGCCCCCAGCAATCGGACCCCCGCGATCTGAAACTTATCCCCTATCCTTAGGACAGGGGACACGTTTTTCACCACTGGACTACCCCTTTAATCTTGAATTTCCTTTCTGTCTGACCACTGTGGTCTCTGCTGACACCTCTGTCCACTTAGGAACTGTCAAGAGCAGGAGATTTGGGGAAATGGGGATTTGCTCCTACTTTGGACAGTTCCTAAAATGGACAGAGGTGTCAGCAGAGAGCACTGTGGTCAGACAGAAAGGAAATTCAAAAAGAACTTCATGTGGAGCATACAGCAGCTGATAAGTACTGGAAGGATTAACATTTTTAAATATAAGTCATTTACAAATCTGTTTATCTTTATGGCACCAGTTGATAAAAAAAATGTTTTCCAGCAGAGTACCCCTTTAAAGCTTGAAAGGAGATGACTGAAACCATCAGTTGCAGTTATCAATGTTTGCTTATGTATTCCTTTTTTTAGTTATTTTTTTCTTACAATTCTTTTTCTTATGTGCGACGTATTTATCAACTGGTTTCAGCCTGTTGATAAATTTCTTTCACTTAAGCAATTATTTTTTTTTTTTGCTTTGGTAGTGGCTTTGTCTGCTCCATGTATGAGCTGGAGTAAATTTAGTAGGTTTTTTCATGCCCTGTGACTTTTTTGCGACTGTAGCACTTCATAAATTTCTGACCACTGCAAGTCAAAATCGTTTTTTTACTAAAAAAAATGCGGGGAAAAAAATTAACTTTTCTTGCAGTCAGAACAAAAAGTTGCACGGAAAATCGTGCAGGCGCAACTGCGACAATTTAGCGACAAAATTAGAAGAAAAAAATTGACTAAAGCCGTTGATAAATGCCGCCCAGTGTGATTGAGAATACTCACTGATATACCTTGTTATTTTTATGTTTAGTCTTTTAAAATACCATGCATTGTGTGTTTAATTGCCTATGCAACCAGGGGTTGGGGGAGATTTATCAAAACCTATGCAGAAGAAAAGTTGCCCATAGAAACCAATCAGATTGCTTCCTTAATTTTCAAAAAGGCCTCTGAAAAATCAAAGAAGAAATCTGATTGGTTGCTATGGGTAACTGGGCAACGTTTCCTGTACACAGGATTACATAAATACCCCCTATTGTTTCTGTGCTACCTGAACAAGCCTGAGGAAGCAGCTGGTCGCTGTGAAACGCATTGCATTCTGGGTACTAAACATGTCCTGTCTCTGTGTGTGAACTGTGTGTGGAAGAAGCTCTCTTAGTGCCCGTACTTATTCCATTATTTATTATGGGGGGGGGAGGGGGGGGGGAGTTGACATTGTTGAACCCATTCGAACATCTCTGGGGAGACCTGGAAATGGCTTACATCGACTGTTCCTAGCCAGCCGGCCAAAGTTTGAGGGGATCTGCAGAGAATTGCAAAAAAAAAAATCATCCTCAAAGCCAAACGGCATCATACCCAAGAAGACTGGGGGCTGTAATCACTGGAGGAGGGGCTTCAACTAAATGCTTAATTAAAGGGTCTGAATACTTCTATCAATGTAAAATTTTAGTTTGCATGGTTTACACATGAAGGAGTGGGGAAAAGGAGGGGTTGGCTGATCTCCTGGGACATAGAGAAACAATATCTATGTATTTCTCCCATAAGCAGGATGTCATAGGAGATTAGGAGAGGTAATGAAGTATGCTGTATAAGTGATCAGGTGTTTTTTCAATAAATTATCAAACATTTCTAACATTCTCTTTTCACTTTTTAATTATGGGATATTGCTTACAGAATTATGGGATTCAGAATTATGGGAACATGACAAAATGTGAAAAAGTGAATGGACCTGAAGACTATTCACAGGCATTTTATGCATAGCCTTTTACATTTATGAGAGAAGCTGTTAAAGGGGTTATCCAGGAATCGAAAAACAGTCCTAATTTCTTTCAAAGGCCGCTCCCTGTCTGTCTCCACGTTGGGTGTGGTATTACAACTTGGCTCTATTCACTTCAATTAAACTGAGCTGCAGAACCACACCCAATCTTGAGACAGACAGGGAGCGGTCGAAATTCGGTCTGTTTTTCAATTCCTGGCTAACCCCTTTAAGTGAGAGTGCTACTTGCTGCTAGTACTATAATCTTTACATTTACACAATATATACTATAGGCTTATTGGCCCATTAAGGCTTATCTGTCTACCCCTCCCCTCAAAGTGTAACTTCTAAACTTTCCTGACATATAGACCAAGAAGCGACAGATTTCATCTGAATTGTGTTAATGAACAACTCAGAGGTAGAAATCAAATAAGCATTGTCTTTTCTCGCTCTTGATTTGACTTCCAAGATATTTGTCATTGTCTGCAATGAAAAATATTGATGTGCAAATGAAAACGTTGCTGATGTTATTAACTTAGAGAGAGTTCTACAGCGTCCCACAGGTTGTACAAACCTTGTATTCTGCCATTTCCTTTAATTGGAGAATGAAAGCAATGAAATAAAAGTTAGGGAAGCCTTCCACAACCATAGGAACCGGCACTGAGGCACTGAGGGGGCTGCATATCCACCAATAACAAGTACTCTAGTATATGTAACTTTTTATATAAATCTAATACAAAAATTCTGATATTTAGCAAATTATGTATTTGTCAAGCAAAACAACATTTTGTGCCAAACTAAAAGATACTAAGTGCCACCCCAGTATTGGTACCAAGTATAATTTGAAAAGTGGGGTGGGACAAGTCCCCTGGGACTCAAGGCAAAGCTTTAAAAATGATGAGTACTTGAGTTATTCAATTTCCCTTGTACATGATACAGAAACATTAGGTGACATTAGTGATACTGTAAACAATCCTAACTCTGGTGACAAGTAGTTGAATGGCAGATATATAGGACATGTGGTTGTGGGGTAACTCAAAGATAGGTAGTCAACTTCATTTTTGATATTCTGATTACTTGGCCTTTTAGTGCACCATTGATTTCAGGCTATTAGTGGAAGAGCACAGTTGTCTTGTAAACCTAATTTTAATATGTCATTGATCTTTGACTTTCAAAATCTTTTTCAAAATTTTGAAAATCAAATAAAGATTATAAATGCATCTCAAGGGTCTAAACAAATAATCTGAACATCTCTGCCCTAGAAAACAATGTTGACCTTTCATGCTGTATTCAAAATTCAAAAGATAAGGAGAAGAGTCCCAAAGGATTACTTAATAGTTGGATGTATTAGTGGGGCTCACCAGCACAATATCATTAACCGTCAGTGGACAGGTTTACGTTATGTCCTGGCAAAGAGGGGGTAAAACCTCTTGAAACGCGTAGTACAGATAAAATACTGTATTCCAAAGCTGTCTGCTGACGGCTAATGATATTGTGCTGATTCTCATCCTCTGTTACCATATCGCTCCTGCCCTAGACTTCAGTATGGGATGTTGGCTGCTCCCGATCACGAGAGGAATTGCATTCTATTCATGTGTGGAATGGTGTTGTGCCAGGTGAGCATATTACCTTATTTTGTATCTACCATTTACATGTAAAAGATAACAGCACTAGATATCGCCATCTTTCTGTTCTTATATTTTTACATATCTGTGTTAATATTCAAAATTCAATGTCTACAATAATAGCTATAGAAATTTGTGCAAAACTTTGCCCCTAATCCTCAGAGCCAAATCCTACGGTTCACTGTCTACTATAGACATCAGTTCAAGAACAAAGAAAGATGATACTCTCTATATTAAGTCGCTGTGAATTGCCGTTTCAGAGATATTCATCACACAAAAGAAAAAGATGGGAAAAAAATTAGGATTTTTACAACGTGCTACTTGAAGTCAGTGGCAGGATCCAGGCTGAAGAGCAGTAATGAAACATTCATAATCTTCCAGTGCATGCTTCAGCGGCTTCTCTGATGGTTTATTATACCATGAGGGCGGATTCAAGGTCAAAAATGCTTTGGTGTTAGTGGGAATTGAGGTGCTCATGTAAGACAAGTTTTCAGGAACGTACAATGTATCCAACAAGCAGAGGTCAAGCAGATAGCTATTATCCCAGGCTCCTCTCTCTTTTCTTCACAGCACAAATGTGCCACTTTGAGGGACATCTCATAAACCTATACAAGCGTAATCATGTGTACAGCACATTCTTTATCTGGAGCTAAATTCCATGTAATGGCAAAAAGGTTTTAAAGCATTAACAAAAAAATAAATAAATAAATAAATGAAAAGAAAACGAAACAAAATAATTGAAATGTCTTGCAAAACATCTCGAATTTTGGACAGGTTCACTTTCCTTGTTGTCCACATGGAAAATGAAAACACAATTTGGAATATTTAGGATGTCTAATGTTCTCAGAATCTTTTATCTTAGTAGCAGGATACAAATACTACATTAGATTATGTATGCCTATCCTTAAAGAGAACCTGCCATTACTTTCATGCTGCCTCCACCATGAGTCATTGGGGTGGTCACTGGTGGCTTCTTCCCATCTCACTGCCCTTGATTGATAGATCTCTTCCTATACTCAAACAGGTATCACCCCAATGACTCATGGTTCAGACAATATAAAAGTGAGGAGGTTAATTTGGTAAAAGGAGTGTAAGGGACCCAATTTTTTTTTACAGTATACAGTGACCCCCCCGACCTACGATGGGCCCGACATACGATCATTTCAACATACGATGGCCTCTCAGAGGCCATCGTATGTTGAAGGCAGCATCAACATACAATGTTTTTGTATGTCGGGGCCATCGCATAAACGGCTATCCGGCAGCGCAGACTGCTTCAGCTGCCACTGGATAGCCGTTTACGGTGCCCCGTGTGGTCCGCTGACTATCACTTACCTGTCCTCGGGGCTCCGGCGCGTCCTCTTTGGGATCCCCTGCATCATTGGTGCTCTCCATCGTCGTTATCACGTCGCTACTCACGCCGTCCCGTCATCCAATAGGAGCGGTGTCACGATCACACCCTATTGGTCCAGCCAAGACGCTAGAGAGAGTGTGATGGTGCAAGGGTTAAAGCCGCCAGACCTCTGGGTTAAAGCCGCCAGACCTCACCCGAGCTGCCTTCAGAAAGGTGAGCTCATATATTTAGAGATCAAAGATCAGAGCTGATTCATTAAACATTTAATCTGATAAAAGGTATCACAGTGCTGACTATATAAAAATACAGAAACAAATGACATACAGTTACAAAAATATATAAAAGAGTTTAGCAAGTTTAGAAAGCAAAAATGAAGTTCTTACAGCATGATATTATTGCAGTCCATGAGAGTGGGTCTCCAGCTGTTCTTAGGATGGTCTTGTCAGCTTGGGGCACAGATCTTAACAACCAACTTTGAGTCTAGCATTGTTTAAATATCATATCTGCTTGTTTTTTGGAGGGAAGCTCCACTCCCCCCTCCCCACTGATCCCACCAAGGGGCATCTGTTATCTCCCATCCTGCCGCTTCAAAGAAACTCCTGACTTCAAACAAACAACCAGCCAGGCCCCCTAATAAACTGCAATACACAAACGGGGACACACTGTCTGAATGACCCCTCACCCATGTCCTGGATAATACAGTACAAACAGTACAATTATAATACACATATATGATTTAATACTCAGGCCTGGGCCTGACAAGCGGCATGTGTAGGGACGTGATGGCAGCGACGGAGAGCGAGGATGGCGGGGAAGCAGAGGCCTTGCCAGAGCATCAGGGGCACCCCGGGGACGCGGCGGCAGTGATGGAGGGCGACATCCAGGCGGTGACGAGCGGTTACGGTCTGGAGCGGCGGGGACAGGTGAGTATAACCTCCAATACCAGTGGTTTTCAACCTGCGGACCTCCAGATGTTGCAAAACTACAACTCCCAGCATGCCCGGACAGCCGTTGGCTGTCCGGGCATGCTGGGTGTTGTAGTTTTGCAACATATGGAGGTCCGCAGGTTGTAGACCACTGTCCTATACTTTACATTGCACGGATCCCTCAACATAAGATGGTTTCAACAAACGATGGTCCATTTGGAACGGATTACCATCGTATGTTGAGGGACCACTGTAGTTTACATACTATATTAGAGATTTCTGGGTTAATTAAAGAAAATCCCCCATACAGGACCATCATCTAGGACTACACATTACAACGATAGCTGAATACTATTAGTGTGAACTATCTCTGTAACTTCTCCTGTGATGGTGCTGTGTGGGAATTGGACACTTGCAGTTAGGTTCCTCCACAGATTACACCTGATCACTGGAGACCCTATTAGCTTGTGAACAGCTCATCATCAAGAGACCCTCCGAACACCCACAGCAAACATCGCCTTTTAAGAATTTTTACCATGTTAATTTTCCCAAGTTGCTGTTACTGTGAAGCCTCAATGATTACGTGATACGGATGAAACATCACTGCGGCCTAAAGGATCTGGATGATATAGCCGATGATGAAAAGGCCAGATAGGATGACGCAATATGAAACTGAGCTCAGTTTTAATTGTAAGTGTATTAAATGTTATGCTACGTTTGCTACGTTTAGGTTGGTGCAACTACCCTTATTTTTTGGGGGGGAGGGGAGGGGGGGGGGTCTTAAAATAAATTGTGTGATCCTTTAGTAAATTCTGATGGGGATTTTAGTGCACCAAGGCCTGCATACATGAGCTCCCATGCAGCACTGCATCTCATCAATGAAATCAATGCCTCTATGGTGAGTGAACATGTGGTCTCATCCTCCTCTGTTTGTCTAGGATGCAGGGATAGACTTGCTCTATTCTTCAGTCTGTCACTGTTTGACACGGTGTGAGCTCCTCGCTCGCTCTCCGCTATGTGCCTGCTCTGTGCAGTCATTTAATCACTCACGAAAGCAATTGTCTTCCTCACTTTGCAGAGACAACTGGAGAAGAAGAACAAAAATTTGACTCTGTTCTTATTTAGCTCACTGTTCAGACTTGCTGTTACCTAGTAAATATGACAACTTGTGTTACCAGCGGGTTGTGAGTCTCCTGAAGTCTAAGGCTATGTTCACACAGTGCTTTTTAAGACATTTCATATGTGAAAATGCATTTGCCAGATCGAAGACAAATTGTGGCCACATTTTTAACATTAATGTGCTCCATGTATGTCTATGAGAAAGTGGTTGTCTATGTACGCATTACGAAAAACTATGGACACAATTTTTACAGTCGCGTAAATAAGTGACTTGTCAACATGTTAAGTGTAACTCTTACTTTAATTTCATACCTATAGGGAACAAGGAAGCTGACACATGGAAAGCTGTTTGTTCTTGTCTTCTCATTGTTGACTGTTTTAGATGTACCAATCTTTCAATTAACCTAGTCAGGCATTCTACACTCACAAACTTCTACCCCTTAAAGGACATCTTTTGTTAAGGCTATGTTCACATGGGAATATTTTTGTGTGGTTTCAGATGGCAATGCATTTCTGTGCGGACTCCGCAGAAAGAATAATCATGTCCACCATGTGCAGAGCGCGGCAGAATCCCAATGATATCAAAGAAATTCCATCATATTCCCATGCGGCAGATTTGTTGCTTGCTGTCAACACAACCTTATGCTGATGAATTAAATTCATTTTAGTCACACATATTTCTGCATCAAATCTGCATTTTGTGAATGGCAATAGTTTAAAAGGGGTTGTCAAGTTAAAATAGCTTAGATCACAGAGGGTTCAACTGCTGGGACCCCTGCGATCTTCAGGGCAGGGTGAAGGGTCTTTGTTATAAGCAAGTGCTGCACGTGTGGTGGCCCAGTAGGGGGTGTTACCCCATACCCTTGCTGCCCTGTCAGGTAGCCTACCTCCAGTGTCCCCTGGGCCCCATGCATCTGTCCACCTATGTAAATATGTTTAATATGTATTATGCTGTTTAATGTATGAAGAAAGCGTTGTCACTTTAAGTCTGTTTACCATGTGATTTGTCATGTGGTTGTTACCCAGGAGGTATCAGTGACCAGATGACTAAAGGGTGACCTATATGACCCCTGCTAGCCTTCCCTATAAAAGCCCTGGGAGGAACTAGCTCGCTCTCTTTTCCTTACTCTTGTTGCTGAGGTCCAGTGCAGTCAAGTCAAGTCTACGTGTGTTTGTCCAGAGTCAAAGGAGGCCTCAAGCAGCTACAAGTAAGCCACAGTCTCTGTATTGTCAGTCATCAGTCAAGTCAGTCACAGTCATCATTTTTAAAGTCAACATGGCCTGCATTAAATTGACCCCATCTAACCTCAGTTAAGCTACCGTTGTCCATAACTTGGCGTCGGAGTCATTACTGCCCCCCGTACTTAGCACAGGATCCATCGGTATACCTTCGGGTGGTATTGAGGATAAACCACACCCTGGCGTCACGAATACAAGGGGTTAATGCCATCTGCCCCTAGGGTAATTCCATCTGCCCTGCATCACACTCCATACCACAACTTTTGGTGTCCTACGAACAGGATACGGGTGTGTGCCTTATGCGACAAGTCCTCCCCAGTCTGAACTGTGTCCAGTATTGTCAGAAAATTGCATGCCGATGCAAATAAACTTTGTGCCAGAAAGTGTACAGGCCTTTATTAGTGGAAAGTGTTATACCTGAGGCCCTTGTGAAATAGAGGGGGTGGTGAAGAAAAAACTTATCAGCTACTGTGAACTGTATAGAGTCAGTACCAGAAAGGGTCAACTTGGTCCGGTGTTTTCTGCGTGCACAAGCGGTTGCAGCTCCACCCCATCAGTCCCCATCGGTGATGCCTCTTCAGTCCTGCGAGGAAGAACCAAAGAGCCACCCAGGGGAAGATTTTGCCAAATGGACCAAAACAAGAAGTTCCCTGGGCACAGCCATATTAGAATCTTTGGCTGCTGCGCTCATCTCTGTTGTTACCTATCAAGCACCAGCTGCAGCGCAGACTCTGCAAACACCAATGATTGCCAGTATCCAGTCTCTGGTGCCAGTAGCTATCAGTATTAACCTGTTAGTGCCCACAAGTCTGGTCGCAAGACGGATTACAACTGGGTGCCTGCAAACAGGGCCGCCATCAGGGGGGTACATCCGGTATTCCAGTAAGGGGCCCGGGCCCCCAGGTGGCCCGGAGCCCTATGGCTGCACCCTGTCGGTAACTTCCATGCTAGGAACCGTGGTGGCACGGTCCCTGCATTGGAGTAACCGGACCCTTCAACTGTGGGCCCGCCGCACCCCCTGCGACCGGGCCGCAGGTGAAGGGGAGGCCACCAGGGAATCTGGGACACCTGTCCTGAATTCCCGAGCAGCCGCAACTTTCAACACTGAGTGCCCCTTTAAGACGCACACAGTGTTGAACGAGCGCCGCGGCGGCGGCACATGTGACAGGAAGGAGCCAGCGTCCTGTCACTCTAGCCCGGGCTACCTGTGCGGCAGCGGCTCCTAATGATGCTGTCCACACAGGAGGCTGAAACAGAAGATGAACAACAGGAGCTGCGAGGGAACAAAGGAGAGGTGAGTGGTGTTTTTTTTCCCTATTCTATGGGGCAATGTAAGGGGTCATAATCTATGGGGCATAATCTATGGGGGCAATGTAATGGGGCATAATCTATGGGGGCAATGTAATGAGGCATAATCTATGGGGCAATGTAATGGGGAAAAATCTATGGGGGCAATGTAATGGAGCATAATCTATGGGGGCAATGTTATGGGGCATAATCTATGGGGGCAATGTTATGGGGCATAATCTATGGGGGCAATGTAATGGTGCATAATCTATGGGGGCAATGTAATGGGGCATAATCTATGGGGCAATGTAATGGGGAATAATCTATGGGGGCAATGTAATGGGGCATAATCTATGGGGTCAATGTAATGGGGCATAATCTATGGGGGCAATGTAATGGGGCATAATCTATGGGGGCAATGTAAGAGGGCATAATAATCTATTGGGGAAATGTAAGGGGGCATAATAATCTATTAGGGCAATGGAAGGGGCCTAATAATCTGTGGGGGCACTGTAAGGTGGCCTAATAATCTATAGGGCCTAATTAATATGGGCCTAATTCTTTATGGGGGTAATGTGAGGGGCTTGCTACTCAGGAGGCAATGTGAGAGAGCCTTGCACTATATTGGAGCAATGTAAGGGGGCCTAATACTATACGGAGACAGAGGGCCCTGTCTATAGAGGGTTTGTATAAAGATGAGGATTTTGCTGTAGCGAGAAGCCTAAAATGTTTGTCTGGCAGATTCGGTGGAGACGAGTTGTGGTCGGGATACGTCTTCATGATGACCCAGGACAGATGGAGAAGAAAGAGAAAAGTGAACGACTGCGAACAGAGAAGACACCACCTGTGAGTATGTACCTGTAATCACTTATACAGTCTGCAGCACCTGGGTACAGCTGGTGATATTCTGTACGGTCAATTTATGGGTAGGGCTACTTACAGCGCATCCACAGCATATTTGATGTTGTGGATGCGCCGCCAACAGTCACAGAGCGTGCTTCCTGTAGCTCTGTGTGTCTGTTCGTAGTTGTGTGTTTCCCGCCGGTAGTCACGTGTTGACACACAGAGCTACCCCGCCACAGTAGGGGCTCGCTCTGCAGTCGCTCTGTGACTGTCAGCAGCGCATCAGAATATGCTGCGGATGCACTGTGTGTGACCCTACCCTTAGAGGGGTATTGGTTTTTGTACAGTGGTTTTTATCCAATAACAATATATCAGTGGTAATGGTAGTGGTGATGGTGCAATTATATGCCCCTTGTATAGGGGTGTTATTAGTGATACTGGTTTGTGTATTGTGGTTTTATTTTCTTACAGTATGATGGTATTATTTTGTCACTGCAGGAGTGATATGTTTCTGAGCCCGATACTATAATAATATCCAGCGTGGTCCACGGGGAGAGGAGGGGTGGGGCCCAGGCCTTGAGCTGTGTAAGGGGCCCTGGAATTCCTGATGGCAGCCCTGCTTGCAAAATAGAGGGGGAGCATCCATTACAGTACCCCCATCAGTCAAGTCAAAGCCGCTGCTGCGCTACAAAACGCACCTTATTTCCCTTAAAGTGACAGCGCACTAAAAATTCAAAAGGATGTCCGAACCCAGCTCTGCATATCAACCAGGTGACAGTGCCCCTTCATCTCCAGCAATGAGTTTATCACCTGGCCCAGCAGCCAGGATCCTGCCAGCCCTGCCTGCAGTCAGCATCAATAGTCCTGGTGTTCCAGCATCTGCACCGGTGTTCATGGGGAACCCTGTTCTCCCTACCTACAATGAAGACCCTTCACCTTGAGGGATTTTAAAGAGAGGATCCAGAGTTTATCTTTTACTCTTTTACTCCTAACCAACAGGTGCAATTGCTCACAGGACAACTTCAGGGACCAGCGTTAAAGGAAGTCCGCACCTGGCCAGCCTCCAAGAAGGGGACTGTAGAGCAGATCTTTGAAGAACTGTACCAGGTATTTGAGTCACACTCTCCTAGAGACTGTCCAAAAATTATATGGTATAACTCCCGAGCAGGGCAACAAGGTGTTAATGGACAGATTTATTGATGGGGCTCATAATAAGTGGGACAAAGCCCAGCTGAGAATGTTAGCAGTCCAAAACCCCAACATGTAATTCCCTGCTTTCAAAAGACTGGCTATCCAAGTGATTGAGTCCAGGACTGAGTTAGAGGAAGTTTGTACACCCCTTACACCCATTCCAGAGCCACTAGGGGCAGTAGCCAGACCTATACACAACCGTTACCAGCCCCCGCCCCAGTGTCATCTACTTTGCCAGTCATTGAAGCCTCAAATTTACAGAGTGTTAGGCAGGACATTGAACAACTGACAAAGGCTGTGAAGGAGCTTGCCACCCGGTCTGCTCCACCTGAGCGTGAACCGCCCCTGCCTAGGAAACCTGCCCCTGCTCCCCACAATTTCAATTACCGCAATCCGCAGCCCAATAGACCCTCAGGGACTCAAAGACCCTTTTGCACTTACTGTAATAAGTCAGATTGGAAAATGCAGTGCTAGGATTTAAACGGATTTCCCCTGAGGTCACAGACCGACCCTCAGGAAAACTTTCATCAGGTCCAATCCCTGAACGACCTAAGTGAGGACTCTCACTTTATGTCGCCTCCTGCCCCTATGTAAAAGTTATTGTAGAAGGTGTACTGTTGGAGGCATTGATAGATACAGGGTCACAAGTATCTACTATACCTAAAAGTGTTTTCTATCAGCATTGGGATGCTAGTTTATTGTGTGAGCCTGATGATGTTAACTTCTGAGTAGTTGCGGGTAATGGACACCAGTCCCCAGACATGGATACTGGAAGCCAACCATTCAGTTGGGAGAGCATGTACATAGCGGGCAAGGAGTGATTGTAGCTAAGGTGACAGATAAGGGATCTGCTGAGTTTATATTGGGGATGAACATTATGAAGAATTATTTCACTGAAGTGTTAGATGCCTTGCATGCCTCTCTTCCCCATATATCCCCTTCAGGCCAGCAGGCTGCGCAGCACCACTTGAAAGTTCTACAGGCGGAGCAGAAGTTTGCCAACAAGCAAGGTGAAATCTGCAGAGTAAGAGTTCAAGACATCAGGTCGGTTACCTTACAACCTAACACGGAGACCATCATCTGGTGTTGTGCATGTCCTGGATTCAAGAACAGGGACTATCAAGCCCTGCTGGAACCTATGCAATTGGAAGATCATCCTCTTCCGCGAGCTGCGAGAAGCCTTGTGAATGAGTTGAAAGGCATTGTTACAGAAGGTCCTGACAGCGTGCAGCTCAAGTGGCTGGAGGAGCCAGGTTGAGCCCTCCAGAGCCCTGGTGGGCACAACTCCAGGTTGGAGACGACACTACCCCAAGGGACCAAGTCCATGGAATCATCAATGTTGCCAAGAGGTACCATGAGGCTTTCAGCAAGCACCCCACAGACTTTGGGCAGACGTTAATGATTCAGCACCAAATCCTCACAGGTGACAGCCCACCTATCAAGGAAAGACACCGTCCGGTCGTGCCTGGCATGTATCTATGGTGAACGGCATAAACGTAAAAAAAAAGTAAAAAAAAATGCTGCTTTTTAGTCACATTTTATTCTATTTTTTTAAATAAAAGATGATCTAAAAGTTTTATATATGCAAATGTGGTATCAATAAAAAGTACAGATGACGACACAAAAAATGAGCCCTCATACGACCCTATATATGGAACAATTTAAAAGTTATAGGTGGTCAAAATAGGGCGATTTTATATTACTGATTTTGTGCAAAAAGTTTTAGACTTTTTTTAAGCAGTACAAAAATATAGAAGTATCTAGCCATGGGTATCATTTTAATCGTATTGACCCACAGAATAAAGAACACATATCATTTTTACTGTAAAGTGTACAGTGTGAAAACGAAACCCTCCAAAATGTGCAAAATTGCTGTTTTCATTTAAATTTCCTCCCTAAAAAAATTATTTTTGGGTTCGCAGTACATTTTATGGTAAAATGAGAGGTTTCATTATAAAGTACAATTGGTCACGCAAAAAAGTAGCCCTTATATGGGTCTGTAGATGGAAATATAAAAGAGTTATGGATTTTAGAAGGCGGGGAGGAAAAAACGAAAACGCAAAAATAAAATTGGCCTGGTCTTTAACCCCTTAACGACCCACGACGTACCGGTACATTATGAGTCCTTTCCCTTTCTATAACGAGGGGCGGGCCCGGCCTCTAACAACGGCCGGGACCCGTGGCTAATAGCGAGCGGCAGTGATCGCGGTGCCGCACGCTATTAACCCTTTAGACGCGGCGTTCAAAGTTGAACGCTGCATCTAAAGTGAAAGTGAAACCATGCCGGTTAGCTCAGGGAGCTGTTCGGGTTCGCCGTGGCGAAATCGCGGCGTCCCGAACAGCTGTTAGACACGAGGAGGGTCTCCTACCTTGCCTCCTGGTGTCCGATCGCCGAATGACTGCTCAGTGCCTGAGATCAAGGCATGAGCAGTCAAGCGGCAGAATCATCGATCACTGGTTTCCTATGAGAAACCAGTGATCAATGTAAAAGATCAGTGTGTGCAGTGTTATAGGTCCCTATGGAAGCTATAACACTGCAAAAAAAAAAGTGAAAAAAAAGTGAATAAAGATCATTTAACACCTCCCCTATTAAAAGTTTGAAGTTCTTCCCATTTAAAAAAAAGAAAACCAGTGTAAATAAAAATAAAAATTTACATCTATGGTGCGGAAATGTCCGATTTATAAAAATAGATTATAAGAGTTAATTAAACAGAACGGCCAAGTGCGTACGCGCCAAAAAATTCCAAAGTCCAAAATAGCGTATTTTTTGGTCATTTTTTATATCATGAAAAAATCAATAAGTCTGATCCACACAAAAATGGTACCGCTAAAAACTTCAGATCATGTCGCAAACAATGAGTACTCATACTGACCCATGCACAGTAAAATAAAAAAGTTATAGGGGTCAAAAGATGACAATTTTAAACGTATACATTTTCCTGAATGTAGTTATGATTTTTTTCAGAAGTACGACAAAATCAAACCTATATAAGTAGGGTATTATTTTAATCGTATGGACCTACAGAATAAAGAGAATGTGTCATTTGTACCGAAAAATGTACTGTGTAGAAACGGAAGCCCCCAAAAGTTTTTTTTCAATTTTGTCTCACAATGATTTTTTTTCTGTTTCGCCATAGGTTTTTGGATAAAATGACTGATGTCATTACAAAGTAGAATTGGTGCCACAAAAAATAAGCCATCATATGGATTTTTAGGTGCAAAATTGAAAGGGTTATGATTTTTTAAAGGTAAGGAGGAAAAAACGAAAGTGCAAAAACAGAAAATCCCCTGGTCCTTAAGGGGTTAAGTTTAAAATGGGCTTGGTCGTTAAGGGGTTAAAGACCTCACAGCCAAGACAGCGGCCAAGATGTTCTACTCCAATTGGGTGCAAACCCTTGGGTGTCCGGAGTCTGTCCTAACAGACTGTGGAATGGTCTTCAAGGCCCAAATCTTCCAACAGCTGTGTCAATTCCATGCCTGCAAGAAACTCCGTACTACTGCTAATCACCCTCAGGGGAACTGGCTCTGTGAGTGCATCAATCAAGTCTTTATCCACACGTTGCGAGCAGCCTCTGTGTCAAGACAAGAAGAGTGGCCCCGACTGCTGCCCGAACTATTGGAGATCTATAATAACACAGTCCACTGTTCTACGGGTACACCCCTTTTTGCTTGATGATGGGGAGACATGGGCAGCTGCCTAAAGACCGAAAATTTGAGCTCCAGTCAACAACTCTCCGCAAGCCTCCCTGGAGTGGGTCTCTGACCACCAGAGAAGAATCCAAGAGGCCAAAGAAATTATCAGCAAGAAGATGGTCAAGGCCCAGCAGAGACAATAGGAAGACCATAACAGTCATGCTTCTGCCATATCACTTCCATTGGGTGATAAAGTCTGGCTGCGGAAGTTTCCAAGGACCTACAAGTTGGAACCGTACATGGGAGATAGAACTGTACACGGTGGCGGCCGTACCCTATCCGGAATCTGATGTATACGAAGTACAAAAGCATGGGTATGAACCGCAAGTTGTTCACTGAAACCGAATAAAGTTATGTCTGAAAGAAGATCTACCAGTGCTCCCAGCACCACCTTCTCCAGCTGTCAGACCTGCGAGAGAGTACATTCCAGCCAAGGGAATCCACCCATCCATGGATTTCTTCATGTTTTCTCCCACCCAGCCTGCGATCTTCTGTGTCTCACCAGCACCGGGGCTGGTTCAACCTACTCTAGTCTCTACACCAGTCCCAGTCTTGTCACCATTGGCTCCGGTCTATACACCAGTCTAAAGAGAACCAACTCTGTCTCCAGCCTCTCCAGGGCAGATGCCAGTGACTCTGGGCCCTACCGATCCTGAACTAATACCAGCTCCTGAGTTCACTGAGGACGAACCAGCTGCGACGTTCCAAAAGCTCCAGAAGATGTAAGAGTTCGAGATTCCCCCGAGGTGGTGTTGCGTAGATCCCAAAGGTCTACTCAAGGACAGTTACCTGCTAGATATAGGGAATAAAAATAATACCAATATAACATTGTCAGTATCACACATAGTCCAATTAATTTAGTCAGTCTATATAATTTGTATATAACCTAGTCAAAATGCTTAGTTAGGACTGTATCTAACATGTACATTTTCAGTCCATATTGTAGAAATGTATCCAACATTTTTCCTGTCCCCGTGAACAGGGTGCTCTCCTGGCAAGAGGGTTCCCCTGCAACTCAAGTAAAGCACGTAGAGTAACAGAAATGCTGTATATAGGAGGTAACAAGGGTATGTTGTACACAGTACATATGGAGTTCTGGGGAGAATTGTTTAGTATGGAAGGGCCCCAGTACCTAAGGCATTGGGAAGATAGCCTCCGGCAGCCCAATCCGCAAATAATGTGTTTCAATGTCTAGAGTGTAATGAATCCCACGTGTTTACCAAGTTTATTTCCCAAAAGAGCATGCTTGGACATTTTTCGTAAGTGCCCCATGGACTGGTTTCTGTCTTGTTTTCCACAGTCAGACCTGCCCCAGGAACTGTGCTTAGTCGTCCGCCCTCCAGGACTGGGCACCGAGGACGGCTGTGTTTAAGAGGGGGAGTTTGTGGTGGCCCAGTATGGGAGGTGTTACCCCCTCACCCTTGCTGCCCTGTCAGGCAGCCTCCTTCCAGTGTCCCCTGGGCCCCATACATCTGTCCCCCAATGTAAATATGTTAATTATGTATTATGCTGCATAATGTATGAAGAAAGCGTTCTCATTTTAAGTCTGTTTACCATGTGATTTGTCATGTGATTGTTACCCAGTAGGTATCAGTGACCAGGTGACTAAAGGTTAACCTATAGGACCCCTGCTAGCTTCCCCTATAAAAGCTCTGGGAGGAACTAGCTCGCTCTCTTTTCCTTACTCTTGTTGCTGAGGTCCAGTGCAGTCAAGTCGAGCCTAAGTGTGTGTGTCGAGTCAGAGGAGGCCTCAAGTCCAGTTTGCAGTCACCATCTACAAAATCTGCAAATAAGCCACAGTCACAGTGTTGTCAGTCACCAGTCAAGTCAGTCACAGTCATCATTTGTCAAGTCAATGTGGCCTGCATTAAATTGACCCCATCTACTATAAGCCCCAGCAAGCCCTTACAGTCTCTGAGTCACTGGTCACCTCTGTGTATAGACTGTATAGACTTTTCCACCTGTCTAACCTCAGTAAAGCTACCGTTGTCCGTAACTTGGCATCGGAGTCATTATTGCCCCCGTGCCTAGCCCAGGATCACACATGCGTCCCTCAGCTCTATTTATTTTCTAAAGCACTGCTAAAGATAGTCAAGTACAACACTTGGCTACCTTCGGCAGCTATAATATATAATTGATGGAGTGGCAATGTACATATACAGCTCACTGCTCCATTCGTAACAAAGACCAAGGGCTAGATCTCTGCTTGCTGTTATTCTCAATATCAAGAAGCTCTGCACTATTTTTGACAATCCTTTGGGCTCTGTTCAGATTGCGATGAAGCCTTCTATCAGAGGTGTATGCCTGGAGGATTTCCAGATGTATACCCTTTCGAAAATCTACACCACATCTTCCAGATCTTACTGTAATAGGCCTCCAGCTTTAATTTCAAGAAAAAACCTATACCTACCACCTGGACAAGGCCATAGTGGCATCTGTCATACATAGGGTCCCATGTTAAAAAAAAAAAATATATATAAATATACATACATATACTGCCCCCACAATCTCCATGCTGGCAACCCATCATTCTGAACATTTATCTTCAGAATGCCTATTTCGCGTGGCCGTGATTATGACGTCATGCCATGCCTCCCTTCATGTCTACAGCAGTCATGCCCCCTCATAGATACGAATGTAGGGGGCCTGGTAAGACATCATGACCACGGCTGCACAAATTCGTCCTTCTGCATATAAATGTTAAGAATGTCAGGGTGTCTGCCTGGAGGGGTCCCAGCAGGCGGACCCTGCGTGATCAAACATCTTATTCCCTATCTTTTGGATAGGGGATAAGATGTCTAGGGGTGAAGCTTCCCTTTAACACAGTATGAAACCAGCCTCACCTGCTACACTGCAACAGCGACCCTGATTTACTAAGTGTGGAGTGTAGTTTTCTTTGTGGTTTTTTTCCCCAACTGTGCCAAGTTCTGGCACACAACCCAACAAAACAGGTTTGCAATAGTAGATCAGGGCCATTGTTGCAAACATTTACTGCAATATTTGGATTTGTCTTGCCGATATGCATAGCTAACAAAGGACAGCTTAGAGTGAATACACGGACAAGACGTAGAGCCCTGCACTAAGGTTACTGCGGGCGAGAGCGGGATCATCAGGCGATATGCCTGCGGGTCATGCAAATCCTGCACTGTGTAACCAGTCTCTGCAAAATTTGGTGCCCCCACTTTAAATCAGTGAGCTGACGCAGCCTGAAACAGGTATTTTAAACACCCCCCCACTTAACAACAATGGACGTAAATGTATGTCTTGATGCGGTGGTACTTAACACACCAGGGCTTACATTTACGTCCTGTACATGATGTGAGCACTGGAGCGATGCGCGCATCATGCACTGTAGATCCTGGCAGCCAGGGACCTGCTGGTAATGGCAGACATCAGCGATCTCGCTGATGTCCGCCATTAACCCCTCAGTTGCTGTGATCATTACAGATCACAGCATCTGTGGCAGTGCAGAGCTTTTATTGGCTGATCTGATTGCCAAGATGGCAGACAGACAGAGGTTCCCTCACCTGCTCCGGCCATCATCCCGTGGTCTTCTTCTCTGGTCTGCCTTCCAGCAGACCAGAAAAGAAGATTGCTGATAATACTGACCAGTGCTATGCCTATGCATGACACTGAACAGCATAAGCAATCTAATGATTGCTATAAAAATTCTCCCATGAAAACATAAAAAAGTGTAAAACAAATGTGATTTAAAAAAAAAAAGTGAAAAAGCCCCTCTACCAATAAAAATGTAAATTGTCCCTTTTTCCCGTTTTAATAAAAAAAGTTAAAATAAACTATTTGGTATCAGCGCGTGCATAAATGTCCAAACTTTCAAAATATAATGTTAATGATCCTGTATGGTAAACTGTGTAAACTTGCTTTTTGGTTACATAACATCCCAGAAAAATGAAATAAAATAAAAAGTGATCAAAAGTGACATATGCAAAAGCGGTACCAATAAAATCTACAAATCACGGAGCATAAAAAGTCCTCAAACATCCCCGTATATGGAAAAATTAGAAAGGTAGAGGGATCAGAATACAGCGATTTAAAACATACAAATTTTGTTTAAAGTGATTGATTTTTTTCAAAGTAGTACAATAATAGTAAAGCATGTAAACATTTTAATCGTTTAGACCCACAGAATAAAGAAAACTTAATTTTTACCATAAAGTGTTCTGCGTAAAAAACGTAACTCTCCAAAATTTGCTAAATTGTGGTTCTCTTTTTAA
The DNA here is from genome assembly GCF_029499605.1 of Hyla sarda. Lineage (NCBI taxonomy): Eukaryota > Metazoa > Chordata > Amphibia > Anura > Hylidae > Hyla > Hyla sarda. The sequence goes on from NC_079194.1 coordinate 196,797,596, forward strand.
TCTCCCCACAAATAATATTTTCTTTGCTGCACCATATATTTTATGATAAAATAAAAGGTGTCATTACAAAGTATATTTGGTCCCACCTCCTCTTTCCTCTCCTGTTGCTGTTCCTTACCTGTTCTGTATCCTCTGGTGGGCTTCAGCAGGCTCAGAGACTTAGTGGGTCGGCCATCATCTGCATTGCAGAGAACAGGGATGACCCCCCCCCCCTCCCCCTCCCCATGGCGTGACATCAGGAGCATCACTTGTCATTGTGCGCAGAGGACTTCGGACCTGCCATGACCCTGCACCTGAGCCTGCGGGAGCCCACCCAAGGAGATCGGACAGGTGAGGAACAGCAAGGTGATCGAGGAGTTCAGTTGCATGCTAGTTTGGTTGGTGTGCATGAATTGGTGTCATCAGTGCTGACGTGTGGGGAAACACTTGCACACGCGCTGTATATGCCATAGCCTGGTGTTTGCCGGAACATCACACAGACCAAACCAAGCAATTTTCACTGCCAACAAGCAAAGGAAAGCCAGGAAATGCTATGTTCAACAAAAAAGGGGCGGCAGATGGGTAGACAACAGCATGCAAACCCAGGAAAGAGACGAGAGTATGCAAAATGGGAGGGGAGGGATAGGGACAGCCCAAGAAAACACCAGAAAAGGGGCATTCACAAACCTACACTACTAACCCACAAAGGCAACTTGGAATTGTAGTTTACACCCGCAACACCACAGGAAAACTAGCAGGCTGGAATGGACACACATGTTAGCGGGAGCGGATGGGATTAAACACACATCTTGCGGGAGCAGTCGATAGTGGTCAAAATGCAGAGGGATAAAAGAAAAAACATTCCCGCGCAGGGCTCTAGCGAGAAGGGAATGTATTACTAAGATGTTTTTCCTTAATAAGAGCCAGATATTGAAACATGTTATTTTTTTTAAATCTGTTTCTTTTTTCTTATTGATTGTGATTGTTTTGTGCATTATTATTGGTGCAGTCATCTTGCTTGAGCTGTTTTCACAGCAAGCCCAATGAACCATAGACAACAGTAGACATGATCTGTCCCATTCAGATGAATTGGAGACGCGACTGGGCATTCTCTGTGACCTTTTCAGAGGCCATTCTACAGGAAGGGAGGGGGAGGCTGGGCTCTGCTCTTAATGATGGTAAATGCAGTGTTATCTCTCTACTCTACTGTAGTGTTGCTCGCGAATATTCGCAATGCAAATTTTTTTTTGCGAATATCGCATATTCGCGAAATTACGAATATTCGCGAATATAGCACTATATATTCGTAATTACACATCACAGTGATCATCCCTCTCTGCTTCCAGCTTGTGTGGTATAAAGAAGGCTCTAATATTACTGTGTGAGACAGGCATGCAAATTTTTGCTTATGCTAATTTTTATATATGCTAATTTTCGCATATGCTAATTTTCACATACGCGAATTTTCGCACATGCGAAAATCAAAAGCGAATATTACGAATATGCGAATATAGCGAATATATGACGATCCAAGATATGACGTCCATATATTCGCGAAATATTGCAAATTCAAATATGGTCTATGCCGCTCAACACTACTCTACTGATGTCACCATTCACTGCTCATCTGTTTGTGATGAAAAAAAAGGCATTTCTGGGAAATTACAGTGACCCCCCCGACCTACGATGGCCCCGACATACGATAATTTCAACATGCGATGACCTCTCAGAGGCCATCGCATGTTGAAGGCAGCATCAACATAGGATACTTTTGTATGTCGGGGCTATCACATAAACGGCTATCCGGCAGCGCTGACTGCTTCAGTTGTCACTGGATAGCCGTTTACGGTGCCCCGTGTGCTGCGGTGATGGTCTCTTCCCTGTCCTCGGGGCTCCGGAGCTCCTCTTCGGGATTCCCTGCATCGCTGGCGCTCTCCATCGTCATCATCACGTCGCTGCGCACGCCGTCCCGTCATCCAATAGGGCAGTGCGTAGTGACGTTATGATGGCGACGTGAGAGCGGTGATCCCGGGCAGCAGAGACGTTCCGGAGCAACAGGGACACCACGGGGACGCGGCGACAGCGATGGACGGCGACATCGAGGGCAGCGGTGACGGGTCCGGAGCAGCGGGGACAGGTGAGTACAACTTCCTATTCTTTACATTGCACGGATCCCTCAAAAAACGATGGTTCATTTGGAACGGATTACCATCATATGTTGAGGGACTACTGTATCTGCACAGAACAGGAACTCCCAGCTCAGTTTTAGGCCTAGTGGCCAGAATGTAAACTACAATATTTCAAGATTCTAAACTATAGATAGAAAAAGGGAAAAAAGAAAAAAAAAACATCACCACAAATTCTTGAAAAAACGTGGTTAACATAAAAACCAGATTTAAAAAATAAGTCATTTTTATGAAGACACATGCCCTTTACGTATTTCCATCCCTTGACAGCAAGCTAAGATCTTGAAGGTGGTAGGAAACTGCAACATAATATCGGGGGAGATTTATCAAAACCTGTGCAAAAGAAAAGTTGCCCAGTTGCTAAGTTGCCCATAGCAACCAATCAGATCGCTCCTTTCATTTTGCAGAGGCCTTGTTAAAAATGAAAGAAGCGAGTTGATTGGTTGCTAGGGGCAACTGGGCAACTTTTCCTCTGCACAGGTTTTGATAAATCTCCCCATAGATAAACAAGAAAGTAGTAGTATTTTCCTCCTCACAAAGTCATGTTACTAACTCAGATTTTCAGCAATAACATTTGTTACTTCGTTGTAATCTATGGCATTTTTTATGTCAAAAAATCAAAATGTCCAAATCAAAACGTCCCAAAATTGTCATTTCTTCCATTAGACAGTAGCATGCAGTAATAATATCAGCGATTGGTGAAAGCATCTAAATCTGTGCCTTGCTTTAGGCATAATGCAAGCTATGTAAGTATGACTTTGATAAATAGCTCCTTTTCTTCCCAGGAAAAGCCGGCTGTTCATTTCTAGGAAGACTGCCGAGATAGCATAATACTTTACTGAACAGCAATGGACCTGAAACAAGTCACTAATAGGACAATAGACGCTAGATCTGGAAGACACATTGATCATTGGACGCTTGTGTGAGGCATTTTATTCCATACGTCATGGAGGTGATTTGTATCATTACTAATTCCTAATTAAAATAATAAATATACAAATAAACTGTAAAGATTAAGGATATTCATCATCATAAAATCCTCTCTCATTGCAAAGATTCCTGGGGCCTTAACTCAGCTCTGCTATATCTGCATAAGATGGAATTTACAGTCAACATCTAGACTCATTTGTGTGCCAGAGAATTAGACGGTGGTGTTGTTCTTCCCATCAGAATGGAGTGTGTACTATGGAGGCCGATTGTGCAACTGCTATATGCCCCTAAAGCAGTGTTTCCCAACCAGGGTGCCTCCAGCTGTTCAAAACTACTACTCCCAGCATACCCGGACAGCCTTCGGCTGTCCGGGCATGCTGGTGATTGTAGTTTTGCAACAGCTGGAGGTACCCTGGTTGGGAAACACTGCCCTAAAGGGACTGGGTCATTTACAGCAGTTACAGGTTGCTATTGCCCCCAATTCACTGGATGCTAAGAACCTATATACAGTGGGGATCAAAAGTTTGGGCACCCCAGGTAAAAATTTGTATTAATGTGCATAAAGAAGCCAAGGAAAGATGGAAAAATCTCCAAAAGGCATCAAATTGCAGATTAGACATTCTTATAATATGTCAACAAAAGTTAGATTTTATTTCCATCATTTACACTTTCAAAATAACAGAAAACAAAAAAAATGTAATCTGCAAAAGTTTGGGCACCCTGCAGAATTTATAGTATGCACTGCCCCCTTTGCAAAGCTGAGACCTGCCAGTGTCATGGATTGTTCTCAATCATCATCTGGGAAGACCAGGTGATGTCAATCTCAAAGATTTTAAATGCCCAGACTCATCTGACCTTGCCCCAAAAATCAGCACCATGGGTTCTTCTAAGCAGTTGTCTAGAAATCTGAAACAGAAAATAGTTGGTGCTCACAAAACTGGAGAAGGCTATAAGAAGAAAGCAAAACGTTTTCAGATGTCAATATCCTCTGTTCGGAATGTAATTAAGAAATGGCAGTCATCAGGAACAGTGGAAGTTAAAGCAAGATCTGGAAGACCAAGAAAAATATCAGACAGAACAGTTCGCAGGATTGTGAGAAAAACACACCTCGCAAGCCATGGGGGATTACATCAAGAGGCGTAAACTGAAGGTTTTGCCATGTCCTCACAATCTCCTGACCTCAACATAATTGAAAATCTATGGATAGACCTTAAAAGAGCAGTGCGTGACAGACAGCCCAAGAACTGGAAGACTTTTTAAGGAAGAATGGGCAAAGATACCTCAAACAAGAATTTAAAGACTCTTGGCTGGCTACAAAAAGCGTTTACAAGCTGTGATACTTGCCAAAGGGGGCAATACAAGATATCAACTCTGCAGGGTGCCCAAACTTTTGCAGACACCATTTTTTTGTTTTCTGTTATTTTGAAAGTGTAAATGATGGAAATAAAATCTAACTTTTGTTGACATATTATAAGAATATCTAATCTGTAATTTGATGCCTTTTGGAGATTTTTCCATCTTTCCTTGGCTTCTTTATGCCCATTAATACAAATTTTTACCTGGGGTGCCCAAAGTTTTGATCCCCACTGTACTGTAGGTTTGTGTTGTCCACAAGTGCTGCAGTGCAAACAAGCAAGCATACTTGAAAATAGCATGGGCCAAACAAGCACCCCTGAAAAGCACATATTTCCTATGGGGGCTCCTATGTATGCCAATAGCATTGATAGATTTATCGGAAATCATCCTCCATGTGGCAGAAGCTGAGAGTTGCAACTGGTTGCAACATTTAATGCTGTGGAATAATAGGGGAACCAGATCACTAGATTCCCACTGGATAGTGGTGAAACAATTCTGCACATGACACAGACAGATGTCTACATCTACTGTAGGTTTTATTCTGCAGTATCATAAGTTTCATGCTTTCAATCATTAAAGTGTAAAACAAAGAAGTCTGTCGTGTGTTCTTTTGTTACTTTATTACAGTATAACTTTATAGATTTCAACTTATTGCAATGGGGACAGTATTGCTCAGCCTGAGTGTTCTTGTTCATGAATAGAATGTCAAAATACTGGCATATCAGTGAGGACTGACATAGACAGGACAGCGGCAGAAAGGAAGGACGAAATAGAAGTCTGTAGACCAAACTGCTGTACATTCAGGGTTTGTGGAAAGTGAGGGGTTAACTTCTATGAGCTGCTTCAGGCTGCCAGGCCAGGTTGAAAAAAAAATATATATATTAAATTATATTGTATATCATTTTTAAATAATACATTTCTTCATCATCAATGATGATGATGATGATAATAATAATAAAAGATAATAATAATAATAATAATAATGATAATAAATAATAATAATATCGGCAATCAGCTTACCAAACTCCATGATAATTATAACATTATTATATATAAATATAATATATATATATATATATATATATATATATATATATAGTTGAATCATATAAGTATGAGGTTCTGCAGTAGATGCAGCAATTATTGTGATGTTCTGCAGCAGCTGGGGCATGGAACTGAAGAGAGAAGAGAGGAGAGAGAGAAAGAAGAGAGAGAGAAAAGAGAGGAGAGAGAGAAGAGAGGAGAGAAAGAAGAGAGAGAGAAGAGGAGAGAGAGAAAGAAGAGAGAGAGAGGAGAGAAGAGAGAGAGAGGAGAGGAGAGAAAAGAGGAGAGGAGAGAAGAGAGGATAGAGAGAAAGAAGAGAGAGAGACGAGAAGAGAGTAGAGAAGAGGAGAGAATAGAAGAGAGGAAAGATGAAAAGACAGAGGAGAAGAGAGGGGAGGAGAGAAGAGAGAAGAGAGAGAAAGAAGAGAGAGAGAGGAGAGGAGAGAAGAGAGGAGAGAGAGGAGAGAGAGAAAGAAGAAAGAGAAGAGAAGAGAGGAGAGAAGAGAGGAAAGAGGAGAAGACAAAGGAGAGAAGAGAGAGAAGAGAAGATAGAGGAGAGGAGAGAAGAGAGGAGAGAGAGAAAGAAGAGAGAGGGAAAAGAGGAGAGAGAGAAAGAAGAGAGAGAGAAAGAAGAGAGAGAAGATAAGAGAGAGGAGGAGAGAAGAGAGCAGAGAAGAGGAGAGAGGAGAGAAGAGAAGAGAGGAGAGAAAAGAGGAAATATGAGAATACAGAAGAGAACAGAGGAGAGGAGAGAAGAGAGGAAAGACGAGAAGACTGAAGAGAAGAGAGGAGAGGAGAGGAGAGAAGAGAGGAGAGAAGAGCAAATAGAAGAGAGAACTGAAGTGAGGAGAGAAGAGAAGATAGAGAGAAGAGAGAAGAGAGGAGATTAGAGAAGAAAGGAGAAGAGAGAAGAGAAGAGACATAGAAGAGAGAGGAGAGGAGAGAGAGAAAGAAGAGAGAGAAGAGAGGAGAGAGAGAAGGAAGAGAGAAGAGAGAAGAGGAGAGAAGAGAGGAGAGAGAGAAAGAAGAGAAAGAGAAAAGAGGAGAGAGAGAAAGAAGAGAAATGGAAGATAAGAGAGAAGAGGAGAGAAGAGAGGAGAGAAGAGGAGAGAGGAGAGAAGAGAAGAGAGGAGAGAAAAGAGGAAATATGAGAATACAGAAGAGAACAGAGGAGAGGAGAGAAGAGAGGAAAGACGAGAAGACTGAAGAGGAGAGGAGAGAAGAGCAAATAGAAGAGAGAACTGAAGTGAGGAGAGAAGAGAAGATAGAGAGAAGAGAGGAGATTAGAGAAGAAAGGAGAAGAGAGAAGAGAAGAGACATAGAAGAGAGAAGAGAGGAAAAAAGAGAGAAGAGAGAGAAGAAAAGAGAGAGAGAGAGAGAGAGAGAGAGAGAGAGAGAAGAGAGAGAAAAGAAGAGACAAGAGAGACCAAAGTCACTCAACATGTGGTTTAGACAGGGGAAGTTGCTTCCTGAGAAGGCGACCCAAGACAGACTGCTCCAGGAAGAGATGAGCAGCACCTGTGTAGCACCATTCACCTCTGTATAGCCATCAAAGCATCAGAATGTGTTTGTCTAAATATTAGATCTTAGATATCAATGGAAAAGTATCATTGCAGTGTATTCTATCTAATGCAAACATATACTATAGGAATTGAAGTGCCGGTAATATTCTTTTCGACACAAACTATTGAAATACTCCTCTGTCTTCATTCCACCCAAATAAGATTGTAACCAATGGAAGTCCCAATAATCAAGTACAGTCTTCCTCCGCAATTTTTGGCCTCTTTCTTCTTAAGACACTTCACTGAAGCCTTTTATCTACTCAAAGGCGGAAAGAGAGTGAGAGAAAAAAAACGAAAGAGAAAAGCTGATTGATTTTGAAGTTAAATGTTGGCATCTGCTGTTATTCAAAAGCAGGACCTTGCGTACTATGCGTCGCCATGCTTTCAGCTCTGCCACCAGCGTGCTGCAAATGAAGACAAGCTGTTGTCAAATGAGAAATGCAAAATAGTCAATCTGTTTGTCTGTTTAATGTAACTGGGAACATAAGCCGGGAGAAACGGGACCATTCTGCACTGTCAGATGGGAGACACTCTTCTACACACCAAAGCCTAATGACCCGATTTACTTCAGCGCTGTGGATTTCCTTCTAATAGTATTTTCCATATGCATTTCAACATGCTTTTATCAGCAACTGCAAATGGTACTATTTTCTTCCATGCGCAGCCATGTAATCTGTGTGTTATTTCCCCTCTGTTTTTTTGGCTTTTTTTTTTTTTAATCTCATCCCACTTTTGGCATGGGGTTGGAATACTGATGTTCAAGGAGTCTTCAAGCAGCGAGCATATTGCCCAGGCATCTGATTCTCATCTCCTCCTCACACCTGTCATTGTTCTATATTAAAGGAGGGGAGGGGGAATCCAGTCATTAAACATGATAGATATGTTTTTAATAAGAAAGTGTTGTGCCTCACCAGGCAGATAAATAGCAAGTCTTTAGATATCTTCAGAGCCTCGGATACAATTATAGAATGCAGTTACGAGGCTTTCAGTTGTTCTTCAAAGATGTTGTGACAGGAGCAGATTTGGTTTATCTAAATTATCAGAGCCCCTGGTGGGGGGAGACGCAGTTTGTTTGCACCACCTTGCTCAAGTGTCAGTCTGATGATTCTAGATTCTTATTCATCATTGACTTCGTACTTTGGCAGGGAGATGGGAGGAGAGGTGTTGGTGCAGGGGTTCTGCACATTTCACAGGGGGGTAAATTCCTGGGAAAAATAAATTGTGGGAACTCAAGGGCTGGTCCTGTAGTACTTCTGCTAATGGGAATGGTGTTCCTGCTGTGGAAAAAGTGCAGGTTCCCATGCGTTCCTGCAGGACTTGAGCCTGCTACTAACTCATTTTTTTTTCTTCTAACTTCAGATCCGTGTATCCTATGGATTACTTTAGATTTGGAAGAGTACAGAGACCAGCATTTTTTTTGGTTTAATGTTAATAAAATGGTGAATGAGGGCTTGTGGGGGAGTGTTTCTTTGGAATACATTTTTTTTTAAACGTGTTGTGTTTTTTTAAATTTAATTGACAGGCTTAGTAGTGGGAGCTGTCTTATAGATGGAATCCGTTACTAATGGTGGGTTCACACTATGTTTTGCGCCGTATGCACTTTTACAACCGGACCTAAAACTGTGGTCAACCACGGTTTTAGGTCCATTGTAAAAGCGCATACTGCGCAAAAATGAGCCGACCGGACCGAACGTTTCACTCCGGCCGGCTCATTGAAATGAATGACATACGGGAGCGCATACAGTGACATACGGGAGAGCAAGGTTTTAGCTCCCCCCTGCCGTATGCGCTCCCGTATGGGAGAAAACGTAGTGTGAACCCACCCTAAGCCAGGCTTAGTGTTAGCCACAAAAACAGCTAGTGCTAACTCCCAATCATTACCCTGATACCCACCGCCAGAGGGGTGCCGGAAAGAGCCGGTACCAACATGCCTGGAGTGTCAAACATGGTGCTCCTGGACCTAGGCGGTAAAAGGCTGGCATTATTTAGGCTGGGGAGGGCCAGTGACAATGATCCTCGCCCACCCTGGAAACGTCAGGCTGTTGCTGCTTGGTTGGTATTTGGTTGAGAATAAAAAAAAAGGGGGAACCTTATGTTTTTTTTTGCATAAATAATTATTAAAAAAAAATAATACATAGGGTTCCCCCTATTTTTATTTTTAGCCAAATACCAACCAAGCAGCAACAGCCTGATGTACCAGGATGGGCGAGGATCATTGTCACTGGCCCTCCCCAGCCTAAATGACTCCATACTGTCACCGCCTAGGCTCTCCGGGCCTGTTGGTACCGGCTCTTCCCGGCAACCCTGTGGCGGTGGGTATCAGGGTAATAATTGGGGGTTAGTGCTAGCTGTTTTTGGGGCTAACGCCCCAGGCTTAGTAATGGATTTTGTCTATTAGACAGCTTCCACTACTAAACCTGTAAAGTAAATAAAATTAAAAAAACAGAACACGTTTAAAAAAAATTTATTCCAAAAAACACTCCTCCGCAAGCCCTCGTTAACCATTTTATTAACATTAAACAGATTTAAAAAAAAAAAAACGCAGTCTGCTGAATCCGAAGTAATTCACAGGAAACATGGATCTGAAATGAGAAAAAAAAAGAAAAATAGGTTAATACATTTATTGTCATCCACCCGCGCATCTCCCGTGCCGCACGACTACAACTCCCAGCATGCCCTCCCTTACAGTAAGGACATGCTGGGAGTTGTAGCTGTGTGGCAGGGGGCAGGTGACAAGCTTGTCACCCCTCTACAACTCCCAGCATGCTCTGACAGTAAGGACATGTTTGGAGTTGTAGTTGTGCGGCAAGGAGCAGGTGGCAAGCTGGTCACCCATCCCACAACTACAACTCCCAGCATGCCCTTACTGTAAGGACACACTGTGAGTTCAAGTCGTGCAAGCCAGGGAAGCGAGCGGTAATTCACTCCACTCCCTGGTCGGCTGTGATCAGAAAATCATAGTAAACTCCGCGGCGCCAAGGTAAGGAGGCTGGGCTGACATATCACTGCAGCCGCCCGGAACTCCCGCAGCTGGGCCGGAAGATGGGCCGGAAGATGTGCAGGGGCTGTCCCTGCCATCTCTGAGTGTACCGCAGTGCTGATGGATGGCAGGGACAGCTCCTACACACATCCCCGCCTGGCTGCGGGAGTCTGCAGAGTTATGTCAGCCCGGGCTCCTTACCACGGCGCCACAGGGATAATATATGATGGAGTCCCGGACGGCTGCAAACATATATGCTAGCCCGGGCTCCTTTTAACATATAACGGAGCCGCAGAGTTTGTACTCCCTACTGTAAGATCAAATTTCCCACCGGGTCCCATGATTGGCTGCTCGGTCCTGGCCAATCACGTGACCCAGTGGGAAATATTAAATTAGAGTAGGGGATATAGAAACTCTGTGGAGCCAAGGTATGTTAAAAGGAGCCCAGGCTGGCATCACTTACATTTATCATGGCTTGCATTTATGCTGTTTAGGAGGGCTTGCGACTTTTTGTGCGACTTTTGCACTTGATAAATCTCTGACCACTGCAAAGTGAAAAATAAAATCTACTTCCGAAAGCTCTTTTGTAGCTTTTGCTTAAAGCCAAAAAATTTGATTAGGTGCCCATGCGACTTTTTGTGTGACTTTTGTAAGCAAAAAAAGAGCTCTAAATCCCTTGATAAATGTCCCCCCATAGTGCCCAGGAGGGAAAGTAAGAGGTTGTACTTTTATGCCTTGATCAAATATTACGGATTGAAAGTGTTCCTCAACTTTCATTTGGGTATGCTGTTTAAGCCCTTTAGGACGCAGGGCGTACCTGTACGTTGGTGGGATTTCCGGTTCCATCCGCTCGCCAGTTAGTGACCAGACAGGGATGCCTGCTGAAATCGTTCAGCAGGCATCCCGTGCCAACACCTGGGGGGGGGGGGGGGGTCCTGGGGGGGTCCAGAGGCTGCAAATCTGTGGCGATTCTGGGTCATACGGGTCTCCGGTGACCCGGAAAATAAGGGGGATTGGGGCTGTCCAAGACACCCCAGATCCCCCTGAAAGGATAGGAGTGAGGTGGCAGGGGTGCCACCCGTCCTATCTCTGCTAATGGTCGGTCAGAAGCGACCGACCAATAGCAGATCAGGTGGGGTGGGGGTTAAAGTTCAGATCCCCTGCTTTGCCCACCCACGGTAGTCCAGGCAGAGCGGGGGAACTGTCCTGTGAGTGGCGGCGTAGGTCCCTTACCGGCAGCGGACGACGATCAGCGGTGAGCAGCAATCCTCATCTGCGTGCGGTGGCGATCCTGCTTACGACATAAGCCAGTGGGAGGTTGTTGCCTAGCAACATCTGGGGGGCCGCAGTTTGTAGACGCTATACAGTGGTCTCTAAACTGTAGCCCTCCAGATGTAGCATAACTTTAACACCCAGCATGCCCAGACAGCTATTTGCTAGTTTTGCAACAGCTGGAGGGCTACAGTTTGGATATCACGGTGCAGTGGTCTCTAAACAGTGGCCCTCTAGCTCTTACAAAACGACAACTGCCAGCATGCCCACACAGCAGTTTGCTGTCTGGGCATGCTGGGATTGGAAGTTTTGCAACATCTGGAGGGCCACAGTTTGGAGATCACTGTGCGGTGGTCTCTAAACTGTACCCCTCCAAATCTTGCATAACTAAAATTCCCAGCATGCACCAACAGCAAACGGCTGTCTTGGCATGCTGGGAGTTGTAGCTGAATGCCTCCTGTTGCATAACTACATCTCCCAGCATGCCCTTCGGCGATCAGTACATGCTGGGAGTTGTAGTTTTGCAACAGCTGGAGGCACACTGGTTGGAAAATACTGAATTAGGTAACAGAACCTAACTCAAGGTTTTTTTTAACCAGTGTGCCTCTAGCTGTTACAAAAGTACAGCTCCCAGCATGCACGGTCTGTCAGTGCATGCTGGGAGTTGTAGTTTTGCAACAGCTGGAGGTTTGCCCCCCCCCCCCCCCTCACACACGCAGGCGAGGGTTTACAGTGAGTTTCCTGCTTCAAGTTTGAGCTACAGCAAAATTTCCTGCGGCAGCTAAAACTCCTCACCGTAAACCAGGCCCGTGTGAATGTACCCTAAAAACACTACACTAGACTACACAAAATATAGGGTAAAACACTACTCCCACAATAAAAATGAAAAACATCTCATTCAGCAGTGTTTCCAAAACGGAACCTCCAGCTGTTGCAAAACAACAACTCTCAGCATTGCCGGACAGCCGCTGACTGTCCATGTATGCTGGGAGCTTAGCAACAGCTGGAGGCACCTCATTTGGGAATCACTGGCAAAAAATATTTTTGGTAATGGAGGCAATTGCAGCACTTGCATTCGAGTCCACCCCTATGCAAATCCTTAAAGGGGTACTCCGGTGAAAAACTTTTTTTTTTTTTTAAATCAACTGGTGCAGGAAAGTTAAACAGATGTGTAAATTAATTCTATTAAAAAATCTTAATCCTTCCTGTACTTATTAGCTGCTGAATACTACAGCGGAAATTCTTTTCTTTTTGAAACACAGAGCTGTCTGCTGACATCATGAGCACAGTGCTCTCTGCTGACATCTCTGTCCATTTTAGGAACTGCCCAGAACAGCATATGTTTGCTATGGGGATTTACTTTTACTCTGGCAGTTTCTAAAATGGACAGAGATGTCAGCAGAGAGCACTGTGCTCGTGATGTCAGCAGACAGCTCTGTGTTTCAAACGGAAAATAATTTCCACTGTAGTATTCAGCAGCTAATAAGTACAGGAAGGATTAAGATTTTTTAATAGAAGTAGTTTACAAATCTTTTTAAACATAAGCGTGTTATACCCAATTTGTGTAATACACACATGTGACCTCAATTTGGAAACTACACCCCTCACGGAACTAACAAGGGGTATAGTGAGCTGTAACACCCCACAGGTGCTTGACAAATTTTCGTTGAAGTTGGATTGGAAAATGAAAAAAAAAATTATTTTTTTTCACAAAAATGCTGGTGTTACCCAAAATTTTTCATTTTCACAAGGGTAAATAGGAAAAAAGCCCCCCAAAAATTGTAACACCATTTCTTCTGAGTATGGAAATACCCCATATGTGGATGTAAAGTGCTCTGTGGGCAAACTACAATGCTCAGAAGAGAAGGAGCACCATTGGGCTTTTGGAGAGAAAATTTGTCTGGAATTGAAGGCCATGTATGTTTACAAACCCCCATGGTGCCAGAACAATGGACATGTGACCCCATTTTGGAAACTACACCTCCCACGTAATGTAATAAGGGGTACTGTAAGCATGTATGCCCCACAGGTGTCTGACAGATTTTGGAACAGTGGTCAGTGAAAATGAAAAATCAAATTTTTCATTTTCACGCCCAACTTTAGCGAAAATTCGTCAAACACCTGTGGGCTTTTAGAGGCTCACTATACCCCTTGTTACGTTCTTTGAGGGGCATAGTGACCAAAATAGTATGCCGTGTGGGGTTTATTTTGCTGTTCTGGAAACAGGGGCTTCCTAAATGTGACAAGCCCCCAAAAACCATTACAGCAAAATTTGCATTCCAAAAGCCAAATGTGACCCCCTCTGAGCATTGTAGTGCGCCAGCAGAGCACTTGATGTCCACACATGGGGTATTTCCATACTCAGAATAAATGGGGTTACACATTTTGGGAAGCATTTTCTCCTATTACCCCTTGTTTAAATATAAAATTTGGAGAAAAAAATGCATTTTAGTGAAAAAAAAATGTCATTTACACAGTCGTCAAACACCTGTGGGGTGTTAAGGCTCACTGTACCCCTTGTTATGTTCCTTGAGGGGGGTAGTTTCCCAAATAGTATGCCATATGGGGTGTTCTTTGCTGTTCTGTGATGTTTCTTTGATGCTTTGTCTGTGGGGTGGAGTGGCCCAGAGCCAGGGGCTTGGTCGGGCAGTAGTGGGGCTGCCTGGCCACTGGGTCGCTCCCCCAGTTGGGCATGGGGTCTCAGAGGCAGTGGTCGCCGCCGGGCGCTACGCCAGTATCAGGTTTGTGACCCACTCTAATGAGGTGGCCTTGACGTGGCGAGTGGGCTTGTAATTTTTGATCAGAATGTATACAAACAACCTGTTAGTTTTTGAAATTATGCTGAGAAGCAAGAAGATCAAATTACAAATGGTGTATGTGCTGCTGTGTTTCTCTTTTTGTGTTGCACACACACACACACACACACACACACACACACACACATATATATATATATATATATATATATATATATATATATATATGTAAATTAGTGAGCGCACAGCCTGTAGAACAGTGTTTAACAGATGTTTTACAAAACAGGTTCCACTTAATACAGGCCTCCCCATGGTTGACTAAAGAAGTTGAGTGCATGTGCTCTGCAACATATGCAAAGGTTGTCTTAGGGAAATAAATGTATTTAAAGGGGTACTCAGGGGAACTAAACCCATAGCCCACCCTTTCCCTCTCACCAATGGTATTTGCTAAATATCATTAATTAGCTATATAGAGCAGTTTCCCTCTTTCATCAGTCACTTACATGCAGGGAGTAAGAGAAAGAAGTCATATTCAGATCCTGCTTGTATTTGTGTAAAACCTTTCCTTTGCCTTGCTAAAGAAGCTGAGGGTAAAGATGATGGACTGGCCAGGTATGTCTCCAGACCTAAACCCTATTGAACATCTGAGGGGCATCCTCAAATGAAGGTGGGGGAGCGCAAGGTCTCTAACATCCATCAGCTATGTGATGTCCTCATGGAGTAATGGAAGAGGGCTCCATTGACAACCTGTGAAGCTCCTGTAAACCCTATGCCCAAAAGGCTTAAGGCTGCGCTGAAAAATAATGGTGGTTACACAAAATATTGACACTTTGGGTCCAATTTGGACATTTCCACTTGGAGTGTACTTTCTTTTATTGCCAAGGTTTAGACATTAAAGGCTATGTATTGAGTTATTTTGAGGGGACACTACATTAACCCCTTAAGGATGCCGCTGTTTTTACCTTAATGACCAATGCAAAATTTTTTGTGATGAACTCCAAAATATTGTGAAAAATTGGAAAATTTCTGATGAATTTTTTTTTACATTTTATTTTTATGGCATTCACTGTATGGTAAAAAAATTGTGTTATTTTTATTCTGTGGTTTGGTACAATCACGCTGATACCCAATTTATATAGCTTTTTTATGTTCTTTTTCCTTTTCTCAACAAAATTTTCTCTCGTTTTTGTGTTGTCATGTTCTGACAGCCATTACTTTTTATTTTTCATCCAACGCCATTGAGTGAGGGCTTATTTTTTGCAGAACACTGATTATAATGATACTTACCTATCTCATATTCGTAGTCCTGTTCATCTGTTATCTTTCTTATTTGGGCAGCAGGCTTGGTGCATGGCGGGAGCACGCTGGTGTCACCAATGCTGCTTTGTCGGCCCCGATGTGAGCAGTCTTTGGGAAGGAGCAGTGGTGACATAAGCATGCTCCTACAATGCACCAAGCCTGCCGCCCGAATAAGGAAGATAACATGAACAGGACCACGGTTTGGGAGTAGGTAAGTATCATTCTCATCAGTGTCACTTGCACTACACACCTGTACTAACAGGAGTGACACTGGTGACAGATTCCCTTTAAAGCAATACAACACTGACTGCTGTTGAAACATTGCATGCTACTGTCACTTGAGCCTATTGCACCATTTCTATTGTTTACAAAACAGCACACAGAGTACAACCCCTGTCTCTCTATATGGAGGATTTGGCACACCCAAATATTATCCAAACAATCCATTGATTTCAATAGGAATTGTGTAATACCTCTTTTTTTTCCTGTGCTGGTACTGTATAGTGATGAGCGGCAGGGACCACATTCGAATTCACGATATTTTGCGAATATATGGACAAATATTTTTCCTATGTTCGCGAAATCCGCATATTTGCTATGTTCGTTCTCTTTTTTTCCATGCGAAAATTCATAATGAAACAAGCATAGTGTGCATGCGCGATTATATCTTTCACCTAACAGAAGGGAGGGATCAGTGTCCTCAGGAAGTGCCGAAATTCGTGAATATTTGCCTATTCCCATATACAAAATATTCACGCTCCACACCGACTCACACAGTAAATAATATTGAAGCTTTCTTTGGACCACAAGCTGGAAGCAGGGAGGGATGATCCCTTTTTTTTTACACAGTACACATCATTGTTGTGATGTGTACTGTGAAGAAAAAAAAAAGGAATATTCGTCAATATGAATATATATATCGCTATATTATCAATATTCACAAAAGTGCCGATATTTGTGGTAAAAATTTGCATTTCCAATATTTGCGCTCAACACTAGTACTGTAGAGAAATTGAACACTTGCTGTACAGTACTCTCCATAGCTTACTGGGGTTTCAATAATCAACTTCAAGTCAGGGGAAACCAGGGAAAACTGAGTGGATCTTGTGTATGTTTAAAAAGATGCCTAACACTCAAAGAGGGAGATGAAAACCTGTCCAGAGGAACCAATCAGATCGCTTTTTTCATTTTTAACAAGGCTTCTGAAAATTAAAGAAGAGATCTGATTGGTTGCTATGGGCAACTCAGCAACTTCTCCTCTGGACAGATTTTGATAAATCTCCCACTAACTTCTTAGAACGTTTTCCTGAACCATGATATTGATCTTTAACACAGGGCCTCAGCTTGGTAGGGGCAATAACTCCAGCCTTCTCCAAATGATTAGCTGACTGGGCAGATTACAATGCTCCAACGAATTAAATTTATTGGAGCTGGCTGCATTCACACTGTGGATATCTGAAGATATTGCGGGAAGATAATCTGAGTACAGCGGCTGCTGCCTAAATCCATCAGCTCTTTAGCGGGGTGGACCTGTGACAAACAGCAAAGCACAGTACATTTGGTAGTGGCAGTGCTTGGTATTGCATTTTAGTCTCTTTTACTTAAAAGGGTACTTCAGAGGAAAACTTTTTAACTTTTTTTTCAAAACAACTGGTGCTAAAAACTTAAACAGATTTGTAAATTATGGGTATATAGAATGATGGCATTCACCACTAGACTTGTGCACTAGAAAATTTTTCGTTTCGTTTTTTCGTTTTGGAATTTTTTTTCGGTTCGGCAATATTTTCGGTTTAGATTTTTCGGATACATTCGGTATTCGGGTTGATTTTTTTTTTTTATACATTTGGTATTCAGGTACTTTCGGTAAATCTTTTTATTCTTTTTTTGGACTTTAGCGATCCTAAAAAATTATGGAGATACCTTTTTTTATTAAGATTTCGTAGGGTACCATAAAAAAATCATAATAAAAAAGATACAGTAGTGATGGAAAAAATGGTATCTAACGAAATGTATCTTTTTCATTATGAAATGTTTATTCATTTTTAAACAGGGATCAATTTATGTGAGCGGGTAAGGCACTAAAAATGTAGCCGACAATAATAAAAATGTAGTGTGTGCATGTTTTTCACTTTTTTAAAAACATTTTTTAGGTAGTACTACTACTCCCAGCATGGAACACACTGTTCCATGATGGGAGTAGTAGTTACCTGTACTAATTGACAGATCGCCGGGGTCCCTTGCGATCCTCCTGTATAATGTACAGATGCGGCGGCCGCTCTTCTATGGTCCCCTGCACTCACGTATATATACACATATTCATATTTCCCGCAGAGCTGTGATTGGCCAGATGGTTCCAGCCAATCACAGCTCTCTGTGTGAAATAGGAATATGTGTATATATACGGCCGTGCAGGGGACCATAGGAGAGCGGCCACCGCATCTATACATTATACAGGAGCATCACCGCGGGTGTCAGGAGTGATACCCGCAGTGATCTTTCCTTTACTACAAGTACTACTACTCCCAACATGGAGTACACTCTGCTCCATGCTGGGAGCTGTAGTACCTGCATTAATAGACAGATCGCAGCAGGTGTCAGAAGTTACACTCGCTGCGATATGTCTATTAATGCAGGTACTACAGCTCCCAGCATGAGCAGAGTGTACTCCATGTTGGGAGTAGTAGTACTTGTAGTAAAGGAAAGATCACTGCGGGTATCACTCCTGACACCCACTGTGATGCTCCTGTATAATGAATGGATGCGGCGGCCGCTCTCCTATGGTCCCCTGCACGGCCGGCCGTATATATACACATATTCCTATTTCCCACAGAGAGCTGTGATTGGCTGGAACCATCTGGCCAATCACAGCTCTGCGGGAAATAGGAATATGTGTATATATACGTGAGTGCAGGGGACCATAGAAGAGCTGCCGCCGCATCTGTACAAGAGGATCGCAAGGGACCCCGAAGATCTGTCAATTAGTACAGGTAACTACCACTCCCATCATGGAAGAGTGTGTTCCATGCTGGGAGTAGTAGTACTACCTAAAAATTTTTTAAAAAAAGTGAAAAACACGCGCACACTACATTTTTATTATTGTCGGCTACATTTTTAGTGCTTTACCCGCTCACAGAAATTGATCCCTGTTTAAAAATTTATAAACATTTCATAATAAAAAAGATACATTTCGTTAGATACAATTTTTTCCATCACTACTGTATTTTTTTTATTATGATTTTTTTATAGTACCCTATGAAATTTTAATAAAAAAGGTATCTCCATAATTTTTTAGGATCGCTAAAGTCCAAAAAAGAATAACATTTACCGAATGTACCCGAATACCGAATGTATCCGAAAAATCAAACTATCTCTATCCTTTTTATTATCTTTGTTATTAGAATTAATTCTTTACGTTCGTTTACTGATAACGAATGCATTCGTTATTTACCGCATGTATTCGGGAAATATCGAATGCATTGTTTTTTTTGCTATTCGTAATATCGTGGCTCTTCGGGAATGTTCAAATTATGTTTTCGTGCATTCGGATCGGTCCGAATGCCCGAAAACAGTAAAATTCGGTAAATTAGACATTCGTGCCGAACCGAATTGCACATGTCTACTCACCACAAGATGAAGAAATGGAAACTCTTTATGCATGGCAACCGATAGATTACAGCATGGGGATGCGGGATGCCGTGAGCGTGATAGCTGTTTTGTGCCCTGGGCGCACTTCTTCAAACCACTCCCCCACTGTCGTCAGTGACGGTGTGGAACACCTGGCAGTGACATCAGTGGACGTATTCTTCCATTAATACATCAGAAAACCAGTGAAAAATAGGTTAAAGACATACAGAAAAAATACAATGTAAAAACCAAGACATCATATACACCACTTTGTCATTCAGGCTGGCTGGACTCTGAGCACACATGTTTATGATCCACCTTGCCTCTTTCTGCAATAGCGCTTTCATTCTATCTCCCCTAGCGACGGATTGGATTCTCTCTATTCCAAAAAACGTCAAGGCAGAGGTATCCCCCTTATGTTCCATATTGATGTGTTCAATGATCCTTAGACAACCTTTTAATGTATTTATAGAATGTACGTGTTCACGGAAGCGAGCGTGCATGGGGTGTAAAGTATTCCCTATATAGAAACGGCCGCAGGCACACTCGATTCCATACACCACGTAGTCTGTGCAGCAGGTAAAAGGTCTGTTACAACCACCTCAGATCCACCTAACAGGATTTTTTTTTTTCAAATGGGGAAACCATTTACAACTTCCACAACAATGGTTTCCCATTGGTGCCGAACCGCTGAGCCAGTCTGATTTCTTGTTCTTTTCTGAAATAAAACGGCAATTAGTAAGCATGTTACCTATGTTTTTTTCCTTCCTAAACGCTATTACAGGTCTATTTTATGTCACACTGGTTAGTAGGGGGTATTTTTGGAGAAGAGACCAGTTATCATTTACGGCTTTTTTGATTACATTAGAGAGGGGACTAAAGTCAAAGACAAAAGATAATCTATCAGAGGGGGATTTTTCTCTCTGGGAATCGGACTCTCTGATGAAGATCTTTTCATTTTTTCATTTTATTCCATTTCAACATGACCGCACGATCCTGAGATGCTGTTCTTGTGAAGGCAGCATCTATAACCTCTTGGGGGTAACTTCTAAGCGTTAATCTTTGTGCAAGATCCTTAGCTTGCATGACAAAGCTATAATCCGAGCTGTTAAGGTGCCGTAGGCACAGGAATTGGCCATACGGTACCGCTGTCTTGACGTGGCTCAGATGATAACTCTGAAAGTGAAGGAGTGCGTTTTCTGTAACCTCTTGTGTGGAGTTGTCCATTTTCTGGTTTCACTACCACATCAAGGAATTCCAGTTCCACTGTGCTGATCTTGTAGATAAACTTTAGATTC
Organism: Hyla sarda; assembly: GCF_029499605.1. Lineage (NCBI taxonomy): Eukaryota > Metazoa > Chordata > Amphibia > Anura > Hylidae > Hyla > Hyla sarda. The sequence continues at coordinate 196,817,882 of NC_079194.1, forward strand.
ATGTTATTGATGTGGTTGACGAACTCTGTGAAGCCCTCACTCGTACCCCGCCAGACGATAAAAATGTCATCCACGAATCTGTGATAACTACCAATCCACCTACGGTATGGATTTGTTGTGGAAAAATGTAGTTTATCTAAAGAACCACTACAGATTAGCGAGAGTACAGGCCACGGGGGTGCCCATGGCCTGTACATGGGTATATAGCAAAGGACATGGGTATATAGAATGATTGCACTCACCAGTATCTTTATATGATGTCTTGTACTGGTTTTTGCGTTGTGTTTTTTACTGTATGTTTTTAACAGTTTCCGTTTCTTCATCTTGTGGTGAGTGCCATCATTCTGTACACCCATGTTCTTTGCTTGTTTCTGGATTGAGCACCCCATTGAAGTACACACGACTCCAGTGTCCTTTTGGTATCATATACCTGGGAATAGGATCACCGTGGAAGCTGTGCAGAACGCTTTATCAATTGCACCCAGATTTGTAAATTATTTCTATTAAAAAATCTCAATCCTTCCAGTACTTATCAGCTGCTGTATGCTCCACAGGAAGTTGTGAAGTTCTTTTTACTCTGTGTCAGGAACTGTCCAGAGTAGGAGCAAATCCCCATAGCAGTTATATTTAGACGGTTAAATAGCTTGATGAGAGGGTAAGGATGAGCTATGGGTTTAGTTCCCTGGAGTACCCCTTTTAAAGGGATATTATGGAATTAAAAAAAACTAGAAAGAAAGCTATAGGAACACTTCACATCAAGCAACATCCTAAACATATCCTAACATTTATTTTTTTGGACACACTATTGGCCCCCATGTGCTCCTTCTCAGTGCAATATGAGTGGCTGGGGCTTTATTTACTCAAGGCTACTTTTCACCTGGGGCAAAAACATGGGCATCCATTCTGCACATGTGAATAAGCCGGTAGGTATGCATTCAAATATTATAATAAAATAGGTAATACATTATAAACTCTACGTGAAAAGACAATAGTGTTGAGCGGCATAGGCCATATTCGAATTCGCGAATATTCGCGAATATATGGACGAATATTCGTCATATATTCGCGTATATTCGCATATTCGTTATATTCTCGTCCTATTTTCGCATATGCGAATATTCGCATATGCGAAAATTAGCATATGCTAATTTTCGTATATGCGAATTTTCGCACGCCAGTCTCACACAATAGTATTACAGCCTTCTTTACACCACACAAGCTGGAAGCAGAGAGGGGTGATCACTGTGATGTGTACTGTGAAGGAAAAAAAACAAAAAAAAAAAAACGAAAATTCGTAATTACGAATATATAGCGCTATATTCGCGAAATTCGCGAATTCGCGAATATGCGATATTCGCGAATAATATTCGAATTGCGAATATTCGCGAGCAACACTAAAAGACAATACAAATGATTCCTTATACCTATCCTAAAGCGACTGAATAAGGCAGAGAGCAGCATTGCCACATCATCATCTTGGAAATGCTACTACCTTTTGTCCTGATGGGAGAACTTTTTTCCCTCTCGTATGAGTGAAAGTCAAATCACGACTCATTGTTGTTACCTCGTGGAAACAGTTTTGATGCATTGTTGTGTTAGCACTTTCTAGAGAAAACAGGCTGCGCACATTAATTTTGTGTCAGAGTGTTGCCAGTGGCTCCGGCATTGCCAGCATACAATGCTTCCCTGCCTTTTACCCCAGGACCTCCTTGTGATTCATAAATAAGAGCCAAAGCCACTGGCATTTCAAAGTGTGCTTCTCTAGGAAACAGAAGCATAAGTGGTTAGATTTAAATGTTTCCCTGTCACTCAAATCCTTCACACACTGTGCTATTTAAGATACAATATCAGTAACTGGAGGAGACAATAGGGCCACTACATATGATATAAGAGATCTGTATGGTGAAAAGGATCATAAGAGACTATCACACTTTCAAAAACAAAATGTTTGTAAATATTGTTGGCAGGTATAGCAGGATCTTACAATTCGTTTTAGAGGGCATGGTATGTATTATTATTACTCATTTGTGGGGACACAATGCACTGATTTTTTATGTCAAGAGGCCTAGTGAGTAGTGTTGTTTTCAGAATTCAGCAAGGAAGCTGAGGATCTGCTGAGGAAAGAAGTAACTGCAAGGAGCCATGGCGGTCTGGACCAGATAGAGAAGATGAAGATGTAATCTGTGACAGTCACTTAATGTCACTTTGTATCCTGCCTCTGACTGTGTTGTATCCGTACTATGTTCACTTGTAAGGTCTTCAGCAGTCTAGTTTGTGAAACCACTCACAGAATACCCTTAGCAATATTGAGGTCATTCTTGAAGCTTCCATAGCATACGTTCACCTGCCTTGGTAATTGGTATACTTCATTATTAGTAGTTCTCCTAACATTGCCATATATTTTATATTTTTAGCATATAGTTGTCATTTAAGGGGGTACTCCGCTGTAAACATCTTATCCCCTATCCAAAGGATAGGAGATAAGATGTTAGATCACGGGGGTCCTGGCGCTGGGGACCCCTGCGATCTCAAGGCTGACAGCGGCCGTGTCCCAAACATGGAAGCTTGCAGCTTCTGCTTCCTGATGTCACACCACGCCCCCTCCATTCATGTCTATGGGAGGGGGCATGACGGCTGATACATAGCCGTCACGCCTCCTTCCATAGAGTTGAATAGAGGAGGCATGGCCGCCGGTATCGGCAGTCATCAGGCACGGAACGGAGTTCGCTCGGTGCACCAATTAACTGGGGTGCCGCAGTGGAGATTGCGGGATCTAACATCTTATCCCTTTTCCTTTGGATAGGGGATAAGATGTGTGCAGTGGAGTACCCCTTAACATCTCAATATTGCTACCATCCAATGCCTTGAAGAGAGTCTGCCAGCAGTTTTGATCCCGGAAGACTACTGACAAAGCTACATAGGTAGATAAGAGAAAGAGGGGGGGGGGGGGGGCAGTTTAAACATGCCTAGTTGAATGGTAAAATTGGTTGCAAGGAAAAAAGTTTTGATCCTCTTTGCAATTATTCCCCCCCCCTCTGCTCTGAAGGATAGTTCTAGCAGAAAGGGGTTGGGATGTGTTCATTGCATGGGAATGTACCTAGGGCTTTAGTCATTACACTGGTATTGCATTGGTTAAGCAATATCCACTTCCTGCTTACTGACCGTAAATGGAAACCTATAGAGACCTATCCAGATAATTTCATGGTTAAGCTTTATATAACCTTATCTGGTTTTCTAGACTTCTGTAAAGCACCATTCAGTGTTTTCAGGCCTGGGGTGTAAAATCAGAAATGTCCTGCAGTCCAGGTTACTATTATTTGACTACACTGGTGATAATGCAGTTTGTATAGATGTTGGAAATTATACTATATTCACTCAATATTGGATAAGTTATTACAAAATAAATGTCTTTTTTTTTTTTTTTTTACCCAGGGTTTGTTGGCTTTAACATCCTTCTTCCTCAAGCCCAGCGATGAATAGTTGTAAAGATGCTGCCGCCCTCAGTCTGGAGAAGGCAAAATTTTCCAGTTTGATTGGTGTCTATTATGTTCAATATAGGCTGCAAGAATTAAAGTCAAGCTTGGAAATGTTGGATCACAATACCCTTCACAGTGTATGAAATAAGGACATTTCCTGGGCTCATAAAATGCGTTGGGTTACAGGCCTCGCACACAGAGACTGCTGTAGGCACTCTCAGGAATTCCTGGACCTAAGCCTGATTTGAAAAATGGTGACTGGATGACGGGGAAATCGTTGCGGGATCGAAGTTGAAAGGACAGTCTTGATGGTATCTTCACGCTCATATGAATTTTTAATTCTTAGACTCTGATTTTATCGCTTATGAAAGCTTGCATTACTTCCGTCACCAATGGCGGTCTGTGGTTTGTATAGATGGGAACTATTCAAAAATTGTCTTATTATTTAGTGAGTCAAGCTTCACGGGAAGCCAGGGTTTACTATTGATACGCGCAGTACAGGGATGGATGGAGGTCTGTTTGTACTCTACACTACTTTAATTACATATTGAGTATATTGCATCTGAAAGGGGTCTTGTATTGGAGTGGTCTTCTTAAAGAATATGACCACAATGCAGGAAGTTTGAGGATTAAAAATCTTTCAGACAAAATCTAACGTGGAAAAGGGAGTGATCTTCTTAAATAAGTAGTCTTTTGAAGAAGTTTCACTATTTTTAATCTGATACTTGGGTATGTTACTTATTATTGTTAGCAGTGTGATACATAAACATATTTTGCTGATATACTGACCATAGATTGCACAAGGATGCAGCTTATTATTCACTGGATACAGAGTTTTTTAATTGTCTGTTTTCACTTCAATTAAGGTATTTTTAATCATTTAACCTGTTAAGGACCAAGAGCGTACTTGTACGCCCTAAATCCTTAAGTGGCTTTGAAGCGAGTGCAGGAGCTGCGCTCGCTTCAGAGGAGTGAGTGTCGGCTACTAGCAGTAGCCAGACACTAACTGCTAATGGCAGGTCGCGGCAATCCTGCCACTTCCGTCATCATTCCTTAAGATGCCATGATCAATGTGGCGACTAAAATGAAAGGGAAAGATCATCAGTAACTCAGAGGGGCTCACGTGAGCAAAAACGGCAAAGGAGGGTCCCCTTACCTGCCACCGATCAGTAGATAGCTGATAACACTGTATAATGCTAAACCATAGACATAGCATTATACAGAAAATACAATCTAATGATTGCATATCAAAGTTCCCTTTGGGATCTTAAAAAATGTAACAAAATAAATAAAAAGAAGTTTCTAAAATTATATAAAACCCTTTCCCCTAATTAAAAAATAAATTACCTTTATTTTCCCATTGTACAAAAAAAATTAAATTAACATATTTGTTATTGCTGCATGCATCAATGTCCATTAAACTATAACATTTATGAAGGCTGCATGGTAAATCGTGTAAACGTAAAAAAGTATATATATGTATATATATATATATATATATATATATATATATATATCAAACACCAAAAATAGTGATTTTTTTATCACATATATCAGAAAAAAATTATAATAAGCGATACAAAAAGTACCATCAAAGCAAAAAATGGTACCGATAAATACTATAGACCACAGTGCACAAAATGAGCCCCCATACATCCGAGTATACAGAAAAATAAAAAACGTATCGGTTTTAGAAAAGGACAATTTTATGCATATGAATTGTCCCATAGACTTGCATTGAAGGGGGCGGGGCTATGATGTCATGAGCTCCCATCGTTGGCTCCAGCATTCGGAACAGTTTGTTCCAAACGCTGAACAGTGGAGTACCACCATAAGGCCAAAATGGGCAATGTCCTTAAGGGGTTAAATGTGTAATGCCATTTGTACAACATTTGCATCTTTGTTGTGAGTCCACATAAATTATTGCTTACTTGTCATTTATAAAAACTTTTGACATGTTACACAGACATGTAAAAAGTTTAGATTGGTTGGGGTCTCAGTGCTTAAATCCTCTTTGATCTCTAGATTGCTTCACTCTCTGACTCAGTGCTTAGTTTGTTTGATTGCAGAAGTCAGCTTCATTGACTTCCCCCAGATATATTGAGAAATCAAAGGGGTTTTTAAGAACTAAGACCCCAAACAACTAAGACTTATTTAAAATAAATTTCAATTAAACAAAGGCACACAATGCCTGGTTACTAGTATGAACCATGCCTCAATAAAAAAAAACAGTTTTTAGAACACATTAAAGGACATGTTCTAGAGATGCATAAGCTGGAAAAAGCTACAAAAGTAAGAGCTAGGTATATAGACCTTGGTAGAGACATTCCTCAAATAGAGGACTTCTGCTACTTTCCCTAGGAGTGGGAGTCCTGTAAAGATCACTCTAAATGTAAGAAATTGTTGTAACTGCCTACATCTGCGTGTGGAGTATTCTTATATATGTGTGAGTTTACTTGCAAACTGTTTTTGTGTGTTACATTGCCATTACAGCATACAATAAGGTATTCTGATAAGTTTAAGGGTTAAATATTTGCATAGTATGCATCCGATGATACACGCCCAAGTCAGCTTCTATGCAGAAGCTTCCAGGAAGGTGGAGGGAGGAGTCTCTAGTCCAATCCCCTCTTGCCAGAGGGCTGGACCCCCAGAAAAAAAGTAATCTCTCCTAGCTCTAATCCGCCTAGGCAAACAAGTCTGTCAGAGAAATGTACTTACACCTAGTCAGTGTGTTCCTTCTAGGTTTAGTTCAGTTCAGGTCTTGTGCACACTGCAGAATTTCCGCAGTGGAAACATTTGCTGTAGAAACTCTTATTATGGACTCCGTCTATGGAGCATTCCAGAATTATCCAAGCACTGGCTTCTTCTGCTGCCTAAAGAATGTCTGGACTTTTTTGAGGCCTTAAAGTGAAATTCTCTACAAGCAAGTCACACATCCTATTGCAGTTACAAGTACCCTTTAATCTAATACAGACCTGGGTTGTGTGTGCAGTGTTGATAGCACTGTCAGTGGCGTTGCGACCCGGGTGCGGGGGGTGCGGCCCGCACCGGGTGACACCAACCTAATGGGGTGACACCAAGACGCTCCGTAGCCGCACCCCCCCTCCCCCCCCCCGCTACACAGACACCACCTCCCCCATCTGTGCCCGACCGGCCTCCGTCAGCACAACCCCCCCCCCCCGCGCTGTGTGTGCCCGTCCATCAGCAACCCCCCTCTTTCTCCTGCACTGTGCGCCCGTCCATCATCTCATCACACCCCCCTCACCTTCTCCAGCATTGTGCCCGGCCTCCGCTCCCACGTCTGCGCCGGCTTGACGTCACACCGTATGGCCGCGCAGGAGGACGTCAGTTACGTCACTCGCACGGCGCCCGGTGAGAAGGAGCGCTGCGCTGGATGGGTGAGTGTGTCTGTCTGTCTCTATCTATGTTTGTGTGTGTGAGACTCTGTGTGTGTGTGACTGTGTGCATGTGTGTGTGACTGTGTGTGTCTGTGAGTGTGTGTCTCTCTGACTGTGTGTGTGTGTGTTTCTCTCTGTGTTGTGTGTGTGTGTGTGTGTGTGTGTGTGTGGGGGGGGGGGGGGTATAACCAGCGATCTATTGTGGGGAGACTTTGACCCATTGTGGGGAACCTGCGGCCTAATGTGGGGAAACTACTACCAAGTGTGGGGAGTCTATGCTACCTTATGTGGGGAGTCTGTGCTACCTTATGTGGGGAATCTGTGCTACCTAATGTGGGGAAATTGCTACCTAATGTGGGGTAACTGGTACCTACCTAATGTGGGGGAACTGGTACCAAATGTGGGGAATCTATGCTACCTAATGTGGGGAGTAGATGCTACCTAATGTGGGGAAACTGCGACCTACCTAATGTGGGGAATCTATGCTGCCTAATGTGGGGAATAGATGCTACCTAATGTGGGGAAACTGCGACCTACCTAATGTGGGGGAACTGCTGCCTACCTAATGCTCCCCCCCTGGCAGTAGCACCCTCATCATCCACTAGCAACACCCCCCCCCCCCCCAGCAGCACCTCCATCAGCAGATCCTGATGGTGGATGATGGCGGTGCTCCTGCCAGGAGGATGATCCTGCCGATGGATGATACTGCCAGGGGGGATGGCTAGTAGCACCCTCATCATCCTCCAGCAACACCCCCCGAGTAGTAGCACCCCCATCATCCACTAGCAACACCACCAATACCCCCCTCCCGTCGTAATAGCATCAGCTAACGGATGTTGAAGGGTGTTACTGCGGTTGTGGTATTATATTCAGAGGGTGCACTGTATGGCAACGTTATATTCAGAGGGCGCAGTTTGTGGTAGTATTATATTCAGAGGACGCAGTTTGTGGTAGTATTATATTCAGAGGGCGCAGTTTGTGGTAGTATTATATTCAGAGGGCGCAGTTTGTGGTAGTATTATTAGAGATGAGTGAACTTACAGTAAATTCGATTCGTCACAAACTTCTCGGCTCGGCAGTTGATGACTTATCCTGCGTAAATTAGTTCAGCCTTCAGGTGCTCCGGTGGGCTGGAAAAGGTGGATACAGTCCTGGGAAAGACTGTAGGATACAGTCCTAGGACTGTATCCATCTTTTCCAGCCCACGGGAGCACCTGAAAGCTGAACTAATTTATGCAGGAAAAGTTATCAACTGCCGAGCAGAGAAGTTTGTGACGAGTTGAATTTACTGTAGTTTGCTCATCTCTAATTATTATATTCAGAAGGCGCAGTGGGTGGTAGTATTATATTCAGAGGGTACAGTATGTGGCGGTATTATATTCAGGGGTACAGTATGTGGCAAATTTATATTCAGGGGTACAGTATGTGACAGATTTATATTCAGAGGTACAGTATGTGGCAGATTTATATTCAGAGGGTACAGTATGTGGCAGATTAATATTCAGAGGGTACAGTATGTGGCAGATTTATATTCAGAGGGTACAGTATGTGGCAGATTTATATTCCGGGGGTACAGTATGTGGCAGATTTATATTCAGGGGGTACAGTATGTGGCAGATTTATATTCAGGGGTACAGTATGTGGCAGATTTATATTCAGAGGGTACAGTATGTGGCAGATTTATATTCAGAGGGTACAGTATGTGGCAGATTTATATTCAGAGGGCGCAGTATGTGGTAGTATTATATTCAGTGGGTACAGTGTGTGGCGGTATTATATTCAGGGGCACAGTATGTGGCAGATTTATATTCAGAGGGTACAGTATGTGTTGGTATTATATTCAGAATGTACAGTGTGTGGTAGTATTATATTCAGAGGGTACAGTGTATGGAAGGTTTATAATCAAAGAGTATAGTGTATAGTAGTATTATATTTAGAAGATACAGTGTATCTCAGGTTTATAATAATAATTGTTTTCATATAGAGGATGAGAATGCGCTGACATAGTGAGGAGACGTCTGGGCGTCACATTCTACAGACAGAAGTTTTAGCTGGAACAAGTCCTGGCGGTATGTACCATCTGAATTAGATAAGGGAAGACTATAGAGAAGACGTCACCTGTAGTCACTGATATCATTGTACATTCTCCTCACTATAGAGAAGACGTCACCTGTAGTCACTGATATCATTGTGTATTCTCCTCATTATAGAGAAGACGTCACCTGTAATCACTGATATCATTGTGTATTCTCCTCACTATAGAGAAGACATCACCTGTAGTCACTGATATCATTGTGTATTCTCCTCACTATAGAGAAGACGTCACCTGTAGTCACTGATATCATTGTGTATTCTCCTCATTATAGAGAAGACGTCACCTGTAGTCACTGATATAATTGTGTATTCTCCTCACTATAGAGAAGACGTCACCTGTAGTGACTGATATCATTGTGTATTCTCCTCACTATAGAGAAGATGTCACCTGTAGTCACTGATATCATTGTGTATTCTCCTCACTATAGAGAAGACGTCACCTGTAGTGACTGATATCATTGTGTATTCTCCTCACTATAGAGAAGATGTCACCTGTAGTCACTGATACCATTGTACATTCTCCTCTCTACATCAGAGCTGTAGTCACTTGTCAGTTCTACAGTTAGGTCAGTGAAACTACAACTCCCAGCATAACCTCACCACTGCTCAAAGGGGTACTCTACTGGAAAACATTTTTTTTAATCAGCTGGTGCTACAAAGTTAAACAGATTTGTAAATTACTTCTATTTAAAAATCTTAATCCTTCCAGTACTTATTAGCTGCTGTATAAGCGATTCACAGTAAGTTATTTTCCTTTTTAATTTATTTTCTGTCTGACCACAGTGCTCTATGCTGACACCTCTGTCCATGTCAAGAACTGTCCATAGTAGGAGCAAATCCCCATAGCAAACCTATCCTGCTCTGGACAGTTCCTGACATGGACAGAGGTGTCAGCAAATAGCACTGTGGTCAGACTGGAAAGAACTACACAACTTCCTGTGGAGCATACACCAGCTTATAAGTACTGTAAGTATTAAGATTTTAAATAGAAGTAATTTAAAAATCAGTTTAACTTTCTGGCACCAGTTGATATAAAAGTAAATGTTTTCCAGTGGAGTACCCCTTTAAGTAATTCTGGGAGCTGTATATTTCAATGGTGAAAACTTCTTTAACACTTTCCCATTCTGTGGCAACTGGTATATCTGATTATTATACTGGAATTTCTCATAATGCGCTACAACAGTGGTGTCTGTCACAACAGGCTAAAAACTTACTGAAGGGGGGGGGGTAGGTATGGGGGTGACACCATTTTCTACCGCACCGGGTGACACCAACCCTAGCAACGCCACTGAGCACTGTACAGAGTTTGAAGAATTCTCCCAAAAAGGTTGTCTCCAGTCCACACTATGAGGACATCCTTCTTTCTGCACGAAATAAGACGCTGCTGCACTGGAATTTACGAGCGGAATATTTACACTGAACTTCACTCGGAAATTCTGCTGTGGGAATTGGCCCAAAGGGCCTGATCTCAAGGCTGATTTTTGTGTGGTAAAAAAAGCTTTAAGCTTTTAATTTCAATGGGAAAAGACATATGTCACACACTAAATTTTGTGTGGTAAAATCATTGAAATGTCAAGCTGTCTCCTGTTGAAATGGGAGACTGTTTGTGGGAGGAAAAGACAATAATTTACATGTTGATGTTTCCATTCCTATCATTTATGTTGTTAAAACATTAGACATCATAAGTATTGATGAGAGATTCATTGCAATAAAAAGATAGAAAACATGAAAGCAAAACAAGCCTTGAACTAAATGATAATTACCCATTCTGATAAAGCAATACAACTCAGCACTTTCTAGTATTAACAAAGAAGTGAAAAGGTTAATAAGCAGCGAGCACTGGCACATGCTGACCTGGCACAGAAAAGGTTAAAGCCATAATCACCGTTCGATTGTATTTGACTAAATTACACTCAGCCTATGAATGATAAAAGGGAAGTTTTTGGAACCACAAGATCATTATTGAGCACTAATACAGGGCTCATTGGCAAAATGTTCAGTAATTTAAGCAAAGTAGACAATGAAGGTTCTCTATCCTGCTACAAAGAGTGACCTACAGGATCCTGTGCAATGAATAATTATAGGCAATATCCATTTCAGCTTCTATTAGAACATCCAATAAAACAAGGTCATGACAACAGACAAGGATCACATCCCTGCTAGCATCAGAGCGGAGAGGACGAGTCACCCTGGAGGAAGTGGATTGTATCCTACTTGCTTTCCACAATGAATTAGCTCCATGACAGCTCCCCTAGGAAAATTACACTGCTTCCCATTGTTCAGCCACCTGTGACATCACTCGCGCATCCCTGGATGACATCTCCTGTTGGTCTTAAAGGAAAAAGCCAAGCAATAATGAAAAATCACCTGTCAAATAGTGTTTGTACATGTTTTTCACCTGCATGTTATAAATGCCTTGTTATGTCTTTATTGTTATTACAGTATGGTGTCTACATTGTAGCAGTTTGTGGCTGTACACTTTATGACACAATTTCCTATGTATCCCAAAACATCAGACTCCTCCCCTTTGTAATAGTGGTGACACAAGGGTTCAAGGAATACCTGATCACTTTGTGACACCAGGGCACCGTTAACCTGTACATGGTCCAAGGTAGAAACAGCTTCTCCAGGGCCAGATACAGGGGGAAAAGAAACACACCGATGTTGGGTTACCGATAACTGTCTTTTACCGAGTAGGGTGCAGATGTTATTACACGCCGACAGTGTGGTGCAGAGTGGAGTGGATGCAGTGTAACCCTTTGGGAGCCCTGTTGCCTTGCTGGGACTTATGGTGCTTTTTACCCACTTGATTAATACTGACTTTAAATGAGACTGAAGATTCTCCAGGCCTGCTAGTTTTCTGACAAGGTTCAATTGCTTTCCCCGCCCGGGCTTGACTTTCTACTGTATGGGGGATCACTTCCAGAATGGGGGGATAGGATTGAGAAGAGCTTTGTTCTTGGACTTCCCTCAGAGCTTTTCCATACACCACTTCACTTCTTTACCACACTGGAGCTCAGCAGAAACTGGGGTAACTTCTCCCCCATTACATTATATACCTCACAATTTATGGGTTCCCATTGGGCAGGCAGAGTCACATGGCTTACACTGCTCCTCTTTTCTTAAAACGTACAACACACATAAATAACATATTTTACAGTGCACATGAAAATCATAATAAACCTATGATAAAGTGCTTGAACAATTGAAACACAGCAGACAGTCACTTAGTGGGCCCAACACATGCGCCGCAGGTCTGCCCAAGGAGATCCGCAGCCTACAGGACAGCTTTTGGTGCTGGGACATCACATATTTTCATCTCCATCTATACAAATGAGCTGTTAGTGTATCTGGAATCCAGACTCAAAGGGTCATGCTACCATAATTTCAAGAGTAAGACCAGTCTGACTTTTGTGGGCATTACCCACATGATTTCCAGAACTATTTCCAAGGGTCAATGGGACACCTAAAGCTGGACGTGTCTTGTAGCCCAATGTCGTGTAAGCGCCCTCTGATGGTTTATGTAGACACTGTTCAATGCCCTAGGCTTGGTATGTGGCATTTTACTTGCCATACAGAATTAATCATTAAGTGCAATTATTCTATTCTGATGATCCGTCCATGCAGATATCCCCTCTGTGCACCTCTTGCTCTTATTCCAGTTCATTGTTGGTCTCCAATCCCTGGGACATGCAATGGACAGTGCTGATGCGTCATTTTTACAGTGGTCTCAAACTGTGACCTTCCATCTGGAGGGACAAAGTTTGACACCACTGAGTTAGAGGATTAGGTTGCTCTCATTTTTCGAAAAATGGTGATAACATTGGTACATTGATGACCAGAAGGCATGGCACAACCATACTGTACTGACTGGATCTGATATCTGAGGTTTCATGTGGCTGAGAAAATGTGCTTTTGAGCTTTTATGCCATTGAAGCCCCTTCTATATGTCACATATTGGAGCTAGACATTTGAAATGTTTATCATTTGCAGATCTTAACGACACCCGCAACTTCCTCAATTTGCACAACCTTACAGATGGTTTTTCTTTATGTTGTCTCAATGCAGATGAGTGTATATTGACCCACTAGAAGACCCACCTCCCCCCTCATCTTTCTATTGAGCCAATTTTTTCTCTCTCATCCTCAGTTTTCCCACCTCTTCCTTATCCCGCAACACCATTCTGTATGTAGTGTTAGCCCTGGTTTAGGCCCCATTTAGCCTATTTAGCAGTCTAGAATTCTTATCTCTATCTATACACTTTGTATTTATGATTATGCCATTATTTCAGAAAAATGTTTAGCGGGGTACTCCACCCCTGGACATCTTATCTCCTATCCAAAAGATAGGGGATAAGAAGACCGATTGTGTGTTTGTGTGGGGGGGCAGCATCTGAGAAATTTTTGTTCAGAACACAGGGTTAGGGTGGCTGTGATTATGACGACCATCACGCCCCCTCCCATAGACATGAATGGAGGGGGCGTGGTGTGACATCCCGACCACAGCCACTCAAACACGATGTTCTGAACAAAAATGTTCAGAACGTTAGGGTGCCGTCAAGAGAACATGGGTTGTCCCAGAGTCCAGACCCCTCGCGATCAGACATCCTTTGGATAAAGGATAAGATGTTCAGGGGTCGAGTACCCCTTTAAGCCTTTTTTTTTTATCCGGGGGTGGTAGGAGCTGAATCTGCAGCCTTTACTTGACTCAACTCCCTCCCAAAGATTGTTTAGCCATGTCTTTACCATACACTATGTTACCCATAAAATTAAGTGAATATAAATGTCTAGGAATCTGTGTTTTGAGACAATGACCGCAAAGTTATAGATATTTTCACAAAAATAAAAGATAAACCCAGTAAGCTTATTATAGACCACAGAGTAAAGGGTAGCAGCAGTAAATAAAGAGTAAACAAAAATGTGACTGGAGGCATAATTCAGGAGTACATGCCTAATAATGATTACTACCATGCAGGATATCAGTCCTATAGAGATCACATTGCCATATTATATAATCTGAAGTGGCAAGGTGGTGCTAGAAACAGAAAGCGCATAGAACACTGATTAAAAAATGTAAAACATGAGGTGCTCCTGCACTCACCGCAATCCTCTGCTCACTCTTGAGGAAGCTGTCATGGAGGTCTGGGATTTCCATGGGGGCTCAGAGGCTACAACGTTGGTTGTAGCCTCTGAGCCCCCGTGCAAATCCCAGATCTCCATGACGGCTTCCTCAAGAGTGAGCAGTGGATTGCGGCGAGTGCAGGAACACCTCATGTTTTACATTTTTTAAAGCGCAGTAGCATGTACACCCAATAGAGGGTACCTCAAGCTTCAGCTATGCCACAACAGATAGGATCCATTCCAAGTAATATTGACTTGGGCAGAGGGAGAGGCATCTGATGCCACAGCAGCCGGTGACCTAACAGAAAAAATAGCTTTGTTTCTGCATTCCAAGAACTATAACTTTTTATTTTTCAATTTAAGTGTGCCATTGTGAAAAATTATTAAAAAATTAAGAAAACATATACACATTTGATCCCAAAGTAATTGCCCCAACCCATTGGATTGTGACACCCTTCATCTTTCCATAAAATATACTGTAAATTCTAAATAAAATATTTTATTGCTCATACAGATCGATCAATGCAATGCTATTGCATTGATCCATTCAGGCTTTGGATCACTGAGGGTAGACATGGAGGCCTAGTAAAGTCATTGGTCTACCTTGACAATGGACCCCTGCAATTGTATGATGGAGAATTGATCCAACCACTGTGCCATCAACGACAAGTGCCAATACTGCTTATATGCCGTGGTAGTATTGACCACAGCATTTAAATGTTAAAACAGCTGGCACTAGTCCCTGCCTGCTATTAGCAACCGGCAGCCGCAGGGTATGGAGTGGACTCGGCTGTGTGCTGCTCTAGCTGCTGCAGCTTCATTCAGCTTCTGAGATTTCTAGTTACATAGCCATATGTGACAGAAGCTGAATGGAGCTGTCACTATGGCTAGCAGCCAAAACAGAGAGCACCTAGATGGGAGAGAGACATGCAGCATATACTTCCCTGCTCATTTAATGATTTTTTATGGTGCTCTAGCATAGGGTGTCATGCAATATACATAAGTGCAGAGTCACCTGTTATTTCGAAGGGAGTCCTGGTTACTATACAGTAAAACGTGATGTGCTGTCCATTGCTGTCTACAGTTGGCTCATAGAGGTAAGTGTCAATGCTATGCATCACCACTTAGCTCCTTGCACTCCATTTGCTGAGGTCTCTGCACTATAGGACCAAATCCAAATCAAACCTCAAAACTGATTTAACAGCAGATCTGTGTGAAACCTCCTATAAAGAATCTTGGGAATCTCACTCATCACTATTCCTTATTCTATAGACACGTTAATGGAATAGTCTAGGTAAGACTGATATACTATTTTATTCTTAGCATAGCATGAGGGAAAGATGTATGATGCAGGGATTTTTTTCTTTGGTTTCTTTGGTGTATTTGAATTCCTGTGTCATGCTTTGCCCCTTCGTTCCTGAACTAGGGCGATCACAGTGTGAACACTTCAATTTATAGCAGCCTGTCCCAGTAGCAAATTTGCTTTAATATGCAAAACTTTGCATAACTTTAAAATGATTCCATAAACTATCAGTTATTTAACGGTTAAACGAGGGCAAGCACTTTAATGCACAGATATATTAACCATATTACATTCTGTATAAACTTAATGGAACATAATGCTAATATAAGACAGGAAAATGGTTCCTATTAGGATCCCCAGTGGGTACAGCAGTATTGCATTTTGTTGAAGATGTGTGTACATGCTGTTTGAAAATTGTCTTGGTCTCTGGTGGAATGTGAAGCTTTAAATCCCATTAAAAAGTAAGGTTGGTGTATACTAGTGCTAAACGCAATGTTACATGCCTCTAATTAACACTAAAATAATAATATCTCCAATTAACAATTAAAAAAGTGAAGCGTCTGGTCTGCGCAGGGAAATAATTATCATCCTTATGACTTATTTATCAAGTGACGCCATATCCCACTGTGTACGGTAAATGTAAAAATACACACAGGTTTGTAGCCATGTAAAAGAAAAACATACATCTACAGCAACAAATGGATGTATTGATTCACATGAAGTATTTATACCTAAATAGCATCTTAGACTCTGTCATAAGGCTCAGTATTAAAGGGTACTTTAAACGGTAGAGTCAAATAGTAGAAAAACATGGCTGCTTTCATTTATATACGGCACACACTCGTCCATGGCATATTCCTGGAATTACAGCTCAGCTGCCTTTATGCAGATGTGGTGGAGATGTTTTAGCATACATCATGTTTGTTCACTGGTGTGGTGATGTTTTGGGACGAAATCAGACATTTGCTAACCCTTGACCTTTAAGGGCCTCCAAATCTTCAGTATGAACAGTATACTGGGCCCTTTCTCCTTTATGGGAAAGACATTATATTGCTTCTAGAGAGGTTTACATAAAACTGTAGGTTTTTGAGGCCTTAAAGGGGTATTCCAGTGAAAAAATTTTTTTTTCATATCAACTGGCTCTAGAAAGGTAAACAGATTTGTAAATTACTTCCATTAAAAAATCTTAATCCTACCAGTACTTATCAGCTGCTGAAGTTGAGTTGTTCTTTTCTGTCTGAAAACAGTGCTCTCTGTCTGTCTCAGGAACTGTCCAGAATAGGAGAGGTTTGCTATGGAGATTTGCTCCTACTCTGGACAGTTCCTGAAAAAGACAGAGGTGTCAGCAGAGAGCACTGTTTGCAGAGAGAAAATAACAACTCCACTTCAGCAGTTGATAAGTACTGGTAGGATTAAGATTTTTTTTAACCCCTTAAGGACTAGGGTTTTTTCCATTTTTGCACTTTCATTTTTTCCTCCTTACCTACTCTTAACCTATCATAACTCTTTAAATGTTGCACATAAAAATCCATATGATGGCTATGGCATGGCTATGGCAATTCTACTTTGTAATGACATCAGTCATTTTACCCAAAAGTCTACGGCGAAACGGAAAAAATCATTGTGAGCCAAAATTGAAAAAAAAAAACACGCCATTTTGTAACTTTTGGGGGATTCCGTTTCTATGCAGTACATTTTTTCAGTAAAAATGACACCTTCTCTTTATTCTGTAGGTCCATACGATTAAAATGATACCCTACTTTTATAGGTTCCATTTTGTCGTACTTCTGAAAAAAAATCATAATTATATGCAGGAAAATGTATACGTTTAAAATTGTCATCTTCTGATCCCTACAACTTTTTTTTTTTCTGGGGTGGTATGAGGGCTCATTTTTTGTGCCGTGATCTGAAGTTTTTAGAGGTACTATTTTTATATTGATCAGACTTTTTGACCGCTTTTTATTAATTTTCTACATGAAATAAAAAGTGACCAAAAATACGCTATTTTGGACTTTGGAATTTTTTTGCGTGTACACCATTGACCGTGCGGTTTAATTAATGATATTTTTATAATTTGGACATTTCCACACGTGGCGATGCCACATATGTTTATTTTTTATTTTTATTTACACAGTTTTTTAAATGGGAAAAGGGGGGTGATTCAAACTTTTATTAGGGAAGGGGTTAAATTATCTTTATTCCCTTTTTTTCTCACTTTTTTTTTTCAATGTTATAGCTCCCATAGGGGGCTATAACACTGCACACTCATAGGAAACCATTGATCAATGATTTTGCCGCTTGACTGCTCATGCCTGAATCTCGGGCACTGAGCAGTCATTTGGCGATTGGACACCAGGAAGCAAGGTAAGGGACCCTCCTGCTGTGTCACAGCTGTTCGGCATACCGCAATTTCGCCACGGACATCCCAAACAGCCCCCTGAGCTAACCGGCAATGATTTACTTTCACTTTAGACGTGGCGTTCAACATCTAAAGGGTTAATAGCTCGCGGCACCGTGACCAGTCCCGGCCGTTGTTAGAGGCCGATCCCGAGCCACGCCGTGGCCCCCCGTTATAGAACAGTATGCCCTTGGTCCTTAACAGGTTAATAGAAATAATCTGGAGCCGGCTGATATGAAGAAATTTGTTTTTCACCGGAATACCACTTTCAGTTATACTGTAAAGGAAGCACATGGGCTGAAATAACTAAAAGATTGTTAAAGTTGTGTAGCAAAGGTGGAGCTCAGTCAGCTTTTGGACCGTAGAAGAAGAAAATCATCCAAAGGATTGGGTCCAAACTTGTTTGCTACTTTGGTTGGGTATCATGATTGACATTGCTCTGCCAGTCTAACTTTATAGAATAGAATGCAAACAGATAATAATATATTTTGTAGAATCTTGTTGACTTGAAAACAAATACAGTGAATGTATATAAGCTTCTTCACATGACCGCTGTGCTCCTGTAAAGGGAGCTCCGTCAGCCAGTCTGTCGAAAGGTCGGGTTTGAACGGAGAAAAAATTAATGCATGTCTGAAATTTTACAGGAGTCAAGTGGGAAAAAATAGGACACCCGAAGGACTCCTCATTCAGAGTTTGTTAGCACAAAAAAATAAATAAATAAATAACTGCGGGAGTACTATGGCCAAGTGAACACTACCTAAGCTGTAGCCACCTTTTTTTGGACCCCCCACTCCTGCAGGACACTACACATTACCATATTTTTCGCCCTATAGGACGCACCGGCATATAAGACGCACCCAATTTTAAAGGTGCAAAATCTAGAAAAAAAAGATTCTGCACCCAGCAGTGATCTTCAACCTGCGAACCTCCAGATGTTGCAAAACTACAACTCCCAGCATGCCCGGACAGCCGTTGGCTGTCTGAGCATGCTGGGAGTTGTAGTTTTGCATTGTCTGGAGGTCCGCAGGTTGAAGACCACTGGATAGGAGGTAATACTTACATGTCCCTGCCGCTCCGGACCCGTCACCGCTGCCCTGGATGTCGCTCCATCGCTGTCGTCGCGTCCCCGTGGTGTCCCCGACGCTCTGGTCGTTTTTTTCCCTGGGATCTACGCTCTCCGTCGCCGTCATCACATCGCCGTCATCACGTCGTTACGCACGCCGCTCCTATTGGATGACGGGACGGCGTGTGCGACGACGTGATGACGTCGAAGGACAGCACCGACCATGCAGGGGATCCCAGCACGGAGCAGACACCGAGGAGGCAGGTATGGTCCCTCCCGGTGTCCTGTAAGCTGTTCGGGACGCCGCAATTTCACAGTGGCGGTCCCGAACAGCCCGAGCAGCCAGGTTACTGTCACTTTCGCTTCAGATGCGGTGGTCAGCTTTGATCGCCGCGTCTGAAGGGTTAATACAGGGCATCACCACGATCGGTGATGTCATGTATTAGCCGCAGGTCCCGGCCGTTGATGGCCGCCGGGACCGACCCGATAGGTGTATATTCGCCGTATAAGACGCACTAACTTTTCCCCCCCAGTTTTGGGGAAGAAAAAGTGCGTCTTATACGGCGAAAAATACGAAAATTTATGTCTAATGTCTACATAGGGTACTGTATATATAATAAAGTGGCATACAGGAAAAATACTGCATAAGAATAATAAAGGACTGCAAAACTGCATTTATTATCAGACTAAAGAGGACACATTTATAATTGTGTAACTATAAATTCAGATTTATGAAAAAAGTTTGTTGAAAGGATGGTCAGTGTGACCATGTGACCTCACAATACTAAATGTTTGAGTGTGTTCTAAATGTCTCCATTAGAAGAAAGTCTATGTAAATTTGCTACTTAGCCTTCTAAATGCAAGACAAATTTGTAACTTATTGCTAAAAGGTCTGCCACTCCCTAGGCCACAGCAGAGTCAATATGTAAAAATGTTTGTCATTTTTTAAATAGCTTCCTACCCATCACTGTCAATTGTCTCTTTAACATCTGGTGTATAGGTTTGCTTGGAAAAATACTCTGCTTTGTTCTGTTCATGCACTGCTGCACTCTCCTGACTGCTTCTCATTTGCAAAAAATACCACCTTTGTATATGCACCTTTTTCTTCTCCTGTATAACTAGGGCTAAACGAATGGTCATGCAGCTAAAGGAAGCACAAAAGCATTGACATAAAGACATATACTGTAAGTGACATCAGCATGATGGGTGTAGTAAGGATAGGTTCCAGTAAGGACAAATCCATTAATTTTACCCCCTTTTCATTAGTATAATCTATAATCAATGACCCCAGTTTAGCTACATGAACCCATGAAAGTCTCAGGTAGCCTGAAAACCACCACCTGCCCTTATCATTGACTCAGGCTACCATTTTTGTTCCTCTCTTTTGCAGCTCTGCCTGTTCAGATTAGCTGCTGTATGCAAGCACAATCCCACTGCAAGCAAAGCAGGAAACCATGGTATGAAGAGGCAATTTTCAATATAAATGTATTATTCACTCCAAGAAACCAAATTTGCATCATACAGTGAGGAGAACTGATACTTTTAGTTGCCCAGTGTCGGGGATAAAAATTGCATGTTCAGTGACCAATGGGCTATGTTGTGGGCAAGTTGCTACTTTCTGCTAATATGAGCCACATTCAAGACCAGCCGGGCACTCGCCTGACACAAGAGTCGTCCTGTACAGGTAAGTTGGTGTAATGTATATAACCAGGACTTTGCATACATCACCGCACGCCGAGGTGCAACGTCCATCAGTAGGCATGGACTCATAAACGGAAAGCAGGTAGAAGGACGGAAAGTTTCTTTATTCATGAACATGCATGCAACCAGATGGCGGGCAGTAGAAACTTGGATGCAGGGACATTTCACAGAACAGGCTGACGCACTTCCTCAAGCTGTACACAGCTTCTGCTAATTTTGCTACTATGAGACCTCTTCTGATCGGTTCATATCTACCCTGTGATAGCAAAACATTGAGGTGGTGCAAAGGTCATGTTAACATGCAGTTTACCCATCATGTGACCAAAGGGGGTCATAGTTCAGCACAGAGAGACAACGTTCGGCACAGCAGGGGAAAAAAAAGGTATTTCTATATACTTTCTTACACAGTCTAATAATGCAAATAGAAAATGAGGCGGCACTCACCAGTTCTGTTGCAGAGCATTTTATTATCTTCAGTGCAGTGTCACATAAAAACAGGGGAATGACAACGCTGGCACTCCCAGCCGTGTAGTTCCCCTGTTTTTATGTGACACTGCACTGAAGATATTAAAACGCTCTGCAACTGAACTGGTGAGTGCCGCCTCATTTTTCTATTTGCATTATTGAATGGTGGTCATAGAACCTAGTCTTATAATCTGACATTGAATCTACCTATGTTGACATGCTATGCTTTGATGACATATTCCTCTGTATTTATACAAATGTTTTTAGCTGCTCCAGAGATTTGAAAGGACTCTTATGTGGGTCCTCATATCATTGGTATGTACTGACTGCCAGAAGCGAAATCTGCATCTACAGCATTTGTGGGGTCTTTATAACCTGCACAATGCTTGGGAGAAATAGGAGAGAAAAAAAATGTAAAAGAAAAAATAAATGTGAGCATTCCCCAAATGATGCCCACCGGGAGTCTTTAAGCGGAATTACACATTGGGTTTCAAGCTCTACCTCCTCAGCTTCTCTCTCGGGCTGAACACTGAGACCATATCGGATCTTTCTGCTTCGGGAGATCTGTGCAGCTGCATTCAGCAGAAATGGGGGGAGAAAACTTACAAATGCAGCATTTTTGCTTTCGGTTCCATCAATTTTAGGAGGCTGGCATTGACTGTTCCAAATCTGATTCACTGGTTTCACCTAGTCTATCCTTTAAGCAGAAATGCTCCTTAAGAATGAGCTTGACTGATTAATTCATATAGAAATTCTCCTGAACGTATAACAATAGATAAACACATTTAACATATACAATTTTCTTTTATACTTCAGATATTGGACGTGGCTTATTTATTCAAATTAACTTCTTAGCAACCAGGTAGTTTTGATTTTGGGGAAAAGAAATATACATTTTTGTTCACATTTTTGCCTCTTCATTTCAGCTTTTCTCTTTTTTTTTTCTTACTCTTTTTTCAGGCATCATTTTAGGGATATGTCACAATTTTTTTATTTATTATTAACCCTTTAAGAACCAGGTTTTTTTTTTCCATTTTTTTACTTTCATTTTTTCCTCCTAACCCTTAAAAAATCATAACTCTTTAAATTTTGCACCTAAAAATCCATATGATGGCTTATTTTTTGCGCCACCAATTCTACTTTGTAATGACATCAGTCATTTTACTCAAAAATCTACGACCAAACAGAAAAAAATCATTGTGCGACAAAATTGAAGAGAAAACACAATTTTGTAACTTTTGGGAGCTTCTGTTTCTACACAGTACATTTTTCGGTAAACATTACACCATATGTTTACTTATATAGGTTTGATTTCGTCGTACTTCTGGAAAAAATCATAACTACATGCAGGAAAATTTATATGTTTAAAATTGTCATCTTCTGATCCCTTTTAACTTTTTTATTTTTCCACATACGGGGCAGTATGAGGGCTCATTATTTGCGTCGTGATCTGAAGTTTTTAGCGGTACCATTTTTGCATTGATCAGACTTTTTGATCTCTCTTTATTATTTTTTTCATTATATAAAAAGTGCCCAAAAATATGCTAGTTTGGACTTTGGAATTTTTTTGCTTGTACGCATTGAACGTGTTAATTAACAATATATTTTTATAATTTGGACATTTCCACACGTGGCAATATCACATACGTTTAATTTTATTTACACAGTTTTTTTTTAATGGAAAAAGGGGGGGGGGGGTTCAAACTTTTATTAGGGAAGGGGTTAAATGATCTAGAGGGCTATAACACTGCACTAACTGATCTTTTGGCACTCCGTGGTATATAAGTAATTTATTCCATCAGACAAATGCAACATTTCGGTAGCCAGTTGCGGCCATTTTCAAGCATACAAATGTGTTATAGTGCCAGGTATAAATAGAGTGACCAGTTAAGATATAATTACAACCAAATTGCATAAAAAGCAATAAGTGAATACAGTACATGATAATAAAGTTCAGAGGGAAAGTCAATGCAGTGTACCTAAGAACATAATAGGTATAGCTGACATCAAGGTGCAATAAAAATACATATAAAATATAAAAGTTCGTTAAGTGCAATCATGTGTACATGATTAAGTGGGTTGGATCCTTCCAAGAGCGGGGTGGGGCAAGGTAAACTCACCAATCACAGAGGAATAAACAGCTTGATACAGTAAGTGAGGCAGAGGCCCCACGTGTGTCGGTGTGTGATGCTGGAGCCGGAAATGCTCACGGACCAATAGGATGTAGAGGCGTCATGATGATGTATTAGTCACGTGACCGGACTAACCAGCGCATGCGCATAAGAATAATGGTTTATTACAGACAGAGATAAAGCAGTATGTTTGTTGTAAAGCTTATAGGGACCAGTTAGGCTGAGATCTAAAAGCCATTGTCACCTGCTATTAGTGCATAATAATACTGTACTGGTCTGTAATACACAGCGACTCTGTACTGCAGCACTAGTGTGTACTACAACTCTAAAGCTAACGGGCCAGTTAGGGTGAGCCCGAAAAGCCATAGTCACCTGATTTCAGTGCCTAATACAGGTTGCGTAGCGGAGCGTGTTGTCCTCTCATGAGTGTAACCTGTGCGTACATAGATGGTGTACGTTTTTTTTCCTGTCAAACGAATTTGGGCCTAGTTACTGTGAAAGGCCAGTCAAAGCTACACACTTGTTTCTGTAGCCTTATACAGTTTGTAGTGGAGCGTATAGTCCTCCCCTAATAAGCGTAAACTGTACATACACCTATGTGGTGTCCTTTAAAGTCTGTCCAAAGATACACACTTGTTTCTGTAGTCCAATACAGTCTTAAGGGTAGTGGAGCGTTTTGTCCTCCTCTCATAAGTGTATACTGTACGTACACCTACGTGGTGTACTATTTTGTTCCTGTTAGCCTCTTGGAAGCACAGGACGTATGCATACGCCCTGCCTCCCCTATCCTTAAGGACTCAGGGCGTACCTGTATGCCCTGAGCATTTCCGGTCCCCGCCGCTCATCATTCAGCAGGCTATAAGCGCATATCAGCGATCGCCAGAGTTCGCCGGTAAATACAAACCGGCGATCGGCTGCGATTACGTGTCGTCTGGGTCATGCCACCCCCCCCCCAGTACAGATGTGATTGGGCGGTCCACAAATCACAGTGTATGAGGAAGAGGGAGGAGGGCAGGTGCATGTTGCTTCACTCTCATCAGCACCATTTTACATCTGGTGCTGATCAGAGCGGAGACCCGTGCTGATCTTCCCCCCTCACAGTGATAAAAGTGCCCCTTGGCACCTTTAGCTGCATGACCCCAGCCCTACAGGGTCGCTGGGGTGGGGTGGTTTTTAAGGGGGCGCAGACCTTTTTTTTTTTTTTTGCTAAACGTGTGGCTGGACCCTCTTAGTTATGAAAGAGCAGTCCGCCACCGCTAGGTAAAGCCCGCCCGCCGCTGATCAGTCCCGTAGTACTGATCAGCATTTTTTTTTTGCAGGCGCTTTTTCGGGTTATAGCGGCTCATTTATTTATTTTGCACCTATAGGCTCTGTGAGCGGCCTGCCCCATCGCTGTCAGTGACTTATCACTTATCAGCATTTTTTTTGGTTCAGGTGGGTGCATTTTTTCGGGGTTAAGCGTTTTTTTATTTAATTTTTCGGGTATTTTGTGTGGGGGTCTGTACGTTCCACCAGCCACTGTTCTGGGCTGAGTGGCAGGACCCCCCCCCCCCTGACTTCTGCACTCCCTGCTGCCACCAAGCACTAATCAGTGTGCACACCACTGATTAGGCAAATGCTTTTTGTTTTTTTGCGCAGGGCTTTTTTCCCCTTTTTTTCCTGTTAGGGCAGGTTAGGGAGGCAGTATCTCACCACACGCAGGACACACACCAATAAAGTTTTTCCCCCACACATACACTTCATCCCCCATTAGAGTAGAGGAATAGCCCTCAGGGCGTTTTCAGCGGAGGAGGCATATGCCATACTTGCCTCCGACACTGAAAGCGCCACAGAGGACAAGAAAGACCCCACCTTCCTTATTTTTTCCGTGTCCTCATCATCTTCTGATGATGAGCCCCAAAGGCGGTGGAGACACCGCCATGCAAGGCCACAAACCTCCTCTGCTCCTGACCCTGTGCCCCATGCTAATATGAGTCCCCCTCGTGCTCATACTAGTCAAGCCCCCCAGTTTACTGGTGCCTGGTTCCTTTGAACTTGTCTGGACTGAGTCAGCGGACCACGAGCCTGTGATTCCTGAGTTTGTTGGCGACTCAGAAATCAAGATTGACATCGTCGGGTTCGTTGAAATGGACTATTTTAGTTTTTTTTCAGTGACGACTTTGTCAATCCGATTGTTGACCAGATGAACCTCTACGCCCAACAGTTCATCACTGCAAACCCGGGCTCCTTTTTAGCTAGGCCCAGTGGCTGGTTCCATGTCAATGCAACTGAAATGAGGACCTTTTGGGGCCTCGTGCTGCATATGGGCCTAGTTAAAAAGCCAAAGGTCAGGCAGTACTGGAGTGGGGACTTCCTCTACCAGACCCTGCTCTACAGTATGGCCATGACCCGTCCCCGGTTCGAGGCCATTCGGAAATGTTTGCATTATGCTGATAATGCGGCATGTCCCCCCCAAACTAATCCTATGTATGACTGCCTCTATACAATCTGGCCGGTCATCAATCACTTCGGGGCAACATTTTGGGAGGCCTAAGTCCCTAGAAGGGAGGTCACTATTGATAAGTCATCAGCTTTAAGGGTAGACTCAGCTTCCGGCGTGACGATGTATAAACTTTGCAAGAATACCTCAGGGTACATTTGCGTTTATAGTGTATGAGGGACGAGATTCCCATTTTGAACTTCCAGAATTTCCCCCCACTCTGGGTGTTAGCGGGAAAATTGTTTGGGCCTTTTTGAACCCATTGCTAGATAAAGGTTACCACCTTTACATGGATAACTTTTACATTAGTATCCCTCTCTTCACATCCCTCGCCACCAGATCCACGGTCGCTTGTGGGAAAACCCGGAAGAATCAAAGAGGCCTTCAATCTTATCCCTTGCAGACTCCTATGCCCCAGGGTGAGTCCCGTGCCCTTACCAATGAAAACCTGTTGCTGGTCCGGTTTAAGAACAAGAGGGATGTCCTTATGCTGTCCACAATTCATGGGAACGGCAGCACCCCTGTCTCTGTGCGAGGTACCGTGGGACCGATCCTAAAGCCCAATTGTATTCTGGACTACAATTGGTATATGGGGGGAGTTGATCTTTCTGATCAAGTCCTCAAGCCATATAATGCCATGCGCAAAACACAGGCATGATACAAAAAAGTTGCGGTCTACATAGTACAGGTTGCCATGTATAACTCTTTTGTACTGTCCCAGCATGCTGGCAACACAGAGACATTTCTGGAGTTCCAAGAGGAAGTTCTAAAGGCCCTCATCTTTGGTGACTGCCGAAGAGCAGGTCAGAGCACCTCTGGAACTTTAGTTCCCTGGCCAACACTTTCCAGGTGAGGTCCCCCACACTGGAAAGAAGGGCCAATCCCCCAAAAAATGCAGAGTGTGTCCCGATCATCTGGGTGTCTGCATTAAGGATTGATTCAGGTAGTATCACACTTCTTGGAGCACTACATTTTAATCCTTTTCCCTGATTTTATTTCCCCATAATTCGACTCCAATGTACCAGTCCATAGTACATCTTCCAAATTTTAAAACCAAACACCCCCCCCCCCCAAAAAAAAATTAAAAAAAATAATAATGTTTCCCAATTCCCAATTGCCAAATTGGGTCATGGGACACAGAGTGAACAGCATTGGGGGTTTGCAGTTGCCTCAAATGTGCAGCGCTCTCTCCCCACCTGAGCGGGGTGCGCATTTCAGGTAACAGAATAGGGATGACCAAACACATCACATTCCCAGAATGAAGAATCAGAGCATAGGGTTTGTGGGTGGGCATCATTTTTACTTTCGGCTATACTCTGGGTCATCATTCTGGGAATATAATTGGCATATCAGTACTAAAATTGCAATTTTCATTTTCTCCAAACTACACTTCATCCATTCCTGGAAAATAATTTTAGGGAACACCCGTCCAAATCACCACTTCACCCCTATAAATCTTCCCTAAGGGGTGTATGATTTGTAATAGGCTCACATGTGGGTGTTCCTTTCTTGTATTTTCCTCTGAATGTATGTAACTGTCAAGTTAGATCCGTAAGAAACATCAGCCTCAAATGCGAAGAGTTCTCGCTCATGAGCTCTGTTGTATTTTCAGGTGACAACGCGGAATCACATGTTAGTTGTTCCCAGAAAGATGAAGCAGAGCATAGGTTGAAAATTGCAATTTTCAAAAGCTACCCTTTATCTATTCTTGGAAAATAAATTTAGGAAACAAATGTCCTTTTTAACCCTATACCCATTCCTCAGGGGAGTACTTTCTGTAATGGTGTCACATGTGGGTGTTTTATTTTTGTATTTTCCTCTGAATGTATGTAACTGTCAACTACTGAGATGCCATAGGCCTCAAATGCAAACAGACCTCTAGGACTTCGGAGCCTTGTTGTGTGCCCGCCCAGCACGTTACCCCATATGTGGATGTATTTCCATACTCAGAAGAAAAAGCCCTCCAAAATTTGTTGCCCAATTTCTCCCATTACTCCTTGTGAAAATGTAAAAAATTGGGTAACCCCAGCATTTTGGTGTAAAGAAAATCTAAATTTTCAATTTACGGCCCACTGTTCAAAAAACCTGTGAGGTGTAAGTACTCACTGTAATCCTTGTTACCTTCCTTGAGGGGTGTAGTTTCAGAATTGTGGTCACTTGCTAGGGATTTTTTTTTTTTAGATTTTATGTCAGAACCTCAACCATTGCAGTGTAAAGCACCACTTTAGGCCTCAAATCTCATCGGTGCTGTCTCGCGCCTAAGCCCTGTTTTGCACCCGTAAAGTGCTTTTCTGCCTTATATGGGGTATTTCCTTATTCTGGAGAAATTGGGCTACAATTTTTTTCTCTTGCTCCTTGTGAAACTAAAAAAATGTTGGTTAATACCAGCAATTCAGTGTTAAAAATCAATTCTTAAACTTTTAAGACCCCCTGTTCAAAAAACATGTGAGGTGTAAGTATTCACTATAACCCTTGTTATGTTCCTTGAGGGGTGTAGTCTGAAATGGTGTCACGTGTGGGATTACTGCTGTTCTTACACAATGGGGGCTTTGTAAACGCACATGATACCCGACTTCAATTCCAACAAACTTTTCACTGCAAAAGCCCAATGGCGCTACTTCTATACTGGGCATTGCAGTGCGCCCGCAGAGAACTTTACAAAATGTTCATGAAATTTGGGGATTTTTCTCTAAGAAAGGATGCAAGTAACGACAAAAATTTACTATTATGTTAAAGCAGAATAAGACATAAAAAAAACAATCTTGAAATCAGAATAAAAGGTAAATGCATCTCAGAGTTATTTATGCATAAAGTGACAGTGGTCAGAATTGCAAAAAAGGGCTGAGTCCTTAAGGTGAAAATGGGCTAAGTCCCTAAGGGGTTAAAGTCATAAGGGCCGAGTTAAAGGCCTCTGAAAGGCCAGCCAAAACTACACACCTGCTTTTGTAGCCAAATACAGTTTTAACCTCTTAAGGACCCATGACGTATGCATACGTCATGGGTCCCGGTCCTGCGATATAACGCGGGGTCACACGGTGACCCCGCATCATATCGCGGCGGGCCCGGCGTCATAGTGAAGCCGGGACCCGCCTCTAATAGCGCGCGGCACTGATCGCTGTGCCGCGCGCTATTAACCCTTTAGCCGCGCGCTCAAAGCTGAGCCGCGCGGCTAAAAACGAAAGTAAAAGTGCCCGGCTAGCTCAGGGAGCTGTTCGGGATCGCCGCGGTATAATCGCGGCATCCCGAACAGCTGTAGCACAGGAGGAGGTCTTCTTACCTTCTCCTGTGCTGTCCGATCGCCGAATGAATGCTTCAAGCCTGAGATCCAGGCTTGAGCATTCAATCGCCTAAAACACTGATTGATCCATTCCTATGGAGATGGATCAATCAGTGTAAAAGATCAGTAAATGCAATGTTATAGCCCCTTATGGGAGCTATAATGTTGCATAAGAAAAGTGTAAAAAAATCATTAACCCTTTCAATTATCCCTTCCCCTAATAAAAGTTTAAATCACCCGGCATTTCCAAAAATAAAAAAAACATTATGTAAATAATAATAAAAATAAACATATGTGGTATCGTCGCGTGCGGAAATGTCCGATTTATAAAAATATACCGCTTTTTAAACCGCTCGTTCAATGGCGTACGCGCAAAAAAATTCCAAAGTCCAAAATAGCGCATTTTTGATCACTTTTTATACCACAAAAAAGTGAATAAAAAGTGATCAAAAAGTCTGATCAGAACAAAAATGGTACCGCTAAAAACTTCAGATGACGGCGCAAAAAATGAGTCCTCAAAGCGCCCTGAACACAGAAAAATAAAAAAGTTATAGGGGTCAAAAGATGACCATTTTAAACGTATAAATTTTCCTGCATGTATTCATGATTTTTTTCGGAAGTGATACAAATTCAAACCTATACAAGTAGGGTATCATTTTAACCGTATGGACCTACAGAATAAAGATAAGGTATCATTTTTGACAAAAAATGTACAGCGTAAAAATAGAAGCCCCCAAAACTTACAAAATAGTGTTTTTTCATCAATTTTGTCGCACATTGATTTTTTTCCCCGTTTCACCGTAGATTTTTGGGTAAAATGACTAATGTCATTACAAAGTAGAATTAGTGACGCAAAAATTAAGCCATTATATATAATTTTAGGTGAAAATTTTTAAGAGTTATGATTTTTTAAAGTTAAGGAGGAAAAATTGAAAATGAAAAAACGGAAAAAGCCCGGGTCCTTAAGGGGTTAAGCATAGTGGAGCATATAGTCCTCCTCTCATAAGTGTAACATATACGCACTCAGCTGGTGTATAAGTATGTCAGGCAGAGAAGTGCCAGGACATGCACAGAGGTGTGGCCTAAATTCATCAGGCAGAGATCGCAGCAGACTAGGGGTGAGTGGCAGCAGGAGTCGCAGCAAAAGGCCTGAGCTCCTGGTATGAGCTCGCATTCGCGTCTCGACCAGCAACCCATCATTGCCGTCATTGATTAGTTAACTCGGTCATCCACTTCATCACAAGTGACATCTGACACCCCCAGTCAACAGTCGGTGGATTCCTCAGACATAACCCTCAGTTAGCATGGCCCGGGAGCAATCTCTGTACTCCCATTGCCTCTGTCCTATGCTGTTCCCTCCCCCACAGAAGTATCGTATGCTGTGGGTTCAGCTCCACTATTTAGTGAGGACGATCTACTAGAGGGCAGTCAGCAGCTACTGCCCAGCCAAGAAGTGGAGGAGACATCTGCTGCTTCCTCCGCTAGACGGGCAAATTGTGATGAGGAGAGTGGCATGGGAGGTGGTGTTGCGAGTGTTCAGGTTCCTAAAGCAGACACTGTGGAGGAATCTGAGGAGGACATCAGTGACGTCCAGACACAGCTCGATGATGATAAAGCTGATCGCACTTGGGAGCAGGGTGCAGAAGGGGTTTCATCATCATCATCAGGAGAAGACGGTTGCAGGTTGCCCGTGAGGCAGCAGGTGAGCCAGCAAGGTGGTAGCATGGTTGGCAGTCAGCATCGTGACAGAAGTGGGAAGTCTGGAGCCAAATGTGCTCGGGTTAGACCACCTGCTTTGCGGCAGCCTACTTTCCTGGAAGATAGTGGAACAGGGGTTCGGCGGCAGTAGCAGTCAATCAGTACAGACTGTCAGTGGGAAAATCAGCTACTCGGCGGTGTGGCACTTTGTCATCAAGCATCGAGAGGATATTAACCTGGCCACATGCAACATGTGTCGGCAGAAGGTGAAACGTGGGCAGGATCAAAATGTCGGCACCACGGCCCAGCGTCACCATAAAGCGGCCTGGGAGAACCGTGGCTCCGATGCGGTGGTCCAGCCTGCTGCATGCCCCAGTGGCATGCCGCTCCCTGTTTCAGCCAGCAAAGGCTCCACCACTTCAGCCGAAGGGAATTGTCTGTCATACCCATCTTCTGTGGGTCCAGATGCTCCAACTCCTCCTACTTCCAGTCAGTCGCTCCACCAGCAATCCAGCAGCGAAGCCATGTCCAAGAGACAACAGTATGCGCCCACTCATCCAATGGCACAGAAGCTGAATGTGCTCCTGTCCAAGTGGCTGGAGCTGCAGTCCCTCCCTTTTCAAGTGGTGTACTTTGCACTTTTCAGAGAACTGATGGCTTGTGCCAAGCCGAGGTGGAGAGTCCCAAGCCATCATT
Source organism: Hyla sarda (assembly GCF_029499605.1). Lineage (NCBI taxonomy): Eukaryota > Metazoa > Chordata > Amphibia > Anura > Hylidae > Hyla > Hyla sarda. The sequence goes on from NC_079194.1 coordinate 196,849,182, forward strand.
TCTTTGCAAAAAAGGCAATACCGGCCCTGCACAATTTTGGGGAACAGAAGGTGGGCCAGTTCTTGAGCCTGTCGGTGTGGAGCTGTATCTACGGTAATTGACAATACATGTCCTTTTAGGGCCCACTGGGTGAATGTGGTTCCTGCACAACCACAACAGTAACTTGGACAGGTCACCCCGCTTCGGCCTCCACGCTCTCAGGCTGTTGGTCCTGTGACAGTGTGAGACTCCGCCTCCTCATTCTCCACCATGCCCTCAGACTCCACTACACGGTGTTCCACTCCCCCATCTGCAAGACATCCTAACAATGGGGAGGAAACTTTGCATGCACTTCAGCCACTCATACACCGCAAAGCACATCCTCCTTGGGTTGCAGCGTCAGAACGGCATTCCCCAACATAGCCTGATCTGCGATGTTTCCACCCGTTGGAATTCCACCCTTCATATGTTGAACCGATACGAACAAAGAAAACCAATCACTGATTTTTTTTATGATCAAAGCAGATTGGTGGACTCCCCTGTGTAACTTCAAAGTGAACCCGTGGCAGCTCATACGTGACAGCTGCTGTTTGCTAAGGCCCTTTGAGGAAGCCACATTATTAGTCAGTCACCAGGGTTATGGGATGAACGATGTCATTCCACTGCTTCATTTCCTACAACACTTGTTGGAAATGTTGGCTGGTCAGGGCACTGGAGATGTGGTGCCTACTTCTCACGGCCACATGAGCCCTATGGGGGCTGAACTGGAGAAGGAGGGGGAGGGGGACAGTGGAGCACAGGCAAGGTTTTGCGAAATGGGTGTTTTCTATAGTCATCTGACAGAAGAGGAGGAGCAGGAGCAGGCTGTGGGGCTAAAGGGTGATGATGAAGACAAGACAGAGGACCCAGACACACCGTGGCAGTATGCAGTGGAGATGGAGGCAGGTAGTCCCTCCGAGTCACTTGCACAAATGGCACGATGCATGCTCACTTGCTTGCGTAGTGGCTGCCGAATTGTCACCATTCGGCAGAGGAATGACTTCTTGCTCTCCACCTTGTTGTCACTCGCTACCTGGACCAAATGGGGGCCTTTTTTATACCCACTGATAGGGAGGACAAACTGACCTACTACAGAGACATACTACGTAGTCAGTTGGCCATCTGCGCCATCATCCATTCTCTCGCAGGTCTGACTCGGGGGCCCTCTGCACTGACCTTCCACTTCCATTGCTGCTGGGGAGGGGAGGGGTGACAGGAGCAGTACCAGCTCCCACAGCAGCAGCCTGAATCAGGCATGGATCAGCCAGGATTTCCACCCACCAATGCCTCATTCATCAGAGTTGATTGACCCTGGTGCCACACCAACACTTCACAAATATGGAAAGTGCTAAACACATTTAAGGTGCTGCTCCCCAGTTACAGAAGTTCTTCCGCATCAGACCACAAGTAAGTATTGAGGATATGCATTTGCTAAAACTAAACTTTTCTTAGGATAAAGTATATGGACCCAACATTTTTTTTAAATCTAAGAAAAGGAAAAGTGTGCAAAAAACACCATGTGCCACCTACACCACCAAGTATTAATGTGATGCAAAGAAGATCTAAAAGGTGGAAGGGAACAACGTATGGTCCATTGCAACAGGTGGGGGTAAAAACTTCCCCTATAAGGCCCTACTCTCGCACTATTAATTCCCTTCCTGGCAAGTGGTACTCGCCCTAAAAAGGGCAGCCCCACACAGGAACCTCTCCCTGTTTCCACCTAAAAACACTGCCATTTCCCAGGGTTTTTAGTTGGAAATAGGGAGAGGTTCCTGTGTGGGGCCGCCCTTTATAGGCGAGTAACACTTGCCAAGAAGGGAATTAATAATGCGAGAGTAGGGCCTAACAGGGGAAGTTTTTACCCCCACGGTTGCAATGGACCCTACGTTGTTCCCTTCCACCTTTTAGAGGTCTTTACATCACATCAATACTTGGTGGTGTAGGTGGCACACCTTTTCTTTTTTTAGATGTAAAAAAATTTGGGTGCATTTATTTTATCCTAAGAATAATATTAAAAGATAAGTTTTACGTAATGCATATCCTCAATACTTACTTGTGCACACCAACACTTTGATAAAAGAGACCGTTTTCTTCTGCCTACCTGCCTCAGCTACTATTTGAATCCTGCCACCCGCCTGCTGCCACACATCTGATGCCAAGTGCCAAGTTCTCCTTCTTTTACCGTCCATTGTCACTGGGTACTTGTATTGCCACCCACCGCACCACTCTGTCACCGGGTCACCACATGGTCTCCTCACAAATTTGCTAAATTGTGGTTTTCCTTTCAATTTCCCCACACAAATAGTATTTTTATGGTTGCACCATATACTTTATGGTAAAATGAGTGATGTCATTACAAAGGGCAAATGGTCGTGCAGAAAACAGGCCCTCATACTAGTCTGTGGATGAAAATATAATAGAGTTAAGATTTTTAGAAGGTGAGGAGGAAAAAAAGAAAACGTAAAAGTAAAATTTGCTGAGTCCTTAGGCCAAAATGGTCTGAGTCCTTAAGTGGTTAAAGATGTTTTCATTTTATAATTGATGAAAAGGGTCTTGTACAATTTTAAATAAAATGTAATAGAATTTAAATAAATAATTTCAATACATAAAAGCCAAATAAGAAGTACTGAATGGAAGGTAACTCTTGTCACCACATTCTCATGGCATGAAGGACATTTCCAAAACAATCTGCATGTAATACTGAATAACAGTATTATTTCACTAACTCAGCACACTCCATATGCGTGTTAGAACAAAGCAAACTGTTCTACACCCCTATTGAGGCTCTCTGTAGCAGAAATGGCCATTTTTAATAGCGGTTGAAAAAAAAAAAAACGAAAACCTAAAAAACAAACAAACCCATTTTGCAATTTTGGGAGGCTTCTGTTTCTACACAATGACAGTGCTATACTAGTAAAAATGACAAATATTCCTTATTCTGTAGTGCCAAACAATTACAACAAACAATTACAACCTAATTTATATTGTTTTTTGTTTATTTTATAACCTTAAAAAAAAGATAATTTTTTGTACAAAAATTTAGTATGCTTAAAATTGCCCTTTTCTGACCCCTATAACTCTTTTATTTTTCCATATACAGGGATGTGTGAGGGCTCAGTTGTTGCACCATGATCTGTAGATTTTGTGGTACAATTCTTTATTTTGATGGGACTTTTTATTCATTAATTATTTTTGAAGTATATGAAGTGACAAAAAATCAGCAATTCTGAACTTTGGAATTGTCTCACATTCACGCCATTAACCATGTGGTTTAATTAACATTATATTTTAATAGTCTAGAAATGTATGCACGCATATATTTTTTATGCACGCTTATTTTATTTATTTGAAAAATGATAAAGGGGTGATTACATTTTTATTAGGGAAGGGGCTTATTCAAACTTTTTTTACACCATTTTTTAGTTCCCATAGGGGTCAATTACTTACACTGTTTAATGCTGTGCAAAAGCACAGCATTGATCATTGTTATCGACAATCCATTAGTGCAGGCTGCGGAGGAGGCCCAATTGGACAAGCTGAAGGAAGTTAGGAGATCCCTGCTCATCCTCTCAACTGATCAGGACCATGTTGATAGCAACCGGGACCCACTGGGTATAAGCACTTGCCCTGGATCCTTAAAGGGGTACTCTACTTCTCAGCGTTTGGAACAAACTGTTCCGAATGCTGGAGCAGGCGCCGGGAGCTCGTGACATCATAGCCCCACCCCCTCATGATGTCAAGCCACACCCACTCAATGCAAGTGTATGGGAGGGGGTATGACAGCCATCACAAGCTCTCGGCACCGGCTCCAGCGTACGGAACAGGTTGTTCCAAACGCTGAGCAGCGGAGAACCCCTTTAAAGGGTGTTATCCACCATAAGGTGATTTTAGTGGTACATACCGGCCAGAACTGGGTATTTCCTGTTGAATTTCATTCTCCTAACTACACATCCCATAGTTCCATAGTTTGTAAGTATGAGGTCACTTTCCTACCTCCCACACATCAGCCACCCCACTCATTGAAACACACCTGTGATCCCTTCAATGCAAAACATCAGTGTTTTCTTATCAGGGTGCCTACAACTGTTGCAAAATGATCTCTCTCCCACCCAGTGGTTGTTCCACCCACTGGAGCAGGACAGACTCCCTCTGATCACCTGACTAGTAATGTCAGGTCCTGACGCACTGCAACCTGGGAAATCCCGAGAAAAATAAATATTGGGGCAATAATCACAGAAGAATTGTGAGAAAATCGTCACACACAGGTACAGACACTATATTATGAACTGCACTAACTTTACAGCCCCTGTAGCATAGTCAAATAAAAAAAAAAAAAAATCCTGGAATATACCTTTAAGGGATTAAATTACATAGGGGGGTATTTATCAAAACTGGTTGTTCTATGTGTTTTTTTTACCCTATTTTTTTTTTTTTTTGCTTTGCTTTGGACGGACTTGCGCCAAATTTATCATTTGTCGCAAGCTATATTGTAACTTTGGTGTTTATTGGGGTTTACTATCCAAAACTGATGGTATGGCACTTTTTTATGTCAGTTTAAAAATGACTTTGATTTGTGACAAAATTGCGGTATTAGTAACCGTTTTTGCGACAAAGTATAATAGGTGCAATTAGTAAATTCCCAACCACTGCAAAAAAAATGCTGTCAACAGTTGAAATCCAGTCGGAACATGAAAACAACGTAATGACAAAGGCGCAATGCAAAGTCGCAAATCACAATATCTCAGAGGAAATGCGACAAAAGTACACAAGAAAAGACGTGTATATCCAATGAAAAATACCCCCCCCCCCCCATAGTGTCTCAAAATTTGCTTCAAGTGTGTAGAGCAAAAAGGGCACCCACAGAGTTTGCTAGGCAATCTAGGTGTGTGAGGGAGTTGGTTGACAATCCCATTGACAAACGTAGTATGTAAAGTCTTAGATGATTTTTTTTCTAATGACTCTTCTACTATATGTATAGTTATTTACCAGTCAAAGGTAGGGCAGTAGCTCAGTGCAGATTAAAAGAGTAACTTGTACTGTATCTTCTGTGCTTCCAAGCTGCACCTAGTAGAATGTGTTATCTCAGTGTAGGTGATCCATACAGTCCAAAGTGTGCCCCATAGTGTGCTGAAGCTTCTGAAAGCGCTTTAGTGGGGATTATGAAAAACTAGTAATAGTAAAATGTGGGCAAGCTACGTTTAAAGGGGGAGCACCAGCAATATGCTTATGCTCAGCATCATGGCTAGATCTATTAACTTAAAGGAGTATTCCAGGATTTTTTTTTATTTAACTATGCTACAGGGGCTGTAAAGTTAGTGCAGTTCCTAATATAGTGTCTGTACCTGTGTGTGACGTTTTTTTCACAATTCTTCTGTGATTTTCACTCCAGTATTTATTTTTATCAGCATACAAAATGACTGTTGTCTCAGATTTTTCCCAGCTTGCAATGCGGCCGAGAAATGACTCACTAGTCAGCTGATGTCAGTGGGTGGAGGGATCGCTTGGTGGAAGAGAGATCAATCTACAACAGCTGTAGGCACCCTGATTGAAATCCACACTGATTTGAATGGATGCAGATGTTTCAATGGGTGGGGTGGCTGATATGTGGGAGGGAGGAAGATGGAATTGTGGATTTTGTTTAAAAAAAAAAAAAAAAAGTCAAGCGGGAAATACCAGTTCACAAAAAGCTAGTCACAGTGTTATGGTAATCTCACAACATAGCCATTTAGCCCCAAGACAAGTGCAGATCCTTCCTAAGCATGTCCATTACTGCCTGCCAGGTACGTACTAAAATCACCTTATGGTGGATAACCCCTTTAAACATTGTATACCTTATACATACAGAGGTAATATAAAAAGGTTTATTTAAAGGGTCTTTGATGGACCTTTGTCCATTGAATGCAATGTGTGATATGTAGTGTTATGCATGATGTATCCCTCCTTTTTGTTTTCTTTTATGTACACTGCATTCTGATCTTTGACTTTAAGAGTGGGATATCATCAGAAGTCCTGTCCTTCACATTCCTAGTGCCCTAGCATACTACATAGCCATATCAGAATTGGTACTATATTTACACTGTGCATTAGCAGGTTTAGACTGCTTTTTAACCCCTTAAGGACGCAGGGTTTTTCAGTTTTTGTACTTTCGTTTTTTCCTCCTTACCTTTTAAAAATCATAACCCTTTCAATTTTGCACCTAAAAATCCATATGATGGCTTATTTTTTGCACCACCAATTCTACTTTGTAAGGACATCAGTCATTTTACCTAAAAATCTACGGCGAAACAAAAAAAAAAATCATTGTGCGACAAACTTGAAGAAAAAACACAATTTTGTAATTTTGGTGGGCTTTTTTCGGTAAAAATGATGCCTTATCTTTATTCTGTAGGTCCATATGATTAAAAGGATACCCAACTTATCTAGGTTTGATTTAGTCTTACTTCTGGAAAAAATCATAACTACATGCACAAAAATTATCATTTTCTGACCCCTATAACTTTTTTATTTTTACATGTACGGGGCACTATGAGGGCCCATTTTTTGCGCTGTGATCTGAGAAGTTTTGAGTGGTACCATTGTATTGATTGGACTTTTTGATTGCTTTTTATTAATTTTTTCATGATATAAAAAGTGACCAAAAATACGCTATTTTGGACTATGGAATTTTTTGCGCGTATGCCATTAACCGTGTGGTTTAATTAACAATATATTTTTATAGTTTGGACATTTATCCACGCAACGATCCACCCCACTGGACCACCAGGGAGCATTTAAATGTCTCTTTCGACGCTGCTGTCAACTTGGACAGCAGCAATCTAAAGGGTTAATAGCTGGCCGCATGTCGGCTATTAACGCCGGCCCCCAGCTACAGGAATCAGCTGGGTGCCGGTCGATATGATATGGGCTCGAGTCGGGTTGCCGTCTCAGGACAAACACAGTCATAACATAGAGACATTGTTGTGTTCGTACTGTAAAGGTACCCCATGCTAAAAAAAAAATAAAAAAAATAAAAAAAAACGGTTTTAGGCCCAGTGGAAAACCGCATATGGGGCAAAAATGTGCCAACTGGATTCATTGTTTCACTCCGGTCGGCTCATTGAAATTAATTACATACGGGCGGCATACGGCAGGGAAACGGGAACGCACGGTTTTAGCTCCCCCCAGCCGTATGCGGTCCCGTATGGCTGAAAATCTGATGTGAACCCAGCCTTATCCAGAGTTCTATAATTAAGCAACACAAGGGTTAAATACATTCAGCTATAAGGAATCATTTGTTCTTGCAGACACTAGGCTGATCTGAAAAATGCCTGAAATCAATAGAAAAACAATGATCAATAATCTGAATGCCTCAGTGTGACTGACAGGTTCTTATATTTCTTGATAATGGGTTTTAATTTGAAAAGGCGCATCCTAACTAGAAGGGCTAGAGCAAAAACAAGTGTATCAATGGGTTGTGCAATAAAGTGCTGCAAAGGTGGCACAAATATTGGGGCTGGTTACAAGCATTATTATGCATAAATAAATTCTGGAAACAAGAATGAAGATCTGACCATTTACTATATGAAGCGTATAGAACACACAAGTTTGAGATGCTACTCACAGTAACCCTGTTACCCAATGAAAAGTGCATACAAAATGACAATAAAAGCAACCATTTTAAACAGTGTTCATGCTTTCTTGACTTTCCGGCAGCCTACAGAGGAAACAGAGTAGCACTGTACATCAGATTATATTACAGCTTCCAAAGTGATGCCAAGAACTGCCTGAGAAAATGCAAGATACCAACAGAGGTTGCACTGTACACCAGATCATATGGTAACAGTCTAGTAATAAATAAAAATATATGAAAAACATTTTCTAGAATCTTTGGAATATTCAAAGTTCAAACATACAACTTTAACAATTGCTGAGGTAATTATTAGACCTATACTCATAGCAAAAAGTAAGAAAGGCAAAGCGAGTGCATAGTGAAGTACAGTACTATAAAGTAATACATTTTATTATTTATTATGAGTGGAGTGTGAGACATTACAGTGAAATAATACACTACAGGATTGACAACATTTTGCCACAATATAAATTATTCCTGAAATTAAATAATATGTAAATAGCATTAGAAGATACTATTTTTTTCATTATTGTAAAGTAGTAAATAAAATAAAAAATACATTCATGTAATTATAAATTAAAGGGGTATTCCAGGTTTATTTTTATTTAACTTTTTTATAGGGAGTCAGGTGTTAAAAGGGAGCATGCCTGTGCTTCAATGGGTGGAGTGACTGGAGGGTGGGAGGGAGATCATTCTCAACAGCGTTGCAGGAAATTGTAATTTCAAGCGCAGCACTCATGTAGGAGAGCCTAGCTGTGCTGCAATGGGTGGGGTGATTGATTTGTGAGAGGGAGAGAAGTTATTTCACACTTACCACTGCTGGACAACATAGCCATTTAGCCCCAAGACAAGCACAGATCCTTTCTAAGCATGCCCATTGCTGTCTGGCAGATAAGAACTAAGGTCACCTTAAAGGGTACCTTTCATCAAAAAAACTTTTGATATATAATAGATTAATGTATGCAGAATAACTTTCGAATTGCATGTTATTAAAAAATATGCTTCTTTCTATTTAATTTTCCACTTTGAAAAAATGACCACTAGGGGTCTCCCTACCAGTCCTTTTTTTATAGATTTCAGACTCATGCTGGAGTTCTAAATCTCAGACTGCAGCCGGGACACAGACAAACTCAGCACTGCTCCCTGTAAAAACTACACCCCAATTTTACATTAAACAAAAATACAATATATATAATACATATTTGGTTTCAGCATATGCCAAAGGTCCAAACTATTAAAATATAATGTTATTGATCCCGTACTTTGAACGGTGTAAATGTAAAAATATACCAAAGTCCAAAATTGCTGACTTTTGGTCACATTACATCCAAGAAGAAAATAAAAAATTATCAAAAAGTCACATATGCGTAAAAGTGGTACTAATAAAAACTACAGATCACAGCGCAAAAAAAATTAGCACTCCTACAGCTCTGTATACAGAAAAATACAAAAGTTCTAGGAGTCAGAATAAGGCAATTTTAAAACGACTTATTTTATTCAAAAAGTTTGACTTTTTTTTTTAAAGCAGTACAATAGAAAAGCGTGTAAAGATGTGTATCATTGTAACCATATTAGCCCTCAGAATAAAGAGAACATGTCAGGGTTACCATAAAAGGTGCTGTGTAAAAACTAAAAAAAGTTGCAAAATTCTATTTCCCCCCACAAATAATATTTTATTTTGTTTTATGGTAAAATGAAAGATGGCACTACAAACTACAATTCACACACACAAAAAAAATAATCTCTCTCATGGTTCTGCAGATGGAAAAGTAAAAGAATTATGGCCCAGATTTATCAAAGAATGTCTATGGTAGAGCTATTTTCCCACATTTATTTGGGTGGTGGGTTTGACTATCGTGCATCTTATTTATCAAGAAGGTTCAGCAGGATGATGAATCTTGTCTTGCGAAGCTCTGCTTTGGTGGGAAAAGCTCTATCACATACACTTTTTCTAGACTCTTGTGAGGGAGGGAAGTAGACACTTTCCCGGGTCCTGAATTTGGCAGGTTAGGTGTTTTTACTTACTTTCACAGAGCTGCCGGGATATTTTTACTTGCATTTTAAACAATACAATCAAATTTGATTGCGGTGTCTAAGGGGTTAAAGCCGGGCATCACCGTGATTGGTGATGTCTGGCAATAGAGATGTGTCCTGGTGGCAGATAGCCACCAGGACCACCCAGCTATGACCTGCGCTCAGCTCCTGAGCACGTGTCATAGAAGGAGAGTGGGATGCTGTCGTCCACAAGAGGTTAAAGGTTGAATTGCGGAAGGTAGAAATTATTCTCACACCTACTGGTAGGTGGTGTAGCTTTGCGCCTAAATAAGTACCTTTGCGCACAAAATAGCGACTTTTGACAAAAGTCCCAAAAGACAAATACTGCATGGTCAAAAAGAAAAAGTTCTACGGGTAGGCAAAAAGAGTGAAACTGTCTATATCAAAAGACGCATAAAAGTCTCTAAATATACTGCTTGCGCCAAAACATAGACAAAAAAATGCTCTGAAAGCAATGATAAATCTCCCCCTATGTCTCTTAAAAGGCGAGTTAGTAAAACGAGTCTGTAAAGGTTAATAAAAATGTAAGAAAAATATGATTTTAGTTCATGATTTTTTTTATTACCAATATGCAAAATGTATATGAACATTATTATCTGTAGTATTTTTTTTTTACTGATTTTTGTAAATGCTAAATAAAAAGTGAAAAACTAAGAATATAACTTAATTGGATGAGGAGTAAAAAAAAATATTAATGTTATATATATATATATATATATATATATATATATACACACACACACACACATGTAAACTTTGCATGCATAATGGATGACATAACATAAACCACTGACTAGTGTAGGATTGCTTCCATTCTACTTTAACGTGCTACAGACTTCCACTATGTAGCCATTTACATTCTTTATCAGGAAGTAGCGTTGTTGACTAAGTTGCCATTTCTGTTAAGGACCCATGGGGGACAAGGTGTTGACGCCAGTGAAACTGCCTGCCTTACACATCCGAGTGTACTGTAGACCTGCTTAATAGCTGCGTGCTCCTATGTGCTCCATACCCTTCACATCATGCAGGGATACATTATCATGTTTATTTAGTGTTACTCAAGATTCCGAGTTCATCTCTACGATCTTCACTCCGAATGACCTTCATTTCATACCAGCCTAATGCCATTCAACTTCTTTTATTCCCTAAAAATAGAAATCAATAAACTGTCTGTTAGCTGCAGAGGGCCTGTGAAAGTTATGGGGTCCTGCACAGAGGCGCAGCCATTGCAGATTTCTGATACAAAGCCAAATTCCTAATGAAATCTGAGGGCAGAGGGGAGGCTAATGTGATTCATTGTGTGAAAGCAAGCAGATGCATTAATAATCTCAGGCAAATGCACGTGTTTCACAAGTCAACGGAAGGGAGATTAGGAGACATAGTTGAAGTCCCCTGAGTCGCTACCTCTCTACCTCATACTATTTGGTTGTTAATTTGTTTGCAGGTTTTATGGAAGTAAAGAATTTTTTTCTTTGGCGTATTTATCCTGATCAAGCCCAGATACAGCACTTTCTGTAGGGAAAGGTCATAGCTAAAAGACTAATCCTACCACAAGTAGATGCATAACCAGGTCCTCCCTAGATGCTGGAGCAAGGGCTTAAAAGATGACAACTTCAATAAGTGCCCTTGCATGGGAGCAGTAGATTTTTTACTTACTTTGCTTTCTCCATGTAGAGATCTTTGATTTGTTACTTTGCCAAATACACATAATAACCTGATACGTATTGAGAAGAAAAAATACTCACAAAATGGATTTTTTTTAAAGAGTTGTCCAGCTTAATTTAAGTACAGTTGTGTCCCCCCCCCTCCCCCCCAGAAACTGTGCCATACTTGTTCATAGGTTATTTCTGGTAATGCAGAATGGCCTAATTCGAAGGTTTTTCTTGAACTAAAATAATATAATATAAATATAATAGCCTATCCTTAGTATAGACAATCAACAGTTAAACGTGTTGGTCTGTCCTTAACCAGCAAAAAAGCAGGTGCTAAATTGGACTTAGTAACACAAAAAGCATTTGCTACCAAAAATTAAAGGAGTATTCTGGCCTCAGACATCTTATTGCAAGGGTCTGATTGTGGGGGTACCGCTGCTTGAACCCCCTGCGATCTCCGTGCAGCACCCGGTATTCACGGACGTCACAACCCCTCCCATAGACATGAATGGTGGGGGTGTGTTGTGATGTCAGTGTTTCCGAGACTGAAGCAGTACCTGACATCGAATGCAGGGTTCTGCGCAGAAATCGTGGGGGGTCCCAGCGGCAAGAACCCCGCGATCAGACAGCTTATCCCCTAAGATGGAAAGGGATAAGATGTCTCAGGCCGGAATACCCCTTTTAATATTACCTGACCTAGGTTATAGCAAAATATCATCAAAACAAAATAATAACAAAAAAAATATAAATATATATATATATATACATATATATATATATATATATATATATATATATATATAGGGTCAGTACTTTCCTCAGGGAGAGGACACCTCTTCAGGTGTAACGGAGATTCAAGTAGGCCATTTAGCACTTCGCGGGCTCCTGGGTATCACCCTGCTCTGTACTGACGTGGGGGAAACACCCCGAAACAGCTGTCTGCAGATGGGTCCTCTTTCCTTCTGGAGAGAGTTCTGGCTTGGCATAAATCCCAATCAGTTCTGAGACTTCTTAACTGGAGCCTGAGTTGTTTTGCAGGACACACTACCTGTGTAGGGGGTGTGGTGAGCTAATTTACATATATATATATATATATATATATATATATGTCACGATGCCGGCTGGCAGGTAGTGGATCCTCTGTGCCAGAGAGGGATGGCGAGGACCGCGCTAGTGGACCGGTTCTAAGCCACTACAGGTTTTCACCAGAGCCCGCCGCAAAGCGGGATGGTCTTGCTGCGGCGGTAGTGACCAGGTCGTATCCACTAGCAACGGCTCACCTCTCTGGCTGCTGAAGATGCTGAAGATAGGCGAGGTACAGGGGAGTAGGCAGTAGCAAGGTCGGACGTAGCAGAAGGTCGGGGGCAGGCGGCAAGGTTCGTAGTCAAGGGAGATAGCAAAGGTACTGGTACACAGGGTATAAACACACAAGAACGCTTTCACTGGCACTAAGGCAACAAGATCCGGCAAGGGAGTGCAAGGGAGGAGACTAGATATAAGCAGGAAACAGGTGGGAACCAATTAAGCTAATTGGGCCAGGCACCAATCATTGGTGCACTGGCCCTTTAAGTCTCAGGGAGCTGGCGCGCGCGCGCCCTAGAGAGCGGAGCCGCGCGCGCCAGCACATGACCGCAGGAGACGGGAACGGGTAAGTGACCTGGGATGCGATTCGCGAGCGGGCGCGTCCCGCTGTGCGAATCGCATCCCCAACGGCCATGACAGGGCAGCGCTCCCGGTCAGCGCTGACCGGGGAGCTGCAGGGAGAAAGGCGCCGTGAGCGCTCCGGGGAGGAGCGGGGACCCGGAGCGCTAGGCGTAACAGTACCCCCCCCCTTAGGTCTCCCCTTCTCTTTATCGGGTAACTGCCTCCCCTGGGATGAGGACACCGGGAAAGGAAGGAGGGATTCCTCAACGGCAGGCAGAACCGCAGGAGTAGGAATGGGGAGAGAGGGCAGAGGGCGAGACCTGGCACGGGGCAGTGTGACACCAGGACGAGGGCCATGAGGGGACACAGAAGCTTGCCTGGGAGGGGGGGAGGGGCATTTCCTGTGGCAGGCAGAGTCCTTAATGACCTTAGGGGGACCGGATACAGGAGGAACCACAGAGTTACGGCAAGGGTTACTGGGAACCGGTTTTAGACAGTTCTTGGCACAAGAGGACCCCCAACTCTTGATCTCCCCAGTGGACCAATCCAGGGTTGGGGAATGAAGTTGAAGCCAGGGAAGTCCAAGGAGAATTTCCGAGGTGCAATTGGGGAGGACCAAAAGTTCAATCCTCTCGTGATGAGATCCGATGCTCATAAGAAGGGGCTCCGTGCGGAAACGTATGGTACAGTCCAACCTGGCTCCGTTGACCGCGGAGATGCGGAGTGGCTTGACAAGACGGGTCACCGGAATATGGAATTTATTCACAAAGGACTCCCGAATAAAATTCCCAGAAGCTCCAGAGTCCAGACAGGCCACGGCTGAGAGGGGAGAGCTGGCTGAAGTGGAAATCCGAACAGGTACCGTGAGACGTGGAGAAGCCGACTTGGCATCAAGAGACGCCACACCCACGAGAGCTGAGTGTGAGCGTGCGTTTCCCAGACGTGGAGGACGGATTGGGCAATCCACCAGAAAATGTTCAGTACTGGCACAGTACAAACAAAGATTCTCTTCCTTACGGCGATTCCTCTCTTCCAGGGTCAGGCGAGACCGATCCACTTGCATGGCCTCCTCGGCGGGAGGCCTAGGCGCAGATTGCAGTGGAGACTGTGGGAGAGGTGGCCAGAGATCTAAGTCTTTTTCCTGGCGGAGCTCTTGATGCCTCTCAGAAAAACGCATGTCAATGCGAGTGGCTAGATGAATGAGTTCATGCAGGCTAGCAGGAGTCTCTCGTGCGGCCAGAACATCTTTAATGTTGCTGGATAGGCCTTTTTTAAAGGTCGCGCAGAGAGCCTCATTATTCCAGGAAAGTTCAGAAGCAAGAGTACGGAATTGTATGGCGTACTCGCCAACGGAGGAATTACCCTGGACCAGGTTCAGCAGGGCAGTCTCAGCAGAAGAGGCTCGGGCAGGTTCCTCAAAGACACTTCGAATTTCCGAGAAGAAGGAGTGTACAGAGGCAGTGACGGGGTCATCACGGTCCCAGAGCGGTGTGGCCCATGACAGGGCTTTTCCAGACAGAAGGCTGACTACGAAAGCCACCTTAGACCTTTCAGTAGGAAACTGATCCGACATCATCTCCAGATGCAGGGAACATTGGGAAAGGAAGCCACGACAAAACTTAGAGTCCCCATTAAATTTGTCCGGCAAAGACAGGCGGAGGCTAGGAGTGGCCACTCGCTGCGGAAGGGGTGCAGGAGCTGACGGAGGAGATGATTGCTGGTGAAGTTGCGACTGAAGTTGGTGCACAATGGTGGACATTTCTGACATCTGGTGGGTTAGATGGGCGATCTGTCGGGCTTGCTGGGCGACCACCGTGGTGATATCAGAGGCAACTGGCAGGGGAACCTCAGCGGGATCCATGGCCGGATCTACTGTCACGATGCCGGCTGGCAGGTAGTGGATCCTCTGTGCCAGAGAGGGATGGCGAGGACCGCGCTAGTGGACCGGTTCTAAGCCACTACAGGTTTTCACCAGAGCCCGCCGCAAAGCGGGATGGTCTTGCTGCGGCGGTAGTGACCAGGTCGTATCCACTAGCAACGGCTCACCTCTCTGGCTGCTGAAGATGCTGAAGATAGGCGAGGTACAGGGGAGTAGGCAGTAGCAAGGTCGGACGTAGCAGAAGGTCGGGGGCAGGCGGCAAGGTTCGTAGTCAAGGGAGATAGCAAAGGTACTGGTACACAGGGTATAAACACACAAGAACGCTTTCACTGGCACTAAGGCAACAAGATCCGGCAAGGGAGTGCAAGGGAGGAGACTAGATATAAGCAGGAAACAGGTGGGAACCAATTAAGCTAATTGGGCCAGGCACCAATCATTGGTGCACTGGCCCTTTAAGTCTCAGGGAGCTGGCGCGCGCGCGCCCTAGAGAGCGGAGCCGCGCGCGCCAGCACATGACCGCAGGAGACGGGAACGGGTAAGTGACCTGGGATGCGATTCGCGAGCGGGCGCGTCCCGCTGTGCGAATCGCATCCCCAACGGCCATGACAGGGCAGCGCTCCCGGTCAGCGCTGACCGGGGAGCTGCAGGGAGAAAGGCGCCGTGAGCGCTCCGGGGAGGAGCGGGGACCCGGAGCGCTAGGCGTAACAATATATATATATATATATATATAAAGAGAGAGAGAGGATATGTGTTCATAAGGCTATTGTAAAGAAAATATCACATTTTTACTGGCCAGAGTACTTCCAACACCCTTTAAAAAAAAAAAAAAAAAAAAAAGCCTAGAAAACTGAACACACCGGTCAAAATCTCTTGTATGAGTTGGAAGCAAATAGTGGCAATTTTTGCATTTTCACATGGCTTTTATGTAAGGGCTTCATCTTTATCCTGTAATCCAAATCACATTGCTATGGATTAGTTGGTTTCTTGGTTTCAAAACCTGTGCAGGTTAAAAGTTGACCAGTTGCTCATACCAACCAGATTGCTACTTTAATTTTTTTTAAATACCTGTGCAAAAAAAGTGATCTGATGCTATGGGCAACTGGTCAACTTTTCCACTGCACAGGTTTTGATGAATCTCCCCCATAATTGCCAATTTTTGTAATTTAAATAATGGGAAACGTGTTAAGGACCACTACCTCATAACTGGAAACAATCCCAAATTGTGGTGTACTATGACCTATGTAAGATAACTGTGGAACAAACACGGACTATATAACTGGTGGGTAGTGTTTAGTGAACATGGACAATATGTCCCCTTTCTGTATCCATTGCAGTGTATTCTAGGTAGACTTTTCATCACCTGAGGCAAATCGAAATAGGTTGGTCCCCTAGCCCTGTAAGTAAATGTCATGGCCAAGAGAGAGTGGCTTTGTACTTTGCATCAGGATCATATGCCTCGCAAGCCCTCCAAGCTATGATCTGCACCACCAAGTGCATTCGACTTCTATGTACAGTATTTAAAATTAAAAGCTCCGCAGTGCTCCTTTCTGAGATTTCCCTAGATAACATTAATATTGTAATACTGTGACTCACGCAGCCCCTTACTACAAAGTACTGAAACCGTTTCAGAACCGCATTTGACGCCACAGCCTCTCCCCCCCAACATAAAGAAATATTTGTTGGTTTAGTAAAAGCCGGCGGATACGCAATCTTTTAAAAGCATCACAGTTATCCTGCTGGGGTCGTTTGCTGATTTGCACATCATAAAAATACAAATATTAAGACGCAGCGGAAAATGAAAATAGCAGGTTAATTATAAGAGAACAAACCACAGAAAGGACTGGAGATGGCATTGACTGCATATAAAAGCCGGGGAAAAAACATGGAAAATTTACATTGCAGCTCATCAGACCAAGTAAAAGGTTTCATTAAGCAATCTGTTGGCTTTTGTTGTTTTACAAGGTAGGACATCCTGGACTGAAGCTGCTCAATAAAGGCAAAGAAAACATATTGGTCGGTTTATCCATCAGACGTTCTGCATCAGACCCTGTTCTCTAGACTCCACATTTTATGCCATTTTGTCTTCGCTCCTGTTAATGTGGTTTGAACTGTCTCCTCCAGCAATAACAGTAAACTGCTGCCCTGCCTTTTGTCTGTCTCCTGCATTCATCTTAATAATCCTCCAGTAATAAAATGGCCTTTCCCCCAATAATTACTGCATTGTCTTAATTTATGGCTGCAAATGTTTTTGGGGTCATTGTTAATTCATGATTACTGTAGACAGAGCACACAATGTTTTATTAAATTGCAAATGAAAATAAAACAAATACCAGGCTTGTTCTACGTAGCAGCGTTTCACGTTTACCGGGCAGAATGCTGTCGCTTGTTACCTTGTGGGATTTAAGGACGATTAGACGAAGGTTATAGTGCTTCCAATGATTCTTTTGTGCCTTGCTGTTCAAATATGTAAAAAATAATAAATAAACTAATAATAAAAAATGTACACAAATGACACATAAAAAAAAATCACAATACTGAAAACAGTCGATGATAATAATGGATACTGACAATGGGTACTCTAGAAGATGTCTGGTCTAAAAATAAAAATAAAAGTTTGCCCAAACCACCCTATGTAAAATGCATAATAATAGTACATGGATGCTATGCAGAAGGGCACCCTAACTGGAGATGATGCTTTTAAAAATATGGCTGACTCAGGGAAAGTATGTATTGCATGCATGGATGCTCTATGGCAACTGAGCAGTTGCATGCAGCTATACCTGGTGGTGACATCTAAAGCAGCAAGACCAATTTTAGTCAATTACCAAATAGTTTAGCCAGTTGGAATATCTCCATAAGAACTGGCACACCAAGAAAGGGATGCAAAGAAATCTGGACCCTATGCCCTACTCCACAAAGTTGGAAAGATGGCATGAACCGGCACCAATTTGATTTTAGTAGTGGGGCAATTTATGTTTGACCTTAAAAGGGTTACTCCGATGGAACACAATTTTTTGTAGGAACTGTTCAAAGCAGGAACAAATCCCCATAGCAAACCTATGCTGCTCTGGACAGTTCCTACAAAAAATTGTGTTCCATCGGAGTAACCCTTTTAAGGTCAAACATGAATTGCCCCAATACTAAAATCAAATTGGTGCCATTTCATGCCATCTTTCCAACTTTATGGAGTAGGGCATAGGGTCCAGATTTGTTTGCATCCCTTTCTTGGTGTGCCAGTTCCTATGGAGATATTCCAACTGGCTAAACTACTTGGAAATTGACTAACATATGTCTTGCTGCTTTAGATGTCACCACCAGGTATAGCTGCATGCAACTGCTCAGTTGCCATAGAGCATCCATGCATGCAATACATACTTTACCTGAGTCTTCCATATTTTTAAGAGCATCACCTCCAGTTCCTCACCTCCTTTGAGACATTGTGAATTATTGGAACTTTTACAAGTATTCTGCTATTGGACTTGAAAGGAGAAAACTCCTACTAATCTTGAACTGATTGACATCCGTTTCCCCTAGCAACTGAATGCACTTTATTGTCATTTATTGATATTTTGACAGTTATTATATTTGATTTGGTATCAGTAATTATAATTTTAATAATATTTTATAATTGTGGATTTTATATTAGATTTTTATTACTATTTCTTGTTCCTGTTGGCACACAAGGGCCCTGTGAGCCACAGGTAGCATATCACGCATCTGTATTGTCATTTTTAATCAATTAATAAATATTTGTACCCATATCCTAGACCTTGAGCCCCAATAATTTACCTGATAGATTTACAAATCTGTTTAACTTTCTGGCACCAGTTGATAAAAAAAAAATTAAAAAGTTTTCCATGGTAGTACCCCTTTAAGAGTAATATGGGCACATGTTTGTATCCATGATGTCCACAAAGTCCTGGCACAGTTACAGGTCTTATTCCATATTATGTGAAAAGTGGCATAACCATAACTATATGGGATGCAAGGGATAGGAAAAAAAAGACCTTGATCAAGGCGTCCAGGTGTCAAGTAAAAAATATCACAACCAAGTAAAGGATGTCAATTAAAAGTTCTTGTTTATTGAATAAATAAAACAAGTTAAACAATAAAGCATTTCGGGGTCTAGCAACCCCTTCTTCATATTGAAAGATGCATCTTTCAATCTGATGAAGGGGTTGCTATTCCCCGAAACGCGTTATTGTTTAACTTGTTTTATTTATTTGGTTGTGATATTTTTCACTGGACACCTGGGCACCTTGATCAAGGTCTTTTTTCCCTATGCCTTGAACTCCACAGGATCTCCTCTGGTTGCCTCCTGAGACCTTGGGCCTGCACAGGATCTTTTACACCTCAAATTGAGGCTACATGCGTATTTACTATACACTCAAGGTGAGTTACCATTTTCGATTCCCATCCTCACCTGTCTATTTATCCAAGGGCAATGCACAAGATGCCTCCTCTGGGCCTTTTTTTTCCATTTCTCGTTCTACACAGGTTGTAATGTATGCAGGCTTGATTCCTTTACACTCTCTAAGCAAATCCCTCAAGAATTTCACAGCTTGTGGAGGATTAAGGAATGGGGTTTTATTGAAATTCTTTTTTTCAAAAATCATAATTTTTGGTCCTAGCATTAGGTGCTAAATGGGAAAACACTGGGAAAGACTGACATGAAAAGGCACCTGGAAATTTTAGTTGAAAGAAAATTCAACTGTAGCAAGCAAACGAGGTAAGGAAGCTGTCACCAAGACACAGATGGTTATGGGGTGCAGAATAATGGGGGGAAATTTGATTTTTTTTATTTTAGCCACAACATAACATGTGAAAGGGTCTGAAAACTTTCCGAATGCATTGTTGCATTGTATAACTTGTAATGTTTTTACACTCCAGAAATGTATCCAGGCCCCTTTCCAACTCTTTTAGTGAGATCTTATTAGATCCTATGTAACAAGCAGCTCATAAACCTTATTATCATAAATCTAGTCATTACTGATACACCCAGATTAGAATATCAATTAGTGCAGCAATAGGGGAGACCTCAATTAGATTTTTACGGCCCCCATGGGTTTTTTGTTTATAAAATAATAAGTCATGTGACATGGTTAATATAATAGTAAATCATAAGCACCGGGCTAATTCTTAAAAGAAGCGCTGTGCAAATGATCATTTTCTTCTCACAATTATTGACCATAAAAGCCTCAAACTGTGTGT
The DNA here is from genome assembly GCF_029499605.1 of Hyla sarda. Lineage (NCBI taxonomy): Eukaryota > Metazoa > Chordata > Amphibia > Anura > Hylidae > Hyla > Hyla sarda. The sequence goes on from NC_079194.1 coordinate 196,869,250, forward strand.
GGGCAGTAAAAAAAAAAAGAAAAGTTATTTCCAAGACCTAAAATCCTTTTATAATGTTAACTAATAAAAGCATAGAAATAATTACTGTATAATAAAAATATTAACGATACAGCCTCTTGCTTAATGTCTCTTTTCTTTGTGTGTGTTTTTGGGTTATCTAATTCTTGTAAATGGGTAACAGAGTGACCATTTGTGACAGTCATTAAAGACGGCCCATAGAGCACTGTTTGCCAAACAGTGTGCCTCCAGTTTTTGCAAAACTACTCCCAGTATGCCTTTGGCTGTCCAGGAGAAAGTTACAGAAATCAGTTAAAGGAGTTGTCCAACAATAGAAACAACCTATGTATGGTATCAAAAAGTGTAAAAAAGCAACCTATAATGCCATACTGCACAGATTCCTGCACATGAGATAAGCTATCTGGCTTGTAGCAGTGACATCCTGTCACACTCTCTGAAGCAGATCTGCGCCATCCCTGCTTCCCCCCTTTCTGTCTGCTTAGGATCAGATCACCGATATGAAGAGGAGGAACTCATATTACTGCTCATTACTGCTCAGGATAGGGAATATGTATCTGATCACTGGAAATGGGCTTGGCTTTTCATCCACCCTCGAGCAGAACTTGAACCCCCCCAGCCCCATCGTAGACGGCTGGAGTGACGGCCTGCTCAGCCCTGATTGCCTGTGATCTCTCCTACACATTACAGAGGGTGGGGGCTGCTCTGAGCACCGAAAAACACTTTCTGCTGCCTTAAAATCTAATTAGCAGTAATATGAGCAACCCTCTTCACATAAATGGTCTCTTCCTGAGCAGATAGAGATCTCTGTATTCACAGCTTGTGATGTGATGTCACAAGGGAAACAGCTCCACTAATATGGAGAGATCTGTGCAATATTTCAAAGATCATTGTGGGTTTTTCGGTCATTGGCAGAAGGGTACCAACAGTTTATTTCCTATGTTTGTAGCAAATCCCACAGGCTGACCCTGTTGTCAGATAGGATTGAGCTGTAGACCTTAAGAAAAAAAATTAAGGTAAAAAAGTTAGCAATATGGGTATTAGAATATACAATTCATGAGTGTATATCCTAGACTGGTGCCTTCTACCACTGAACTGCAGTACAGTATGAATAGCTGTACCACACTGTTTACAATATAGAAATGCATACTTATCAATAATAGCCTTTCACCCTTACAGACCCGCCACGTACTTCTCTTCATAAAGGTCTATTTACATGGACAGTATCCTGCGCAGATTTAAAGCTGTGTTCAGCCATTTAGTTTACATTAAAATCTGCAGCTTCAAATGCTGCACATCAAATATGAGCAGGATACTGTATGTGTGAATACACCCACAGGGTTCCACAATATTCCAGCATTACATTATATGCAAATGTAACTCCCTCCCCTGTCCCGTAAAGGAGAAAAATTACTGCACTCATCTCTCATTCACCTAATAGCAATGCATTTTATATAACCATTTTAGGGTTACAGTCTGTATTATAATCCAAAGCTGCATTTACAATTTTGCAAACTTCAGTGAGACTTCACTAAACTTTTTCGGCATTCTCTGGTGTTTCAACCACTGCACAAAACAGGCTTTAATGGCTAGTATTTTGAAACAAGAAGACTTTTTTACCAGGCCTTCAAAGTGGAGTAGAGCTACCTTTTCCAACCACTGGATAAAGACACCCACAATTTAATTTCCTTTTCCAAGAAATGTGGTCAAGGATAAACTCTAAATAGATCTTCTAGGATTTCTCATTTATTTAGCAAAAAATCTTTTTTAAGATATGTGCCCAGCACAAAAAAATACTCTCCTTACCTTCCTCACTCCCCTGCAGCACCCCATCTTCACTGAACTTCCCTTTCCAAAGCTGAAGTCAATACATCCCATTGCCTGCCTGCAATGGTGTCCCAACCAAGCAGTGATTGGCTGAGTGGCAATGTGATGTATTGTCTGCAGCTCCATGGAGTTCAGTGCAGTAGTGAATAAGCACTGCAATAAGGAGGCTGCAGGGGAGTAAGGGAGGTCAGTAGATGCTTTTTCCCCAAAATGTTATTAGACAGCCTAGGCACAGGTTTAAAAAAAATGCTGGATAACTCCCTTTAAGTCCATAAAAAAGGCCATGAATATGAAATTAGCATACGTCCAACACTAGGGTACCCAATGATCAGCAGAATGAACTGACTGTCCTGTGTATATTTGGTTATACAGATTTGAAGCTATGTTTAGTCATTTAGTTTAAAATCTTCTAACCATTTGATAAAGGCTTTTACAACTCCATACTTTTCCAAGAAATGTAGTCCGGAATGAGTAGCTTGTAAAAGTATTGAACACTTAACAGACCATCTGAAATTTCACATTAAAAGGGTTAAATCTTTTTTTAAGACGTGTGAAGTAGGCTGTTTGATTTAAAAAAAAAAAAAAAACTCTACTTGCCTCCCTATATCCCATGCCGCACCCCATCTTCATCGCACTTCACTTTCCAAAGCTGAAGTCAGTGCGACACAGTGCCCCTTAGCCAATCACTGGCCGCATCAGTGTCCCAACTCAGCCCGAGATTGGCTGAGCGGCAATGTGATGTATTGTCTGCTGCTCCAGGGAGTTAAAGGGTTACTCCGCTGGAATTTTTTTTTTTAAATCAACTGGTGCCAGAAAGTTAAACAGATTTGTAAATTACTTCTATTTAAAAATCTTAATCATTCCAGTACTTATCAGCTGCTGTATACTACAGAGGAAATTATTTTCTTTTTGAACTTCCTTTCTTCCTGTCTGACCACAAGTGCTCTCTGCTGACACCTCTGTCCATGTCAGGAACTGTCCAGAGCAGGAGCAAATTCCCATAGCAAACCTATCCTGCTCCGGACAGTTCCTGACACGATCAGAGGTGTCAGCAGAGAGCACTGAGGTCAGACAGAAAAGAAGTTCAAAAACAAAAGAACTTCCTCTGTAGTTTAAAGCAGTTGAAGGATAAATTTTTTTTAATAGAAGTAATTTACAAATCTGTTTAACTTTCTGGCACCAGTTGATTTAAAAAAAAAATAAAAAATGTTTTCCAGCGGAATACCCCTTTAAGTGCGACAGAATGGGCACCACAATAACGGAGGCTGCAGGGGAGCAAGGGAGGAGGAGGCTTTTTTCTTCTTCTTTATTTTATCAGGAATGTCTTCAAAAACTGGATAACCCCTTTCAAGGCCTTAAAATAGGCCGTAAATATGTAATTAGCATATGTCCAACATGAGGATCCCCAATGAACAGCAGAATGAACAGACTTATTGCTTACAGCTACAGTCTCTTTTCCGCGGTACCTAAGGGATATTCAAGCTTGTAGGCTGTATCTGGTCCTGTAACTCAGCCCATTCAGCTCACTGCTGCACGATCTGACAAACAAACTGAGCCCCCCATCAAACTTAACTCCATACCATTTGATAAACGTATACCACCAATGGCTTATGCACAGCATTTAGTGCTTACCATTTCATAAACCTCACAGCTGTCACACAATTGTACTTGCAGACGTGAAAAGGTTAATAGAAAAAAAATGAGAACCAGACTCCATAATAAATGCATGCCAAGCTGTGACCTTATATTGGTACAAAAGCCATCGCACAATAGACCCAGAATCATGGTACTCACTCCCCATTATCCCCTGACAGGGCTGTGACTATCTGCATAGCCTGATCTTCCTGCTCTGCACAGCACTAACATTAGTGTGACCTTTTTCTGCTAATTGGAAAATGGAAAGCAAATAAACCCTGTCACTGAATGAGAAGTGTTCCCCCTTTAGGCCGGCCAAACGACCTCAGAGGGGGGAAGAAGTTCTGAATCTTCTCTCCTTCTGCTCACACTGCAAAATCTTTATTACTTCGGAGAGCCTTGAAACGCGGTAATGCCCCTCCAGTGCAACAAGAAGTAAATAAATTTTGTCTTATGACCACTTTGGAGAAACACACAACCAGATTTGCTCAGCAGGGATAGATACTGGACAAGATAATGAAGAGAGAACACACATATGACAAGGGTTTACTGCACTGGCTGTCGCTTTAAAGGCTTTTAATACTCCACAAACAGGATATTGGGCCTATTTCCTTAAAGATACAGTGTCTCTTCTGGGACGAGTAATGTTAGAAAAAAAGAAGAAGAAAGATACAATGTTACCGTGCTGCCGGAATTTAAAATGTCAGTTTAACTTGTTCTCCTGTCAAAGTAAATGGCTCCATGTTGAACATAGAGGAAAGAGAGTACCCAGTGAAAGAAATCATATAAAAAAAAATAATAATAATAATTAAATTTTTTTTTTACTTTGTAGGTCTTTTTAGTTGAGACTATGAAATGCAAGTAAGTAAGAGACTTATTCAAGTTTCTCTTAAATAATTTTGCAGTTACTGGTTGAACCAATCATAAAAATATTTAAAAGCATTTAAAAAAACGTTATTCTAGCCATGGCATTAAACAGGCCAGAATTTACCCATTTACAATAATAACAGTGAATTAATAATAACAATATACTCGTGGGCATTTGTAAGGTTCCCATTGATAAAAGTTAGTAGTGTAAAATAAAACATAATTTGTATAATCAAAAATAAGAATTTTAAGAACATTCTTTACATGGGGCAAAAAAGTACACTGCTGAAAAAAATGTAAGGGGTACTCCGCTGCTATGACTTTATCAATACATTTGCCCATTGTGTAAAGTTGTTTAACTCTCTAATATGCTTGCTGAGTCAATAATGCATATTATTTCCGTTATACTTACTGTTCCTATGTGCAGGAAGTAGTGTCATTTTTTGGTGCTTCGTGACTGCTGACAACGTTTGCGGCCATGTTGTTGTCAGCCCGCCCTGCAGTGTCGGCCTTGACGTCCGCATTTCCCTCCTCCCGTGTCCGTAGTCAAGCCGGCCCACTTCTTGAATATTCATTCTTTGAAATTGTGTGGGAATGACGTTTTTCACTTTCTTTGCCGCCCCTTGTGTGAGCGTCCTAGCCTGGTTCAATCGTCCTTTGCGCCAGGCGCATGCGTCATGTATATTTTAAGAGTCGTCTTCGGCGCGTAGTGCGCATGTCTGGTCATTTTGTGAATCGCGTTCTCAGCACTACGCTTACAGTGTAGTGCAAACGTCGGCTACGTCAGTAGCGTAGCCCTGTGCATGCGCAGTAGTCCTTACAGATAAGGGCTTATGTTAGTAGCGTAGCCCTGAGCTGTAAGGACAACTGGGCATGCGCAGGGCTACGCTACTAACGTATGCTACGTTAGCACTTCGCTGGCAGCGTAGGGATGCGCAGGTGCACATTCCTCTACCGAACGATGGAACATAATGGGCGGGGAAAGAAGAAACAAGGGGCAAGAGGCGGAAGCTAGGACGCCTATGGGCAGAAATAAAAAAGGTCTAGCATTGTCTTGCATTAGAAGGAACCCAGGGCCAGTCACACCAGCATATGGTCTCACTAGGGGTCTGTGGATCTCATCTCGGTACTTAATGGCAGTCAGGCTACCTCTGGCAAGCACATGGAGGGCTGTGCAGCCCCCCCAAAGAAATGCCACCCCACACATTACTGACCCACTGCAAAACTGGTCATGCTGGAGGATGCTGCAGGCAGCAAAACGTTCTCTACGGCATCTCCAATCTTGGTGTTCTCTGGCAAATGCCAAACATCCTGCACAGTGTTGGACTGTAAGCACAACCCCCACCTGCCGACTTAGGGCCCTCATACCACCCTCATGGAGTCTGTTTCTGACGGTTTGAGTGGACACATGCACATTTGGGGCCTGCTGGAGGTCATATTGCTGGGCTCTGGCAGTGCTCCTCCTTGCAAAAAGGCGGAGGTAGTGGTCCTGCTGCTGGGTTGTTGCCCTCCTATAGCCTCCTCCACGTCTTCTGATGTACTGGCCTGTCTCCTGGTAGTGCTCTGGACACTACACTGACTGACACAGCAAACATTCTTGCCACAGCTCGCATTGATGTGCCATCCTAGATGAGCTGCACTACCTGAGGCACTTGTGTGGGTTGTAGGCTCCTTCTCATGTTACCACTAGAGTGAAAGCACCGCCAGCATTCAAAAGTGACCAAAACATCAGCCAGGAAGCATAGGAACTGAGAAGTGGTCTGTGGTCACCACCTGCAGAACAACTCCTTTATTGGGGGTTTCTTGCTATTTGCCTATAATTTCTACCTGTTGTCTGTTCAATTTGCACAACAGAATGTGAAATTGATTGTCAATCAGCGTTGCTTCCTGAGTGGACAGTGGGATTTCACAGAAGTGTGATTGACTTGGAGTCACATTATGTTGCTAAAGTGTCCCCTTTACTTTTTTGAGCAGTGTATTTAGTCAGCCACCAATTGAGCAAGTTCTCCCACTTAAAAAGATGAGAGAGGCCTGTAATTTTCATCATAGGTATACCTCAACTATTAAAGACATAATGAGAAAAAAAATCCCAGAACCACATGGGGGGACCTAGTGAATGACCTGCAGAGAGCTGGGACCAAAGTAACAAAGGCTACCATCAGTAACACGCTACGTAGCCAGCCAGGGACTCAAATCATGCAGCGCCAGACGGGTCACCCTGCTTAAGTCAGTACTTGTCTGGGCCCGTCTGAAGTTTGCTAGAGAGCATTTGGATTATCCAGAAGAGAAATGGGAGCATGTCATATGGTCAGATGAATCCAACTTGTGTTTGGAGGAGAAAGAATGCTGAGTTGCATCCAAAGAACACCATACAAACTGTGAAGCATGGGGCTGGAAACATCATGCTTTGGGGCTGTTTTTCTGCCAAGGGACAAGGATGACTGATCCGTGTAAAGCAAAGAATGAATGGGGCCATGTATCGTGAGATTTTGAGTGCAAACCTATTTCCATTAGCAGGGGCATTGAAGATGAAACGTGGCTGGGTCTTTCAGCATGACAATGATCCCAAACACACTGCCTGGGCAATGAAGGAGTGGCTTTGTTAGAACAATTCAAGGTTCTGGAATGGCCTAGCCAGTCTTCAGATCTCAACCCCATAGAAAACCTTTCTTGAAAGGGAGTTGAAAGTCTGTTTTGCCCCACTGTATGTGTGAACTTCTTGTAAGATCTCTTGTGGTGTCCCAGTATGGAATGATGTGGTCCCATACTGTCCTTCTGCCGTGTCAGGCCGAGTCCCTGCATGTTCCCATGGTCCCCCTTATAGTAACACCATAATGTGCATATGTTTGTATTATAAAAGTGTACTATTTCTTTAATGTTAGTACCACATGATTGTTACCCAGGAGGCTCCAGTGACCAGGTGACCCCCCAAGTGACATATGGTCTCCTTGCACAGCCCCGCGATATAACCAGTGGAGGGGTTGCAATCTCTCTATTTCCATGCTATTTCCTGCTGAGCTCCAGTGCAGTCAAGTTGTTCCAGTGTCTGTGTCCAGAGCATTGGATTCCTCAAGCCTAAAGTCCTGAAGCCATTGGTCATCAGTAAGTCAAGTCATCTTATTGTCAGTCCCCATCTCTGTCAAGTCAAGTCCATCTGTAGTCACCGTAGCATCAACTAAAGTAGTCTAACTACTGCAAGTCCCAGCAAGCCTTCGAGGTCCCCTTGTGTCACTGGTCACCTCCCTGGGATGTTTGGCTGTACTGCAAAGACTATATCCCCTGTCTTGCCTCAGTAAAGCTGCCGCTATCCTTAATCTGGCTTTGGTGTCTTCATTACTCCTGTCTAACCCGTTGATCAGCGGTATTACCTTCGGGTGATAAAGACTAAAGCAAGCCCTGGCGTCGCGACAAGTAGTGGTTAATACCATCTGCCCCCTTGGGCCATAACATCTGCCCTGCATCTACCCTGCACCTCACACCCCGACACCACACTCTTCTTGAAGTTCATCCATACATACATTCTGTTTGTATGCACCTATGCACACCATATATTGTTATGTTGTTCATTTGCTGATTGTTTCTTTTTTTTTAATTTTTTTTATTCTCCTTTATCTCTTGTAATATTAAAATCATGTTTAGAATGGCTTGCAGTTTTACAATTTACATTTAGTATGGTGGTCTGTTTTGTTCAATGATGCCCTGACCTGATGCCTATTCCAGTCCAAGGCTTGGTCTGCTTCAAGAACCTGTCAAGCGTCACGTGAGTGGGTGAGTCTTTTACTCTGTCTTTATAATTCATTTTGCTTAATTAAAGTTTACCTGTAGTTGAAAAAGTTGTCTGCTCTGGAGGGTTACATCTGTCAGAACAAGTGACAAGGTGACGATTGCTCTTACTCCTTTTATTTAGCCCCTAAGAGTCTTCTTCATGGTGCACAGCTATATTTTTATTCTATATTTATATTTTAAGGGGTAGGGCCAGAGCTGGACCTTTTGCTAGTAGTACACACATGACTTCCTCCCTTCTCTTGCCTAGTCAATCACAACGCACTACAACACTTAAGGGGAGATTTATCAAAACCTGTCCAGAGGAAAAGTTGCTGAGTTGCCCAATCAGCAACCAATCAGATTGCTTCATTTTTAAAAAGACCTCTGAAAAATTAATGAAGCAATATAGTTACATAGTTTCATAGTCAGTACGGTTGAAAAAGACATACGTCCATCAAGTTCAACCAGGGAATTGAAGGGTAGGGGTGTGGCGCGATATTGGGGAAGGGATGGGATTTTATATTTCTTCATAAGCATTAATGTTATTTTGTTCCAGGAATGTATCTAATCCTGTTTTAAAGCAGTTAATTTTTCCTGCTGTGACCAGTTCCTGAGGTAGACTGTTCCATAAGTTCACAGTTCTCACGGTAAAGAAGGCGTGTCGCCCCTTGAGACTAAACTTTTTCTTCTCCAGGCGGAGGGAGTGCCCCCTCGTCCTTTGGGGGGGTTTAACCTGGAACAGTTTTTCTCCATATTTTTTGTATGGCCATTAATATACTTATATACAGACATCTCTTCTCAAGACTAAACAATTGTAACTCCTTTAATCGCTCCTCATAGCTAAGATGATCCATGCCCCATATTAGTTTAGTCGCGCGTCTCTGCAACCTCTCCAGCTTCACAGTGTCCCTTTTATGGACTGGTGCCCAAAACTGAACAGCATATTCCAGGTGAGGCCGTACCAATGCTTTATAAAGGGGGAGTATTATGTCCCTGTCCCTCGAGTCCATGCCTCTTTTTATACATGACATTATCCTGCCGGCCTCGGAAGCAGCAGCCTGACATTGCATGCTATTCTGTAGTCTGTGATCTACAAGTACACCCAGATCCTTCTCTACCAGTGACTCTGCCAGTTTAATCCCCCCTAAGACATACGACACATGCATGTTATTAGTACCCAGATGCATAACTTTACATTTATCCACATTGAACCTCATTTGCCAAGTGGATGCCCAGACACTTAGTCTATCCAAGTCATCTTGTAACCTATACACATCCTCTATATACTGTACCGTGCTACAAAGCTTGGTGTCATCTGCAAATATAGAAACAGAGCTGTTAATGCCATCCTCTATATCATTGATAAATAAATTAAACAACAGCGGGCCCAGTACAGAACCTTGGGGTACACCACTAATAACCGGGGACCAATCAGAGTACGAATCATTGACCACCACTCTCTGGGTACGATCCATGAGCCAGTGTTCAATCCAGTTACAAACTAAAATTTCCAAACCCAAAGACCTTAACTTACCTGTCAGACGTCTATGAGGGACAGTATCAAACGCTTTAGCAAAATCCAGAAACACTATATCCACAGCCATTCCTCGGTCAAGGCTTCTACTCACCTCTTCATAAAAGCAAATTAGATTGGTTTGACAACTTCTATCCTTAGTAAACCAATGCTGACTATCACTTATAATACTATTATCCCCTATGTATTCCTGTATGTAATCCCTTATAAGTCCTTCAAACAATTTACCCACAATGCACGTTAAACTTACCGGTCTATAGTTTCCTGGGGAAGACCTAGAGCCGTTTTTGAAGATTGGCACCACATTCGCCTTGCGCCAGTCCCTTGGCACAATACCAGACACCAGTGAATCTCTAAATATCAAGAACAGGGGTACAGATATTACTGAACTTAGTTCTCTAAGAACTCTTGGGTGCAATCCATCTGGCCCTGGAGATTTGCTTACATTTACATTACTTAACTTACCTTGTACCATCTCAGCATTAAGCCAGTTCAGTACATTACATGATGTGTTACCAGCACTGACCTGTCCAATGTCAGCTCCTCCTTCTTCCATAGTATATACAGAACTAAAGAACCCATTCAGTAGCTCCGCCTTCTCTTTATCGCCTGTGACAACCTCCCCATTATCATTATTAAGGGGTCCTACATGCTCTGTCCTTGGTTTTTTTGCATTTATATTATATCTAAAAAAATATTTAGGATTAGTTTTGCTTTCTTTGGCCACCTGTCTCTCATTTTGAATTTTTGCTGTTTTTATTACATTTTTACAGATTTTATTAAGCTCCTTGTACTGTTTAAATGTTATAGCTGACCCATCAGATTTGAATTTTTTGAAGGCTATTTTTTTGTTGTTTATTGCTCTTTTAACATCATGTGTCAGCCATGTAGGATTTAGTTTTAATTGTTTATATTTGTTCCCCTTTGGTATATATTTAGATGTATAGTTATTTAGAGTTGATTTAAAGATGTCCGATTTACCTTCTGTATCAGTATTTGACAATACCTCCCCCCAGTCTATGTCCTGTAATGCAGCCCTCAGCCCAGGGAAGTTTGCCTTTTTAAAGTTATATGTTTTTGCCTTCCCCGCCTGTCTTTGTTTTCTACATTTTAAGTCAAAAGTAACTATATTGTGGTCGCTATTACCAAGGTTTTCCCTCACAGTTACATTACCAACCAGCTCTGCGTTGTTGGAAATGATCAGATCCAACAAGGCATCACTTCTTGTTGGGTCCTTCACAAACTGGCCCATAAAATTATCCTGCAATATTCTGCAACCAATATGATTGGTTGCTATGGGCAACTCAACAACTTTTCCTCTGGACAGGTTTTCATAAATCTCACCCTTAGTCCTTACTACTAAGCCATGAAACTTAGCTTGTGAAAGTTCACTGAACAGGCAGGGTAATGATTTACACAGTACTATAGGTGGCATGTGGAGTGAAAAAGGATGTTCATTTTTGCACTGGGTTTGCAACATACTAGCTGAGCAAAAATACAAGAAACAGCAGCATCAATGAAGGGGTTACACTAGCTGCTGCTGAGAAACTAATGGGAGAAGATTACACTGCGGCACTGTAGACAAGAGTAGGAGCACTAATATTTACACAAGTGACAGCTGCTTTGATCTTTATATGGGTGTTCAGAGATCAGAGGGAAGCCTTCATTTACCTTTGTGGATCATCTTCAGCAGGCAGACCTACTTCAGCTTGCAGGTACATAGCCCAGGCCTTCTCAGACTCTCTCCCTATCCGGTAAATAGCTAAACCCCACCTCCACTTCCTCTGTTTTATCCAGACCTTGCTGTCACTGGAGAAAAGCAGTGTACGGATGATTGTAATACTTTAGGGAGGTTTTTCTTGGGTAACGTTTGGTAAGGAAAGTGATTTACAAATATTTTGGGTATCACAGGCTATTAAAAGGAAGGGAGTTTGAAACAACAGTGCCCATTTAAGGCCTTGCAAAAGCCTTTAAGGTGTCACCATTACTTCTGTTATTAAAAACATATAGATCTGCTGTAAAATTTTAAATGTTTGAATAAAGTATAAAAAAATTGCCTTCATCACATGATTTGCATACTAAATAAGTGATTACAGTACAGTTATGTCTAATTCACAGGTGATGACTTGGAATCATTCATATTTCCCTTTTCTTCTTCTTTTGTCCCAGACTACCATAAATACTTCTCCTGGCCACAGCTCATCTTTGTAGATACAACATATGTAGAATAAGTGGTGTCAGCACTGCCACATACCTGTAGCACTGGGTGTCAAATGCAGCCAATCCCCTCTGCAGCCCCCAATGTTGCTCTCTTCTGGTGCTCAATCTCCATATACTCCACAATGTGAAATGGGCAAACAAAAGAAATCCAGATAGCACTCATGTATGCAGCCTCATTTTCTTTATTGCACAAACAGTCCGGTCACACATGCAGATATGGCCATATCAGCATCTGTGACTGCACTGTTTGTGCAATATAGAAAATGATGCTGCATACGTGAGTGCCATCTGGATTTCTTTTGTTTGCCCTCATCTCTGTAGAGGTTGCTGGTTGAACATTTTAGGATTACTTACTTACTTCTTCAGCATCTTTTCTACCTCTTTGCAACCTCTCTATCCATAGTGCTCCAAATAGTAATAATGCCGCACACAGTAATAGTATTGCCTTTAGTCTTTTTTCTTTTTTAAACAATAAGGGTGCCCTCTCTGTGTCACTAAACTGTAGTTAGGTGTTCTCTTTGCCCCACACTGTAAGTAGCCCCCCTTCTGTGCCCCTACATAGTAATTAGGCCCAGTTTGTGCCCCAAACTATAATCAGTGTTTCTTCTTTACTCCCACACTGATGAGTCCCCTTCTTTACCATACTATTGATAGGGTCTTTCTGTACCTCTACACATTGATGTAGCTACTCTCAGTGCCCCCACGCTTTTATTTAACCCCCTTTGTGCCACTACCCTTTGATTAGGCCATTTTTTTGCCCCCACATTTTTATACCGCACCCCTCCCCCTTGTACCACTGCAGTGATGGCTTTGTTCTCAGCTGGATGCTGCCTTGTGCGGATGGTACGATGATGTTATATTATTGTGCAACATGTACCAAGACTTTCTTAGATGCTCTGCTCCAAATAAAGATGCAGATGCACTCATCCATGTATCCAGGGCATCAAGCCCCCCCTTCTCTGCTTGTTCTATGGTGATCCATACACACTTCTTATGCTTCGGGGGGTGGGGCATAATGCAGCCATGTAAATCTGGTCCCAAAAAAAGGATCTATTGTCCTTATTGACATGCCTATTTTATAAAAAAAAAATCCCCATGAAATAAATGATTTGTCTACTCTCCAATTTCTACTGGAAATATAAGTGTTATTTGGACAACTGTCTTGACAGGGGCCCAGCTGTCAATTCATTCATTCATTTCCAAGAGGAACAGCATGACAGGTCTTTATGGAAAAATTAACACTATTTTTGTTCTATGGTTCATGGAAATATTTTTGGCAAAAACAGATTTGATCCTATAAACACAAGATATTAAAAAACATCTTTCCTACTTCGATTTAATAGATTCAGTTTAGTTTTTTTTGCAAAGGATGTGCCAATGAGATAGAACCAAATTTCATTGATATATTCCCACCCCAAAATTATGGTCATGTGACCTCACTAACATTATGCAGACTCTTTCAGATCAAGACATTTACATTTTCTCCGCTTTTTCTGAATTTCTACTTTTGGTTTTCTCCCCCAAATATTTCAAAAATGTATTTTTTATTTTTTTTATATTATTTTCCAGGCAGAAAAAAATTCAGATTTAATACCCATCCATGTCCATGTAATTTGTGCTTTGTTATCTTTTGTACCTACAGATCCCTTTGAACATGGCTCCTCATAATGCCTGTGCTTGCTGGGAGAACCTGTAGCTCCTAAAGACTGATTAATTGCTTTCCGAGACACTGCCCTAAGCAAAGTATCACACAAGGAAAGTAACAAACATCTAATGTGTTTCTTCTTGGCAAGCTGAGCGAACAAAAGCTGGGGATGCGTTTTAATCTCCTGCTTGGCTTAACTTGAATCCATCGTTGCAGTCCAAGCCTAGCAGGACCCACATGTTGGCCAGAGAACAGAAACCGCAGCATTCTGGGAAACGCCACACGCAATGTTGGCGATTGACAATTGGTTGACAGTTACATGTTCCTGCACTAAAGTCTACTACTTTGAAGCTAATCTCAGCCTCAAGCTGTGGGCTCATTTCAAAGCACCATAGTAAATATACCAGGTCTTCATCACAGGTTAATGATGATTATGTACAAACAACACAAACATCGACGTGCAGAGATCATAGGAGTAAAGGAAGAAGCGGCACTATTCCAGCTGTCACTATATGCCAACCTGTGTAGCATCGTGGGAGTTGTAGTGCACTGGCAGGTGCAGCCCTACTATAAAGCATGTTGTTTGTATTCTGTCTCAGTGGTAGATTTATTTAATTCAGGGATCTTAAAAACCACTTTTCACAACAAGCATGTCGAGAGTAGAGCGAAGACAAAGAAAAATATCCACTTCACCACTGGGAATTCAATGAATATCGAGTATAATATGTTCACAAACATTTCCCATAGCAAACTGAAAGAATGCTAGTAAAATCAATTCAGCCCTTAGACGTATGGCTTCTGGCCACAAACATATCATTGTTCAGCTGGGTTAACCCATTCATTGATTCATTTGCCCATTCAAGTGATTTGGCAGGAAAATGTCTCTCTCACTGTGGAAACACATGTCATTTTCCAATTCACATTCTACAAATCAGGACTCTAAGGCATGTAAAAAAAACAAAAAAATCAACAGACATATAAACATAAATTTTAGCCTGGGCAATAACATACAAATGGCCTACGAAATGTGTAATTGTAAAGTCTATAAGGATAATATTAAATTTGATAAATCTGATAATTTAATACAGAAGTAAAGAATAATGAGGAATTTCACAAGATCAGTTACAGAAGACTGAGCAGAGAAGACCATGAAGAAAACTCAAAATAAAAAGAAGACATATAACTGAGCCAGTCTTATGCAACAAGTGAGGGAGAGCTGGAAGACGAGGAGTAAAGCACTCAGCTGTGCGATCGTGGGGGGGTTTACATCCAGACCCCAACCAAACAAAACTTTTGACATGTATCTGGGCCGCCATCAGGGGGGTACAGCCAGTACTCCAGTAAGGGGCCCGAGCTCCCAGGAGGCCCGGGCCCCAGCTACACTCCCTTTAGCAGCCTGCAGCCCACAGGAGACTGCTGTTAAACCCCTTAACGATGCAGGACGTATATTTACGTCCTGCGCCGGCTCCCGCGATATGAAGCGTGATCGCGCCACGATCCTGCATCATATCGCGTCGGTCCTGGCGCTCATCAACGGCCGGGACCCGCGGCTAATACCACACATCGCCGATCACGGCGATGTGCGGTATTAACCCTTTAGAAGTGGCGGTCAAAGCTGACCGCCGCTTCTAAAGTGAAACTGAAAGTGACCCGGCTGCTCAGTCGGGCTGTTCGGGACCGCCGGGGTGAAATCGCGGCATCCCGAACAGCTGACCAGACACCGGGAGGGCCCTTACCTGCCTCCTCGGTGTCCGATCGACGAATGACTGCTCCGTGCCTGAGATCCAGGCAGGAGCAGTCAAGCGCAGATAATGCTGATCACAGGCATGTTAATGACATTTTTAAACGTATAAATTTTCCTGCATGTAGTTATGATTTTTTCCAGAAGTGCGACAAAATCAAACCTATATAAGTAGGGTATCATTTTAACCGTATGGACCTACAGAATAATGATAAGGTGTAATTTTTACCGAAATATGCACTGCATAGAAACGGAAGCCCCCAAAAGGTACAAAATGGCGTTTTTTTTCTTCGATTTTGTCGCACAATGATTTTTTTTCCCGTTTCGCCGTGCATTTTTGGGTAAAATGACTAATGTCACTGCAAAGTAGAATTGGCGACACAAAAAATAAGCCATAATATGGATTTTTAGGTGGAAAATTGAAAGGGTTATGATTTTTAAAAGGTAAGGAGGAAAAAACGAAAGTGCAAAAACGGAAAAACCCTGAGTCCTTAAGGGGTTAAAGCGGTCTCCTTCTCCCAGAGGCAAACAGAGGAGGCTGCTGCTACCATGTTGTACCTGTAATATCAGCGCAGGGGCCGACACTGCTGACTATCTGGTACAAGAGCAGAGAAGGAGAGCAGAGAGGACGCCCCTCCCCTCACACAATTGGTGGAGCAAGATCACATGATTTGTTTTTCCTTCTCCAAGACCCTGACACTCGGTTGCCATTGTTAATTGGAAGACTTCCCATGCCTAAGGAAGGCATCCATCAATCATAGTAAGTTACTTTCTGGAGAGGGGAGGGGGTTGGGAGTTTGTAATTTGGGGATTAGTAGGAGATAAATAGGCAATATCTCATGCAACAGCTAGAGGCACCTTGGTTGAAAAACAATGAGATAGTGCCTATTTACGTCCATCTCATTGTTTCTTAACCAAGGTGCCCTCAGCTGTTGCAAAACTACAACTCCCAGAATGTCTTTGGCTGTGTGGGCATGCTAGGAATTGTAGTTTTGCAACAGCTGGAGGCACCCTATTTGGGAAACACTTTAATATCTATCTGTTTATTTATTTATTTATTTATCTATCATCTGTCTTTCTCATCTCTATCTATCTCATATCTATCTATCTATCTCATATCTATTGTGACAAGGTGGCAAGGAAAGGGTGTATTTCCTTGGCTCACCCTGGACAATCTCTCACCTGCTTCTTAAGTAATGAGGCAGCAGGGAAGGGAGGTGCATATAAGATGGAGACTCAGTCTAATCTGCGCTCTCCCTGGGAAACAGTATGCTGGCTGTTAGAGGGGGAGACACACGGGCCCTGTTTAGGTAACACGCAGAAGGCGCTGCGAGTGGTCCAAGTTCAGGTGTAAACTGGTAGTGAAACAGGTTGCAGGTGGCACAGGTTTTTAACTGGATGAGGGAAGCTCACCAGTTGATAGACAGGGCATGTTTAGAGTTATAGTCAGCGTCCAGACAGTCTAGGGCTTTATTTTGTTTCTGTTTATGTTTTGTTTTACCTGCAACCTGTGTAAATAAAGCTGGTGAGGAGCCAGACTTGTATGCGGAACTGTGGTCTGTGGTGTTATTGTGAGGAACGTGTCCCATGGCAAGTAACCAGGATGATCCCAGAGCTAAGGCCCAAGACGATTCGTCACATTTTAGTGGAGGATGCGGGGACACCATTGCTAAGGGCAACCCGTTGCCAAGGGCAACCAACAGGCGAGTTGGAGAGGAGCTGTTGCTAGGAGCAACCCCCTGCAAGATTGCAAGTCGGAGGAGCCCAGCAGAGGAGTTCAAGCACAGGATGGTGTCGGTGGAGGAGCGTTGCTAGGGGCAACGGATCGAGATTTTTTTTTTTCTGGAAAAAGGACATCGGCAGGCCATTGCTGGGGGCAACCAACGTGGGCCACAACCGGTGGTCGCCAGGATGAAGCCAAGGTCCCGTGAGTTGTTGGTGGGCGGAATCCCACTGTTGGTGGACTTGGATTGTTGCCAGACTGTATCTCGGATTATGCCGGAAATAATTCCCTTTGTGAAGTCCCGCCCGGAGCCCGGTAAGACTGTTCAAATTACCTTTGGTACATGTTTTGGGACAGTAAGCCATATGATGGAGGTATGTGCGGAACTTACAGTGGAAATTGTACCGGGCAGAGACTTTCCGTATTTCTGGCAGCTGTGGGATGCTAAGAGTGCACCTGAGAGTTCGCAACCAAAGGTTCCGGAAGTAGTGAGAACTGGGGTGTCTCTACTGGACTGTGTGAATGGTGCTGTATATTGTGAACCCATGCAGGCTGATAATGTTTTTCTTGAAGCACTTATTTAATGTGTTCTGATGTAAAGAGTATTGTTCCCACCTCTCGCAGGACAAAAGAAAACCTGTGTGAGCTGGAAATAGAAGGTAAAAAGATGACGGTTTTGTTAGATCCAAAATGTGTAATAAGTCCGGTAAAGACCAGCTGCAGAAAGCCGGACCCTGCTGTAGTGTCTATACAAGCCGGTATTTGGGGTTATAAAATAAGTCATAAGGTTGCAATTGAGCCTACCTTACAGTATGAAGTAGTGCTGGGGAAGGATTTTCTGTTTTTTTAGCAGTGGTGGGAGATGGCTGTAGAAAAACCAAAACTCCAGAAGAGAATACCAGTGGAGCTGGGGGCTGCACTTACGGTCACAGACAGAGTCCTAAGTGAAGGAGATGTGGTGTCTGAACTAGAGAGAGGTCGTAACCAGGAAGGTCGAACCGCTAGACCACATATTGTTGCAGACCCAGGAGCCCTAGTAGTTTTTTCCAGGCCATGGAGAGACTGTGACAAGACAAAAGAAAAGTCTGCCAAGGAGCTGAGAGACAGTTCAGAGGAACTGTTTGGGAATCACCCGGATTCGCTGGTGCACAGAGGCATTGAAGTTGTTGCTAGGGGCAACAAACTTACCACCAAGGGATTGCCGGTCCGACGGGAGTGTTTAGCAAGAGTCTCCAGAGTTGCCAACGTGGTGGGAGAGGAAGAGTGCCAGGTGTCAGTGGCACCTGTTGTTGATGATAATAATGAGGCACAAGTGGCCGCAACCCCGAAAAAGAGGGAGGCTTCATCTAGAGATGGAGAAGAGCTGGGTAGAGTGTCTGACAGAGGACCAGAGGATGTCTCATGGTCTAACAGCGAGAGTGAGGAGACCGCTGTTAGACCATGAGACATCCTCTGGTCGCGGTTCGCATCCCAGTCTCCTTACCCATCCTGTCCTCCGTCGGTTCAGTCCCGGCGCGCGCGGCCCCGCTCCCTTGCGATTTAAAGGGCCAGTGCGCCTCTGATTGGCGCCTAGTCCAATTAGTGGATACACCTGTGTCCATGCCTATATTACCTCACTTCCCCTTCCCAGCATCACCGGATCTTGTTGCCCTTGTGCCAGTGAAAGCGTTCCTTGTATGTCCCAAGCCAGTGTTCCAGACCCTCTGCCGTTGCCCCTGACTACGATCCTTGCTGCCTGCCCTGACCTTCTGCTACGTCCGACCTTGCTCTTGCCTAATCCCTTGTACCGCGCCTATCTCAGCCGTCAGTTGGGGTTGAGTCGCTATCGGGTGGAACAACCTGGGGGTTACCTGCCGCTGCAAGTCCATCCTGCTTTGCGGCGGGCTCTGGTGAAAACCAGTAACCCCTTAGACTCCGTTCCCCTGGTACGGCCCACGTCATCACCCCACTGACACATAGGATCCACCACCAGTAGTGGGGTACCACAGGGGTCAGTCGTGGGTCCTATTCTATTTAATATATTCATTAATGACCTTGTAGAGGGGTTGAATAGTAAAGTAGCAAAAAAAAAAATTACCAGTGTCAGGCAGCTGCTGCCAAGGCAAATAAAATCATGGGGTGCATCAATAGGGGCATAGATGCCCACGACAAGGAAATAATTCTACCGCTGTGCAAATCACTAGTCCGTCCACACATAGAATACTGTGTACAGTACTGGGCACCAGTGTACAAGAAAGATATAGTGGAGCTGGAGAGGGTTCAAAGACGGGCAACCAGAGTAATACAGGGAATGGGAGGACTACAGTACCCAGAAAGATTATCAGAATTAGGGTTATTTACTTTAGAAAAAAGAAGGCTTGGGGGAGACCTAATAACTATGTATAAATATATCAGGGGACCGTACAGAGATCTCTCCCATGATCTATTTATACCCAGGACTGTATCTATAACAAGGGGGCCTCCTCTACGTCTAGAGGAAAGAAGGTTTCTACACCAGCACAGACAGGGGTTCTTTACTGTAAGAGCAGTGAGACTGTGGAATTCTCTGCCAGAGGAGGTGGTCATGGTGAACTTGGTAAAAGAGTTCAAAAGGGGCCTGGATGCATTTTTGGAGAATAACATTACAGGTTATGGATACTAGATTTATAGGGACAGAACATTGATCCACGGATTTATTCTGACTGCCATATTTGGTGTTGTGAAGGAATTTTTACCTCTAGTATGAGGTTTTTTTTTTTGTTTTTTTTTTGTTTGCCTTCCTCTGGATCAACTCAGTAGGGACTCATTAGGGATACAGGTTGAACTTGATGGACTCTGGTCTTTTTTCAACCTTATGAACTATGTTACTATGTTACTATGTTACCAGTATCCTAACAGTATCCAGATCCTGACAACAACTAGTTGAGTATCACAATGGTAGAAGGTGCACGCTGGGAGAAAAGACTCTGCTGAGGGGTCCTGGCTTGTAGTACAAATTCAAGAATTCAGCATCTATCTATCTATCTCATATCTATCTATCTCCTATCTATCTCATATCTATCTATCTATCTATCTTTCTCATATCTATCTATCTCCTATCTATCTCATATCTATCTATCTCATATCTATCTATCTCATATCTATCTAGCTACCTCATATCTATCTCATATCTACAGTGGGGATCAAAAATTTGGGCACCCCAGGTAAAAATTTGTATTAATGTGCATAAAGAAGCCAAGGAAAGATGGAAAAATCTCCAAAAGGCATCAAATTACAAATTAGACATTCTTATAATATGTCAACAAAACTTAGATTTTATTTCCATCATTTAAACTTTCAAAATAACAGAAAACAAAAAAATGCTTTTTCACAGATGGCATCAAGTTAGCATAAAAAATTTGCTGAAACTTTACTGAATCCATTTTTCTTTCTACTCGTGAGATGTTCCCTGTGCCACTGGCTGCAATACAACCCCAAAGCATAATTGATCCACCCCCATGCTTAACAGTTGGACAGAGGTTCTTTTCATTAAATTCTGTTGCCCTTCTTCTCCAAACGTACCTTTGCTCATTCCGCCCCAAAAGTTAAATTTTTACCTCATCGGTCCACAGAACTTTTTTCTAAAATGCATCATACTTGTCTATAGTCTATATGTTCATTTGCAAAGTTCAAACGCTGATATTTGTGGTGAGGACATAGAAGAGGTTTTCTTCTGATTACCCTTCCTTGAAGACCATATTTGTACAAGTATCTCTTTATAGTGGAATAGTGTACCACAACTCCACTGTCTGCCAGATCTTTATGGAGGGATTGTGCAGTCAAACGTGGGTTTTGAATTGTTTTTCTCACAATCCTGCGAGCTGTTCTGTCTGGTATTTTTCTTGGTCTTCCAAATCTTGCTTTAACTTCAACATTTCCTGATGACTGCCATTTCTTAATTACATTCCGAACAGAGAATATTGACATCTGAAAATGTTTTGCTATCCTCTTATAGCCTTCTCCAGCTTTGTGAGCGTCAACTATTTTCTGTTTCAGATTTCTAGACAACTGCTTAGAAGAACCCATGGTGCTGATTGTTGGGGCAAGGTCAGATGAGTCTGGGCATTTAAAACCTTTGAGATTGACATCACCTGGTCTTCCCAGATGATGATTGAGAACAATCCATGACACTGGCAGGTCTCAGCTTTGCAAAGGGGGTAGTGCATGCTATAAATTCTGCAGAGTGCCCAAACTTTTGCAGATGCCATTTTTTTGTTTTCTGTTATTGAGAAAGTGTAAATGATGGAAATAAAATCTAACCTTTGTTGACATATTATAAGAATGTTTAATCTGTAATCTGATGTCTTTTGGAGATTTTTCCATCTTTCCTTGCGTCTTTATGCACATTAATACAAATTTTTACCTGGGGTGCCCAAACTTTTGATCCCCACTGTATCTATTTCCTATCTATCTATCTATCTATCTCATATCTATCTACCTCATCTCTATCTCATATCTATCTATTTCATATCTATCTATCTATCTATCTATCTAGATAAAGTAAATATGATGCAGCACTCCACAGATAGCAAAAAGGTGGTTTTATTCCATCATGTGCAAAGACAACGTTTCACCAGTCTCACACTGGCTTTTTCAAGTGAAAAAGCCAGTGTGAAAACTGGTGAAACGTTGTCTTTGCACATGATGGAATAAAACCACCTTTTTGCTATCTGTGGAGTGCTGCATCATATTTACTTTATCTGGATTAAGGAATCGGAGGACCCAGGTTCCAGATATGCGGGCACCCCGAATTTCTTTTCTACTCTGGATATTGGTAGTGCCGTTTTTATTTGCATTGTATCTATCTATCTATTTATCTCATATCTAGCTATCTACCTATCATTTCGAAGGGGAGGGGGGGGGGAGGGCAGGCCTTGAGCCATGTAAAGGGCCCCATAAATTCTGATGGCAGCCCTGTCTGTGACATGTCAAAATTTTCTAAAATGACAGTAATGGTGCTAAGGATAATGGTAAAGTAATGCTTACAAACTCCAGTCGTTACATGGGTCAAGCTATTTTCAATGTAAAAAACCTTGAGCTTCTGTTTTAGCATGATATACAGGCAGACTTGGTTGCATTTTGGTGCTTCTTCCTCCCCATCACATATGTAGCGTGTGTTGGAAGAACCTGGGACAAGACAGAGTACTGTGCATTCCCCTGGCCTGTGAATGGAAGATAATGGTGGTGCATACAGTGTTTGCATCGCCCCTCACCAGTAGTGTTGAGCGGCATAGGCCATATTCGAATTCGCGAATATTCGCGAATATATGGACGAATATTCGCCATATATTTGCGAATATTCGCATATTCGTTATATTCTCGTTTTATTTTCGCATATGCGAAAATTTACATATGTGAATATTAGCATATACAAAATTTGCATATGCGGAAAATTAGCATATGCAAATTTTCGTATATGCGAATTTTTGCACGCCAGTCTCACACAGTAGTATTACAGCCTGCTTTACACCACACAAGCTGGAAGCAGAGAGGGGTGATCACTGTGATGTGTACTGTGAAAAAAAAACAAAAAAAAACGAATATTCGTAATTACGAATATATAGCGCTATATTCGCGAATATGCGATATTCGCGAATAATATTCGAATTGCGAATATTCGTGAGCAACACTACTCACCAGGGGTGTGTGTAGGATTTTCTCACTGGTTAGGGTTTAGAAACATGAAATAATACCTCCACACCAGAGTAACATATTACTACTGCAGTGACTGAGACCATAATACATATACTTACACAGACCATTATACAGGGATTAAAATAAAAAAAATAAAAAAAGTAATTTACAAATCTGTTTAACTTTCTGGAACCAGTTTTAGATTTAAGAAGAAAAATAAATGTTTTCCACTGGAGTACCCCTTTAAGGACTGTAAATATTATTGAATTACCCTTGGACTTTGATATATTGGTTTGTTTAAAGGAGTAGTCTTCCAAAAAGTATCTCCAGTTTGTTGTGCCCGGGCCACAAATAAATAAATAAATCTTTAAATCTCACCTCCCTACGTTCCCCCATAGCGGTACTACAGCTCTTCCGTCCTCCGGTCCGGTCTTCTTTCTTCATCCATGTGCACGGATTGTTACACTGCGCTCAGCTTATCACCGGCCAAGCCGGGACGGCAGCCAGTGATGACCACAGTGGGACAATCCGTGCACACGGAAGAAAACCGGACAGGAGGACAGAACAGCTGTAATGGCGATACAGGGGAATGGCGGAAGGAGAATTAAAGTTTGTTTCTTTTTTCTTTTTTTTTGAAGCCCGGGCAGGCACAATGAACTGGAGATACTTTTCAGTAGACTACTCCTTTAATAATAGTAATGGGCTCTCTGGCAGCTCTTATAGACTCTTATGATTGCCATTCTGCTGGCTTTTGTGCAGAAGTCGTGTTTGGATGTGTCAGCACTGGTTGCTCCTTTTCCACTGAAGGAGGAACAGCTAAGGCTACTTTCACACTGCGGCTGTGCCCCCTCCTTAAACAGCCCTTAGGCTCTTTTTTTCAGCCTTTAATGGCTGTTATCTGGACGGGGCACAACGGGCAATAACAGGTCCCGATGGATCCCATTTTCTAAAGTGGGGTCTGTTGGGCGCCATTATTTTGTAGCCGGAGAAAAGGACGGCATATGCAGTAATTTTTCTCCCGCTATTCTCCCCGGCTCCACTCATGGCCATCACTGCGGTGTCCTAATGGCAGTGTGAAAGAAGCCTATGGTGTACATGTTGTGTGGCAGAGGCCTGAGAAAGAAACATTGCTGTGAGTGGCTACTGGAAAGGCTAAAATAGTCAATGAGGGCTGAGATGTCTTCTGGTCAAGAGACCTAAAAGGCGCAGTTCATAAAACCGTTCCATATTATGTGTATTGCCAAAATCAGTGGATTGCAACTCAAAATCAGCAGAAATGTGTAAACCAAAAGGCGCAAAGAAGGCGCAAATAAACCCTGCTTGTGCTTTTTTTTGTGCCTTTTCTAGACAAAAAAAACAAAGAGTCTAAAGGCAATGATAAATGTCGGCCTTTGACTCTATTTGAGAACCTTTACACTCAATGTAAAGCCAGCTGCGTGAGCTTGGTTTGTCTGCCTCCCCTCTTTGCTGGATCTCACTTTCCTTGTGGGTCTGTCAACCCCTTACCTTCTACTACTAACATCTAGTAGCCTCGTATTCCACATTAGGCTTTTTCTCACACCACTTATGCAAAAACAACAAGTTAGGAAAGCCATGAACAATGGAAGCACCAAGAGCAATGAGTTAAGGACAACAGATTTGGCTAGCAATTCCCCAGACCTATATAGCAGAAGGCAGAAAATAAGACAACGTGAAAGGAGGCTTTTAATAATTTACTATTTCCGTTCCAAGGTCTGATAATGTAAAGGGAGGTGTCAAAGTGTGATTAGCAATAAAAAAAGACAACAGCTTAACCTCTAAGAAACAGCCTCATCTAGTTCAAATTACTGATCCTTATCTTGTAGAGCTCTAGCGAGGCAGCAGCAGGAAACATTACACCTTCCCAGGGCCTGTCAATCTCTGTCTAGGCCTTCACACAAAAGGGCCTCATTTATCAAACACTTCAGCATGTAAAACCATGGGCACCAACAGCATGATATTAACACAGGTAACCCTGCCATTTAGAAAACAAGAGAATTGATGTTAAAATGTTTGGGACCACCTTAGTATTATGATAATAATCAAAATTATGGGTAATAAATTATTGCCTATTAGTCATGGATGCCTAATACAATATATTAATACTGTATTTTAAGTATATTTTTAATTATTATTGCTAAGTACCATATATACTCGAGTATAAGCCAAATTTTTCAGCGCGATTTTTCGTGATGAAAACGCCCCCTCGGCTTATACTCAAGTGTCAATCCCTTCTCAGTGGTCTTCAACCTGCAGACCTCCAGATGTTGCAAAACTGCAACTCCCAGCATGCTGGGTGTTGTAGTTTTGAAACATCTGGAGGTCCGCAGGTTGAAGATCACTGCGGCCTTCGTCATCATCCAGACCCCCCTTTAGTTTTCTACTCACCTCCCCTCGGAGGGAAGGAAGGGTGAGCTGGTCCGGGCCATCTATGCTGTAGGGACCGTCCGGCAGGGAGGGTTAGTCGTTCCGGGCTTTCCATCTTCACCGGGAGGCCCTCTTCTCCGGGACGGCCCCGGACTAGTGACATTGCCTTGACTACGACGCACAGGGACGTCCGTGCTCAGCAGACCCTGCGAATGAACGTCCCTGTGCGTTGTCGTCAAGGCAAAGTCACTAGTCCGGGGCCGGGCCCGGAGCGGAGAAAAGGGCCTCCCGGTGAAGATGGACAGCCCGGAAACGACTAATCCTCCCCACCGGACAGTTCCTGCAGCATAGATGGCCCGGACCAGCTCACCCTTCCTTCCCACCGAGGGGAGGTGAGTAGAAAACTAAAGGGGGGTCTGGATGATGACGAAGGCCGCAGTGGTCTTCAACCTGCGGACCTCCAGATGTTTCAAAACTACAACTCCGAGCATGCCCGGACAGTCGATGGCTGTCCGGGCATGCTGGGAGTTGTAGTTTTGCAACATCTGGAGATCCGCAGGTTGAAGACCACTGATGAAGGGTTTGACAGGTGGTGATAATGAAGGGGGGGGGATGATGACAGGGTGATGATGACGGGGTGATGATGATGGGGTGATGATGACGGGGTGATGATTACAGGGTGAAGATGACGTTGGTGATAATGACAGGGTGATGATGATGGGGGTGTTAATGACGGGGGTGTGGATGATGACAGGGGGGATGATGACATGGGGGAATGATGTATTTCCCACCCTAGGCTATAGTCGAGTCAATAACTTTTCTTGGGTTTTTGGGGTGAAATTGGGGGCCTCGGCTTATATTCGGGTTGGCTTATACTCGAGTATATACGGTATCAAATACTAAGAAAAAAATAATAACCTTACTATGGAGATTGATTTCAAAAGGTCATAATAATAATAGTACTAAAATTGTCCAGTTGTCAATATGGTTGTCAGACCAAGAGCAATAACTGTCTAGATACTGTATGTTCTTCTCCGATTTGCACAGGTTTCCACCAAAAGCCCAAACAAATGTTTTTTTATTGGTGAGTGTTTGAGATTACAGCTGGTAAGGCTGGGTTCACATAAGTGGTTTTCACCTCTGTTGCATTATGTTTACTTGTGACAAATACTTTACGATCATGGCTTCTAATGATGAATACTGCTACCAATACAAATAATATAAATGTACGGTAATACACATTTATAAACTAATATTGTTTTGAAAGGTTATTTTTTGTTCTCCTTTTATTCAGTATGACAGTAGGGTTCATAAAGAATACATGTAAACAATCTAAAAAATGGACAGAAGTTGCAGCGTTTTAGCCTTTGACTTGACATAATGAATGGAGCTATGCTATGTGTATTAGAAAGCAATCCATTATTGATGAATATATGCACTTCTCTTGTTACCATAAAAATTTACAATGGAAAAAATATAATGTATGTGTTGTGTGACCATATCTGAAATATGATGATATTTTATTCCAACAAGATATACCAATATAAAAACACTTACTGATATACAAAAAAAAAAAAAGATGCACCAAGAAGGAATTGTTGGAATTGGCATGGAGGTATATAGGTTTCATAAGGCATCCTGTGGCACATTTGCCCACATATAATAATCCAGATGTCCAGCAACTGGAGTGCTTTATAAAACTTGACTTTCATTTATGCTGATTTTTTGCACAATGCAAAAAATATTTAGCACTGAGCATACAGAACACCAGATGTCTAACACATTTCGGGTTGACTTAACCCCTTAAGGACTCAGCCCATTTGGGCCTTAAGGACTCAGACAATTTTATTTTTACGTTTTCGTTTTTTCCTCCTCGCCTTCAAAAAATCATAACACTTTTATATTTTCATCCACAGACTAGTTTGAGGGCTTGTTTTTTTGCACGTCCAGTTGTCCGTTGTAATGCCATCACTCACTTTACCATAAAATGTATGGCGCAACCAAAAAAATACTACTTGTGTGGGGAAATTAAAAAGAAAACCGCAATTTTGAAAGTTTTGGAAGGTTTCGTTTTCACGCCGTACAATTTACAGTAAAAATGACATGTGTTCTTTATTCTTTGGGTCAATACGATTAAAATGATACCAATGATAATATACTTTTCTATTACTGCTGTGCTTTAAAAAAATCGCAAACTGTTTAACCAAATTAGTACGTTTAACCCCTTAAGGACTCATGACGTACTGGAACATCATGAGTCCACTCCCGATCTATAACGCGGGGCCCCGGCATTGATCGCGCTGCCGCGCGCTATTAACCCTTTAGACACGGCGTTCAAAGTTGAACGTCGTGTCTAAAGTGAAAGTGAAAGCATGCCGGTTAGCTCAGGGAGCTGTTCGGGATAGCCACGGTGAAATCGCGGCATCACGAAGAGCTTACAGGACAGCCGGAGGGTCCCTACCTGCCTCCTCGCTGTCCGATCGCTGAATGACTGCTCAGTGCCTGAGATCCAGGCATGAGCAGTCAAGCATCAGAATCATCGATCACTGGTTTTCTTTGAGAAACCAGTGATCAATGTAAAAGATCAGTGTGTGCAGTGTTATAGGTCCCTATGGGAGCTATAACACTATAAAAAAAAGGGAAAAAAAGTGAATAAGGATCATTTAACCCCTCCCCTATTAAAAGTTTGAATCACCCCCCTTTTCCCATTAAAAAAAAAACTGTGTAAATAAAAATAAACATATGTGGTATCGCCGCGTGCGGAAATGTCCAAATTATAAAAATATATAGTTTATTTAACCGCACGGTCAATGGCGTGCTCGCTAAAAAATTCCAAAGTTCAAAATAGTGGTTTTTTGGTCACTTTTTATATCAAGAAATAATTAATAAAAAGTAATTAACAAGTCTGATCAATGCAAAAATTGTACCGCTAAAAACTTTAGATCACGGCGCAAAAAATGAGCCCTCATACTGCCCCATACGCAGAAAAATAAAAAAGTTATAGGGGTCAGAAGAGGACAATTTTAAACGTATACATTTTCCTGCATGTAGTTATGATTTTTTCCAGAAGTACGACAAAATCAAACCTATTAAAAAATAAATGTAGGTTATCATTTTAATCGTATGGACCTACAGAATAAAGATAAGGTATCATTTTTACCGAAAAATGTACTGTGTAGAAACGGAAGCCCCCAAAAGTTACAAAATTGCCTTTTTTTTTTTTGTCTCACAATGATTTTTTTTCCCGTTTCGCCATAGATTTTTGGGTAAAATGACTGATGTCATTACAAAGTAGAATTGATGGTGCAAAATATAAGCCAGCATATGGATTTTTTGGTGCAAAATTGAAAGAGTTATGATTTTTTAAAGGTAAGGAGGAAAAAACGAAAATGCAAAAACAGAAAAACGCTGAGTCCTTAAGGGGTTAAAATCCCCCTATTTTGAAGGCCTGTAACATTTTCATTTTCCCGTATAAGTGGCGGTATGAGTATAAGTGGCCATGATCTGTACTTTTTCTTGATACTATATTTGCTTATATAAAACTTTAATACTTTTTTAAATTTTTTGGGGAATAAAATGTTATAAAAAAGCAGCTATTTTGGACCTTTTTTTTTACGTTCCCGCCGTTCACCATATGGTATCATTAACATAAATATGTATATAAAATATTTTTTTTACACTTTTTGGGGGTGAAATAGGGAAAATGGGACAATTTACGTTTTTATTAGGGGAGGGGGTTTTTCAAATTTTTTTTACTTTTATTTTTTACTTTTTTAACTTTTATTTTTACACTTTAATAGTCTCCATACATAGGGGACTATTTATAGCAATCATTCGATTGCTAATACTGTTCAATGCTAATACTGTTCAGCATTATTGGTCATCTTCTGACTGGTCTGCTCGATCACAGACCAGAGCAGAAGACCCCGGGAGACGGCTGGAGCAAGGTGAGGGGACCTCCGGCCACCATGCTGGATGATCGGATCGCAGCGGCAGCGCTGCGGGCGATCCGATCATCCATTTAAAGTACCGCGATGCTGCAGATGCCGTGATCTGTATTGATCATGGCATCTGAGGGGTTAATGGCGGACATCGGCACGATCGCGGATGTCCGCCATTATGGGCGGGTCCCTGGCTGCTATCAGCAGCCGGGACCTGTCGCGCATGATGCGAGCATCGCTCCGATGCTTGCGGTTATGCATAGGAAGTAAATGTACGTCCTAGTGCGTGAAGTACCAGCTCACCAGGACGTACATTTACGTCCTGCGTCGTTAAGGGGTTAAAGGGGTACTCCACCCCCAGACATCTTATCCCCTATCCAAAGGATGTATAGGGGCTGAGTACCCCTTTAACCCTTAGTCACAGCATTCTTCTTTGGCTCAAACACTTGGATTGTATTTTCTAGTGACACAAATGGTGGTCAAGAATCACTATTTTTCCCCAAGCACCTGTCATATATATATCTGACAAGTTTCAGGGAGCGCATATCTCATCCAGGGAAACCTGGCTGAGATGTGAGAAATCCAGGATAGTGTAAATAGCGATCCTGACAAGAGCTGCTAAGGAACCTTTGACAAGTACTGTTTGCAGGTCTGGATTTTTATGGAATAAAGGCTGGTTGGTAGCGGGGCCTGTCATTACCTTCCACAACAGTCTAGGTGTTCAGTGTGGCCCAAAATCAACATAGGTGTTAAAGACAGCTGGTAAATAAGCTTTAAAACAAGGTGTAACAAGTGTGCAGGCTGAGGCAGGAAGGAACCTCTCCACTTATAACCAGTACAAAACAGTATTAGGTTGGAATTCCACTAGTTTTTTTTTCCAGCTTTTTTTTCACTGAAAAAAAGCCAGAAAAATGCTAGTTCAATTTCCTGCATCTGACGTTTTTTTCTGGCGTTTTTGCATTTTAGTTGAAATTGAATTTTTGGCCCCTTTGGCGTTTTTTTTTAAATGTGTTGGGTACCAAAAAAAAAAAAAAAAAGAGGATGCAGTAGGGATGGAGAAAAATTTATTCAAGGACATTTTTATTTTTTACAATGAACTTTTAATTAATTTTTAATAAAGTGCGTGTGTTTCACTTTTTTTTTCTCAAATGTTTTAAATTTTTTTAGGTAGTACTACTACTCCCAGCATGGAACAGACTGTTCCATGATGGGAGTAGAAGTACCTGTACTAATAGACATATCGCCCGGGTGTCAGTCCAACCACCCTATGCGATCGTCCATAATATAGCAGAGATGCGGAGCTGCTCTATACAGCGCTCACATCTCTGCATTATACTCCGGCCAGTCATGTGAATAGAACATCAATCATTCATATTTTCCACCCAGAGTGGTGATTGGCCGGATGGTTGCAGCCAGTCACCGCTCTCAGAGGGAAATATTCACATAGTGCAGAGATGCGGAAGAAAGCCGCTCCATGTCTGCAATAGAAAGGAGGATCACAGCGGATGTCAGGAGTGATACCAGCTGTGATCTGTCCATAACTGCAGGTGCTACTACTCCCATCATGGAGCACGCTCTGCTCCATGTTGGGAGCTGTAGTACCTACATTATTAGACAGATCAAAGCAAGTGTAACTTCTGACACCCGCTGCGATCTGTCTATTAATGCAGGTACTACAGCTCTCAGCATTGAGCAGAGTGCACTCCATATTGGGTGTAGTAGTACCTGCAGTTAAGGAAAGATCACAGCGAATGTCACTCCTGACACTTGCTGTGATCCTCCTGCACTGACGTATATATACACCTATTCATATTTCCCACAGAGAGCTGGGATTGTCTGGAACCATCTGGCTTATCACAGCTTTCTGCGGGAAATATGAATAGGTGTATATATATGTCAGTGCAGGGGACCATAGAAGAGCGGCGGCTGCATTTATACATTAAACAGAGGGATCGCGACGGAACCTGGACGTTCTGTCAATTAGTACAGGAACTGCTACTCCCATCATGGAACAGTGTGTTCCCTGCTGGGAGTAGTAGTACCACCTAAACAATTAGGGGAACAAAAGGGAAAAACACACACACACTAAATTTTATTATTGTCGGCTATATTTTTAGTGCCCTGCCCTCCCACATAAATTGATCCCTGTTTAAAAATGTATCAAAATGTTGTTATAAAAAAAGATACAATTACAATTAAACACAATTTTTTCCATCACTACTGTATCTTTTTTATTATTATTTTTTAATGGTACCCTACGAAATTTTATTAAAAAAGGTATCTCCATCACTTTTTTGGATCGCTAAAGTCCAAAAGAGAATAAAAACCACCTGAAAAAACGCCAAAGTTAAAACCCACATGGTGTTTTTTCACTCCCATAGACTTCTATGGGAGAAAAACGCCATGGTTTCAGGGGAAAAAAACACTATAGACTCAACATGCTGCGATTTTGCAAAACGGCCAAGGAAAAAAAACGCCAAACTGAAAAACGCCAAGTGGAAAAAGAATTTAGCGATTTCTCATTGATTTACAGCTAACATCTGGCCGCAGCGTTTTTTGGCCGAAAAAATGCCATGCGGCAGAATTGGTGTTTTTCCCCCAAAAAATAAAGTGGAATTCCAGCCTTAAAGCTGTACAGTACAAGCAGTGCAAAGCTGTCATTTCAAATAAAGGCAAACATCTGACAACCAATACTCCTATTTCTCTGGAAAACAAAGTTGGCTCTAGGTACACCACAGACAAGCAAGAAAAGGTTAATAGTATTAAAACAAAAAATGCCACCATTCATTTTTTTCTTGTGGAGGGTGAAAATGTGTGTATAGATTCCTCATCACTGAGCTATCCAGCCAGGCCTTAAAATTTGAAGAGGTCGTGCAAAATTAGAATTTTTTTTTTCAGAATGAGTGCAAAAAACAAACAACAGTGATATTGCATAATACAGGAGCCATCTGGGGTGAAAAAAAATACTACCACAGTTTTTATGTAATATCGAAGCTCTATTCCCTTACCTAGAAGGGCTTTCAAGTGGCATGGATTAGGGACAAAAAAAAATCTCTGCATATCCCTCAGCTCCCCGCCTCTAAATGGATCCAAGATGCAATGCCTGATATACAGTATATAGTACAGGTTACATACAACCCCTGCCCCAGTCTTCCATTCAAAGAAGCAAAAAGCCTGAAATACCCTTTTAAGGATCTCCAGATTTCCACTTATCATTGTCCTATGCAGGTTTTTACTTCTATGTCTGCAAAACAAAAAGAGCATGGGGGAATTTATATGGTGGCGCTGGTGAACGTATTTTTACACCTTAATTTGTGGGTTGTAAATGTGTACATGCATCAAATGTATTAATTTAAACCGGGCATGTAATACATATGGTGCTAGTACACATTTTTTTAGTTCAATACTCAAATTTGTATGGTTTCTCCTCGGCTTTTTAACCTTTTTGCGTCAAAATGTGCGACTTTTTTACAAATGCTGTCCACAGCCAGTTTTGTGAACGGGCTATTTCCTGTTGAAGTTCGTTCTCTCAAACTACAAATCCCATAGTTCCTTGTTTGTAAGTGTGAGGTCACTTTCCTCCCTCCCACACATCAGCCACCCCACCGATTGAAACACAAATGAGCTGCATTTCATATAAAAAAAAAACTGTTTTCTAACCAGGGTGCCTACAGCAGTTGCAAAATGATCTCTCTCCTACCCAGCAGTCGCTCTACCTATTGAAGCAGGACAGGCTCCCTTTGCACACCTGACTAATGATGTCAGGTCTCGATGCACTGCAACTTGGGAAATCCCGAGACATGAGTAATTTTGTATGCTGTTAAGCATAAATTTTGGGGCGAAAATCACAAAATAATTGCGAGACCACCGTCACACACAGGTACAGATACTATATTATTAACTACACTAACTTTACAGGCCCTGTAACACAGTCAAATAAAAAAAATGGAATACCCGTTTATGGTCTATTCACACGTACAGTATTCTGCGCAGATTTGATGCATAGGATTTTCTGTATATAAACTAAATGACTGAACATAGCTTCAAATCCTGCACATCAAATCTGCACAGAACACTGTACATAAGAATAGACCCTAAAAGTTCCTACAAATCTGTGCATTACAACACACCTAATTTCTTGTGTAAACCAAAAGCTTCAGAAAAATCCTGCAACAAATTAACCCATTTTTATAACCCCAAAAACTGGTAAATACTTTGATAATTTCCCCCATGTTCTTGGACCACTGCTTTATAGGTACCTGGATAGGACATCCTATTCATTCACAGGATATGTATAGGGTTGCCCAGAGAAAATTGCTAGCAGATGGGGTGGTGGGAAAATAATAAGCGTGCTATACTCACCTCCAGTCTCCTGTAGCTGCTGCACCGATGCTCCTGGTCTCCATTTCTTCCAGGTTCTGTATTGGTTACACCCACAAGACCCGCCTGCTCAGCCAATCAGTGACTGAGATGGGACACCACTGCAGCCACTGATTGGCTGAGCAAGGCAGTTCTATGAGAATGGGACAACACAGAACCTGGAAGAAGCAGAGAACTATGGTCTGGAAATATTGGCACAGCAGCTTCAGGGGACTGGAAAAGGTATATAGCATATTCATTATTTTTACACCTCCCCCGGCCATGAAACATATGTCATTTCCCAGAGAATAATCCCAAAGCCTGAATTATCTTTGGTGTCAAATCATGTGGTCACTTGGATGGCTATTTTGCAAAATGCTGTGTAGCCTATTTTGTGGACATAAAACAATATGTCATCAGGTCTTTCGGTAAAAAGTGTATTTAAAACCCAATTTTTCAAGCAAATAAAACAGAACTCTCATTTGTGAAGGTAATGTGAAATTTATAACAACGCAGCTTTAAATAATTCCAATTAGGTCGTCAGATTTTGTGATTACGTTGGGTTAAAAAGGAACATCTGCAATATTTTTCAGCCATTAAGGGAAGAACATTCAGGTATCTATTAGCGGCATTAATTATGTTTAGCGTTTCGGTGCACATTGTAATTCAACTCTTCCAATAAGACGCGTACACAAACTTCAGTGCAATCAGGATGGTTACTTCACAAAGAGTCTCCTAATGCTTCACAAAGACTTACATAAGACACAATGCTCATTTCTGTTTGTAGGAAAGTGTGCGAGACTATTAATTAGCAGAGAGACGCTCAAAATGGGGATTTAACAGAAACTGGGCTTTGTTCACACTGGTAATGAGGAGACACATGAGCACCAATCAGCCCAATTATATAACATTCTGCAGGGGCCTTCCTACAATAGACAGTCGGGGAGAAGGAACACTGCTTTCATGTAAAGCCTAAAGTAGAAAGTGGGATCAGCAGAAAACTGTGATTTTGTTACAAGCTTGCTGGTTTCTGGATTGACGTTGTTTTGTGTGAGACATGGTTGATTATTTATAATCTTTAGTTATATAGCATAATTTGGTAGCATTATAGTATAATGCACAATAAACATGAAACTTTCTGCCATTCATTTGCCATTTAAAAAAAAAAAAAAAAACACTTGTCCACATTTTATCATGCTATGAGCTGAAGACGTCAGCGGATCATTGACAGGACAATGAATCAAATCATACCTGTATCTTGCCTGATTGTTGTTTGCAAACTTGACTGGAAACTGTATGTGAACCAGTCAAGGCAGGGAGGGGTGGGATGAGGAAGGAGACGTGTGATGCCATGGCTTAACACCACCTCCTGAGCACTTGAGCTTAGAAGAAAAACCTGATTTTATATATTTGTAAAAAGAAAAGAAAAAAAAAGGCCATCAGCCAAGACACAGCTTTAATGTGATTTATGGTCCTATCAGCAGCTTAAAACATGATAAAGAGCTGAAAATGTATTTATGAAATTTACTAAAAATAATAAACAATACAAAAACAATGGAATGTTTGATAACTTCTTTTCTATGTTACACTAAAAGTGGTTTTCTTTTTTATGCCAGAAATGTTCTACAAATTGCAGATGAGCCCTTAACATCTGGGAAAGTTGTAGCACAAAATTATAGTGTAAATGATTGACATTGCAAAATGGAAGACACATCAGGCTAAGGGTGTGTTCACACATTTAGGTTTTTCATTGCAATTATTGAATTCAAAGCCAGTAAATGGATCATGAATGGAAGACTAAGGAAAGGCAAGACTTAGATTTCACCTCTTATTTTAAATTTTAGAACCATTCCTGGCTTTGTATTCAATAAAAGCGATTAAAATTCTAAACTTGTGAACACACCTTTAACGATGCAGGATGTTTATTTACGTCCAGCGTCAGCTCCCGATATGTGAAGCACGCTCAGGGGCTGAACACACTTCATATCCAAAGGTCCCGCTTGCTATCAGCAACAGGGCCGACAGACTTCGCTGATCGGGCTGATGTCCGGTATTAACCCTTTAGACACCTAGACACCTCAATCAAAGTTGATTGTGGCGTCTACAGTGGGAGAATACTGTTGCAGGTTAGCTCAGTGGGCTGTTCGGGACTACCGCGGTTAAATTGTGGTCCAGTTACACTGGAAGTACCTGAGGCAACCTTTACCTGACAGGAAAACATCTTGTACTGGGTTACCACATATTAAGCCATGTTCACATGTAGTATCTGTAGTACACCGCTGATATAAATTGGGGCACTGACAAAAAGGTATTCTGATGTATACCATGGTGTACCCATGTCAGGAGCATTGACTTAATAGACAGAACATAGTCTCTTAGTGACTGCATTCTATCCTGTTTTCCAAACAAACACTTTTTTGTAGGACTAAGCTTTCGAGTTTCTCATACAAAATTGCTAATTGTAGTCACTAGTAGACTATGTTTGGTCTCAAACTATGTCAATGGAGCAATTTCAGGTACACTGCAATTTATATCAAAATATGTATATTGTGCAGTTATCAGAGGTGAACATAGTCTAATACAGAACTGTAGTCACTATGTGTAGCTAATAGATCTAACAGCTCAACTTATTCAGACTTATTGAATAAACAATTACTTTACAATGACAGGTCGACTGCCACTTTTTTTTTGGGGGGGGGAATCTGCAATATTGGTGAACAATTGTAGACGGAGGCCAGAGGTTAGTCAAAAAGAGTAAGCCTATAGTTGTCACCGTTTTCAGTAAAAAAATACTGATCAAGTTAAGAATATATTTATACTGTATATTGTATTCCTTTTTTAAGTTAAGCATCCCAACGCCTAGAAAACCAGTATGTTTAAAAAAAAAACTGCATGTGGATAAAAGAAGTGGGTGCGGTTTTAGGGGGGAAGGTGTGTACTTTTCCCCTTAGGCTTGACATGCTCAGATACAAAATAACTGTCTGAAACAAAGTATTGGGCCTCATTAATTAAGCTGAAACCAACCAGTTTTTGTCAGGTTATTTTGTCTAAGACATGTCCAGTGTGCGACAGTGGGCACCCGAAAAATCTGACAAACCCGACATTGCACTGTGAAAAGACAAAAGGGTCGTGGTCTGTTGCTAAATGGGCGTGACCAGCCAAAAAAGGGGCGTGGTTTCACAACCCGACCGATTTACTTTTGAATTCACAGAAAATCCTGTGGGTAAATGGCTGGAAATATCGACCTAGAAAAAGCTGGTCAGAATATTTTCCCGATAGTAAATAGAGAGGAATCCTGCAAGTCTTTTCCCACTAGTAAAAACCTGAAACTCTTAGTGAATGAGGCCCATTGTCTTTCTTCGACCTCTCAGTGTAAATACTGCCTTGCTGGCCCATTGGCAACCATAATCAGGGCCCATGTCTTTGGATAGGTAAATGTGGCAGTGTGAACTAGAAGTGGGCCGGATATTCACTGTGAGGATTCTTTTTCTTAAAGTGGGTTTGAAGAGAAAAATAATGTATAGCCTACAGGATAGGCCATCAATAACTGATCAGTGGTGTACTGTGTTTATCCCAGTGCCACGGCCAAATGTAAACAATGTGCGGAGGCCTTAGCCCTGTATATATGTAGTGACTGCATCACAGCTGCTATTGTGAAATCCCACTGAACCTCTCTGGTGGAAGTTATATGAATTTTTGTAGAGCTGCACTGTATGTAAATAAGACAGCCCACAATCCATTAAACAACTTTGTATGTGTAACATATCCAATGTAAACACCAGATCCCCGTTCATCTAGACAAGATGGCTCCAGAGTATCAGACATTTATGAATATCTTTTGTGGCACATGACATCACTTGCTGGAACATATATCTTATGTAATTAATACAATCATTTCTGGCCGATGCATGATACACTACAAACCCACTCAACCTGATCCATTCAAGAAAACTCAACTGGTAACTGAGGAACAAAGTACACAGATTAACTTGTGCAAAACGAGTTTTTGTGTTAATAATAGATGTTAAAAATGTATAGGAATAAAGCAAATAGGCTTTATGTATAGTGATACTAAGTGTTATGTCTGTCATTAGCTGTAATAAATGTCTGCACAGAGACCAGAGCTAGAAAAAAGAAACATTTTCTTAAAAGCATGTTAAAATATTAATAGATACATGAAACTTGTTAGGAGTGCTACAAGTCTGAGCATTGCATCACTGTGATAATAGAGCACTGCAAAACCAATTACATCTTGTTATACCCTCCATACAAAACAGGCCTTAAACAGAAACCCATGGCATCCACATATACTAGAACTTAGGCAAGCATCTGCTCCTTAATGGGATAAAAAAAAAAAATGGAGCCATTTTAACAGGGAGTCACCAATGCAAAAATAACATATACCAAACTTGCAATTGGCCAACAGGTTTCCAGTGCCAACAGCCCCCCCCCCTCCTTCTGATGCACAGGATTACCCACACTACTCAACATTTGGGACAAGGAAAGAGGGATGATGAACTTTAATGCTTCCCGAACCATGAGAAACTAGGGAAGTCAGCCGCAGCTTCTCCCCACCCCATCAATGTTGAGTGACAGATCTTTTCCTGTTTGGAAATGGGATATGCATGTATAGAAAGAAAAATGGAACAAGAGGGTGCAGCATGTGCCATTATTCTTGGCTATGTAGTTAAAGGGGCACTCTGGGCCAAATTTATCTTATCCCCTATCCAAAGGGTCCTGCGGCTGGGGACTCCGGCAATCTGTCATTCTGCAAGCACCTTTGTGAGCTCTCCGCAGCGCTGGAGGCTCAGTGTGGGAAGCGAGACGACCACGGGGCCAGAGTATCGTAATGTCAATCTGTGGAATGACAGATTGCGGGGGTTCCAAACGGCAGGACCCCCACGATCATACATCTTATCCCCTATCCTTTGGATAGGGGAAAAGATGTATTAGGGCTGGAGTACCCCATTAAGATGTGGAGCCACCAGTGTCAGACCTGTTCACAGAGTCCTGAATCGGTCAAATAGGATATAGAGTAGTGTTTCTCAAGCGTAGGGGATAAGAAGTCTGATTGCTGGGGACCCCCGCGATCTTGGCTGCGGCACCCCAGACATCCGGTGCACAGAGCGAACTTCGCTCTGTGCCGGATGACTGGTGATGCGGGGCGGAGGCTTGTGATGTTATGGCCATGCCCCACTTGTGATGTCACGGCCATGCCCCCTCAATGCAAGTCTATGGGCAGTCACGCCCCCTCCCATAGACTTGCATTGAGGGGGCGTGGTAGGGACGTCACAAGCCTTCTGCGCTGCACCCAACACTCTAAACGAATGCCGGGTGCAGTAGGGACCCGCGATCAGACATCTTATCTATAACATGTCTAGGGGTGGAGTACCCCTTTACATTTTTTAACCAAGAGTATTGTTGAAACCTTCTATTGAGTCCTTTAAACCTATTGAAACCACTAAATAGCAAACAGCACAATGAAAAGTTACTTGTCACAGTTTAAAGGACTTACCTCATAAGTAAATATCATAAAATAAACTTGTATTACGGCAGTGCCCTTTTATGCACTGCTACTTTGTATAGATGCAATCCTTTCCAGAATCACTCTTTGCATGAGCAATCTCACTTTTGGATGCAGTTTACATATAATAAAATAAAAAATTATTTGAAATATCACACATATCAAGATTTTAAAATTTATAAGATACTTACCCATTTTACTCGATCATGTCTTCAGCTTCATCTGATATAGAATGTCGCTTTAGAGATAACGGTCAGTGTAAACATTAAATCAGCACACCCCTTCACCAGCAGTCTGTATTCGGAATGGTGAGTTATTGTGGAATACCCGTATGTTCTATTCTTTATGGACAAACCTTAATTATCCATCTCCATTTTATTCCTACTCATTTATTGGTATCCCGTGCATAAATCTAATGCTGACGCTTCACTTTATCATCCTAAAGATGTTGCGGCCACCTCTATCTCTGTCTGCAAAATGGTTTCTAAAACAAGCACCACATGTAGAATGCACTCCGAGGCGTCCCCCCAGGCCCCCATGAACGTGCCGTATGTCTACTATTTAGGGGTAATGAAAACTGCAGCATCTCCAGCAGAGAACGGATTCTGGGAACAGCAAATCTGTTTCCCCAGTGACAGTTTAAACAACCCAAGCACCATGTGTGCTAAACGGATTCAGCTGCCTTCAGTTGCAAATCCATTTTTAAACTTGATAAATGAAGTATGGCTGCTGGCATTGCATACAAGGAAAGCAATGTGTAGGGTATTGGAGAGGAAGAAACATTAGCTAAGGTGAAATGTTTTGATCCAGCTGTACATTGCGCTGTCTGTTTCTATGAACAATGCTCCTTTAACTCATTCAGAGACAAAGGCGACTCATTTTCGGAAAACATCAGCACCACTCGGATTTTCTGCTCATGGCTATGCTAGAGGGACAGAAAGCACCCTATGGTGAGAATGTGTAGGACACCTGGTGCCTCCATAGGAGTGCCTTCAAGGGTTGTGCTCAAGCAAAATGATAACATTAAAAGATGAACGGCTTAGAGAAACTCCTTCTCTAGAGCTAGATCCTGAGTGAGTACGGACCAGTAGTTAATGGTAAAGAAAGAAAAGGCTGGGAGAATCTATGCTATGTGGGAGAGGTTGCTCAGGTGCATAATACTGATGAACAATCACTCACACACCTACTATATATGAGGGGGGTAGCTGCTTAGTATTATAGTTGCACACAGATAAGGCATATACAGGATGCCAGTAACATGATAACGTGTAGTGCACCATACTGGCTTAAAACCTATTAGTGACGCCAATACTATTCGATCAGGCGGGCTGCCCGGTATCTTCTATGTGTACCCCACAAAAACACTGACACCCCGGGCTCTCCCAGCATCACAAGGTCAGACCACATCATTAAAAAATATATACTCCATATGATAAACATTAGAGATGAGCAAAGTTACAGTGATTTGATTTGTCACGAATCTCGCGGCTTGGCAGTGGCTGACTTTAGCCTGCATAAATGAGTTCAGCTTTCAGGTGCTCCGGTGGGCTGGAGACTCTCTCCTAGGACTGAATCCACATTTTCCATCCCACCGGAGCACCTGAAAGCTGAACTAATTTATGCAGGCTAAAGTCAGCAACTGCCGAGCCGTGAGGTTCGTGACTTAATCACTGTAACTTCGCTCATCTCTAATAAACATGAGTAAGTGGTTGTTCATCATTATTTTTTACCTGTGCGACCTCCCCTATACAGTGACCCCCTGACCTACGATGGCCCCGACATACGATAATTTCAACATGCGATGGCCTCTCAGAGGCCATCGCATGTTGAAGGCAGCATCAACATACGATGCTTTTGTATGTCGGGGCCATCGCATAAACGGCTATCCGGCAGCGCAGACTGCTTCAGCTGCCGCCAGATAGCCATTTACGGTGCCCCGTGTGCTCCGGTGATGGTCTCCTACCTGTCCTCGGGGCTCCGGCGCGTCCTCTTCGGGATCCCCTCCATCGCCGGTGCTCTCCATCGTCGTCATCACGTCGCTGCGCACGCCGTACTGTCATGCAATAGGAAAGGCGTCCGTAGCTACGTGATGGCGGTGACGGAGAGCAAGGATGCCAGGGAAGCAGAGGCCTTGCCGGAGCGTCGGGGACACCCCAGGGACACGGCGACAGCGATGGAGGGCAACATCAAGGACAGCGGTGATGAGCGGTGACAGTCCGGAACGGTGGGGACAGGTGAGTACAACTTCCTATGCCAGTGGTCTTCAACCTGCGGACCTCTAGATGTTGCAAAACTACAACTACAACTCCCAGCATTTTTTTTGAGTAATTTTTATAATTTTCTGTGATTTTTTTGTGTAGTTGGAGTGTACTTGCATTGACTGTATTAAGTGTTGCAGGACATGTGATAAATATGGGGCTAGTACACACTTTTTGTGAAATTTCACTTCAAAACACCACTTTGTATGACTCATTATCTGTGACTTTTCTGAGACTTTTTGAAGCTGCTGTTCACCTCCACCGCCAGTTTTAGTCAGGTCTGGGTTGGTGTATGTTTGTGATGTAATTGAGGGTCATGCCAAAAATATGCACTTTTTTTGTTTTGTTTTTGGAAAAGTTGCACTTAATAAATCTCTTACTACTGCAAAGTGAAAAAGCTAAATCAAAATCATTTTAGCAAACGGCTCCACATTTTTTGCAAAAGTTTGACAAATTTACACCAAAAAGCAGTGTGAAATGCTTGATAAAGTGCTGTAGGCCATGCTAAATTCTCCTCTAGTCAACAATTATTTCTTAACATAGCTGCAGTGTTCAGATTACCCCCCACCCACCTATTATTTCAGTTTCCCTTTACAGGGTGCAATGATAGCTAGGTTGAGGTTCTATTCATAGGACCATGTAGAAACAGAGGACAAGACAGCACTCACCATCCAACTCGGCTTTATTCAAGCGTTGAAGATGACATAAGGTATGTGCTCAGGAGGAGGCGGGGAGCTAGGCCGGGACAGACTGTTTCACGCTATCGCAGCGCTTCTTCAAGCCGGTATCTATTCATAGAACCTTGAGAGTCTGTATTGACCGCCTACTTATATCTAAGTACACTAAGTATTTGCTTTACCCAAACTAAGTCATAAAAATGGGTAATGATGTTATACACAATAGATACGTAGAATAAAGTGCATAAGAAAGTGCAGATAATAGTCTCTGTCCGTCATGGCTGTTGTCTAAAATGGAATATCTACACAATACATTAAATAGTCATATACATTAACAAATATATGTACTAAACCGGAATACACCAACAGTAAAATTCAGAATGTCAGATCTTGACCAGAAGCAGCAATGCTGACCTCCTATGATTATTATATATTTGGTCACTATTTATAGATGTGTGAACTGCCTGTGAACAATTTCCATATATGAAATATAAGTGTACAGTGTTCCTCTCCACTGACCAATGCATGTACAGTATAACTGTACTTCAGCATCAAATAACTCAATAAAAATGGAGTTTAAAAAATTTGACATTTCCTTTGGCTCTGCATTGAACATCTAAATGGGAAACTTTACTTACCTGTAGGGATAATCTAGACCTTTCACCTGCACACAGCCACTCATACAAGTCTTGGAGTTAAAAAAGAAATGTATAAAAAAATATCAGTATGAAGCTGTAACATAATATGTAGGAGAACATGCATCCCTCAAAATCTACAGAATCTTGTCTATCCTTTATTTTCACAAGGAAGGTTTGATGGATACAAAAATTAGAAATGCATGAGGGTTTTCCTATAAAAGAATGCAATTCCAGTTCTTGCTTTGTCCTCTTCAAAAAACATATGCTCTGTAGGAAGATGCATTATTATTAGGGATGAGCAAATTGAATCTGATGAATCCGAATTTGTTACGAATTTCATGAAAAATTTGATTCGCAACAAATGCGAATATTGTTGTAATTCGCTTCACTAAACTTCATTTATTGCGTTCCAGGCTCCAGGGCATCTTAAATGGCAGATCCACATGTGAGGACATGGGGCAAGGAATCATGGGAAGGCGGGAACAAGGGTAGGCGGGATGCAGCCTATCAGCAGCCAGCCACCGCTGTGATGTCACAGCCCTATATAATCGACAGCCATCTTACATAGTTACATAATTACATAGTTAGTACGGTTGAAAAAAGACATACGTCCATCAAGTTCAACCAGGGAATTGAAGGGTAGGGGTGTGGCGCGATATTGGGGAAGGGATGGGATTTTATATTTCTTCATAAGCATTAATGTTATCTTGTTCCAGGACCAGGAATGTATCTAACCCTGTTTTAAAGCTGTTACATTTTCCTGCTGTGACCAGTTCCTGAGGTAGACTGTTCCATAAGTTCACAGTTCTTATGGTAAAGAAGGCGTGTCGCCCCTTGAGACTAAACCTTTTCTTCTCCAGACGGAGGGAGTGCCCCTCGTCCTTTGGGGGGGGGGGGGGGGGGGTTTAACCTGCAACAGTTTTTCTCCATATTTTTTGTATGGGCCATTAATATACTTATATACATTTATCATATCCCCCCTTAAACGTCAAAAGTCTTCTCAAGACTAAACAATTGTAACTCTATTAGTTTAGTAGCACGTCTCTGCACCTTTTCCAGCTCCGCAGTGTCCCTTTTATGGACAGGTGACCAAAACTGAACAGCATATTCCAGGTGAGGCCGTACCAATGCTTTCTAAAGGGGGAGTATTATGTCCCTGTCCCTTGAGCCCATGCCTCTTTTGATACATGACAATATCCTGCCGGCTTTGGAAGCAGCAGCCTGACATTGCATGCTATTCTGTAGTCTGTGATCTACAAGTACACCCAGATCCTTCTGTACCAGTGACTCTGCCAGTATAATCCCCCCTAAGACATCCGACGCATGCATGTTATTTGTACCCAGATGCATAACTTTACATTTATCCACATTGAACCTCATTTGCCAAGTGGATGCCCAGACACTTAGTCTATCCAAGTCATCTTGTAACCTATACACATCCTCTATATACTGTACCGTGCTAC
This sequence comes from Hyla sarda, assembly GCF_029499605.1. Taxonomy (NCBI): domain Eukaryota; kingdom Metazoa; phylum Chordata; class Amphibia; order Anura; family Hylidae; genus Hyla; species Hyla sarda. The sequence continues at coordinate 196,913,119 of NC_079194.1, forward strand.
AAAGCTTGGTGTCATCTGCAAAGATAGAAACAGAGCTGTTAATACCATCCTCTATATCATTGATAAATAAATTAAACAACAGCGGGCCCAGTACTCAACCTTGGGGTACACCACTAATAACCGGGGACCAATCAGAGGACGAATCATTGACCACCACTCTCTGGGTATGATCCATGAGCCAGTGTTCAATCCAGTTACAAACTAAAGTTTCCAAACCCAGACGTCTATGAGTGACAGTATCAAACGCTTTAGCAAAATCCAGAAACACTATATCCACAGCCATTCCTTTGTCAAGGCTTCTACTCACTTCTTCATAAAAGCAAATTAGATTGGTTTGACAACTTCTATCCTTAGTAAACCCATGCTGACTATCACTTATAATACAATTATCCCCTATGTATTCCTGTATGTAATCCCTTATAAGTCCTTCAAACTATTTACCCACAATGCACGTTAGACTTACCGGTCTATAGTTTCCTGGGGAAGACCTAGAGCCCTTTTTGAAGATTGGCACCACATTCGCCTTGCGCCAGTCCCTTGGCACAATACCAGACACCAGGGAATCTCTGAATATCATGAACAGGGGTACAGATATTACTGAACTTACCTCTCTAAGAACTCTTGGGTGCAATCCATCTGACCCTGGAGATTTGCTTACATTTATATTACTTAACTTACCTTGTACCATTTCTACATTAAGCCAGTTCAGTACATTACATGATGTGTTACCAGCACTGTCCTGTCCAATATCAGCTCCTTCTTCCTTAGTATATACAGAACTAAGGAACCCATTCAGTAGCTCCGCCTTCTCTTGATCGCCCGTGACAACCTCCCCATTATCATTATTAAGGGGTCCTACATGCTCTGTCCTTGGTTTTTTTGCATTTATATATCTAAAAAAATATTTAGGGTTAGTTTTGCTTTCTTTGGCCACCTGTCTCTCATTTAGAATTTTTGCTGTTTTTATTACATTTTTACAGATTTTATTAAGCTCCTTGTACTGTTTAAATGTTATAGCTGACCCATCAGATTTGTATTTTTTGAAGGCTATTTTTTTGTTGTTTATTGCTCTTTTAACATCATTTGTCAGCCATGTAGGATTTAGTTTTAATCGTTTATATATGTTCCCCTTTGGTATATATTTAGCTGTATAGTTATTTAGAGTTGATTTAAAGGGGTTATCCAGGAAAAAACATTTTTTTTTAATATCACCTGGGTCCAGAATGTTAAACAGATTTGTAAATTGCTTCTATAAAAAAATCTTAGTCCTTCCAATAATTATCAGCTGCTGAATTTGAGTTGTTCTTTTCTTTCTGGTAACAGTGCTCTCTGCTGACATCTCTGCTTGTCTCGGGAACTGCACAGAGTAGAAGAGGTTTGCTATAGGGAGTTGCTTCTAAACTGGGCGGTTCCCGAGACACGTGTCATCAGAGAGCACTTAGACAGAAAAGAACAACTCAAATTCAGAAGCTCATAAGTACTGAAAGAAGATTTTTTTAATAGAAGTAATTTACAAATCTGTTTACATTTCTGGAGCCAGTTGATATATAAAAAAAAGTTTTTTCCTGGATAACCCCTTTAAAGATGTCCCATTTACCTTCTGTATCAGTGTTTGACAACACCTCCCCCCAGTCTATGTCCTGTAGTGCAGCTCTCAGCCCAGGGAAGTTTGCCTTTTTAAAGTTATATGTTTTTGCCTTCCCCGCCTGTCTTTGTTTTCTACATTTTAAGTCAAAAGTAACTATATTGTGGTCGCTATTACCAAGGTTTTCCCGCACAGTTACATTACCAACCAGCTCTGCGTTGTTGGAAATGATCAGATCCAACAAGGCATCACTTCTTGTTGGGTCCTCCGCAAACTGGCCCATAAAATTATCCTGCAATAAATTCAGGAATTGTCGCCCCTTTGTAGTTTTAGCCAACCCCGGACCCCAATCTATATCTTGATAGTTAAAATCACCCATTATTACCACTGTACCTGCCCGGGTGTCCCTCTCTATTTGTTCATGCAGCCGACCTTCTATCTCTTCAGTGATATTAGGGGGTCTGTAGATTACACCAAATATTATTTTTTCAGTATTTCCCTCCTTTTGTAATTCTACCCACAGTGATTCCACATCCTCAGAATCATCACACACTATGGCATCGTTCACACTGACTTTCATACCACTTGTTACATACAGACATACATACATCTTGAGGCCAGTCACTTCAGCGTTCTATTACAGAGAGGGACAGAGAGCAGTGTGTCGCACATTTTTTGCACAGAACAGCAGCGATTCACCTCAAGCCCAAATCCTGCCTAGAAGCACTGATAGGCAAGGAAGTGAGGCTGGGTGTAGTACACAGTGACTGTGTGCTGCAGTACTGGTGTGTATTGCTGGTGTTGTGCACAAATACTTTTTTAAGCATACTGGAGCGCATTTTCCTCCCCTCATAAGTACATACCACATACGTACATCAAAGTGGTGTACTATTTTGTTTCTGTTAAAGTCTTTAGGGCCTAGATACTGTGAAAGACAAAAGTACACATCAGCTGGTGTTGTACACAAAGTACACAAATACTGTTTTAAGTGTACTGGAGCACATTATCCTCCCCTCATATATGCACTAAGTATGTCAGAGAAGTGCCAGGACATGCACAGAGGAGTTGCAGAGGCCTAAATTTATCAGGCAGAGGTCGCAGCAGAAAAGGGGTGAGTGGCAGCAGAGGCCTGAGCTCCTAGTATCAGCTAGTTACATAGTTACATAGTTAGTGATTGTGTCTCGACCAGCAACCCATCTGCCATCATTGATTGGTTAACACGGTCATCCACTTCATCACAAGTGACATCTGACACCCCCAGTCAACAGTCTGTGGGTTCCTCAGACACAACCCTCAGTTTGCATGGACCGGCAGCAGTCCCTGTCCTCCCGTTGCCTCTGTCCTATGCTGTTCCCTCCCCCACAGAAGTATCATATGCTGTGGGTTCATCTCCACTATTTAGTGAGGACGATCTAGAGGACAGTCAGCAGATACTGCCCAACCAAGAAGTGGAGGAGACATCCTAGGCGGGCAAGTAGTGATGAGGAGAGTGGCATGGGAGGTGGTGTTGCAAGCATTCAGGCTCCTGAAGCAGACACTGTTGAGGAACCTGAGGAGGACATCAGTGACGTGGAGACACAACTTGATGATGATTAAGCCAGTCGCATTTGGGAGCTGGATGCAGAAGGGGCTTCATCATCATCTGGAGAAGAGGGCTGCAGGTTGCCCGTGAGGCAGCAGCAGTACCTTCCCGGGAGATAGTGGAACAGGGGTTCCTGTAGTTGGTGGCAGTAGCAGTCAGTCAGTGTGGACTGTTGGTGGGAAAATCAGCTACTCGGCAGTGTGGCAGTTTTTCATTAAGCATCCATAGGAGGTTAACATTGCCATATGCAAGATGTGTTGGCAGAAAGTGAAACGTGGCCAGGGTCCCAATGTTAGCACCACAGCCCTGCGTCAACATGTGCAGCGTCACCATAAAGTGGCCTGGGAGAACCGTGGCTCCGATGTGGTGGTCCAGCCTGCTGCATCACCCAGTGGCATGCCGCTCCGTTTCAGCCAGCCAAGGCACCACTACCTCAGCCAAAGGGAGTTGTGTGTCATACCCATCTTCTGTTGCTCCAGATGCTCCTCCTACTTGAGTCAGTTATTCTTCCAGCAATCAATCGGTGAAGCCATGTCCAAGAGACAACAGTATGTGCCCACTCATCCAACGGCGCAGAAGCTGAATGTGCCCCTGTTCAAGTTGCTGGTGCTGGAGTACCTCACTTTTCAAGTGGTGTGCTCTGCACTTTTCAGAGAACTGATGGCTTGTTCCGAGCTGAGGTGGAGTGTCCCAAGCTGTCATTTCTTTGTGAAGAAGGCAGTACCAGCCCTGCACAAATTTATGGAACAGAAGGTGGGCCAGTCCTTGAGCCTGTCGGTGTGTACCAAAGTGCACGGCAGTGCCGATGTGTGGAGCTGTAACTATGGTCAGGGACAATACATGTCCTTTACGGCCCACTGGGTGAATGTAATACCTGCACAGCCAAAACAGCAACTTGGACAGGCCACGCCGCTTCCGCCTCCACGCTTTCAGGCCGTTGGCCCTGTGACAGTGTGTGACTCCGCCTCCTCATCCTCCACTGTGTCCTCAGCCTCCACTGCACGGACAAGTCTCAGTGCCCCTAAAAGTCATTCATGAAGAAATCAAATCATGGCTTACTCCACGAAAACTGGAAATGAGAACCATGGTGACCGACAACGATAGAACATCTTGTCTGCGCTGCAACAAGGAAGCCTGAGACATTTGCCCTGCATGGCACACATATTCAATATGGTTGTCAAGCGGTTCCTGTTCCCCCCATCTGCAAGACATCCTAACAATGGGAAGGAAACCTTGCATGCACTACAGCCACTCGTACACCGCAAAGCACACCCTCCTTGAGCTGCAGCATCAGAACGGCATCCCCCCCAACATAGTCTGATTTGCAACATTTCCACACTTTGGAATTCCACCCTCCATATGTTGGACCAACTATACAAACAGAGAAAAGCCATCACCGATTCCTTGATGATCCAAGCGGATAGGGGTACTCCCCTGAGTAACTTCAATGTCAAACAGTGGAAGCTCACATGTGACACCTGCCGCTTGCTCAGGCCCTTTGAGGAAGCCACATTATTAGTCAGTCACCAGGATAACAGGATGAACAAAGTAATTCCACTGCTGCATCTACTACAACACATGTTGAAAATGATGGCTGGTAAGGACACTGGAGACATGGCACCTACATCTCACGGCCACATGAGCCCTGTGGGGGCTGAACTGGAGGAGGGGGAGGGGTACAGTAAAGCACAGTTTAGGTTTCACGAGATGGGCAGTTTTTCTAGTCATCTGACAGAAGGAGGAGGAGCAGAAGCAGTTAGAGGAGCTAGAGGTTTATGAGGAAGGCGAGACAGAGGACCCAGACACACCGTGGCAGTATGCAGTGGAGATGGAGGCAGGTAGTTCCTCCAAGTCACTTGCACAAATGGCACAATGCATGCTCACTTGCTTGTGTAGTGACCGCCGAATTGTCACCATTCGGCAGCAGGACTTCTGGCTCTCCACCTTATTCGACTCATCACTACCGGCACAAAATGGGGGCCTTTTTTAAACTCACTGAGAGGGAGGACAAACTGACCTTCTACAGAGAGATCCTACATAGTCAATTAGTCAATGCCAGGTATACTTGGACCAGGACCTGAACCAGCAGGTGGTGGCATACCTTGACATACCATGTCACACACCTCGCTGGACTTCTGGGCAGCCAAACTTGATTTTTGCCCTGCAAAAGCTGTCCTGCCCTGCCAGTAGCGTGCCATCAGAGCAGGTGTTTAGTGCGGCGGGGGCCATAGTAACCCAAAGGAGATCTCGTCTGTCCACGAAAAATGTGGAGAGACTGACCTTTGTGAAGATGGATCAGGCATGGATCAGCCAGGATTTCGAGCCACCAATGCCTGATGCATCAGACTAGATTGATCATGGTGCCACACCAACACTTAACAAATATGGATAGTGCTAAACATATTTAAGGCGCTTCTCGTTACAGACATTCCTCTGCATCAGACCACAAGTACGTATTAAACCCTGGGACATGGCAGTGTTTGTAGGTGGAAATAGGGAGAGGTTCCTGTGTGGGGCTGCCCTTGCCAAGAAGGGAATTATTAATGCGAGAGTAAGGCCTTACAGGGGAAGTATTTACCCCCACCGGTTACAATGGACCATGCGTTGTTCCCTTCCACCTTTACCTCTTGATGGTGTAGGTGGCACATGGTGTTTTTTGCACACCTTTCCTTTTGTTTGATTTAAAGAACATTTTTATCCTAAGCATATTATTAAAAGTTACGTTTTACGTAATGCGTATCCTGCGTATCCATATATTTTTTCACCCACCTTTGTCACCTGGTACTGGTATTACCCCCTACCGGACCACTCACTTTCAGGACTCCTGATGCTGCTGCTGCTACCTCCAGGCTGTCTCATTCTGCCACCATATTTTCTCCTCATGCTGATGCCAGCTCCAGCCTGTCTCAAACTGCCAACATATGTTCTCCTCATGCTGCTGACACCTCCAGGCTGTGTCATTCAGCCACTATATGGTCTCCTCATGCTGCCGCCAACTTCAGGCTGTGTCATTCAGCCACTATGTGGTCTCCTCATATTGCCACCACCTCCACACTGTGTCATTCAGCCACTATATGGTCTCCTCATGCTGCCGTCATCTCAACGCTGTGTCATTCAGTCACTATATGGTCTCCTCATACTGATGCCACCTCCAGGCTCTGTAATTATGCCGCTCTGTGACAGTGATTCGAATAGCGACACCTCTGATCTGCATGTCATACTATATAACAATATTATTTCACTAACACAACACACACCCTATGCGTGTTACAACAAGGCTAAGTGTTCTACATCCCTATTTAGGCTTTGTGTAAGCCAGAAATAGCGTTTTTAATAGCGATTTGCCATTAATAAATTCTGGCCGAAACTATTTTTGGGGGGAAATTCAGCGAATCGGCTGAATAATTTTTTTTTTTAAATTGCTCATGTCTAATTATTATCCTGAAAAATGGACTTTATCAACACCAAACATATTTGCAATGAAAAAGAGTCTACAATTTCCATGTTCTTCTGTGCATTGACGTATTGAAGCAATCGCCACAGGTCCTTCTTCTGATATCATAAATGTCTGGAGAGATTTTATTGTTTTCTTTAAGCCATATAAGTTTTATTAGAACAACTTCAGACATTTTATCCAGAAACTGCTCCTGCTGTTTCTGGAGTAGTTCAAGCATCGTCTCCTTGACCAAAGCAGATTAGTGGTCTATAAATTAACATGACTTTCATCCATTCCTCTAAACTTTGTAATTGCTTTTCTTTACCTCACTGTATTATTATTTTTATTTTTTTTCAAGTGTTCGTGATGGCTTTTGTTTGGCCTTTCTATATGTAAATTCATTTTTATTCAGGTGATTTCATAGGCTTAGGTTAACACGGGCAATGTCTGCACAGAAAATTTCCATGCGGACATATCCCAGACATCAGAGTGCCAGCAGAACATGCCGGCGCTAGGATCGCTTGGAAATGCACGATCTTATAGATGGCATTGCATTTCCATGTGGACTCCCAGAAAGAAAAGACATATTGGTTTGAGTTTTCTATCCTGAATGTTTGAAATCTTTCTTGGGCCATCCATATTTTTTTATAGCCATGTTCCCATTTTGTTTATACTTTCACCACATTTTACACACGACTGACCAGGAACAACCAACATCTTTTGCAATACTCCTAGTTAGATTTCCATCTTCAAGGGGCTTTATAAACCTTTTCATTGTTTCAACTGCAATTTTTCCTTTCAATTAGCCAATGTCCTGTCAAGGTCTTTAGGAGTTTCCTATTTTATAGCAGCCTAATCTTTAATTTTAGATGTTTCCTGGCATTTATTGTAAAAATGAACATTACATGGTGATTCTAATTTTTAGATTTTTATCTCAATATTAAATATTTAGTACATATTTCTGTTCCTCTAATTTTAGAGATAATTATTGTTCTCTTATTTGAGTTATAGATAATAAAGCCAGTATGCTATAGTCATACATATAGAATAAGTACAGTCAAATGCCGGTGAGAAGAAATTTTAAATATGTCTTCATTTCATACTTTGATGGTCTGTCATAGGGCAGCAAAAATGATCATTGAACTGTCAAAAATCAATCTAGTTAAAATCCTTTTGATCAACTTTAGACAAATGTGTATGGCCACCGTAACAATTAGAAACAGCCAATAACTAAAATAATAGGTAGAGTTGATACTGTACATTTTGATGGACGACATATAGTTCTGGGTTTCACAGTGATACTTCTTATATCAATCATAAGATTTCCTTTTAAGCGTTCCCCTCCCTCTGAGTGAGAGGATTTCCTGGAAAGAATCTCACTAAATGGTGGTGTGAGCAGAGGTCACTCCATGTATGTGTACGTGAGATAGCACAAGAGGCCAATAAAATCAGACGGTCAGTCTGCAGCTTCAATCTATATTCCTCCAGTTTATGGCATTTCAAAGCAGTTATTACTTACTATAGGATATCCTGCAAAAAAAAATAAAAATGCTTTTTTATGAATCTTGAGCTATGGTCATAAACCTCACCAGATAAATATTTTGATTAGACTCAAAGATATAAATATGGTGGCTTCTTTATCAATATGTGAACTGGTATATTACTTTTATCAGTGATAGATGCTACTGCAGTAACAGTAAATTATGTCCACTGCCACTGTTCAGCAAAGTTAGTTTTTTCCCATTTCAAGTTAGGATATTGAGAAACCTCAGAATGTATTATTGGTGGGAAAAGTCCATTATCTAGGACTACCACCACTATGGCGCACATTTTCCAATACAAGCTCAGAAAAGCCATTAGCCTTCATGTCACCTACCTGAGCAGTAATTCAATTGCTTTTTTTTATGTGCTATATAGAGATTTAAGGAAATTTCAAGATAATGAAGAGGTTTGGAAACCTCTTCTAGAGGTCCAAGCTAATGGATCCCAACAGATGTTATATTCTCATGTGTCTCAATGTTTAGTCAGAGGATAAGGAGTAGGACAGGGGTATTATCTAATGGGTAATCGTGGTGTCCTTATTATAAGAGAAAGATTAATTGGGCTTCTTACATTACAACATGCCCCATTTTGTCTTACAGAAGAGGTAGTTTGCTGCCAAAGGAGTTTGGCAAAGATTTATTCTCCTGCCTCTATTGAAAATGCATGCATGCAGAGCTAAACATGTATGTATATGGGGAGCAGAGCGGAATAGATAGCTATAGCCAGCTGGTGTATGGACAAGATTTTAAAGGAGGAGGAGCACCGCCAATCTGGATAACAAAGAGCCCCTCAAGTACTCTAACTAGCACAGTACCCTACTTGTCTCTTGGTTTGTAGATATCTAGACAGTGTCTTCCTGTACTGCTTTGGTCCCACTGGAGTAAAATTGACTACAGTAAGTCTATATAAGACATGTGTAGGGCTACATCATTCATAATCCAACTTGTCCATATCAGTATATGATGGGCTACACATCTGCTTGAAACAGATTTGTGTTCTAAAGGACCACTGGGGACCATTATTGTGGCAGAACATAGACCCACCAAATTTTTTAACGGACCAGGTCGACTCTAGGTTTTAAAGCTATGTCGATGTTCCATTTATCTTAATGGTACTGTGTGTTTAGGTTTTTCAAATATGTTTTAGATTAGGTAAAACAAATACACAAAGACACTGTGTGAACCCTGCATATTGACATGGTACTACCATGAACTGCCTAGATAAACGAAAGTTACAGACAGAGGTCTTTCAAATTCTCCTAAAATAAAGGTTTAGTTTTTTCTGTCAAAGCAAGTTCTATTTTTCTTCTTTTTTTTAACTATTTGTGTAGCCCATCATATATGGTACATTTAATGGTAAATGTTATGTTCCTCCAGCAATGACCCTCTATAGAAGAGAATGACTGATCTGAAATAACTCATCCTGCAGAGTGAAATATATTGAGGATAAGAAGTATAAGGTAAACACTGGTACCAATACCCCATGGAGGCCTCCACTTTCTGAACACAGCTCCTATCTGTCATCTAGTGCAATTCATGTAGTCTTGATGTTCAGTTTCCTACGGGAAATCCTTACCCATGAACATCCCACCCCCTTCCCCATTCATTTGTCAGAAGCTGGAAGTGTTTATTGTAATTGTGTGAGACTAGAAAATACATCTAGTTTATATAACCCTAGTTACACTGAATGGGTGGGGGGCCGGGCTCTGGCCACAAGGCCATAGATAACTGCTGTTCAAAACAAGTAGAGATCAATAGTATTGTGAATGAGACTTCATGAAATAAGTCAGGGCTATATGTATTTACACTCCAGTCTTTCCTGGCAAATCATCTCTATGTCTAGAAGATATATAGTAGTATGGATTTCAACTTTCCATGTAGATACTGTGATAGTTAAGTGGCTTGGAAGTTTTATGTTCATTATAGAACAACTTGAAGGGGGCAGATTTTCACCTGTTCCTCTCCTAATAAAGGTCCCAAAATTCTCCTAATAATCATCTCATCATTTATTTCAATGGGGTTCAGCTGCCCCTAAAAGGTGACATTCACTTGGTTATATTTTCATTATCTACATGTTTTGGCTTAAGAAAGTACTATATCTCTCCATGGAGATGTAGGAAAACCTTAATTTGGTCTTGTAGGAAAGCCTGTACTTTTTAAGTTGTCTTGATGGTGTTTTCTTTTCTATTTAAAGGAATCTTTTAACTAAATATCATGTTCAGAGCTGCAGTTAGCTGATAGTTGTTTACAAAGTTTTAAAATCACATTTTTCTTCTAAACTCATAGGCCTCATAAGCTGCAATATGCGCACCTCCTTCCTCCCCTACCCCTCTGCTTGGCTTCCCTGTACATCATTCAAGCAGGGAAGACGAAGGGTAGGGATGGAGGAGGGGTGCTTGCTGCAGCTCAGCACTAGGTCTACACCTCTTGAGTTAGAAGAAAAACATGATTTTATAACTTTGTAAACAGCCAAGATCTCTAAAATGTTGATGCTGGCTACGAGAGAAATGTGGCAGAATACACAATGCATAGTATCATGCTATATGTGGCTGTAAACTATACAGTACACAATATCAGGCAGGTGTTTTCATATTATGACTGTCTGTATATTTATTTATTTATTTATTTATTTATGTACTTCATATATTAACTAAACAAGATTGAACCTTTCCTATTCCCAAAGAGAGGACCAATGTTGAAAAAAAATGTTTTTGTTGTAAAATACTAACATGTGAGCGGTATATAAAACGATACAGCTAAAGTAATAGCTCTCAGCGTCAGGTATTGAGTTTGTTAAATAGGCCTGTCAATTCCCCCTTTAAATGTCTTCTCCTGCCTACATAGCCGAGCACCGAGATCATTAGGGAAAATAAATTCCTGCCACTAAGAACTTGCAATCTAAATATTATCCAGTTGTGTAGGGTGTACGGCAGATGTGACACTTCATATGTTACGAGTCTCTCTGGAGGCGCTGCCAGTGCTGCTAGTATGAAAAAAACTGAAGACAAATTAGGGCAAGACAGTGTAATATTTAGACATTTCATGAACATATGTATTTCAACTCCTTATTAACACACTGAGTTATCACTTCATATCCTTCGCTGACAACACGCAGAGCCCAACTGATTCAGAGTGTTACTGTCTCGAAGAGACACATTTTATAAATGACTCTTAAGTGACAGATCTTAGATCTCCGCGAATATGTGGCTGTCACTTTGTCTTCCTGTCTTAAGAAGTAATAAAAATTCGATTTCTTGATCATCCTTCCATTTCGAGTACACAAAAAAAAAAAGGAAGAACACTAATTACAAGGTTTTATAAAATATATAGAGTGAACATAAAATCTGTATATATATATATATATATATATATATATATATATATATATATATATACATACATACACACACACACAATGCATTCAGAAAGTCTTCAGACCCTTACACTTTAATATGCTGTAGGCCTGTGCTAAAATAATAATAACAACAAGAGTCACATGTAGTGGACTAAGATTTTCTGCACAGAATACATGGATTATTTACAGTTGATAAGATAAATAAAAAGCTCATTACATGCTGCTGGAAAAATCTGCACAAAATCCAAATGCTTATTTCTCGAGGACTTTTACCATTGATTTCTAAGAAGTCAAAATCCAAAATAAATCTGCAGTGTTCTGGATTTTCTCATATGATACACTGTAGATTTAGTTTTTTTTGTTTGCATCATCTTACACCAAAACCTGATCCAGAAAATCAAATTATACAAACAAATCTATACATGATTCGGTGCAGATTTCCTCCTATTTGTGACCTTACCCCGGATCTCAACTGCTTGTGTTCCACCCATAATTTATGGTGAAAATAGAAGGCTTGTAGGGGTATAAACTGTACAGGATATAGGTGAACTGTTTTGCGACAGGGGCTTTTCAAACTGCTTGACAACTTGGTAGTTAGCTATGAAATGTACAACAACCCTTCTAAGCAAGACTAGACAGAAAATCTCCAGAATCATCTATATATCTGATCTGCTGCAATTTCATGCTGTTAAAGGGATTATCTATGATAAGGTGATTTTAGTACGTACCTACCAGACAGTAATGGACATGCTTAGGACGGTTCTGTGCTTGTCAAGGAGCTAAATGGCTATGTTGTGAGATTACCATAACGCTGAGGCTTTTTGTAAACTGACTATTTCCTGTTGGAGTTTGTTCTCTCAAACTACAAATGCCACAGTTCCTAGTTTGTAAGTGTGAGGTCACTTTCCTCCCTCCCACACATCAGTCACCCCACTCATTGAAACACAAATGAGCTGCAATCCATTCAAAATCTAGTGTTTTCTAAACAGGGTGCCTACAGCTGTTGCAGAATGATCTCTCTTCCACCCAGCAGTCACTCCACCAATTGAAGCAGGACAAGCTCCCTTTGCACACCTGACTTGTGATGTCATGTCTCGGCCACACTGCAACCTGGGAAAACCTGGGACCTGAATACTGTAATTGTATGCTATTAAACAAATATTGGGGCGGAAATCACAGAATAATTAGAAGAACACCGTCACGCACAGGTACAGACACTATATTATGAACTACACTAACTTGACAGCCCATGTAGCATAGTCAAATAAAAAAAAACTGGTATACCCCTCTAAATTTAATACAAGTTGAATAGTTGAACACAACAGCAGATCTGTAATAACAAATCCGCAGTTGTTACGGTATGTGTGCAAGTACTCAGTTATAGTAAAACTTTTCCAGAAAATGTACCTCAACCTTCAATCCAGATACCCAATTTATCAATCAAATCACAACACCTAACCTACAAATTATTGACATTGTATTATTGTCAATATAGAATCTTTATTGAAAAATGGTACAAGACAAAAATAGCCCTTCCATTAAAATAACCCACCCTATAAAAATCTTTATTGGTTCAGTTTCCAAAATAATCTTGCAATGTTAAAAAAAAAAATGATATATATATATATATATATATATATATATATATATATATATATATATATTTTTTTTTACGTTTTAGTAGAGGTATTATATACAAAGTATTTAAAAGTTCTTCATTTAAATTTGCAACTTGACACAATGTATTCAGAATTGTTCCCTGTTTTTTTTTTTTTGTTATCTTTCCATGTGTGCCATCTATTGTAAGGGGGCTGCTATGACTGCAAGTTTGTGTTGGTGCTACTCGACCTTTTTTTTAGTGCTATTTTAATAAATATAATTTATACATTGTTTTATTTATTATAATTTTTCTTTCTTTACGGCCCCCCAATGAGGTCATGAAAAACATACACAATCAAACGTGTTTTTTTTTTCTTAGAATTTTTCACTGTAAAGGGGGCATCCAGAGGAGCCTTTGTTCGGGTACATTCATTCAGATGGGTTACCTGTACATTTCTCGCAACGAGTTTTCTGTGTCGAAATTCTTGCAGATGAATTTCTGCAGCAGAACCCATTGAGGTCAATGTACATTGCTGAGGATTTTCTGCTGTAGAAACTCCATGGCAGTAAATCTTCATCAGGAAACTTAAACTCGCACTTACCCTTACAGACAAAAACTTTTCTGTGCATTCATGTTAGTCAAAGGCAAAGCAGATTTAAGACCCAGCAGCTTTTCGGTGCCAAGGGCAACCGACAATCATGTGTGATCGCTGATTCCAATAGGAATGGCAGGATTTTCACGGTCTCTATTTACCACCTCCTTTTTAGATGAGTTGTGTGAACCATAGGGAAAAATGTTTACGTGGTTTTGAACTTTTTTTAACATCGACTATTTGTAGTTCAGCAAACAAAAGGCTCCTTCTCCTAAAATGAAGATGTATCCAATTTTCGATTATACATTCTATTTAAATTTTCATTGTTTCAATCGCTGCTTGCATTCATCTAAAAAGGAACCTTTATTGTTAACGTCCAATCAATAAAAGGTCTGTCCTAGACATGTGATGGTCACACAGGGACACAGCCTAATTACAAGTGCTGATACTTGTACTGTAAGAAGTGATGTTTTGCCTTAAAATATTTTTTTGGGGGGAAAATATCAGTTTCACAAAAATGTAACAAATATCAACACTATTTCTGGTCATTATATTACTTGTATATTGCATTTTTCAGCAGATTTCTGCATTTTTAATTTGGAGTTCGCCAGTCTGAAGTTTGCTAGAGAGCATTTGGATCCAGAAGAGAATTGGGAGAATGTCATATGGTCAGATGAACCCAAAGTGGAACTTTTTGGTAAAAACTCAACTCGTCGTGTTTGGAGGAGTAAGAATGCTGAGTTGCATCCAAAGAACACCATACCTACTGTGAAGCATGGGGGTGGAAACATCATGGCTTAAGCAGGGGGGCACATCTGGCACTGCATGATTTGAGTCCCTGGTGGCGAAGTATGTTACTGATGGTAGCCTTTGTTACATTGGTCACAGCTCTCTGCAGGTCATTCACTAGGTCCCCCCTTATGGTTCCGGGATTTTTGCTCATCGTTCTTGCGATCATTTTGACAACATGGGGTGAAATCTTGCATGGAGCCCCAGATCTAACGAGATTATCAGTGGTCTTGTAGGTCTTCCATTTTTTAATAATTGCTCCCATAGTTAATTTCTTCCCACCAAGCTGCTTGCCTATTGCAGATTCAGTCTTCCCAGCCTGGTGCAGGTCTACAATTATGTTTCTGGTGTCCTTCGACAGCTCTTTGGTCTTGGCCATAGTAGAGTTTGGAGTGTGACTGTTTGAGGTTGTGGACAGGTGTCTTTTATACTGATAACAAGTTCAAACAGGTGCCATTAATACAGGTAATGAGTGGAAGACAGAGGATACTCTTAAAGAAGAAGTTACAGGTCTGAGAGCCAGAAATCTTGCTTTTTTGTAGGTTACCAAATACTTATTTTCCACCATAATTTGCAAATAAATTCTTTAAAATACAGACGTGATTTTATTTTATTTTTTTCTTCTCATTATGTCTCTCATAGTTGAGGTATACCGATGATGAAAATTACAGGCCTCTCTCATCTTGTTAAGTGGGAGAACTTGCTCAATTGGTGGCTGACTAAATACTTTTTTACCCCACTGTATTACAGAGTTTCTTATATTTGCTCGTAGTATTGATCTATGCAAAGCTTGTTGAAATGACAGTACCTAATTACATTTTTGTTAAAAAACATAATACTCTTAATAAAACCTTTGAAGTTTCCTTCATTGTCTTATATATCATGAATCATCCTGTACATTGTCTTATAAAGCATGAATATAAGCTAATGGTTCCTGTACTAATCCAGGAAGTTTATAAAAAAAAAAAAAATTCCAGCCAGCCAGGTAAGATACCTTATTAGAGGATACCATTACATGTCTATGCACCGTATTTGAAGACAAGTTCTGAGAAAATCATAGTCTCTGTCAACCAGCAATGATGCAACACTGAGACAAGCTTCTTATGAGAACGAAATAAGTGCGTTGCTGTGGAAATGTGGCTGATACTGAGCATTGAGTAGGTGTGACACCATTAGACAGCCAACCTAGGTTAGTCATCTCGTGCTGTTGATGCACAAGTACCTTCCCTGGTGTAACTTTGTAAAAAAAAAAAAAATAGAATAAACTAAAGTTATTTTGGAGACAGAAGACTCAACCACAATGCGATATGTTCCCTTTTTACCCATTCAATGGTTATGTTTCTGAGGGCACACACTGCAGGTATAAAGAATATATATAGGTAAGTTTTAAATGATGTTCAGCAAGGAGCTTGAAAAGGAAAATGTATTCTGTCAGTTAAATGTTAATTTGTAAATATATATATATATATATATATATATATATATATATATATATATTAAAGTAGGTCATTTATGTCATAAAATACCAAGTTTGAAATTAGCTTATAGTGTATGGACCCATCTAACAAGCTGGGATTGTACAAAGTTACCGTAAGAAGCTGATAACATACCAGCAAAAAAAAAATATTTTGATACAATTTTAAAAAGTTATAAATGCACAATAAATTGACAATTTTCATCATAAAATACACAGCATTCTGTGTACAGAATTTTTGAAGTTTTCCTGATTTAATAATATATATATATATATATGTATTTCTAAAAACAATAAAAAATATTGTTTGTGTTTGCCATTCCTTAGTGCAGGACCAAAAGGGTCAATACATAACAAAGGGGATCCTCTCTTTGGTGTTTTTTGAATCCTTGTGTCATGCACCTTCAATCCCTGCATCAGAGAAGTTGTTAGGACATGCGGATAGAACAGAGGAGATACAGTGGGGAGAACAAGTATTTTATACACTGCCGATTTTGCTGGTTTTTCTACTTACAAAGCATGTAGAAGTCTGTAATTTTTATCATAGGTATCCTTAAAGGGGTATTCCAGGGAAAAACTTTTTTATATATATCAACTGACTCCAGAAAGTTAAACAGATTTGTTAATTACTTCTATTAAAAAAAACTTACTTATGAGCTTCTGAAGTTAAGGTTGTTCTTTTCTGTCTAAATCCTCTCTGATGACACCTGTCTCGGGAAACTCCCAGTTTAGAAGAGGTTTGCTATGGGGATTTGCTTCTAAACTGGGCGTTTCCCGAGACAGGTGTCATCAGAGAGGATTTAGACAGAAAAGAACAACCTTAACTTCAGAAGCTCATAAGTACTGAAAGGATTAAGATTTTTTTAATAGAAGTAATTTACAAATCTGTTTAACTTTCTGGAGTCAGTTGATATAAAAAAAATTTTTTTCCTGGAATATCCCTTTAACTGTGAAAGATGGAATCTAAAACAAAAATCCAGAAAATCACATTGTATGATTAAAAAAAAAAAAAAATTAGCATTTTATTGCGTGACATAGGTATTTAATCACTTACCAACGAGTAAGAATTCCAACTTTCACAGACCTGTTATTTTTTCTTTAAGAAGCCCTCCTGTTCTCCACTCATTCCTTTATTAACTGCACCTGTATGAACTTGTTACCTGTATAAAAGACACCTGTCCATACACTCAATCAAAACAGACTCCAACCTCTCCACAATGGCCAAGACCAGAGAGTTGTGTAAGGACATCCGAGATAAAATTGCAGACCTGCACAAGGCTGGGATGGGCTACAGGACAGTAGGCAAGCAGCTTGGGGAGAAGGCAACTGTTGGCGCAATTAATAGAAAATTGAAGAAGTTAAAGTTAACGGTCAATCTCCCTCGGTATGGGGCTCCATACAAGATCTCACTTCCTGGGTCATCCATGATCATGAGGAAGGGGAGGAATCAGCCCAGAACTACATGGCAGGACCTGGTCAATGACCTGAAGAGAACTGGGACCACAGTCTCATGGTTTAAAATCCTGCAGCGCACGCAAGGTCCTCCTGCTCAAGCCAGCACATGTCCTGGATGATCCAAAGGAAGAATGGGAGAGGGTCTGATGAGACAAATATAGAACTTTTTGGTCTAAATTCCATCTGCTGTGTTTGGAGGAAGAAGGATGAGTACAACCCCAAAAACATCATCCCACCCGTGAAGCATGCAGGTGAAAACATCATTATTTGGATACTTTTCTGCAAAAGGGACAGGATGATTGCACCCTCATGCCCCTTCCCATAGACTTGCATTGAGGGGGTGGGGCGTGATGTCACAATCCTCCGGCCCCTGCATCGCCAGTCAACAGGCTTGGAGTGAAGCTCGCTCTGTGCACCAGGTGACAGGGGGTGTTGCAGGAGAGATTGTGAGGGTTCCCAGCGGCAGGACCCCTGCGATCAGACATCTTATCCCCTATCCTTCGAATAGGAGATAAGATGTCTAGGGGCGGAGTAGCCCTTTAATGTGTTTGCACCCTCCGAATAAGGGACACTCCCAATAGTGGACATGGACACTCCTAGTAGGGGCCAAAACACTCCCAATAGAGGCCAAAACACTTCAAATAGGGGACAACCAGTTCTATGTGCTCTCCCATTAGGGGGGTACAGCCAATACACAGGGCAGCCCAAGCACAGATGTAGAAGACCTCTGTTCAAACAGTGGCCTCCTGCTTCTGCACATCTGCTAGCCCCCCCCCCTTGCTAAATCATCCTGCCTTTATTATCCTATGACACACCATTTCATTCCCCCTTTATCCCCCTGTGCTACTTTATTCCCCCTCTGCCCTGTGCCAAGGTAATTACACAATTATACTCTGGACAGAGTTCAATAAAGTATTCGATATTTGGTCAGATTTTTTAACTTTTCTTTCCCAATAGAAGACATCTCTAAATAGTGGACATTATTTTTTTTCCCCCGTGAGTGTCTGCTATGGGGAGATTCTACTGTATATAAAAATTGTATCCAACTTTACAAAATATATAGATTTTTAAACTGTCTAAAATTTTTGTTTGCTATCAGTAAAAGTATTTTGCTGCACATTCAAAGGCTACAAACTAGTTCTCTAGATAAATGAAAACTGCCTCTAGCACCACCTATAGGTGGCTGCCCAGTAAATGCTTCCTACACCAGCTGGATCTTCAAAAGGAGAATCTGTTTCCCACACTGAGGCTAGAATTCCACTGAGGCCCTGCATTTTTTAGGCTGGATGCAGTAGGGATGGAAAAAAATGTATTTGACAAAATTTTTATTTTTTATAACGAAATTTTAATAAATTTTTAATAAAGTGTGTGTGTGTTGCGCTTTTTTTTCTCAATTTATTTTTTTACATCTTTTAGGTAGTACTACTACTCCCAGCATGGATCAGACGGTTCCATGATGGGAGTAGTAGTACCTGTACCAATAGACAGATCGCCCCGGGTGTTACTCCTGATACCCGATGCAATCTTCCATAATATAGCAGAGATGTGGAGCGGCTCTATACAGCGCTCGCATCTCTGCACTATACTCCAGCCAGTGATGTGAATAGAACATCACTCATTCGTATTTTCTGCCCAGAGTGGTGATTGGCCGGATGGTTGCAGCCAATCACAGTTCTCAGAGGGAAATATGAATGAGAGGTGTTCTATTAACATCACTGAGATTTATCTCCAGCACCTGCAGTCTATACATCCCCAGCCCGTGCACTTTGTCATCCTCCTGTTCCATTAAGTGAACACAGGCAGAGCCCTTCGCTCTGCCCTCCCCCCAGCTATAACTTTGTAGAGCTGAGGGGAGGAGCGGAGGCAAGTCTGCACGGGGCACAAATTTTCATCTCACACTGGCCAGAGTGTAGTGCAGAGATGCGGAGCGCAGGAGAAAGCCGCTCTGCATCTCTGCAATAGAAAGGATGATCACAGCGGATGTCAGCAGTGATACCCACTGTGATCTGTCCTTTAGCTGCAGGTACTACTACTCCCAACATGGAACACATTCTGCTCCATGCTGAGAGTAGTAGTACCTGCATTAATAGACAGATCGCAGCAAGTGTCACTCCTGACACCCGCTCCGATCCTCCTGTATGATGTATAGATGCGGCCACCGCTCTTCTGTGGTTCCCTGCACTGATGTATGTATACACCTATTCATATTTCCCACAGAGAGTTGTGATTGGCTGGAACCATTTGGCCAATAACAACTCTCTGCAGGAAATATGAATAGGTGTATATATACGGCAGTGCAGGGGACCATAGAAGAGCGGTGGCCGCATCTATACATTATACAGAAGGATCTCAACGGCACCCGGGGCGATCTGTCAATTAGTACAGGTACTACTACTACCATCATGGAACAGTGTGTTCCATGCTGGGAGTAGTTGTACTATCTAAAAAAAATTAATAAAAAAGTCAAACACACACACACGCTACATTTTTATTATTGTTGGCTACATTTTTATTGCCCTGCCCGCACACATAAATTGATCCCTATTTAACCCCTTAAGGACGCAGGACGTACTCAAACGGCCCCTTTTCTGAGTCCTTAAGGACTCCGGACGTTTGAGTACGTCCTGTCAAATCCTGGCCCCCCGCCGCTAGCTGAAGGGGAGCCGGTGCCCGATGCCTGCTGAAATCGTTCAGCAGGCATTGGGGCATATCGCCCAGGGGGGTCATTCTGCCCCCCCATGTCGGCGATGGCCGCACGCTGGACAATTCAGTCCAGCGATCTGCGGCAGATTCCGGGTCAATCGGGTCTCCAGTGACCCGGTGACCCGGAATTACAGGATGTTCGGGGCCGTCTCTGACGGCCCCGAACAGCCACAGCCAGCAGGAGTGAGGTGGCACTGGTGCCACCTCACGATCGCCCTGATTCGTCGGCCGGTTTCCCGGCCGACCAATCAGGGCGCCTGCTGCGGGTGTCACTCCCGCAACCCGCTCCGCCCCTCTTTCAGAGGACGTGAGCGGGTGCGGGACGTGCACCCCGGGTGCTGGGGACCCCGATCCCCGGCGTCAATGTTGGGATCGGGGCCCCAGGAGCAGCGGCCGCGGCGGCGACGACGAGGGACTGATGTGATGCGGCTGGATCGTTGGAGGTGAGTGACAGCCTCCTGCTGTTGCTTAGCAACAGCTCCCAGCATGCAAAAAGGGCATGCTGGGAGCTGTAGTTATGCAACAGCAGGAGGCAGACCACCACAACTCCCAGCATGCCCTTATGGGCATGCTGGGACTTCTAGTTTTGCAACAGCTGGAGGTACATTTTTTCTATGGAAAAGTGTACCTTCAGCTGTTGTGTAACTACAACTCCCAGCTTGCACAATCAGCTAAAGTGCATGCTGGAAGTTGTAGTGGTGCATCTGGTGGTTGCATAACTACAACTCCCAGCATGCCCGTTGGCTGTCGGTGACTGCTGGGAGTTGTAGTTTTGCAACAGCTGAAGGCACACTGAGTTATGTAGCAAACCAGTGTGTCTCCAGCTGTTGCATAACTACAGTCCCCAGCATCCCCAGCCAAAGTAGTATGCCTCCAGCTGTTGCATAACTACAAGACCCAGCATGCCCTTCCGCTGTCCGTACATGCTGGGGGTTGTAGCTTTTGCAACAGCTGAAGGCACACTGGTTGCAAAACACTGAGTTTGTTACCAAACTCGGTGTTTCACAACCAGTGTGCCTCCAGCTGTTGCAAAACTACAACTCCCAGCATGCACTGATAGACCGTACATGCTGGGAGTTGTAGTTTTGCAACAGCTGGATGTTTCTCCCCCCCCCAATGTGAACGTACAGGGTACACTCACATGGGCGGAGGATTACAGTAAGTATCCGTCTGCAAGTTTGAACTGCGGCAAATTTTCTGCCGCAGCTCAAACTGCCAGCGAGAAACTACTGTGAACCCCCCGCCCATGCGACTGTACCCTAAAAACACTACACTAACACACAATAAAAAGTAAAAAACACTACGTATACACATACCCCTATACAACCCCCCTCCCCTCCCCAATAAAAATGAAAAACGTCTGGTACGCCACTGTTTCCAAAACGGAGCCTCCAGCGGTTGCAAAACTACAACTCCCAGCATGCACTGATAGACCGTACATGCTGGGAGTTGTAGTTTTGCAACAGCTGGATGTTCCCCCCCCCCCCAATGTGAACGTACAGGGTACACTCACATGGGCGGAGGATTACAGTAAGTATCCGGCTGCAAGTTTGAGCTGAGGCAAATTTTCTGCCGCAGCTCAAACTGCCAGCGAGAAACTACTGTGAACCCCCGGCCGTGCGACTGTACCCTAAAAACACTACACTACGCTAACACACAATAAAATAAAAAGTAAAAAACACTACATATACACATACCCCTATACAGCCCCCCTCCCCAATAAAAATGAAAAACGTCTGGTACGCCACTTTTTCCAAAACGGAGCCTCCAGCTGTTGCAAAACAACTACTCCCAGTATTGCCAGATAGCCACGGACTGTCTAGGCATGCTGGGAGTTTTACAACAGCTGGAGGCACCCTGTTTGGGAATCACTGGCGTAGAATACCCCTATGTCCACCCCTATGCAAGTCCCTAATTTAGGCCTCAAATGCGCATGGCGCTCTCACTTTGGAGCCCTGTCGTATTTCAAGGCAACAGTTTAGGGTCACATATGGGGTATCGCCGTACTCGGGAGAAATTGTGTTACAAATTTTGGGGGGTATTTTCTGCTTTTACCCTTTTTAAAAATGTAAAATTTTTGGGAAAAGAGGCATTTTAGGTAAATAAAAATTATTTTTTTTACATATGCAAAAGTCGTGAAACACCTGTGGGGTATTAAGGTTCACTTAACCCCTTGTTACGTTCCCCGAGGGGTCTAGTTTCCAAAATGGTATGCCATGTGTTTTTTTTTTTGCTTTTCTGGCACCATGGGGGCTTCCTAAATGCGGCATGCCCCCAGAGCAAAATTTGCTTTCAAAAAGCCAAATGTGACTCCTTCTCTTCTGAGACCTGTAGTGCGCGAGCAGAGCAGTTTTCACCCCCTTATGGGGTGTTTTCTGAATCGGTAGAAATTGGGCTTCAAATTTTGGGGGGTATTTTCTGCTTTAACCCTTTGTAAAAATGTACATTTTTTGGGAAACCAAGCATTTTAGGTAAATTATTTTTTTTTTTACATATGCAAAGTCGTGAATCACCTGTAGGGTATTAAGGTTTACTCTACCCCTTTTTATTTTCCCCGAGGGGTCTAGTTTCCAAAATGGTATGCCATGTGTTTTTTTTTGCTGTTCTGGCACCATAGGGGCTTCCTAAAGGTGACATGCCCCCCAAAAACCATTTGTCGCTCCTTCCCTTCTGAGCCCTCTACTGCGCCCGCCGAACAATTAACATAGACATATGAGGTATGTCCTTACTCGAGAGAAATTGGGTTTCAAATACAAGTAAAAATTTTCTCCTTTTTACCCCTTGCAAAAATTCAAAAATTGGGTCTACAGAAACATGCGAGTATAAAAAATGAAGACTGTGAATTTTCTCCTTCACTTTGCTGCTATTCCTGGGAAACACCTAAAGGGTTAAAACGCTGACTGAATGTCATTTTGAATACTTTGGGGGGTGCAGTTTTTATAATGGGGTCTTTTATGGGGTGTTTCTAATATGAAGACCCTTCAAATCCACTTCAAACCTTAACTGGTCCCTGAAAAAAAGCGAGTTTCAAAATTTTGTGAAAAATTGGAAAATTGCTGCTGAACTTTGAAGCCCTCTGGTGTCTTCCAAAAGTAAAAACACGTCAATTTTATGATGCAAACATAAAGTAGACATATTGTATATGTGAATAAAAAAAAAATATTTGGAATATCCATTTTCCTTACAAGCAGAGAGCTTCAAAGTTAGAAAAATGCTAAATTTTCTAATTTTTCATCAAATTTTGGGATTTTTCACCAAGAAAGGATGCAAGTTACCACAAAATTTTACCACTATGTTAAAGTAGAATATGTCACGAAAAAACAATCTTGGAATCAGATTGATAACTGAAAGCATTCCAGAGTTATTAATGTTTAAAGTGACAGTGGTCAGAATTGCAAAAAATGGCTGAGTCCTTAAGGTGAAAAAGGGCTCAGTCCTTAAGGGGTTAAAATGAATACACATTTCATTATAAAAAGATACATTTCATTAAATACAATTTTTTCCATCACTACTGTACCTTTTTATCATGTTTTTTTTAATGATACCCTATGAAATCTTATTAAAAAAGGTATCTCCATTACTTTTTTGGTTCGCTAAAGACCAAAAAAGAATAAAAACCTCTGGCAAAAACACCAAAGTTAAAAACCAAAATGGCATTTTTCTTGGCGTTTTTGCTCTCCCATAGACTTCTATTAGAGGAAAAGCCACACGCGATTTCTGTGCAAAAATCGCCAAACTAGGTTTAGTTGGGTATTTCGAAAAACTAGCCCCTGAGCCCAAAATTGCAGAAAAACGCCAAAAGGATAAAAAAAAAAAAAAAAAATGCCAAACTGAAAAACGCCAAGTGGATCTGGCATTTTGCAGTTTATTATTGACTTGCAGCTAACATCTGGACACTGCGTTTTTGCAAAAAAAAAATCCTCAGTGTATGCCTACCTGAGAGCTTCATTCAGAGTCTGTGTTTCCATTGCAATTTGGACAATATTTGATATTAATTTTAGTTGGTATTTTGTAGGGAAAACCAGGAGTGGGTACAAGAAAAAAATCAACTATAATTTTCTCTGTGTCGGTTTCCTTCTCATGTGGTCATGCCTTGACTGACAAGTGCGCTGGAGATCTCTGATACACTAATCAGACTTAAACGAATACTCCAGAGGAAAACCAAAAATCAACTGGTGACAGAAAGTTATACAAGTTTGTAAATTACTTTTATTTAAAAAGTTTAAGCCTTCCAGTAGTTATCAGCTGCTGTATGCTCCAGAGGACGTTGTGTAGTTATTTCTAGTCTGACCACAGTGCTCTCTGCTGTCACCTGTCCATTTCTAGAACCGTACAGGACAGGAGCAAATTTCCATAGAAAATCTCTCCTGCTCTGGACAGTTCCTGACACGAACAGAGGTGTCAGCAGAGAGCACTGTGGTCACACTGGAAATAAGTACTCGGCTTCCTCTGGAGAACACAGCAGCTGATAAGTAGAGGAAGGATTAAGATGTTTTTTAAATAGACATAATTTACAAATCTGTATTAATATCTGCCACCGGTTGATTTGAAAAAAATATATATATATTTCTCAGCACTACTCCTTTAAAGTGGTGACCCAGTGGTGAACTACTTATCCCCTATCCTAAGGATAGGGGATAAGTTTGAGATCGCGGGGGGTCCGAGCACTGGGGCCCCCTGCGATCTCCTGTATGGAGCCCCGACAGCCCGCAGGAAGGTGGCGTGTCGACCTCCGCACGAAGCGGCGGCCGACACGCCCCCTCAATACAACTCTATGGCAGAGCCGAAGCGCTGCCTTCGGCAATCTCCGGCTCTGCCATTGAGATGTATTGAGGGGGCGTGTTGGCCGCCGCTTCGTGCGGGGGTCGACACCCGCTATCTGGCCGGAAAGCCTGGCCCCCGTACAGAGAGATCGCAGGAGGCCCCAGCGGTCGGACCCCCCGTGATCTCAAACTTGTCCACTATCCTTAGGATAGGGGATAAGTTTTTCACCACTGGACTACCCCTTTAAAAGGTACAGAGGTGACATGAACAGAACAGGCTTTAAATGCAGCAAACAGTTCTGGGAGATTGTGAGGAATTGGGACAAAGTATGCTAGGAAGTTGAAAAACTTTCCATAACACATTGAATGAGTTTTCTTCATAAAAAGCATTTGAAAGAATATTTATTCATTCAATAGTGTAGTACTTTCTAAAACTTGGAGACCACCCTATGGTGATGTTGGATACACATATTAGAACAATTATAAAATGTCATAAATTTTTATAAACTATATTATGATATTCTTCTTTCCACCAATCTCAAACAGAACATACTGTATATAAAGAAAATACGTTATTGTCTAAATTATAATGAATATTGTAATTTTAACCCAGAATTCATGAGGTTAATAAAGTCTTTCAAAAACATCCTGTGGTGCAGAAAAAGCTGGGAAAAAAATATGCCGGGAGAGATGTCAAGACACTCAAAATAATAAAGATGCCAATTTTCAGACGCAGTATATTAAAGTTGCCTGACTGCCGTTGATGCAGACAGAGCTGTACATTTGTCTTTGTCAAATTCACTTTTCTGAGCTTGGCAGAAAATGAGTTAATACTCATATTTCCACATCAAATTAGATAAGAGCACTACAAATGGATGATAAAGTAGCCAGGAGATTATGTTTAAGATGGCACAGAATTTCACAAGAACCCATTCAGAATATCAAAGAGATAAGAACAGACAGATAGAGATGGAGTCTGTTGTAAGAGTTGTTCACTAACAATTAGGGTTGAGCAGTCCATAGAGGATCTGCCGCAGCAGCAGGCACCAGAACTAGACGGTTATCTGGATGTGACAGACACGGGAATGTCAAGAAGAAAAAAAAAGACACAGACAGTGAGTTGGAGTGTACTCAGGGGTGGACATATCACCAGTGCAGCCGGTTCAGCTGCACAGGAGCCCAGCATGGGAGGGGGCCCGCCATCCTTCGCTGCTCACTGTTCTAAAGCAGCTGCGGCACATAATAGCACAGCTGGCCGACCCGGGTCTGACGAGATGTGTCTGTGTCTGTCTGTGTCTGTCTGTGTCTGTGTGTGTTGGTGGGGGAATGCTACCTAATGCGGGGAAACCATGCTACCTAATGTGAGGAATCTGCAACCTAATGTGGGAAATCTATGCAACCTTAGGTGGGGAAACTATGCTACCTAATGTGGGGGACCTGCTACCTAGCTTATGATGCAGATTAATGTGAGTTGCAGTGCAATTTTACGGCATAGTACTTGAGTGACCGCCCTTGAGTGTAATGTAATACAAGGCTATGTAGTGGGCACCAGAGGTGAGGTGTGTTCACTGGTCAAAGGAACATCATTCAATACATTAAATATAGCATTCTAAAGATTGGCTTAAAGGAGAACTTAAATTTTTTAAAGTCCCCCTGTGCACGGGCTGCAAAAACATGAGAAGCAAACTTTAACTCACTTTCCTATGTTCTCCCTGTTGCAGAGATATCGGCTTCCCGTTCCTCCAGTGCTGCTGGCTTTGTAGGCTAAAAACGTGACACTGCAGTCAGCGTATCGCCATCCAAAGCGATGTCCGGCCTTCTCCCTGAACGTGATAGGCTGAACTGAACGTCATGTAAGTAGCCCAGGCCCCGCCATCTTCTTCTGGCAGCCCAGGCTCCTTACATGACAGTGCGCTCAGCCTATCACTGGCCAAGGCGGGACATCACTGCGGCAGGCCATACGCTGCCTGCACTGTGACATTTCTAGCCTAAGAAGCCAGCAGCACCAGAGGAATGGGATGCCGATATCTCCACAACAGGGGGACATTGAAAGGTGAGTTAAAGTTTGTTTTTTTATGTTTTTGCAGTCCAGGCACAAGGGGACTTAAAAAATTTACGTCACAGTTCTCCTTTAATAGACAAAAGTGTATCTTCTCCCTTAACATGGGAGAATTCCAGGTATGTCAAGGACTCTTAAAAGACAGAATAGACCATCAGTGTAGATGTGAGTGGTAGGGGCCTCTCACGGTCCTCATAATTAAATAACTCTGTATAAAGACACAGCAAGATACATGTTTATTTTAAGGGTAAGTCACACAGAATGCATCCACAGTGTATTTCACACTGCAGATTTATCGATGTCAGTAACAAAAGTGAGCCCTCTGCTGCGGCTGGATAGTTCTGTGTGTCCGCTCATAGCCACAGTGTAGACACAGTGCCTGCTTGTAGCAGATATGCAGCAGAAAATCTGCCGCAACAAGTGGACACACCCGGCTGCAGCAGGGAACTTGCTCTTATGTTTGCCATCGGTGCATCTGCAGCGTAAACTATACTGTGGATGTGCTCCATGTGACCCTACCCTAAAGGGAAACTGACATTTTGCTCACCTGCACAAACCCCAATACACTGAGTTATAATGCAGGTGAACAGTATTAAAATGAGGGGTTACTTACATAACTCTGTCCAGCAGATTAAAAGTCATCCCTTCTGGTAGCAGCATTGCAATAGTGCTGGTGTGTGCAGAGGAGACAGGGAGCTAGCTTTCTGTGCTTCCCTGTCTCCTCTTTTTGCAGCACTATGCTCCCCAACTGATGAATGTTCTAATTTCTTCACTCTCATGTACTAGTGAAATGCCGTATTTATCGGGGTATACCACGCACCGGCCTATAACACGCACCCTCATTTTACCAAGGATATTTGGGTAAAAAAAGTTTTTTACCCAAATATCCATGATAAAATGAGGGTGCGTGTGTGCGCGTGTATACCCCGATATACCCCCAGGAAAGGCAGCGGGAGAGAGGCCGTCGCTGCCCGCTTCTCTCCCCCTGCCTTTCCTGGGGTCTAGAGCGCTGCTGTCGGCCCTTTTCATCCCCTGGTTATCGGCGCCGCTGCCCGTTCTGTCCCCCTGACTATCGGTGCCGGTGCCGATAGCCAGGGGGAGAGAAGCGGCGCCGACAGCCAGGGGGAGAGAAGGGGCAGCGGCACCCATTGCCGGCGCCGCTGCCCCGTTGCCTCCCCCCATCCCCGGTGGCATAATTACCTGAGTCCGGTCCGCGCTGTTCCAGGCCTCCGTCGTGCGTTCCCAGCGTCGTTGCTATGCACGGCGCGGCGCTCTGACGTCATGCGCCGCGCCGTTCAGCGCATAGCAATGACGCCGGGGACGCACGACGGAGGCCTGGAGCAGCGCGGACCGGACTCAGGTAATTATGCCACCGGGGATGGGGGGAGGCAACGGGGCAGCGGCGCCGGCAATGGGTGCCGCTGCCCCTTCTCTCCCCCTGGCTGTCGGCGCCGCTTCTCTCCCCCTGGCTATCGGCGCCGGCACCGATAGTCAGGGGGACAGAACGGGCAGCGGCGCCGATAACCAGGGGGTGAAAAGGGCCGACAGCAGCGCTCTAGACCCCAGGAAAGGCAGGGGGAGAGAAGCGGGCAGCGATGGCCTCTCTCCCCCTGCCTTTCCTGGGGGGGTATCGGCGTATAACACGCACACAGACTTTAGGCTAAAAATTTTAGCCTAAAAAGTGCGTGTTATACGCCGATAAATACGGTAATTTGAATATTTATTTCAGGGGCAGGCATAGCGCTGCATATTAAGGAGGCAGGGGAGCTTGGCAAGTCTGCTCCCCAGGTCTATTGCACACAGCAGTGCTATAGCAATGCTGCTACCAGGAGAGATAACTTGGACTGAATCACTGGACAGAATTATGTAAGTAACTAATTTAAGTAACTAATTATGTAACCGCTCATTTTAATGCTGTTCACCCACACTATGACTCAGTTGCCCTTTAACACACTAAAAAGCAGTACCAGTCACACCTGTATAGCTACATAGAAGCCATTGCTGATGGGTAAGGGCTAAACTTTTACAGATGATACATTGATCACCAATGGTATACATAGAAGAAAGAGGACCCCATAGCAAATATAAAAATGAGCCTTCTATGACTGTGCTTGAGTCTCTAGATAAAAGGTCACTGGGTCAACTGGGCCCATCTAATTGGCAATTGGCTAAAAACTTGAAGGTGCCCATACAATTTTAATAACTTTGGCCTGCAGTTATCTCTTCTGACTGCCCCACTCATGAGTTTGGCACTACCAAATGTTCATGTCTTGTCTAAGTGGAGGCATAAGTCAGAGCCAGACCGCTCTGGAGCCAGCTTATCCCTTCTTGAACAATAGGTTTTGGGTGACAACAATCCATCAGGACCGACCCTCCTCTCCACCAACATTATGACCTTTATGGGAGCTCGCCATACACCTTACAGTGTTATTTGATTAAACTTTGACATGTTGTCCAGACATGTTAAAAGTTTAGATCACAGCTAAGACCCCCTGTGAGATTGTAACAATGGTGAAGTGCACAGCAGTAGGGGCCTCACTTCCCTGTTGTCAATAAAATTTGACCCTTTCACAGTATAAGTATATGGTGTGAAAAGGTCGGATGTGGGGAAGGCCGGGGAGTGGAACATACTGCTGCATACTTCACAGCGTTATAACTCGCAATGAGTATCAGGACAAACAATTGTCATTTAATAAATCAGAAACCCCTGGAAAAGTCAAAGCACAAAACAACAAGTAGAAGGGTTGCAAACCTTTGGGACAAATTTACACAAAAAAGTTTTGTAAATACAATGATCATTTCTCCCCTTAATCTTAACCCATGAACACCGGACTCCTCCTTTTGCTGACCCAATCTCCTTGCTGGCTGTCCATTGCTGACTTCCACATTGGCCACTTCTTTGTCTCTAAGCTCAGCAATGCAGACCAGACCATTGGAAAGATTTTGTGGTCTGTGACTCTCATCCATGACTGCAACTTCTTCAATGTTGCTGCAAAACTCTTCTCTGCTCCTGAACTGTCTGGCACACTCTCAACACTGAAGTTCACTGAACGCTACCCATTTCCCGAATTCTCTCAATACTTTCTCCATTGAGACAGATTTTCTATGCCCTCTACTGCAGGTTGAACACATAAGACAACCTCTGGCTGGAACGTGTTTACAGTCTGCTTTTCACATATGGTACTGTGATCCCTAGGCTACAGCCATATGTAGGGAACTCCACTTTTTAAGACTTATTGTCAGTTAGATTTATGGAGATGATCTATGATCAGCAATTTTTCACGTCCTTATATCATGAGAAAACACACAGTGGACCCCATGCCTGCATATTCATATAATACAGTGTGTCCATAATGGAAAATCTATCAGGAAACTGCAAGGTTTCCTTCTCTAAAAGTGAACTTAGCCATTGCTGGAACTTAGCCATTGCTGACCATAGCCAAAAAAAATTCAATAAATGAACTATTTTGGCCAATGATACGGAAGAGCTCTTGTAAGTGTTCTCTCCCAATCACCTTATCATACAGAAATATGGCATGGAGTCTCATTCCATAACTTGCTAAGACAGTATATAGACATATCGTCACTACAGCCATGTAAGGAGTGTTTTACACAGGTGTATTTAAGCATTTTTGCTTCTCATTTTACGGCCGCCGGTGCCAGAAAGTCATCAGACCTGCAGTCATTAAAATGGACAAATTACCATATTTATCAGCGTATAACAAGCAATGGTGTATAACACGCACCCCTATTTTAATAGAGAAATTTAAGTTAAAAAAAACATATAAGATAAATGACAGACTAAATGCCATATCGTCCCTCTAACTTTGATTTTTCCTGAACTTCAGTTTGGTCCCCCCTTCCAGTGCCACATCATTCCTCCCCTTTTATCAGCCCCTGTGCCACATTTACACCCATCCCCCCTTACCCTCTCATCATTTCCCCACTGTCTCATCATTCCCCTACTGTGTCCTCATTGCCCCACTGTCTCATCATGCCCCCCTGCTCATCATGCCCCCCTGCTCATCATGCCCCCCTGCTCATCATGGCCTCATGCTCATCATTGCCACCCTGCTCATCATGGCCCCCCTGCTCATCATGGCCCCCCTGCTCATCATGGCCCCCTGCTCATCATGGCCCCCTGCTCATCATGTTCCCCTGCTCATCATGCCCCCCTGCTCATCATGGCCCTCTGCTCATCATGGCACCCTGCTCATCATGGCACCCTGCTCATCATGGCCCCCTGCTCATCATGCCCCCCTGCTCATCATGGCCCCCTGCTCATCATGCCCCCCTGCTCATCATGGCCCTCTGCTCATCATGGCACCCTGCTCATCATGGCACCCTGCTCATCATGGCCCCCTGCTCATCATGCCCCCCCTGCTCATCATGGCCCCCTGCTCATCATGCCCCCTGCTCATCATGGCCCTCTGCTCATCATGGCCCCCTGCTCATCATGGCCCCCTGCTCATCATGCCCCCCTGCTCATCATGGCCCCCTGCTCATCATGCCCCCCTGCTCATCATGCCACCCTGCTCATCATGGCCCCCTGCTCATCATGGCCCCCTGCTCATCATGCCCCCCTGCTCATCATGGCCCCCTGCTCATCATGGCCCCCTGCTCATCATGGCCCCCCTGCTCATCATGGCCCCCTGCTCATCATGGCCCCCTGCTCATTATGGCCCCCTGCTCATCATGCCCCCCTGTTCATCATACCCCCCTCCTCATCATGCCCCCCTGCTCATCATGGCCCTCTGCTCATCATGGCCCCCTGCTCATCATGCCCCCATGCTCATCATGTCCCCCTGCTCATCATGGGCCTCTGCTCATCATGGCCCCTGCTCATCATGCCCCCCTGCTCATCATGGCCCCCCTGCTAATCATGGTCCCCCTGCTAATCATGGCCCCCTGCTCATCATGGCCCCCTGCTCATCATGGCCCCTGCTCATCATGCCCCCCTGCTCATCATGCCCCCCTGCTCATCATGGCCCCCTGCTCATCATGGCCCCCTGCTCATCATGGCCCCCTGCTCATCATGCCCCCTTCTCATCATGCCCCCCTGCTCATCATGCCCCCCTGTCCAACATGGCCCCCTGCTCATCATGGCCCCCTGCTCATCATGCCCCCCTGCTCATCATGCCCCCCTGCTCATCATGCCCCCTGCTCATCATTCCCCCCTCTCATCATGCCCCCCTGCTCCTCATGCCCTTTCCCCCCTGTTTTTGATATATATATATAATTTTTGTCTCATCATGCCCCCCTGCTCATCATGCCCCCCTGCTCATCATGCCCCCCTGCTCATCATGCCCCCCTGCTCATCATGGCCCCCTGCTCATCATGGCCCCCTGCTCATCATGGCCCCCTGCTCATCATGCCCCCCTGCTCATCATGCCCCCCTGCTCATCATGCCCCCTGCTCATCATTCCCCCCTCTCATCATGCCCCCCTGCTCCTCATGCCCTCATGGAAAATTAAAAAAAAACTAAGCGGGAGCTGCGCGCTGGTCACTGATTTAAAGTGGCCGCGGCCAGGCTGCTAGTCCTTTACAAGCAGACACTGCTGCGGACACTTTAAATCAGTGACAAAAAGATGTATCGGCGTATAACACGCAGGCAGACTTTTTGCCTTGAATTTAAGTTTTAAAAGGGCATGTTATAAGCCGATAAATACGGTATTAAATGTTGAAAAAATTCTTTAAGAATGTGTTAATTAGTAAATTATAATGATAAAATTATTAAAGTAAAATCAATCCTGGTAAAAAAAAAAATTACATCTATTTTAATTGTCATGAAAATTAAATTATGCAGCATCATCCACTACAAATAAGCTAGTAATGCCCATCTTCCCATAGGAACAGCGGAAGGCCCCTCAAAAGAAATTGGGGGGAAACTCTACACCTCTCACTTAAGACCCCCTACCACATTTCCCTGACCACCTGAGCATTTCTCTCTCCACTGGGTCTCAAATATATATATATATATATAGAAATGTTTCTCTCTATCTCCACCCTTTTTATTGCCTTTCAAGATCTTAAAGGGATATTCCAACTTAAGACAGCCATTGCAGTGCTCAGTCATCTCCAGTGCTCCCAGAGAGAATGAATGAATCAGCCTTGTGCATGTGTAGCCCATGATCATGAGACTTCCAGGAGTCCAAGCCTGCTATCTAACACTTTATCCTTTTAAAGGGGTACTCCCCTGGAAACATTTTTTTAAATCAAGAGGTGTCAGAAAGTTAAACAGATTTGTAGATTACTTCTATTTAAAAATCGTAATCCTTCCAGTACTTATCAGCTGCTATATGTTCCACAGGAAGTTCTTTTATTTTTGAATTTCCTTTCTGTCTGACCACAGTGCTCCCTGCTGACACCAGCAGCATTTTAGGAACTGTCCGGAGCAGGATAGGTTTGCTATGGGGATTTTCTCCGAATTTGCACAGTTCCTAAAATGGACAGAGGTGTCAGCAGAGAGCACTACTGTGGTCAGACAAAAAGGAAATTCAAAAAGGAAAAAACTTCCTCTGGAACATACAGCATCTGATAAGTACTGGAAGGGTTAAGATTTTTAAATAGAAGTAATTTACAAATTTGTTTAACTTGCTGGCACCAGTTAAATTGAAGATTTTTTTTTTTTTTTTATAATAAATCCAGTGAAGTACCCCTTTAAGTGTTTTAAATTGAAATACCCCTTAAAGAAAAACTCCCTAGACCTGGCCTCAGTTACTATAGGTATCTACAGCTTGGCATGTGGGGAAGGCTGAATTTGGCTTAAACACTTCTGGAGTATGTAACATTGCTTTAAGGGTAGATCTGACCAAATCTCTTACAATCTTAGAGTTATGTTCTCCAAACAAGGGGACTTGCATTGCACTGATTTATCAGGGATTTGCTAGTACAGCGTGTCTATGACAGACTGTAAGCGCAACCAACGCCTCCTGTTACCAAAGTCTTCAGAAGGCATCATGCTATTTTCACAACATACTTGCATTTTTGTGATCTCACTGCGAGGTGCCCGATCTGAACTTTGAACCACTAGTAATTCATTGTTGTTCTGTTTAAATGCCATTGTCAGATTTGCAACTAAACTAATATAGGTTAACTAAAGTTAAAATAGTCATAAGCTGAGATCGCTCCATGATGGCTATTAGGGGTTGCCCTCAGCTTCTGAAAGTAGCTGGGAGCTGCTGGGTATGGAGTAGGTTCAAGCCCTGAGCCTGCTCCATACACTGGTAATGGCCCCAAAATGAGTATACTCCACCTGGGCCATTTACCAGTTAAAAAATTATATAGCATCCAGATACTCCACAATGCTATGTATAGACAGATCTCTATAGTCTTTTGGGATTGAACAAAGGTGAAGTCATACAATCAGCATATACCATGTATACTCGAGTATAAACGGTCCCGAATATAAGCCGAGGCCCCTAATTTCACCCCAAAAACCTAGAAAAACTTATTGACTCGAGTATAAGCCTAGGGTGGGAAATACATCTCCCCCCCCCCCGTCATCATCAATCATCCTCCCACCCCTGGAACAATCCAGACCCCCTGTCCATATGACCCCTGTCCATATCACCCCCTGTCCATATGACCCCCTCTCAATCCAGACCCCCCTTTCGTTTTCCTCTCACCTCCCCAGTTGTTGCTCTAGTAGCTGCAGGGACTGTCCAGAGAGGGTGAGCCGGGCCATTCATCTTCACTGCAGGCACCGTCTGCATTACGGTGGGAGGGTGAGCCGGTACGGGCCATCCATCTTCACCGGAAGGCCCTCTTCTTTGCTCCGGACCATCCTCGGACTAGTGACGCTACATTGACACCATCACGCATGGACGTCCGCGCGCAGCAGACGTCTGTGCGAACGTACGCCCCTGACGTCATATGTCTGCCCAGCACGGACATCCTTGTGCGGCAGCGTCAATGCAGCATCACTAGTCTGGGGATGGCCTGGAGTGGAGAAGAGTGCCTCCCGGTTAAGATGGACAGCCCAGACCAGCTCACCCTCCCCACCGGAATGCGGACGGTCCCTGCAGTGAAGATGGACGCCCCCCCCCCCCCACCGGTATGCCTAAAGAGATTTTTTTTTTTTTGTTCACTCAAGTATAAGCCGAGGGGGGCATTTTAAGCATGAAAAACCGTGCTGAAAAACTCGGCTTATACTCGAGTATATACGGTATGCTGGGAAAATGTCCTTGCATATTCATCAACAAGTATACAATGAGCTCATTTTATTCAACCAGTGCCAGACTGGCTTTTATAGGGTACCCCAATGGCATTCACTCTGGGGCCCACCCTACAGTTACATGTAAATATTACCAGATGATTTTTATTATTATTATTTTTTCTTCATTGCTTAATATTGCAGCATGCCAGAAACAATACCTTTTTCCCTCATTGACATAGCTATACAAGGTGCGAGGGCTTGTTTGTTTTGCACTGGCACCAGTTGGGGATATATATCCTCTATTGATTATCTTTCATAATTTTTTGGGTAGAGAACACGGGTAAAAATTCTGCTATTGTTTTTTGGTGCTTTCTACAGTTTGTTTTGGTGGTACATGTAAAGATACAAAATATGTACAGTTTATTTTCTACTTTTCCACATTTAAATCATGTTTTAAAAATGAAAAATGTTCAAATCTTTTAATTAAATACTTTATTTAGGATTTGATCACTGATATAATGTTATTAAATACCTTTAAGTTTAAGTAAAATCATACTGGCATCCCACATGCCTCTTAAATATAGAAATCAGGGACTTCAGCGGCTGCCCATGCGCGACACTTTGAAATCTACCATAGGTCCAAGCTAACACAGATTTGGGCCACAAACTATGCTAGCTCTCCAGTGTGAACTGTAATAAATCTGGCTTTTCATAATGCCACGCCCACTTTCCTGCCAACTTTTCAATAAGCTTTGTCAACTTTGCAAAGCAGTGTAAAGTTGAAAATGTTTGCAGAAATCAGGGGTTTGCAAAGAAATTTGGCCGGAGGAAGCGTCACCAGGTCAGCGTCCTTAAGGATACAATAAAACGTCTTGAATTTCCATCTCCGGTGAGTGCCGCTCCTGGCTGGGACATGAGCATCAGCAACTGTAGCAATCTATCCCACTGCCATACAACATTCCATTCAGGGGTCAACCCACCCATACCAGGAATGGTCATCCCCATTGCACAGACACAAGGTGCCATCTCAGCCAGCTATAAAGAATTTAGTAAATAAATGATCAAGTTTATCGTGCAGACAGTAAGCACCCAAGACAATAATGGATCAAGATGTATGGTGTCAGTGGCGTCGCTGGGGGGGGGGGGGGGGCAGAGGGGGCCATGGCCCCCCCCTAGATCAGGCCGTGCCCCCCCTTGGGCCCCCCCAATTTAAAATAAATAGGGATGTCCCAATACATTGATGGCTCCGCCCCCAGCACAGGAGAGGAGGGGCCGAGAGCTGACAGGTCACACAGCAGAGCGGCCCTTCATGTGAGGTGAGTGATGTCCCATGTGCTGCCTCTCTCCCCCTGATCAGCTGTATAACCCGGGGCTGAGTCATGTGTATGGTAGCAGTCCAGAGGGGTCACTTTTCCCTCCTCCAGTGTCCACAGGTCACCAACAGGTCACGTTATCACAACAATTTTTAGGAAAAATCGCGGCAAAAATTGCGCGATTTTACCGCGATTTTTCGTAAATCGCGGTAAAACAGCGCAATTTTTGCCGCGATTTTTCCATAAATTGTTCTGGTAATGTGACCTGTTGGAGACCTGTGGACACTGGAGGAGGGAAAAGTGACCCCACTGGAAGGACAACATGTGAACACATTAACCCCTCATTAACCCCTGAAGGGTACATTCACATTTACAGGATCTGCTGCATATTTTTGCTGCATATTTTGTGCAGCTGATTATGCAACCCATTAGCTTCAATAGGTAGCAAAATCAGCTGCAGAAAATATGCAGCAGATCCTGTACGTGTGAACGTACCCTAAGGGCTCATTCAGGGGTGGATCCACTGTGTATTTTACGCTGTGGATCCCCCGACAATGGACCCTACAGTGCTGCCTCTATCTGTGCCTGCTCATAAGAGCAATCCTCCGCTACAAGCAGACACGCTTTGATGTGTATACTCGCGCACATCATGGCCGCTCCTACTGCTTTCTGAGCTAGGCCGAGAGCAGCCGCGATGTGTGCGAGTATACACATCAAAGCGTGTCTGCTCGTAGCGGAGGATTGCTGTTATGATCAGGCACAGATGGAGGCAGCACTGTAGGGTCCATTGTTGGGGGATCCGCAGCATAAAATATGCAGGGGATCCATCCGTGTAAATGAGACCTAAGGACACAAGGCGTATGTGTATGCACAGTGCCCGCTCCCACTGTGTTGTATAAATCATTAGCTAGAACCCTCAGCTAATGCCAGACATCACCAATCAGGCTGATGTCCGACATTAACACTTTAGATGCCGCTATCAAAGTTGATGGTAGTGTCCAAAAGTTTTAACGCCTTAAGGACCGAGCGTTTTTCCGTTTTTGCACTTTTGTTTTTTCCTCCTCACCTTTTAAAAATCATAACCCTTTCAATTTTGCACCTAAAAATCCATATGATGCTTATTTTTTGCGCCACCAATTCTACTTTGTAATGACATCAGTTATTTACCCAAAAATCTATGGCAAAAATGGAAAAAAAATCATTGTGTGTATATATATATATGTGTGTATGTATGTATATATATATATATATATATATATATATATATATATATATACACGCACACACGTTTTAAAATTGCCCCCCCCACTTTTGTCACTGGCCCCCCATGTGCCCCCCCTAAATATGAATGCTGGAGACGCCACTGTATGGTGTTGCTGGTGTCATCAGGGTGCTTTGATTGGGAGGCTCATTTCTTGGTTCAAATGGCTAACCCAATAGGCCAGGCCAGGCCTGCTCCTAACAAAATAGGAAGGTGTAGCAGATTGTGTAACTGATTGTACCATTTCACTTATTATTCTTTATAATGGGACCCTAAGTGCAACATATGCCATGGTCTACCTGCACATTGGCTTACATTGGTGCCATCCACCAATGTTTGCCAATGTGTGTTGGGAAATTAAGTTATGCAGGGTGCACATAACCTGAGCCCTCTTGGTATTTTTCGGAGGAAATGGATGAATTAAGGTTGCTAATTGGTTCTGTATCCTTTAAAGCCAAGAGACATTGATGAATACAAAAGCAAGGCTACAAAGTATCATAGATGTGTTTGTTGTCCTCCAGGATGTCACATCATTACTGTATATTGCTCATTAAAGGGATTTACACATCGCCTTCTAAATATTTCAAGCCTCTCACACAGAGAATCTCATGTATTGATCCCCAGTCATGTGGGATTCCCTCTTGTGCCATGGACTTGCCATTCTCCTGATTTAGAAGCTGTGAATTTATTGGATTTGCATACACAGCAATATCTTTTTTGGTGTGTTTGTCCATGGAATAGCTATGTGAAGTGGAAATGACTGTCGTGTCTCTGCAGCTGTATCTAATCTACAGAGAGAACCATTCAGAGATTATTCCACTGTTATATTACAAGTATTTATTTTAGGACAGTCTGAGCAGTCAATAATGTGCTAAATGCTGATATACCGAACAATGTGATAATCTACTTAAAACAAAAACAGTGTATATGGGTAAAGTAAAGCCGTGTAGAAGGGATTGCCCTCTCTATCATAATATATTTGAAACTGGGGAATGGGAACACAACCAAAAAGATTCCTACAAGGAAATCTGTGTTCCCTATGAGGATCATATATTTAAAGGGGGACTCTACCCCCTAGACATCTTATCCCCTATCCAAAGATGTCTGATTGTGGGGGTCCCGCTGCTGGGGACCCCCGCAAACTTGTCTGTGGCACCCCAGACATCCGTTGCACGGAGCGAACTTCGCTTCGTGCCAGATGACTGGCGATGTGGGGCAGATGCTTGTGAAGTCATGTTCACGCCCCGCTCGTAATGTCATGGCCATGCCCCCTCAATGCAAGTCTACGGGAGGGGGCACGAGCGGGGCACGGCTGTGACGTCAAAGCTTCCGGCACTGCACCCGATGCTCTAAACAAATGCCGGGTGCAGCAGGGAAATTGCGGGGGTCCCCAGGGGTGGGACCCCCCGCAATCAGACCTATTATCCTTTATCGTTTGGATAGGGGATAATATGTCTAGGGGCGGAGGACCCCTTTAACATATGGCAAATCAATGAAGTACGGTAACTTTCTGTGCCATTTTCCTGGTTTACGTGGATTGTTAAGTGGACCGATCACTTTCATGCCGTAATCATTTCTGGCTTTAAAGTTGTGTAATACTGTTTGGACAGACCTCACAAGCAATAAAAGTGGTGGCTAAGGATCATATTACAGAGGGCGATCAGCTTAATATTAGCCTGTGTAATAGGGCCAGCGATCAGACGACAAATGAGCAAATGCTTAGTTGTCAGCTGATCATGTGCTAAAGAAATCCTTGTCTGACGGCTACAAATATTCCCATGTACTAGGGTGATGAATGGTGGTAGGAAAGGGCTACAGGAACAACTGCATATTGGTTGGGACATGCCAAACAACAATAAATGAGCATTAATCTACAAGATCAGAACTTGTTAGTGGGACACGTTATGCTGGTCTATTATAGCCCTAACTTTTTTGGTTTATTTTTAGGTCTTTTTTTTTTTTTTTTTTTTTTAATAAAGGATTACCCAACCCACAAGTCTACATTGTTTTTCAAGCATTAAGGTCTGGGTGTGAATAAAATAATCTAGGATTTAGAGGTTTGGAGTAATGTAAGCCCCTCGCTCAACCTGGCAACTGAACCAGCTCTCAGGAAAGTATCTCACACCAATAGTAAGTGGGCATAAGCCCAGTCAACTTGGTCGGCTTGTGAAAATTTTCTGCTTTGCTATTTACCTGGCATAAAATAAATGAAATCACTGCAAATAGTTGGAGTACAGGGCAGGTAACATTTTAACTTCATATCAGATATATAAATATAAACTAAATAAATATTTGTGTAAGTTATTTAATGTTTACCGTTATTTTAGGTAGCTTTGCAGAGTAAGCCATTATGTGTACATGAGGAGAAGCACTATGTCTGACCATTATATAGCCTGTATATGGTATCTTTTTACCTGATTTATACTCTTATACTATTGTCCCTGAACTACTGGGCACAGACTAACTGTAATAAGATACATGCAGTGCTTACTAGATCACCTCCACATTTCTCTGTCTGCAACAACTCCATCTTCTCCTCTCCTCTAAAAAAGAAGGGACTATAGAAAGTCAGCCTATAGGAAGGGGAGTTTATAGATTTCTATGAGCAGTTGTAACCTGATACTTCACTGAACTGATGTGTATTGAGATTTTTTTTGCAGAGTGAATGATAAGTATATTATATTTTATACATAATCTTATCGGAGAAAAAAACTTTTTTTCTGATAAG
Organism: Hyla sarda; assembly: GCF_029499605.1. Lineage (NCBI taxonomy): Eukaryota > Metazoa > Chordata > Amphibia > Anura > Hylidae > Hyla > Hyla sarda. The sequence continues at coordinate 196,953,513 of NC_079194.1, forward strand.
ATATATATTACAATGTTTCCTACTTTTGCTTGTACTTATAATACATATAACCCTCATACACACAACCCTTAATATTGTACATCCGCTCTTATATTATAAATAGCCCAAAAATATGAAAAAGCTCCACCAAAACCTGTATTGTTATTGTACTAGTTTTAGGAATCACTGTTTTGGCATTGGCTCAAACACATTTTTTAATAAATGCAGACAAAGTCCATAGCATAATCTCATGAAATCCAAATCCTTTATTAACTGCTTTCAGCCTGTTGATAATTTTCTTTCACTTAAGCAATTTTTTCTTTTTTACTTTGGTAGTAGCTTTTTCTGCTCTATGTTTGAGCTGGAGTAAATTTAGTAAATTTTTAACCTTGTTGCGACTTTTTGCGCAGTTGCGACTGTCGCAGTTAATAAATACCAGACTACCCGAAGTCCATTTTAGAATTATTACTACATAGTTAAGTTTTGGAAAACTTGCTTTTCTCGATTTCCAGTCAAAATGTCGCACGGAAAATCGCGTAGTCGCAGGTGCGACATCTGTGCGAAATTTTTAGTTAAAAAAGTTAACTAAATCGCTTGATAAATGCCTGTCTATATCACTTTATACCGATGTCCACTTAAAGAAGCTATAGAAGACTATATACAGCAAAATATGAGAAAAAAACTAACAAAAAAATTACAAACACAAACAAACAGGGGGACAAAAGATTATATTATACAATCTAAATTATCTTTTTAAAATGGGGGAAAGGGGCATTGCACAAGGGTATATAAGTTTTCAGTTTAAGAAGCCAAAAGGCTTCCCTTGAAATGGGAAGATCTTGCCACCCCCCTAATGGGCTTTTCCTATGTCTGCAAAAGAAAATACATCTACATTTCCATTGTGAATGTGGATATAATTGTAAAGATTTTTTTTTACATTTGTGCACAGAAAAAGTTCATATTGCTTCTTTTATTATATAAAGGCCAAAAAAAAGAAAAAGAAAAAAGGTCTACTTTTCCTCTGCACATGTTTTGATAAGTTACCCCCAATGTCTGACTGCACCAGATTCATTGGGTTGACTCTGCTGTAAATAATTAAGGTGGTCTGCAATTCTTGTTTTTACTTTACGTATTGTGCGTCCTACATTTGTTAAGTTGCATCTCCTATCCCAATGACAAGTAAAACATTTTAGTTTTTTTGTTTTGTTTGCATACTTGTGAACTGTGCAGTGCCATCCACCACGTGAGAAAAAATATATATATATTGTGATAACCACATGTGACTTATTTTTAGTAACAAAATCACTAGGAGATAAAAAAATGCCTACCAAGGTCCTTTCTCTACACGTTACACAATAACATCCTTCCTTTAATGACCTTAGACGTACATGTACTTCATGACTGCCTTGTACATAGGCCTTGATATTAGTGCCAAAGGGCGATCAACTAATAGATTCTGCCTTTGGCAGATCCTACTAACAGAGTGCAGATCTAACTGATCAATGCTAAAACAGCCTCTCACCTAATAATAAAATAAATTAAACCACCCCATTTATTATATTTAAAAAAAAAAAAAAAAAAACATATTTGGTACTGCAGTGTGCAGAATTGTTGACAGATTTATTTTGTTACTGTTTATGTAATCAACAAAGTGCAGTGTGGACACCACATTGTGACCCCAGTTAATATGTAGCGTATGCTGTACACTTAGCAGTGGCTTGTACTACATTTCAGCAGTATGTTGGAGATATACTGTATATATTGTTTAATTTATTGTTTAATTTATTTATCAATGATATAGAGGATGGTATTAACAGCTCTGTTTCTATCTTTGCAGATGACACAAAGCTTTGTAGCACGGTACAGTCTAAAGAGGATGTGCATAAGTTACAAGATGACTTGGATAGACTAAGTGTCTGGGCCTCCACTTGGCAAATGAGGTTCAATGTGGATAAATGTAAAGTTATGCATCTGGGTACTAATAACCTGCATGCATCGTATGTCTTAGGGGGGATTAAACTGTCAGAGTCACTGGTAGAGAAGGATCTGGGTGTGCTTGTAGATCACAGACTACAGAATAGCATGCAATGTCAGGCTGCTGCTTCCAAAGCCGGCAGGATATTGTCATGTATCAAAAGAGACATGGACTCAAGGGACAGGGACATAATACTCCCCCTTTATAAAGCATTGGTACGGCCTCACCTGGAATATGCTGTTCAGTTTTGGGCACCTGTCCATAAAAGGGACACTGTGGAGTTGGAAAGGGTGCAGAGACGCGCGACTAAACTAATATGGGGCATGGAACATCTTAGCTATGAGGAGCGATTAAAGGAGTTACAATTGTTTAGTCTTGAGAAGAGACGTTTAAGGGGGGGATATGATAAACGTATATAAGTATATTAATGGCCCATACAAAAAATATGGAGAAAAACTGTTCCAGGTTAAACCCCCCCAAAGGACGAGGGGGAACTCCCTCCGTCTGGAGAAGAAAAAGTTTAGTCTAAAGGGGCGACACGCCTTCTTTACCGTGAGGACTGTGAATTTATGGAACGGTCTACCTCAGGAACTGGTCAAAGCAGGAACAATTAACAGCTTTAAAACAGGATTAGATACATTCCTGGAACAAAATAACATTAATGCTTATGAAGAAATATAAAATCCCATCCCTTCCCCAATATCGCGCCACACCCCTACCCCTTATTTCCCTGGTTGAACTTGAGGGACATATGTCTTTTTTCGACCGTACTAACTATGTAACTATATACTAACCAGGTCCCATTTCAGGATCAATCTCCTCTTCTTGGCTATTGCCGTGCTGACAACGTCACTCTGTAGCCATGGCTGCCAGCCGCATTGACTGAGGGTCTGTTTATCCCAGCCTATGAGGAGGTGGGACACCAGGCCAAACAGACTGTGTTGGTGTTTCACACTTCCTGAATGGTGGCAGATTTAGACAGGCATCTGCTAGCCACAAATGACCATGATTGCTTTCTCTGAGCCACACACATTTTTTGTGCTGTATCTGCTGTGATCCTGATCCATTTTACTGTATATGCCTTCTGTTGACTTATTTGGTTTGCAATGTTCTCTTCTGATTCTAATCCTGGTATTAGCTTCTGACACCAATATTTTATGTGTCGTTGCCCCTAATGCTACCTTCTGGATTTGACCTTGACTCTATTAAAGGGGTATTTCAGGGAAAAACATCTTATCCCCTATCCAAAGGATAGGGGATAAGATGTCTGAACGTGGGGGTCTGCTGCTGGGACCCCCCCTGCGATCTCCCTGCAGCATCCGCATTCTATGCGGGGCTGTGTCTCCTGTTTCAGAAACGCCCCCTCCATTCATGTCTATGGGAGGGGGCGTGATCTACGGGCTAGAACTGTGGCATAGAGTTTTAAATACCCCTTTAACTACAGCTCTGATTTTGTTCTTGATGTGCCTGTTGGTTTCTGACCTGGCTAGCTGACAATTACCCCCCTTTTCTGTGCACTTAGATTGAAAGGGACCACTGCCATTTAAAACTCTATGCCACAGTTCTAGCCCGTAGATTAAATAATATTTTACCTTTATTGATATCTAATGATCAATCTGGATTCGTTGGAGGTCGCCAGACATCAGATGGCACCCGGCGAATAGTGGATATCATGTCTGTACTAGAAAACCAAAGAACGCCTCCTCTGCTCCTCACACTGGACTCATAGAAGGCATTCGATAGGGTCCACTGGGGTATTTAGCTCAAGTTTTGGATAAGTTTGGACTTAGTAGCCCATTCAGATCACCAATAAGAGCCCTATATAGCCAGCCCTCAGCATGTATTTAAACCTCGGCATCAATGTCCAGGGAGTCTAGAATAACCAATGGTACAAGACAGGGCTGCCCCCTGTCCCCAATAATATTTGCCCTTGAAATGGAACCACTAGCTCAGAGTGTTCGGAGCACCCCGGACATATCCGGAGTAACTATAGGTAAAAGATGTGGAAATAAATGAGAAAAATGTAGGGCTTGTCAGTGTAAATTAATAATATGTCAATAATTTTTATATTTGTATAAAAAAATTTATAGTATTTATAGGCAATAACTGGAACACATTACAGAGTATACATGCCATATTAGAATAGCTCATTTAGTGACTGTTTGTTTCAAAGGGTAGTGGGAACAGGCTGTGTAAATGTAATGCGATATTGGGCTGGCACAGTACATAACATATTAGTATGTTCTAGTAAAGGAGAGGACAGACAGCATAAGTGTATCAAGTAGTAACTGGAACAAATACAGCTTATCTGTGCAATGCAAGGTTAGCTGAGCTCATATATTTCCATATGTGATAGAATGCAATTGAGGACTTACCACTTTTAGGAGTTAGTGCCTGTAAAAATGTGCTGAGGAGAGAGAGAACGAGAATGAGAAGGTTTGATAGGGTTAAAAGGACTCTGTGGGCAGAGTATTCAGGTACACTAGAATATCTGGTAAGGATTCTGTGTGATGATAGTGCCAGCGTGGTCTGGTTGTGCATGCCAGGAGTGCGGGCATGAAGCAGGGACTCCCGACACGTCACTTCTGGCCAGCGCCGACATTGCCATGGCACCGCAGATGCTGTTCTGTCAGAGGCGCACAGGCTCGTGGATATGAGAGCTTGCAAGGTATGGAGTAGAGATGCAGGGGATTCGGTTTGTGGATGGTCAATGGAATAGTGTGGCTAGGGTGAGAATTATGTGATATGGAATACAGGTTAAGGAGGCTGTGAATAGGACAATGATGGCCATGGTTTATACTGGACAGCAGGATGGGTATTAAAGTGAGTAATACTCAATGCATGCATAAAAAAGGAGGAGTATATGCATGACATGTATGGGAGGATAAATAACTGTGGGGTGTGTTGTGTGGGATTGTAGTATGTGTAGCATGTATTACAGAGTAGTGTACAGGTATTGTAATACGTGTGGTGTGTATTAGGAAGGTTATGTACAAAAAAAAAATCTTTTGTATATATAAAATCAGATTATTGTGGAAAATATCACAATCTCAGAGTTTAATGCATTCATTGAGCCCTTCTGGATGTAAACAGTGCATTTTGAAGATTCAGTATGCTTCTCTTCTGTTTATTTGTATGTATAAAATCAGATTATTGCGGAAAATATCACAATCTCAGAGTTCAACGCATTCATTGAGCCCTTCCAGATGTAAACAGTGCATTTTGAAGATCCAGTATGCTTCTCTTCTGTTTAGGGTCTGGATTCTGTTCTCTGTGTGACAAGGGATTTGTTCAATCCTTGCTGTGTCTTTCTGTGAGATGGCGGGATACACTTTGCTTGAGATGTCCTTTTGAACTGTTGTGTCCATTGAGGCGCTTTCGTAAGGTTTGTGTTGTTCTTCCGATGTATTGGATTCTGCAGATGCAATCAATGAGATAGATGACATAAGAGGAATGGCAGGTAAGGTGGGATTTGATGGGAAAAGTCGCGGAGGTGGTTTTGGAGGTGAATGTACAAGAGTTGTGAGTGATGTTCTCATAGCAGAGGCAACCTTTATGTCCGTATTTAAAAGAGCCTGCTGGCAAAAGGAGCTAGGGTTAGTTGCTCTGTGAAATGTGAACCCCGGTGTAGTAGGAATCACGTTGTTTAATATGGGAATTTGGCGTAGGATATGCCAGTTCTTTTTGAAGATTTCTCAGATTTTCTGGTGTGAGTGTTTGTATGTAGTAATGAAGTTTGTACTGAATTCAGTCGGCTCATTCAAAGATTTTGTGTCAATACAGGAGGGGTGATTTAAAGTTTGGGTGGAAGAGTTGTTGGTGGGTAGACGTAGTAGAGATACCTGGCTGCTGGATAAATTGCAGGTGAAGGCATCTTTTAGAATGTTGGTGGGATAATGTTTCTGTTTTAAACACTTTTCCAGTATTCTGGATTGTGATTTGTGATTGTCTACTTTTGTACAGTTACTGCATATTCTCCAATACTGGTTAAATGGAATGTTCTTAAGCCAGTTTTTGTAGTGGGCACTTTTAAAGTCCAGAACGCTGTTCGTATCCACTTCTTTAAAGTGGGTACATGTTACGATTTGTTTAAGGTCCAAAAATGCTATTGATTTATGGCTTACGTTTGGACTGAACTCCAGGCCCCAATAGTTGTCATTCAGATGTTTGATGACATTTTCTGCTTTTTCTGGTCCTCCTTTCCAAATGACAAACACCAATACCCAAGGTAAGTCCGGGATTCCTATTATAACTAAACACAATGACCCCATAGGCTAAACAGCCCAGGGTACAAAATCCCTATATTAACTGACTACCTAAAACATAACTTATATTGTTTTATATTAAAGTAGACGTGGATTGTCACTGTAAAAAGCTTGCATCACTGTATCCTGTGTTTTGCTTCTTTAAGTGGATGTCCACCCACACTAATATTCTACTGGGGACCTGTCAGGTACCACCACTGATTGGCTTATTGTATGGCAGGTTAGCATGACAGGAATACGGTAACGCAATTAAAACCAAAACTGCCTCCCTCTACATGTTTCGGTGAGGAAACACCATCATCGGGAGGATATACTGAGGCAGACAGCCATCCATGTGCAGGTGCGGGGTATTTATAAAGTAGGGTACACTACCTCATCACCATGCGTCACCATAACGACCAATCAGAAGTCAGGAATGCCTACCACCAATCAGGATTCCCATTTCCTCCTCCTTCCACCTATCAACAACTAGTATCCAAGTGCAAACAGTAGCTGACGTTACCTTGCTCCTTACGGCTCTTCATTTTCCTGCGTTATTCTTCTCGCGATGGCATGAAAAATCTCGCGCATACTCGCCGACTTGGTTCCATTCCGTAGCTACTGTCACTGCGCAAGCGTCTGCGCATGCGGGAAAACTTAGAGGATGTGCACTGATCAACCTTCTACATCTTTATCATTGTAGAGGCATATCTTCAAAGTGTTCTGCCTCTGTTACCATTACTGTTTCCCCAGTATTTGATATTTAATATTTATAGGCAGGATTCTACATCAGCATTTGGTTAATGACTATAAATATGATAGTGGTGGATTATTGTTGTTATTATATGAACCCTTCATATGATAGTGGTGGACCTTATTATTATGTGACACCTTCATGTATTGGTCTATGGTATGGTTGTAATAGATATTACAAGCAAAAATATTATAATAAATTAATTTAAAAAATGAGTAAAGAATTAATACCACATTCTTTCTGCACATGAATCGACAACAATCACTAATGGTATCTTGAATAATAGACTAGAGAGTATATATAATAAACCCCTTCAAAGAAAAGCAAAAAAAAAAAAAGACCTCATTTAGGCTTGTTGGAGCCAGGTTCTTTAATCTGTAGATCCAATGTGCCTCTTCTTTTAATAACATGTTGTCGATATCTCCTCACTCGTCTCAGTCCTAAGTATAGTTGGCACAACCCAGTAAATTGTAAACTCTTCACATTACCCCCATGAAATAATTGAATGTGATGTGATAAAGTGGCATCTGTATTCGTACTCAAAGTGCCTTTCCAAATGATGAATAAATAATCTATGCATCATTTGTAGTATAGGATGTCCATGGAAAATGGGTAGATCCATGAATGTATTTGGATTTGAACCCCGCCATGAGGAGATCAGCATAGCTGGGGGCCACACGGGTCCCCATTGCGGTGCCATGCTTCTGATGGTAAAGAGTGCCCTCATAAAAAAGAACACCACATAGGATTATTTGCGGATGGTGTTATCCTGTGTCTTACAAATGCTGGAAAGTCCCTGGTAGGAGTCTTATCCACTTTAGAAAGATTTGGGGCCGTCTAAAGTCTAAAGCTTTTAAATAAACTATTTTGGATATAGCAATACCACCTTCTCTTAAAGAAACATTGCAGATATCTTGTCCATATCAATGGTCTTCAGGTCAGATCACCTATCTAGGCATTACACTTATCTCTCCTCTTTCTGACATTGTTGAAGTGAACTATGCTAAACTACTGTCTTCTATATCGAGAGAGGTAACATGTTATAAAAAATTACCACTTTCATGGGCGCATAGCAGCTGCCAAAATGATGCTACTACCCAAAATACTTTACTTTTTTCGTAATTTACCAGTACCAGTAGCCAGGGGTAAAATACACCTATTGCACAATGATTAAGAATGCAGATGATATGGCAAAACAAAAAAACTCCCAGTAGCTAACGGTGGAGTGGGCTGCCCCGACCTACAGAAATATTACCAAGCAACTTTTTTAGAACAAACACAACACTGGTGGCATAACAATATAAACAAACAATGGGTCAAAATTGAATCACACTTGGTGCCAGAGTGTTCACTCAGGTAAACACTGTGGTTATCCAGAGTGCATCCAGGAAGTATGAAATCTAAATTCCCTACTATTAGCGCTAGGTTATGGTCCTGTAACCTCTTAAAGATAAAGGCCGACATTTATCGTTGTCTTTAGACTGTTTTTTGGTGTCTAGAAAAGGTGCAAGCAGGGTTTATTTGCGCCTTTTTTGCGCCTTTTGGTTTACACATTTCTGCTGATTTTGAGTAGCAATCCACTGATTTTCGCAATGCACATGATATGGAAGGGTTTTGTGAAATGGCGCAAAAAAGGCACAAAGCCACTGAAAAGTCTCTAAAACTACACCAGCCCACACTTAGCTTAGCTTTATGGTGTATATGAGGAGAGAAATTTCAGAAAATGTGACCTGCACAAAATTTATCGAATGCTCTGTGACCATTTAATAAATTTGGTGCTCCTACACATTACTAGCACACAAAAAAAGGTGTAGAAAAATGCTTCACTTACACCTACAATGATAAATGCTGGCCAAAGAACTCCATATTCCCTTTGACTGTGCATGACCTCTCATTATTAACTATACAAACACTTATACCTAACTTCCATTATAGTCACTGGAGAAAACTTGGCATTAAAGGAGTAGTCCGGCGCGCACTTTTCTTATTTTATCCGGTTCGGGCTCCAAAAAAAAAAAGAAAACAAACTTTCTCTTGCCTGCCTATGGCCCCCCGGAGATCTGGTACAGGTGTTTGATCGCCGGGCTGTTTGCTTCTTACTTCCTGTTAGCCCGGCACATCACATGGAGCTTCAGCGTATCATCGGCCGCAGCGATGTCCCGCCGCGGCCGGTGATAGACTGAAGCTCATTGTGACGTGCCGGGCTAACAGGAAGTAAGAAGCAAACAGCCTGGCGACCAAACACCTGTATCGGATCTCCGGGGGCGCGTAAGGAGGCAAGAGAACGTTTGTTTTCTTTTTTTTTGGAGCCTGGACCAGATAAAATAAGAAAAGTGTGCGCCGGACTACTCCCTTAATATATACAAAGACATGTTAAGAGAGGAAGGATTAATGTAATTTGAGGAACTAAGATTAACTTACAACCTCCCTAAATCAGATTTTTATAAGTATTTACAATTATGCCACCTCATCTCTTCTATTAACTTACAAAGAAAGGGCTCAGTACCATTAATAACCCATCAATTTTTCGGTCTGCAGTGTAAAAAAAATGTTTTTGTGATAAATGGGAAGAGGCGTTGGGGCGTACCTTTTCTAGTACACAATGGGCTCGCACATTTGTGATTAACTGTATAACCTCCAGATGTACATCTCATTTGGAAACAGACAGAAAATTGCTACACAGATGGCACCTCTCCCCATATAGGTTCTCAGAAATACACCCTAACCAGTCAAATATATGTTGGAGGTGCAACCAACAGGTAGGCACACTTCTACATGTATGGTGGGAATGCGACCCCATAAAAGAACTGTGGGCACAAATACATTGTAAATTATGTAACATAATGGAATGTCCAATCCTGTGGGGCCCAGAAGTAGCTCTATTACACTTGTGTCTTGATGACCTCTCCATCCATGACATTACACTGACAGTAAACTTCTTAACAATAGCTAAGAGTAAAATTGCAGCCAAATGGAAAAACTCAGAACTCCCAAACTTAAGTTACTTATCCGACTCAATGCACCGGGTGTGCCAGATGGAATACACCATAGCTTCAATCTCCAATAATCTCCCATGGTTCACATACACATTGTCAAAATGCTTAGAACACAAACCCCTAGACAGTTAAGTAATAGCATTACAATTTCAGCAGAGTATTAGTCTAAAACCCCCATTACTAAATTAAAGAGCTTGATATGATGTTTGTTTTCTTGATTCTAGGGCAACCAACCTTGTGTTTTTTTTCTCCTTTCCTTTTTTCCTTTTTCTTTTTGCTATTACTGTATGTGTGTGCAATACTTTGTAAAGTTGGAAAAATAATAAAAAAAAAAAGAAAGGGACCATTGCCTAGTTGTGGCTGCCTTCTCTTAGGCAGGAACTCCGAGTTGGTAGATATAAGAGAGTAGGTAAGCACCTGTCTGTACCCCCCAACTTTACATATACATTGGCATACTGTAAAAAGAAAAGTATTGCATGTACCGGAGCTTACTTTTAGCATGACCATTAAGTGGACCGCCTAAGGACTATGCTTGGTCCATTTCTTAGCATATATTGTACTATATTTTTCCTGTCTTAAAAGCACATCAGACCATGGGAAATGGACTATGAGAGTTGACTATGTTCAGTCCATTACATTCGAGGGCCAACTGCTGATAAATACCTCTGACATACTGCTAAACTGCAGTGTGAATAACACCTTACTAAACAGTACTACTGCCCTAGTAATAGCATCTATCTATAAATTTGGCCAAGTAAAGATCTTGGCTCCTCTCCAGCTTAGTAGTTTTATCCACTAGGTTACGAGCCTACGAGGTTCCAATTACTCTTCTGATTTTTACCCATTCTATAAGAATGCATATCGTTCTCTGAAATATCAGTCATAGGAAGGGTTAAACAAGGCAAGTGTTATCTTGACAAGATGAAGATACTAAAGGGGGAAAAAGTTTTGAGAATGCAAAGCGATCTCCATAACTGAAATGAGATATTACTTTTGTAAACTGCTAAAAGCATAGCAATATCATCCATCATTACTAATTTAACACTGCAATCAATTGCTGAGTTTGAGCCTGCTGTACTGTAGCTGTTCCATCTCTACGTTATCTAGGGTCTTCTCCCATACAACCACATGCACTAACAGAAACCACACGTCTTCTTTTTAACCATAATCAGGCATTTTTCCAGGAAAAAAATGAGATGATAGCATCAAAGGAGAGCGCTCTGGGACTGAAAGGATGTTATTAGTTACTCAAGTATTATATGTAGAAAATCAGGAGCCAGGCTAATATGTTGTGTTCATTCTGTCAAAAGGCACTTGGACAAAAAAAAAAAATCAATAGGATTGATCACTTGGATGCATGGTTCATATATAGACAGTGCTATCACACGCTGAGCTTACTTGCTATTTTGTGGGTTACATGGTTTTTCACATATATGGTTCTCATAAGGCTGGGTTCACATCACGTTTTTCCCCATACGGGAGCGCATACGGCAGGGGGAGCTAAAAACTTGCGCTCCCGTATCCCTGCCGTAAGTGGCCAGAATGTAATTAATTTCAATGAGCCGACCGGAGTGAACCAGTCGGCTCATTTTTCCCCGACCTAAAACCGTATTCAACCACAAGCCTATTTGTTGTTAGAGGGGAAAGTTCACTTGTTGCCCCTTCCCCAACTGGAGAGAAAAAAGTGCAGTCAGGACTTTACCTATGCAGTCCGGGGATAGTCCTACTGGAGGTTGAGTTTCTTTTTCCTGGATGGTGCAACTTTTAAAGTTGTTAGCTACTAAAAATATTAATGCCCACAAAGGATGTCATAGAATAAGTTATCATGCACATGTAGAACCCTCTCTGCAGGCTCACAGAGTCCTTTTGTATGTATCTATAGTTGCTTCTTTATAGTGCCACCACACAACACTGTAGGGAAGTATTCTACCCCAGAGGTGTGCTTATAGGGAAGAATACCTCCTTAAAAGGGGTACGCTGCTGCTCAGCGTTTGGAACAAACTGTTCCGAACGCTGTAGCCGGAAGCTCGTGACATCATAGTCCGCGTGACGGCTGTGAGGGAGTGGGGCTATGACATCACAAGCTCCCAACGCCGGCTCCAGCGTTCGGAACAGTTTGTTCCAAGCGCTGAGCAGCGGAGTATCCCTTTAATAAAGCATGCAATATAACAGTTTATGATTTATTTTTTGTCATATTTCACATGAATTCATGATAAAATTACCATATGTATGCAAGTTAATATAGGGAGATACCGAATGTGTCCAAAAATTTCTACGGGTAGCATACTACAGGTCTGAAGACCTCTCAGCTAAAATAGTCATGTGCATAAGGCCTACTTAAACGCTCAGGTCAGAATCAATTTAACCCCTTAACGATCACGGACGTAAAGGTACGTCCTGGTTTGGCGGTACTTCGCGCACCAGGACATACATTATAAACATATTTGGTATTGCCGCATGCATAAATGTCCGAACTATCAAAATATAATGTTAATGATCCCATACGGTGAATGCCGTAAACGTAAAAAAAAAAAGTCCATAAATGCTGCTTTTTTGTCACATTTTATTCAAAAAAATATTAATAAAAAATTATCTGAAAGTTTTACATCTGCAAATGTGGTATTGATAAAAAGTACAGATGACGGCGCAGCAAAAGAGCCATCACACCGCCCTATATACGGAAAAATGAAAAATGTATAGGTGGTCAAAATAGGGCGATTTTAGATTACTGATTTTGTACAAAAAGTTTTAGATTTTTTTTAAGCAGTACAAAAATATAAAAGTATCTAGCCATGGGTATCATTTTAATTGTATTGACCCACAGAATAAAGAACACATGTCATTTTTACCGTAAAGTGTACAGTGTGAAAACAAAACCCTCCAAAATGTGCAAAATTGTGGTTTTGATTTAAATTTCCTCCCTAAAAAACAATTTTTTGGGGGTTCGCCGTACATTTTATGGTAAAATGAGAGGTTTCATTACAAAGTACAATTGGTCACGAAAAGCCCTTATATGGGTCTGTAGACGGAAATATAAAAGAGTTATGGATTTTAGAAGGCGAGGAGGAAAAAACGAAAACTCAAATATAAAATTGAGACGGTCCTTAAGGTTCAAATGGGCTTGGTCCTTAAGGGGTTAAGAGAAAACATTTGCTATAAGAAACATGACTGCAAGTGGATCTGTGTGTATCATGATATGGCAACTTCAACTATTTTGATAAAATTCAATACCATATACAGCAAATAAGATGTACATTCTGTTATATGACTAAGGACAAATATTTTTTTGACCAGGACAGTATGGTTTGTTGGACATCCCTCCAATACCAAAAACCCGGAGCACATACCCAGCAGTGTCCAGCTATGCCACAAGGCTATGGGTAGGGATCCACACTGACATATCATATGAAATGCGTTAGAAAGCAATGTTAGTATTACAATGTTTTATATCATCCTGTGATGTCACAAGCATACAACTGGATCCTCAAATAAGCAAATACAAATTAGATTAATAAAATTATATACAAGTTGTGAATATACATCCATTTTTGACAAAAATATTGTATCTAAATCAATAAAAAAATAACAGATATAATCTGGAAGCCTTTACTAACTGAGGCAGCTGGAGCGTAAAATCGTAAACTATAACAATTTCAACAAATTGGTAGAAAGATCTAAGTAAAAACCATAATAAATTATAATAACTACAGCTCTTACTTTAGAAACCACACTATTATCTGGAAAACCTCAATCCAAGCTTTCTGCATGTTTGTAAATGTAGTGAATGAAAAATGGTGGTTATTTGCAAGTCAATGTTTTTCTGGTAATGCAGTTAATTAATACACATAAAGGAGATATAAACTCTCTCTTATAATCTGACATCATGCTCTATTAGAAGAGATGAACTAAACCTTCATACCGCTGTCCTTCCAGGCCTTAGAATCATTGCTACCTGCTACACAGAGATGTAACGGGTACATTGAAAAGCTTTAATGTTATTGGATCCTCCTTGACATTGGGGAATCGAACCATCAAAATGGCAAACTAGAGATGGCAATTGCACGTATTAGGGAATGTTCACATTGGTCAGTGGATTTCAAAGAAAAAGCATGCTACATCTATTCAATACATTTTTTGCAGAAAATCTGCAGCGTATTCAACCAATGCACAAGTAGCCTATAGCTGTGTAAAATTGGGTTACTGATACAGTGCTTCCCTGGAGATCCACTGTGGCAAGTTTTGCGATTGGTGGTAGAAGTTGGTTCAGAATTGGGATGGAGTGCCCTTTAAGAAGTTGTTCAGGGTAACAGCTCCCCTCCTACTACTTTGCCGGCAATGCCCCGGCTTCAAACAGGTATGTACAGCAAGAAAGGAGGGGTGTCCAGCACAAAACTGTAATTAATTCATAATACAATCTTTCTATCTTTTTGTTTAGTATTGAATATATATCTGGCGTATATTCCAGTATAAATCTCGTCCACCCAGTCTGGAAATAAACAGTGAGCAGGGACTACATTCAGTCACATTAAAGGGGTATTCCAGGCTAAAACTTTTTTTTATATATCAACTGGCTCCGGAAAGTTAAACAGATTTATAAATTACTTCTATTAAAAAATCTTAATCCTTCCAATAGTTATTAGCTTCTGAAGTTGAGTTGTTGTTTTCTGTCTAACTGCTCTCTGATGACTCACGTCCCGGGATCTGTGCTGTTCCTATGGGGATATTCTCCCATCATACACAGCTCCCGGGACGTGACATCATCATTGAGCAGTTAGACAAAAAACTTCAGAAGCTAATAACTATTGGAAGAATTAAGATTTTTTAATAGAAGTAATTTACATATCTGTTTAACTTTCCGGAGCCAGTTGATATATATAAAAAAAGGTTTTGCCTGGAATACCCCTTTAACCAATGTGTAGAGTAAGTTAAATATGTTTATTCCAGTCTGGGTTTTTTACTTTTCTATTGCATAACTCAGTACTGTGACATCTCAAACACGTGACCCATCTGTAGAATATTTTAAGCATCACTTTCTGTATTGTTTGCACACTATGACTAAGGGCAACTGATCGCGAAACGTGTCAGGTGCAGCACATCCTGTTTGGAACTTGGGATCTTAAAAAGGGTACTCCAGTGAAAAATAATCTTTTTTAAATCACCAGTACTTATCAGCAGCTTTATGTTCCAGAGGCAGTTCTTTTCATTTTGAATTTATTTTCTGTCTGGCCACAGTGCTCTCTGCTGACACCTCTGTCCATGTCAGGAACTGTCCAGAGCAGAAAAGGTTTGCAATGGGATATTCTCCTGCTTTGGACAGTTCCTGAAATGGACAGAGTTGTCAGCAGAGAGCACTGTGATCAGACTGAAAATAAATTCAAAAAAGAAAAGAACTTCCTCTGTAGCATACAGCAGCTGATAAGTACTGGAAGGATAAAGATTTTTAAATAAAAGTATTTACAAATCTGTTTAACTTTCTGGCTCCAGATGATTTAAAAAAAAGGAGTACCCCTTTAATAAAGGAAGGAATTTCTTACTCTCCACCTGCGTGTCGGACACACCCCGTTGTTGCTATATGCTTCTTAAAGGGGTACTCTGGCTCCTAGACATCTTATCCACTATCCAAAGAATAGGGGATAAGATGTCCAATCATGGGGGTCCCAGACATCCGGTGCACGGAATAAACTTCGCTCCGTGCCGGATGACTGGCGATGTGGGGCGGGGCTCGTGACGTCACGGTCACACCTTCTCTTGATGTCACGGCCATGCCCCCTCAATTTAAGTCTATGGGAGGGGGCGTGGCGGCCCATAGACTAGCATTGAGGGGGCGTGTCTGTGACATCACGAGCCTTTGGCGCTGAACCTGGTGCTCTAAACCAATGCCCGACGGTGGAGCAGGGAGATCGCGGGGGTAAGGGGATAAGATGTCTAGGGGCAGACTACTGCTTTAAGAAGGTTACACTCCATCCCAAACTGCATTTGCAAGTGCCAAACCCCGTGATTTTCAGCATCTGTATTACACCAAAGATTTGACTATGGCTGTAGGTAAAGATAAATTCATTGGAAGTGACACATGCAGTGCTTGCAGCCATTCTGTGATTCCATTGTCATTAAGCTAGGATTAGAGGGAAGATTTTCCGGCTTCAAATGTATGACCGTGTAGGAAAATAACTCGAACCCTCCAGGCAGGTGAGAGGCTCCAGTCCTATGCCCGGCCTAATTAAGCATAAACATAATTTTGTCTGAATGGACGTAGTCTGTCATGAAAAAACCTCAGCTAATCCATACAGTGCAAAGAGCTACAAGACTATTTGTTTGTCTGTGGCCTATGGATTTCCTGTTACTCTTGAAGCTTTCTGTTTAATTGCTCAGATAAGTTCACTGTACGTGGATTTCAACCCATATCTTTTGGCATGTTGGAAATGCACCTTAGCTGCTTAACCCTTTATGTCTGCTAAATAGCAGAGCTGGATCATTGCAAACATACAGATGAATTGCTGGTTGGAAATGAAACATTATTAAAAAAAAAAAAAAACACACACACACACACACAACAACATTAAATGGTTCTACATATACTTGCCGATTGTATTACAATGTCATTGAGCCACCAACATATAAAAAGTAAACACTGTTGGAGCACCATGCCCTGACTTAACCTCTTAAGGACGCAGGGCGTATGGATACGCCCTGCATCCCGAGTCCTTAAGGACGCAGGGCGTATCCATACGCCCGTGGGAATTCCGGCCCCCACCGCTAGCCGGTTGGGGACCGGAGCCGGATGCCTGCTGAAATCGTTCAGCAGGCATCCCGGCATATCGCCCAGGGGGGTCATTATGCCCCCCCATGTCGGCGATCGCCGCAGATCGCTGGACAATTCAGTCCAGCGATCTGCGGCGATTCCGGGTCAATCGGGTCTCCAGTGACCCGGTGACCCGGAATTACTGGCTGTTCGGGGCCGTCTCTGACGGCCCCGAACAGCCAGAGCCTGCAGGGGTGAGGTGGCACTGGTGTCACCTCACGATCGCCCTCATTCGTCGGCCGGATTACCGGCCGACCAATCAGGGCGCCTGCTGCGGGCGTCACTCCCGCAACCGCTCCGCCCCTCTTCCGGAGGGCGTGAGCGGGTGCGGGAAGACGACCCCGGGTGCTGGGGACCCCGATCCCCGGCGTCCATGTTGGGATCGGGGCCCCAGGAGCGACGGCGGCGGCGAGGGACAGTCCAGCGATGAAGCAACAGCAGGAGGTGAGTTACAGCCTCCTGCTGTTGCTTAGCAACAGCTCCCAGCATGCAAAAAGGGCATGCTGGGAGCTGTAGTTATGCAACAGCAGGAGGCAGACCACCACAACTCCCAGCATTCCCTTATGGGCATGCTGGGACTTATGGTTTTGCAACAGCTGGAGGCACATTATTTCTATGGAAAAGTGTACCTTCAGCTGTTGTATAACTA
The DNA here is from genome assembly GCF_029499605.1 of Hyla sarda. Lineage (NCBI taxonomy): Eukaryota > Metazoa > Chordata > Amphibia > Anura > Hylidae > Hyla > Hyla sarda. Next base: position 196,970,909 of record NC_079194.1, read on the forward strand.
CAACTACCAGCTTGCACAAACAGCTAAAGTGCATGCTGGGAGTTGTAGTGGTGCATCTGCTGGTTGCATAACTACAACTCCCAGCATGCCCGTTTGCTGTCGGTGACTGCTGAGAGTTGTAGTTTTGCAACAGCTGAAGGCACACTGGTTGTGAAACTTAGAGTTTTTTTTTTTACCTAACTCAGTGTTTCACGACCGGTGTGCCTCCAGCAGTTGCAAACTACAACTCCCAGCAGTCACCTTACACCATGCACCGTACATGCTGGGAGTTGTAGTTTTGCAACAGCTGGAGGCACACTGGTTTTGAAACACTGAGTAAGGTCACAAACTCCGTGATACATAACCAGTGTGCCTACAGCTGTTGCAAAACTAAAACTCTCAGCATGTACAGTCTGTCAGCGCATGCTGGGAGTTTTAGTTTTGCAACAGCTGGAGGTCCCCCCCAATGTGAATGTACAGGGTACACTCACATGGGCGGAGGCTTACAGTAGGTATCGGGCTGCAAGTTTGAGCTGCAGCAAATTTTCTGCAACAGCTCAAACTGCCAGCGATAAACTACTGTGAACCCCCGCCCGTGCGACTGTACCCTAAAAACACTACACTACACTACCACAAAAAATAAAATAAAAAGTAAAAAAACACTACGTATACACATACCCCTATACAACCCCCCTCCCCTCCCCAATAAAAATGAAAAACATCTGATACGCCATGGTTTCCAAAACGGAGCCTCCAGCTGTTGCAAAACAACAACTCCCAGTATTGTCGGACAGCCGTTGACTGTCCAGGCATGCTGGGAGTTTTGCAACAGCTGGAGGCCCCCTGTTTGGGAATCACTGGTGTAGAATACCCCTATGTCCACCCCTATGCAATCCCTAATTTAGGCCTCAAATGCGCATGGCACTCTCACTTTGGAGCCCTGTCGTATTTCAAGGCAACAGTTAAGGGTCACATATGGGGTATCGCCGTACTCGGGAGAAATTGGGCTTCAAATTTTGGGGGGTATTTTCTGCTTTTACCCTTTTTAAAAATGTAAAGTTTTTGGGAAAAGAAGCATTTTAGGTAAAATTTTTTTTATTTTTTTTACATATGCAATAGTCGTGAAACGCCTGTGGGGTATTAAGGTTCACTTAACCCCTTGTTACGTTCCCCGAGGGGTCTAGTTTCCAAAATGGTATGCCATGTGGGTATTTTTTGCGGTCCTGGCACCATAGGGGCTTCCTAAATGTGTCATGCCCCCAGAGCAAAATTTGCTTTCAAAAAGCCAAATGTGACTCCTCCTCTTCTGAGACCTGTAGTGCGCCAGCAGAGCACTTTTCACCCCCATATGGGGTGTTTTCTGAATCGGGAGAAATTGGGCTTCAAATTTTGGGGGGTATTTTCTGCTTTAACCCTTTGTATAAATGTACATTTTTTGGGAAACCAAGCATTTTAGGTAAATTTTTTTATTTTTTTTTACATATGCAAAAGTCGTGAAACACCTGTAGGGTATTAAGGTTCACTTTACCCCTTGTTACGTTCCCCGAGGGGTCTAGTTTCCAAAATGGTATGCCATGTGTTTTTTTTTTGCTGTCCTGGCACCATAGGGGCTTCCTAAATGCGGCATGCCCCCAGAGCAAAATTTCCTTCAAAAAAGCCAAATGTGACTCCTTCTCTTCTGAGACCTGTAGTGCGCCAGCAGAGCACTTTTCACCCCAATATGTGGTGTTTTCTGAATCGGGAGAAATTGGGCTTCAAATTTTGGGGTGTATTTTCTGCTATTACCCTTTTTAAAAATGTAAAACTTTAGGGAAACCAAGCATTTTAGGTAAAAAAAATATTTTTTTTTCTTACATATGCAAAAGTCATGAATCACCTGTGGGGTATTAAGGTTCACACTACCCCTTGTTACGTTCCCTGAGGGGTCTAGTTTCCAAAATGGTATGCCATGTGGGGTTTTTTGCAGTTCTGGCACCATAGGGGCTTCCTAAAGGTGACATGCCCCCCAAAAATCATTTGACGCTCCTTCCCTTCTGAGCCCTCTACTGCGCCCGCCGAACAATTAACATAGAAATATGAGGTATGTGCTTACTCGAGAGAAATTGGGTTTCAAATACAAGTAAAAATTTTCTCCTTTTTACCCCTTGCAAAAATTCAAAAATTGGGTCTACAAGAACATGCGAGTGTAAAAAGTGAAGATTGTGTATTTTCTCCTTCACTTTGCTGCTATTCCTGTGAAACACCTAAAGGGTTAAAACGCTTACTGAATGTCATTTTGAATACTTTCGGGGGTGCAGTTTTTATAATGGGGTCATTTGTGGGGTATTTCTAATATGAAGACCCTTCAAATCCACTTCAAACCTGAACTGGTCCCTGAAAAAAAGCGAGTTTCAAAATTTTGTGAAAAATTGGAAAATTGCTGCGGAACTTTGAAGCCCTCTGATGTCTTCCAAAAGTAAAAACTCATCAATTTTATGATGCAAATATGAAGTAGACATATTGTATATGTGAATAAAAAAAAAATTATTTTGAATATCCATTTTTCTTACAAGCAGAGAGCTTCAAAGTTAGAAAAATGCAAAATTTTCAAATTTTTCATCAAATTTTGGGATTTTTCACCAAGAAAGGATGCAAGTTACCACAAAATTTTACCACTAAGTTAAAGTAGAATATGTCACGAAAAAACAATCTCGGAATCAGAATGATAACTAAAAGCATTCCAGAGTTATTAATGTTTAAAGTGACAGTGGTCAGAATTGCAAAAAATGGCCGAGTCCTTAAGGTGAAAAAGGGCTCAGTCCTTAAGGGGTTAAAGGGTAACTCTCATCAAAAAAACTTTTGATATATTATAGATTAATGTATGCAGAATAACTTCACAATTGCATGTTATTAAAAAATATGCTTTTTTCTATTTAATTTTCCACTACCAGTCCTGGCAGCAAGCATTTCAGACTCATGCTGGAGTCCTAAACACTACGAGCTGCCAGTCTGCTTTGTTCACAAAGGAGAACACTCAGAGCTGCCAGCCTGCTTTGTTCACAGCCTGTTTGGCTGTGAACAAAGCAGGCTGGCAGCTCTGAGTGTTTAGGACTCCAGCATGAGTCATAAATGCTTGGTGACAGGACTGATCAGGAAAAATACAATAGAAAGAAGCATATTTTACATTAACATGCTATTGGAAAGTTATTCAACATTCATTAATCTAAAATATATCAAAAGTTTATTTGATGAGAGGTTCCCTTTAACATTCACCTCTCACCACCCACACTGGAACGGTCTGGATGTACAATGGATACTTGGTATAATATAATAAAATATTTATAAAAAAAACGGAACAAAATGCAAATATCTGACGCATAGAGAAGAAAATAACGGAGCACTCACCACTTTAGTAGCTGTAGACAGGTACTTCTTTATTTTTCTTTAGGTACAAAAATGATAAGACTTGAGGGTAGGGAAGGTGGACAAGATCTTGTGTGGGGGGTTCTTAGGTGCTCACACGGGGCGACGACCTTATCGCGCTGTTGCGCTTCCACGGGCCCCTGGCCAGGGGCCCGTGGAAACGCAACAGCGCGATACGAAGTACCTGTCTACAGCTACTAAAGTGGTGAGTGCTCCATTATTTTCTTCTCTATGGGACTGATTTCTGCTATTCATTGAACACGAGAAGCACCACCTGAATAGACAAGGTACTCAAAGCACAAGACGAGGCTTATTGAATAACGCACCTATCTGAACATGTTGCAAGTAGTGGTGGGATTTATTGAATTTTTATGCAGCAGAAGATCTGCAGCAGACCCCATTGAAATCAATGTAATCTTCTGCAGATTTTCTGCTGTGGAAAATTTGCCATGGAAAAACGCCACAGCATGCAGTGAATTCAAGTGTACTCTGTAGAATTTTTCCGGCTGGAGATTCCTCAGTATTGCATTAGTGGCTAAAATTTTTCAACATCTTTAAAGGGATACTCCACTGGCCAGCATTGAACTAAATGTTCCGAATGCTGTATTCGCGCTGAGGGGATCTGGCATGCCCCCTTGTGACGTCAAAGTCACACCTCCTCAATGCAAGTCTATGGGAAGGGGTGTGACAGCAGTCACCCCCTTCCCATAGACTTGCATTGAACGGGGGTATGCTGTGATATACAAGGGGGCGTGCCAGATCCCCGCAGCGTGAATACAGCATTCGGAACATTTAGTTCCATTCTGGCCAGTGGAGTACCCCATTAAGGCTGTGTCCACACTTCTGTTATTGGTTTCTAATGCTAAAAATTTAACAGTCCCTGCTATTTTTGCAGTTAAAGAGGTATCCAGTACTTAAGAACTTGTCCCCTCTCCACAGGTCAACACAGCTCTGCCTGGTCAGTGCTTTATCTCCGGCTCTCCCATAGAACCACCTCTCTGTACAGTGGTCGACACAGCTCCATACACTGAGCGGTATCTGCTCAGTGCATGGGGAGAACCAGGGAAGTCCCAGCTGCCAGATGCATCACAATCAGACACTTATCCCCTCTGCCATGGATAAAGGATAAGTTCTTAATTACTGGAGTACCTATATAACTCCTTAAAGGGGTACTCCACTGGCCAGCGTTCTGAAGTAAATGTCCTGAACGCTGTTTTCGCGCTGCAAGGGTTGGCCCCTTGTGACATCACGGTCACGCCCCCTCAATGCCCCCTTAACGCCCAACCCCCGCAGTGCGAAAACAGTGTTCAGAACATTTACTTCCGAACGCTGGCCAGTGGAGTACCCCTTTAAGGACAAAAGGCTTACCTGTACGCCCTTGTCCCTCTATCCTTATATAATGCAGGGTCAGGAGCGATGATGCCCGGCATTAACCCCTTAAAATTAAAAATTAAAAAAAGCAACTCAGCGGAGCTGATCGGGACCACCGCTGTAAAACCGCAGTGTCCCAATTAGCTAAGAGGACAGCGGGAGGGCCCCTACTTGCCTCCTCACCATCCGTTTGTTGCTAGGATGCCTTAATAGGGTACTTCAGGGGAAAACTTTTTTTTTTAAATCAACTGGTGCCAGAAAGTTAAACAGATTTGTATATTGCTTCTATTAAAAAATCTTAATCCTTCTAGTACTTATTAGCTGCTGAATACTACAAAGGAATTTATTTTCTTTTTGGAACACAGAGCTCTCTGCTGACATCATGACCACAGTGCTCTCTACTGACATCTCTGACAATTTTAAAAACTGTCCAGAGTAGGAGAAAATCCCCATAGCAAACATATGCTGCTCTGAACAGTTCCTAAAATGGACAGAGATGTTAGCAGAGAGCACTGTGGTCATGATGTCAGCAGAGGGCTCTGTGTTCCAAAAAGGAAAGAAATTCCTTTGTAGTATTCAGCAGCTAATAAGTACTAGAAGGATTAAGATTTTTTAATAGAAGTAATTTACAAATCTGTTTAACTTTCTGGCACCAGTTTATTTTTTTTTAAAGTTTTCCACCGGAGTACCCCTTTAAATAGTATTTAATAGTATTGCATGTAATAGTCCCCTATGGAGACTATAAAATGGTGTAAATAAATAAATAAATAAATAAATAAAAGTTAATAAATGTGAATTAACCTCTTCCCTAATAAAAGTTTGAATCATCTCCCTTTTGGTATTTTTTTTACGTAAACACCATTAAATGGCAGAGTACAAAATTGCGTATTTATGGTCACTTTGTATACCTTAAATTTTTTTTATAAAAACCGATCAAAAAGTCCCATCAAAACAAAATGGTACTGATAAAAACTACAGATCGTGGCGCAAAAAATTAGCCCTCACACTGCCCTGTATACGGAAACATTAAAAAGTTATAGAGGTCAGGAGAGGACATTTTCAAACGTACTAATTTTGGTGCAAAAAGTTATCATTTTTTTGACAGAAGTAAAACAAAATCAAACCTATATCAATTGGGTATCAATTTAATCATATGAACCTACAAAATAAAGATAAGGTGTCTTTTTTACCGAAAAGTGCACTGCGTAGAACCGGAAGCCCCAAAAGTTACAGAATGGCACGTGTTGTGAAATTTTTCACCACAAATATTTTTCCTTCTGGTTAAGCTGTAGATTTTGTGGTGAAATAATTGATGTCAGTACAAAGTACAATTGGTGGCTCAAAAAATAAGCCCTTATATGGGTCTGTAGGTGGAAAATTTAAAGGGTTATGATTTATAGAAGGTGAAGAGGAAAAAACGAAAGTGCAAAAATGATAGGGGTTAAAGGGATTATCCAGGAAAAGAACAACAGATTTCTTCAAAACAGCACCTTACCTGTCCTCAGGTTGTGTGTGGTATTGCAGCTCAGTTCCATTGACGTATATGGAGACAAGCTGTATTACCACACAAGCAAGTGTGGTGCTGTTATTTTTGGGAAGAAATGTGCTCTGTTTTTCTAATCTAGGATAACCCCCTTTAAAATACTGTAACCCTGATAAAAACCTATTGGACCTTATTAAAATCTATAGTCATCTGTATCTGCTTGAAAAAGGATCAAACACAGCTGTCAGGGCTTAGTTAAAGGGTACTCCAGTGGAAAACATTTTTTTTTTTAAATCAACTGGTGCCAGAATACAGATTTGTAAATTAGTTCTATTAATCCCTTAAGGATTTAGCGTTTTTCCGTTTTTGCATTTTCATTTTTTCCTCATCACCTTCTAAAAATCCTAACGCTTTCAATTTTGCACCTAAAAATCCATATAGCTTATATTTTGCGCCACCAATTCAACTTTGCAGTGACATTAGTCATTTTACCAAAAAGTCCATGGCGAAACGGAAAAAAAATTCATTGTGCGACAAATTGAAGAAAACATTTCATTTTGTAAATTTTGGGGGCTTCCGTTTCTAAGCAGTGCATTTTTTGGTCAAAATGATACCCTATCTTTATTCTGTAGGTGCATACGGTTAAAATGATACCCTACTTATATAGGTTTGATTTTGTCGCGCTTCTGAAAAAAATCTACATGCAGGAAAATGTATCCGTTTTAAATTGTCATCTTCTGACCCCTGTAACTTTTTTATTTTTCCACGTAAGGGCCGGTATGAGGGCTAATTTTTTTGCGCCGTGTTCTGAAGTTTTTATCAGTACCATTTTTGTGTTGATCGGACTTTTTGATTGCTTTTTATTCATTTTTTTATGATATAAAAAGTGACCAAAAATATGCTATTTTGGACTTTGGAATTTTTTTTGCGCATACGCCATTAACCGTGCGGTTTAATTAATGATATAATTTTATAGTTCGAACATTTACACACGCGGCGATATCTCATTTATTTTTACTTCCACCGTTTTTTTTTTTATGGGAAAGGGGGGGGGGATTAAAACTTTTATTAGGGAAAGGGTTAAATGAACTTTGTTAACTTTCTTTTTCACTTTTTTTTTTGCAGTGCTATAGCTCCCATAGGGACCTATAACACTGCATGCACTGATCTATCATGCTGATCCCTGCAAAGCCATAGCTTTGCACAGATCAGCGAGATAGGGGCTCCATTTCTCAAGCCTGTAGCTCAGGCTTGGAGCAATCAAACCCCGATCGGAACATCGCGATTTTATCGCGATGTCCCGATCAGCCCCACTGAGCTGCCGGGAAGCGTTTACTTTCGTTTTCAGATGCGGCGATCAACTTTGATTGCTGCGTCTGAAGGGTTAACAGCGTGGCACAACGATCGGTGCCGCACGCTGTTAGCCCAGTGTCCCAGCTATCGTTAGCAGCCGGGACCGACCCGGTGTGATATGGGGTCATGGCGTGACCCTGTTTTTCACACAAGGATCGGGCTCAGGGCGTACAGGTACGCCCTGAGTCCTTAAGAGGTTAAAAAAATCTTTACCCTTCCAGTACTTATTGGTACGTTCACACGGGTGGATTTATTTGTGGGTTTCCCGCTGCGTATTTGAAAGGGGGCGGGCTCTTCTCAGCTGTCCGTAGCAGTTTTTCCGCTGCGGAAAATCTGCTGCAGACAGCCGAGAAAAGCCCGCCCACTTTCAAATACGCAGCGGGAAACCCCCAAATAAATCTGCCCGTGTGAACCTACCCTATTAGCAGCTTTATGCTACAGAGGAAATTCTTTTCTTTTTTAATTAATTTTTTTGTCTTGTCCACAGTGCTCTATGCTGACACCTGATGCCCGTATCAGGAACTGTTCAGAGCAGGAGAAAATCCCCATTGCAAACCTATGCTGCTCTGGACAGTTCCTGACACGGACTGAAATTCAAAAAGGAAAGAATTCCCTCTATATCATACAGCTGCTAATAAGTACTGAAAGGATTAAGATTTTCGAATAGAAGTAATTTACAAATCTGTTTAACTTTCTGGCACCAGTTCATATGTTTGCTGTGGGAATCTTCTCCTGCTCTGGACAGTTCCTGAAATGGACAGAGGTGTCAACAGAGAGCAATGTGGACAGGCAGAAAAGAAATCCAAAAAGAAAAGAACTGCCTCTGGAACATACAGCTGCTGATAAGTACTGGTGATTTAAAAAAGATTATTTTCCACTGGAGTACCCTTTTTAAGATCCCAAGTTCCAAACAGGATGTGCTGCACCTGACACGTTTCGCGATCAGTTGCCCTTAGTCATAGTGTGCAAACAATACAGAAAGTGATGCTTAAAATATTCTACAGATGGGTCACGTGTTTGAGATGTCACAGTACTGAGTTATGCAATAGAAAAGTAAAAAACCCAGACTGGAATAAACATATTTAACTTACTCTACACATTGGTTAAAGGGGTATTCCAGGCAAAACCTTTTTTTATATATATCAACTGGCTCCGGAAAGTTAAACAGATGTGTAAATTACTTCTATTAAAAAATCTTAATTCTTCCAATAGTTATTAGCTTCTGAAGTTGTTTGGATAGGGGATAAGATGTCTAAGTGCCGGAGTACCCCTTTAATATATAATATAAGTAATTTACAAATCTGTACAAAGAAAAGAGAATGTACGTGCACTCACCGGTTAGCGGAGACAACTTGGTGTAGGAGTCCGATTCACGGGGAGCTGGATCACAGTATCAGCACAGGTGTTGTGGCGCTCAGAGGCTACGTAGGCAGTTTCACACATGAATGCGTGCTTCTTCCGGCCGGAAGAAGCACGCATTCACGTGTGAAACTGCCGGCATAGCCTCTGAGCGCCACAACACCTGCGCATATGCTGTGATCCAGCTCCCTTTGAACCGGACTCCTACACCGAGTTGTCTCCGCTAAGCGGTGAGTGCACGTACATTCTCTTTTCTTTGTAAAGATTTGATACTTCATACTTTCGTATGTGCACCCCACAGGAGATGCGACTATAGGTTGCCGATACTGGGCTGCATCGTAACTAAGGTAAAGTTGCTTCTTGGGTGCCCTCTCCTTTCTCATCTCATTACTATTCTTAATTTACAAATCTGTAAAACTTTCTGGCACCAGTTGATTAAAAAAAAAAAAAAAAGTTTTCCACCGGAGTAAACCTTTAACCTCTTAAGGACAGGTACGCCCTATGCCCAGTCCCTGTGCTTAAAACGGGGTCACACCAGATTGGTCCTGACTGCTATTCATAGCCGGGACCCTGTGCTAACAGCGCTCGTCACCGATCGTTGTGCCGCGCGCAATTAACCCTTCAGACGCGGCGAACAAAGTTGACCGCCACGTCTGAAAGTGAAAGTAAACGCTTCCCGGCAGCTCAGTCGGGCTGACCGGGACTATCGCGATTAAATCGTGATGTTCCGATCAGCTAGGACGCGAGCGGAGGTCCCCTTACCTGTCTCTGCCACGTCCGATCTGGGTTTGATTGCTCCAAGTCTGAGCTACAGGCTTGAGCAATCAAGCCCCTATCTTGCTGATCCATGCAAAATTATGGGAGCTATAACATTGCAAAAAAAAGTTTAAAAAAAAAATGTTAACACATTTCATTTAACCCCTTCCCTAATAAAAGTTTGAATCACCCCCCTTTTCCCATAAAAAAAAACTGTGTAAATAAAAACAAACATATGTGGTATTGCCGAGCGCGGAAATGTCCGAACTATAAAAAGATATCGTTAATTTAATTGCGCGTTCAATGGCGTACGTGGAAAAAAATTCCAAAGTCCAAAATAGCGTATTTTTGGTCACTTTTTTTATCATGAAAAAATGAATAAAAAGCGATCACAAAGTCTGTTCAATACAAAAATGGTACCAATAAAAACTTCAGAACACGGCGCAAAAAATGAGTCCTCATACCGCCCTGTACGCGGAAAAATAAAAAAGTTATAGGGGTTAGAATATGAGAATTTTTAACATATAAAGTTACCTGCATGTAGTTATGATTTTTTTCCGAAGTACGACAATATCCAACCTATATATGTAGGGTATCATTTTAACCGTATGGGCCTACAGAATAAATTTAAGGTGTTATTTTCACCGAAAAATGAACTGCATAGAAACGGAAGCCCCCAAAATTTACAAAAGGAAATTTTTTCTTCAATTTTGTCGCACAATGATTTTTTTTTCCATTTTGCCGTGCATTATTGGGTAAAATGTCTACTGTCACTGCAAAGTAGAATTGGTGGCGCAAAAAATAAGCCACAATATGGAATTTTATGTGCAAAATTTAAAGCGTTATGATTTTTAGAAGGGGATGAGGAAACAATGACAATGCAAAAATGGAAAAACGCTGAGTCCTTAAGGGGTTAGGATATTATCAAGCAGTCAGTGGCTATGATAAGCTGGAGCTCTGTATAGAAGGCTGTATAGTTGGTGCTAGTACCCAGGCCAGATAAAAGCATAGCTAGTGACTACATGGTCTGATAATCCCTCTCTGCTGTGAACTGACATCTCCACTGCACTTCTATTCACTCCCACTGACAGGGCACAAATCCCTGCATTTCATCATATTTCTCTGCGTAGGAAAGATGACCCATCTAATCTCAAGAAGCCAAGTTTAAAATAAGAGGAATCTAACAAGAAGATGTAAAGAAGCACAGAAAACATTGGTAAGGCTAAGTTTCTACTTGGGTTTCTGTCCTGCATTTTTTGGTTTGAAAAAAGCACAAGAAAAAAACGCCTGAAAAAACACCACTGCAATTTCCTGCATCTGGCGTTTTTTCTGGCGTTTTTTAATTTTAGTGGAAATTGCATTTGTGGCCCCTTTGGTGTTTTATTTAATTTTTTTTTTTTTTTGGTACCCAAAATTAGTTGGGTACCAAAAAAAATAAATAAAAAAAAATAAAAATACGGTAGTGATGGAAAAAAAATGTTTAACGTTATATTTTTTATAACAAAATTTTTATTAATTTTTAATAAAGTGTGTTTCACTATTTTTTCTCTCTTTTTTGACATTTTTTTAGGTAGTACTACTACTCCCAGCATGGAACAAAATGTTCCATGATGGGAGTAGTAGTACCTGTACTAATAGCCATATCACCCAATGCGATCGTCCATAATATAGCAGAGATGTGGAGCGGCTCTATACAGCGCTCGCAGCTCTGCACTATACTCCGACCAGTGATGTGAATAGAACATCATTCATTCATATTTCCCTCTGAGAGCTGTGATTGCCCGCCCAGAGTGGGGATTGGCCAGATGGTTGCAGCCAATCACAGCTCTCAGAGGGAAATATGAATGAATGATGTTCTATTCACATCACTGGCCGGAGTATAGTGCAGAGATGTGAGCGCTGTATACAGCCACTCCACATCTCTGCAATAGAAAGAACGATCACAGCGGATGTCAGGAGTGATACCCACTGTGCTCTGTCCTTAACTGCAGGTACTACTGCTCCCATTATGGAGCACACTCTGTTCCATTTTGGGAGCAGTAGTACCTGCAGTTAAGGAAAGATCACAGCAGATGTCACTTCTGACACCAGTTGTGATCCTCCTGTATAATGTATAGATGCGTCCGACCGCTCTTCTATGGTCCCCTGCACTGACGTATATAGACACATTTCCCACAGAGAGGAAATATGAAAAGGTGTATATATACATCAGTGCAGGGGACCATAGAAGAGAGGCCAGCCGCATTTATACATCGTACAAGAGGATCGCAATGGAACCCGGGGCGATCTGTCAATTAGTACAGGTACTACTACTCCCATTATGGAACAGTGTGTACCACCTAAAAAATAAAGAATAAAAAGTGATAAAAAAAAACACACACACTACATTTTATTATTGTCGGCTATATTTTTAGTGCCCTGCCCACACACAAATTGATCCCTGTTTAAAAATTAATAAAAAGATTTTTGTTATAAAAAATTTACATTTAGTTGAATACAATTTTTCCATTACTACTGTATCTTTTTTATAATTTTTTAATGGTACCCTAAGAAATTTTATAAAAAAAGGTATTTCCATGACTTTTTTGGATCGCTAAAAGAGAATAAAAACCGCCTGAAAAAACGCCAAAGTTAAAACGTACATTTTCTTGGCATCTTTTTTACTCCCATAGACGATTTCAGGGAAAAAAAAAACGCCAACCTGAAAAACGCCAAGTGGAAAAATAATTTTGCGATTTCTCATTGATTTACAGCTAACATCTGGCCGCAGCGGTTTTTTGGCCGAAAAAAATGCCATGCGGCAGAATGGGCGTTTTTCTTGGCGTTTCAAAAAAAAAAAAAAACAAGTAGAAACTTACAAAAAAAAAATATATGTTTTATAAGGTTAAAGGCTTATTTTTTCTAGCCAACACTGGATCAAAGTAAAATAAAAAGCAAGAAAGCAAGTTCAGTGCAACAAAAGTGCGCCAAATATTCTGCAATATGTAACATCTGAATATGTTACATAATGCAAAAAAATGGAGCAAAATATTGTGTGATCTGCAGTGCTTTTTTTGCTACTATCATGAAACCGGTTGACACTAAGACTAAGTTCACACTGCAATAAATTTCTACACATATTCTTTTTCCCGCGCACATATTTGTCTGTAATGGGTGAAAAAACTGCACACAAAAAAATGTGTCCCCCCCCCCCCCCCCCATTTTTGGGGGGTAATAATGTGTGAACATAAAATATCATACATTGGAAAATTTTTGTTTGAACTATGCCTTAGTGTCAAAAAGTTTTATGACAGTAGCAAAATGGGTCTGTTTATTTTCACAAAAGACACCAATGATTTTGGCACTGCAGCTTAGTTATATTCATTTTAAAGGGGTACTCTGGTGTAAAAATATTTTTTAAATCAACTGGTGCAAGGAAGTTAAACAGATTTGTAAATTACTTATATTTAAAAATATTAATCCTTCCAGTACTTATTAGCTGCTGTATGCTCAAGTTGTTTAGTTCTTTTCTGACTACAGTGCTCTCTACAGACACCTCTGTCCATGTCAGGATCTGTCCAGGGCAGGAGAGGTTTGCTATGGGGATTTGCTCCCACTATGGGGATTTGCTCCCACTGGAAAGTTCCTGTCATGGGCAGAGGTGTCAGCAGAGAGCACTGTGGTCAGACAGAAAATAAATTAAAAAAAGAAAAGAACTTCCTCTGGAGCATACAACAGCTGATAAGTACTGGAAGGATTAAGATTTTTAAATAGAAGTCATTTGCAAATCTATTTAACTTTCTGGCACCAGTTGATTAAAAAAAAATATATATATTGTTTTCCACTGGCATACCCCTTTAACGCATTTATTTTTTCAACTGCAGAACCACATGAGGGCTTCTTTTTGCAGGACTTTGTAATGACTTCATGTTACCACAAAATATAGTGCAAAGCAGAAAAATAAATTAGGTAACAAAAAAAAAAAAAAGTCCATGATTATGGTCATATAAAACCAAATTGTGTTGAATTACGTTCTACTTGCCCACATGGATGTACATGCTTTTAAAGATGTTAAAAAAAAAAGTCAATATTTTACTGAAGCAACTCATTGCTGGAGTATTTCTATCGAAAATCACATTTCTGGATCTATGGCCGCAGCTACAGGCTATGTGTGCAGGAGGAGAATTAGAAAGTGTAGGAGCCGGTGTGTGCACAGACTATTGGGTAGGTTTATCAAAACCTGTGCAGAGGAAGAATGGTGCAGTTACCCATTTTAAAAAGTCCTCAGAAAAATGAAGAACACAATATGATTGTTTGCCATGAGCAACTGCACCACTTCTACACAGGTTTTGATAAATCTCCCTTTTTTTAATCTCTGTTTATTTTTATTGTAAATAAAATGCAATGTTTTAAATGTTAATTTTACACTGTTCACTGTGCGTTAATATTGACATGTTATCTGTATTCATCGGCTTGATGCAATTACAATAATACCCTTTTGTTTCTGCCATGTTCTACTACTTTAAAAAAAATGTACATAAAAATAAACTTATATTGCTATTTTGTACCCCTATAACTTATTTCTTTGTTTTTCTGTCTACAAAGCTTTAGTTTTTATTGGTGCCATTTATGCATTGTTTGCACTGTTGTAGAGCACAATGCACTACTAGAGCATACTAGTGTATTTCAGTGTACTGTCTTTTTACCAGTCTTGTATTACACACCATTTCTGTACATAGGAAGTGGTGTAAAAGCTTTAATTGGCACTACCATTAATACACATTTTTGCTATTGCACTCCTTATGGTTAATACAAAATGTTTCTACTGTACTTTGTTTATAAAAAAAAAAAGAAGTTTTCTATGTTTTATTTGTGTTTTTAAAAAGCTGCCCCTAGGTGTCCCCCTTCTTGTCCAGGGCACCCCCCCCCCCCCATCTCTTGCACAGACTTTGGACTCCTGCTGGCCTTGCAGAAGTCCAAAATCAGAAAATGCAGTCTGGAGTGCTGAGGGGGGGCTGTGCGACCTTAGCCAATCATAGCTCATCTCACATAGAATGTGTCGGCAGATAAGAACCATTTGGGCCATCTAGTCTGCCCAATAATCTGAATACTATGAATAGTCCCTCACCCTATCTTATATGAAGGATAGCCTTATGCTTACCCCATGCATGTTTAAACTCCTTCACTGTATTTGCAGCGACCATCTCTGAAGGAAGGCTATTCCATGCATCCACTACTCTCTCAGTAAAGTAATACTTCCTCATATTACTTTTTAACCTTTGACCCTCTAATTTAAAACGATTTCCTCTTGTGGTAGTTTTTCTTTTTTTAAATATGCTCTCCTCCTTTACCGTGTTGATTCCCTTTATGTAATCCATGTACTAGTTTAGTAGCTCTTCTCTGAACTCTCTCTAGAGTATTTATATCCTTTTGGAGATACGGCCTCCAGTACTGAGCACAATACTCCAAGTGAGGTCTCACCAGTGTTCTGTACAGCAGCATGAGCACTTCTCTCTTTCTACTGCTTATACCTCTCCATATACAACCAAGCATTCTGCTAGCGTTTACTGCTGCTCTATTACATTGTCTTCCTTCCTTTAAGTCTTCTGAAATAATTACTCCTAAATCCCTTTCCTCAGATACTGAGGTTAGGACTGTGTCAAATATTTTATATTCTGCCCAAAGGTTTTTACGCCCCAGGTGCATTATCTTTTACTTATCCACATAAAATTTCAGTTGCCAAAGTTCTGATTATTCTTCTAGTTTGCCTAAATCCTTTTCCATTTGGCGTAAATCAACCCTGTTACATATGTTTGTGTCATCAGCAAAAGTTTTCCCCTGTATGACTTCAGATGATGTCACGCCTGCTGGGGAACACCCCTTCACAGACTGTGAATGTGACTGAGCAGAAAATACAGAACAATATCAAGGTAGAAAACTAAATAATAATACAAATGAAGGCAAAGGGTGGTTTATCATGATGGGGCAGTGAACTGGGAGGATTATAAAATTTAGCAAGATATCATAACAGGTACTCTTTAAGAACATTCCCAAACCCTTTGAAACATGAGCGGGTGTGGATTTGAGATATAGATTACATCACCTTCTGTAAGGCTACAGGCAGCCACTTCCCATTCTGATAAGTTCAGCCCATTTTGCAAAAAAATGAGGTGTGCACTGAAAAGTTTGACTTCTGTAAGCCAAAATTTGGCAGGCAAGATTTTATAAATCCCCCAAGTCTTGTTCTACTTGAAACTTGTCAGTATCTACACCACCACTGTAACAACAATCTGGTTCACTAGTTTGGTACTGGAGGTATGCGTTAATCCTGCATCTATGATCTATCTATCTATCTATCTATCTATCTATCTATCTATCTATCTATCTTTCTATCTATCTATCTTATCCAGAAACCACACCAGCATAGACATCTGGGGAATGGTATATGGTTCTGAAGGACAGGTCATCCCCTGAGTTACTATATCACACTTGGTGGGAATAACATTAAAACGCTCTTTCCTCTTGTGAGCTTTAAGCCATAAACCCATCTGCTGTATCTAACACCACACAAGTGAGAAATAGAGATGCAAGGTCAAAAGATGAATCTTGAAGAACTGCATAGAAGAATGAGTCCTCAGTGAACTCTTACTTCTTTGCAATGGGATTTGTGTCCCCATAGTCTCCATGTTTGGGAAATAAACCATAACCATGTTAAGATTTAGGATTTTCTCCCCAAATCTGACCTCTGCTGGGTTATCAGATTAAACCACTTAAGGACCGAGCCTATTTTCCTTTTTTGGATTTCTGTATTTTCCTCTTTGTAGTCTAATAGCCATACTTATTTACATTTTCTATCTACAGGGCCTTGTGAGGGCTTTTTTTTTATGTACTTTTATTGTACTTTGTAACAACATTACTTATTTTTGTTACGTTATGCGCTCCGTCCGCACACGCTGGCCGTGAGCGCACCGTCCCATTACCTGTTGCTGCCGGCGGGGCTGGGATTCACATAGCGGGACGCGCCAGCATGCGAATCCCAGTCCATCACTCACCTGGTGCTTCTCCTGCCCCCACCTCTGCCTCTCTGCTCCAGCACGCGTGTCCCTGTCCCCTTAGGCCGTGCGTGCCGGAGCTTTAAGATTTAAAGGGCCAGTGCACCCATTAGTGAAGTAACACCTGTGGCTCATTGATAAATTCATCCACCTCCCACACTTCCCTGACAGATCTTTGTTGTCCTAGAGGCTTAGAGAAAGCATTCCTTTGTATTGCCTTGCTGTGTATCATAACCTTGCTCCGTGACCTGACCTTGCTCCTTTGCCACCTGCCTACTGACTATTTGCTACATTCCTGACTATGCTACTGTGCCGCCTGCCCTGAACTGAAAAAACAAATAATAATCTTTTTATTGTCCCCTATAGATTTTTTTATGTTTTCACCTACGGAGCTTAGTTTAGGTTTATTTTTTGCGCTATGAGCTGTAGTTTTTAACGGTACTATATTTGTATAGTTCCATCTTTTTGATCACTTTTTATTAAATTTTTCTGGTATGTAATGTAACCAAAAATCAGCAATTTTGGTGTTTGGATTTTTTTTGCAATTACGCCACTGACCGTGCAGGATCAGGACTATAATCTAATAGTTCGGCCAATTACGTTTATTTACGTTTTTACTCTGTTTTATTTTAAATTGGGAAATTTTTATTGGGGTTTTTAAATTTTTTTACACATTTTTTTGCCCGTATTATATGCTATCATTAGAGGGCTTACATAGATCAATGTAATGTCTAAGGCAGCCTTCAATAACCACTGATCCATGAAAGCCACAGGAGCACAGGTAAGGCCCCGGGCTTCCACAGCAACCCACTGGCAACCTGCAATGGGTCCCCCAGATACCAAGGTTTACCAGCATTTAATGTTTAAATTCTGTGATCATTACTGATCATGGCATTTAACAACTTAAATGACAGACATTGGAGCAATTTCTGATGTCCATCTTCTGCCAGTTATACCCATGGGCCCGACTCGCGGGCCTGTGTTATGTTCCCCTCACCAGACCTATGACATACCAGTACATTATGGGTGGGGAAGGGGTTAAAAATGTTTTACTTTTTTAAAGAAAACAAGCTGGGTACCCGGCATTGCCCGGTTTTTCCTACCTTATCCTTGTGGGAGGAAAAGCAACAAAGGAGGAAGCTATTGTCCTCATATCCCATCCCCAAATCCTGACCCCATATCCCCTCCTCATATCCCGACCCCAAATCCCCTCCTTATATTCCAACCTCATATCCTGTCCTCATATCATGTTCTCATATCCCGTCCTCATGAGAGATGAGCGAACTTACAGTAAATTTGATTCGTCACGAACTTCTCGGCTCGGCAGTTGATGACTTTTCCTGCATAAATTAGTTCAGCCTTCAGGTGCTCCGGTGGGCTGGAAAAAGTGGATACATTCCTAGGAAAGAGTCTCCTAGGACTGTATCCACCTTTTCCAGTCCGAGGGAGCACCGGAAAGCTGAACTAATTTATGCAGGAAAAGTCATCAACTGCCGAGCCGAGAAGTTCGTGACGAATCAAATTTACGGTAAGTTCGCTCATCTCTAGTCCTCATATCCCGTCCCCATATCCTATCCCCATATCCCGACCCCATATCACAACCTCATATCCTGTCCACATATCCCGTCCCCATATCCCGACCCCATAGCCCATCCCCATGTCCCGACCTCATATCTCATTCTCATATCCCGTCCTCATATCCCGTTCTCATATCCCGACCTCATATCCAGTCCTCATATCCCATCCCCATAGCTAATCCTCATTTCTAATCCTCATATCCCGTCCTCAGGTGGGGCTGCTTTGTGGTAAAGATATTGTAATCTGAAAATAAAAGAGGTGTGGCTTAAAAGGTGGGTGTGTCTTTTTGAGATGGGGTGTGGCTTACCAGCTGGACTGACACATTCACCAGGAGATGCAGAGCGGAGCTTGTGGAGTAAGGCACAATAAGTCCTATATACTTGCATGGGACTTGAAACAAAAACCCCATCCTTCACATATGGGGGCAGGTTAGGCGTTAATTTAACTATTATATATTTTTATTTGACATGTAAGTAACATGTGACCAAGTATTATCAAAATATCTCCAGCTGTTTGGAAGTTATGCAGTAACCGTAATTTCCCATAAACTTGTATGGGACTTTAAATAAAAACCCTGACCCTGGAAAATGGGTGTGGGTAAGGGTTAAATTACCTATCCTATGTTTGTTGTTGACCTATAAATAACATGTGTGCCAAGTTTCATGCTAATATCTTTAGCGGTTTGGACGTGATGCTGAAACATACACACGTACACACATACATACACACATTGAGATATATGTATATATATATATATATATATATATATATATATATATATATATATATTAGCTGAGTACCTGGCGTTGCCCGTTTTTTCCTTCCTAATCCTTGGCCGGGAGGAAAGTCAACAAAGGAGGAAGCTATTGACTTCATATCCCATCCTTATATATTGTTGTCATATCCCATCCTCATATCTCAACCTCCTATCCTGTCCTCATATCCCGACCTCATATCACATCCTCATATCCCGACCTCATATCACATCCTCATATCCCATCATCATATCTCGACCTCATACCCTGACCTCCTATCCCGTCCTCATATCTCGACCTCATATCCCTTCCTCCTATCCCAACCTCCAATCTCAACTTCATATCCCGTCCTCATATCCCGACCTCCAATCTCGACCTCAAATCCCGACCTTCAATCCCGACCTCCTATCTCGACCTCAAATCCTGTCCTCATATCCCGTTCTAATATTCCGACCTCCTATTCCGTCCTCCTATCTCGACCTCATACCCCGTCCTCATATCCTATCCTCATATCTTGACCTCCTATCCCGATCTTGTATCCCAACCTCAAATCCCGACCTCTAATCTTTATCTCATATCCCGTCCTCATATCCCAACCTCCTATCCCACCCTCCTATCTCAACCTCATATCCTGACCTCATATGCCATCCCCATATCTCGACATCCTATCCTGTCCTCATTTCCTGTCCTCATATCCCGTTCTAATATCCCGACCTCCTATTCCATCCTCCTATCTCGACCTCATACCCCGTCCTCATATCCCATTCTCATATCTTGTCCTCATATGCCAACCTCCTATCCTGTCCTCCTATCTCGACCTCATATCCTGACCTCATATACCAACCTCATATCCCATCCTCATATCCCGACCTCATATCACGTCCCGTCTTTGTGAGATGGGGTATAAGCTGGACTGACACATTCACCAGGAGATGCAGAGCGGAACTTGAGGAGTAAAGTACTGGAAGTCCCATATACTTGCAAAGACCCATCATTTATATAAGGGTGTAGGTAAGGGTTAATTTAACTATTCTATCTTTTTATTTGACATATAAGTAATATGTGTACTAGTGTTGCTCGCGAATATTCGCAATACGAATTTTAGTATTTAGAATTTTATAGCGCTATATATTCGTAATTATGAATATTCTTTTTTTTTTTTTTTCACAGTACACATCACAGTGATCACCCCTCTCTGCTTCCAGCTTGTGTGGTGTAAGAAGGCTCTAATACTACTGTGTGAGACTGGTGTGCAAATTTTCGCATATGCGAAAATTAGTATATGCAGATTTTCGCATATACGAATTTTTGCTTATGCTAATTTTGTATATGCTAATTTTTGCATATGTTATTTTTCGCATACGCGAATTTTCGCATATGCGAAAATAAAACGGGAATATTACAAATATGCGAATATTCGCGAATATATGACGAATATTCGTCCATATATTCGCGAATATTCGCGAATTTGAATATGGCCTATGCCGCTCAACACTAATGTGTACCAGATATTACTGAAATATCTCCATCCGTACGGAAGTTATGTGGGAACATATATTTCCCATAGACTTTAATGGGATAAAAACCCCGACCCTGGCAAATGGGGTGGGTAAGGGTTAAATCACCTATCCTATGTTTGTTGTTGACAGATAAGTAACATGTGTGCCAAGTTTCATGTTAATATCTTTAGCCATTTGGACGTGATGCTGGAACATACACACATACACATATTGAGTTTTATATATATACTAGCTGTGTACCCGGTGTTGCCCGGTTTTTCCTTCCTAATCCTTGTTGGGGAGGAAAATAAACAAAGGAGGAAGCTTTTGAGTTCATATCCCGTCCTCATATGTTGTTGTCATATCCCAACCCCATATTGCGACCTTCTGTCCCGAGGAGTAACATATTTTCCATAGACTTGTATAGGACTTCAAACATAAACCCCGCCCCTGGCAAATGGGGGTGAGTAAGGGTTAAATCACCTATCCTATGTTTGTTGTAGACATATAAGAAACATGTGTGCCAAGTTTCACATTAATATCTTTAGCTGTTTGGAAGTTTTTGTGGAACATACACACATACATACACACATACATACACACACACACACGTTGAGTTTTATATATATAGACTAGCTGAGTACCCGGTGTTGCACGGTTTTTCCTTCCTAATCCTTTTTGGGGAGGAAAATAAACAAAGGAGGAAGCTTTTGACTTCATATGCAGTCCTCATATATTGTTGTCATATCCCGACCCCACATCCCGACCTCCTATCCCGACCTCCTATCCCGACCTCCTATCCCGCCCTCCTATCTTGACCTCCTATCTCGACCTCCTATCCCGTCCTCCTATCCCAACTTCCTATCCAGACCTCCTATCCCGTCCTCATATCCCGTCCTCCTATCCCGACCTCCTATCCCGTCCTCATATCTCGACATCCTATCTTGACCTCCTATCCCATCCTCCTATCTCGAACTCCTATCCAGACCTCCTATCCCGTCCTCCTTTCTGTCCTCATATTTCGACCTCCTATCTCGACCTCCTATCCAGACCTTCTATTCCGTCCTCATATACCGTCCTCCTATCTTGTCCTCCTATCCCGACATCCTATCCTGACCTCCTACCCGACCTCCTATCCCGACCTCCCATCCCGTCCTCATATCCTGACTCGTAATATGTGTACTAGGTAATGAAATAGCTCCAGCCTAACGGAAATTAGATGGGAACATACATTTCCCATTGATTTGCATGGGACTTTAAAAAAAAAACCTGACCCTCACAAATGGGGGTAGTTAAGGGTTGAATTAACTATCCTATATTTTAAGTGGACATATAAGTAACATGTGACCAAGTATTTTAGAAATATCTCCAGCCGTTTGGAAGTTATGCAGTAACATATGTTTCCTATTGACTTGCATGGGACTTTAAACATAAGCCCCGCCCCTGGCAAATGGGGGTGAGTAAGGGTTAAATTACCTATCCTATGTTTGTTGTTGACATATAAGTAACATGTGTGCCAAGTTTCATGTAAATATCTTTAGCCGTTTGAAAGTTTTTGTGGAACATACATACATACATACATACATACATGCATACATATATACATACATACACACACACGTTGAGTTTTATATATATATATACACACACTAGCTGAGTACCCGGCGTTGCCCGGTTTTCCCTTCCTAATCCTTGTTGGGGAGGAAAATCTACAAAGGAGGAAGATTTTGACTTCATATCCAGTCCTCATATATTGTTGTCATCAGGGCCGTTTGAAGAAATTTTGGGGCCCCAAGCAAAATGGACATGGAGGCCCCCCCCCCCCTTGATGTTCACACACGTCATGCTCTAGGGCCGGCATCTGGACATAGTAACGCTGGCCCTTGAATTCTGGGAGCCCGACGTGAGCGTATGTCGATACAAGGCCCCACATTAGGTGCAGCACAGTTCCCCCCACGTTAGGTGCGGCACAGTTCCCCCCCCATTAGGTGCAGAACAGTTCCCCCCACGTTAGGTGTGGCACAGTTCCCCCCACATTTGGTGTGGCACAGTTCCCCCCACATTTGGTGCAGCAGAGTTCCCCCCACATTAGGTGCAGCAGAGTTCCCCCCACATTAGGTGCAGCAAATTGCCCCGTTCCCCCCCCCCGATCCACCACTGCATGCATTATATACACACACACACAACACACTGTACACATTACATACTGTACATGCACCATGCACACACACATACTGTACACATTACATACTATACATGCATCACACACATAAACACACACACATACTGTACACATTACATACTGTACATGCATCACACACACAACACACTGTACACATTACATACTGTACATGCTTCATACACACATACTGTTCACATTACATACTATACATGCATCACACACAAACACACACACACATACTGTACACATTACATACTGTACATGCATCATACACACAACACACTGTACACATTACATACTGTACATGCTTCATACACACACACATACTGTACACATTACATACTATAAATGCATCACACACACAAACACACACATACTGTACACATTACATACTCTACATGCATGCTTCAGACACACACACACTGTACACATCACATACTGTACATGCATGCATCATATATACCCACAACACACACTGTACACATTACATACTGTACTTGCATGCATCATACACACACACACACACACACACTGTACACATACTTACACACTGTACATGCATTATACACACACATACTGTACACATTACATACTATACATGCATCACACACAAACATACTTACATACTGTACATGCATTATACACACACATACTGTACACATTACATACTATACATGCATCACACACAAACACACACATACTGTACACATTACATACTCTACATGCATGCTGCATACACACACAACATACTGTACACATTACATACTGTACATGCATCATACACAAACACACACATACTGCACACATTACATACTGTACATGCATGCTTCATACACACACATACTGTACACATTACATACTCTACATGCATGCTTCATACACACACTGTACACATTACATACTGTACATGCATGCTTCATACACACACAACATACTGCACACATTACATACTGTACATGCATGCTTCATACACACACATACTGTACAAATTACATACTCTATATGCATGCTTCATACACACACACACACACACACTGTACACATTACATACTGTACATGCATGCTTCATACACACAACACACTGTACACATTACATACTCTACATGCATGGATCATATACACCCACAACACACACACTGTACACATTGCATACTGTACATGCATGCATCATACACACACGCACACACACACACACACTATACACATTACATACTGTACATGCATGCTTCATAAATACACATACTGTACACATTACATACTGTACATGTTTCATACACACACAAATATAATAGATCAGTGTTTCCCAACCAGGATGCCTACAGAGGTTGCAAAACTACAGCCATTGGCTGTCCAGGCATGCTGGGAGTTGTAGTTTTGCAACAACTGGAGGCACCCTGGTTGGGAAACACTGGTATAGATACACACATGCACTTTACATATAGTCATCCACAGTAGTAACACACACACAGGCACAGTACATAGACATACATATATGTACACACATGTATATATATATATATATATATATATATCCACACACACGCTTATACACATATATATCTATATATCCACACACCTGCTTATACACATATATATCTATATATCCACACACACACGCTTATATATATATATATATATATATATATATACACACACAGCAGGGAAACCTATTATAGTCAGGCCCCATGTTGTACAGCCTCTGCGGTCTCCTCACAGCTCTGTGCTCTCTCCTCCCCCCTCCCCCTTCTCCTGCTCAGATGGCTGAAGTCTGAGAGAAGAGTCCGGACTGAGGGAAGATACCAAGTGCAGCAGGAGTGGGGGGAACGTGATTGTGGTGAGGTGAGAAGAACTCCAAAGCTGCAAGTGAGTTTATTTAAAAAAAAATGTCAGGCATTTGTCTGGCCCTGGTGATGGGTGGAATTGCCCCGTCACTACAGGACGGGCAAACACTGGCTCTGCTCGGGGCCCCCCAGCCAGCTCGGGGCCCCAAGCAATTGCTTGGTTTGCCTGTCCTGTAGCGACGGGCCTGACTGTACACATTACATACTCTACATGCATGCTTCATACACACACACAACATACTGTACACATTACATACTGTACATGCATCATACACACATACTGCACACATTACATACTGTACATGCATGCTTCATACACACACACACATACTGTACACATTACATACTATACATGCATGCATCATATACACCCACAACGCACACACTGTACACATTACATACTGTGCATGCATCATACACACACAACACACTGTACACATTACATACTGTACATGCATGCATCATATACACCCACAACACCACACACTGTACACATTACATACTGTACATGCATGCATGCATCATATACACCCACAACACCACACACTGTACACATTACATACTGTACATGCATGCATCATACACACACACACACTGTACACATTACATACTGTACATGCATGCTTCATACACACACACACTGTACATATTACATACTGTACATGCATGCTTCATACACACAACACACTGTACACATTACATACTGTACATACATGCATCATATACACCCACAACACACACTGTACACATTACATACTGTACATGCATGCATCATACACACACACTGTACACATTACATACTGTACATGCATGCTTCATAAATACACATACTGTACACATTACATACTGTACATGCTTCATACACACAGATAGAATAGATCAGTGTTTCCCAACCAGGATGCCTACAGAGGTTGCAAAACTACAGCTTTTGGCTGTCCTGGTTGGGAAACACTGGTATAGATACACACATGCACTTTACATATCGTCATCCACAGTAGTAACACACCCATAGGCACAGTACATAGACATACACATATGTACACACATATATATATCCACACACACGCTTATACACATATATATCTATATATCCACACACCTGCTGGGTGGAATTGCCCCATCGCTACAGGATGGGCAAGCACTGGCTCTGCTCGGGGCCCCCCAGCCAGCTCGGGGCCCCAAGCAATTGCTTGGTTTGCCTGTCCTGTAGCGACTGGCCTGGTTGTCATATCCCAACCCCATATCCCTTCCTCATATCTCAACCTCATATCCCGTCCTCATATCCCGACCTAATATCCCGTCCTCATATCCCGTCATCATATCTCGACCGCATATCCTGACCTCCTATCCCATCCTCCTATCTCGATCTCATATCCCGTCCTCATATCACGACCTCATATTCCATCCTCATATCTCAACCTCATATCACGTCCTCATATCCCGACCTTCTATCTCAACCTCATTTCCCGTCCTCATATTTCAACCTCATATCTCGTCCTCATATCCCGACCTCATATCCCGTCATCATATCCCATCCTCACATCCTGTCTTCATATCCAGACCTCATATACAGTCCTTATATCCCATCCTCATATCTCTTCCTCATATCCTGACCTCATATCCCGACCTCATATCCTGTCCTTATGTCCCATCCTCATATCCTTTCCTCAGGTGGGACTGATTTGTGATGAAGATTTTGTAAGCTGAAAATAGAAGGGGGCGTGGCTTTGTGGGTCAGGGCATGATTTGCAAGCCAGACCGATGCACAAAAAGGGTAGAAAATAAAAGAGTGGGGCTTAAAATGTGGGCGTGTCTTTGTGAGAAGGGGTGTGGCTTGCAAGCCATATTGACACATTCCCCAGGAGATGCAGAGTGGAGCTTGTGGAGTAAGGTACTGGAAGTCCCATATCCTTGCATGGGACTTGAAACAAAAACCCATCATTTATATAAGGGTGTAGGTAAGGGTTAATTTAACTATCATATCTTTTTATTTGACATATAAGTAATATGTGTACCAGGAATTATTGAAATATCTCCCGCCGAATGGAAGTTATGTGGGAACATACATTTCTCATTGCTTTGCATGGAACTTTAAACAAAAATCCCAACCCTCACAACTGGGGGTAGTTAAGGGTTAAATTAACTATCCTATATTTTAAGGGGACATATAAGTAATATGTGACCAGGTATTATCGAAATATCTCCAGCCGTTTGGAAGTTATGCAATAACATATATTTCCAATGGACTTGTATGGGACTTTAAGGGTTAAATCACCTATCCTATGTTTGTTGTTGACATATAAGTAACAGATGTGCCAAGTTTCATGTTAATATCTTCAGCCATTGGACGTGATGCTGGAAGATACGCACACACACACATACACACAGACACACATTAGGGGAGATGTATTAACCCCTTAAAGAGGTAGTCCAGTGGTGAAAAACTTATCCCCTATCCTAAGGATAGGGGATAAGTTTGAGATCGCGGGGGTCCGACCGCTGGGGCCCCCTGCGATCTCTCTGTACGGGGCCCCGGCTCTCCGCCGAGATAGCGGGTGTCGACCCCCGCACGAGGCGGCAGCCGACACGCCCCCTCAATACATCTCTATGGCAGAGCCGGAGATTGCCGAAGGTAGCGCTTCGGCTCTGCCATAGAGTTGTATTGAGGGGGCGTGTCGGCCGCCGCCTCGTGCGGAGGTCGACACGCCCCCTTCCAGCGGGCTGTCGGGGCTCCGTACAGGAGATCGCGGGGGGCCCCAGGGGTCGGACCCCCCGCGATCTGCAACTTATCCCCTATCCTTAGGATAGGGGATAAGTTGCTCACCACTGAATCACCACTGGACTACTCCTTTAAGGACTCTTCACTGTAGGACCCGGCCATTTTTTGCACATCTGACCACTGTCACTTTAAACATTAATAACTCTGGGATGCTTTTACCTTTCATTCTGATTCTGAGATTGTTTTTTTGTGACATATTATACTTTATGTTAGTGGTAAAATGTTGTCGATACTTGCATCGTTTCTTCGTGAAAAAATCCCAAATTTTATGAAAAAAATTGAAATGTTGCATTTTTTTTTTAACTTTGAAGCTCTCTGCTTATAAGGAAAATGAATATTCCAAATGAATGATTCACATATACAACATGTGTACTTTATGATTGCATCATGAAGTTGACATGTTTTTACTTTTGGAAAACATCAGAGGGCTTCAAAGTAAAGCAGCAATTTTCAAATTTTTCACAAAATTTTCAAAATCGAAAATTTTTCGGGGACTGTTTTGAAGTGGATTTGAAGGGCCTTTTTATTAGACATACCCCACAAATGACCCCATTATAAAAACTGCACCCCTAAAAGTATTAAAAATGACATTCAAAAGGTTTATTAACCCTTTAGGTGTTTCACAGGAATAGCAGCAAATTGATGGAAAAAATTCAAAATCTTCATTTTTTACACTCGCATGTTCTTGTAGACCCAGTTTTTAAATTTTTACAAGGGGTAAAAGGAGAGGAATCTTCCTAAAATGTGTAGCCCAATTTCTCTCGAGTAAGGAAATACCTCATATGCGTATGTCAAGTGTTCGGCAGGTTCACTAGAGGGCTCAGAAGGGGAGGAGTGACAGTGGGATTTTGGAGAGTGAGTTTTTCTGAAATGGTTTTTGTAGGGCATGTCGCATTTAGGAAGCCCCTATGGTGCCAGAACAGCAAAAAAAAAAACACATGGCATACTATTTTGGAAACGACACCCCTCAAGGCACGTAACAAGGGGTCCAGTGAGCCTTAACACCCCACAGGTGTTTGACAACTTTTCGTTAAAGTTGGGTGTGTAAATGATTATTTTTTTCACTAAAATGCTAGTTTTCCCCCAAATTTAAATTTTTTACAAGGGATAATAGGACAAAATGCCCCCCAAAATTTGTAACCCCATCTCTTCTGAGAATGGAAATACCCCATGTGTGGACGTCAAGTGATCTGCTGGTGCACTACAATGCTCAGAAGAGATGGAGTCACATTTGGCTTTTGAAAAGTGAATTTTGCTAAAATGGTTTTTGGAGGGCATGTCACATGTATGAAGCCCCTATGGTGCCAGGACAGCAAAAAAAAAAAACACATGGCATACTATTTTGGAAACTACACCCCTCAAGGAAAGCAACAAGGGGTACAATGAGCCTTAACACCTCACAGGTGTTTGACGACTTTTTGTTAAAGTCGGATGGGTAAATGAAAAAAAAAATGTCACTAAAATGCTGGTTCCCCCCGAAATTTTACACTTTTACAAGGGATAATAAGAGAAAATGACCCCCAAAATTTGTAACCCCATCTCTTCTGAGTATGGAAATACCCCATGTGTGGACCTCAAGTGCTCTGCTGGCGCACTACAATGCTCAGAAGAGGAGGAGCGCCATTGAGCTTTTGGAATAGAAGTCGGGGGCCATGTGTGTTTACAAAGCCCTCTGTGGTGCAAGAACAGTGGAAACCCCCCACATGTGACCCCATTTTGGAAACTACACCCCTCACAGAATTTAATAAGCGGTGCAGTAAGTATTTACACCCCACTGGCATTTGACAGATCTTTGGAACAGTGGGCTATGCAAATGAAAAATTACATTTTTCATTTTCACGGACCACTGTTCCAAAAATTTGTCTGACACCTGTGGGGGGTAAATGCTCACTGTACTCCTTATTATATTACATGAGGGGTGTAGTTTCCAAAATGGGGTCACATGTTGGGGGGGGTCCACCGTTCTGGCACTATGGGGGCTTTGTAAACACACGTGGCCTTCAATTCCGGACAAATTTTCTTTTCAAAATTCCAATGGTGTCCTTCTCTTTTGAGCATTGTAGTTTGCCCTCAGAGCACTTTACATCCATATATGGAGTATGTTCTTACTCAGAAGACATGGGGATACAAATTTTGGGGGGGCTCTTTTCCTAGTTTTCCTTGTGAAAATGAAAAATTTTGGGTAACGCCAGCATTTTAGTGAAATTTTATTTTTATTTTTTTCATTTTTGCATCCAAATTTGAAGAATTTTCATTAAACACCTGTGGGGTGTTCAGGCTCACTATACCCCTTGTTACGTTCCGTGAGGGGTGTAGTTTCCAAAATGGGGTCACATTTGGGTATTTCTATTTTTGCCTTTATGGCAGAACCGCTGTAAAATCAGCCACCCCTGTCTAAACCACTGATTAAGGCTTCAAATGTACATGGTGCGCTCTCTTTCCTGAGCCTTGTTGTGTGCCCGCAGAGCATTTTACGCCCACATCTGGGGTATTACCGTACTCAGGAGAAATTGCGTTACAAATTTTGGTGGTCTTTTTTTTCTTTTAACACTTGTGAAAATAAAAAGTATGGGGCAACACCAGCATGTTAGTGTAACTTTTTAAATTTGTTTACACTAACAAGCTGGTGTAGCCCCCAACTTTTCCTTTTCATAAGGGGTAAAAGGAGAAAAAGCCCCCCAAAATTTGTAGTGCAATTTCTCCCGATTACGGAAATACCCCATATGTGGCCCTAAACTGTTTCCTTGAAATACGACAGGGCTCCAAAGTGAGAGAGCACCATGCGCATTTGAGGACTAAATTAGGGATTGCATAGGGGTGGACATAGGGGTATTCTACGCCAGTGATTTCCAAACAGGGTGCCTCCAGCTGTTGCTAAATTCCCAGCATGCCTGGACAGTCAGTGGCTGTCCAGAAATGCTGGGAGTTGTTGTTTTGCAACAGATGGAGGCTCCGTTTTGGAAACACTGCCGTACAATACGTTTTTAATTTTGATTGGGGGGGACAGTGTAAGGGGGTGTATATGTTGTGTTTTACCCTTTATTATGTGTTAGTGTAGTGTAGAGTAGTGTTTTTAGGGTACATTCGCACTGGCGTGTTACAGTGAGTTTCCCGCTAGGAGTTTGCCACAGCCCAAACTTGAAGCAGGAAACTTACTGTAAACCTGCCCGTGTGAATGTACCCTGTACATTCCTATGGGGGGCAAACCTCCAGCTGTTTCAAAACTACATCTCCTAGCATGCACTGACAGACAGTGCATGATGGGAGTTGTACTTTTGCAACAGCTGTAGGCACGCTGGTTGCAAAACCTTCAGTTAGGTTCTGTTACCTAACTCAATATTTTCCAACCAGTGTGCCTCCAGCTGTTGCAAAACTACAACTCCCAGCATGTACTGATCGCCGAAGGGCATGCTGGAAGATGTATTTAGGCAATAGCTGGAAGTACACAACTACAACTCCCGGCATGCCGAGACAGCTGTTTGCTGTTTGGGCATGCTGGGATTTGCAGTTTTACAACATCTGGAGGGCCACAGTGATCTCCAGACTGTGGTCCTCCAGCTGCTGCAAAACTACAAATCCCAGCATGCTCAGACAGCAAACAGCTGTTTGGGCATACAAGGAGTTGTAGTTTTGCAAGATCTGGAGGGCTACAGTTTAGGGACCACTATATAGTGGTCTCTAACTGTAGCCCTCCAGCTGTTGCAAAACTATATATTCCAGCATGCCCAAACAGCTGTTTGCTGTCTGAGCATGCTGGGATTTGTGTTTTGCAACAACTGGAGGGCTACAGTTAGAGACCACTATATAGTGGTCTCAAACTGTACTCTCCAGATGTTGCTAGACAACTCACCGGCTTCCATCGGATCCTGCCGCACGACATCGCCGCCCGCCGATCTCCGTCGCCCGCTGCCTCCAATGCCCGCCCGGACCGGTAAGTGGATCTTCGGCGCCGGTCCCCGTCATTTCTCTGTCCTGCCCAGCCTATTGTGGGTGGGCAGGAGGGGGAAAACTAAAGTTAACCCCCCGCCCCCCGATCTGCTATTGGTGGTCGTGTCTAGACCACCAATAGCAGGTATAGGAGGGGTGGCACCTCTGCCGACATGGGGGGGGGGGGTCTGATGACCCCCCCTGGGCGTTTGCATGGGATGCCTGCTGAATGATTTCAGCAGGCATCCCGGTCCGATCCCCGCTCGGCGCGTGGCGGGGGCCGGAATTCTCCATGACGAATGCGTACGTCATGGGTCCTTAAGTACCAGGGTGTCATGACGTACGCATACATCAAGGGTCCTTAATGGGTTAAAACCTGTGCAAAGGAAAAGTTGCCCATAGAAACCAATCAGATCACTTCTTTCATTTTGTAGAGGCCTTGTTAAAAATGAAAGAAGTGATCTGATTGGTTGCTATGGGCAACTGGGCAACTTTTCCTTTGAACAGGTTTTGATAAATCTCCCCCATTGAGTTATATATAATCCAAAGAAGCAAGCGGCACTCCAATTTGCAAAAGCAATGTGTTTATTCACCCATCAAGTCAATGCGACGTTTCAGCCTCACAATGAGGCCTTTCTCAAGCTTGAGAAAGGCCTCGTTGTGAGGCTGAAACGTAGCATTGACTTGATGGGTGAATAAACACACTGCTTTTTGCAATTTGGAGTGCCGCTTCCTTCTTTGGATTTTACATTGGAAGGTTTGGAGTTTGAACCTGTTGAAGCTGAGCACCCACCTGGGACATGAAGTCCATCGTTACAGTTCTGGTTCCCTATCGTTTTTTGATTGCTATATATATAGATAAGTATACATACCGTAAAATGTTAGTATTTTGACCCCAATAACTTGTTTATTATTTTGTATACTGGGTTTTATAAGGGTTCTTTTTTTTTGCACCATGATGTGTAGTTTTTATTGGTACCATATTTGTTTATATTGGACTTTTTGATTGCTTTGTAATCATTTTTTTGCTATATGAAATGACCAATAATCAGCAATTCTGGTGTTTGCTATGTTTTATGCATACTCCGTTCACCTTGTGAGATTATAAATATACATTATATTTCAATAGTTTGGACAATTCTTCACTCAGTGATACAAAATATGTTATTTTTCTTTTGTTAAGATGTTTTATTTATACAACGGAAAAAGGGGGGTGATTAACATAGTTTTTCAGTTTACATTTCTTTAATCCGCATAATGGACTATTAAAAGCAATCATTTAACTGGAGACTCTGAGTTCTCAGACTCTACCAGGCACAATCGGGATCTCTTACGGCAGCAGCAGAGGCCATCATAAGTTAAAGGGGTCCTCCGGCGCTTAGACATCTTATCCCCTATCCAAAAAATAGGGGATAAGATGCCTGATCGTGGGGGTCCCGCCGCTCGGGACCCCCGTGTTCTAGCACGCCGCATCCCGTTGATAATCAGTCCCCGGATCGTGTTCGCTCCGGGTCTGATTACCGGCGACCACAGGGCCGGCGGTGTGTGACGTCACACCTCCGCACCATGTGACATCAAGCTCCGCCCCCTCAATGTAAGCCTATGGGAGGGGGTGTGACAGCTATCATGCCCCCTCCCAAAGGCTTGCATTGAGGGGTGGAGAGTGACATCACACGGGGCGGAGGCGTGACGTCACACGACGCCGGCCCTGTGGTCACGGGTAATCAGACCCGGAGTGAACACACTCTGGGGACTGATTATAAACGGGGTGCGGCATGCAAGATCACGGGGGTCCCCAGCGGCGGGACCCCTGCGATCAGGCATCTTATCCCCTATGCTTTGGATAGGGGATAAGATGTCTAAGCACCGGAGTACTCCTTTAACCCCTTAAGGACTGAGCCCTTTTTCACCTTAAGGACCAGAGCCTGTCACTTTAAACATTAATAACTCTGGAATGCTTTTACTTATCATTCTGACTCTGAGTTTGTTTTTTCGTGACATATTCTACTTTAACACAGTGGAAAAAATTTGTGGTAACTTGCATCCTTTCTTGGTGAAAAATCCCCAAATTTGATCAAAAAAATGAAAATTTTGCATTTTTCTAACTTTGAAGCTCTCTGCTTGTAAGGAAAATGGATAATCAAAATAATTTTTTTTGGTTCACATAAACAATATGTCTACTTTATGACTGCACCATAAAATTTATGGGTTTTTACTTTTGGAAGACACCAGAGGGCTTCGAAGATCAGCAGCAATTTTGACATTTTTCACAAAATTTTCAAACTCACTATTTTTCAGGGACCAGTTCAGTTTTGAAGTGGATTTGAAGGGTCTTCATATTAGAAATACCCCATAAAAGACCCCATTATGAAAACTGCACCCCCCAAAGTATTCAAAATGACATTCAGTAAGTGTTTTAACCCTTTAGGTGTTTCACAGGAATAGCAGCAAAGTGAAGGAGAAGATTCAAAATCTTTTTCGCATGTTCTTGTAGACCCAATTTTTGAATTTTTGAAAGGGGTAAAAAGGAGAAGATTTTTACTTGTATTTGAAACCCAATTTCTCTCGAGTAAGGACATACCTCATATGTCTATGTAAAGTTTTCGGCGGGCGCAGTAGAGGGCTCAGAAGGGAAGGTACGACAAATGGTTTTTGGGGGGGCATGTCACCTTTAGGAAGCCCCTATGGTGCCAGAACAGCAAAAAAAAATAACATGGCATACCATTTTGGAAACTAGACCACTCGGGGAACATAACGAGGGGTAAAGTGAACCTAAATACCCCACAGGTGATTCACGACTTTTGCATATGTAGCAAAAAAAAAAAAAATTACCTTAAATGCTTGGTTTCCCAAAAATGTTACATTTTTAAAAAGGGTAGTAGCAGAAAATACCCCCCAAAATTTGAAGCCCAATTTCTCCCGATTCAGAAAACACCCCATATGGGGGTAAAAAGTGCTCTGCTGGCGCACTACAGGTCTCAGAAGAGAAGGAGTCACATTTGGCTTTTTGAAAGCAAAATTTGCTCTGGGGGCATGCCACATTTAGGAAGCCCCTATGGTGCCAGAACAGCAAAAAAAAACACATGGCATACCATTTTGGAAACTAGACCCCTTGGGGAACGTAACAAGTGGTAATGTGAACCTTAATACCCCACAGGTGATTCACAACTTTTGCATATGTAAAAAAAAAAAAAAATGTTTTACCTAAAATGCTAAAATTTTACATTTTTAAAAAGGGTAATAGCAGAAAATACCCCCCAAAATTTGTAAGGTGATACCCCATATGTGACCCTAAACTGTTGCCTTGAAATACGACAGGGCTCCAAAGTGAGAGTGCCATGCGCATTTGAGGCCTAAATTAGGGATTTGCATAGGGGTGGACATAGGGGTATTCTACTCCAGTGATTCCCAAACAGGGGGCCTCCAGTTGTTGTAAAACTCCCAGCATGCCTGGACAGTCAGTGGCTATCTGGCAATACTGGGAGTGGTTGTTTTGCAACAGCTGGAGGCTCCGTTTTGGAAACAGTGGCGTACCAGACGTTTTTCATTTTTATTGGGGAGGGGAGGGGGTCTGTGTAGGGGTATGTGTATATGTAGTGTTTTTTACTTTTTATTTTATTTTGTGGTAGTGTAGTGTTTTTAGGGTACTGTCGCACGGGCGGGGGTTCACAGTAGTTTCTCGCTGGCAGTTTGAGCCGCAGCTCAAACTTGCAGCCGGATACTTACTGTAAACCTCCGCCCATGTGAGTGTACCCTGTACGTTCACATTGGGGGGAGGGGGGGGAAATACCTCCAGCTGTTGCAAAATTACAACTCCTAGCATGTACGGTCTATCAGTGCATGCTGGGAGTTGTAGTTTTGCAACAGCTGGAGGCACAATGGTTGTGAAACACAGAGTTTGGTAACAAACTCAGTGTTTTGCAACCAGTGTGCCTTCAGCTGTTGCAAAAGCTACAACCCCCAGCATGTACGGACAGCGGAAAGGCATGCTGGGACTTGTAGTTATGCAACAGCTGGAGGCATACTACTTTGGCTGGGGATTGTAGTTATGCAACAGCTGGAGACACACTGGTTTGCTACTTAACTCAGTGTTTCACAACCAGTGTGCCTCCAGCTGTTGCAAAACTACAATTCTCAGCAGTCACCGACAGCCAACGGGCATGCTGGGAGTTGTAGTTATGCAACCAGCAGATGCACCACTACAACTCCCAGCATGCACTTTAGCTGATTGTGCAAGCTGGGAGTTGTAGTTATACAACAGCTGAAGGTACACTTTTCCATAGAAAAAAATGTGCCTCCAGATGTTGCAAAACTATAAGTCCCAGCATGCCCATAAGGGAATGCTGGGAGTTGTGGTGGTCTGCCTCCTGCTGTTGCATAACTACAACTCCCAGCATGCACGTCCTCCGGAAGAGGGGCGGAGCGGGTTGCGGGAGTGACACCCGCAGCAGGCGGCCTGATTGGTCGGCCGGGAAACCAGTGCCACCTCACCTCTGCTGACTATGGCTGTTCAGGGCCGTCTCTGACGGCCCCGATCAGCCAGTAATTCCGGGTCACCGGGTCACTGGAGACCCGATTAACCCGGAATCCGCCGCAGATTGCTGGACTGAATTGTCCAGCGATCTTCGGCCATCGCCGACATGGGGGGACATAATGACCCCCCTGGGCAATATGCAGGGATGCCTGAAGAACGATTTCAGCAGGCATCTGGCTCCCCTCCAGCTAGCGGCTGGGGCCGGAAATGCGCAGAGCATATCCATACGCCCTGTGTCCTTAAGGACTTGGAAACGGGGGCGTATGGATGCTCCCTGTGTCCTTAAGGGGTTAAATACATTTGTGGAAGCCTGGGGGAATTTGTTGTGTGAGTGAATGATGAGGGTGGTAGTCCCTGATGTATCACTTGGTAAAGTGTATCAGGTAAAGCTATTCAAGAGTAAGACTCTATTAACCCCTTAAGTACGCAGGGTTTTTCCGTTTTTGCATTTTCATTTTTTTCTCATCACCTTCTAAAAATCATAACGCTTTCAATTTTGCACCTAAAATTCTATATTATGGCTTATTTTTTTGTGCCATCAATTCTACTTTGCAGTGACATTAGTCATTTTACAAAAATATTCACCGTGAAGCGGCACAAAAATTCATTGTGCCACAAAATTGAAGAAAAATTTTTTTTGTAACTTTTGGGGGCTTCCGTTTATACGCAGTGCATTTTTCGGTAAAAATTACTTGTTATCTTTATTCGGTAGGTCCATACAGTTACAATGATACCCTACTTATATAGGTTTGATTTTGTATCACTTCTAAAAAAAAAAATCCTAACTACATGCAGGAAAATTTATATGTTTAAAATTGTCATCTAATGACCCATATAACTTTTTGATTTTTCCACGTACAGGCTGGTATGAGAGCTCAAGTTTTTATCGGTAACATTTTTATATTGATCGGACTTTTTGATCGCTTTTTATAAATTTTTTCATGATATAAAAAGTGACCAAAAATACGCTATTTGGAATTTGGATTTTTTTTTTGCATACGCCATTGACTGTACGGTTTAATTAACAATATATTTTTATAGTTTAGCATTTCCACATGTGGCAATACCACATATGTTTATTTTTATTTACACAGTTTTTTTTATGGGAAAAGGGGGGTGATTCTTACTTTTATCAAGGAAGGGGGTTAAGAGATCTTTATTAACTTTTTTTTCACACTTTTTTTTTGCGGTGTTATAGCCCTCCCTAGTGGCTATTACACTGCACACACTTATCTGCTACACAGATCATTGGCGTGCATTGACATGGCAAAGATCAGTTTTATCGGCGGATTTCAGGCTTGGAGCAATTAATCGCCGATCGGACACAGGCAGGTAAGGGGACCTCTGCACGCATTCTAGCTGATCGGGACATCGCAATTTCACTGCCAGGAAGCTTTCACTTTCATTTTACACGCAGCTATCAACTTTGAATGCTGCATCTAAAGGGTTAATAGCGCGCGGCACTACGATCGGTGCCGCACACTAATAGCCCAGGGTCCCGGCTTTCATTAGCAACCGGGACCGACCCGATATGATGCAGGGTCACGGTACGCCCTGTGTCCCTAACTCCTTGGGGACGGAAGGCGTACCTATACGCCCTCAGCCCGCTCCCGGTCTATAACACAGGGCCATAGCTATAACACTGCAAAAAAAAAAGTGGAAGAAAAAAGT
This sequence comes from Hyla sarda, assembly GCF_029499605.1. Taxonomy (NCBI): domain Eukaryota; kingdom Metazoa; phylum Chordata; class Amphibia; order Anura; family Hylidae; genus Hyla; species Hyla sarda. The sequence continues at coordinate 197,008,409 of NC_079194.1, forward strand.
GAATAAAGATTTAACCCCTTCCCTAAGAAAATTTTGAATCCCCCCCCCTTTCCCCATAAAAAAAAAACTGTGTAAATAAAAATATATGGTATCGCCGCGTGTGGAAATGTCCGAATTATAAAAATATATACCGTATATACTCGAGTATAGGCCGAGTTTTTCAGCACGATTTTTCGTGCTGAAAACACCCCCCTCGGCTTATACTCGAGTGAACTCCCCCACCCGCAGTGGTCTTCAACCTGCGGACCTCCAGAGGTTTCAAAACTACAACTCCCAGCAAGCCCGGGCAGCCATTGGCTGTCCGGGCTTGCTGGGAGTTGTAGTTTTGAAACCTCCGGAGGTCCGCAGGTTGAAGACCACTGCGGCCTTCAACATCATCCAGCCCCCTCTCACCCCCTTTAGTTCTGAGTACTCACCTCCGCTCGGCGCTGGTCCGGTGCTGCAGGACTGTCCGGTGAGGAGGTGGTCCGGTGGGATAGTGTTCCAGGCTGCTATCTTCACCGGGGAGGCCTCTTCTAAGCGCTTCGGGCCCGGCCTCAGAATAGTCACGTTGCCGTGACAACGACGCAGAGGTGCGTTCATTGCCAACGTAATTCTGCGTCATTGTCAAGGCAACGCCTCTATTCCGGGCCGGAAGCGCGGAGAAGAGGCGCCCCCGATGAAGATAGCAGCCCGGACCACCTCCTCTCCGGACCACCTCCTCTCCGGACAGCCCTGCAGGACCGGACCAGCGCCGAGCGGAGGTGAGTACTCAGAACTAAAGGGGGTGAGAGGGGGCTGGATGATGTTGAAGGCCGCAGTGGTCTTCAACCTGCGGACCTCCGGAGGTTTCAAAACTACAACTCCCAGCAAGCCCGGACAGCAGATGGCTGCCCGGGCTTGCTGGGAGTTGTAGTTTTGAAACCTCTGGAGGTCCGCAGGTTGAAGACCACTGAGGGCGAATGATGAGAAGAGGATGATGAAGGGGGGGTGTGGGGATGATGAAGGGGGGTGGGGATGATGAAGGGGGGGTGTGGGATGATAAGGGGATGATGAAGGGGGGATGTGTGGGATGATAAGGGGATGATGAAGGGGGGATGTGCGGGATGATAAGGGGATGATGAAGGGGGGATGTGCGGGATGATAAGGGGATGATGAAGGGGGGATGTGCGGGATGATAAGGGGATGATGAAGGGGGGATGTGCGGGATGATAAGGGGATGATGAAGGGGGGATGTGTGGGATGATGATAAGGGGATGATGAAGGGGGGATGTGTGGGATGATGACAAGGGGATGATGATGAGGATGTTAATGACGGGTCTGGATGATGACAGGGGGGGATGAGGTATTTCCCACCCTAGGCTTATACTCGAGTCAATAACTTTTCCTGGGATTTTGGGTTGAAATTAGGGGTCTCGGCTTATACTCGGGTCGGCTTATACTCGAGTATATACGGTAATTAATTAAACCGCACGGTCAATGGTGTACGCACAAAAAAAATTCAAAGTCCAAAATAGCGTATTTTTGTTCACTTTTTATACCATAAAAAATTAATAAAAAGTGATCAAAAAGTCCGATCAATACATAAATGGTATGACTAAAAGCTTTAGATCACTTTTTTCCATTTCGCCATAGATTTTTGGGTAAAATGACTGATGTCATTACAAATTAAAATTGGTGGCGCAAAAAATAAGCCATTTTATGGATTTTTAGCTGGAAAATTGAGAGGGTTATGATTTTTAAAAGGTAAGGAGGAAAAAACGAAAGTGCAAAAACCGGAAAACCCTCCGTCCCCAAGGGGTTAAGAGGTTAAAGGGGTATTTCAGGAAAAAACTTTTTTTTCTATATCAACTGGCTCCAGAAAGTTAAACAGATTTGTAAATTATTATTACGTTTATTAAAAAATCTTAATCCTTCCAGTAGTTATCAGCTGCTGAAGTTGAGTTGTTTTTTCTGTCTGACAACAGTGCTCTCTGCTGACACCTCTGCTTGTCTCAGGAACTGTGCAGAGTAGGAGCAAATCCCCATAGCAAACCTCATGCTTCGTACAGTTCTTGAGACAAGCAGAGGTGTCCGCAGAAAGCACTGTTGTCAGAAAGAAAAGAACAACTTTAGCAGTTGATAACTATTGAAAGGATTAATATTTTTTAATAGAAGCAATTTAAAAATCTGTTTAACTTTCTGGAGCAAGTTGATATAATTTTTTTTTTTCCTGGAATACCCCTTTAAATGCATAGGCACACCAAGGTGGAATCTGCTCTTACATGCTGTTATGCCTTGTAGGGGGACACCCAGAGGAGGAGACCTCCTCTATAACATTTTCATGCTCTAAAAGGATGTATACACAGCGGATGTCTTCATGAGACAAGCCTGTGAAAATGCACCCAAAGGAACTTGCACTGGCTGGTGGATCTGGTGTTTTTAGCATTTAATATCATATTCTATTTTAACACTTGTTTCAACATAACCATGTACTGAAAAACAATGTGGTATATGTGGTAAAACATTATGTGTCATCCACAATGCAGAAGAGGATAGGCGGACAGGATATCTGCTTTGTGTAGGAAGATGCTTTCGAATGAATCACCTAGTGCAAGAAAGTACCCAAAAAATTCTTCCACGGTCTATCAATGCAATAAGCATCCATACATAACTGCAGACACAGCAGCATGTGTTTAAAGGGTTTATCCACCATAAGGTTATTTTAGTATGTACCTGTGCAGACAGTAATGGACATGCTTAGGAAGGATCTGCCCTTGTCTTTGGGCTAAATGGCTATGTTGTGAGATTACATAACAGTGTGGCTAGCTTTTTGTGAACTGGTATTTCCTGCTTGAGTTTTCTTCTTTTGCCTACAAATCCCATAATTCCATTTTCCTCCCTCCCACACATCAGCCACCCCACCCATTGAAACATAAATGAGCTGTATCCATTCAAAAGACCTGTAGTTTTCAATCAGGGTGCCTACAACTGTTGCATTAGTTGCAGATTGATCTCTCTCACACCAAGCAATCCCTCCACCAACTGAAGCAGACAGGCTCCCTGTCATCAGCTGACTAGCGAGTCAGGTCTCGGCCGCACTGCAACCTGGGAAAAATCTGAGACGGCAGTCATTCTGTATGCCGTTAAAAATAATATTGGAGGGAAAATCAATTAAGAATTGAGAGAAAACTGTCACACACAGGTATAGACACTATATTATGAACAACACTAACTTTACAGCCCCTGTAGCATAGCCAAATAAAAAGATTCCTGGAATACCCCTTTAAAGGGGTACCCGCCCCTAGACATCTTATCACCTATGTAAAGGTTAGGGGATAGAAGATCTCTGATCGCGGGAGTTCCAAGCTGCACCCAGCATTTGTTCAACCCCTTAAGGACTCAGCTTATTTGGGCCTTAAGGACGCAGACAATTTTATTTTTACGTTTTCTATTATTCCTCCTCACCTTCAAAAAATCATAACTCTTTTATATTTTCATCCACAGACTAGTATGAGGATTGTTTTTTGTGCGGCCAGTTGTCCATTGTAATGGCATCACACACTTTACCATAAAATATATGGCGCAACCAAAAAAAAATACTATTTGTATGGGGAAATTAAAAAGAAAACCACAATTTTGCTAATTTAGGAAGGTTTCGTTTTTACGCCACACAATTTCCGGTAAAAATGACATGTGCTCTTTATTCTTTGGTTCAATACGATTAAAATGATACCCATGATAACATACTTTTCTATTACTGTTGTACTTAAAAAAAAATCACAAACTTTTTAACCAAATTAGTACATTTAAAATCCCCTTAATTTGAAGACCTATAACTTTTTCATTTTTCCGTATAAGCGGCGGTATGAGGGCTCATTTTTTGCGCTGTTATCTGTACTTTTTATTGATATCATATTTGCTTATATAAAACTTTTAATCCATTAAAACTTTGAATCCATTTTTTATGAATTTTTTGGGGAATAAAAATGTTTTGGGGACCAAAAGCAGCTATTTTGGACTTTTTTTACATCATGCTGCTCACCGTACCGTATCATTAACATTTTATTTTAATAGTTCAGGTATTTACGCATACGGTGATACCAAATATGTATATAAAATATTTTTTTTACGTTCACGCCTTTCACCGTACCGTATCATTAACATTTTATTTTAATAGTTCAGATATTTACGCATGCGGTGATACCAAATATGTATATAAAATATTTTTTTAACACTTTTTGGGGGTGAAATAGGGAAAATGGGACAATTTTGTTTTTATTGGGGGAGGGGGTTTTTCTAATTTTTTTAACTTTATTTATTTACTTTTTTACTTTTATTTTTACACTTTCATAGTTCCCATAGGGGACTATTTATAGCAATCATTCGATTGCTAATACTGTTCAGTGCTATGTATAGCACATAGCACTGATCAGTGTTATCGGTCATCTGCTGCTCTGGTCTGCGAGAAGACAGATCAGAGCAGAAGACGCCGGGAAGGCAGCGGTGGCAGAGGGGACCTCCGGCTGCCATGCTGGATGATCCATTTTAGTGACCACGATGTTGAAGATGCCGTGATCTGTATTGATCACGGCATCTGAGGGGTTAATGGCGGACATACACGGGATCGCAGATGTCCTCCATTACCGGCGGGTCCCTGGCTGCGATCAGCAGCCGGGACCTGCCGCGCATGATCCAGGCATTGCGCCGATGCTCGCGGTTATGCATAGATCGTAAATGTACGTCCTGGTGTGTTAAGTACAAGCTAACCAGGACCTACATTTACATCATGCATCGTTAAGGGGTTAAGTTAAGAGTCGGTGGAGTGCCAAAGGCTTGTGAAGGCACGGCCGCACCCCGCTCGTGATGTCACAGTTACGCCCTTTCATAGACTTGCATTGAGTGCACGTGGTCCTGACGTGATGTCACTAGCCTCTGCCCTGCATCGCCAGTCATCCGGCACCAGTTCGCTCCCTGCACAAGATGTCTGGGATGCCGCAGCCGAGATCGCGGGGCTCCCTGCGGCAGGACCCCCGCGATCAGACATCTTACCCCCTATCTTTTGGATAGGGGATAAGATGTCTAGTGGCGGAGTACCCCTTTAATTCCCCTGCAACTCCACCACAGGAGAAATGAAGCATTCAACATTTCCCAATAAGATCAATGGACTGTCCAAGATGTTAGGATGGAAAATCTTTGCAGTCATTCTCCACTCTGGGTTAATAGAAAAGGTTTCTGAATGGGGGGCTATCCCCTCTTAACTCAAAATTCCCTAAAAGGGTAATATTTGTGATCCAGAATGACAATGAACTGTCTACTAAGGCTAGCCAATATGGAAATAAATTATATCAATCAGTCGATTCCAGCAGCAGAAAGTTACAGTTCAGCTCCTTGTGGTACTCTGCAGACTTTTAGATTAGTTGTAATTCTGTCCGAGTCATTTTTCATTTGTTTGTTTACTGCAGACAAACAGAACAATTTTTTTTCCATATTGTGAAGGGTAAGATTGGTTAGAGGAACGTGCTCGGAGGACACAAGTGTCTAGGGCCTGCAGAAAGTACAATAGAGCTTTGCCACTTGGATTACATTTGCTTAGATCGATTAAAAGATTAGTTGTGCAATTTTGCAGACAATATCTCACATAATTTACATAACAATGCAACAAAACAAAGCAGTAATAATAACAGCAGCAATGTTATATAGCAAAAGGTGGCATTTTAAGTGCTGGTGCTTTGCAGTTTGAGAGTTTGCTAATATTATAGCATGTGTCCCCTGTGTCCCAAGATACTCCAAAGTTCTTTGTGCCTTCAAACTCAAACAAAAAGAGAAAATCAGTCTTTCATAAAGGCCTCTATTAACAAACGAACCTAAAGTGTTGGTGTGGTACCAGCAGCTTTATGAGGCACTTACTACTTCTAGGGAAGAGGGAGTTTTACAATTTAGAGCCCTGATTGGTGCTTTAGAGGTTAAGATAGAATTCTTTAAATGTCCTAATTTAAAGGATTTGTTTGGTGTAAGTGCTCTGTTAAAATACTTAAAGGGGTTATCCAGTTCTTTAAAATAGCCTATCCTTAGAACAGATCAATGTGTGATCCCTGAGAGTCTGTCTCTAGCTACCTCACCTTAGCTGTTTAAAGGAGCCTTAGTGAGTGCCACTTCTTCATTGCACACCAGGCACAGCTATATAATGTTAGTAGTCTACACTGTTCAAAAAAATAAAGGGAACACTTAAACAACGCTATGTAACTCCATGTCAATCCCACTTCTGTGATATCACACTATCCACTCAGGAAGCAACACTAATTGACAATCAATTTCACATGACTTTTGTGCAAATGGAACAGACAACAGGTGGAAATTATAAGCAATTAGCAAGACATCCCCAATAAGGGAGTGGTTCTGCAGGTGGTGACCACAGACCACTTCTCTGTTCCTATGCTTCCTGGCTGATGTTTTGGTCACTTTTGAATGCTGACGTTGCTTTCACTCTAGTGGTAGCATGAGATGGAGTCTACAACCCACACAAGTGGCTCAGGTAGTGCAGCTCATCCAGGATGGCACGTCAATGCGAGCTGTGGCAAGAAGGTTTGCTGTGTCTGTTAGCGTAGTGTCCAGAGCAAGGGGGCGCTACCAAGAGACCAGTCAGTACATCAGGAGACGTGGAGGAAGCCATTGGAGGGCAACAACCCAGCAGCAGGACCGCTACCTCTGCCTTTATGCAATGAGGAGCAGGAGGAGCACTGCGAGAGCCCTGCAAAATGACCTCCAGCAGGCCACAAATGTGCTTGTGTCCGCTCAAACGGTCAGAAACAGACTCCATGAGGGTGGTATGAGGCCCAACGTCCACAGGTGGGGGTTGTGCTTACAGCCAAACACTGTGCAGGACATTTGGCATTTGCCAGAGAACACCAAGATTGGGAAATACACCATTGGTGCCCTGTGCTCTTCACAGATGAAAGCAGGTTCACACTGAGCACATGTGACAGACGTGACAGAGTCTGGAGACGCCGTGGAGAACGTTCTGCTGCCTGCTAAATCCTCCAGCATGACCAGTTTGGCAGAGGGTCAGTAATGGTGTGGGGTGGAATTTCTTTGGGGGCCGCAGAGCCCTCCATGTGCTTGCCAGAGGTAGCCTGACTGCCATTAGGTTACCGAGATGAGATCATCAGACCCCTTGTGAGACGATATGCTGGTGCGACTGGCCCTGGGTTCCTTCTAATGCAAGACAATGCTAGACCTCATGTGGCTTGAGTATGTCAGCAGTTCCTGCAAGAGGAAGACGTTGATGTTATGGACTGGCCTGCCCGTTGTCCAGACCTGAATCCAATTGAGCACATCTGGGACATCATGTGTCGCTCCGTCCACCAACGCCACATTGCTCAACAGACTGTCCAGGAGTTGGCAGATGCTCAAATCCAGGTCTGGGAAACAATCTCCACCTCACTACTGAGCCTCATTTTGACTTGTTTTAAGGACATTACATTAAAGTTGGATCAGCCTGTAGTGTGGTTTTCCACTTTGATTTTGAGTGTGACTCCATATCCAGACCTCCATGGGTTGATAAATTTGATTTCCATTGATAATTTTTGTGTGATTTTGTTGTCAGCACATTCAACTATGTCGAGACGAAAGAATTTCATACGGTTAGTTCATTCAGATCTAGGATGTGTTATCTTAATGTTCCCTTTAGTTTTTTAAGCAGTGCATGTGCCTGATATTGCAGTTTCTTAAACTTTTTTTCAAATCAAGTGGACAAGACAAAGCTGTATTTTATTTTTTTTTAAGATCCAAGGCAAGTGCTCTCTATCACCTAAAGTGCAAGGAAAAGTGCACAAAGGATGCGGTCTATTGCTAAGCCCTTCTCGAACAGGAGAGAGGCCCCCAACAAACCTACCCTTCACCCCCGGGCCAAAAGGCACCTGCAAGGATCCAGGTCCGATGCACCTTCTTGCCGAAGCTACTAAGGGGCTGAAAATGCTCCTGGCTTCAACCTAGGCGTTAACCAAGGTATCAGCCAAGGAGCCGTATACTGATGGCATCTTGACCGAAGCCAAGATGCCAAGGGGTTACAGGGAGGTGAGGAGCCTAATGGCCACTCACACCTCCCCTAGACCGCCAGCAGGGACAAGACAAAGCTGTAATACCAGGTACAGCCACTACTAAAAGTTTACAGCTCTGCCTTGTGATCAATGTAAGGAAACATTATCCCTTCAGACATCTGATCAGAAGGGTTGCTGAGAGTTAGACCCCCACTAGAATTGCCATCTGGCTGGTGTTTTACCAGTACAGCTGGTGTTTTGGCCACCCTGCCGGTATTTGTATATTAAAAATACCGGCTATGCAATGGCTGGTATTTATACAACCAGTCCTCCAACTCCCAAAATGTTGCACCATAACCTATACCAGTGTTTCCCAACCATGGTGCCTCCAGTTGTTGCAAAACTACAACTCCCAGCATGTCCGGACAGCCGTTGGCTGTCCAGGCATGCTGGGAGTTGTAGTTTTGCACCTGGTTACGAAACACTGGTTATGAAATGTATAGTCCAACTTGCTGGGAGTTGTAGTTTTGCAACAGCTGGAGGTACCCCTTGTTGGGAAACACTGTTCTATACTATAGACTACTATATAGTCCAACATACTGGGTGTTGTAGTTTTTGTTCGCGGCAGCTGCTGGGCCAAAGACTGTATCAGGGCATGCAGGGAGTTCTAGTTAGTAACGAACTGCAACTCCCAAATTTAATTTAAAAAAAAGCGTTAAAAAAATCATATTGAAACAAAACTGGTATCGTTAAAAACTACAGATCGGGGTGCAAAAAAAGAGCCATACAGGCCCCCATAAGGAGAAATAAAAAAGTTATAGGGGTCAGAATAGGACAAAATTTCCCCCGCATATGGGTATCCTGTGACGTCACGCATATATAATTAATTATGCAAATTCAGCATGGTTGGTTATTTTTTTGCAAGAAAGGTGGCAACACTTACCCCCACCCATCTACTATCGATGGACTATCGATCAAAAGGGCCTATGATAAGGGCTTCAAATGGCTTATCCCCTTTGGCCAATGCTTTCTTGTTTGAAGCATCCCCTGAGGATAAGTTGATCACAACCTACCATTGAACATACTGTCCAACCGCGGAGCAAGTGTTTGATCTCCTTTAGGACCACCGTTCATATTGAAATCAATGCACTGCCCATGCAAAATACTGGTCCTCTAGAGTGAAGGACACAGTTTACATCTGCACTTTTCTCTGACTATTAGATAAGGGTCTTTAATAAGGGACTTTCTTCTATTACCCTATAATCATCCTATAATCATTTCGTACAGTATACAGTGGGGATCAAAAGTTTGGGCACCCCAGGTAAAAATTTGTATTAATGTGCATAAAGAAGCCAAGGAAAGATGGAAAAATCTCCAAAAGGCATCAAATTACAGATTAGACATTCTTATAATATGTCAACAAAAGTTAGATTTTATTTCCATCATTTACACTTTCAAAATAATACAAAACAAAAAAATGGCATCTGCAAAAGTTTGGGCACCCTGCAGAATTTATAGCATGCACTGCCCCCTTTGCAAAGCTGAGACCTGCCAGTGTCATGGATTGTTCTCAATCATCATCTGGGAAGACCAGGTGATGTCAATCTCAAAGGTTTTAAATGCCCAGACTCATCTGACCTTGCCCCAACAATCAGCACCATGGGTTCTTCTAAGCAGTTGTCTAGAAATCTCAAACTGAAAATAGTTGACGCTCACAAAGCTGGAGAAGGCTATAAGAAGATAGCAAAATGTTTTCAGATGTCAATTTACTCTGTTCAGAATGTAATTAAGAAAGGGTCATCAGGAACAGTGGAAGTTAAAGCAAGATCTGGAAGACCAAGAAAAATATCAGACAGAACAGCTCGCAGGATTGGGAGAAAAACTATTCAAAACCCACGTTTGACTGCACAATCCCTCCAGAAAGATCTGGCAGACAGTGGAGTTGTGGTACACTATTCCACTATAATGAGATACTTGTACAAATATGGTCTTCATGGAAGAGTCATCAGAAGAAAACCTCTTCTACATCCTCCCCACAAAAATCAGCATTTGAACTTTGCAAATGAACTTATAGACAAGCCTGATGCATTTTGGAAACAAGTTCTATGGACCGATGAGGTTAAAATTGAACTTTTGGCCGGAATGAGCAAAGGTACATTTGGAGAAGAAGGGGAACAGCAATTAATGAAAATAACCTCTGTCCAACTGGAGTGGATCAATCATGCTTTGGGGTTGTATTGCAGCCAGTGGCACAGGGAACATTTCACGAGTAGAAGGAAAAATGGATTCAAAAAATTTTGGCAAATTTTGGATTCTAACTTGATGCCATCTGGGAAAAGCTGAAGTTAAAGAGAGGATGGCTTCTACAAATGGATAATTATCCTAAACACACCTCGAAATCCACGGGGGATTACATCAAGAGGTGTAAACTGAAGGTTTTGCCATGGCCTTCACAATCTCCTGACCTCAACATAATTGAAAATCTATGAATAGACCTTAAAATAGCAGTGCGTGACAGACAGCTCAGAAATCTCAAAGAACTGGAAGACTTTGGTAAGGAAGAATGGGCAAAGATACCTCAAACAAGAATTGAAAGACTCTTGGCTGGCTACAAAAAGCGTTTACAAGCTGTGATACTTGCTAAGGGGGGCAGTACAAGATATTAACTCTGTAGGGTGCCCAAACATTTTCAGACACCATTTTTTTGTTTTCTGTCATTTTGAAAGTGTAAATGATGTAAATAAAATCTAACTTTTGTTGACATATTATACGAATGTCTAATCTGTAAGTTGATGCCTTTTGGAGATTTTTCCATCTTTCCTTGGCTTCTTTATGCACATTAATACAAATTTTACTTGGGGTGCCCAAACTTTTGATCCCCACTATATGTAAATATTATTTCTCTAAGCCAGACAGCCCCTATTTGTAACTTGATACATGGAACAGCTATTACATAAAGGTTCTTCTTTCACTCATACTAGTCTTGAGCTGTGGAAACAACCTAGATATTTTTTTTCAGGCAAGACAAGAAAAACAATTGCTGGTGAACACAGCTGCTGAGTGAACTCACAAGCCGATACAAACCACAGTGTGAAATTGTATTCTGCAGACATCCTGACCTTACAATTTCACAGTACCACAAAAGTCATGATGGTTAGGTATCTAATAGTTTCTTGGCTTCAACATCAGGTATGTCTTTTAAATAGATCAGAAGGTGGCACTTCCACCTTGAGTGAGGCACCATTACACAAGTCTACTCTGCCCCATGTATCTCATCTGAGGTCTATGTTGGCTTTAGTAATATAGCGCTCACTAAGCACTTAACACGAAGCATTGCTAGTTAAAGAAGCAGCTTTACCTTAGATCAAACCTGGAATTTCAGTTGCGTGACCTGTTTTATCTCGGTATAGATGAGCAAACTGCGCTAAACAGCAGCCTGAGACAGTGGCACCGTACAAATGCTGGGCTTCTCCTGCAGTTTATTGTCTAAAATTATTAAATGACAAACCTGCCTTTTATTCCATAAAAATCCAGGTAATTATTAGGATTTACCAAAATGTTGCTAAAGATTTAACACTTTTCTGGATTTCCAATATCTCATCCAGCTTTCCCTCAATGAGATGTGAGCCTCCAGAAACCTGAATGCTACATCTGACAGGTACCTTTGGGAGATATATGGTGATCTTTGACCACCTTTCCTGTCACTGTCTCACAGACTCCAGTATCTGGTACTTAACAAAAATATTAAGTTATTATTGAATAATTTAGTCCTATGACCTTTCTCTGCTTGAGTCATACAACAGCTGCCTTAGACTCTGTTCACCTTGGCATCATGACTTTCATTTATACCACTATGTCAGTACACCTACCAGACCATTTTGACTTCCACTGAGGACTGTAAGGGGGTGAATATTGCCGTTAGATGACACTGGATGGAGGCAGGGCAGTATACCCTTCCAAACCACTGGTTTGTGAGCCTGCTTTAAGGAGGCAGCAGAATGGATGACAGTCTTCATCTTGGAATGTCACAACAATTATAACAATCTGATTTTCTCAGCATAAAAGCACAAACTTTAACGTTACTTAATAAGTACTGCTGTATCCCCACGTGGGGCGCCCACCAGATCTGCTGGGACTCGCAGTAGACACAGTGACAGTATCTTTTTCACAGCAATGCACAATCTCTACATAAAAAAAAAAGACAGAGCTCCTCACGGAATAATCTCTTATTTCAGTGTGGTCACCTGATTGGGTTGCGTATTAGACACAACTACTCTTGAGTATGATAGTAAACCGTGATGAAGCTTCCCTATATCAGCGTGTGGAGAAACCTCTGCCGAAGGTATGCAGTGTAGAGAAAGGTTGGTTAAAAACTGAGTTATGCACAATCCACTTGTAGACAGTATGCAGGATAAAAAAACTTTATTTAGCCACTTTACAACGTGTTTCAAGGCAAACAGCCTGTATACCTGACAAAGAGGCACTGTTTGCCTTGAAATGCGTTGTAAAGTGACTAAATAAAGAAGGTTTCTCATCCTGCATACTGTCTACAAGTGGACTGTGCCATAACCCATTTTTTACCAACCTTTCTCTACACTTTTTTACCGCAAGGCAGAAGGAGAAATCAAATGGAATGTCACAGCTATTGGGCTCCTTGGGCCTGTCTCTCGTGGACCTCTTATCTTTAGCTAACTATGCATAGCAAACTGAGCCTTCCCCAGCACCTTCTTTAGTTATAAGCCTCTCTTGGTCTAGTAGTTTTTCCATAAACATCACAAGGCTCTACCATGCTCCATATGACCCTGTCTGGTACATACTGGCTATAGTAGTTTCTATCTACACACTTGTTCATTCTATTCTGTCTTTTATTCATATTTTTAAAGGATTGGGGATAATTGTCTGATTGCCAGGTGGTCCAGCAGCTGTGACCCCTTGCAATCTCCTGCAGGGTGCTCCGGCTCCCCTGTGCATAAAGCAGGGTTCAACATGAATCTTTATGGAAAAGCCGGAAATAGACAAGTACAACACTTGTGTATAATTGTCTCTGCCATAAAGATGCATGGAGGGAGCATGTCAACCCTAGATCTGTGGACAAGGAGAGCCAGGACTTCTTACAGAAGATTGCAGAAGGTCGCAGCGGATAGACCCCCACAATCAAACACTTATCCACAAACTTTTGGATAGGGGAAAAAAATAAAATGCTGGACTATCCATTTAATTCCTTTTTGCCATCTACCATTACCTGGTAACATAGAAAAAGTGCAATTTAAAGGGGTACTCCGGTGGAAACATTTTTTTCAAGTCAACTGGTGCTAAAAAGTTAAACAGATTTGTAAATGATTTCTACTAAAAATCGTTATCCTTCCAGTACTTATCAGCTGCTTTATATTACAGAGAAAGTTGTAAAGTTATTTTCTGTGTGACCACAATGCTCTTTGCTGTCTATCTGCTATAAAGGCAACCCAAATACCATTAACTGGACATTTAATAGGATATGCTCTGGGGGAAATACCACCTACATTATTACATCTGCAGTCCCCCTCCACTGGGCCAACCTAAAAAGCTATTATAAAAACATAATAATTTAAATTTCAATTATAAATTTAATTTTTAAAGCGGTACTCCGGCGGACAACAATTTTTTTCAAATCAACTGATGCCAGAAAGTTAAACAGATTTTTAAATTACTTAAATCATAATCCTTCAAGTACTTATCAGCTACTGTATGCTCCAGAGGAAGTTGTATAGTTATTTTCTGACTGACCACAGTGCTCTCTGCTGACACCTCTGTCCATGTCAGGAACTGTCCGGAGCTTTGCTATGTGGATTTGCTACTACTCTGGACAGTTCCTGACAAAGACAAAGGAGTCAGCAGAGAGCACTGTGGTCAGGCAGAAAAGAACTACACAACTTCTTCTGAGGAATACAGCAGCTAATAAGTACTGGAAGTATTAAGAATTTTAATAGTAATTTACAAATTTTTATAGCTTTCTGGCACCAGTTGGTAAAGAAAATTTTTTTCCACCGGAGTACCCCTTTAAGAGCAATTCCATCAGGTAATATATTCCAGAACTTATTCAGCTCCAAATCAATCAATCTTGGGCTAGCCTCTTTTCCCCACCACAAATAATCAATAAACTGAAAAACTGGGGTATGACTTACAAGATATAAAATCACAATTTATTGGGTATATTATATTAAAACACATATAACCCCTATAGACAAACTGTACCAATATTCACCTGTGACCGCAAAGGGAATAAATATCACAGAGAATAGAAACCGAACATAAATAATTCACCACCACCAATATTGCACAAATTTGCGTCAGTTATGTAGAATGACTATTGCACCAAAGAAAGAGCCCCCTACTAAGTCTATTTGGGTTACTGCTTTAAGTATTGCACGATTCCCAGGGTAAAGATTGCACGGGATATGATGGGTTAATTCCTGGAGGGAAGTCTGATATGTGCTATCCCTACATTCCCTATCAATCCCTCAACGTGTAGTGCAATCAAATCCCTATTCACACTTTCCCCTTAATACTTTCCCCTTGTTTGGTTTCTATTCTCTGTGATATTTATTCCCTTTGCGATCACAGGTGAATATTGGTACAGTTTGTCTGTAGGGTGTCACACCGAGCGATCCGGGTCCCGCTCCTCCACCCGATCGCTTGCGGCGTTCGGCTCCTGTTTGGGCGCCCCGGTCAGACTCGCTGACCAGGAGCGCTGCTCTGTGTCCCTCGGTGGGTATGCGATATGCGCGGCAGGACGTGCCTGCCCGCAGGTCATATCCCGTTCCGTTCACCTGCCCCGTCCTCCTGCTCAGTCCCGGCGCGCGCGGTCCCACTCTCTAGGGCGCGCACGCCGGGTCTCTCAGATTTAAAGGGCCAGTGCACCATTAATTGGTGCCTGGTCCAATCAGTTCCCAATCACTCCCTACACATATAAACCCACTTTCCCTTCCGGTCCTTGCCAGATCTTGTTGCCTTTGTGCCAGTGAAAGCATTCCCGTGTGCCTATTGCCTGTGTATCCAGACCCTTGCAGTTGCCCCTGACTACGAACCGTTGCCGCTTGCCCTGACCTTCTGCTATGTCCGACCTTGCCTTTGCCTTGTCCTTGTGTCCCGCGCCTGTCTCAGCTGTCAGTGAGGTTTAGTCGCTATCTGGTGGAACGACCTGGGGGTTACCTGCCGCAGCAAGTCCATCCCGCATTGCGGCGGGCTCTGGTGAAAACCAGTAACCCCTTAGATTCCGTTCCCCTGGTACGGCCCACGCCATCGCCTCACTGACACAGAGGATCCACTACCCGTGTCCTCCCCGCATACCAGTCCGGATCCTGACATAGGGGTTATATGTGTTTAAATGAAATATACCCAATAAATTGTGATTTTATATCTTGTAAGTCATACCCCAGTTTTTTCAGGTAATATATTCCCCCTTACTCCAAACAAGAACAATTTGTAGCCCCTTCACATCCTTTTGTAGGGAAATGTATTTCATATCTTCATAGTAAGGATACTATATTAGTTTCTTTGTGTATTTGAAGGATAGAAAGGGCAAGCATTTTACAGGCAGGAAATTCCTGGAATTCAGAGTCTTAAGAAAACATAAGAAGTTTGGTTTGTTTAAGAAGAACATTATCATTTTGTTTCTTTACACTCCATGCCTTTTACTTTACTGGCTAGTATGGGGTTTAATGGTTTGGGTCCTCATATGAGGTCATCCACGCCTACGCAGCTTCTGAGAGTACTTATTGGCAAACTTATTAGCTCCAGTAAAACAAAATTCTAGTGCTTGTTCATGCTACCTTATGCATTGTTATACTGGTTTAACCTCTTTTTATTAGGAAGCTTCATAAAAGATGAGCTGGTCACAAAAAACCCTGCTACCGGAACTCCAGGTTCCAGGGAGACCTTGGCAACTAGTGTTAAAGGGGTACTCCAGTGGAACACTTATTTTTTTTTTTTTTATCAACTGGTGCCGGAAAGTTAAACAGATTTGTAAATTACTTCTATTAAAAAAATGTAATCCTTCCAGAACTTATTAGCTCCTGAATACTACAGAGGAAATTATTTTCTTTTTGGAACACAGAGCTCTCTGCTGAATCACGAGCACAGTGCTCTCTGCTGACATCTCTGTCCATTTTAAGAACTGTCCTGAGTAGGAGAAAATCCCCATGGCAAACATATGCTGCTCTGGACAGTTCCTTAAATGAACAGAGATGTCAGCAGA
Organism: Hyla sarda; assembly: GCF_029499605.1. Lineage (NCBI taxonomy): Eukaryota > Metazoa > Chordata > Amphibia > Anura > Hylidae > Hyla > Hyla sarda. The sequence continues at coordinate 197,024,639 of NC_079194.1, forward strand.
GAGCACTGTGCTCGTGATGTAAGCAAAGAGCACTGTGTTCCAAAAAGAAAATAATTTTCTCTGTAGTATTCAGCAGCCAATAAATACTGGAAGGGTTAATATTTTTTATTAGAAGTAATTTACAAATATGTTTAACTTTCTGGCACCAGTTGATTTAAAAAAAAAAAAAAAAAAAAGTTTTCCACCTGCAATTCCCCTGCAACCAATGGATATCCAGGTATACTCTTTTCCCCATTTTAATATTGTTTGTGGATAGATACACTGCATATTAGACAAGACAGTGGCTGCAGATCTGGTGCAAGGATTTTTGTCACCCTAGGCAAAACCTCATTTTCATGCCCATTTGGCCCTGCCCCTTGGTTGCACCCCTTTTTTGCACTATACAGGTTACTAAATAAAATCTCCTATACAAAGATCAATATTCTCACAGAAGTAGATACCAGTTCTACACAGGCTTCACAGACAGTATAAGTGATTACAGCTACATGTAGGGACAGACAGGTGACGTATTCTCTGGTTTGAGTCTCATCTGGCCCGGACAATCAGTAATTCTTCAGCATCGACTCGTCTTTGTGGAATTTGCTGGACAAACATTTTAGTCTCCTCCTTCCACCACAATCCCCACCTCTATACAAACTATCCATGTGTATTGTTCCACAAAGTAATACTGCCCACTTTGTTCCCCCTATCATTGACCCCATATATAGCAGGTTCCTTACATATATTGCTTCCATATTCCCCACATTGCCCCCTCTCTTACATCTCCTACAAATTCCTTACATTGCTCCCATATTCATTACATTGCCTCCACACATACATTACCCCCATATTTGTCATATACATTGCCCCCAGATTCCTCCAATACATTGCCACAAGATTCCTTATGTACATTGCCCCCAGATTCCTTTTATATATTGCCCCAAATTCCACATATACATTGCCCTTATATTCCTAAGATACATTTCGCCATATCGCAAGCCCAGTCGGCAGTGACAGGATGGAGCCACGCGGCTCCATCTTGTTAGGGCCGAATGCAGCATACTTTGAACTCTGTGTACGTCTTAAAGGCGCACAAAAAGTTTAAAGCGGCGCTTGCTTTGGGCGTCTGGGATGTGAGTCCTGAATCCCTGAGCGGTGTTCTCATCCCCTGGATGCTCTAGGATGGCACCTACCTTGCCTATAGGTGGTGCCGGCCCTGAGTGGCTGAGACAGACATTCGACACCCAGTGAATATTCTGTATGGATCCCATTATTCATGAATACCTGTGCCATTCCCAACAATTGTTTACTTTTAAACTAACTAATTTATTAATAAACACAAAGATTTATACCGCTGATATTTAACTTGTAGTCAAGAAGATGTGAATAAACTGAAGTTTAAGCCACATTAAGTTAAGTGAAGATTGGCTACTTTCCCATCTTCATAATAATGTAATACCATATGGTGGCCGTGTTATGATTGGCTTTCAAATAATTAGTTGACCTTTTGTCTGCACAGCAGAAGAGAAAATTTGCCAGCCATAAGTAAACATGGTGACTTGAGTGTCCAGGGCCAAGAGGTGCAGTGCCAGTGTTTTTGATGCAGTCACATTTGTTGGCTGTTCCTAAACCATACTATTAAGAGTGTACCAAGACTGGATGAACCATGTACAGAGTAACGAAGAAAAATAACCTTTTCAGCGGGTGCTGTTCCTAACTCCAGAAGCATCAAAATGGAAGCCGAAATATGGTTAAAGTGCTATAAAGCACTATGTTTATTAAAGTACATAACCAATGACTTTAAAGTGCTTTATAGCACTTTAACCATACTTTGGCTTCCATTTTCATGCTTCTGGAGTTAGGAACAGCGCCCGCTGAAAAGGATCTTTTTCTTCATTACTCTGTACACTCTATATGGGAGAATTTCACTTCTGTCCTATTCCTACCTTGGGCCCAGCAGTTCATCTCCAGAAGACTGTCTATACCCCATAGTGGTGATATGCGCAATTTCTCCCTAATCAGGTGAGGGACCATCTTACAGAGCTAACCTTGTCCTGTTCCTTGTGGGGACCTCGGTACCCTGGGTAATACACAAGGCGCTGTCCTCCCTGTGTTTTTGTTTCTTTAATGGATGAACCATGGACAGACATCCAACAGAAAATCACACAGCAGGAGACCACATGGGATTAATCCAAGAGGGGAGTGTCAGGTGACACAGTATGCATCTCAGCAATGATTGTACCTCAGTGGACCAACTGGCCCAGAAATACAATGGTGGTCAAGTAAGACACATTTTCACAATAACTATGTGGCTTACCATTCATCAACTGGGGTTCAATAGCCAAAGAACAATAAGGGTGCCCCTGACAGCCTTGAATTATCATAAACAACATCTCAGATGGGCCAAGGAAAGGCGCCTTTGTACCTTGACACATGGCAGAAGGTTCTCTTGAAAGATATGTACCATTTCCTGCTGAACCATAAAGATAGCTTGGTCTGCATCTGGCGTAAACAGCATGAAGACATATCCCTTAAGTCTACAATATACTACAATCCTTGAACTGTTAATGATATAGGGACCTGTTTGCTTACCATCTGAACCTATATCTTTAGGGTGACCACAGTGTCATCTTTCAACAGGACAATGCTCTGTGTCATTGGGCTCGGATCACTAGGAAGAAGTTGAATTTTCCACACTGCCTTGGCCCAAAATCGGACTGTAACCCCATTAAATATTTTTGGGATATGGTGGAATAGGCTGTGAGATCTGTTCCCACTCCTCCAAAAATGTGCACTGAGCTGCTGCAATGGGCATGGGTAAAAAAGAGTATAAAGGATGTTTGCTACCTTGTAGAATTTGGCCTCTGAGGTCTGCAAACTTTTTTTCCATTAAACTGGGTGTCTATCAAGTGTCCAAACATAATACATTTGGTGTAAGTTTTTGGTGCATTTGCTTTACTAAAACTAGTGCTGTTTGTGGTCAGAATTATGTTGTAATTTAACAAATGATATTAATATATTGATAACATTCAGTAGATGGTGGTGTCCCCAGTAGTTGGAAGCCCCAGGGATTGGATGGGCCAAACCACAGCAACATATGGAGGATACATCTTGGCAGTGACAGGAGGTTTAGATGTTTTGGACAGAGAACCAAGAAGAACAAGCACCAAGCTCTATTTACATAAATAAATCTTTGGGGCACAATTTTCTTTTCCTGATAATTATCATTATAGGTTATGTAACTCACACCTCCCTGGTTATTTTGTTTGAAATCTGGGCAAATATTTTGCCTTATAGCCTTGTGAAATAACACAGAACACACAAATGTTACATGGTAGTAGAAAAACATGGAAGCAAACCACTGCTTTCCCAAGCCACCCAGAACCATGTGTTATATTGGTCTTCAAATATTTATGTAATAAGGTTTTGAAGATGAATAAAAAGCTTGAATTGAGCTGTGGATTAACATTTCATCCAAAGTGAAGAAAGAACCATGTTTTAATGTGTTGCCAAAAACTAAAAATATCAACAATGAGTAAAACCACTATCGTTTATAGTTCTTGGGTTTTGTAGGAAATAAAAAAAGAGGATTTGTTCAAGAATCCCAAAACTGTTGAGGCAATGTAACATGTAGTTCAGTTGTGGGCATCCTCATAATTACATGTGCATATTCAATCAAAAGAAAGAGAAAATAAATTACAAAAAAAGACAGCGCTGATCCAATATGTTTCAAAGGAATAGCAAAGAATGGACTCACCTGGTGTACATGGGGAGCCACTAATTAAATTGCACCCCATGACACCTGAAGCCAGACAGGCGATGAAAGGGAGAAAGAGAGGAACATATAGCCCTTTTCTACATCCTCTTCTCAAAGATCCGCTGGAGTGTGCAGTGTAGACCCCTTAAATCTTGTATAAACTCAATATGGGCAGATAATGCAGGAAGAAAAAATAAAGAACAAAACACTTGCGCGCAGGATAAGGACAAAATAGCATATAGGCCAAAGATAAAATAAGATTTATCAACTCACTCCACGGTGGGGGGCCAGAGCATAATATACTGAAACTCCCCTCCACGTCCGCCTATCACAGAGAGCTCAGATCCATGGTCTTGAAGAATCTTCCTATAGCAATCACAAGGCTCCTGGACATGTCCGTGGTCACGAGTGACTGATTTATTTAATAAAAACGTGTTATACCAACGCGTTTCGGGGTTTTTACACAAGTACCCCCTTCCTCAGGCTAGTACATACAGTGGCAAATAGAACTATTTATACTCATATGTCTTTGCATCACTTCCAGGAGTTGCACTTCCGAGCCCCTCCACTGCCATGCCAGCATCTGTAAGAACTTCCGGTCCGGTTGAACACACATACGTCCCACCTGACATCACCTCCAGCTCCTGTCCATGTGGAGTGCACACTGCGTTCCCCCGGCGTTTGCTTCTTCTAATCTCTTACGGGAGGCGCAACAATGTGCTCCACTACATGGGGAGGTAGAACTAAAGGGCACATTAACCTCCAAAGAATTTAATTAACACTAAACTGATGTTGGAGGGCTCGGGGTATGTCGCCAGTTCATGTGCAAAAGGCAAACATCATGCATTTCTCATATACAGCATCCATATATACAACTAACATATAATACGTATTGAAAAATAATAAAAACAAAAATTACAATATATTACAAAAGGACATTTAAAAAAATGGGACTTACGTACAAAAAGGTGTTAAAAATAACATGTGTGTACAAAGAGGAATAAAAATGTGTATATATATATATATATATATATATATATATATATATATATATGCAATTGCACATTAATAAAAAGGGTTCCTAAAAAAAAGGAACCAATTATATACTTAAAATCATGGGTAGTGCCACAGGGAGATGTAAGGCCACCTAAAAAAAACTGTATGTAATAGCCTGAGGAAGGGAGGTAGTTGTGTACATACCCCTGAAACGCGTTGCTGTTACACATGTATTTCTTAAATAGATCGGTCCCTCCCGACCACCGATGTGTCCAGGAGCCTTGTGATTGCTATAGGAAGATTCTTCAAGACCACGGATCTGAGCTCTCCGTGATAGGCGGACGTGGAGGGGTGTTTCAGTTTATTATGCTCTGGCCCCCCACCGTGGAGTTAGTTGATAAATCTCATTCTATCTTTGGTCTATATGGTATTTAGTCCTCATCCTGAGTGCAAGTGTTTTGTTTTTTCTTTTTTCTTCCTGCAATCAACAGAAATGGGAATATATGTTTGGGAACATGGTGTTTGTCTTCTGATTAAAAAAAAAATTATATATATATATATATATATATATATATATATATATATATATATATATTGTAAGGATTTCTCCCTGTTGATAGCTCTGGGATCGTCCTTGACACTGCCACAGGACACATTTCCACTTCAATCAGCAGGCAAACAACAGTACTTTATGCAAGTCCAGCCCCTCGCCAGCTTTATTAGACAGGTTGTAGGATAAATAAAAACATAAGACAGGAACAAACAAAACCCTAGACCGTTTAGTCACTAACTAAACAATCCAGTGTGCCCTGACTATCAACTGGTGGGCTTTTCCTGGCCAGTTAAACTTATGCCTCCTGCAACCTTCTAATCACTGTTCACACACAGCGTTTGCAATGTCTTGCTGTGTGTCTTGTCCACACTTGGGGCCAGGGTTAGCTAAGGAAATACACCCTTCCCTTGCCACAGTGTCACATATCCCCCCCTCTGCTCAGACCACCAAGAAGGAGCACTTGTATTCAAAAGGCAAAGTCCAATTGCCTTTTCTTTTCCTGGAACAACTTCATCCAATAGGTTTTGAGGCACTTGGCTCACTTCTTCAGCAGATTTTATATGCACCACTTCAATGGGGCACCCTTCTTTCACTTTCATTTTCTTCAGCCATCAAGCACAAGACTTTTGGTCCCCTTTAACAAATTCCTTGTAAAAGGCTCTATTCATGTCACGTCTTTCCAATGACAGGTCCTTCATCTTGGTCTGTGCAGTCCTCTGGGCACTAAGTGTGGACAAGGCAGATGCTCCAGGCTCTTGTCTTCTCCTGTCACCGGTACGGCCATCGCCCAAACTTTGCTGGTGACCAACTAAGCCTGTATCACCCATTTGCAGGACTTCTGCAGTTATCTCTGGTTTAGCTTCTGCCTCAAAGAACTCCTCTGCCTCAGCATTTTCACCATTCAATGTTCATATATCTACAGCTTCAGAGGACCTTTCATATAGTTTCACCTCAGTCTCAACTTCAGAGGACTTATCATATGGCTTCCTCTCATGGTCTTCAGACTCTGCCGCTTTTAGAGAAAACATCTCAGTCTCCAGTAGCTTTAAATGTTTCTGCTGCTCACTCTAGAGCTTAGCAGAGTTCACCTTCTCACTTTGCTATCAGACAGGAGAGAGCACAGAGGAAGTACTATCATACATACAGTATTCTGCACAGATTTGATGCGCAGGATTTTCTGCTGCAGATTTCAATGTAAACTCAATGACTGAACACAGCTTCAAATCCTGCGCATCAAATCTGCATATCAAATCTACACAGAATACTGTACGTGTGAATAGACTCTTAAGATATAAAAGTAGTGAGTAGTGATTGGTTGTTATGGGCAAAACCAGACGGTTTTGGTTTCAGGCAGATTGGTAAATTGGGGCCATTGATTTTTAAGATGTATATAGTTTTTAAGTCCTGATATATTTACATGATACCCCTAACATAACAGCTTTAAAAAAAAAAAAATAATAATACATCTATTTTTGGCTAAAAATCTTTTTTGTAATTGAGTTTTATAAAAATAAAATTATAACATACGTTGCTGCTTCTGCAGCTTCTATGCATCCCAGTATATACTGTCGTTAGTCCAAGTCATAGCCATCAGGCAGCTTAGTCTGAGTATCCAGCCACTTCTCTACTCTTGTGGCTTCCTGATGGCTTTGATTGTGAATAAGATTCTGAATCATACTATACACAGTGATACACAGAAACCACAGAAGCCAAATAGTTCTAAATATTTAGTAAAATCCAAATTGAAAAAATAAAGAAAATGTAGCCACACTGCATGCATTTTAGTAAAAGAAAACACAACCAAAGGCATCCATATAGCCTGTATATCCAATAGCCTCGGTTCTTATGATGGGTCATTATTGTTCAGACAAATACTGAGATCACACAAATATTCTCCTTCCTGCACAGCTTGTTTGTGGCTGTACAACATTCCTTTCTATTTTATTACATTTTTATGCTAGTTATTAACAGGCCAAACAAGGCCACTTTGAAAATTAGCTTTGAACCATAAATTTGTAAGGGGTGGCTTGTCTTTCACCCTATTTTTGCTGGCTTTTATAAAAATAAAAATATATGGGAAAACAAATCGTGTTAGTACTGATGATGACTTCTCTTCCAGACCAGTAAAAATACTTAAAACATCCAAGCGTCTGTGGTCAGTAAGTATGTGGATGAGACAGAATAAAGAGCGTCTTCTAAGTAGGATCTGCTAACCAGATGAAGGGAAGTCTGTGTAAACATGGATAAAAGGTGAAATTATCTTTTTTTTTCTTTTTTTACCTAAATAAAAGTAGATTTGGTTTCTGTAAATGTAAAGAAAATAATTATTTAGGAAAAATTTGCCCTTAGGGATCAACAATAATTTATTATTCACCAAATTAATCTTGGTAACAGAAAACATAGCAAGGAAAACTAATCAAAAGCAGAACAAGGGGTCACATTTATGAACTTTTTCAATGAATTTGTGAATTTTTCACCAGTTACCTTTTCCCTGTACAATAAGAACCATAAAGCCTGATCGGTAAAGGTCCAACTGGGGACAATTAAAGTGGTTATCCACCATAAGGTGATTTTAGTATGTACCTGTTAGACAGTAATGGACATTCATAGGAAGGATCTGCGCTTGTCTTGGGGTTAATTGCTATGTTGTGAGATTACCATAACACTGTGGCTAGCTTTTTGTGAACTGGATATTTCCTGTTGGATTTTGTTCTCAAACTATAAGTCCCATAGTTCCATAGTTTGCAAATGTGAGGTCACTTTTCTCCCTCCCACACATCAGCCATCCTACCCATTGAAACACAAATGAGCTGCATTCCATTCAAAAGACCAGTATTTTCTAACTAGGGTACCGCTGTTGCAAAATGATCTCTCTCCCAAACAGCGGTCGCTCCACCCATTGAAGCAGGATAGGCTCCCTCTGATCACCTGACTAGTGATGTCACGTTTCGACACACTGCAACCTGGGAAATCCCGAGACCTGAGTATTTTTGTATGCTGTTAAAGAAAATCACAGAAGAATTGTGAGACCCCCATCACACACACAGGTACAGACACTACATTTAAACTACTGAACTACGCTAACTTTACAGCCCCTGCAGCACAGTCAAAAATCCTGTAATTCCTCTTTAAATAATTGTCCATCCAACAACTATTATGGGTGGTGGCTCCATTCTGACACCACTGCTTTCAGTATAAAGAGAACTTATTTTCTGGTGGAACTGCCAGATGTAGTATTTGCACCAGGGCCATTGTGCTTGAGGGAGCCCAATTTACTTTCTGTCTGGAGGCAATGGTGCTAACATTTAGTGCAGGAGTTCAACCTAGAAAAGGAGGTTATTTCTGAGAATGTTTTGATAGAACAGCCAAGTGCAAAATCAAACTCAAATTTCTTTGTTCTCTTGCTCTGGAAGTTCTTGATATGGAAAGAGATGGCAGCAGGGTAAAACTTTATGACTTTCTCTTAAGCATAAAGCTTCTGAAAGTACTAAAAATCTTTTTTTTTAAGAGTAGGAGTAATATAGAAAACCTGTATACCAATTGATTTGGAAATAACAACTACTCTGGAGTACCCCATTCAAAGTGCACCTGTTGTTTGCAAACAAGTTTATTTAATACAGATAATACCATTGTATGTATATTTGTAATATACAGTGGTACACTGCTTAAAAGATTAGGTGAAAGAATGCTGTCCCTGCAGTTATTGCATGTGTGTCTCTGTGAAGATATCAAATGCAGGAAGTGTGGATGGACAAGCAGGACTCTGTACACTAAGGACAAGTAGGGCTCTGTGCAGGCTCCTGGCTTGTCAATCATCCCGATGTGTGAGCCAGGGGCATGTAACAGGGCCTCACTGCACAGAGCCCTGCTTGTCCTCAGTGCACAGAGCCCTGCTTGTCCTCACTGCACAGAGCCCTGCTTGTCCACAGTGTACAGAGCCCTGCTTGTCCTCAGTGCACAGAGCCCTGCTTGTCCTCACTGCACAGAGCCGTGCTTGTCCGCAGTGCACAGAGCACTGCTTGTCCTCAGAGTACAGTGCTCTGCTTGTCCTCACTGCACAGAGCTCTGCTTGTTCTCAGTGCACAGAGCCCGGCTTGTCCTCACTGCACAGAGCCCTGCTTGTCCTATCTGCACAGAGCCCTGCTTGTCCTCAGTATACAGAGCCCTGCTTGTCCTCAGTGTACAGAGCCCTGATTGTCCTCACTTCACAGTGCGCTGCTTGTCCTCACTGCACAGAGCCCTGCTTGTCCACAGTGCACAGAGCCCTGATTGTCCCCACTGCACAAAGCCCTGCTTGTCCTCACTGCACAGAGCCCTGCTTGTCCTCAGTGTACAGCGCCCTGCTTGTCCTCACTGCACAGAGCTCTGCTTGTCCTCAGTGTACAGAGCCCTGCTGGTCCTCACTGCACAGAGCCCTGCTTGTCCTCACTGCACAGAGCCCTGCTGGTCCTCAGTGCACAGAGCCCTGCTTGTCCTCAGTGCACAGAGCCCTGCTTGTCCTCATTGCACAGAGCCCTGCTTGTCCTCAGTGCACAGAGTCCTGCTTGTCCTCAGTGTAAAGAGCCCTGCTTGTCCTCACTGCACAGCGCTGCTTGTCCTCAGTGTAGAGCGCTCTGCTTGTCTTCACTGCACAGAGCTCTGCTTGTCCTCAGTACACAGAGCCCGGCTTGTCCTCACTGCACAGAGCCCTGCTTGTCCTCAGTGCACAGAGCCCTGCTTGTCCTCAGTGCACAGAGCCCTGCTTGTCCTCAGTGCACAGAGCCCTGCTTGTCCTCAGTGCACAGAGCCCTGCTTGTCCTCACTGCACAGAGCCCTGCTTGTCCTCACTGCAGAGCCCTGCTTGTCCTCACTGCACAGAGCCCTGCTTGTCCTCATTGTACAGAGTCCTGCTTGTCCTCAGTGCACAGAACCCTGCTTGTCCTCACTGCACAGAGCCCTGCTTGTCCTCAGTGCACAGAGCCCTGATTGTCCTCACTGCACAGAGGCCTGCTTGTCCTCACTGCACAGAACACTGCTTGTCCTCAGTGTACAGAGCCCTGCTGGTCCTCAGTGCACAGAGCCCTGCTTGTCCTCACTGCACAGAGCCCTGCTTGTCCTCAGTGTACAGAGTCCTGCTTGTCCTCACTGCACAGAGCCTGGCTTGTCCTCACTGCACAGAGCCCTGCTTGTCCTCAGTGCGCAGAGCCCTGCTGGTCCTCAGTGCACAGAGCCCTGCTTGTCCTCAGTGCACAGAGTCCTGCTTGTCCTCAGTGTACAGAGCCTTGCTTGTCCTCAGTGTATGGAGCCTTGCTTGTCCTCACTGCACAGAGCCCTGCTTGTCCTCAGTGTACAGAGCCCTGCTTGTCCTCACTGCACAGAGCCCTGTTTGTCCATCCACACTTCCTGTATTTGGTTCCCTCTCAGAGACACACAGGCAATAGCTGTGGGAACAAAATATTCTCATTTTAACCAATGTATATTATAGCTCTAAAAAGTAGTTCTTGTTTTTGCGTCACTAATTGTACTTTGTAATGACATCACTTATATTATAACAAAATCGGTGGTGCAATTCTATAAAAAAAAAAAAAAACCTTCAACTTTTCTGTAAAATTACACCTCATATTTATTCTGTAGGTCCATATATCACAAGCAGGGGCGTACCTAGAACATTTGGAACCCTGGGCGGACCCTTTGTTTGCCCCCCCCCCCCCGCACCCCCCCTTTTTTCCCATTGGTATAGGCAGATCCCCCCCCCCCTCTTCCCCATTGGTATAGGCAGAGTTACCCCCCTCTTCCCCATTAGTATAGGTAGATACCCCACCCCCCCTTTCCTCCCCTTTCCCCATAGGTATGGGCAGAGTTACTTCCCCCCCCTCTTTCCCATAGGTATAAGCAGGTACACCCCTCTCTTTCCCATAGGTATAAGCAGAGTTACATCCCCCTCTTTCCCATAGGTATATGCAGTTACACCCCCCTCCTCTTTCCCATAGGTGTATGCAGTTACACCCCCCCCTCATTCCCATAGGTATATGCAGTTACATCCCCCCTCTCTTTCTCATAGGTATATGCAGTTACACCCCCCTCTTTCCCATAGGTATATGCAGTTACACCCCCCCCTTTCCCATTGGTATATGCAGTTACACCCCCCCCTCTTTCCCATAGGTATATGCAGTTACACTCCCCTCTTTCCCATAGGTATATGCAGTTACACCCCCCCCTTTCCCATTGGTATATGCAGTTACACCCCCCCCCTCTTTCCCATAGGTATATGCAGTTACACCCCCCTCTTTCCTATAGGCATATGCAGTTACACCCCCCTCTTTCCCATAGGTATACGCAGTTACCCCCCCCCCCGTCTTACCCATTGGTGTATATGCAGTTACACCCCCCATTTCCCATAGGTATATGCAGTTACACCCCCCCTTTCCCATAGGTATATGCAGATACACTCCCCTTCCCCATAGGTATATGCAGTTATACCCCCCTTTCCCATAGGTATATGCAGTTACACCCCCCATTTACCATAGGTATATGCAGTTACACCCCCCTCTTTCCCATAGGTATATGCAGTTACACCCCCACCTCCCCTCATTCCCATAGGTATATACAGTTACACCCCCCTCTTTCCCATAGGTATATGCAGCTACACCCCCCTCTTTCCCATAGGTATATGCAGTTACACCCCCCCCTTTCCCATATGTATATGCAGCTACACCCCCCCCCCTCTTCCCCATAGGTATATGTAGAGTAACCCCCCCTCCCCTTCCCCATAGGTGTATGCAGAGTTGAGAATAAAAAAAAAAAAAAAAAAAGGATGCTCACCTGATATCTCACGCAGTGATCTCCTCAGCTGCAGGGCCCGCGTCTTCTCCCCTCAACAGTACAGGCGCTGATGAGTGACATCACCGGCGCCTGTACTGGTTTTCTGCGTGGGGGCGGAGGTCACATCTCCTCTGTGTAGCTGCAGATGTGGCTCACACAGAGGGGACGCCTTCTCCTGTATGTGCGTGTATCGCGCATACAGGAGAAGGCACCGCTGTCTGCTGGGGATCTGGGACGAGTGTCCCGGATCCTCAGTAGTGGTAGCGGCGGTGGCGGGTCAGTCCGTCCCTGGCACCCCCCTTGTGAGCGGCACCCGGAGCGGGCTTTGGTATTTTTTCACGTGTACACTATTGAGACCAGTAGGGACCCACCTTATATGAAGCACGCTCAGCTCGCAAGCATGCTTCAAACAGCGGTAACAGGACCAGGGAGTACAGGTACGCCCTGCATCCTTAAATGGGTATGCCGGTGAAAAACTTTTTTTTTTTTTTATCAACTGGTGCCATGCCAGAAAGTTAAACAGATTTGTAAATTACTTTTATTAAAAAATCTTAATCCTTACAGTACTTATTAGCTGCTGAATACTACAGAGGAATTTCTTTTCTTTTTGGATTACAGTGCTCTCTGCTGACATCATGACCACAGTGCTCTCTGCTGACATGAGCAGCATATATTTTCTATGGGAATTTTCTCCTACTCTGGACAGTTCTTAAAATGGACAGAGGTGTCAGCAGAGAACACTGTGGTCATGATGTCAGCAGAGAGCTCTGTGTTCCAAAAAGAAAAGAAATTCCTCTGTAGTATTCAGCAGCTAATAAGTACTGTAAGGATTAAGAGTTTTTAATAGAAGTAATTTACAAATCTGTTTAACTTTCTGGCACCAATTGATTAAAAAAATAGTTTTCCACTGGAGTACCCCTTTAACTACCAGGACCATACGCCGTGCGTCCTTACAAGTTAAAGAAGCACTCCTTCATGTCATGCACATCCACCATTACCATTCTTGCAACACCATTTGTTTTTAGTCCAGAACAGTTGCATACATGCGTTTCATTAATGATCACTAGTCTGCCCAACAGAAAATCACAGAGCTTAATATGTCAGAGGATGTCAGTCTTGGGACAGCTGACTTCCCGTAAACTACAGGATGACATCATCACCTACCAGATCCCTCACAGCAGCTCACAGAGGAGCTATCATAGTGGTTCGGTGGCAAGCACTTTTGTCTTGCAATACTTAGACCCAGTGGTCAAATCTAACATCTTCATGGAAAGATATATAATCTCCTTGGGGGACATTTATCATGGTGTTTAGTGCTTTTTTTTTTTGCTTACTTTCAGTTTTCATTTTGCAGTGATTGGGCATTTATGAAGTGCGAATGTCACAGGTAGGCAAAAAAAGAGTCGCAAACCCCCTTCAAAAAGTCAATACCAGGTCAGACCTGGCTTAAAAAAATGCCTTTTGACAGCATTTGCAAAAAGTCCCACAAAAAGTTGCAACTGCGACTTTCTGTGCAAAAAGCTCTGCACATCTGACCATCTGCCCGATAGCTATTGCAAGACTACAACTCCCAGCATGTCCTCACTGTAAGGGTGGAAGAAGTGAGTGGGTGGTAGATGCGGGCGGGAGGCCAGGGAGTGGAGCCAGCCGGCTCCCAGAAAATATGAAATCATGGCACTGTAATTTCATATTTCCCGCCAGGAGCCGTGATTGGCCAGGAACAGCCGGCCAATCATGTCTCTAAGCAGGAAATTTGAAATTATAATGCTGTAGTTACATATTTCTGAGAGCCAGCTGCCCCGGTTTGCATTTTCACTACAGAGTGCCTCCAGCTGTTGCTAAACTACAACTCCTATGATGGAAGTTGTAGTTTAAGACCAGGGTGCATCCAGATGTTGCTAAACTACAACTCCCATCATGGGAGTTGTAGTTTAGGAACAGGGTGCCTCCAGCTGTTGCTAAACTACAACTCCCATCATAAGAGTTGTAGTTGAGGAACAAGGTGCCTCCAGCTGGTTTTAAAATACAACTCCCATGATGGGAGTTGTAGTTTAGGAACAGCGAGACTCCAGATGGTGCTTGCTGTTGTTAAAATACAATTCCCATCATGCCCAGACAGCCTTTGGAGGGTATAGTTTACTAACAGCTGGAGGTTGCCTGTTTGGAAACCCTGTTTTATGGGCGTTCTCTCAAGGGGAGAGCGCCATAAATGTACTAACCTGTTTTTCTTTTTTTTTTTTCTTCTCATTTCAGATCTGTGTCTCCTGTGGAATACTTCGAATTCAGTGGACTATGTCGATGACCTGCACTTTTTTTTATTACTATTAATGAAACGATTAAGAAGGGCTTGTGGGGGATTGTTTCTTGTAATAAAAGTTTTCAAAACTTGTTGTGTATTTTTTTGTCCTTAGGGACAAACTTGTTCGTGCAGACATCGGAACCAACCGAGTAACCCACAGACAAACCACTCTTAGAACTCAAAAGAAAGGAAAATTTCCCTGCCTCCATTGCATACATTCCAATAGCATCATTAGGGGTGAATTCACACACCACCCCCTGTCCGGTAAATCATTCTCCATTAATGGTTATTTCACATGCGACACAAATTTTGGGGACTACTTACTAAAATGTCCCTGTGGTTTGGCTTATGTGGGAGAAACCACTCAGCATATTAATGACAGGATCACACAACACAAATCTACCATTAGGCGCAAGAATCTACTATTAACGGTTCCTATTATTTTCACACTCACAACCATTCCCCCTCACTACTCTGTTTCCAAGTACTGGAAGCTATTTCATGAAACAGGCGAGGGGGTGACCGTATTAAACAACTCAGAACACAAGAAGCCTATTGGATCCATAGAATGCAGTCTCTGGGACCTAGGGGGCTCAACAGAGAGTATGACATAACACAGTTATGAATGCTTATTGCTTATTACTTTTGTCTCTCTATTTCCATAGGCTTGGTAGCTGTAATTGATCAGGACCAATGCTCTCTCTCTCTCTCTCTCTCTCTCTCCTCCCTTCCTCTGTATCTCCTGTATTTATTTCTCAATACTTTCCCCCGCTTCCCCCCCCTTTTTTTTTTTTTACATATTCTGGTTATACACTGGACACTTTATACTAGATCAGTCTCGACCACCATCCACCCTTTAATTGTCCAGTTGCCAATTCTATGCCAATTTGATTCTCATATACAATTTCCCATTAGAAATGCCAATTAGATTCCATGCCAATTAGATTCTCATATAACTGTTCCCTATACTCCCAAACTCTGTTTATCCACTTATCCCACCATTCATTTATCATTCATCCATCATTCCCCCCTTTCTCCCCCCCCCTTCCCCCCCCCTTTTTTCCCTTCTTTTGCTCCTCCAGATTATCCTTTTTATTGACACTATGGGGGACATTTCCTAATCTAGTCTATTCTGGGTATGCTTATAGACCAGCGTATGTGGTAGTCTCCTGTCTATTGTGCTCCTAATTTATCAAAGGTCTCACAACCCTTGATAAATTCTGTGCTCAGACTTCAGGGTCTACAGCTTAAACTGCATTTAGACCTGCTCCAACATGGTCTGACATTTCAGCCTATTTTGGGCACATGCGACTTGTTGCACAAAAGTCGCACTTGATATTCAGCACCAATGCATTTTCCAATGCATTTCCGTCTAAAATAGACTTGCATGCATCATGTTCTAAAAATCCTCTACAGCAAAAGTCGCAGAAAAGTCGCACATATTTAGACTGCGACTTTCTGTGCGACAAATTTAGACAGGAAAAACCAGTCTAAATCCTTTGATAAATCTCCCCCTATATTTCTACCTTCTCTTTCTTCTAATCTTCACTGTATTCTTATCCCACTCCCCTTTATTATTTATATACTCATCAATCTATCTTTTCTTCTTGCCTCCTTTTTTTCCCTACTATTCTCAAATTGTTCATACTCTCTCCGTTCAATCATATACACCATTATCCTCTTTTTCCACTTGTGATACTCTTATTCTATTCCATACTGCCTCTGTCATGCTCCTCTCATTATTGCTATACTTCTGCTTTCGTTGTGACAGCGCTGTGGAACACAGATGTGTTCCACATAACGCACTTCCGGTCAGGTGATCGCACCGGTCGGACTCAGCGTGATGAGCAACATCTTCCACTTCTCCGGTCAGTTAGCTCATATATGTATAAGTCTGTATGTCGCTCTACTATCTTAGTACCCCTTACTCTCAACCCCTGACTTTTATCTACATCTCACGTTACTTTCTTTTTTGCTCATCTATCTACTACTCCTTGGTGACATCACTTCTGGCTTCACGGACCGGAAGAGAGTTCCGGCATCCTCATTTATGCCTCCACTTACACTATCCGCTTAGCACCTACCTGTTACATGGTTTCTTGACCGCTATTTGCTCCTTGACTCCGCATTCCTCCGCAGCAATCCAGTGACTCAACATGCCCTCCAGCAGACAACCTGTTAACCCTTCATGTTATTGTATTCTCTCTGTCCTGCATATGTCTACTGACACGCTTATTTATTTTGCTACATTCTGTACTGTTTTCTATCATGTGATCTATCTCTGTTTGGTGAAATGTTCATTGATTTTGTGTGCAGTCACAGCTTGGTGAAATATCCACCATGTTATACATATAAGCATATGTTCTATTGTATAGGTTTGCAGATACTTTGCTATTATCCACACATATGTTCCACCTATATAGGACCTCTATACGTATTACTATCTACCATTGATATTAGCTATAATAATTTTGTCTAGATCTACCTGTGTTTTCACTGTGATGCTATTTCTTTAAATTTTGTTCTTTTTGACCATAATAATACAATACGGACAGTCTGTTGTATATACTACATACTGATATTATGTTGTCTCACATAGGTCTGAGGAAGGTTGTAATTGACCAAAACGTCACTTTGTTTTTGGATTACTTTAATAAAACATATTTAAGTGTCACAGAACAATTGTTCAGCTCTTTGTCACTTTCTACCAATATAGTTCCCTGTCTAAAGGACATTTGTCACCAGAGATGCACCATTGCATTTCACCAGTGCATTTAACTGATGGTAATAGATCTCTGTATAATGGTGCTTGTAATAAAAATGTAAAAAAATTGGGCAGATAAGGACAGAAGAACTTACCGGACGGGTGATGTTTAAGGGTTTCAGCACTGAGAAGGAACAAGGCTGCAGCAACTGTTATGAGAATTCCTAGCCTTGAGGTCTGTAGGAGGAAGTTCACCAGGCTGCTGATGATAAAAGTGGAAATCTGGAAGGAGAGAAGGGGTCACCTTGACTCGGTAGTGGCCACGTCTAAACTAACCTTGAGAAGTCTCTTATTGATGAAAACAGAGACATCAAACGTTGACATATCAAGCAGATTACTATGACACTGAGCAGCCAGTATTCCTTTACCGATTCTTAGGTTTTCAAATAAAATTTGATAATTTTTTTTATCCCTTCAAGGTAGAAGAATAAAACCAAATCTAAGCATCAAACTATATAAAGAGGAACATCAAGTATATTTTTACCATAGGGACAGGGGCTTAAATAGGAAAGACTGAGCCCCTATTTTTTTGACTGTGGCCCCCCTTTTCCTGATTATAGGTAGTTAACATAGGGAGAAGTGCCCTATTCAGAATATTGGGGCCGCAGTCACTATTAAAATGCATTCAAGGGGTAACTAAGCTAGCCTCAGGATCCACCTAGACTGAGCGCTACAGAGAACATCCTAATTTTGGCCAAAAAATATACAGCCTATCCAGATGTCTGAACGGTAGGTTAAAGGGGTACTCCACTGACCAGCATTGGGAACATTTAGTTCCGAATGCTGTGTGCATGCTGCAGGGGTTGACCACGGCCCCTTATGATATCACGCCACGTCCCCTCAATGCAGGTCTATTGGAGGGGGTGTGGCAGTGCCATGCCCCCTCCCATAGATTTGCAATGAGGGGGCATGGTGTGATGTCACGAAGGGGCATGGCCGACCCCTCGAAGCGCACACACAGCATTCAGAACTAAATGTTCCGAACGCTGGCCAGTGGAGTACCCCTTTAAGACTGCTGGAGGCCACTGATGTTGATGGCAGGGGACCCAATAGGCAGAAAGCAATCTTACTTGGCTTTTCCATGTGTAGCATGACTATGCATGTTCAGCTTCTTACAAGACTCTTGTTCTCTGGGTTAGTGGGGATCCAGTAGGGAAGCCAAAAAAAAGTCTTGCAGGATTCATTTATTTAGTTCACATAACTCCCATTAGAGGAACATCTCAAGGTATGCTGTTTCGGTAACTGTAGAGCAAACTGGCTGGACTTGGAGGGAACTCTTGTTCTTGAGATAGGTTCAGGTGTGAGAGGTGAGACTCACATTAATCAGACATTAATGACATGTGCTATGGATTTGCCATATATGAAATTAGAATACCCCTTTAACCTGTCTTCTTCCTCTTCTTTCTACTGTAAGAATAGAAAAGAGAAGGGGGAAGCAAACCTCTGAAGGGCCTGACATTGAAGGTGGTGGTAGTTGGGGGGGAGATACAGCAGATGATGTAATATCTGTATTTATATTGAAAGTCCTGTAGTCAGAAAGCCTGATAATCCAGCACTTTCTTTTCAGTGCTGGACTGGAAAACATTGTGGAATATTAGGAGACCAGTCTAAACAATAGTCTAGGTTTGTCTTGGAGGCTGAGTTACAAGGGATAGAGGGAAGAAAATCGGTCTCTGGCAAATAATGTAACCCCCCAGCTCACCACAAAGATGAACAGATTTTACAATCAAAAGCCAAGATATGAGTAACAGGATTATGTGTTTTAGGCAGCATTATTTCCTGCACATTTTCTGGACAACACACTGTTAAAAACATATAGCACAAGTTTCTACATTCTTGTAGAAGAACACTGCCAGGGAGTTAGGGGATGACAAGAGTGGAATCTTCCACTGACATCCAGAGCACATGACACTGCCGTACACTTCACAAGACAAATTACATACTCTCCAAATTGCTGCCTGAAGCTTATTTTTTAATTGGCACAATAGAAGAAAATGCCGGTAGGTGGAAGAATGTAGAACGCAGGTGCATCAGGCATGGGGAGACTGAAAAAAACACATCTCCATTTACTGTATTTAGAACAGCTTGGATTGTCCGTACATACAAAACTCATAAACCTATGTACAAACTTTGGGATCTTACTCAGTACAAAATCATACAACTGGGAATATGAGAAAAACTTTGTCATGTGGATACTTCTCAGAAATCTGGCAGAAACCTGAAACTCAGTATGAGAGAGGTAGAAAATGTGTAGCCACATTAGTAAGAGAATATAGTTCTTAAAGTGAACTATACCATAAAAGTTATCTTATCTTTCCTGGTTGTGCACCCCCTGAAAAAGATGAATCCCACTCAGCACAGCACAACAGTTCAAGTTGTAACCCTTTTTCTACCAGGCAGAATACTTTACTCTCCCTCTTCATGCTTTGATATCTTGTTGTTCCTTTAGTCCTGTCTTTCTATCAGATGTCAAATAATAATTATGAATAGCTTATTAAGCTACACTAAATAAACTTATGCATGACTTTATGTTCACATACGCTATCTTGTTTGTCTGCTCTTTGGGTGTACACTTTTTAAGCATTGTTTTATCTGCACGCTGCACTTTGAAGGTGTTATCCAGGCATAGAAAAGCGTTGATTTCTTCCAAAAACAGCACCACTCCTATCCTTAGATTTTGTGTGGTATTGCAGCTCAGTTCCATTGAAGTAAAAGGAGCCACGATGCAATACCGCACACAATAAGAAGACAAGTGTGTCCTGTTTTCGGAAGCAATTTTCTCTGTTTTTACTAATTCTAGATAACCCTTTTGAAGATGGAGATACTCATTTTCAATAACTGTCTTCCGAATTGTTTTCTTTCTCAACCTCCCCATACACTTGAGCGTTCCAAAAGCATCTCCAGGTGTTGTCCTTTGACTTAGCAGGTAGAAACTTGCTAACCATAGAAAAATACAGTAAAGGAAAGTGCAAGGCCTTTCTACAGCATTATCCTTGTGAAACCGCTTGACAAAAATGCCGGAAAGCAGAAAAACCCTTGCAGTGGGACTTTGTGCTAGACTCAGGATGAAGGCAAGAATAGTGACAATGGTGTTCTTGCTGGCAGTATGCCTGACTCACAGAATTTTAGGGTAGCAGAGTTGAGAGCCTGTGCTCCTGGCTATCAAGGCTAAACTTAGGCTGACATGCTCCCAGTTATGACCAGGGCAGAATTAAAATTTTTATTCCTAGGCTAGGGGTTGGAGTTGGACAGGCAATTGCACTCATTGGCTAGGAATCTGACGTGACTAGATTCTGTCTCGGCTTCTGCAAGCTGTAGTGTGTATGCATGTTATGATAGAACAATCTACAAAGACACATATCCAATGTAGAACAAACAGTTACCTAGGCCTTCAGCACTTGAAATATACATTTTGCTGTCCAATAAACCTTTAATACCTCAGCCACTTGACTAGTCTCATTGTAGCAGTTGGTACAGCTCATGTTGGGCAGGGGGGTACAGGCAGTACCCCAGGATTTAGTCCGATTTATTACCGGCCCCGCCTTCACTTCAAATAAACAGAGGCTGTTCGAAGATGATGCATGCAGACACGTCATTAATGTGCCGTGCCGCCAGACTGGAGAAGCGGAGCAGGAGGACACGCTGGCTGGCCAGGATGGTAATTTACTATTGTGCTTCCTTGTTAGCTGCAGTGCTTTGACCACTGTTCCAACGGTCCAGGGACCTAATGCTATGGCCCATAGGCCATAACAGTAAATCCTGACCCCGGACTGGAGGAGCAGTGGGCCACAAAAGTAGGTTAGTACAAAGGGACAAAGCCATACTGCAGTATGTCTGTGGAGGCACAGAGGGGGCCTACAGCTATACATAGGGACATAGAGGGGCCTATAAACGGGGCCTGCAACTATATATGGGAGCACAGAGGGGCGTACAACTATATATGAGGGCACAGAGGGGCGTACAACTATATATGGGGGCACAGAGTTACCTACAACTATATAAATATGGGGGCAAAGAAGAACCTGCAACTATATGGGGGCACAGAAGGGCCTACAACTATATATGGGGGCACAGAGGTGCTTACTACTATATAGAGGCACAAAGGGGCATACAACTATAAAGGAGCACAGTGACAGAGGGGGCCTACAACTATATGTGGCACAAAGCTAGTACTATAAATATGTGGGGCAATACACTGGAGTTTGTAAAGAGGGGGCATTGTGCTGGAGAAAGGAGCCTAAAATGTTTTTCTGGCTGCGATCAAAGAAAATGTTACCTCTGAGTCATTATATGTAACTATAATCACTTAAACAGGTTGCAGAGCGCTTGCAGATAGGGGGTATTTACCTCTACATGGTCAGTATATAGAAATATTGGCACATAAATGATTTTTAGAGAGATTTCACAGTAACTAGTAAAGAGTATGTTAGGTTATTGCAGTGGAGTACAGTGTTTTACTACACTATAATCTAATTATAAATATATAATAAAAAATATTGGGGCAGATTTGGAGCAGGCCAGTGGGGGGGGGGGGGGGGGAGGGGCAGGCCTTGTGCTGTGTAAGAGGCCCTGAAATCTCTGGTGGCAGCACTGATGCTCGGCCACCACACTTGCACTTCAAGAATACAGAGGTTTTACCAGTAAAATGCCCAATGATCTTCCAGCCATTCACATGAGCCATAGATCCGGACTATTTTTGTTGTGGTATGTTGAGTATAGCTTCAAATTACAACGGTCCAATAGAAGGTAAAGCGAACAGTTCTTAAGGGGACATGAACTTATAGGCTACCTTATTTACACTGGTTGTGCAGTTGGATGCTATCTATTGTTCTCTGTTATTGGCCACTTTTGCCCTCAGATAAGCTGCTTGATCCCTATTTTCTACTCACATACGTTTTATTATTTACATGTGAATGATTGTAAATCTTTTATAATCTTTATATTTTAGGTATTCACATTTGAAGTAATTATGCTCTTTATGAATACATCCCAACTCAATCTGTAAAAAAACAATATGTCCAGAGTAGACATAAGGGTTAAACATACCATCTTAGTTCACTTGTGTATGTCATTCCCCCAGCGTTGCTCTATGTTATAAGCATGCTATCCACACTCTTGAGCAGGTTGTGTAGGCAGTGCAGGTTTTCAATGAAGAGATGTGTCAAATCCCCCAATTCAATTAGGGAAAAGTCTTGATTATTAAAATTCACTATAAGAAATGGCTGCTTCATTGAAAGTGAAATAAGAGGCTCCTTGCTTCTCCCACGGCCGCCGATGCTAGAACACCAATCAGCTCCTCATTTGGGCACAGCAAGGTCCACAATTGTCCCACGGCCCTGATTACACATCTACATTTCTTATGTGCATGTTTTAATCTCCAAATTGCAAAAACATTAACATTATTGATTGATAAAACATCAATCCGACAGAAATTTAATTAAATTAAAATGTGTCAGGGAGAGCTCCGCTCCGCTCAAGGTATAAATCTTTGGCATTAAGTTGACATAGACAGCAGCAAATGATGATGTTTATTTATCTCTTGCCATGTCTACCTGCATTACCAATAAATGAGCTCATTCTGAGATGGGCTGCCCTCTCCCCGGCTTGGAGCACGCAGGTGACAGTGTCACAATGACGGAAGTGCATTAGAAATATCCGCTATTTTAATATAATTTCATCAGTTCCAGTTATTGAATTTATTTCAACATCTGCTTTTATTGATAGGGGCTCAAGGGGTGAAACAAAAAACCTAGGGGAATGCTGGGAAGATTTATTAATACTGGCACAGTATAAGATCGTTGCATCTAGCATATTACAGCCCAGAGGAACTTTTGGGTCTCCTAAGGCCAAGGAACTTGGTTCAGCTGTAACCATTAAATGTCATTAATGTGTGATCAGTGGGGTCCAATAACCAATACCCCTACCCATCATAGAAAGAATGGTACTGCAACTTGACAACATTCATGTGAATGATACATAACTGCAATATCGTACATAGCAACAGACAACGGAGACATACAGTAGGTTGTATTCTCTTGTTTCTTGTCTTGTAGCCCTTAGTTCTGCTATTTGTTGGGAGGTCTAAGGGATGGATCTCATAGGTTACAGACAGCATAGAAACATAGAAGGAGTCAACAGATATAAACCATTTGGCCCATTGAGTCTGCCTAATATTTAAATACTATTAAAGTGGATGTCCAGCCAAAACTAACTTATCCCCTATCCACAGAATAAGGGATATGTAGCATATTGCGGGGGGGGGGGGGGGGGGGGTCCCCGGCTCTCAGTGAGGACTGCATGTAGCAGACAGCACATACTCCATTAATTTCTATGGGAGCACCGGAGATGCCTGAGTGCTGTACTCTGGTCACTTTGGCACTCCCATATAAATTAATGGAGCATGTGCCGTCTACCGCACGCGCTCCTCACTGAGAGTCGGGGTCCTGTTTAGGAGATAAGTTCGTTTTAGCTGGACAAGCCCTTTGATAGCCCCTTGCCCTATCTTATATGAAGGATAGCCTTAAGCCTATCCCATGCATGCTTAAAGGGGTACTCTGCCCCTAGACATCTTATCCCCTATCCAAAATATGGGGGCTAAGATGTCTGATCACGGGGGGCCACCACTTGGACCCCCCGTGATCTCTGGTGTGGCACCCAAGTCATCCAGTGCACAGAGCGAAATATGCTCCATTCCTGATGACGGGCGACCACAGCCGTCAAGCTCCCTCCACTTATGTCTATGTGAGAAGGTGTGATGGCTATGTTGGGGTATGACGTGATGTCACAAACACGGAAGCTCCAAGCTTCTGTGTTCAGAACGCCTCAGCGCAGGCCCGGAGATTGCATAGGGTCCCAGAGCTGGACCCTCCGCGATCAAACATCCTTCGGATAGGGTTAGAGATGAGCGAATCGAATCGGACGAAGTCGAATTCGTTCCGAATTTCATGAAAATTTGATTTGGACCGAATCCGAACTTCAACTCGATTCGAAATAACAAATTTCTTCATTAGCGACACCCACTGCTATCGTCCTGTATAATGTAGAGATGTGAGCCGCTTTTTCCTCCGCTCGCATCTCTGCAATGGCACCCGCTGTGATCTGTCCTTAACTGCAGGCACTACTGCTCCCAACATGGAACACACTCTAAAAGAACCCAAAAGAGACTGCACTCACCATCCACAATACTTTATTCAGGTGCGTGTAGGCATACGGCACCAGAGGCAGGGGCACAATGGGACAAGTCATTTTGTGCGGTCTTGCGCTTCTTCAAGCCAGAGTGCAACATCCGTTATCGCCACAACATCTTAAAAGGCGGCGGGTGGTGGACGTCATCACAAGCCAACATACAATGAGTCATGTGATGTGATATCATGTGACCATAACCAACCATGTGATCAAAACAAAGGGGAATTAACAGACGGATGGGAAAAACAGCAAACTATAACATGCATGATTCATAACAATGAAGCGAGCTTACACTGTATAGACAGAAGTGCACAATGGACTAGAATAGCTGGTGTGCCAGAGGTAGGGAAATTAAAGAATTGGGGCTAATTCAATATGATCATTTAGCCCTAATGGTCCAGTGGCATCAAGCTTTAGAATCCAATATGCCTCTCTTCTAAGCAGGCAGGAGTGCCGATCGCCGCCTCTGCAAGGTTGTTTTACTTTTTCAAGGCCGGAAAATTTCATGAGGTTGGCATTACTGTTGTGTACCTCTTTCATGTGGGCAACCAAACGGGGAGCGCGGAACCAGTCCTTATGGACCAGACATGCTCACGAAAACGGACATGTAAAGGTCGGAAGGTTTTGCCCACATAAAAGAAGCCACAAGGACACAAAATCACGTAAACAACAAAGGATGTCCGGCATGTTATCAGATCCCTCACTGTAAAGAATTGACTAGCCATTTTAAATGAATCTAATAATCTAATGCTGTATCGTTAGAGCAAAAGAAACAAGTACCACAAGGGCGATTACAGGTGAGACTCAAGACAGTAAGCCATGTGCACCCTGGTTTTTCAGCTTTAATAGGAGCTTTGAGCTTATCGCCAACAGTCCTATTTTTATGATAGGATTAGATTAGAGGGGAATTGAGAGCGATATCCTTTAAATCTGGTTCAGCGTCAATAATATACCAGTTGTTCCTTATTGCTCTGGCTACTTTCTCATTCATATTTGAACTGTGTGAGAGTGAACAATAGTAGCGGCACTTACTGTAGTATGCAGAGGTTATTTATTGAGGAGTCAAACACGAACAGCAAGAGCTGGAGCGGTCCACAGAGAAGAGCAACACTGTGTTTCACCGGCGGCTTCTTCCGACTCTATAAGGTGACGTGGCGGCGGCGCTCATGAAATACTCAGGTAGCGCGCGTCATCACTGCACGTCGTTACGGCACCGGCTAACAAACATCCACTTAGCGCATGCGCACCGAGCTCCAAACGCGGGTTATAGGCATGCAAAATATAACAATGAAGAGGAAACATACATTCCTAAAGAATTAGCAAACAATTATGGGGCTTAACAAAAAGAAAAAACAAGAAACAACATTAAAGTAAGCAAATTATAAGAAAATGCTCATATCAATTTTGTCATTTAAGCCAGATGGACCCATGTCATCGGTTCGCAGGATCCACGTGGCCTCTTTCTTAAGTAATATTTTGTGGCGATCACTAGTGTTGAGCGGCATAGGCCATATTCGAATTCGCGAATATTCGCGAATATATGGATGAATATTCGTCATATATTCGCGAATATTAGCGTTTTATTTTCGCATATGTAAATTTTCGCATATGCGAACATTCGCACACCAGTCTCACACAGTAGTATTAGAGCCTTCTTTACACCACACAAGCTGGAAGCAGAAAGGGATGATCACTGTTATGTGTACTGTGAAAAAAAAAAATAACGAATATTCGTAATTAGGAATATATAGTGCTATATTCGCGAATAAAATTCGTATTGCGAATATTCGCGAGCAACACTAGCGATCACTGCCATCTTTAGGTATTGAGACCACCTCCAGACCTGCGAAGCGTAAAACCCTCTGGTCACCACCATGGCTGTTTCTTACATGATCTATAAGCATTGGGCAACCTTGCCCAGTTCTTATAAAACGAAAGTGTTCTTGAATACCGATATACATACACCGAATTGTTTTGCCAATATAGTACAGGCCACAAGGGCACTGCACTATATATATATATACTACAAATTTGGATTTACAGGTGATCAGTTGATTATCCTGCCACTCAATCTCCCCTATTCTACAAAATTTCATTTCTTCATTGAACTAAAACATTGAACATTGTCGACACTTGTAATTACCTTTAGGGGGTATTCTGTCTAGCCAGGTACCTGTATCTTGATGTAATCTGGTATAACCTAATTGTGTACCTAAAGTGCAAGTCCACTTACATGAGAAAAGTGGTTTATTGAGTGCAATTGTTCTAAGGTCCGGATCATTTGCAATAAGGTGCCAATGCTACCTAATGGCTGTTTGGATGACATCATTCATGGGTGTATGCTGGAATGAAAAAGTAAAATGTTTAGGCTTGGGAAATATAGAACTGGCATTGGACAAGAATTCAGATTGGGGACACAGACCAACTCTATTGTAAGCTTTCTGTACAATTTCAATAGGATGATTTCTGTTTATAAGATGTCCTGCTAATTCATGAGCCTGGATTTTAAACTGCCTGTGATCGCTGTTAAGTCTCCTCAAATGGACAAATTGTCCGTACGGTAGAGCTTTCTTGACGTGCGGGGGGTGAAAACTATCGAAGTGGAGGAGCGCATTAGCAGCAGTCTCTTTCCTAAAACCAGCCGTGACTAAAGTGCCTTCTCTGGCCTCCACCCACACGTCAAGAAAGTTCAAAGACAGCATTAAATTGCATATTCATTTTACAGTCTCTGTTTAAATACTCTACAAATTCCGAAAACTGCTAAGGGGACCCCGACCACACGACGAATACGTTGTCTATGTATCTCAAAAAGATAACAATGTATTTGGCAAAAAGATTCTTTGTAGAAAAAATATATTTCTTCTCAAAAGCTGCAAAAAAAAGGTTGGCAAAAGAACATGCAACTGGGGTCCCCATAGAGTTGCCGGAGTCTTGTCTGAACCATTCATTCTGGAACTTAAATGCGTTGTGGCTCAAAATAAATGACAATGAATCACCGATAAAATCCACAAAACCTGGGTATTTACCTATCTCCGTAAGAAAGTTCTTCACTACCCGGACCCCCTCAACCTGAGGGATCTGGGTATAGAGGCTCTCTATATCTACGGAGGCGAGATGGAAATTTTCCTGCCATGAGATATCGCTTACTGCTCTGTGAAACTCTCCAGTTTCCTTCAGGTAAGTGGGTAATGTAGGTAGTAAAGGTCTAATTAACCAATCAATGTACGGTGACAAACTTTCGGTCACTGAGCCAATCCCTGAGACAATAGGTCTGCCCGGGGGATGGCTCAGTGACTTATGTATTTTTGGGAGGTAGTACCAATTGGCGCACGTGGATAAGTGGGTAAGAGTTTCTTGGCTGTCTGGTCGGAAATTATATTTTGTTCGGTATATTTATGGAGGAGCGACAGTAACTGTCCTACATACTTATTAGTGGGGTCGCTAGGGAGGCTGGTGTACACTCTACTGTCGTGTAGGAGATGATAAGATTCTTCTAGATACTGTTATTTAGAAAGAACTACAATATTCCCTCCTTTGTCCGCCTTGCGGAATACCAGATGTTTTTATGATTTTAACCACTTAAGTGCCCTATATTCCTTAGTAGATAGATTGTCCACTGCTCTAGGATATATCAAAGCCTTAACCTCGTTGGTGACTAGGCTAGTGAATGTTTCCAATGTCCTACCTGGGATGATTGGTGGACAAAATGTCAAGGGGTTACCTCCTGTAAAGAAAAGGGGGTTATCAATATTAATATTATTAATATAAAAAAAAAATTGTGGTTATCAATATTAGAAACATTTTCAATATCGGACACTTCCGTGTCAAATAATGGTTCAGCGAGCTCACACAAAAGTTCAGCATATTCTCCTATATCAGGCTCCAAATCAGTAACTACTTTGAAGCCAAGTCGGCCCACTTAAACAGGCAGTTCTCCTTCTTTCTTAGGGAGTATTGGGAAAGTTTGTTTGCTATTTAAGACCAATCTTCCTCATTGACTTCAATAAGTCTATCTGGAAGTTCGCAAAGTTGAAATCTTCTGTCAAACAAAAATTTAAGCCTCTTGACAACAAAGACAGGCAATCAGGTGAGAAGACGGTATCAAACAAGTTGACAAAATTATTTGTATCATTCTCACCCGACACTTCTAAGACCTCCAGGAGACTTGTTTCCTTTTGACCGCCCCCCATTTTTTCCCCCTCCGGCCGCCCTGCCGGATCCTCCTTCTAAAGGGGCAGAACCTGAGGGTTGGGTAGATGCCGTGTGGGTTTGATCCTCAGATGCACTGGAGTCAGAGTCCATCATCCAGAATTCTTGGGATCTTTTTTAAGATTACGGTTGTGTCTCTTTTGCTTTCTGCGATTTCCCCAATCAAAGATTCAGTCGTTGGCGTAATCTGCTTTGTCCCATATGAATTTGTCCCTTTTCCTCTCTTTAATTTCTGCTTGAGCAGTGAGGAGTTTCTTATCCAGCTTCTTATTCACTATGTCAAATAACCCCCCCATAAGTGTGTACTAAACTCGGTTTTTGTTTTACATAACAAAGCTGTTGTTTGTTCATATTCAATTTCGTTGTGCTTCAAGATGATAGACAGCAGACTCAGGGAGTGCGTTAGATGAGATTGCTGTGGTTCACTTTCCATATCCATGGAAGGAATCCAGGAGAAAAGCGAAGGTGTGCTCAATCCAATAGAGTGACACTTCCAATGGGTAAAGTGGAGCAATACAGAAAAGAGATGAGCACCACCCAAATCCTGGCAAAAATTCCTGGAAAACCAAAATGCTGGACAAATGGCACTAAGATGACCACCTTTAAATGTCCCAGTGTAAGCTGCGTGAGAGTGAACAATAGTAGCGGCACTCGCTGTAGTATGCAGGGGTTCTTTATTGAGGAGTCAAACACGGACAGCAATAGCTGGAGCGATCCACAGAGAAGAGCAACACTGTGTTTCACCGGCTGCTTCTTCCGGCTCTATGTCGTGACGAGGAATGTATGTTTCCTCTTCATTGTTATATTTTGCATGCACTTACCTTTTTGCCTATAACCCGTTCCGTGTTTTATGTCTCCTGAAGTTTCAGATAGCATTTCGACCGCGCTCTGCTGTTGTTAGCGTTTGGAGCTCGGTGCTCTAAGTGGATGTTTGTTAGTTGTTGCCGTGACGACGTGTGATGATGACGCACACTACCTGCGTATTTCATGAGTGCCCCCACCACGTCACTGCATACATATTTGAGTTTGCAAGTGAAAAATTAATCTCTTTGGTTTTTGGTCCCTTCGGTTCTTAGGTTTTAATAAATCTGCACATCTTGCTACAGAAGCTTTTAGAAATCCTTCCTCAAGAATTTTTTGAGGGTATTGGCGTTCCAATAGACGGTGTTTTAGATCAGAGACCTGTTCTAGGAATACTGAATCTCACTATTCACTATTCTTAATCTCAGAAACTGTGAATAAGGAATACTTAGTTTTACATGTAAGGGGTGGGAGCTGTGAAAATGAAGTAGAGAATTACGTGTGATACTTTTACGGTACCTCTGTGTAGTTAATACGGACTCCACATCTTTAAGTTTGATGTCTAAAAAATCGATTTCAGTACCCCCAAATACAGATGTAAAAAACACATTTTCTTTGTTGATGGCATTAAGATGGGTAACAAAATCGTTAAACATGGACTCAGAGCCCTCCCATATAACTAGTATGTCGACGACATATCTTAGGAAAAGTTTTATGTTCCTAACAAAAGTGTTTGTTGTATAAAATATGTAACGGCTTTAGAGGACGGCGAGGAACAGGTTAGCGTAAGTACAGGAGACCAGGGTGCCCATTGCAGTACCGATCTCCTGCCTATACCAGTCCTTGCCGCCCATGAATTTGTTGTGGGAGAGGATGAAGAAAAGTGATTCCCATATAAAATCAATGAACTCATGGATAGCCTGTACACCCGCATAATGGGAGATGCGGATGTACAAGCTCTCTATGTCTATGGAAGTGAGATGGTATGCATCTTGCCAATAAAAATGTTGAAGATGGGTCAAAAGGTCACCAGTATCTTTTACATAAGGGGGTGTGAATCTAAGTAGAGGTTTTAGGAGCCATTCAATGTATTGAGAAAGGTACTCGGTTGAAGAGCCGATCCACGCGACGATGGGCGGCCATGGGGTCGGCTCTGCGACTTGTGAACCTTTGGTAACAGGTACCACCTAGCATGTATAGGGCTTTTTGGGAGATGTTTTTCTGCAGTATTCTGTGATATGATGCCTGATTCACATTTGGTACTGAGAAAGGACCATAGTTGGCCCATAGTTTTAGTGGTGGGATCTAACTTAAGTTTTTTATAGGTCCTAGTGTCACCTAGCAAGCAAGATTTTTTGCTTTCATACATTGTGGAATACATCACAACAGTGCTACCTCCCTTATCTGCTCTAACGGTTTTGAGGTTGGGTCTGGAGCTTAGCCATTTAAGTGCCCTCTTTTCTCCCATAGACAGGTTGCTCTTTTGTTGGGGGTACACCAATGCTCTAATGTCATGTTCCACTGACCTGGTGAACAGGTCAATAGAACTGCCCACCAGGACAGGGGGGCAGGAGGTTCTTTGTATGCTAAATGGCATAAGGCATTAAAGGCCTCTTACTCCTGGGGGGTGGCATTTAAAATGGGTGAGAAACTTAGTGGGCCTATCAACTTCTCCTTATTTATGTGGTTTGGACTCGTATTCATGGCTACTCTTATGAACAACATGCAAAATCAGGAGAAAAAGGTAAGTCCGGCACTGCAATCCACAGATTTAGTCTATGGGAGACTGGAGCAAGGTAATAACACCTGGGTGGTTATTCGGGGGTGCAATCCAGTAAGGAGCAACACAGCAAACAATCTTCAGAGTAAAGAAATAAGATGCGCTCACCCAAGCCTATGTCGTTCGGCAAACTTTATTCTTAGTACATAAAAAGCACAGCAGGTAGATACAGGAGGAGCAACCTCGCAGCGACAGAACTGTTTCTTGCGTGCCAAACGCATTTCCTCGGGCTGCCGATCTGTGATCGTAAGCCCGAGGAAGTGCGCTTGGCGCGCAAGAAACAGTTCTGTCGCTGCGAGGTTGCTCCTCCTGCATCGACAGCCCGAGGAAATGCGCTTGGCACGCAAGAAACAGTTCTGTCGCTGCGAGGTTGCTCCTCCTGTATCTACCCGCTGTGCTTTTTATGTACTAAGAATAAAGTTTGCCGAACGACATAGGCTTGGGTGAGTGCATCTTATTTCTTTACTATGAAGATTGTTTGCTACTCTTATGAAGATTCATTTTGCGGGTTCCCTTTAATAAATCCACTTTAAACTGGGTGAAATAAAAAGTGTCACTTAGTCCAAAATTAAGTACCTTGGATAATAAGGAGATTCAGTCCTGAGGAAGGGAGACATCAGTCAGGTTTACAACATTATCAATGTTGTGGGAAGTCTCTAGTCCTTCCATGTAACTCCATTTCTCTTCTGTGGTCCTCCTCCTTCTCTTCTTCCCTCTCCCCCTCTGAGTTCTTTGCCTAAAGGGCTATGACCTATGGGAAGGGGTTTATTATCATGTTTCCTAGTAGATGGTGTCTCAGATTTTTGCGACGCTTTTGCTTCATCTGATAAACTCACCTCTGAATTGGATGTCCAGAAGTCAGATTGTTGGTGGCATGGAGTGCCTCTTCTGCGATTAAATGGGCATCTGTGATGTCTGTTACCTTTTTTGTTCCATATAAAGACCTGTGAGGAGTCGATATCAGCTTGGTCTCTCACAAATTTTTCACATTTGCGTTCCATCACCTCTGATTAGATGACTATATCTTTCTTTTCTAATTTCTTGAGGAAGGTATTTTATGTGGTATCTCTGACCCTGGTGCAGTATTCTGTTTTAGCCTTACAAAGGTCAGATGTGACTATTGCATATTCTGATTGATTTTTCTTTAAGACTATGCGAGTGAGTCTAGATGCATGCTCCAGGTGAGCTTGGTCCCATTCTCTCATGAACTCGGGATCATCAAGGAATTGTGAGGGAGTCTTATACATGCGCAATCCTCTGGGTATACTTGTGTTGTAAGATTCAAACGAATTGATAGTCCAGAATAATCGGCATTCCTTGTCTGTAAAGGAAAAAAATTGCTGCTCCAGAGACGTCATTCCCATTAGAGATGAGCGAACTTATGAAAAATTCAATTCGGCCGATTCGCCGGATTTTTCAAAAAAATTTGGTTCAATCCGGATTTATTTGTGGTGAATCTATATTAAAAACAGCTATTTCTGGACTACAGAGAGCCTCAATAGGGGTGTAGAACACTTTGCTTTGTTTTAACACGCATATGGAGTGTGCTGGGGTAGTGAAATAATACTGTTATTCAGAATGGCATGCAGATTACAGGCATCACTTTTAGAATCACTGCCGCAGAGCAGCACAATGACAGAACCTGGAGGTGGAATCAGTATGAGGAGACCATATAGTGGCTGAATGACACAGCATAGAGGTTTTGGCAGCATGAGGAGACCATACAGTGGCTAAATGACACAGCGTGGAGGTGCTGAAGCATGAGGAGACCATATAATGGCTGAATGACACAGCCTGGAGCTGGCAGCAGCATGAGTAGACACTAGGGCTTCACAATCCCTAAGATTAAAAGATGAATTTTGAAATTGAAATTGAAGATTTATGGTAGCTAGTGCTACCATAAAAAAAACGTTTTAGGCCCAGGCCCAGAATCAGCAGCATCAGTAAACCATATAGTGGCTGAATGACACAGCCTGGAGATGGCTGAAGCATGAATAGACCATGTAGTGGCTGAATGACACACCCTGGAGTTGGCCAAATCATAAGGAGACCATTGAAATTTAAGATTTTGAAAGAGAAGTGTAAGATTTTGAAATTGAAATTTTAACTCCCCAGTTTTAGTGTCCCGGGCCCCGGCGTGTGGGTACAAAGAACCAAATATAACAAGGAGTCACATGTCACATGGAAGCACAATGATAGAGCCTGGAGATGGCATCAGTATGAGGAGACCATATAGTGGCTGAATGAATGCCTGGAGTTTGTGGCAGCATGGGGAGACCATATAGTGTCTGAATGGCACAAACTGGAGTTGGCTGAAGCATGAGGAGACCATATAGTGTCTGAATGGCTCAGCCTGGAGTTGGCAGCAGCATGAGTAGACACTAGGGCTTCACAATCCCTAAGATTAAAAGATGAATTTTGACATTTAAATTGAAGATTTATGATAGCCAGTGCTACCATAAAATTTTAAGGCCCAGGCCCAGCAGCATCAGTAAACCATATATTGGCTGAATGACACACCCTGGAGGTTGCTGAATCATTAAGAGACCATATAGTGGCTGAATGGCACAACCTGTGGTTGGCTGAAGTATGATGAGACCATATAGGGTCTGAATGGCACAGCCTGAAGTTGGCTGAAGCATGAGGAGAACATATAGTGTCTGAATGGCCCAGCCTGGAGATGGCAGAAGCATGAGGAGACCATTGAAATTTAAGATTTTTACATTTAAATTTAAGATTTTTAAAATGAAATTGTGGATTTTGAAATTGAAATTTTAACTCCCAAGTTTTAGCGTGGGTACAAAGGACCAAATTTAACAAGGAGTCACATGTCACATGGCAGCACAATGACAGAGCCTCAGTGGCATCAGTATGAGGAGACCATATAGTGGCTGAATGACTGCCTGGAGTTTGCGGCAGCATGAAGAGACTATATAGTGGCTTCATGGCACAGCCTGGAGCTGGCTGAAGCATGAGGAGACCATATAGTGGCTGAATGGCACAGCCTGGAGGTGGCTGAAGCATAAGGATACCATACAGTGGCTGAACGAGACAGCCTGGAGGTGGCAGCATCAGCAGTCCTGAAAGTGACCCTTATGCAGATACATTTCTGAAACTGGGGACCAGCACCTTAATTACATTTTGCAGTATCCATGGCAGCACAATGAGAGAGCCTGGAGGTGGTAGCATCAGCATGAGGACACCATAGAGCAGCACAATTGGAAAGCCTGGAGGTGGGAGCATCATCATGAAGAGACCATATAGCAGCACTATTAGAGAGCCTGGAGGTGGCAGCATCAACATGAGGAGACCATATGGCAGCACAATGACAGTGCCTGTAGGTGGTAGCATCAGCATGAGGAGACCATATGGTGGCCCAATGACAGAGCGTGGAGGCGGTAGCATCAGCATTAGGAGACCATAGATCAGCACAATGAGAGAGCCTGGAGGTGGCAGCATCAGCATGAGAAGACCATAAAGCAGCACAATTAGAGAACACGGAGGTGGCAGCATCAGCATGAGGAGACCATATGGCGGCACAATGAGAGAGCCTGGAGGTGGCAGCATCAGCATGAGGAGACCATATGGCGGCAGAATGACAGAGCCTGGAGGTGGTAGCATTAGCATGAGGACACCATAGAGCAGTACAATGACAGAGCCCTGAGGTGGCAGCAGCTGCATGAGGGCCATGCCAAGTGAGGGTTGAGTCTGAGAAACCCACCGACTGTTGACTGGGGTTGTCGGATGCCACTTAAGATGAAATATATGACCAAGTAAACTGATCAATCACAGCTGCTGGATTGCTGGTTGAGACACAACTGCTAGCGGACACCGGGAGCTCAGACCTCTTGCTGCAACTCCGGCTGCAACAAGCCCCTACTATGCTGCGACCTCTGCCTGCGCCTGATGAATTTAGGCCTCTGTCACTCCACTTTGCACACCCTGGCACTTCTCTGCCTGACATACGTATTGCATATATCAGGGGAGTTAAATACGCTTCACTACGCTTAAAACAGTATTTGTCTAGAACAGCAGCAGGTGTGTAATATTAGCTGTCCTTTCACAGTATATAGGCCCTTGACAGATTAACAAAATAGTACACTACTTAGATGTAGGTATGTGGTATCACGTATGCACGTAATGAGGGCAGAAAAATGCGGTACAATACACTTAAAAAGCGTATTTTAGTAAAACACCAGCCGGTGATTACTTTTTCCTGGACTTTCACAGTATGTAGGCCCACGACAGACTACTTAGATGTTCATATGTGGTATGCACTTATGAGGGCAGAAAAATGTGGTTCAGGATGCTTAAAAAAATGTTTTTTTAATAAAACACCAGTTGGTGATTACTTTTGCCTGGACTTTTACAGTATCTAGACCCTTGGCAGATTAACAGGTACAAAATAGTACACTACTTAGATGTACGTATGTGGTATGCACTTATGAGGGCAGAAAAATGCAGTACAGTACACTAAACAAAATAAAACACCAGTTGGTGATTACTTTTGCTTGGACTTTCACAGTATGTAGGCCCTTGACAGATAAACAGTTATAAAATAGTATACTGCTTAGATGTACATATGTGGTATGCACTTATGAGGGCAGAAAAATGCGGTACAGCACGCTTAAAAAAACGTATTTTTGCACAACACCAGCAGTACAGTGCTGTAGCACAAAAAAGCTGTGTACTAAACACAAAATTGCACTCTGTCAAAGACTAGTCTACTGACTAGTATAAACAGCAGATGATGTGTTGTGGAACAAAGACACAGAAAAATTATTCCTGCCTCCTCTGCTAAGGTTTATGTAGTTGAGGCAGCTTGTTAAAATGTATGAGGCAACACACAGCTATCAGCCACTCTCTGTAATACTATGCTGAAGAAAGTGACTGGGAGGTTAATGGCTGCAGTAAAAATCCTTTTCAGTAAAAAAAAAAACACTGCTTTCTGTCCACCAGGATGCTGATGTGACTAGGATGTGAAACGCTGCTGCCACAAGCTTTTCTGTGTAACACACACACACACAGCAATGTCTGTCCTATCTCTATGCAGTGTAATGAATGATATGACGGGCCGCAAAATGGCTGCCGAATATAAAGGGGGTGACTGGCTGCTGATAGGCTGCATTCTGCATATGATTCAGGGTCATCCCGCCTACTTCCCTTCCTGCCTTCCCAGCGTTTCTTTCCCCATGTACTGACATGTGGATCCACCATTTTAGATGCCCTCGTGCCTGGACTGCAGAAAATGGAGTTTAATGAAGCAATTTGCACGATAGAATCGCAGCGATATTCGTATTCTTTCCGAATCGAATATTTCACGAAGTTCGTAACAAATTTGGGTTCATCAGCTTCAATTTGCTCATCTCTAATTTCCATCATTGTCAGCTGGTCTTTCTAATTGCATGACAGGAAGTATGCCCCTCCCTCCACTTTTTTTGCCTGTACGCTAGATCCATAGTCTACAGACAGACTCTGCTTGTGTATCCATCTCCATTAAACTCTCTAGATGATGCCCTCTGATGCAGAAGAAGAAAGGAGGAATAAAGTATAGATGACTAAATAAAATTTCGGCACATGCAAAACTAGGGAAAATAGAGAAGGTAGGTATGATAACGCTGTAATCTGGAAGCAGGTGTTGATCCAGGTGGTGCAAATCAGTTAAAAGAATCCAAAAGAGACTACACTCACCATCCATGATACTTTATTCAGATGCGTGAAGGCATACAGGGGCAGCAGAGGCAGGGGCTCAATGCGACAAGTTGTTTCTCACGGTCTTGCGCTTCTTCAAGCCGGAGTGCAACGTCTACTATGGCTGCAACGTCTTAAAAGGCGGCGGACGTCATCACAAGCTGACATGCAATGAGTCATGTGATGTGGTATTATGTGACCATAACCAACCATGGGATCAAAACAAACAGGTATTAACAGATGGATGGGAAAAACAGCACACTATAACATGCGTGATTCATAACAATGAAGCGAGCTTATAGGAAGAAGCGCACAATGGACTAGAATAGCTGGTGTGCCAGAGGTAGGGAAATTAAAGAAATGGGGCTAATTCAATACGGTCCAGTCGCATCAAGCTCTAGAATCCAATATGCCTCTCTTCTAAGCAGGCAGGAGTACCTGCATTAATAGACAGATCACAGCGGCTGTCACTTCTGTCACCTGTGTCAAATTGTCTATTAATGCATGTACTACAGCTCCCAGAATGGAGCAGTGTGTGCTCCATATTGGGAGTAGCGGTACCTGCAGGTAAGGAAAGATCACAGCGGGTATCACTCCTGACACCCGCTCCGATCGTTCTGTATAATGTATATATGCGGGCGGCCAGCCGCTCTTCTCTGGTCCCACTGTAGTATGAGTAGATGCCGTATATATACCTATATATACCTGGGAAGTGGCAGATGAGGTTCAACACTGATAAATGTAAGGTAATGCACATGGGGAAGAAAAATCCAGGCTGGGATTATGTATTAAATGGGAGCACACTTGGGACGACTGACATGGAAAAGGTCTTAGGGATCTTAGTTAATAGTAAACTTAGCTGTAGTGACCAGTGTCGGGCAGCTTCTGCCAAGGCAAATAAAATCATGGCGTGCATCAATAGGGGCATAGATGCCCACGACAAGGAAATAATTCTACCACTGTACAAATCACTAGTCAGACCACACATGGAATACTGTGTACAGTACTGGGCACCAGTGTACAAGAAAGATATAGTGGAGCTGGAGAGGGTTCAAAGACGGAAACCAGAGTAATACGGGGAATGGGAAGACTACAGTACCCAGAAAGATTGTCAGAATTGGGGTTATTTAGTTTAGAAAAAAATGGCGTAGGGGAGACCTCATAACTATGTATAAATATATCAGGGGACCGTACAGTGATTTCTTCCATGATCTATTTGTACCCAGAAATGTATCTATAACAAGGGGGCATCCTCTACCTTTAGAGGAAAGAAGGTTTCTACACCAGCACAGATGGGGGTTCTTTACTGTAAGAGCAGTGAGACTGTGGAATTCTGTCCCGGAGGAGGTGGTCATGATGAACTCTGTAAAAGAGTTCAAAAGTGGTCTGGATGCATTTTTTGGAGAGTAATAACATTACAGGTTATGTATATTAGATTTATAGGGACAGAACGTTGATCCAGGGATTTATTGTGACTGCCATATTGGAGACGGGAATTAATTTTTACCTCTAGTATGAGGTTTTTTTGCCTTCCTCTGGATCAACTCAGTAGGGACTCACTAGGGTTATAGGTTAAATTTGCTGGACTTTGGTCTTTTTTCAACCTTATTAACTATGTTACTATGTTACTATATCATTCATATTTCCTGCAGAGAGCTGTGATTGACTGGAAACATTTGGCCAATCACAGCTCCCTGCGGGAAATATGAATAAGTGATGTGAATTCTATTCACATCACTGGCTGGCCAGAGTATAGTGCAGAGATGCGAGCACAGGAGAAAGCTGCGCCATCAGGCAGGGATCAGAAAATTCAGAGCTCAATATTAAATATGAATGAGGATTTAATTTCACAATTTTTTTTCTAGTTTTTGTTCTAAATCATAATTTTTTTTATTTTCACTTTACTTTTTTAGCCACATTTTTTTTCCAGGCATTTAGATGTGCTTCCATGAATAATTGCAGGGGTAAGAGGAGAGCCCAGGACAGGGATATCAGTAATATGTATAGTAGTGTTGAGCGGCATAGGCCATATTCGAATTCGCGAATATTCGCGAATATATGGACGAATATTCGTCATATATTCGCGAATATTCGCATATTCGTTATACCCTCGTTTTATTTTCGCATATGCGAATATTCGCGTATGCGAAAATTAACATATGTGAAAAGTTGCATATACAAAATTAACGCATGCGGAAATTCGCATATGCGAAAATTAGCATGTGCTAATTTTCGCATATGCGAATTTCCACACGTCAGTCTTACACAGTAGTATTACAGCCTTCTTTACACCACATAAGCTGGAAGCAGAGAGGGATGATCACTGTGATGTGTACTGTGAAGAAAAAAAAAAAAAAAAAAAAAAAAAAAACGAATATTCGTAATTACGAATATATAGCGCTATATTCGCGAAATTCGCGAATTCGCGAATATGCGATATTCGCGAATAATATTCGAATTGCGAATATTCGCGAGCAACACTAATGTATAGTACAGTAGGCAAAAAAAAAGGCTTAGTTTCCCTAATTTACCAAAAATCCATAAATTTACAGAGGTCTTCTATCAGAAATAAAATTTAAAAAAAATCTCATTGTAGTTTGCAGAGGCAGATGGCTGGGACAATAATGTATTTAATATAATTGTGAAGCATGATGTCATTGTAATTATACAATATGAGCTGGTTTTAAATGACAAATTACTGCAAAACTCTTCTTGTAATTCCAATGTCGCTGCATATGCAGCAAGACACAGATGGGAGCTATCATTTCTGTAGGATGGAAAGGACTGTTTCGTTGCTGTAAGCTGTAGAAGGGAATATGTAACCATGGATGTGGGATTACCTTTATATATATATATATATATATATATATATATATATATGTGTGTGTGTGTGTGAAAAATCTTTTATTTTTTATGTAGGGGATGATGGGAGTTGTAATTCTTGAATTCCAGTTGTCCCCGCTTGCAATCACAGTGGTTGCAACAAGGACTGGCAGGGATTCACTGGGACCGTATGAATGGGAGAAAGAAAGTTTTGAAATATGCAGTAGCTGCTCTAATTGGAGCAAATTAAGGTTAATTGAATAATGAGACCATAGCCAATTATGGTCAAATAGGTAACAGAACATCAAAAGAATGGTTTGACCTTAATTGGCTTTGGTTTCATTATTCAATTAAGGTCTTTCCCTCCTATTTTCTGTTCATCATTCATCTGTTGTAGCACTCAGGTTTCAGAAGACTGGAACACCGGTGGATGTGGATCCGTTGGACCTGTGTGGCAGATGACTCGGACCGTACCCAGGAGCGGAGTCTAAGGTGCCACTGGTTTTCATCAGAGCCCGCCGCAAAGCAGGATGGACTTGCTGCAGCAGGCGGCACCCAGGTCGCTACCCCTGGCACGGCTCAACCACACAAGCGGCTGAGGAGATGCGAGGCACAGGAGGGATAAGGCAGTTTGTAGTCAGGAAAGCAGAAGGTCAGGGCAGGCAGCACAGTAGCGTAGTCAGGACAGAGCAGGAGGTCAGTAGGCAGGCGGCAGAGGAGCAAGGTCAGGTCACAGAGCAAAGGATCAGATACACGGCAAGGCAACTCTCAGGAATGCTTTCTCTCAGGCTCAAGGCAACAAAGATCCGGAAAGGAAGTGTGGAAGGAGGAGGAATTTATCAATGAGCCACAGGTGTACTACACTAATGGGCGCACTGGCCCTTTAAACCTTAAGGCTCCGGCGCACACGCTCCCTAGGGGACGGGGCCGCACTAGGGGACGGGGGGCAGGAGAAGCACTCGGTGAGTGACAGACTGGTATTTGCATGCGGGTGCATCCCGCGATGCGAATCCCGGCCCCGCCAGCAGCAGCAGGTAACAGAACCTTGCACTCATGGCCAGCGTGTGCGGCCAGAGCATATAATGTAACATCTGTCTGCTATGTGAGCAAATATATATACATTTTTTTTTAAATATATATATATATATATATATATATGATCTAATGTGAAAGTTTACATCTACATTTACATGAGCAAAAAAAAAAAACTATATATATATATATATATATATATATATATATATATATATATATATATACAGATACATGATTTTTATATCTATCTATATATATATATATATATATATATATATATATAGTATACCAAGAGAGCAGCACAACCAAAGGCAGGAAAATAGAGATGAAGTGCAAGCTGTGTGGGAGCCTGGGTCAGAGGATCCACTCGCATAAAAAATCCAAGAAGCAGCAGCACACAAAAGTATTTGTGTCAAAAAAGTGGAAGTTTATTCCATAAATCCAGCGAATAAAATGTGAACAACGTTTTTGTGACCTCACATCACCGTTATCAAGCTCAGTTCAGCTTTTATATATATATTTATATATATATATATATATATATATATATATATATGATCTAATGTGAAAGTTTGCATCTACATAAAAAAAAAATAATAATGATATATATATATATATATATATATATATATATATATATATATATATATATATATAGGGGATGAGTATTTATCTCAGGGAGAGATTACCACTCCTGGTATGACGGAGCTTCATAAGGCCATTTTGCCTCTGCTGGCATTCTGGGTAGGGGAATATGCAAAGCAGCTCATTACACCACCTTATTCAGGTAGTGTTCCCTGCCTGGTATTAGCTTAGCTCCTGTTAAGGAATATGAAAAGCTAATCAGGATTTATGCCAAGCCAGACTACTTCCCAAAAGGAAAGTTTCTACCCATCTGCAGACAGCTGTTTCATGGTTTTTGTCACTCGTCAGTACAGAGCAGGGTGATTTGGCTTGGCTGGGGTAAGAGGCCTGAGAATGCCCGCGGAGTGCAAAATGGCCTTATGAAGCTCCATCATACCAGGAGTAGTAATCTCTCCCTGAGATAAATACTCACCCCTTTAGCTGCTCTCAGGCCTCTTACCCCAGCCAAGCCAGATCACCCTGCTCCGTACTGACGAGTGGCAAAAACCACGAAACAGCTGTCTGCAGATGGGTAGAAACTTTACTTTTGGGAAGTAATCTGGCTTGGCCTAAATTCCGATTAGCTTTTCATATTCCTTAACAGGAGCTAAGCTGATACCAGGGAACACTACCTGAATAAGGTGGTGTAATGAGCTGCTTTGCATATTCCCCTACCCAGAATGCCCGTGGAGTGCAAAATGGCCTTATGATGCTCCGTCATACCAGGAGTGGTAATCTCTCCCTGAGATAAATACTCATCCCCTTTAGCTGCTCTCAGGCCTCTTACCCCAGCCAAGCCAGATCACCCTGCTCTGTACTGACGAGTGGCAAAAACCACGAAACAGCTGTCTGCAGATGGGTAGAAACTTTACTTTTGGGAAGTAATCTGGCTTGGCCTAAATCCCGATTAGCTTTTCATATTCCTTAACAGGAGCTAAGCTGATACCAGGGAACACTACCTGAATAAGGTGGTGTAATGAGCTGCTTTGCATATTCCTATATATAAATATATATATATATATATATATATATATATATATATATATATATACATATATATATATATATATATATATATACAGATACATGATTTATATATCTATCTATATACAGCAACAGAAGAATACAGCAGCACACTACTAGCAGAAAGATATAGATAAAACAGCTATACAGCTATGGTGCAATAAATGGAGATATGAAATTATGAAAAAGTGAGGTACTTAGCTTGCAATTTGGCGGTCAAATAGCTTGGACCGTCCCACCACGGTAAGGTGACCTCATTGGGACGGACCCTACACTATGAATATGTCTTTGTATGATCAGTTCAGCAGGCATTGCAGGATGTTAAACATCCAAGACACCTTATTTGCACATGATAGGTGGGTGGGGTGCAAGAGCCAACATGGAGGTAGCCGCTTCCCCATATGTGTAATACAGACAAAGGATAAGT
Organism: Hyla sarda; assembly: GCF_029499605.1. NCBI lineage: Eukaryota > Metazoa > Chordata > Amphibia > Anura > Hylidae > Hyla > Hyla sarda. Next base: position 197,067,386 of record NC_079194.1, read on the forward strand.
TAGCCAGCACAATGATTTCAAACTATTATATGCAAGCTAAGTACCTCACTTTTTCACAATTTCATATCTCCATTTATTGCACCATAGCTGTATAGCTTTTCATGTTGTATTTATACACTCATGTTTTATCTATATCTTTGTGCTATCAGTGTGCTGCTGTATTCTTCTGTTGCTGTATATTTAGCCCAGCAGCGTGCACCTGTAAGCCAGGTCCATATAATAGTTTGGAATCAATAGTGCTGGCTAGCTTATCCTTTGTCTCTATCTATCTACATATATATATATATATATATATATATGTATATATATATATATATATATATATATATATGTGTATATATATATATATGTTTTGAAAAAGGAAACTCAGAAAGCACAATTATTCAAATCCATCTGTGTCAACACAAAGGAAAGTCGGTAAGCCCAGCAGGACAGCAGCCGGATTCATTAATTGTGGTACTACCGACAGGGTGCAAAGCTGAAGGATAGCAACAGAACTGGCATAAATAGGGCATAAAGATAAAGTTTGCACTCACCGTTCCTGTAGAGATTCTTCATACGGTCATTCCGCTCTGGCAGGGAGACCTTGATGATGAGGGATGCTCAGAGGCGAACAGCCATTTTCAAACACAGGTATGCGGAAACAGCTGTTCGCCTCTGAGCACCCCGCATCACAGAGGTCTCCCTGCAAGAACGAAATATCCGTATGAAGAATCTCCACAGGAACGGTGAGTGCAAGCTTCATCTTTATGCCCTACACACACACACATATATATATATATATATATATATATATATATATATATATGAACAGAAGGATGACCACAGCACTCCAAAGTATCAAAAATAAAAAGTGACTTTTATTCCATGAACAGGCAAGTGCAACGTTTCGGTGTTCTCACAACACCATTCTCAAGCCAAAAGAGAGATGTTGTGAGAACACTGAAACGTCGCACTTGCCTGTTCATGGAATAAAAGTCACTTTTTATTTTTGATACATGTGGATTGCTGCGGTCGTCCTTTTGTTCCTGTATCCTTTTGGACCCTGGGACCGGGGTCGCAGAGACCTGCCTGCACCATAATTTTTTCATTTGCTGCATTGGAGGCAGGCCCATCGCTACAGGACAGGCAAACCAAGCAATTGCTTGGGGCCCCGAGCTGGCTGGGGGCCCCCGAGCACAGCCAGTGCTTGCCTGTCCTGTAGCGATTAACAATCCTGCTCTTGGAGCTTGTGCTCCTGGCCCAAGGCACCCAGTCAAACAAGAGGGCCCCCGAATGTCTGACATTTTTTTTTAAATAAACTAATTTGCAGCTTTGGAGTTCTTCTCACCTCACCACAATCCCGCTCCCACCACCCCCGCTGCACTTGGTATCTTCCCTCAGCCCGGACTCTTTTCTCTGCCTTCAGCCATCTGAGCAGGAGGAGGGGGAGGGGTGAGGAGAGAGCTGTGAGGAAAAGAGACCGCAGAGGCTGTACAACATGGGGCCTGATTACAGTAGGTGTCCCTGCATGTATATATATATATATATATATGTGTGTGTATAAGCGTGTATATATATGTGCGTACATATGTGTATGTCTATATATATGTGCCTGTGTGTGTGTTTGTGTGTTACTACTGTGGATAACTATATGTAAAGTGCATGTGTGTATCCATACCAGTGTTTCCCAACCAGGGTGCCTCCAGTTGTTGCAAAACTACAACTCCCAGCATGCTCAGACAGCCAAAGGCTGTCTGGGCATGCTGGGAGTTGTAGTTTTGCAACCTCTGTAGGCATCCTGGTTGGGAAACACTGATCTATTCTATCTGTGTGTGTATGATGCATGTATAGTATGTAATGTGTACAGTGTGTTGTGTGTGTATGATGCATGTACAGTATGTAATGTGTGCAGTGTGTGTGTATGATGCATGTACACTATGTAATGTGTACAGTGTGTTGTGTGTGTATGATGTATGTACAGTATGTAATGTGTACAGTGTGTGTGTATGATGCATGTACAGTATGTAATGTGTACAATATGTGTGTATGAAGCATGTATAGTATGTAATGTGTACAGTATATGTGTTGTGTGTATGAAGCATGTATAGTATGTAATGTGTATGGTGTGTGTGTATGATGCATGTACAGTATGTAATGTTTCCGGTTTGTGTGTATATGATGCATGTACAGTATGTAATGTGTACAGCATGTGTGTGTGCATGATGCATGTACAGTATGTAATGTGTACAGTATGTGTGTATGATGCATATACAGTATGTAATGTGTACAGTATGTGTGTGTATGAAGCATGTACAGTATGTAATGTGTACAGTGTGTGTATGAAGAATGTACTGTATGTAATGTGTACAATATGTGTGTGTATGAAGCATGTATAGTATGTAATGTGTACAGTATGTGTGTGTATGATGCATTTACAGTATGTAATGTGTACAGTGTGTGTGTATGATGCATGTACAGTATGTAACGTGTACAGTATGTGTGTGTATGATGCATGTACAGTATGTAACGTGTACAGTATGTGTGTGTATGATGCATGTACAGTATGTAATGTGTACAGTGTGTTGTGTGTGTATGAAGCATGCATGTACAGTATGTAATGTGTACAGTGTGTTGTGTGTGTATGAAGCATGCATGTACAGTATGTAATGTGTACAGTGTGTCGTGTGTGTATGAAGCATGTATGTACAGTATGTAATGTGTACAGTATCTGTGTGTGTACGATGCATGTACAGTATGTAATGTGTACAGTATGTGTGTGTATGGCGCATGTACAGTATGTAATGTGTACAGTATGTGTGTATGATGCATGTACAGTATGTAATGTGTACAGTATATGTGTGTGTGTGTGTACGATGCATGTACAATATGTTATGTGTACAGTATGTGTGTGTGTATGATGGATGTACAGTATGTAACGTGTACAGTATGTGGGTGTGTGTGTGATGCATGTACAGTATGTAATGTGTACAGTGTGTTGTGTGTGTATGATGCATGTACAGTATGTAATGTGTACAGTGTGTGTGTGTATGAAGCATGTATAGTATGTAATGTGTACAGTATGTGTGTGTGTATGATGCATGTAGAGTATGTAATGTGTGCAGTGTGTGTATGATGCATGTACAGTATGTAACGTGTACAGTATGTTTGTATGATGCATGTACAGTATGTAACGTGTACAGTATGTTTGTATGATGCATGTACAGTATGTAATGTGTACAGTGTGTTGTGTGTGTATGAAGCTTGCATGTACATTATGTAATGTGTACAGTGTGTTGTGTGTGTATGAAGCATGCATGTACAGTATGTAATGTGTACAGTGTGTCGTGTGTGTATGAAGCATGTATGTACAGTATGTAATGTGTACAGTATCTGTGTGTGTACGATGCATGTACAGTATGTAATGTGTACAGTATGTGTGTATGGTGCATGCACAGTATATAATGTGTACAGTATGTGTGTATGGTGCATGTACAGTATGTAATGTGTACAGTATGTGTATGTGTGTATGATGTATGTACAGTATGTAATGTGTACAGTGTGGTGTGTGTGTGTATGAAGCATGCACAGTATGTAATGTGTACAGTGTGTGTATGAAGCATGCACAGTATGTAATGTGTACAGTATGTGTGTATGAAGCATGTATAGTATGTAATGTGTACAGTATGTGTGTGTGTGTGTATGATGCATGTACAGTATGTAATGTGTACAGTGTGTGTGTGTATGATGCATGTACAGTATGTAACATGTACAGTATGTGTGTGTATGATGCATGTACAGTATGTAACGTGTACAGTATGTGGGTGTGTGTATGATGCATGTACAGTATGTAATGTGTACAGTGTGTTGTGTGTGTATGAAGCATGTACAGTATGTAATGTGTACAGTATGTGTGTATATAATGCATGTACAGTATGTATTGTGTGCAGTATGTGTGCTGTGTGTATGATGCACGTATAGTATGTAATGTGTACAGTATGTTGTGTGTGTATGATGCATGTACAGTATGTAATGTGTACAGTGTGTTGTGTGTGTATGAAGCATGCATGTACAGTATGTAATGTGTACAGTGTGTTGTGTGTGTATGAAGCATGCATGTACAGTATGTAATGTGTACAGTATCTGTGTGTGTATGAAGCAAGCATGTACAGTATGTAGTGTATACAGTATGGTGTATGTGTATGAAGCATGCATGTACAGTATGTAATGTGTACAGTGTGTTGTGTGTGTATATAATGCATGTAGTGGCAGATCCAGGGGGGGGGAGGGGAAAACGGGCTCTGACCATCGCTCCTCCAGTCCCGGGACCTACTGCTATGGTGGCCGGACAAAAGGAGCAGTGGTCAGGACACTGAAGTAGGGCAGTAAACAGGCATACAGCTGTATGGAGGCTGTATGTCTGTGGGGGAACATACTACACCTAATGTGGGGGGACTATACTGCACCTAATATGGGGGAACTATACTGCACCTAATGTGGAGAACTATACTGCACCTAATGTGGGGGAACTACAGCCTAATGTGGGGGAACTATACTGCACCTAATGTGGGGAACTATACTGCACCTAATGTGGGGAACTATACTGCACCTAATGTGGGGAACTATACTGCCTAATGTGGGGGAACAATACTGCACCTAATGTGGGGGAACACTGCTAGCCTAATGTGGGGAGAACTCTGCTGCACCTAATGTGGGGGGAACTCTGCTGCACCTAATGTAGGGAGAAATTCTGCTGCACCTAATGTGGGGGGAACTGTGCTGCACCTAACGTGGGGGGAACTGTGCCACACCTAACATGAGGGGAACTGTGCCGCACCTAATGTGGGGACCTCGTATCGACTGTTACGATTCGGCAGGCTGGATGTGGATCCTCTGTGTCAGCGAGGGATTGGCGTGGACCGTGTCGGTGGACCGGTTCTAGGGTTCCTACTGGTTTTCACCAGAGCCCGCCGCAAAGCGGGATGGTCTTGCTGCGGCGGTAGCAACCAGGTCGTATCCACCGGCAACGGCTCAACCTCGCTGACTGCTGAGAAGGCGTGGGACAGAAGGACTAGGCAGAGGCAAGGTCAGACGTAGCAGAAGGTCGGGGCAGGCGGCAAGGTTCGTAGTCAATGAGGATAGCGGGAGATCTGGAACACAGGCTTTGGACAACACTAAACGCTTTCACTGGCACAAGGCAACAAGATCCGGCAAGGGAGTGCAGGGGAAGTGAGGTAATATGGACAGGGAGCAGGTGGAAGCTAATTAGGCTGATTGGTCCAGGCACCAATCACTGGTGCACTGGCCCTTTAAATCTTAGAGAGCTGGCGCGCGCGCGCCAGGACGTGACAGCCGGGGACCAGGACAGGTGAGTGACTTGGGATGCGGTTCGCGAGCGGGTGCGTCCCGCTATGCGAATCGCATCCCCGCCGGCAATGTCAGTGCAGCGCTCCCAGTCAGCGGGTCTGACCGGGGCGCTGCAGAGAGAGTTACGCCACAAGCTCTCCGGGGAGGAGCAGGGACCCGGAGCGCTCGGCGTAACAGTACCCCCCCCCCTTAGGTCTCCCCCTCTTTTTGTCGGGATGTTTCTTCATCCGGGATGAGGCCTGTATGAGGGATTTTTGAGTCTCTTTCCAGATGGTGGAGAAGTCCCGGGAAACCTCATCAACAGCGGGCAAACCAGAAGGCGTGGGAGTGGGGAGGGGGGGGGAAGACGGTGAAGCTGGGCATGGGGCAAAGTGTTACCAGGACGGGGGCTATGAGGAGGAGACACAGCATAGTCCAGATAGGCCGTGAGACATTTTTTATGGCAAGAAGCCATAAAGCCAAGAAGCGGAGTGTGCTCCATGTTGGGAGCCTTAGTACCTGCAGTTGAGGACAGATCACAGCGATTGTCACTCCTGACACCCAATGCGATCGTCCTATCTATTTCAGAGATGTGAGAAAGCCGCCCACATCTATACATTATACAGGATGATCGCAGCAGGTGTCAAGAGTGACACCTGGGGCCATCTGTCTATTAGCACAGGTACTACTACTCCCATCTTGGAACAGTCTGTTCCATGCTGGGAGTAGTAGTACTACTTAAATTTTTTTTACAAATTTAGAAAAATTGTGAAACACACACTTTATGTAACACATTATTAAAATACTGTACAATACTAATAAAAATGTATTCGGATCGAATCAAATTGTTTTTGAAAAATTCGGCGAATCGGCCTAATTGAATTTTTCAAAAATTTGCTCATCTCCAAATAGGGTAAAAGATGTCCAGGGGCTGAATACCCCTGTTATGTTTTGCTACAGATTTGGTTGCAAATATGCCACAAATAAATGGCAAAATTTACATATTTAGCAGCAGATTGGTCACAGATAAAACCCTATATTATAGCTGCATTACTCAGATTCCAAGCAATTCAACTGGACTTGACTATAGTGATCTCCACCTCTATACAACAATGTGAGGCTTGTGCATTGCAGCCAAAATATGGATCCTAGCATTTAGTCAATTTGAGCATTTTAGAGTATTTTTTCTAAATGTTTGTGCCCACTGAAAGGTAGACATGTCAGTAAAGTCCAAAAGCCTTGGATTAGTTCTGATTTGTTATAATGGAGAAATTACTATATTAGCTTTCTGGATTTCATCTATAAACGAGAGTGTGGTGCCAACTTACTTTCTATAAGTTATATAGTCATTTGGATTTAGGTATAAAACACAGCAATGACACTACTACCTGTAATGGCTGGAGAAGGCTTCTTGTGGGTTTGGTGCAAAGTTCCACCCAGTCAGATGCATTAGTATCATTGGGATGTTGGATTGGATGTTTCTTTTGATTGATTGCAAGGTTGTATCAGTCATAAAATTAACAGGAAGCTTTATTAGTTTATGAGAGTTTTTATTGCATCTTTCAATTTAAAAGCACTTTCCTCATATTCTGCGGTCTGATTTCATCATGATGTTGTGATAAGCGCCTGAGGATCCCAAGGGCTGTAAACATCCACGCAAAATATCATGCTACCTCCTAGCCAACTCTAGAAGTGTACTTATCCCCATGTAGCATTCTATTAAATTGGGAGAAGTCAGAGCAGAATTTCAAATGCAAGTGTGTTATAATGTATTTGGGTTTTGAAGATTAGGGAGCTGCAGAGGGTTTTTGTACCCATGAGTGTGGTGAGTGAGGTACAATGTAGGTAATTGTTGTTTATGACAATCTCCATTTTATGTTACCACTCTCAGGTTAGGTTGTCACGCGTTTTTCTTTTTTTGCAAAAACACACACACACACAAAAAAAAAATGTCCAACGCTGCTGCAGAGCATTACATAGGAAAGATGCAGCAGCAGAATATAGGCAGGGAGTCAAAAGGGAAATATGAAATGCCAAACCCGCTTGGCTTTTTTGGGTTTTGTGTTGTGTTTTCCCTGATCTCAGTGTTTTGCTGTGATTTGGGATTCACTGCAAAGTTTTCCCATATTGCAAACTATGAGACCATGGTGTTTGTTTAAGCAAAAACATAGTTTCAGCGTGTTTGGAGGTAAGTAGTGATGCTTGGCATAAATACTTAACTCCGCTGCCATACAGTATACAGCACTGCATAGTACTGCAATGGATACTGTCCCTGCTAATATTGGAGTTGAGCTGTGCCCACAGCTTTACAGAAATGCTAGGCAGGAGGTATCCATTGTATATCTCCTGCCCAGCAACAATATACAGTAAATCAGCAATCTATATAGATTGTTGCTTTACTGTAAGCCCTTGCTGAGCTGAGTGCTGTGCACCGACTAAGCAAGAAAATAATTAACAAGTGCTGCTAATCCGTGCTAGTTAACTCCTTGTGCGGAAGTATACAACCATCTATATATGGCTGTATATACAGTGAAGAGACAATCTCCTAACTCACTTGTTCCTGCTTTGGCCTTTTCTTGTGTATCCCCACCTCTAGTTTTAATGTCACTAGAGGAAGAGCTACAACAGAAGTTCACAATCAAGGGTAGTAAGTGTGGGTTTGTTTTAATAATGCATTTCCAGCATACCTCTATATCATGTCAACAGACCCTAACCGGCAGTGTGGTCTCAAACATGGAGCCTCCAGGTTTTGAAAATGTGAATACAGGGAATCCCACATTGATTATTTATTTATGAAAAAAATATGTGGGTTCTCTGTATTTTTATTCTCAGCCAAAATCTAACCAAGCAGCAACAGCCTGACATTACCAAGGGGGGCGAATATCATTGTTATTATTGGCCCTCCCAGCCTACATAGCATCAGCCTGTTACCACCGCAGCAGTGTTAGTTAACCATTTCCTCACTGGGTCAATGAATAGTGCTCAGCCCAGCAAGGGGTTACAGTAAACCAGTGATCTATAGAGATCATGCGTATTTTCTGCTGAACGTATCCTTACTGTATATTCTTGCTGGATAGGAGATGCACGCTGTATATCTCCTGCCCAGCATGAGCTGTGCCCACAGCTTTATGGAAGTATGTTTTCTTAAATGTGAAGAGCATGGCCCTTATTTATGAAAATGTGTGAGAGAAAACTGGAGAGATTTTACCCATAGCAACCATCACAGTTCAGCTTTCATATCTTAAGCTCTGGTAAAGTGAACAGCTTTGCTGTGATTGGTTGCTGTGGGGAAAATCTCTCCAGTTTTTTCTTTTATACATTTTCATAAATCAGGGACATACTGTATGTGTCCCTTTATGTGGGAAGTGTTTTCCATGTACAAAAAAAAGCAAATGCCCAAGCATTGTGGCGATAAGTGTCCATGTGTGCGGCGAGAGTTTGCCATGTATGTATTGTAGGTAGCATGTGCCAATATGTTCTAGTGAGTTTTACTACAATTGGTGTGCCCAATATTTGCCATATATTTAAAGAATGTTTGCCATGTTTGTGTAGAGCATCTGGGGGAGATTTATCATAACCTATTTAGAGTAGTGCAGTTGCCCATAGCAACTTATCAAATAGTTTCTTTAATTTTTCAGAGGCCTTTTTAGAAATGAAAGAAGCGATCTGATTGGTTGCTAAGGACAACTGATTCAGTTTTCCTCTACACAGGTTTTGATAAAGCTATCATGTCTCATAGAAAGCAATTTTTCATACAGTGAAACTGCTCCAAGAGCGTTTTCACTGTTCAGAATTTACCGTATTTTTCGTCCTATAGAACGCACCGGCGTATAAGACGCACCCAATTTATAGGTGCAAAATCTAAAAAAATTAAGATTTTGAACCCAATAGTGGTTTTCAACCTGCGGACCTCCAGATGTTGCAAAACTACAACTCCCAGCATGCCCGGACAGCCAACGGCTGTCCGGGCATGCTGGGAGTTGTAGTTTTGCAACATCTGGAGGTCCGCAGATTGAAGACCACTGCCTAGGAGGTAATACTCACGTGTCCCCGCCGCTCCGGACCCGTCACCGCTGCCCTGGATGTCGCTCTATCGCTGTCCCCGTCGCTCCGGAACGTCTCTGCTGCCGGCTGGGTATCCTTGCTCTCCGTCGCCGCCATCACGTCGTCACGCACGCCAACGCACGTACACGACGACGTGATGACGAGGAAGGAGAGCACCGGCCATACAGGGGATCCCTGAACGGAGAAGACACCGAGGAGGCAGGTAAGGTCCCTCCCGGTGTCCTGTAAGCACTAACCTGGCTATTCAGTCGGGCTGTTCGGGACCGCCGCGATTTCACCGCGGCGGTCCCGAACAGCCCGACTGAACAGCCGGGTTAGTGTCCCTTTCCCTTCAGACGCGGCGGTCAGCTTTGATTGCCGCATCTGAAGGGTTAATACAGGGCATCACCGCGATCGGTGATGTCCTGTATTAGCTGCGGGTCCCGGCCGTTGATGGCCGCAGGGACCGCCGTGATAGGGGTGTATTCTCCGCGATAGGGGTGTATTCCCCAGTTTTGGGGAAGAAAAAGTGCATCTTATACGGCGAAAAATATGGTAGGTTTCACTGTATATAGGTAGAGTATGAATCTGTTTGGGTATGTGTCCATATGTACAACCTAAGTAGTAACCGTCCTAGTACTCAGCCTAGTGCAAATACATCTGGAGAATGAGAGAGCCTGGGACATCAGATGGAAGATGGAACTCAGACAGGTGCCCTCCTGAAACCCCACGCGTTCTGTCACCTGTGGGTTACTTCCTCAGGGGTGCTCTACTTAGGTTGTATCAGAACTTCACTTGGGGAATGTATTATTATTAGACTATAGTCATTATTATTGTGTGCAATATATACAATTGATACAGGTGCCCTGGGAGGGGTCCCAGGTTTGTGGAGTGGCCATTTGGGCCGGTTTTAAATGTTTTAAGTAGTCTGCCTGTTAAGTCATTGTGTGTATAATACATAATAAAGATTGTTATATGGCTTTTGAAATGTATGGGTGTGCGCTTTATTTGGTGTATTTGTTGGTATATATATTAAATGATACACCTGGTAGCACCCTGATGTTCATTATTGGGCCGAGCCTACTTATTGGTATGTAGTTATCCATGTATGTGGTAAATATGTTCCCATGTATGTATACGGCTTTCACCCATGCATTTGTGAGGCATGTGCCAGTGTGTGTCCACATTTTTGCAGGAACATGTGTCCATATATGTGGAGAGCATATACTTTTGGGGATCACTAAGTTGATTTATGGGGGAAGCAAGTGTTCATGCATGAGAGGAGTGTGTGTGTAGGTAGGGAAAGACTGTCCATGTATGTGAAAAGCGAGTGTATGTGAGCGTAAAATGAGTGTACTTTTCATTGCATATGGCTGCCATCAGGGCTGTACACATATTATGCAAGGCACAATAAACCTCTCTAAAACATCAGGGGCCATGGAGATAAAAAGGCAACAAAAACTTTCTCCTCATGATTCCAGTAGATTGGGATCTTATTAAAGGAACAATAGCCATGAACAGTATATGGGATTTCCATTAAAAGTTTTATTCAAGCAGACATTTAAAGGAACCTAATGACCTATGAGAGGACACTTAGTAAGTGGCATTGTGAAATTATTGATCCATCCCGTGCCTACAGATAATAAGCGGCCAGACACAGACAATAAAAACAACATTGCAACTGGCTTCCTTTCTAATAAAAAAAAGATTCCCCTGCTTTAATCCTCTGCGCTAGTCTGGACATTAAAATAAATAAATGTATATTTATTTTTTATTTATAATTTTCTTTATAATAAAAAAATCATTAAAGTCATTTTGTTTTGCTGCCTTCAAGCCTGTACTTGAGGTTGCCCATTTCACACGGCAAATTAGAAAGCTCTTCTCACAATGGAGGATGTCTGAACCTATTTAAAGGGGTACTCCCACCCTAGACATCTTATCCCTTATCCAAAGGATATGAGATAAGATGTCTGATCTCGGGGGTCCCGCCACTGGGGACCCCCGCAGTATTGCATGTGGCACCCACCTGTTTTTTGTGCGGAAGCGCTGGAGGGTCGGAGTCGCGACTACGGGAACGGAAGTCCGTGACATCAGGACTCCGCCCCCGTGTGACGTCACGCCCGTCCCCTCAATCCAAGTCGATGGGAGGGGGCGTGATATCTTATCCCCTATCCTTTGGATAGGGGATAAGATGTCTAGGGTGGGAGTACCCCTTTAAGTTGTTTTTTTTCCAATTGCAGGGAGTTTATCCCAGATGTGTGTTAGTCCAATCAGTATGACAAGGCATTTACCATTGCTTGTATGGTATCGGTAAACCATAGTTTTCCCTTATGATTGAATTATTAGCTTAATACTACCATAGGGTACGTTCACACTTGGGTATTTTGCTGCAGATTTTCTACTCGTGATTTTCCTACCCATTGACTTCAATGAGTAGGAAAATAAACAGCAGAAAATCTGCAGCATAATAAGCAGCAAAATGCACACGTGTGAATAAAACCCTTTATTTGAAAGAATGAATAAGGCTCCTTTCGGCTGCATTTTTGCTTAGTCCCATTCTTGTGCAGAAAGCTAAACTGCTATACTTGAAGTCCATTTCATTGTACATGACAAACCCTTAAATCTATCTATCATCATCCATTTATTGTGAGCAAAAACAAATACAGTTGTACACTGAATATGTGGAAGCCATCTTAGCTCTTTATCCTATAGCTGTGTACAGGGGGACAGATATGAATACATATTTATGTACACACAGCATGTGTACAATTTCAGAGCTCACTGCCATTGAGGGGCCTTAGGGTGTATTCTAAATGAGCTGTGTCCTACACGTAACCTTTTCCCCTTGGTCAATTTACTTGTTAGACTACAAGCAAGCATGGTTGACTATGCAAAACAAGGGCCCTCAGAAGGGAATCAAGAGGAAAAAGAAAATCAGGGTACAAACAAATGAGCCAAAGCTATTAGCCAAGGGGCACATCTGCGGCCTCAGTGACTGGTGACAAAGTTAACCCTTGGTAGACTTAATTACCAATAAAAATATTGGTACTGGGGTGTTTTGGTTGAGAAAGTAAAGAATGGCAGTAGCAAGGCTAAAGGCTAGTTCACACTGATAAAATTCAGGTAGAATCAGTGAGGAGATAAATTCCCTGTAGATTCTGCCTTGAATCAGACTCCCATTGATTTTAAAGGGATTTCTGCAACTCTGTTCACACAGGGATATTTCTGTGTGGAGGAAGAGGCACAGATGTGAAGAGGGGTACAAAGATTTCTGCTACACTGAAACTTGCCAAAAGCACAATGGCGTCCATATTTCTTAAATGGAAATAGTATTTAACAATCAGGACTCTGTGTGAGCTGTCTGCTTTACCAAACTAAGTAATCAGGAAGAAGGGCCTTGGCAAGAGAGGTGACTAAGAACCCATTAAAAGGGGTATTCCAGGAATTTGCTACAGGGGCTATGCTACAGGGGCTGTAAAGTTAGTGTAGGTCATAATATAGTGTCTGTACCTGTGTGTGATGGTTTTCTCACAATTCTTCTGTGATTTTCACTCCAATATTTATTTTTAACAGCATACAAAATGACTGTTGTCTCGGATTTTTCCCAGGTTCCAATGCGGCCGAGACCTGACCTCACTAGTCAGCTGATGACAGGGAGCCTGTCTGATTCAATGTTTGGATCGCTTGGTGGGAGAGAGATCAATCTGCAACTAATGCAACAGCTGTAGGTACCCTGATTGAAAACCACAAGTCTTTTTAATGGATGCAGCTTATTTATGTTTCAATGGGTGGGGTGGCTGATGTGTGGGAGGGAGGAAAGTAGAATTATGGGATTTGTAGTCAAAAAAAGAAAACTAAAACAGGAAATATCAGTTCACTAAAAACTGTTATGGTAATCTCATGAGATAGCCATTTAGCCCCAAGACAAGCGCAGATCGTTCCTAAGCATGTCCGTTACTGTCTGCCAGGTACGTACTAAAATCACCTTATGGTGGATAACCCCTTTAAGCTCCAAAGATCCTGGTTATGCTCCAAAGATTCTGTGTGGAGAAACGTCCAGAAGGTCAACTATTATTGCAGTCCTCCACCAACCTGGGCTTTATGGCAGAGTGGTCAATAGAAAGGCTTTCCTCCGTCATAGCTCAATTCTAAGCATCATGCCTGGAGGAAATCAGGCAGTTCTCACCACCTGCCTTAAATTATCCCTACAGTAACAACAAAAAGAAAGAGGGGCATTTCCTGAAGAAATATTGTAGGGCTCAAACAAGTTTGACAGAGAAAACAGTTAGGAGTGTGTTAACCTCCTAGAGTCCTGTATGTGGATAGGAGCAACTCTATTGTAGGCCAAGATAGAAAACCCACATTCACTTCTCCTGGTGTTATCTGTTGGCCCCCTTACAAGGGACAAGGAATATGGGTCTTTGTAGATGCAAGGGACTCCAATCGACGTCTCATGAGCCAGTAGATAAAGTAAGTACCATAAGTCACCTCAAACTAGTAAAATGTTAGTTATTTTAACAAAAGAAAAAATATATACTGTATACATACAACAAACTTACAGCATGGACCTTCACTTGATGTGGGAGTGTGGTTTGGGTGAGTATTTTGTCTTCTTCAGGGAAACATTTGCTAAATAAAGACACTAAAGACACTGCAACTGTGAGTCATTATTAATTTAAAGAGTTGCTATCTATGTGTATTGACAGTAAGAGGGATTATTAATGTGAAGATGGCAAGGGGAGACTTTTAACGCATTGGGTACTATTACTTTAAGGAAAGTACTAAGGGGGCACTATTAATGTAAGAAGGGCACCAGGGGGCCTATTACTAAGTAGGGGCAGTAAGCCAACACTATTACTGTGTATGGGCACTATTACTGTGTAGAGGCAGTTAGGCAGTACTATTACTGTTCATGGACATTACTGTGTAGGGACAGAAAGACGGCATTAATGTGTAGCAGCAGTAAGGCGACACTATAACTGCGTGGGGGAGTAAGTAAGATGGTGCTATAACTGTGTAGGGACAGAAAGACGGCATTACTGTGTAGGAGCAGTAAGGCAACACTATAACTGCGTGGGGGAGTAAGTAAGATGGCGCTATAACTGTGTAGAAGACGTAAGGGGTACTATTACTGTGTATGAGCAATAAGGGCATGTACAGGGACACTAATATTCTTTTTTGTGTAAGGGTACAATTACTGTGGACACTAAGGAGGGCTTTGTCCCTGATGGGGGCACATTTGATAATATTTTTATTCTTTAAGACACTTCTACCAGCTAGGGCACTCTCAGTTGCTTTTTTTTGGGGGGGGAGGGGAGGGGAGAGATAACTTTAGTTGAGAGGGCACCAGGGTAAGCGGAAAGCACAGCGTCAGGAAATTGTGGAGCCAAAAAAAATGCCTTGCATGTAAACTTTCTGAAGACAAGTTATGGATTGAAGAAGTCTTTATGATGTTGTGGTCCAGATGAGGAAGAAAAGGGAATGTGAACAACTGCAATTTATTTATAAATGATTGGGGTTCATGCCTGCCGGAGCACAGACACGTTGGCATGTCATTTTGGCAGTTTCCCGATGTATCTTTGCTTTGTAGACACAAATCATGGTGTGAACCTAGTCTAAGGGATACCTGGTGGCTAATATGTATCTTAAATGTATGGCATAGTAATGCCCTGATATACTTTTACGTGATGTCAGCATTCATTTTTATTGGTGTGGTACCACCCAATAATGGCTGCCTCCTCTGACTGGTCTCTTTAAGTAATTTTAAAATCTTCTCTTTTTCATCTTTCATTGTGTGACTATCCCTCCAAAGAAAATGGAGAATGTGTTAAAACAGATTCTAGGTCATTTTAATCCTTGAAGGATGAGCGCAGGTCTGAAATAATTTGCATTGATACGAGAATGATGCTTCATATTAGCTGTGATCAAACAAGCGCACTTCCCCCCAGAACCAAAATGAATTGCTTCAATCTCATCTTCATTCTACTGTTTTTGAACAAAAATGCTGACTTTGATGAAATTTTCCTTTAATTCCTCACACGTCTGGAAGTTATTTTTCTGTGAGAATGGAGCTTTAATTGTAGATGATATCCTTTTATTCACCTTGATTTGAATGCTTTAATTGGATTGGAAAGATATGAAATTTGTTTTCGTCAACTTACATGAAGGACAACACCGAAACGCGTTTCCAAATTCTGCATCTACTCCAAATCACTCCGTCAGTTTCACACAAAATTAACACTTTCTAGTCAAAATGGTACATTTAGTGCAAGCGATTCTTACTTTCTGTAGCGTTACAAAATCTATCTTATGTGCCTGATTTATAGAGTGCTTGGGGAAGATTCATTACACATTATTTTAATTTTAAGTGAGAGAACATTGGTTTTTATGCATCAATAAAACTGCCAGCTTTGAACAAGCACTTACTGAAGCGATCTAAGGAATTTGCGTCAAATGTATTAGAATTCAGAGCAGGCAGCGTGAAGCTATATAGCATGAAGATGACATAAAAGGTGACATTAATACCATCTGCTTTGTACATAGTCTTACAAATTGTGTGTCTTGAATCTTTAACAATTTTAGTTATGAGATTCATATATTATAATAAAGGAATAACTGCACTTTATGGTCTTTGCTTAAAATGCGTAGGGATACTTAGAGCTGTCTCTAACACCGCCTATGTGAATGCTGAAATATCCAAAGTGCGTGTAGTTAATTCAAGTGGGAATTGTTTGCTATGTATTTATTCTTTTGTTCTTTGGTATTTTAAGAGGAAGACAATCAAATATGTGCAAAGTCAAGTAAGTCTCAAGCCACTGCCAACCTACAGATGTCATAGCTCTATACCTTGGGGCAAAGCTATGGGGTTGCATAGATTGCAGCTGCATCCAGTCATGGGGTCTGAGGGAGCCTGAAAATTCCTCAAAAAAATATATCTGTATTATGAATAGTATATGACAAGTAGGGGCCCTGTTATGGCTTCTGCATTGGAGGGATGCAGGGAGAGAAGCAGCGCCAATTGGAGGCCTGGTGCAATAGTTCTGTATGGCTCCTTTTTCCTTTTCTCGACATTAGGAACAATTTACAAACACTGTTGGATTAGTCGTTGATAGTGTTTCAGACACTCAAGACTTCATTTCTGACAAACTTATTGTGTAGGTACAAGTCCTAAGAACAAAAATAAGTTGGCACTGCTACACACCTTGGTTTCACTGTGGTTCATAAACTGCTGTAGTCTTCAAATTCCTGCCCACTCTGCCATGTCAGTGGTGCTTAATCCAGAAAACAACAAGTCCATGCAGTAGAAAAAAGGATGCAGATGGCACTCACTTGTCCGCAGAAGATTCTATACTGTACAACTATACAGGTACAGGACTGAACCTGTATCGGTGACCTGACTGTACAATAAAGAATCTTCTGCGGACAAGTGAGTGCCATCTGCATCCTTTTTTTCTACTTATTGTGTAGGTGTACGTCCTTCCGTAACCAAAATCTACCCATACCAAAAACAGCCAAACTACAGTACACTATACTACAAACCTGCATATTTGTACATCAATTACCTTTTAGTATTTTGTGCGCCTTAAAATACCTTACAATTTTTGGAACTCACACTTAATATCTGTCTGCAATCAGAACTCATAGGTGAGAATTTTTGGAGATGTGGACAAAAAAAAAGGATGTGTCAGTCGAAAACAGTAGGAAATAATGAGCAGTTACTACCAAATATTTTCCTGCATCCAATGGTACATTGCCCCTTATGTCTTTTCACAGCCTATGCACAATTTGCTGTGGAACTGCTGTTGCAAATTTTACATTGGTTCCCCTTACAAAGCAGGACAAGAAATGATGTACAGGCCTGGCTTTTAATACTTTAGCAAAGTATTTAGCAAAAATCAGCAGATTTTCAGAAGTATTTACTACATATGGCCAATGCAATGTAACTAGATTGTAATGAATGGATCTGGTTCCAGCAGGATTCTGGATCTTCCTTGCTGTGGTGATGCCCGGGCTGATTGGAAGGATTGGAGTTAGGGCCAATCAGGGGACTTGGACTTGGCGCCGATCACATTTGGCCTCAGTCTGTGATTTAGTTGCCTGTATTAAGTTCTTTCAGCACTATATTTTGTACTGCTCCTTGCTTGATCTATATTGTGCATTTTGACCCTTGGATAATTGACCTGACTAATCCTCTTTTTTCCATATTGGTGATGTAAGCTTTTGGGTTTGGATTCGGCCCGTCTTATTACCTTTTTACTATTTTTTCTGTTTATTTCCAGTGTTTTGTTTTCTTGTGATATGCCTGTTAACCCATTGTGTCCTGATCTGCTTCCCTGACATCTGTACAGTTTTTTTTTGCATTGGACCTTGCACTGTATCAGAGTAGGGTGCAGCACTGTGGTAGTGGTCATCATATTAAGGAGGTAGGCACCCTAAAAGACAGTGGTCTGGGTGAGCTCAGGGCAGCACTTTTCCCGGCCCAACATGATCACAAGTTTTCAGCCTTAAAGGGGTACTCCGGTGGAAATTTTTTTTAAATCAACTGGTGCCAGAAAAGTTAAACAGATTTTTAAATGACTTCTAATTAAAAATCTTTATTCTTCCAGTACTTATTAGCTGCTTTCTAATACGGTGATTAGCTGCTTTTTGGATTTCTCTTTTTTCCGTCCATGGTGCTCTCTGTCCTGATCAGCTAGGACGCGAGCGGAGGCCCCTTTACCTTGCTCCGTTGTGTCCAATCGGCATTTGATTACTCCAAGCCTGAGCTGGAGGCTTGGAGCAATCAACCCCCTATTACGCTGATCCATACAAAGCTATGGCTCCCTATTGCTCCCTATGGGAGCTATAAGGGTGCGTTCACACGGAGTAATTCAAGAGGAATTTACTCGAGTAATTCCTCTTGAATTCTCCGCTCCAAACTAATGCACATCTCCTCTGCCCGTTGACGTTAATGTTTTTCCTGCTGTCCTGTTCACACTGCGGAAATTCTGCTAGCAGAATTCCGATGCTGAATTCCGTTCCACTTGAAGAATGAGCATGTTCATTCTTCAAGCGGCATCTGCTAGCAGAAATCAATAGAAGTCAATGGTAAAAAAAAATTCCGCCCAACATCGTTTTCGCGTGGAATTTGCGCGCAATTTGTGTGGAATTCGCACACAATTTGCACGGAATTTGCACGGAAATGACTGAAAAACCTTCTTTCTCCCCCATTTCAGCGTGCAATTCCACGCGCAATTCCATGCAAATTGTGCGCGAATTTTGAGCAAAAATAAAATTATTTTTTCCGCCTGTAAATTTTTCGGTGTGAATTACTCTTGATTTACTCTGTGTGAACGCACCCTAATAACACTGCAAAAAAAAAAAAAAAGTTAATAAAGGTCATTTAACCCCTTCCCCAATAAAAGTTTGAATCACCCCCCTTTTCCCATTAAAAAAAACTGTGTAAATAAAAATAAACATACATGGTATCACTGCGTGCGTAAATGTCCAAACTATAAAAATAGATTGTTAATTAAACCGCACGGTCAATGGCGTACGTGCAAAAAAAGTCCGAAATAGCGTATTTTTGGTCACTTTTTATACCATAAAAAAATTAATAAAAAACGATCAAAAAGTCGGATCAATGCAAAAATGGTACCCATAAAAACTTCAGAACACGGCGCAAAAAATGAGCCTTCATACCGGCCCATACGCAGAAAAATATAAAAAATAGGGGTCAGAAGATGACAATTTTAAACGTATACATTTTCCTGCATGAAGTTATGCAGACAAAATCAAACCTATATAAGTAGGGTATCATTGTAACTGTATGGACCTACAGAATATATATAAGGTGTCATGCACTGCGTAGAAACGGAAGCCCCCAAAAGTTACAAAATTTCATTTTTTCTTCAATTTTGTCGCACAATGATTTTTTTTCCGTTTCACCGTGGATTTTTTGGTCACTGCAAAGTAGAATTGGTGGCGCAAAAAATAAGCCATCATATGGAATTTTAGGTGCAAAATTGAAAGCGATATGATTTTTAGAAGGTGATGAGGAAGAAATGAAAATGCAAAAATGGAAAAACGCTGCATCCTTAAGGGGTTAAGCAGGGTAATATTCAGCCAAAAATCGCCTCCTTTCATAGGGATTAAAGAATTGGTGACTAGAACTACATCACTACTCTACTGCTGTTTGTGTTTGATTTCTTTTCTGTTGCTCAAAGGTCAAGATAAAGAAAAACGTCATCTTCAGACTACTCTCCGAATCACGCAATCAGGACTAGAATAGCAAATACTCCTATTTAGAATCCTCTGTTGATAAAAGTTCTGTTGTTGCTAGTTATGTTCACAAAACAGGGCCAATTAAGAGCTAATTCTGGCTCATACAAGGTCATAAGGAACAGATAAGGCAGCTGGAAGATCAGACAGATGACTCATATGGAATACAATATTTGAAAAAAAACAACTTATTTTCCCCTGCCTCCCAAATGTGACTCGGCAAAAAGTTACAGAATAAAGTTCTACGAGATTTTTTATTTTTTTTGTTCTGTTTTGCAAAATCACTTTTGTCTTTCAGCTGCCAGGAAATAGTCTTGTTTTGGTTGTGTCCAGAAAGTTTAATCAGTTACTATGGTTATTACAAAGTTTTTGCTTCACTGTATTCTGAGGTTATTTTGCAACAAAAGAAACAGCATAACAAGAGGAAAAAGTTAACTTGCCTGGACAGGACTATATATATGGGTATACAATGCATTTTCACTTTTTCACTAGCTAAAAAAATATATCACATTTTTTCCCCATAATTCTGCATTTAATGCTCCATAATGACAAAGTAAAAATAGAAAGCTTGAAATCTTTGCTAATTTATTAACCCCTTAAGGACCAAGCCCATTTCACCTTAAAGGGGTATTCCAGGATTTTTTTTGTTATTTGACTATGCTACAGGGACTGTAAAGTTAGTGTAGTTCATAATATAGTGTCTTTACCTGTGTGTGACGGTTTTCTCACATTTCTTTCTCACACTGGTTTGTAAACACTAGCATACACACACATAACAGGAACTACAACTCCCAGCATGTGTCATTCAGGAGTCCCCCCTCCTTCACTCACAGAAATCATCCCCAGTCCGAGATTTATTCCCCTGCAGTCTATATATCCCCAGCCCATGCACTTTGTTATCCTCCCCTTCACATAACACTCTTATCTTCTCTGTCTTCTTTCAGTGCAGACCTGTGTCCTCAGAAGACAGAGCAGGGGGAGGGGAGATGAGGAGCTGTGTACGTCCTCTCTCTCCCCCTGCTCTGGCTCCTTTCTTTCATGCACACTGGCGTCCTCCAGGAGGGGGAGATGAGGGGGCGTGGCTTCTTTCTCTCATGCAGTTCTGAAAGAACAGATAAAAAAAAGCCATGACATGTTGTTCACAGCCTAATCCTAACAAGGCCGATGTTGTGGACAACAGTAAGAGGAACCAACACAGAACTACAGAACTTCCTGGCCCACAGACAGGTAAGAAAAAAAGACACATGGTACACAAACATATAATACATGTCAATTGCAAAAAACATGAACATTAAAAGAAGATGCAATATAGCCAAAAATTTTAACCACCGAAGTACCCCTTTAAGGACCAGAGTGTTTTTTGCACATCTGACCACTGTCACTTTAAGCATTAATAACTTTGGGATGCTTTTACTTATGAATCTGATTCCGTGACATATTCTACTTTAACATAGTGGTAAAATTTTGCCAATACTTCATCATTTCTTGGAGAAAAATTCGCAAATTTCATGAAAAATTTTAAAATGTAGCATTTTTCTAACTTTGAAGCTCTTTGCTTGTAAGGAAAAAAGACATACCAAATAAATTATATATTGATTCACATATAAAATACGTCTACTTTTGCATGATGCTTGCATCATAAAATTGACATGTAGAGATGAGCGAACTTACAGTAAATTTGATTCGTCACGAACTTCGCGGCTCGGCAGTTGATGACTTTTCCTGCATAAATTAGTTCAGCTTTTAGGTGCTCCGGTGGGCTGGAAAAGGTGGATACAGTCCTAGGAGACTCTTTCCTAGGAATGTATCCACCTTTTCCAGCCCACCGGAGCACCTGAAGGCTGAACTCATTTACGCAGGATAAGTCATCAACTGCCGAGCCGAGAAGTTTGTGACGAATCGAATTTACTGTAATTTCGCTCATCTCTATTGACATCAGAGGGCTTCATCTCTATAGACATCAGAGGGCTTCAAAGTTCAGCAGCAATTTTCCAATTTTTCACAACATTTTCTAAATCGGAATTTTTCAGGGACAAGTTCAGTTTTGAAGTGGATTTGAAGGGCCCTTATATTAAAAATACCCCATAAATGACAACATTATAAAAACTGCACCCCTTAAAGTATTCAAAATGACATTCAGTAAGTGTGTTAACCCTTTAGGTGTTTCACAGGAATAGCAGCAAAGTGAAGGAGAAAATTCTAAATCTTTTTTTTACACTCTCATGTTGTAGACCCAGTTTTTGAATTTTTACAAGGGGTAAAAGAGAGCAATTCCCCAAAATTTGTAACCTAATTTCTCTTGAGTAAGGAAATACCTCATATGTGTATGTAAAGTGTTCGGCAGGTGCAGTAGAGGGCTCAGAAGGGAATAAACGACAATGGGATTTTGGAGAGTGAGTTTTTCTGAAATGGTTTTTGGGGGGTATGTCACACTTAGGAAGCCTCTATGGTGCCAGAACAGAAAAAAAAATATATAACACAGGGGCTTAACGAATTTTCGTTAAAGTTGGATGTGTAAATTAATTTTTTATTTCACAAAAATACTGGTTTTCCCCCAAATTTTACATTTTTAAAAGGGATAATAGGAGAACATGCCCCACAAAATTTGTAACCCCATCTATTCTAAATATGGAAATACTTCATATGTGGACGTCAAGTGCTCTGCTGGCGCACTATAATGCTCAGAAGAGAAGGAGTCACATTTGGCTTTTGGAAAACAAATTTTGCTGAAATGGTTTTGGGGAGCATGTCCCATTTAACCCCTTAAGGACCAGGACCATTTTGGCCTTAAGGATGAGAACAATTTTATTTTTGCATTTTCATTTTTTCCTCCTCGCCTTCTAAAAATCATAACTCTCTTATATTTCCATCCACAGACCCATATGAGGGCTTGTTTTTTGCATCGCCAATTTTACTTTGTAATTACATCACTCATTTTACCATAAAATGTACGGCGCAACCAAACAAATATTATTTATGTGGGAAAATTGAAAAGAAAACCGCAATTTATCAAATTTTAGAAGGTTTGTTTTCACGCTGTACACTTTCCGGTAAAAATGACACATTTTCTTTATTCTGTGGGTCAACACGATTAAAATGATACCCATGTTGTATGCTTTTCTATAATTGTACCACTTAAAAAAAATCTCAAACAATTTTAACAAAATTAGTATGTCTGAAATTGCCCTATTTTGACTACCTATAACTTTCTCATTTTTCTGTATATGGGATGATATGAGGGCTCATTTTTTGCACCATGATCTGTAGTTTTATCAGTATCACTTTTGCTTAGGTTTTACTTTTTATTAATTTATTATACATTTTTTTTGGAATAAAATGTGACAAAAAGCAGCAATTTTGGAATTTTAAAATTTTTTTTACGTTTACACCGTTCACCGTACGGGATGATTAACAATATATTTTAATAGTTCAGACTTTTACGCACGTGTCGATATCAAATATGTGTATTAATATTTTTTACGCTTTTTTGGGGGTAAAATGGGAAAAACGGACGTTTTACTTTTTTATTGGGGAAAGGGATTTTTCAAATTTTTTTACTTTTTGATTTTACATTTTTTTACTTTTTTTTTTTTTTTTTACACTTTTTATGTCCCCAAAGGGGACTATTCATTGCAATCATTTGATTGCTAATACTGTGCAGTGCTATGTATAGGACACAGCACTGCTCAGTATTATCGGTCATCTTCTGCTCTGGTCTGCTCGATCTCAGACCAGAGCAGAAGACCCCGGGAGACGGCCAGAGCCAGGTGAGGGGACCTCCGGCCGCCATGCTGGATGATCGGATCCCCGCGGCAGCGCCCCGGGCGATCCGATCATCCGTTCAAAGTACTGCAATGGCGCAGATGCCGTGATCTGTATTGATCACGGCATCGGAGGGGTTAATGGCGGACATCTGTGCAATCGCGGATGTCCGCCATTACCAGCGGGTCCCTGGTTGCTGATAGCAGCCGGGACCTGCCGGGCATGACGCGAGCACCGCTCCGGTGCTCGCGATCATGTCGGTGCGTAAATGTACGTCATGGTGTGTTAAATACCACGTCACTGTCAGGATCCGGACTAGCGGCTGGTGAGGAAACTGGAGGTGGATCCTCTGTGCCAGAGAGGCGATGGTGCGGGTCGTACTGGGGGATCGGTTCTAAGTAGTTACTGGACTTCACCAGAGCCCGCCGCAAAGCGGGATGGACTTGCTGTGGCGGTAACTACCAGGTTGTGTCCCCCAGTAGCAACTCGACCCCTCTGCCTGCTGAGACAGGCGTGGTACAAAGGACAAGGCAAAGGCAAGGTATGACGTAGCAGAAGGTCAGGGCAGGCAGCAAGGTTCGTAGTCAGGGGCAACGGCAGAAGGTCAGATACACAGGCTAGGGAATTCACAAAACGCTTTCTCAGGGCACAATGCAACAAGATCCGGCAGGGACAGGAAGGGGAAGTGGGTTTTTATAGTGTAGGGAGTGATTAGAACTAATTGGGCCAGGCACCAATTAATGGTGCACTGACCCTTTAAATCTGAGAGTCCCGGTGCGCGTGCCGGGAATGAGGATGGGGCCGGTGAGTGACACGGGATGTCGCGGGGATCGCATCCCTGCCGAGAGACACAGAGCAGTGCTCCCGGTCAGCGAGTCTGACCGGGGCGCTGCAAGCAGGAGTGTAACGCCGCGAGCGCTCCAGGGGAGAAGCGGGACTCGGAGCGCTCGGCGTTACAGTCAGCATGATGTACATTTACGTCCATTGTTGTTAAGGGGTTAAGAAGCCCCTATGGTGCCAGGACAGCAAAAAAGAGCAAAAAAAAAAAGCCACGTGGTATACTATTTTGGAAACTAAACCCCTCAAGGAATGTAACAAGGGGTACAGTGAGCCTGAACACCCCACAGGTGTTTGACGACATTGGATGTGTAAGTGAATAATTATAATTTTTTTACTAAAATTCTGGTTTTCCCCCAAATTTTACATTTTTATATGGGGTAACAGGAGAAAATGCCCCCCAAAATTTGTAACCCCATCTCTTCTGAGTATGGAAATACCCCATGTGTGGGCGTCAAGTGCACTGTGGGCGCACTACAATGCTCAGAAGATAAGGAGTCACATTAGCAAATTTTGCTGAAATGGGTGGGGCAAAAAAAAATAAAAAAAATATGTAAATACATTTCTTTGGAGTAAGGACATACCTCATATCTGGACGTAAACAGCTCTGCGGGTGCACACCAGGTCACAGAAGAGCAAGAGCGCAGTCAGGGGCCTTGAGTCAGGGGCCATGGTTTTATGAGGTTAAAATTTGGAATGTACTCTGTACTTGGTACATTGGGGTCAAATTATGGGAAATTAAAATGAATAGGGAAAATGAAGTACTCCATTGAAGTGTGATACTCCCTGAAGCAGTTTTTAATGCAGAGGCTGGCCTGGGACGATCCTGGCACCTATAACTTCAGTTTCTTGGGAAGTCCGGCCTGCTCTTTCCTGGTCGCCAAAGATCAGGGCCTTTAGGACTTCTTCTTGAGACTGGAGGAATGTCCCTTTGTTGCCAGCGTGCTGGGACAGTACAAAAGAGTTGTAAATGGCAACCTGTACCAAGTAGACCGCAACTTTTTTGTACCATACCCGTGTTTTGAGCATGGCTTTATATAGCTTGAGGACATGATCAGAGAGATCAACTCCCCCCCATATACCGATTGTAGCCCAGAATACAATCAGGCTTGAGGACCGTTGTTGTGGTACCTCGCACAGGGACAGGTGAGCTGCCGTTACCATGAATTGTGGTCAGCACAAGGACATCCCTCTTATCCTTATACCTGACCAGCAACAGGTTTTCATGGGTAAGAGCATGGGACTCACCCTTGGGCATGGGTGTCTGGATCAAATTTAGAGGGAGGTCTCTCTGGTTCTTCTGCACGGTCCCACAAGCGGACGTGGATCTGGCAACAAGGAAAGTGAACAGAGGGATGCTGGTATAAAAGTTGTCCATGTAAAGGTGGTAACCCTTTTCCAGCAATGGGTGCACAAGGTCCCAAATTATTTTCCTGCTAACACCCAAAGTGAGGGGACATTCTGGGGGTTCAATACGGGAATCTTGTCCTTCATATACTCTAAACTTGTAAGTGTACCCGGAGGTACTCTTACAAAGTTTGTAGAGTTTCACGCCATACCGTGCCGGCTTTCAGGAAATATACTGGCGGAAGATGAGTCTCCCCTTAAAACTGATAAGAGACTCATCTACCAAGAGCTCCCTGAGGGGTACATAGGCCTCCAAAAATTTGGCGAGGACATGCCGCATTATCAGTGTAATGGAGGCATTTCCAAATGGCTTTGAACCACCTCCGTGCCATGACCATACAGTGAAGCGGGGTCTGGTAGAGGATGTCCCCACTCCAGTACTGCCTGACACTTGGTTTTTTGACCAAGCTTATATGTAGAACCTTGCCCCAAAATGTCCTCATTTAGGCTGCATTGATGGCGTATCATTCATTGGGCCTAGCCAAAAGCGAACAGGGTGGTGGGCGACGAACTATTGGGCATACAGATTTGTCTGCTCCACCATTAGATTGACAAAGTCGTCACTGAAATAATAACTAAAATAGTCTATTGCAGTGTATCCAGCCGTGTCAATCCAGATTCCTGAGTCGCCAACAAACTCAGGAATCCATGGCTGATAACCCCCCGGGGTCTCCAGACAGGTTCACCGGAATAGGGCTCTGGTACGCTTGTCTAGGGTATGGACTCCTATTACGAGTTGCATGGACGCTCGTACTAGTGTCAGCCACCGGGTCACTATCATGGGGGGTGCGTGGCCTCGCCTGGCGGCGTCTCCGCCGCCATACAGGGGACTCATCATCAGTGCTAGATGATGAGGAGGACGAGGAAGAACACAGAAAAGTAGGATCTTCCTCATCCTCACTGGCAGATTTGGAGGTGGCGGGGGCGTGTGTGTGTGTGGGGGGGGGGGCAGGTGGGCGGGTAAGTTTGTAGTGTATGTGCTTGGTGTATACTTTATATAACGGTGTATGATTATAAGTCACACACCGTTATACTAAAAAAAAAAAATGCTGCAATCAAAAAGAAAAAGGGGGGCCAAATGCAGAGCCCTGAAACCCTAATAGGGCCCGGGTCCTGCTGCAAAATCTGCGGCGGACCCTTGAAGACCTATTAGGGGGTCAGGGGGGAGATTTTTTTAAAACTTTTTTTTTACTTTTTTTTACTTTTTTTTATTTAACCCCTACCTGTCCCTGCCGACATAACTCACCCTGAATTACTGGACACAGGAGGACAGTTCTTCAGCCCTGAGGGGCACAGATCTCGGCAGAGGGGGGATCCCTGGCTCTTTCTCTCAGCTCTGCCCCCTGACTGAACGCGGTGGGCGAGCAGAGCCGAGAAAAGGGGACATTAACCCTCCTCTGCTGGCTGCTATTGCTCCTGTGGGGGTGACGGGATCGCCACCTCCCCCTAGCTACTGGAGGTGATTGGCGGTGTATAGTGCACTGCCGATCACCTTCTAACTCCGGGTCATAGGGTTACATGTGACCTGTATGACCGGAATCGCCGCAAATCGCCGGTGTGATCACCGACATGGGGGGGGGGTCTCGGGACTCTCCTGGGCATTGTCACGGGATGCCTGCTGAATAATTTCAGCAGGCACCCTGGTCCGGTCCCCGCCCGGCACACGGCGGGGACCGAAATTCTCACGGGCGTATAAGTACCAGGGGGTCAGGGCATACCTGTACGCCCGTGGTCCCTAAGTGGTTAAAAAGGAAAACTAAAATCTTACAGTTAAAGTATTCAGATGCTTTACTCAGTACTTTGTCAGAAATTCCAGCAGTTTGCACATCTGGATTTGGGGATTTTCTGCTATTAATCTCTGCAGATCCTCTCAAACCCTGGTTGGATGGGAACTGTTGATGAAAATACATTTTCAGGTCTTTCTAAAGTTGTTCAATCTTCCTGTCCCAACAACTGAAAACACCCCCACAGCAAAGCTCTGACAGTTGCTGTAGTCGTTGTTCCGTTTCCATGTCCATAAACATTTCATAATATAAAAGAATAAAGGCTAATTAATGGTGAGTGTCCATGTTTTTTCTATATTTGCTACTGTTTACTGCGGATTGCTATTGAACTTTGTTCACATGTGAGCACCACCAATTTAGTTTTCTAGTTGAACTGAATTATACATTTTTTGAGGGTTCATATCTGTCAATGTTTGCTATGCAGTAGTGCCACCTGAAATATATTCTGCTGCCACCCCCATGCTTCACTGTGGGGGTGATTTTGGACAGGAGTAGTGTCTGGTTTCCTCCAGACATGATGCTTTTGGTTTAATAAGAGCAGAAAGTTCTTGAGGTGCTTTTTTTTTTTTTATTTCAAACTCCAGGCAGGCTTTCATGTATATATTTTTTCTGGCCACCCCGGCCTGGTTGAAAGTTTCTCCCATCAGCAGAATGTCCATTGGGTTCTTGATCACCTCTCTTAACAAGGCTCTTTTACCCCACACGTTTGGTGGGGTGGCCAGCTCAAGGAAGACTTCTGGTTGTTCCAACCTTCACTATGCTCTTGGGAACTTTCTGTACAGTAGAATATTTTGTACCCTTCTCCATGTCCAGGCAAAATCTTAAATGTTCATTTAAAAAAAAAAATGACAAAAAATTCTGCAATTTTGTTTTCACTTTGTCATTATGGGGAGAATTTTATTTTAGCACAAGGGCCCAAAATAATAAAATGTGAAAGGGTCTGAAAACTTTTTAAATGAATTGTATGTGGGCAATTCTGACACAAACTCACATATTGCCTAGTTTCTACCCCATCAGGGGCTCACTTGAGGGAGTTGCCAGGACTTGAAAGACCCAATCTGGATTTACATCATGTGACATCATGATGTTGCACAAAATCATGATTTTGGTGTACTAGAGGTTTTCCAGTCATATCAAATTATCAATACATATTTACAAGCTCCTGCTCCTCACATATTATAAGTCCCCTGCCAGCCCAGCAATGATGTTCTAACATCGGTGAGGGAAGGGTGCAGCCCTAGTATCACTAACAATTTCTGTCCTTTCCTACTTTATAATTTGTAGTAGATAGCGGACTCTCAACTGGGTGATGTTCCTTACTCTTGATAAATGCAGGGCATCAAAAAGGTCAATCAATCAAAACAGCAACTGTTGGACACTTCAGGAACAAGTACGAGAAGCAAAGGGTAACAGTTATACAAGTGTCACAGAGAGGAGTGTTAAAGTGGTAAGAAGAGCCTACGACTACCAGTGCCATTGACACTGTGACAGAAGACACTGCCGACCACTGGGACAGACGGAGGATGCGACACCAGAGCCCAGAGCAGTAAGATTGTTAAAGATTGTTACAGATATGTCTGTAACACTTAGAAAGCCTTTTAAAAAATCCAGAAAGCCTCTTCACATTTTTGACAATAATTAAAGCATGTTACCATGAGATCTCTAAGCCTCCCTAAATGAATGCTGGTGCAGCATGTAAGCTCAGCCATTGCTCCATTCACTGTCTATGGGACTTTAAAACATTGCTAAATTTAGGACTTTGAAATGTTCAAAAACCCCTTGGAAAATGAATGGAGCATGCTTCTACTCTATGCACTTTGGGAAAGTAACCTCCAATTTCTTGACAGGTAGGATCTCAATGGTCATACCCCCACTAATCAGCTTTCCCACTGTTATGTTGTTTATAGGACATACCTTTTAATCCTGGGATAACTCATTTAAGGGAGTATTGCAATATGTATGTCATAGAGCTAACTTCACTCTATAAGCCAGAACATAGAACAGCTCTGATGGACCTGGTCTGTCCATTCAGTAAATGGTTCACTATTTATTTAATTTGATACACCCATTCATGTAATAATATATGAAATGGCTGAGGTGAAGTGGATCTGCTGTACCTGTGTGGAAGATGACATGGGCCATACCAGGGAGCGGAGTCTAACATGCCGTTAGTTTTCACCAGAGCCCGCTGCAAAGAGGGATGTACTTGCTGTGGCAGGCGTCACCCAGGTCGCTACCCCTGATACGACTCATCCACACAGATGGCCAAGGTGTAAAGTGGTACTGGAAGCATGAGGCAATATGTGTTCTGGGCAGGCAGGAGGTCAGGGCTGGTAGCACAGTAGCAAGGTCAGGTCACGAAGCAAGAGGTCAGAGGGCAGGCGGTACAGGAGCAAGGTAAGAATATGTAGCAATAGGGTCAGATACACGGCAAGGCAAGACACAAACTGAACGCTTTCTCTTAGGCTGATAAGGCACAAAGATCTGGCAAGGGTCAAAAGGAAGTGCTTGTAATTATAGGATCATGGTGTAGCAAGAACCAATTAATTGTGTACTGTTCCTTAAATTTCACAGAAATGGCACGCGCATGCCCTAGGAGTCGGGGACACGCGCGCCGGCAAGCAGGAAGGACACGGGGACGATGAGGGAGTTGAGGAGTGAAGGGCTGAATGCGATCGCATCGTGGGATGCGGATCATAACACGGGCAGTACGGGCAGTGCCTGGCAGCGGAGGAGGAGTGCGTCCGTGACCAGCATTTCTGACCACGGCACGACTCCTAACAGTACCGCCCCTCCCTTAGGTCTCCCCCTCTTTTTACGCTGGAGAAACATTAGCACCAGATCCCAGTCTAAGATGTTCTCCTCAGGTTCCCAGGACCTCTATTCAGGACCAAAACCCTTACAATCAACCAGGAAGTATTGTTTCCCCCTGATGGTCTTGGTGGCGAGTATCTCCCGAACTTCAAGCACATCAGAGGCCCCGGTAACAGGGGTAGGGGGGATATTCTTCCAAGAGAATCGGTTAAGAACCAACAGCTTGAGGAGGTAGACGTGGAAGGAGTTCAGGAAGCGCAGAGGAGGGAGATGTAACTTGTACGCAAGCGGATTAATGCGGCATACGACTTTAAAAGGACCCAAGAATCGCAGACCCAATTTGTAACTAGGTTGTTTCAGACTAACATATTTTGCAGAGAGCTAAACCTTGTCTCTGGGGAAAAAATTGGTGGAGACCTCCTCCTCTTGTCAAAATCAGTGATGAAATCCATGGCAATATGAGACTCAAGGACGGGTAAAAGCTGTAAGAGACCTGTCGGTTTGCTACAAGGCGTCTTGTCACGAGCACAAATTGAGCAGGAACAGAGAAAGTCAGCAACATCATGCTCCAGGTTCGGCCACCAGCAATGACGGTTAATGAGCAAAGTAGACTTCTGTGTTCCTCGGTGACCGGCCAATAAGGAAGAATGTCCCAGTTAAGCACCTTAATCCTAAGGCGAGTTGGTACAAAAGTCTTCCCGAGGGAACTTGCTGAAGATTGACAGTTGCTGCTGAAACCAAATGATC
Organism: Hyla sarda; assembly: GCF_029499605.1. NCBI lineage: Eukaryota > Metazoa > Chordata > Amphibia > Anura > Hylidae > Hyla > Hyla sarda. The sequence continues at coordinate 197,098,366 of NC_079194.1, forward strand.
AGGAGGCACAATATGACGAGGTAAAGGTTCCTGTCCCACCATATTGGAAGCTCGAGAGAGGGCATCGGTCCTGACGTTCCTGTGTGCAGGACGAAAATGAATGAGAAAATTAAACCGGGAAAAGAAAAGTGACCACCTAGCCTGCTGGGGGTTTAGTCATTGAGTGGACTGTAGGTAAATAAGATTTTTATGGTCCGTATAGATATTGATTGGATGAGTTGTTCCCTCTAACAAGTGACACCATTCTTCCAGAGCGAGCTTAATGGCCAAGAGTTCCCAATCACTGATGGTGTAGTTCCTCTCAGCAGGAGAAAATGTTTTAGAGACAAAGCTGCAAGTCCCCATTTTAAACTTGGAGGATTTCTGAGTTAAAACTGCTCCGACTCCTACAGAAGAGGCATCCACTTCAAGGCAGAATGGCTTATCCAGGTCTCGTCTTATTAGAACAGATGCGGAGGCAAAAGCCGACTTCAAGCGAGAAAAAGCTTCTTCTGCTGTAGGTGGCCAGGACTTGGGATTGGCACCTTTCTTAGTAAGAGCCACAATTGGAGCTACCAGGGTGGAGAAATGTGGAATGAACTGCCGATAATAGTTGGCAAAGCCTTGAAAGCGTTGAATAGCCTGCAGACCAGAAGGTCGAGGCCAAGTCACAACCGAAGACAGCTTATCAGGATCCATTCAAAGACCTTGCTTAGAGACAATGTAGCCGAGGAACTGTGAGATGGCAAAACTCTCATTGTCTGAACACTGTTTAAAGGGGTACTCCGGTGCTTACACATCTTATCCCCTATCTAATGGATAGGGGATAAGATGCCTGATTGCGGGAGTCCCGCAGCTGGGGACGCCCGTGATCATGCACGCGGCACCCCGTTTGTAATCAGTCCCCTGAGCGTGTTCACTCCAGGTCTGATTACGGTCGACCGCAGGGCCGGCGGCGTGTGATGTCACGCCTCCGCCCCCGTGTGATGTCACGCTCCGCCCCTCAATGCAAGCCTACGGGAGGGGTTGTGATAGCTGTCATGCCCCCTCCCGTAGGCTTGCATTGAGGGGCGGTCGACCGTAATCAGACCCGGAGCGAACACGCTCCGGGGACTGATTACAAACGGGGTACCGCGTGCATGATCACGGGCGTCCCCAGCTGTGGGACTCCCGCGATCAGGCATCTTATCCCCTATCCATTAGATAGGGGATAAGATGTGTAAGCACCGGAGTACCCCTTTAAATTAAGATAAATGTCTGGACTGACATTCTGCTGTTTGGCCACAAGATGCCGCTGTTTCCTAACACAGCAAAAAGACTGCATGTTTTCCATATTTATGAGAGGGGACAGTGACCAGTAAAAAAGCCAGTAAAAGATGGGGAGCAGCCATCTTAGAGAGAGCTGAGACTGAGAAACTGTGAGAGGATCCTACTGTATCCAGGTGTGGGAGTATACTTCAGTGACCAGAACTAAGTTAAGCTGCTTGTGTCCGAGACCGTGATCTTGTCCAGTGGAATGAGGATTGCTTCTGGGAACATGGTTGAGAGCTGAGGAGCAAAACAACATAGACTGTGGTAGAGCACGTTGGTTGGAGAGGTATTTGTTCTGTTCAGAGTCACCAGCGGATGCCGAGCAGACCCGGGTCATTAAGATCGTGCACGCACCTCATTACTTTGTTGCTAAAGACTAGACCAGGCCTGTAAATAGTTAGTTAGGGTCTCTGTTCGTGTCAGGCCACAAGTATTGCTACTGTTCATTGCAAGGACTCCACAATTTAAAGTGACTTTTTGCAATTGGAGAGCTGATAAACTCCCCACAAATGGCGTTTTGATCAGGAGGAATACTCAGGCATGTGGTACATCTCCGGTTAGAGGAGGAGGAATAAGGTAGACCTTTGTAAGATTGTAAGCAGTTATTCTTGTGTTTTTAGGGTAATGACAGGTAAGGTGTGGCAGAGTAGTTGTGCCCGCCGGTAGGCAAATTAACACTCCTTTCTCCTTCATTGGGCTCTGCGCTGTGCAACGCAAGGGTCTCAGCCTTAGGCTCGGTGTATGTAAGTTTACTGTATGTTTCCAGAATTTATGTTTGGGTTCCTTACCACGTTTAAGTAAAATTCAGTTCTGACAAAAGCTGGTGGTGAAGTTGTTTTCCTTGTTCGTGACTTTGCTGTATCCTGGAGTCAACTTCTCGAAAAGACATTTCTTGAGCTTGGCGTAGAGGTGATTGCTCTGAAGGCGTCTCAGGACCAGATGCACATGAGTGTGATGAACTTCCAAGTTGGGCAATAAGATCAAGATGTCGTCCAGATACACCACAACACAAGTTTAAAGGAGATCTCAGAAAATGTAATTGACAAATTCTTGAAAAATGGCCGGGGCGCTAAAGAGTCCAAAAGGCATCACTAAGTACTCATAATGCCCATCACGGGTATTAAAAGCTGTCTTCCACTTGTCTCCTTCCCAGATTCTAATAAGGTTAAATGTCCCTCGAAGGTCCAACTTGGTGAGGATTTCCGTAGGCGATCAAATAGTTCAGAGATCAGTGGAAGGGGGTACCGTTCTTGATTGTGATCTTATTAAGTCCCCGGTAATCAATGGAGGGACAAAGAGAACCATCCTTTTTCTCTACAAAGAAGAAACCGGCTCCTGCTGGAGAGGTAGACTTCCGAATGATTCCCTTCTGTAGGTTCTCGCTGATGTATTCAGACATTGCCTGTGTCTCAGGAACCGACAAAGGATAGATTCTTCCCCGAGGGGGCGAAGAACCTGGCAGAAAATCAATTGGACAATCGTAGGGTCGATGAGGAGGAAGACTCTCTGCTTGCTTTTGACAAAACACGTCAGTGAAGTCTTGATACAGGATAGGCTTCAGTTGAATTGTCACCAGACAGCGGTTCCGGCAATCCGGGCCCAAGCGGAAGACTTTTCTGGAGCACCAATCAAGAACCGGGGCATTGCAGCCATGGCAGACCAAGGAGAACCGAGGAAGAACAGTGAGGAAACACGTAGAACTTGATCCACTCCTTATGCATAGCGCCCACTTGCATCTTCAGAGGTTCAGTGATAAACTTCACTGCAGACAGTGCAGGCACTCCCCATTGATAGTAGAGATGTACATAGGCTTAGTGAGCAATATGACTGGGAGATGATATTTATGGACCAGAGAGGCATCCACGAAGTTCCCTGCAAAACCAGAGTCCACAAAAGCAGAAATGAGAAACAAGGAACCAGAAGTGGAGAAGAGCCGGACTGGCATGTATAAGCCAGGAGAGAGAGTATTCACACCCAAATACGCCTCTCCCATGTGCCCTAGGTGCATGCATTTCCCAATTGCTGAGGCCGACGAGGGCAGTTATTGTGAAAATGCTCCGGGCTGGCAAAGCACAAGCACAGATTCTCTTCCCGACGGCGTGACCTCTCTTGTGGAGACACTTGAGCTCGATCCACCTGCATGGTCTCTTCGGATGAAGGCAAAGAAGTAGGCAGAGGTGGCCACTGAAACACTGGAGACAAATGGGGAAGACAACGTGAACAAGCAGGTCAGGCCCAGAGCAAGAGCCTTACCGGAAAGAAGGCTCACCACGAAAGCCATTATAGCATGTTCAGATGGGAACTGATCAGACATGAGTTCCATGTGCATAGAGCACTGGGTAACAAAGCCTCTACACAATTTAGGGTCCCCTTCATACTTGGTTGGCAGAGACAGGTGAAGCTTGGTACCAAGGGATGCCCTGGAAGTTGCTGTCCCTGAAGGAGCCGCTGGAGCGGGTTGATGCTGTTGTTGCTGCTGCTGCACGGAAAGGAGCTGCTGCATCATGGTGGACAGCTGATTCAGTTGCTGAGCCTGTTGAGCCAGCTGTTGTGATTGCTGTTCCACAATGGAGGAGCGGTCCTCGACACCAGGCAGTGGCATTTTGGTGGGTTCCATGGCCAGATCTTACTATAACGGCTGAGGTGAAGTGTATCCGCTGTACCTGTGTGGATGATGACGTTGGCCGTACCAGGGAGCAGAGTCTCAGGTGCCGCTGGTTTTCACCAGAGCCCGCCGCAAAGCAGAATGGACTTGCTGCGGCAGGCAACACCCAGGTCGCTACCCCTGATATTACTCGTCCACTCAGGCCGAGGTGTAACGTGGTACTGGAAGGATGAGGCAATATGTGGTCTGTGCAGGCAGGAGGTCAGGGCTGGCGGCACAGTAGCAAGGTCAGGAAGCAAGAGGTCAGAGGGCAGGCGGCACAGGAGCAAGGTCAGGATATGTCGCAATAGGGTCAGATACACGGTAAGGCAAGACACAAACTGAACGCTTTCTCTTAGGCTGATAAGGCACAAAGATCTGTCAAGGGTCAAAAGGAAGTGCTTGTACTTATAGGGTCATGGGGTAGCAAGAACCAATTAATTGTGTACTGTCTCTTTAAATTTCACAGAGACGGTGCACACGTTCCCTAGGAGACGGGGACACGTGCGCCAGCAAGCAGGAAAGACACAGGGACGACGAGAGAGGTGAGGAGTGGAGGGCTGAATGTGATCGCATCGCGGGATGCAAATCGCAACACGGGCAGTATGGGCAGTGCCGAGCATCGGAGGAGGAGTGCATCCGCCGCCAGCATGTCTGACCGTGGCACGACTCCTAACACTATATTTCCCCACTCTTGCTACCAGGGAAGATAATCTGGACTTGTAAAGATCAGCTGGTCTCACCTACTGTTTTTGTAAAATAATTAAAACATAAAAACTACCAATTACATAAATACCAAATCAGATACACAAATACATATGACATACAACTGGCATCTGCAATGCCAGGATGTGGATTGTCATTGTGGTGAAATACAGATATCTACACTATTGTACTATGCTTGCAAAATTTTCCGTGGTACAGTAAATGTTGTTTACTCAATCTAAACATAATTTGGAGGAGGATACATGATAAAAGATGTCATGCTAAAAGAGGCGGATAGTGTGCTCCAGGAAACGGAAGGAGGTATTATCTTACTAAACCGGAGGTATATTTGTGGAATGTCCTTTCAATAGAGGTGAAACCAGTACATGAATTCAGTCAATAAGGGCTTCTGTATGTCAGGTTACTGCATATACATAATGCATACTTTCTTCCTCTAGTAAATGTTTTTATCGCTAAACTAAAACTACATTTATATTTGTGATCCTAAAACAGGGGAATCTGACCCTCTATTTGCCATTTGTTATAATGTTTTCTCCCATAAAACTGATATATAGTGCCAAGAAAATGTAGTGAATGCCACCATATACTGTCCAAACAATATGCATTATCAAATTCATTTTCCCTTAAAGAACCCAAATAATACTGCACTCCATTTGCAAAATAGTTTTTTCAGGAATTTTTGGATTACTGCTGGGTTTACATCTTTCAAGAGGCCTTGGTAAATAATTGCCCTGCCCTCCTTCAAAACCTGCACCTCAGTAGAAATGTAAAAACAGCTTGTACCGTATTATCAATTTAGTAGAGCATCTTGTGAGCACAACCACCTTGATCAACTGGATCTAATAAGTACTTGCATAAAGATATGGTGGGTCACTGCAGCGCTGAACAGACCAAGGGTAAAAGCCAACACAGTTATATTTTCCCAAGATGCAACTCGTTTTGCAGCACAGCAGGCTGCTTCATCAGGCATGACAGGTGATGGACATGTGTTGTATATGGGATACACAACATTTAGGGGTAAGCAAACCCCTCACCTCAAGTTTACAATTTTGTGTACTGAGTATACTACGCTATGGGGCGCTCCTACTCTTTCTTTCTGATGTAAACTGGACTGTTGGGTGGCAAATTATCATTCCACTTTTAATTCACTTCTTTGACACAGGAATTCTGTGGATTCACTGCATAGGGTGAGGATGAGTATAGTCTTAATAGTCTTAACATAATACATCAAAATCCTGGTTGTATGACTTCTTGTATGTCTGCTGCTTATAGACAGCCTTGTTTTACTTCATAAAATAATAAGTTCTTTATGATTATTATTATCATTATTATGATTAGAAATGAGCAAATATTTGATCATTCCGATTTGGCCGATTCGCCGAAAAAAATTGTTTCAATATGAATTTATTTGCGGCAAATTGCTGTTAAAAACGGCTATTTCTGGACTACAGAGAGCCTCAATAAGGGTCTTGTCTTGCTGTAACACGCATAGGGTTTGTGCTGGGTTAGTAAAATAATACTGTTATTCAGTATGACATGCACATCAGAGGTGTCGCTATTAGAATCACTGTTGCAGAGCGGCACAATGACAGAGCCTGGTTTTGGCATCAGTATGAGCAGACCATATAGTGGCTGAATGACACAGCATGGAGGTGGCGGCAGCCGGGGGAGACCATATAGTGTCTAAATGACACAGCGTTGAGGTGGTGGCAGCATGAAGAGAAAATATAGTGGCTGAATGACACAGCCTGGAGTTGGCGGCAGCATGAGGAGACCACATAGTGGCTGAATGACACAGCCTGGAAGTGGCAGCAGAAAATAGTGGCTCAATGACACAGCCTGGAGTTTGCGGCAGCATGAGGAGAATATATAGTGGCTGAATGACACAGCCTGGAGGTGGCAGTAGCATGAGGAGAACATATGGTAGCTGAATGACACAGCCTGGAGGTGACGGAAGCATGAGGAGACCATATATAGTGCCTGAATGACACAGCGTGGAGGTGGCGGCAGCAAGAGGAGAATATAGTGGCTGAATGACACAGCATGGAGATGGCAGCAGCATGAGGAGACCATATAGTGGCTGAATGACACAGCCTGGAGTTAGCGGCAGCATGAGGAGACCATATAGTGGTTGAATGACACAGCATGGAGGTGGCGGCAGCATGCGGGGACCATATAGTGCCTGAATGACACAGTGTGGAGTTGGCGGCAGCATGAGGAGAACATAAAGTGGATGAATGACACAGCGTGGAGGTGGCAGCAGCATGGGGAGAACATATAGTGGCTGTATGACACAGCCTGGAGTTGGCGGCAGCATGAGTAGACCCCATAGTGGCTGGATGACACAGCCTTGAGTTGACGGCAGCATATAGTGGCTGAATGACACAGCCTGGATTTTGCAGCACGATGAGGAGAACATATAGTGGCTGAATTACACAGCCTGGAGTCGGCGGCAGCATGAGGAGAACATATAGTGGCTGAATTACACAGTCTGGAGTTGGTGGAAGCATGAGGAGACCATATCTTTCTTTTTGGGCCTCATCCCACTTTCTTCATCCACACTTTCATAGTGGGAGGAATTGGAAGGGTTGGCCATATTGCCTTCCTCTCTGCGCAGCCTCCTGATCTCCTCATCCAGCATGTTCTCCTCCAGGGTTTCAGCGGTTACAGGGCCAGCTTCAGGAGCAGGGGCTGGAGCTACCCCCCTCACCTGGGCACTCTCCAGCTCCCTACTCCTCCTACGATTTTCCTCCCGCCTTAGTTTGGTGGGGCCCTTTTTCCTCCTCACTAGCCCGGTTGCGGTGTCACTCGCCCTGAATTCAATCTAAAGGAGGAGCTCAACCACTTTGGCGCGAGGTGGGCACTCATCCTCGCCCTTCAAATCAGATGGACCACATTCCTACGGTTGTTGTCCTGCCCAGGTGTCGGGAGGGACCAGACCACCTCCCCATTCTGCTCTCGGAACTCCCCCAAACCGTGCCTCTCTATCCAGAAAGACAGGTCGACCTCACCCCTCCCCTCTATCAGGATCAACCTGTCGCCCCTATGCAAAGCTACCAGGAGGCGCTGTTGCAAATGGCCTCCAGTGCCGGACGGAGGCGGGGACCCCCCAGAACCCCCGGCAGCGACATTAGCATAGATCCTAGGAGCAGTCACTACCGGGGGGGGGGGGGGCGGGGCAGCCGGACCAGACCCAGAACAAAACCCAGAACCACCATTCACACCACTTCTCCCATCATCTTTTTCTCCATCCAAACCAGACTTCCCATTCATGCTACTACTACTCCCACCAGCATTCACTCCATTGACTCTCCCACATACACTCCATTCATCCACAACACTACACCCTTCATTCACACATCTTGCACCCTTAGAAACCTGCCTAACACATTATGGGCTGGCTGGGACTTGTAGTACTGCTGGTCTTATTATGCTTTTCTGTGATGGGGTCGACGCTGTTGCTGCTGGGGTCGACGCTGATGACTCCTCCTCCATGGGCGATGACACCTCCTGAGTCTGGGGCTGCCCATTCATGTGTACCCCAGCTCCTCCCACAGCGCCATTACTCTTTTTGCCTGACCGCACAGGCTCTGCAGGTGATCCCGGTGCCCGGACACTCCCCCCCCCTCACAGAGGAGTGCCCCGCAGTGCCCGCAGAACACACAGTACTCAGGGGACCGCCCCTCGAGCACATGGACACACCGCTCTCCGCCACCGGCATCCGAACACCCCCCTCACAGGGGAGTGCCCCGCAGCGCCGGTAATGCCCACAGCATCGGGGAACCGCCCCCTGAGCACACGGCAGCATGACTTGCCTCACCACTGTCCACCATGAGCCCATCCTGCCCCTCCCTACCGGCAGGATGGGTGGGCTTCACATCTATTGTGTCCGCAGCCTTTTCTGACGCCATGCTGTATCCCCCATGCTGGCTCCATTCCACCACAGAAACGGGGTCTGGCAGTCTGGGGGACCCAGCAGCCTGAACCAGCTTTGCAGCTAGCCCAGACTGCTGGAAAGGAACAAACACATATTGTATGGATTCATGTGTCTTTTGCTTTTTAGCTTTTCTCTTCACTGCCACATCCTCACATAGATCATCACCAAAGGTGAAATTCTGGAGGTGGGCTGGGGACTCCTGCATGACTATAGCCCTCAATAAGCCCCGAGCCTCACTCTCCACATCATCCTCCTCGCTCTCACTCGAAGGAAGTTCCACCTGGGCCGGCTCAATGTAGCTGTCCTGGGTGGTCTTGGTGATCTGGGTGTCACATGGAGCAGGTACAGGCAAAGCATCTTCCTCCACCCTCTAATCCTCCTTTACTTCTTCACCACCATCCTCACTTTCTTGGCCGTCACTACTCTCCCCATCATCCACCTCCACCTTCACCTTACCTGGGGATTTCATGGCAGAAACTGATCCTCGTTTTCTAGTTTCTCCCTGAAGAGACCCCTCCCCTCCAGGATCTCTGCCCTCCTCTCCTCCAGCTTTGTGAACACAGCCTTCAGGGATGTAATCATTTTCTTCAGCTCAGGCCTGCTTCTCTTGGACCCAGAGTTTGCCAGACTTCCTGGCAATCCTGAGCTCCTTTCCGCACCGCTCATATTCTGTAAACCGTGCAGTCATCCTGGAGCAGTATGTGGAGCTGGACTCTTTGGGCCCTCTCTCTGCCCACAACTCCACACTTCTCCTCCTCACTTTTCTTCCACCGCTGGATCTCTGGCTGGAACCCGTTGCCGGGGGAGCAGAGCCTGCATTGCTGCAGACTCTTCCAGATCTTCTCCCCCGGGCCGGAATGGCTGTTGCTGTTTGCTCTCCACCCCCCGCCAGCCTGGAAGAACGGGAGGTGGAGGCCAGGGACTCCATGCAGGGAGGCTCTCACCAGGAGGCTGCCACACTCCTGGGAAAGGCTGAGGAATCACCTGCTCTGGTCTGCTGGAAGTCTCTGGAGTACAAAAGAGGGACACACCCGACTGCTCCTGGCTGCTGTGTTCCACAGAAAATGCTCTCTGCTGACACCTCTATCCATGTCAGGTACTGTCCAGAGTAGGAGCAAATCCCCATAGCAAACCTATCCTGCTCTGGACAGTTTCTGACACGGACAGAGGTGTCAGCAGAGCGCACTGTGGTCAGGCAGAAAATAATTCAAAAAGTAAAAAAACTTCTTGTGGAGAAAACAGCAGCTGATAAGTACTGGAAGGGTTGAGATTTTTAAATAGAAATAATTTACAGATCTGTTTAACTTTCTGGCACCAGTACCCCTTTAAAACACAGAGACCTTGAAATCCTGATTTATCTAGAGTGTTTTTAAATGTTTGTGTCCCTTTAAACTCACTGCCCTGTCTGGGCTGAACCAATAGCTGTTGTAGAAAGATAAGAAGAGATAAGCTTTGGGAATGTACAAGGGGCTTCAAAGGGGGACTTATCTTTAGCGATTATTGCTCATTGCACAGGAGTTGAGTCCATTTGACACTTGTCTAGATCTGGTGTTACAGCAGACAAGACCTACTGACTTCACATGTCAGTCAACTCAAATGATATTCAGTATGTAGACCAGGGGAAGACAACCTGCTGCTCTACAGCTGTTGTTTAAAGCCAAGTCCTAGAATGATCTGTAACTCTAAAACACTTCTCTCCCAGTCTGAAATGTTAGAAATAGCAGCAGCCTTGGATGATTATAACAGTCCATAAGAACGAAAGATCACGGCCCTCACCAATGCTGCTGTGAGACAGACATAAGTTTGAGCAGGGGTGCTACTTTGGGCGACGCTGCCGTTTCGCGCTTGCTTGCGCTTCGACTGGCCCAAGTGGGCCAGTCGAAGCGGAAGCACGCGCGAAACGGCACTGACGCCAAAAGTAGCACCCCTGCTCAAACTTATGTCTGTCTCGCACCTGGGATTTGATACCTGGATCTTCAATAAAATTCACTACTGCAGCTTTGGTGAGTGCCGTGATCTTTCGTTCTTATGACTGTTCTTATTATTAGTCTCTGCATCTTATGGTCAGTGAGCACCCCAGGCTGCGTATGTGCTGAAATTAAGGAACCAGAGAATGTGTCAGTCCCTTGCATTGAAGTTACATATCCAGCCTGGCAGTGCCGAGTGCCTCTTGTGTGAAGAGGAGCCTTGGATGATTGTTTTCAGTCATGTGCCCTGTGTATGGCATAGATAAGACAATTTAACATGCAAATGGCTGATGTGATAAAACTCATAGTAGAAGCACAAAGTTCACTATTATCTTGAAGAACAACTAGAACTGCACCTTCGAGAAGAAGGGATGGTCTTCTGGAATAGTGGGAGAAGATAGTGAGGTCCTTAAAGGGGCCTGATAGCTTGATAAGGGGGGTCTGTTACTTGCCGGGATGTGATGATGACCAGCTCAGGTTTTCGCAGCTGTTTATCAGAACACATGGCTTGTAAGATCATCTCCGCTGAAAATTATCACCAGTGAACACTAGAGGCTGCAGAGAGGATAACTTCATTTTCTGTGATAGCAGATGCCTGGCTAACTAAGCTGAAGGACACATTCTAGAATGTATGCAGCTAGTCACATACACAGGATGCGCAGGAATAAACTCAGTCATAGGAGATTAATTGTTAGGGCATCATGATAATCCGCTCAGGTAAATACAGGCTGTGATCTTCAAGCACCCATAGTCACCCCTTACTAAATTATGATGTTTTAATGCACACATAATCAGAGCTGGTGAAGTATTATTTCAAAGGTAATGATAATAAGATACCATAATACCATAATGATAATACCACACTCTGATACATACCAAAATGATAAAACGTTGCCATGTTACTATATCATTATGATTCTACCCTGACACAATACTATAATACCCTGATACCATACCATAATGATAAAACTATGCTATATTACCATACCATAATGACAATACCTTGATACTATACCATAATAATAATACTATACCCTGATACAATACCATAATGATAAAACTATGCTATATTACCATTCCATAATGACAATACCTTGATACTATACCATAATAATAATAATAATAATAATAATAATAATACTATACCCTGATACAATACCATAATGATAAAACTATGCTATATTACCATCCCATAATGATAATACCTTGATACTATACAATAATAATAATAATAATAATACTATACCCTGATACAATACCATAATAATAAAAATAATACTATACCCTGATACAATACCATAATTATAATACCTTGATACTATACACTAATAATAATAATACTATATCCTGATACCATACCATAATGATAAAACTATGCTATATTACCATACTATAATGATAATACCCTGATACCCTACCATAATGACAGTACCATACCTTAATACATTACATAATGATAAAACTATACCATGATACCATAACACAATTAAAATACTCTGATATTATACCATGATGATAATTACATACCCTGATACCATGCCATAATGATATATCCTGATACTATGCCATAACTATAATACCATACCATAATAATGTTACCATAAAATCATACCATACCATAGTGACATTACCATACCATGATACCATACTATAATGACAATATCATACAGTAATACCATACTATAATGACAATACTATATCATGATACCATACCATAATGATAATAGCATACTAGCATACCATACCATAATAATACCATATTATTGATACAATAAAGACAATACCATACCATGATACCATACTATAATGATTATTCCAAAGAATAATATCATAATGATAAAATAATGCCATGATACTGCACCATAGTGATAATACCACAATGAAAACATATGCCATGAAATCATAATAGTAACAATAATAACAAACCATCATTCAGTACCGTAATATTAATACAGCATACCATCCCATATAGATAATACCATACTATCCCACTTTAATACCATGCCATGACACCATGCTATACCAATTATACCATATCATAATGACAATACAATACTATGATACCATGCCACAATAATATCTGCACCATTCCATATGGTGTACTGTATGGTACATCATACCAGGTCTAACATTGGATCTTGTGCTTGATATATACAGCATTCAGAAAGTCTTCATGTACTTTCACTTTTTTCACATTTTGGTATGTTGTGTCCCTTTGCTAAAATCAACAAAATTCTATTTGTTCTCCATTTATCTACACTCATTGTCCTATAATGACAAAGTAAAACAGAATTAGTTGAGGAAAAACTAAAATTTCCCATTGACATAAATATTCAGACCTTTTTCAGTACTTTTTTAAAGCTTTTTTTGTCAGAAATTACAGTCTCCAGTCTTCTTTGGCATGATGTTATAAGGTTTGCACACCTGGATTTAGGAATCTCAGCAGATCCTCTCAAGCTCTGGGACATGTGACACAAATCCCTTGACCAGGCCCCTCTGTCCGCAGAGTCCCATACCATAGCACTGTCTCTTTTTTTTGGTCACCTCTTTTATTAAGGTCCTTCTTTCCGATTACTTAGTTTGATGGGTCAGGCAAGCTAAAGGAAGAGCCCTGGTTTTTCCAAACTTCTTCCATTTAACAAATATTGTGGCCATTGTAATTTTTAGTACCCTTTTCAGATCTGTGCCTCCAAAGAATCCTGCCTCTGAGCTCTATAGGCAGTTTTTTCTACCTCATGGCTTGATCATTGCTCCGATATGCATTGTCAGCTGCAAGACCATATATAGACAGGGGTGTGTCTTTATAAATCATGACCAATCCATTAATTTTACCACAGGTGACTCCAGTCAAGGTGTAGAAACATCTCAGAGATAATCGAGACAAGTAGGAGGATCCCAGAGTTTAATTTTAAAGGGGTACTCCGGTTCTTAGACATCTTATCCCCTATCCAAAGGATAGGGGATAAGATGCCTGATCGCGGGAGTCCCGCCGCTGGGGACCCCCAGGATCATGCACGCGGCACCCTGTTTGTAATCAGTCCCCGGAGCGTGTTCGCTCCGGGACTGATTACTTGTGTGAGGTGGTTTTTTGCACCCCTGTGAATCCTTGCGTCCGCTCCTCCCCCAGCTCTCCGAAGATTTCCGAAGCTAGAGCTGGGAGAGGGCAGAGCAAGGGGAGAGAGAAGTACACGCCCCTCCTTCCTCTCCCCTCCCTGAGCTCAGGACGGACGTAGATCTCCACGGGGAGAAGTACACGCCCCCTCTCTTATCTCCCCGAACTGAGGACGTAGATCTCTACGGGGAGAAGCACACGCCCCCTCTCTTATCTCCCCTGCTTGAGCTCTGTCTGTTTTTACTGTACACGGACTGGGGATGTACTGCAGGGACTGGGAATGAATCTCTGACTGGGGATGATTTCTATGTGAGGAGGAGGGGGTCCCTGTTAGCTTCAGAAATCTTCGGAGAGCTGGGGGAGGAGCCGACGCAAGGATTCATGGGGCGCAAAAAACCACATCACACCGGCGACTACAGGGCGTGCGGCGTGTGACGTCATGCCCCCCGCCCCTGTGTGATGTCACGCTCCGCCCCTCAATGCAAGCCTACGGGAGGGGGCGGGACTCCCGCAATCAGGCATCTTATCCCCTATCCTTTGGATAGGGGAGAAGATGTCTAAGCACCGGAGTACCCCTTTAAGTGTCTGAATTCTCATGTTTATCTAAAAAAAAAAATTGTAAATTTTTAATACATTTTCAAACATTTCTAAAATTCTGTTTTCACTTTATCATTTTCTGGTATTGAGCTCAGATTGATGGTGGAAAACTTTATTTTTTATTTTAGCACAAGGCTGCAACATTACAAAATGGGAAAAAATATAAAAGGATCAAAAAACTTTCCAAATGCATTGTATATGATACCCATTGTTCACTTATGCACACAGATCTATACTGTTTTTCACCAAATAAGACTTACTACCCCCCTACTCACCCAAATATAAAGCCTCCATTGTGGCCGAGTTTTCTCTGTATTTATGAGCTGCTTAACTATTCCCGAATAGCGTTTTCAGCGAGAGTCCAAAATATTCTATAAATATTATATCCCAGCAGTTAACACTTCTCCACAGCCTGAAATGAGTAGATCCTGGATTCCATTATTTATCTCAGCCCTATCCCTCTCCTAACTTCCTGTTGTCATGAATTTTTAATCAGGCATTTAAAATAAATAAGTATGCGGAGTCACTGTGCCTCTCTCAGTGCACGCGATGGATGTTTTGGGTAAAGTGATAGTGGAGAGAACTTGAGAGCATTTAATCCCATTTTTACTTGGCAAAGCAACAGAAGAAGAAAACACTAGTGCTGCCCTGGTATAAACTCTCAAGATGTCCAGAGAGACAGTGAGGTTCCAGAAGAGCCGCCGGTCAATCTCTGCATGGATTTTGTGTTTTTTGCTACAACATGTGGATAAGATGATCAAAATCGCATCCACTTTGCTGGCACTATGTAAACGCTACAGATTTTCCGCACAAAAGTTCTTCTCTACCTTCTTAGTTGACTTTGATGGACATGTGTATTACCTAGGCACGCTACCTAAATGAACCTTAAAGGGGTACTCCACCCCTAAACATCTTATCCCCTATCCAATGGATAGGTATAAGATGTCTGATTGTGGGGGCTCGCCACTGGGGATCCCTGCGATCTCGACAGTGGCACCCCAGACATCCGGTGCACGGAGCAAACTTCACTCCGTGCTGGATGACTGGTGATGCGGGGCGGAGGATAGTGGCGTCACGGCCACACCCTGCTCGTGATGTCATGGCTACGGCTCCTCACTGCAAGTCTATGGGAGGAGGCATGACGGCAGTTACGCCACCTCCCATAGACTTGGATTGAGGGGGCGTAGCCATGATGTCATGATTGGAGCACGGTCGTGATGTCACCAGCTCCAAACGAACGCCGGGTGCAGTAGGGAGATCATGGGGGTCCCTAGCGGCGGGATCCCAATGTTCAGACATCTTATCCCCTAGCCTTTGGATGGGGGATAAGATTTCTAGGGGTGGAGTACCCCTTTAAAGAAGAGAGAGGAACCACTGGTGTCAAAGGCAGACATTGAAGAATGTACCATTATGGCTGACTAATGTAAGAACTATGGTTAAAGCAACCTGTGCTGCAAGGCTATACATATGCAGCATGGCAGCAGCAATTGTGATTGATATTGGAGTAATAGCTATTTTACAGAGCACTTTAGAAAATAGGTTTAGGAAAAAGCAGAAAAATAATTAGCTGTAACGTTAAAAAGTGGAGTCATGTTAAGGGTTCATTCCCACACTGTGGCTACTTCATGAGGACAATAAGGACAAGTTCACATCAGCATTGTGCTCTATTAACCCCTTAAGGACGCAGGGTTTTTCCGTTTTTGCATTTTCATTTTTTCCTCATCACCTTCTAAAAATCATAACGCTTTAAATTTTGCACCTAAAATTCCATATTATGGCTTATTTTTCACACCAACAATTCTACTTTGCAGTGACATTAGTCATTTTACCAAAATATCCACGGCGAAGCGGAAAAAAATTCAATGTGCGGCAAAATTGAAGAAAAAATTTTGGGGGCTTTGGTTTCTACGCAGTACATTTTTCAGTAAAAATTACATCTTATCTTTATTCTGTAGGTCAATACGGTTAAAATGATACCCTACTTATATAGGTTTGATTTTGTCGTACTTCTAAAAAAAAAATCATAACTACATGCAGGAAAATTTATATGTTTAAAATTGTCATCTTCTGACCCCTATAACTTTTTTTTATTTTTCCGCCTGCGGGCCGGTATGAGGGCAAATTTTTGGTGCCGTGATCTGAAGTTTTTATCAGTACCATTTTTATATTCATTGGATTTTTTGATCGCTTTATATTAATTTTTCATGAATTTTTTTGCGCGTACAACATTGATCTTGCGGTTTAATTAATGATATATTTTTATAGTTCGGACATTTCCACATGCGGAGATACCACATATGTTTATTTTTATTTGCACAGTTTTTTTTTTATGGGAAAAGGGGGTTGATTCTTACTTTTATTAGGAAAGGTGTTAAATGATCTTTATTAACTTTTTTTTACACTTTTTTTTTTCCAGTGTTATAGCCCCTCCAGTGGCTATTTCACTGCACATACCGATCTCACACACAGATCATTGCCATGCATTGACACGGCAAAGATCAATGTAATCGGTGGTCAATTGCTCAAGCCTGGATTTCAGGCTTGGAGCAATTAATAGGGGACCTCTGCTCACGTTCTAACTGATCGGGACATCGCAATTTCACCGCAATGGTCCCGATTAGCCCGACTGAGCTGCAGGGAAGCTTTTATTTTCATTTAAGACGCGGCGATCAACTTTCAATGCCGCGTCTAAAAGGTTAATAACGCGCGGCCTAAAGATCGGTGCCACACGCTATTAGCCCAGGGTCCTGGCTGTCATTAGCTGCCGACTGACCCGGAATGATGCGGGGTCACAACGTTTTATACCGGGACCAGGCGCAGGGCGTAGGTACGCCCTGCGTCCTTAAGAGGTTAAAAGAAGCTCCGCTGACTACAGTATGTATGTTAAAACTATGGGACCAATGTTTGTAAACATTGGTGAGTAGCGTGTGCCCCCAGCCGATCGCAGCTACGGAACAGAGGTAAATGAATTATATTACTGTACTGGTGTCACGGAGCCCCCCCCCCCCCCCCCCCCTTGTATTTCTCCCGCCACAGGTTTTGATATTAATGAAGGATCTTTACAAATGTATTTATTGTTATTTGACAACTGTCATTTTTACATGTCACTGATCCCAACCAATGAAATATAGGAGGTTGGCGCACACCTGATTAATTTATTCACTGCACTTGTGTTTCCACCAATCATGTTACTTTGTTACCTATTTAAAAAAGGCTTGTTAGCCGAAACGTCGCATTGTCTCTCTTGATGCAATAAAGACCCTGTAGCTTGCACTTTACCTGGACCTGGTGTTGGGTGCTGTTTCCTTGCGGAGGAAGTTCTATGTGGATCCAGTGTGGCACACTGGGGGTTACACTGCACAACACCTGAGCAATCCTGTGCTGGAGTTCCCATAGTGATTACTATATATATATATATATATATATATATATATATATATATATATATATATATATATGAAGAACAATGAGGTCCGGCACTAGGTGGTTGCAGGTAAAAACAGTTTGTTGCTGTATTGAAGATATCGCAGTACAAAGCTGGAATGACTTCCAGCTTTGTACTGCGATATCTTCAATAAAGCAAAAACAGTTTTTACCTGCAACCACCTTGTGCCGGACCTCATTGTTCTACTCGCACAAACATTAGCCGGAAGCGGTACCAGTCGGCCCTTGACACAGGTGGAGAGGTGGGCGTGCTAATGGTGAGCGGCTCTCAGTCCAGCTTTTGAGATATATATATATATATATATATATATTATTTAATATTATTTTTTTAAAGGTGATTTTTGAACACAACAATGGGGTCATGTGAGGGCCTACCAGACCATTTGGGTCCATAGGTCCTGGGAAAATGCCCACTGTTTTTATTTTATTTGTTTTCTGTCATAATCTTCTTTGGTTTTTATAGTACAATATTTTAATTTTTTTCACTTTTTTTCACATTTGTTTTTATATATTTTTGCTATATCTGTTTCATAATTTTAATCTAATTTATTAATTTTCCTTTCAGATTTTCTTTTTATTTTATTTATTCATTATTTATTTTTATTTATTAAATTTGTCATTATTCATTTTTATTTTTATTTAATTTTGTATCACTACTCATTCACACACAATTTTTTCATTTATGGTTTTTGCCAGTAGTTACACATAGCAGACGCATACATTACTTGATGTCATCACATAGGTGGATGTACCTTTTAATATATTTTGTTCATTTACACTTCACTGTTTTCAGTTCACCTTCTGCACATGGAGCGTTCTTGCTGCACAGCAGGGACGCTCCACAGCCATGATCTATTTGATACACTGGTGCAGCAGCTAATTTCCGAAATGTGTTTACATTGTTGTTGTGGCAACCGGGCCCACATGGCTGCCGCGATCGCGGACCGCATTGACAGCGTGATATTTGGCTGCGTGTCATGTGACCCGCCGTCACGTGATTCCACCTGGGTCCTGGAAGCCACACAACACAAGTCCTTCACACACGCACAGCTAATTTGTATACAAGCCGGTATCGCCATCTTTGACTCACAGAGCCGGTGAGCAATTCCTGTTAATTTTATAAGTCTATTTAATTGGATATGTTATACATCTGTGTTTATTATCAGCAATTATGATGGAGCCTTATGGTTCAAGCTTTATTTTTTATTAATATATGCACAAAATAACAGCTATGCACTTTATTATGTACTTCGGTACTCAGAATGCACTTTGATTTTACACATGTGTAATATTATGATTTTTTTTTGTTTTATTGTTTGGATTGATTGCACTGGGGATATAAACCCCCTTGGTTTGTTGCATCCCCATGCTTGAAAAAAGCTCCATTGAGGAGCTGAAACATCATTCTTATTGGACATGAAGGAATAAACTCACCGTTATTTTTTTGCATCCTTTGAGTGTTGCATCATTTTCTTCTATATATATATATATATATATATATATATATATATATATATATATATATATATATACAGTGCATAGACAAAGTATTCAGCCCCCTTGAAAGTTTCGACCTTTTGCCACATTTCAGGCTTCAAACATAAAGATATAAAACTGTAATTTTTGTGAAGAATCAACAGCAAGTGGGACACAATCATGAAGTGGAACAAAATTTATTGGATATTTCAAACTTTGTTAACAAATAAAAAACTTTAAAATTGGGCATGCTAAATTATTCAGCCCCTTTACTTTCAGTGCAGCAAACTCTCTCCAGAAGTTTAGTGAGGATCTCTGAATGATCCAATGCTGACCTAAATGACTAATGATGATAAATAGTATTAACCTGTGTGTAATCAAGTCTCCATATAGATGCACCTGCACTGTGATAGAGGTTTATTTAAAGCGCAGAGAGCATCCCGAAGAACAAGGAACACACCAGGCAGGTCCGAGATACTGTTGTGGAGAAGTTTAAAGCCAGATTTGGATCCAAAAAAGATTTCCTAAGCTTTTAAAATCCCAAGGAGCACTGTGCAAGCAATAATATTGAAATGGAAGGAGTTTCCGACCACTGCAAATCTACGAAGACCTGGCTGTCCCTCTAAACTTTCAGCTCATACAAGGAGAAGACTGATCAGAGATGCAGCCAAGAGGCCCATGATCACTCTGGATGAACTGCAGAGATCTACAGCTGAGGTGGGAGACTCTGTCCATAGAACAACAATCAGTCGTATACTGCACAAATCTAGCCTTTATGGAAGAGTGGCAAGAAGAAAGCCATTTCTTAAAGATATCCATAAAAAGTGTTGTTTAAAGTTTACCACAAGCCACCTGGGAGACACACCAAACATGTGGAAGAAGGTGCTCTGGTCAGATGAAACCAAAATCGAACTTTTTGGCAACAATGCAAAACGTTATGTTTGGCGTAAAAGCAACACAGCTCATCACTCTGAACACACCATCCCCACTGTCAAACATGGTGGTGGCAGCATCATGGTTTGGGCCTGCTTTTCTTCAGCAGGGACAGGGAAGCTGGTTAAAATTGAGGGGAAGATGGATGGAGCCAAATACAGAACCATTCTGGAAGAAAACCTGATGGAGTCTGCAAAAGACCTGAGACTGGGGCGGAGATTTGTCTTCCAACAAGACAATGTTCCAAAGCATAGAGCAAAATCTACAATGGAATGGTTCACAAATAAACATATCCAGATATTAGAATGGCCAAGTCTAAGTCCAGACCTGAATCAAATCGAGAATCTGTGGAAAGAACTGAAAACTGCTGTTCACAAACGCTCTCCATCCAACCTCACTGAGATCAAGCTGTTTTGCAAGGAGGAATTGGCAAAAAATCCCAGTCTCTCAATGTGTAAAACTGATAGAGACATACCCCAAGCGACTTACAGCTGTAATCGCAGCAAAAGGTGGCGCTACAAAGTATTAACTTAAGGAGGCTGAATAATTTTGCACGCCCAATTTTTCAGTCTTTTATTTGTAAAAAAAATTTAAATATCCAATTTTGTTCCACTTCATGATTGTCTCCCACTTGCTGTTGATTCTTCACAAAAAATTACAGTTTTATATTTTTATGTTTGAAGCCTGAAATGTGGCAAAAGGTCAAAAAGTTCAAGGGGGCCGAATACTTTCACTATGCACTGTATATATATGAACCTGCACATGAGTGAATAAATCCACAAGAGTTTGTTATATCTTCTAGGGTGCTTCAGCTATTGTTATCTATCTATCTATTTGCCTAGTTATAGCAATTTCAAGATCAAATATTATGCATGCTCTTTTTGTTGCCTCTAAGTATTGTGTCCAAGGCTCTGGTCTCATCATAGGATACATCTCCGGGGTATGCTCCCACCCTTCCCCCAGATGCTTGTTAAAAAAATGTCTTTGAGGTTCTATTGCTGTCACTGAAAATATAAAAAGCATTTTCTAAAAAAAATAAGTTTACTCAGAAACAGCAAGGCTGCTCAGCTGGGTGGGATGCTGTTGGTCAGGGACTCATGGAAAAGTTGGGCAGCCAATCTTGGCACACCCAGCTGTCACAAAAGTTTGCACTGTAGTCTGTTCACAATTTTTATCAAGAATCTGGGGGAATAGGAGGGGGAATAACCCCCAAGAAACCAGACCAGAGTCGGCACTGCGCAAGTTGAGCATAGTGGCGCACAGTCCTCGCTGAGGTAACAAAAGTAGTACTTAGAGTTTAGCAGCACACACAGGTTCAGGTGCAGATGGTTCTCTAATGGCACGGTCACCTGGTGCTCCATGGTCCAGATATATAGAGAGCCTTAGCAGTGTGCATATCGAAGAAGAGGTAAACAAAACAACGTAGTCATGCGGATGTCTATAATCCAATGTAATATACAGCAATTCACAACATGCAGCAAGCGGGGGAGAGGCACAGAGGCAGGAAAGCCTGTGGGAACTGACAGTCTGTTTCGTATCGCTCAGATACTTCTGACTACCATACTAGCATAGTGGAGTTGAAGACGCCTGCATGTTCATATTAATATATTGTCTTTGTAATGCAGGACAGGACAGCCCTTCCAAAAAGAGACCTTCTTTGTAACTGCTCTTCACTCTATCCAAAAGATTAGGATAGTGGGTAGAGGACCCCCACCCTTCATTTCTGTATTAAGGCATCATTTTTTAAACTAGACAGCCCCTTCTGATACATAGTACATGTATTCTTATTTTAAGTTTAGGGGTACTCTGCTGCCCCATTGTTCGGAACATTTTGTTCCAATCACTTGGAGCAGGCGGCGGGGGTCGTGATGTCACGGCCACGCCCCTTGTGACATCACACCATGCCCCCTCACTGCAAGTCTATGGGAGGGGGCGCCCCATCCCAAAGACTTGCATTGAGGGGGCGTGGTGTGATGTCACGAGGGGCGCTACTGGCGCCCCTTCTACTGGCACCCAGAATTCTAAACTAATGCTGGGTGCTGCACAGAATTTGCGGGGGTCCCAGCTGCGGGATCCCCACGATCAGACATCATACCTATCTTTTGGGTACGGGATAAGATGTCTAGGGACGGAGTACCCCTTTAAGCCTCTTTATTCATTGCAGCCATCAGTCCTGTGTATTCATTTCTCAATAGGTCTGCTTCAGATAGGGAGCCTGGAGCTCGAAGTTCACTAATACCTATGTTTGTCCATCTGCAGGTCAGACAGAGGAAGAAAGCTATTGATTTGGAACTACACTGGATTTCCCTGCGGGCCAAGATCTGTGCCAAAGACATTTTGCCAAATTTCGATTTTATTAACAAATGAATTGCAGGTCACAGATGCCAAAATGTGAAATTGATATTCATTAGCAAATTATCTCCAGGTTTCTAATCTCTCTATTCATTGCTACAATGGGCTGGGAATGTTCATTGCTTAATATGTGTTCATGTGGATGCAGCTGAGATATTTGAGCCTGGCTAAATGGGAATGCTTAGTTTACACAGTCAGAAGCATATTCCTTCTAAGCACCACTGCGTTCTATCAGCAGAGAGCATTTGAAAAGACAGCAAGTCTGCCTATCGCTGGCAGGAGTACATTTCTTATGTGCGCAGAACACATTTCTTATAAGGAGTTGCAGACAAGCTTTTAACTCCTCAGGTTTTAAATTAATATCACCCTGCAGCAATGGATTTTAGACAGTGAGTCTAAACTATAAGTATGGATGTCTGGGGAGAGTAATAAGGAGAAATTACAGAGGTTGATGGGAATGGCTGAGAGTACGGTACATACAGATCTTTCCACCATTAGTGTAAACAAACAGCAAGACGGGTGACCCAAGTTATGGAGAGAATAACTGAGATTATTCATCTTACTGTTTCTGAAACGCGTCAAACATGAATATGGTAAAAACACTGGAAAGGCAGGAGAAATAGTCAGTAATGGAGAGGTGATTTGTATACATTTCCTATAATGGTGACTTAGATTTGCATAGTCAGTAACACTGTCTGGGTTTCGCCTACCTGGATGAACATGGAAAATAAAGTATTTTGGCAAAAATAAGGAGGAAAGATTATTTTTTTTTTTGTTCACATCCACATTTGTTCACATTAGTCTGACCACAGTGCTCTCGGCTGCCACCTGTGTCCATGTCAGAAACTGACCAGACTAGAAGCAAATCCCCATAGCAAACCTATCCTGCTCTGGACAGTTCCTGACACGGAAAGAGGTGTCAGCAGAGAGCACTGTGGTCAGACTGCAAAGAACAACACAACTTTCTCTGTAGTATACAGCAGCGGATGAATGGTGGTACTTGAAGAATTAAGATTTTTAAATAGATGTAATTTATTATCTGTATAATTTTTTGCCACCAGTTGATTAATCTTTTTTTTCTCCAGAGTCTCCAGAGTACCCTTCTAGGCTTGGCCAAGCATGCATGCCAGACATCTCTGGCATTAGCTTATTTTCTGTCAAAACAAAATGATGTGTCACTTTGAAATTCAACATGCATGACTCTATTTAAAGGGGTACTCCTCCCCTAGACATCTTATCCCCTATCCAAAGGATAGGGGATAAGATGTCTGATTGAGGAGGGTCCTGCCGCTGGGACCCTATGTGATTTACAGACCGGCACCTTGGCATTCTGAACATGGAAGCTTGGAGCCACTCCTCCTCGGTTCTTGTCTATTGAAGGGGGTGTGACGGCTATGTACTAGCTGTCACGCCTCCTCCCATAGACATAAAAGGGGGGGGGAGGGGGCATGACGCCTGTGGTCGCCTGTCATCTGGCAGGGAGCAGGCTTCGCTCCGTGCACTGGATGACTGGGTTGCCACACCAAAGACCCCTTTGGATAGGGGATAAGATATCTAGGGGAAGGCTACCCCTTTAAATACCTTTTACATCTGAGGAAAAAAATATAGCGATCAACCGACAAACAAGCAATTGCTCATTCATTGTTTAATTGCAGGGATATGTGGTCCCTAAATATCATCATTGGTTGGCCCCACGTGTCCCCATGTGAACAAAGGATGTGCAGCCGATGATAAAAGCGAAAGGCCAAATGAACAATCCACTCATACTTCTTGTGGCCTTTACTTATTTCCAACTTCACCTTTCGGTCGTCTGGTGCATCTAGTGTCAACATGTCTGGCTGCAATTCATCTATTATGTCTGTACCCCATAACACTGACCTTTAGACAGGAAGTCTATACTGTAGTTAGGTATGTTTAATCAGATCCTATCACTTAACCTGAAGTTCACGCAATACTGTATGATGAATGTGTCCATTTTGGACAAGAAAAACAACATGATCATATCATAGCTCAAGGAAGAATCGGGCAGCCAACCTCACTGACATAATGCACATAAACGTGAGAGTTCTCACCCTACCTCCCCGTTATATATATGTTTTTTTTTTCTTAAATCTATTTTTCTAAACCATTTCATACATAATAATGTGCAGCTTTTTAAGTAGTTCAGTTTCATAGTTCAGGTGAGACCCAATGATTTGTTTGCCTTTTACCTTCCCGTCACATTGCTTTAACCAGTACACTATTAAGTCGGCAGCTTTAGGGTCACCCTTCATTTGCATATTTATAGGGTCTTGTGCAGAACACTGTAGCTCCAAAGAAGCCAATGAAATGCAAACCTGTCAGGTAGATCTATTTTTGTCCCTGTTGCTTGTTTCTGTAGGGCAGCAAAACCATTGGTCATCTGCCAAGTCCATTCCAGTTTTTTTCTTTCATTCCCCTAAACTCATATCTGAGGATTCTGTGAAATTGCACAGATGTACTTTCCTTTGCTGTCCCAGGACCCCGGCACCATTAGCTAATGCTTACCATGGATGTGCTGTCAGGTGAAGTACTTTGTAGCAAGTGTAATGCAATTTGCTCAGTTAATTGTTTTTGCTTTCCGATCGCCCATTACTGTATCTGCTGAGAGAACTTTAAAACATTAGATGTTATCCCAGTACATGTGTTGTACGCAACCGGCTATTAACTGTTATACTGCTTAATGCTGCCATATAGATCTAAGACTACAAGTGTCCCTGAAATATCACATGTATGGAAACTCTTGTATAAGTGTATTTCTGGTATATTAGCTCACTGTTAGTTTTCATAATTATATAGTATGCACCCCAGATTGTGATACTGGCGAGGGCTCCATGGGAACGTGATCTGTTCTGGATGTTCACAATTCTACATATGCAGAAAAATGGGTCTAGGACTGGATCCAGGTCTATGAGGGCCCATGAGGTGACAGATACAATGGGTTTCTAAGGTTGACAGGCATAGGGTGTGTTTACTCAGGTTGCTATGGACCCCAGGGGCATAACTAGAAGTGCTATGTCCCATGTCTCACATTTGAATGGGGTCCCCTTTGCTTACTTTTACTGTACTTACCTTTTTTTTCCCTTCTACTTGATCTTAGCTTCTCTTGTCTTCAGGCCCTTGGACATCTGTGTCAAGTTCTTGTATATGCCACAAAGCATAACAACCTGGTGTGTCAGGGCCCAATGGGGTTTATGGGTCTGAGACCCCAGTGATCCCCACTTCCTTTTAGCCATAACAGCTATCTTATGTGTAAAACCAGTTTTGGATAAAAAAAAAATATATATATATATATATATATATATATATATATATATATATATTTGTGTTCGGGGACTCAATGCGTAGCGTACCTACCTAAACTAATCACCTGATGAACTAGCTAACAGGCAGTCTGAGTTGTGCCATGTACTGCCGCGTGTAGGTGTACCTGAATAAAATAGAGGGCATACCTAATAATCGTGACTGGATAAAAGAAGAAAAATGGGGGGGGGGAATTACATGGGTGGGATGCGAAGAACCCGCGGCGTGGGGATGTGCTGACGCCGTGGGCTCTTATAGTTGTAACCCCGCCCCCTCACACAAACACAGGCCAACTACGCCGGCCTTCCCACTTGTGTTCGGGGACTCAATACGTAGCGTATCTACCTAAACTAATCACCTGATGAACTAGCTAACAGGCAGTCTGAGTTGTGCCATGTACTGCCGCGTGTAGGTGTACCTGAATAAAATAGAGGGCAAAACTGCAAAATTTGAAACAAAAGCGCTTTATTACCAAACAACATTACAGTACCAAGGACTGAAAAGCACGCAACATTTCGGCCTTAGGATTGGGTATGTAGCGCATATATGTGCTGGATTTCCACCGGCCTAACTTGCGAATGATGTGAGCTGGTACCCCCTGCCGTGATGCAGATGACGCGGCACCAATACGAAGGGAGTGACCAGATACGACTTCCGGATTACCCCCTAAACCTCTTACTAAGGCACGTATGTGTTTGATGAATTGGGCCGTGGTGAGAGCAGCCCCTTGAAACAACAGCAGCGGCTGCGATCTACTGGCTCCTGGACGAGAGGCCAAAAGATCGCTTAGGACATGCACCGGACACCATCTGTGATCGGTTGCAAAGTATCGGATGGTAACCACTTGCCCTGGTAGGGATGTCTTAGTAGAGTTTAATTCTAGCTTGTAGTGATCCGAACTCCGTATTAATTGCCCCAACGTCAAGCAAGGGCTACTAGCTGACTTACAAGTGAATTCTCCGGGTCTGAGGAACCCGTAGTAACCTAAAAACAAAGCTGCTTTCAGACACAGACTATCTCTGAAGCCAAATGGTGATCTATCTAAAATGTCAGCTAAATCTCTAAATAGTTCGGCCGCCAGAGGTTGCCGGGAAGGAGTCTTCACTCCCTCGCACCTAAGAGCGCCCCTAAGTGCGGCTTTGACAGCGTGTGACGTGAACAAAGATGCTAACTGTGGTTGTGCCAATGTGATGTGGTGCTGAACCCCGGCAAGGTAAGACCTGATTGTGTTGTGAGCAAGGTGCAAAGAAGAGTGGCAAAAGCCGATGAAACCAAGTAGGAGAGTGATAGAGTGCGGAGTTTCTTCAGGAAAATTGTTACAGAATGTGTTATAAGTGCTCCAGCCCGTGTTATACATCTTCAGAGTGCTGGGGGCCAATGATTTGATGATGAGATGTTTGGCGGCTTCCAAGTAGAGTGTTAGTCCAGGATCAGTTCTTGAGGCATGGGCACTGGAGCCCCTTGAGGGTCTGCCTCTGGCATGATCTGGAAAAAGAGTTGAAAATTCAGTCTGGATAAAGCGTCTGCGGCCGTGTTCCTAACCCCTTGAATATGTGAACTGGTGAACCGGAAGTGATGCTGCAAGGACAACCATACTAATCTCCTGACTAAGGACATAATCAAGGCTGACTTGGACCTGCCTTTACTCAGAATTTCTACAGTGGCTGCGTTGTCTGAAACAAACATCACAGTCTTCCTGTGCCACAGATGACCCCAAACTTTGGCCGCAGCCACGATTGGATAGAGCTCAAATAATGCTGAGCTAGAGGAGAACCCGGGAGACCGAGATACTTCGGCCGGCCACTCTCCTGCCATACACTTGCTGCCCCAGACGGCAGCAAAGCCAATGGAGGACGAAGCGTCCGAAAATATCAACGGTGAGAGATTATCAACGCCAGGAACAAAAAATGCCCTGCCAATCCAGTCTCTGAGAAATGACTCCCACATGAGCAAATCTGCCCTGGCATGCTGATCCAAGATTACCACATCATTCTGACCAGGGACCGAAGCCATGAGAACCAACAACCTGGAAACGAACGACCTGCCTTGTGGCATTATGCGCATCGCAAAGTTCAGCATGCCAAGGAGTGATTGGAGCTCGACCTTCGTTACCCTGGGTGACATGAGGGTGTCGTGTATGATCTTTCTAATGCGGAACAATTTATCCACGGGCAGCCTGGCTTCCATGGCTTGAGTGTCCAATTCTATGCCGAGGAATGTGAGCGACTTGCTTGGACCTTCCACCTTCCTATCTGACACTGGAATTTGCATTTGACTGAACGAAGCCAGGAGGACTCCTAGATCCCTGGGACGTGCTTCGCCTTTCTCAATTAAAAGGAAATCATCCAAATAATGTATCACATGATTGCATTCGAACCTGTGTTCTAATATCCAATGTAAAGCTTGGGCGAACTTATCAAATATGCAGGGGCTGCTACGGGACCCGAAGGTTAATTTGACAGCAAAGTAATATTGGCCACGCCATTTCAGACCGTGCCACTTCCACAACTCCGGATGAATCGGAAGGAGTTTAAAGGCATCAGCAATGTCTGCCTTAGACAACCACGCCTCACCCCCTATGCTAAGAATCACTGCAATAGCCTCGTCAATTGATGAATACTTGAGAGCAAACTCTTCTGCTGGAACAAGAGAGTTTAAACTGGGAGTGGAGGACGAGTAAGGAGCGGACAAGTCGTAGATCAGACGCTGTTTATTATTGAACTTGCCAACTACTAGGCCTATCGGATTAATTCTCCAGACATCAAACGGTGATTCACAAAAAGGGCCTAACACAAACCCTTTATGAACCTCGTTGGCAATCAACTGATCGACTACTGCCGGGTTTCGAGCAGCTGACCTCAAGTTTTCACACTCAAAAGTGGCAATGGGGAGAGCCACCAAACCAGTGTGAAAACCTTCTACTAGACCTGACATCAGATATGACACAAACTGGCTGTCCGGGTGCTCCTGAAGAAACAACTGCATGAACGATACCTCCACCACTGTTAGTCATGCTCTGACTTTTTGGGGGCATGCTGTCTTCGGGTGTGCCCGGAAGCAGACTGCACAAACGTGCAGCAGTCTGCACTGGTGGTAATTGCAGACAGTATGATTGTAATTATTGCAAATTTGGGATTTGCCTAAGTATCGGATGGGTCTACCAAGTTTGTCAGTAAAACCCGACAACTTAGGACCTCTCGTAGGCACAGTGGAGGAGGATGTTCCTGGAGCTGCCTCTTGGTCCGTGTTATTGTGGCTACTGCACCATTCCGTCGTATGAGCTATCGACTGACATTTGGCGCAAACTGGGGCTTTCAAACCTGCGAAATGGTTGCAGAAAATTTCGGTGTCGACGGCTGCCCAATTCATGGTGTAATTGTACTGAACTAACGCTGCGGCCACTTTGGCGGAAAACGACTTATGATAGTCGTAAAACGTATATCCGCCATATTTGTGAGACAGCTCCGTCACTTTGAAGAGATACATGTCGAGCTCTTCGCGACGCTCAGGTTTGACCGAGCAAATTATATCCGTATATATGGCGAAGGCCATGCTAAACTCAGCAAGGGAAAGTTTCCTGCTAAGTCTAACATCCTTTGCTCTGAGGAGGACCGATACCTCACCACATGCAATTGTCTTGTTTTCAATAATGTCATGCGTGGCAATCAGAAGGGAGGCAAGGTTGACGTCCTTACCCTCAATGATATCCTTCTTCAAATTTGCCGGGATGAAGTGGGCAGGAGCTACGCTGGGAACTACTGCGTTAAGTCCAACAGACATGGCCGGGATCGACTGCTGAACCGGCTGGGCGGTGGTAACTGAAGGAGAATTAACCCGGTTCTCTAAGTTATCAATCCTGGAGGAGAGGGAGTTAATCAAGGTGTGTAGCTGGGTGATGGATGTATGCAACGTTTGCATAGATACTCCCCCGCCGCTGGGCCCTGCTTGATCGCTAGAACCCGCCGGTTCCGTGATTAACAGGCGATAAAGTTCAGCCTTCCGGGCCGTAGCTGGAAACGGAATGCCCCTCCGCACAAGCTCGGCCGTCAGTTTAGGGATGGTCCAAGTACGTAGTGACTGCACGCTACCGTGTTCTGATGTTCTAGCGACGTTCTCCAAGATGGAGCCGGAGTCCTCAATATCAGAGGCAAGAGACATCCCTACCAACAAGAAATGATAATTACCGCCAGACCGATATTGTGTAGCTGAAACCTCCACCCGTTCTAGCACCACCAATCACGCAACGAAACCTAACCTGCCCTAATTACCCTGGAAAACGATGATGAGGCCTGAAGACGTGTCAGACCTCCATACGTGACATGGTGACATTGGTGGAAACATACCCTTAACTGGTGACAAGTGACCAATACAACGTGACAAGCTTCGAAATGCCCAATGACGTGATGGGCTATCGCCTGTTATCCTTACTACCCAAAGACGTGATGGGTAATAACCGTAACTACCTGTGATCTGGGAACTCTTACAGGACGGACGAACGGATGTACCACAAAGAACCTGCCCACTGGAGACTGTGCACAACCTGAAAAGAAGTCGAAAACCCAGTCAAACCAAATTGCTACCCTTGCCACGGCTCTGACTACCCGTACCTACCCGAAAACGGAAACTCGTGGCAACTACCAAGACATGCAGCTCCGTACCCTACTAAACTCGACCGACTGGACAACTGACAGTCAAAGCTGAATCTGAAACAAATACAAAGAATAACATAATCCAACATTACCTATCCGCCGACAGTTAGGGACGTGCACCCAATGACGTGATGGGTAACCCAACCAAGATTGCCCGTACCTGTACCGAGAAAAGAGCTGATCTGCCCTGCGAGCCCACGTACTAGCCTGGAACTGAATCAGCGGACCTTACGCCAACACAACCTAATAACAATGAACAAACCATGACCGAAAGTAACATGCATCTTATCCCTTTTCAGCCCTATATACCTACCCTAATAACTGAACACGTATAGCCAAACCCTGGATAAGGAGTTCAGTCGACTACTGACCCAGCCCGAGCAGGATAGCTGAAATACAAAATACATCGAACCGACTGGTCTAGCGAATGACAGTTTGGGACGTGAACCCAATGACCGAATGGGTAACCCCGACCAGTGAATGTCAATACCTGAACTGGAACACATGCGCTAATCACAACCACGAGCAACGTACGAGACTGGCACTAGAGAAGCCAGTCTGATACCAATGAACCTAGTAATAGAAAACACAATGACAATCTGAATCTGTCAATAGTACCCCAAAACCCTACCCTAGATGCTTACCACCACGGAAGAACACTAGTACGTGATTCTACCGCAACACACTGTCCTGTAACGCAAGGGAGTTCTACCCGACAGCAACAAACCGTCACGATGTGAAGACCCCAGCAGTGGACGACAACTGAAGTGCACGAACCTAGACATGATAGTACAAATGATTACAGGAGCCTCCGAACGTATACGACTCTATGAGCAAACCAGGAACCTGGCGACGCTATGACGCTGCTTGTGCGGGGAGTGTCGTGCGCGACTGACCCTCTCTAACTGAACCATGCTGGATGACTAGTGTAAGCATTACCTGTACCCCTAACCTACCCACCTCGTGCCACCTTGAGTTTTTTTGTTTTTTTTGTTTTGAGAATCCTATAGATAATCAGTAGTGACTACAGTGCCAAAGGCCCCAGATAACCTGTGCCTAGGCTACTCCACCACCGTGACCCATATGCCATGTGTAAGTGCCTAAGCATTGAAAAGTGCCTGGAGCACGCAAAGGGCACCCTTACCGATGATTGACAGTGGTAACCCTGTACCAAACCCTCAAGATGATGCCCCACAACTGAGCCCCCCGTGTAGTGCCGAGTGAAGTTCTGAAGCAACAGTGCACCCCCGTGAGATGCGCATAACAGACTCCCTGCAAGGTCCCTAACGTGATTGCTAACCCACGCCCACGTGCTAGGTGACAGACAGCTACAGATACCGAGGCAACGAAATATAGCCAAGCCCCAGCTCACACATATCATGTGTCTGCCCTGGAGAACTGCGCCACATGCAGACCTGGGACCTGCAACACCAAGCGGAGAACACCCTGAATATGCGCCGCTCCCCGGCGCCGTCAGCTGCCTCTCGCAGTCAGCTAATATATCTCATGCGCCCGCCCGGAGAACGGCGCCACAAGCTGACCCGGGACCTGCGACACCGTGCGGCAGCGAAACCCCACCAGTGCTCAAATAAAAGACCGGGGCTGCCTCCTGTTCCTGGTCCCCGCTTGCTACTTACCGCTCCTCAGAGCGCTGCTCGGCGAGGATACGGGGACCGGGATCAAGGGCAGCCTACTCACTGGAAATGACGACGCCGCTGACACCCGACTTCCGGTCAGCTGATCGGAACCTAATGCGAAGAACCCGTGGGGATGTGCTGACGCCGCGGGCTCTTATAGTTGTAACCCCGCCCCCTCACACAAACACAGGCCAACTACTCCGGCCTTCCCACATATATATATCTGAAATACCTGGTTCAAAGAAATGCATTACAGATACTGAATGTACTTTTTTCTACTGCCATTAAACATGCCAAACTAGAAGATACCTATTGGTAGTACAGTGTTTAGAGGGAGTTTCCAGGCTAAACATATTTATCACCTATCCACAGAATAGATCATCAATATCAGATTGCTAGGGTACTGCCACCAAGCACTCCCACTGATCTGCTATTTGCCAAAGAGACAGTGCTGCCATAAACAGTGAAAGAGAGGAGGAAGCAGATGGCACTGTATATTGCGCTGTGGTCATTCACTTCAATGGGAGCTGAACAGCAGTAACCCAGCATGACCACTACACAACACTACTGTGTGCTTCCTGTTCTGTTTTACTGTGTATAGCGGCACCACGGCTGATGCATGATGATGCTGCGTCCACTATCCTGGTACTGTAACACCTATGTGGTCCTAACCCATTAGCTGTGACATCACTTTAGTCATCATGTCTGAGTCATCCTGTTTTGCGGGATACTTTATATCCTATTCTAGTTGTTGTAGATTTTGTATTAGGCTGTAAGAACTTTGGGGGAGGAAAAGTCGCAACCAATCATGCTATGGGCAACTCAGCAACTTTCCCTCTGGACAGGTTTTGATAAACCTCCCCCTTTGTGCTGCACTGTTGTTGTGTTGTTACTACATAATATATCTTTGCACCATTACCAATATTAAGACGGTAAAACAAGCTCAGACAAATTGGGAAAACAGTCAGGTTGGGAAGACGGTCCATTTCTCCACTGTATGTCCCTGTATGATGATCTATAATACATTCCCCCTGTAAATCAAAATATAATAAAATGTTGATATTTCTGGGCATTAATACTAAAAATACATAAAGTTCAGTGTGATATATATCAGTTCACACTATAGAAAACTGGGACCAATTCTGCGCTTGATTTGCAAAGTAGAACTGAGCCTACAGCACAAACCTGGATGGCTCCCATCTACACTACAGCAGGATCCACTAACCAGCTTATAGAGGAACATAATGTATTCAGCGTGAACTAGAAAACCCTCACGCTGCCTCCCTGCTTCCTAATTTGATTGTAATTGTGTGTTTTCTGATACTCTGTACATCTACCCACATTAATATCTAGACTCATGCATAATAAAATGCCCTATGAAGCCTGGAAAATGTTCTCCTACGGAGAGAGGAAAACAAAGAAGTCATCCGGATATTAGATAAAAATAATAATACTGATTTGATTCTGCGCAACGTACGCTCCATTCCAGCATATGCACAGAATCTTTATGTAGTGCTGGCATAGCATAGCAAAAAGGTGTTCGCTACTCTTTGCTTCTCGTCTGAAGGAAACTCTTCACTCTTAAATAAAAACTATCATACTGAACATGCAATGTGATCCACCAGCACTATGTTATACAGCAGTAAGAGCTGAGAAGATTAATACATATAATGTTTTTAGGAAAACATCTGGAATATTTTATTCATTTAAAGGGGTACTCTGAAGGGTAGGGGATTGGTGTCTAATTTTGAGGGGTCTGACCTCTGGTACCCCCATGATCTCCAGGACAGGACCCTGACTTTCTTTGTGTAAGGAGCTGCAGGTTGGCACACACTCCATACACTGTTTATGAGAGCACTGGAGATACCCTAGTACAGCGTTTGTGTATCTCTGGCTTTCATAGTGCATAGAGCAGGTGTCAACATGCTGCTCTATGCACAGAAAGATATGAAGCTCTGTTTTGGAGATCACAAAGGTCCCAGAGATCAGATAGTCATATGTTTTAAAGTAGCTGAGTATCCCTTGAAATCCCTGCCCACTGGACTAGTGGGTGGTCCTAATCTGTGGTTGACACCTATTGTTGTGTACATGCTTATACAGGCAGATTGTTGAGTAAGACCACCCACAGGACTTCATAAAACATATTAATAAGTTACATGCCATGAGTTTGACGGCCATCATTATGACTGGGTGCAACGGGCAACAGCGGGTCCCAATGGACTCCATTATAGTCAATGCGGTCTGTTGGGCGCCACTGGTTTTCAGCGGGAGTAGCAGGA
Organism: Hyla sarda; assembly: GCF_029499605.1. Lineage (NCBI taxonomy): Eukaryota > Metazoa > Chordata > Amphibia > Anura > Hylidae > Hyla > Hyla sarda. The sequence continues at coordinate 197,132,730 of NC_079194.1, forward strand.
GAAAAAGACGTCGCAAGCTGTATTTGTTCTCCCGCTTTTTGCCCCGACAGCCGTCACAATACCATGTGACAACGGTAGTGTGAAGGTAGCTTTAACCCGGTAACAAAATGCCCCTACTGCCTCTTTGGTAAGTACTTAGAACTGCCAATGTTGTTTTTCAAGTTCACCAATACCGGGAATTTTTTACAGTAGTATACTGTAGACACTGTTAAAATGACTGCAATAGTAAATGTAATAATGCCAACACAGTTGCTGTGGATTATCATGTGTGGTGGACTCATTGCTGGCTCTATTGATTTTGTTGACCACTTTATAAAAGTAGCAACTATAAAATCTGCATGCCCATATAGTATATGACACAGATTGTGAAGTGCCTTTAATAGTAAAAAGCTATACTTTTGCAATGTATCCATTCTATTAGGAAGCTATCTAATGTAATAACAGTGTATGTAGTGGGGGTGCACTTTCCTCAAGTCTGGGCTTGATTAAAACCAAAGTATAGGTGTATAAAAATATATATAATTATATAAATATATATACATATAGAATAATGTAGATCCAGTGAGTTAGATGGAATTAAAACAATTTATTAATACAACAATAGTGATATTTCTTGTGGTGTCCTTTGTAGGGCCCTTACATTGGACTTACCACGATAAGACTGGTAGTAGATGCACATTGGCAAACAATAGGAAGAGCTATAGGTGCATGAACGGAGATCGTGCTATGCTGGGTGGAATACGATGTCTTATGATCTGAGCAGCGATGTCTCTGTGTGGCTTGTATCTGATAGAGATATTGTACGTGGCAGCCTGCCGGTAAGTGAGTGAATTCAGTGTGCTCTGTGGCACTGGAGATTCCTTATATGTGTCCCACTCTACCCTGACTGCACAGGGATAGAGATTAGCGACTGGGATATAGATAGTCAGTCTGTTATTTGTAATCTTGTGGGTGCATGAAGCTGTTCTCTGCAGCGCTGGAGGCCCCTAAAATGTGGACCACTCTACCCCAGTGGCATAGGGAAAGTTTGAGTGGGTTTAGGGGTTTGGCACACTGTGCCTCTGACCAGCAATGTCCTGGAGCGTGGTTACCGGGTATAGGTTTTCACCGGGGAGATGTCCGCTGGCAGGTTGGACACGTGCAATCCGGGAGCGTGCTCTGATATGGTTTTTGCAGTCCGATGGATGATGTCGAGTTTGCCAATACTGGTGTACAGGTGGTGGAGGCTAGACGCATTTCGAGGTATTCATCTACCTCTTTTTCAATAGAGGTAGATGAGCTGCAGAGCACAGCTTCATGCACCCACAGGATTACAAATAACAGACTATCTATATCCCACTCACTAATCTCTATCCCTGTGCCATCAGGGTGAAGTGAAACACATTTAAGGAATCTCCAGTGCCGCAGAGCGCACTGAATTCACTAATTTACCAGCACGCTGCCACACACAATATCTCTATCAGATACGAGCCACACAGAGACATCGCTGCTCAGATCATAAGACATAGCACGATCTCTGTGCATGCACCTATAGCGCTACCTATTATTTGCCTAACTGGGATACCAGCACCTATTATTTATACATTGTATGCCTATTTTTATACATTTTATGCCTATATTTTATGTACATCTACTACCAGTCTTATCATGGTAAGTACAATGTAAGGGCCCAACAAAGGACACCACAAGAAATATCATTATTGTTGTATTAATAAATTGTTTTAATTCAATCTAACTCATTGGATCTACATTATTCTATATGTATATATATCTATTTAATCATATATATTTTTTATACACCTGTACATTGGTTTTAATCAAGCCTAGACTTGAGGAAAGTGTACCCCCACTACATACATTGTTTGCAGGTTGTATGGGATACACAACCTTTTCACATTAGTACTCGTCTGGCAACAATACTATTGTCCCTATTGTCGGGTTGTAGCTACCTACACACGTTTTAGCTAATGTAATAACAGCTTTAACATTCAAGCCAATTTTTTTTATATTATCCTAATATCTGCTTATATGGATTCATTCTTCCTCGTGTTAAAAGGGTATTTCAGCTTCAACCAAATAAAGCTTATTCATGGTTTAAGAAGAAGTCCTGCAATTTTCTTATACAAATTTTTGTGTCCATTCCAAAGTTTCTAAAATATCTGTTTGCTATCAGTGAATGTCAACCTTCAGTGTTTAGAGGATAACAATTTTGCCATGAATTGTCATAGCCATCTGTTGGACACAGTTGCCTTTATCACAGCTTTGATCAACCTCGAGAAATATTAGATATTGGATATCTAAAAAGACTGATTCAGAGCATCTTCTGCCATTACATAAATAAGGATGACGGATGGCGGATATCTGCTATGTCAAATGCTTTTGGCCATTGTTGGGTACTATAGTTCAAAGGTCCCCAATCCAGTCCTTAAAGCCCACCAACATTCCGGGTTTCTTTTTCAGTTACTGTATTGCAATAGACGGGAAAAATTCTAATCCTGGACTGTTGGTGGGCCTTGAGGACTGGGTTACAGATGCTAAAGTTCATTTAGTAATTGTGAAGGTAAAGATGGTAAAGATTTGTTACTTTATTTTATAGCATGGTCATCCAAAGTGACTGCCTTCATAGACCAAATCCTTAACGTATGGCCCAATCCATTGTAGTGTGAAGGTAACAAGCAGTGTACCTGTGTGATCATTGTTTCACCAGGGCAGATTTCATGCTCAGTAGCAGCCAGATATATCAAAACCCATGAGGAATCAATACTTGAAGAATATTAGAATATTGCAGAAGCACTAAGGCTACAACATATTTCTCAAAGATCTCATGTACTGTACATGTTCACATATCCATAGCATACTGCTCCGAGCTCAGGAAGTATTAAGGAAATTCCTCAGGTCCACTCCCCATGGCTGGCCTGCAGGGTTCTTGTTTTGGTAAATTTTCTGGAGATTAAGGGAGTATAACTTAAACATGCTCATATATTCCTCCTCTTTCAAAATTAAGAAACCGATCTATTTTTCCCGGGTGTTGGCTCTGCTGACAGCCACAGACTGACAAGTTTAACTTAAGAAAAACAAGGCTTAGAGTTTTTAATAGCATGTCAACCCTTATCTATTATCTCAACATTTATTCAGAATTTCGGGGAGTATCTTGACCTTCATGCGACCCAACATGTGACTAATGCGGTTGTAATGATGTGAAGCCCTAGGATGTTCATTCTTAGAATAGAACTCCTCTTACCTAATACAGCATTAACCATTTAAGCAGTAAACATTTCAACATGCTCAGTACTGTACAATAAAATGCATTTAATCTGATGTTATAACCCTGTAGCGCCTGTGTCACATTGTTAAATTTTTTTAAGACCAGAAGCAGAAGACATTGCAGGAAGAACAATCTGGAAATTCATCTGAAATTTTTATAGTAACATTATATAGTAACAATTATTAACTGTGAAATGTATTCCTGAAAGTGTTAGCATGAACCAGCTCCAGGTGAGGGGCAGTCCTATGTTTTATATGGGGCTTTGTTTCTTTCCCATGCGCCAGGAAGGTAAACCAGCTCTACATCAGTTGGATGTGTTCAGGTGTTGTATGAACAAGATACAGAGGGGCAGTACTATATTTTCTTTTGGAGCACCCTATTATAACATAAATAGATGCTTTTCCTTTTATCTTACAAGAGAAAAGAAAGGAAAAGTCAACCATCCCAACACATTTATTTTGGCAAGTGTGAACCAACTAAAGCTTTTGAGGGCCCCCTCTTTCATAAGCCACATACATTTTTCTCTCTGTGTAAGTTTTAGTTATGACAGTCCTTGGGATTGTTAGTGTGGTGACACCGAGATTCTTTAGCGCTATGCCAGGTCTCCGGCACTGCGTGACAATCGCTTGATTAATAAAAGCATCTAATATGACACATAGCCGGTCTCCGGTTTTTGAAGATTTGATTTGTCTGTCTTTCTATTTTCATGTTTGATTCATTGACTCATTTCTATTCACAATATGATTTATAGATCAATTTGTTTGCAGCTATGATTGAAACACAGCAAAAGCTATTTTTAAATACCATGTTTTTGCTGCAAAGGTGTAAAACCGTTAACAAATGTGCAAAATCAATAATAACAGCAATCTTCTGAGGTGTGCAAGTCTAATTCAAAAGAAATATTCATGACATTAAAAAGAAAGATTGTAACAAGGTACCTGCATTATACAGAAACGTAGAAAAATCGTAAATAAGCATTAAAATAAAAGAATAACGCTTGAATGCTAGGAGATTTGATGAGAGTTTTATTCATAAAATCTATACATCAGTTATCGGAGGAGAAATGTTTGCATGAAAAACAGTCTTCAAGATTGGTAAAAAGCTTATGAACACACATGCTTTGTCTTTGATATGTTGCCCCTCCATTTATAGTCTATTTTATTATTCACTTGGATAGCAGCAAACAAACCTGTGGCTGAAGGGACAGCATAAAATGTTTGAAAATAAAATTGATAATGGCTCAAAGGAGCCCTACACCACAATGTGGGATTTTGGCCCTCACCCTTTTGACTCAGGGGTTATGGCCTAGCTACATCATTGTAGTTATATTTAGGAGGTATGGAATGAACCTAAACAACAAACAAGGATCATCTACTTAAATGCCTCACACATTGAAGATCTAAGTTGTAGAAGCCCGTATTTTTGCCACAATAGAATTTCAATAGATAATATAGTGTCTCTATGACCTATTGCAGACTCCATGTGCCACCATACAATTTGCCTTATCCATCTACATAAGCATCAACTCCAAGACTACCCTTTCTGTAATACCTTTCGCTAGTATAGACACATTTTAGACACTTTGATTTTCTTGTAGCAACACTGTAGAAGAAATATTATTGCAGGGGTTCATAACCATTTTCATGTCATGGACCCCTTTGGAAGACAGCAATGGATTTCTCTTCAGAATATTATTTTCAACACCAAAGTAAACTAAATGTTGTGATCTCAGCAACTGTAATGTGGTCTTCATTAGTACTGCTAACATTATTGTGGTATGTTGCCTTCATTCATAAATAGTTTGACCAGGACTTCACAATTTATAAGTCCTTAGGACAGACCATCAATATTAAATCAGTGGCGTCCAACTCCCAACACCCCAAAAATCTGCTTATTACAAGGGTGACCATGCTTTGGCAAGCACCATGTTACCAATATTTTTTACCAGCTAGAGCTCCATACTTCTAGTAGTGACTGTGCCTAGTATTGCAGCTTAATACCAGACCTGTTCTTTAAAAATGCACTGAGCAGCTTTTAGCTGTAATACCAGGCACATCCACGACCAAAAGTATACATCTGTGCATGGTAAACAATGGAGGGAATGTGGCATTCTGTGTAACACTGGAGCCCTTCAATCTGCTGTTTGCTGGGGTGTCCGAAGTTGGACCTCTTACGCTCTGTTACTGATGGACTATCCATGGAAAGGCCATTCATTTTGTAGTCCTAAAGAAGGAAATGGCAAATATTGTTTTCCCATCAAATGTAATATAGACCCCTCGATGTCTACCAACAGAGCCCTTTTGGTCACTGGAACCCAACTTAAGGACTGGACTATGACTGCTTTGCATGAATGGCTCTGGTACACTTTCACACTGTGGGCCAGGCAGGTACATGGCTAAATGGAGTGCAGTGCAGATATAACAGTTGCACAAGGGCACACTTATAAAATACACATGGTTTTAGGGGACCCTATTACAGATCTTGTATTATGGCCAAGAGTTTTAAATCACCTTTAGTTCTGGAAGATTCAAGTTATGATTCATTTGATAGAACAAACCAACATGGTACTCTAGAGAATGTACAGGCTTTCTGGCATTGAGTGGTCATCTTAATAACATAATATAGTCCTAACCACAGATTGCTTAGGGAATAGAATTCCAAAAAATGACTATTGTCTATAAGACTTCCTGCACCATCTGGAACTCTATAAGGAAAACATGTGTCTCTTAAGAGCTGCATCACAGGCATCTCACCTGGTCATCAAGTACCCTGGACTGTAGTGAGAAGGAGCAAGAACTCCACAACGCTGTCTACAGTTGTTGTCTCTGGGTTTGCCTATCCCTAATAATTATCCAAGGCCCTTAAAGGGGTACTACCACGCCCCCTCATGATATCATTGACAAGCCCCCTCAATGCAAGTCTAAGGGAGGGGGAGTGACAGTCGCCACGCCCCCTGACATAGACTTGCATTGAGGGAGCGTGGCTGTGACATCACAAGGGGGCGTGGTTGATCCCCACAGTACGAAAACAGCATTCGGAACATTTAGTTCCCTGCTGGGCAGTGAAGTACCCCTTTAAATGGGTAAAGCATTGACTTACAGGGTATTTACATATAGGTTACACTAAAGAGAAAAATGCCTAGCAAGTAACTGGGTCTGTGTACAAGGCAATCTTATGAAGTCAGTGTTTTTCAGGTCAAGGTGATTTTGAAGCGTTTAGGTTAATCAGCATAAGATGGAAAAGAACACCTGAGAAAAACAAAGACAAGACAAATGATATTAATAAACATATTTATGGAGCAAGTGGAACTTTGCTAGACAAAATTTAATAAATACATGATAAATTAATAATTATATTTAAACATGGTAACATAAGTATAATATTAAATCCATTTCCTTGTGCCAGACACAGAGATCATTGTATCCATTACTAAATAATATATTACACAAACATAGCCGGTCAGTGGTATCTTATAATAAGGAAGACGGGAGAGGTCACTCAGGGGCAGAATAATGTGCCACTCAAGTCTTGTAAGAAACTTATAATTGTTCCTGTAAGAGATATCATTTGTAACAAAGAAAAGTACAGAACAACATAACTTCTGGACATTCATTTAACAATCTGGTGACATCTCAAAATCCATGAAATAACGTTAAATCAAACTGATCTTGTTGGACATGAACTGGACTGGAAGACTAGACTTCAGCTGGTTTATTGAGCCTGGACAAAAATAGAAGAGTTCTATTTGTTTTTTTCGAACATTTGAATACAATTTGACATCCACAATTGGCAATTTAAATATTTTTAGCCATTGATAGTGACTATGGAGTTTGGTCAAAAAATGTAGCCCACCAAATCTGCATGGAAGTGACGCAAATACAGGAAATAGACATGAATGCATTTTCTACACTTCTGTGATTTAAGCCCTATTCACACTGTTACTCACAGTTTTCTTTGACAACTCTGTAACTTTTGATATCACAACTAGAACAGCATGCCACCAGGTTCTTTAGGTGCTGTTTGGTTATAATTCAAATAAATAATTTGGACATTTTGTGGCTGTTGCCTAGCTCCTTATCCCCATCCCCATCCTGCTTTCGGCACAGCGGCATTCTAGCTTTAAGATGAACTCATGAGTTTTGTGTGATAGTCTTATTGCTAGGATATGCTGCATAGCACCTATGATATTCAATGGGTTGTCAGGCAGTACATCTCTAGCAACCAGTCTGTCTCATATTACTTATTTATTATCACTTTTCTAGCTCTGACCAGGGAGGACTAGACTTAAAAGGGTTCTCCAGCAAAAAGGTTTTCAATAACTGTGTCCAGACTGTGTGACAACATAAAAATATTCTGTACTTACACTCCTTGCTTCCCCGCAGCCTTATTGTAATGGCACCCGGTCTCCAGTGAACTTTGCCTACCAGAGCTGCAGACAATACGTCACATTGATGCACAACCAATCACTGACTACTGCAGCGGTGTCCCACCTTAGCCAGTGACTGGCTGATCAGCAAGATGTTGTGACATCTGCAGCACCGGAAAGTGAAGTTAACCTGTGCCGTCATAACAAGGCTGTGGGGAAGCAGGGGAGGTAAGTACAGAATTTTATCAGGCAGCCTGGGCACATTTACTGAACAAAAAAAGTTTTGTTGAATAACCCATTTAAATGGTTATTGCCATCATGTAAAAAAATACGGGCTACACCTCTGTACCAGTCTCAGTTTCATATACTGAGCAGGACTGAAGAGGTAATAAGAAGGAAGCAATAATCGGAAGAGACAGGAAGAGCAATTAAAGTTTTTTCTGGCAGATGTCTGATACACAGGAAATGTTTAGTCAGCACTAAACTTGTACATTTCATTTATGTATTCTCACTTTTTGCCTGTAGTGTTCCCTTAATTTTGGATTAATTCCAAATTCTTACGTTCCTTCTCCGTCACATTCCATTGAAGCATATACAGTGGTGACAGAACGTTTTTTTTTTTCCTTCTAATTTTAGTCATTTAATTTAGAATTTTTTTTTTTTAAAGTTGCCACTTGGTAACTAAGTTCTCATGAGGTTAAAATGTGTTTCTATTTTAATATTGCAAATGTCTATGTATCCTGCGGGTACGAACTGTTAAGGCAATGCTTAATGCTTTTAGGATGTCTTCTATTCAATAGCATTAGAGGTCCTAAGAACCTGGTACATATGGGAATATATAGCATTACTACAGTCTTCAATTCTACATTATATGATCAGGTAATCATTGGTTTGTATACATTGCATATATATTAAAGCAACAGACATGTCATGCTCAGAAATTGTTAGACAGTACTTCATTCTACCTCGTCTAGCAAATTGACTTCAAGTCCAGGACATTGGAAAACACTGGGAAATCCAGCACTCTGTGCGTCAGCAGCACTGTCCCTGGTCATCCCTTCTGCCATGATGTCAAATGTAACTGCCTAATTATAGGATCATCTGATTATGTCAGTATATATTGAGATGCTGTATAGTCAATATGTTAAAGGGTCAGTAAACCTAAAGTAAATTTTTTATTTTTTAATGCCCGGTTGAATATATTGCTGCCTAGACTGACTATAGTGTACTTGTACTCTATGGACTGATAAGCATACAAATTGTGAAAATCTGGCAAATAGACTAAACAAAAACAAAAAGCATGCCATTGGTGTGTGAATATTTTCTAATGACAATAATACCTTTTAGGGGGTGGGAAACAAAAAGAAGCAAGTGAAAAGTCAGTTCTTGAAATTTATATGTTGGAAGGAGGAAAATGGGCAAGAATAAGGATCTGAGCTACTTTAACAAGGATGAAATTGTGATGGCTAACAACTGGGCCAGAGGAGTAAGAGGAGAAAGATGACCAGTAAAGTAGTGAAAGGGAACGTTTACACATGCATATTTTTGCTGCAGATCTGCTGCAGATTTTGCTGCCCATAGTCTTCAATAGGTAATAAAAACTGTTACAGCTAATCTGCAGCAGAAAATATGCATGTGTGAACGCACCCAAATGATCATCAGTGCCCAAGACTTGTTGATGCATGGGTTGAGGGAAGACTAGCCCATCTGGTTGGAAAACGCTGATTATCTCATGGGGGTACATATCTATATTGGAAGCTTAAAGGGTACTCCGCTGCTTAGCGTTTAAAACAAACTGTTCCGAATGCTGGAGCCGGCGCCGGGAGCTCGTGACGTCATAGCCCCACCCCCTTATGACGTCACGAGCTCCCGGCTCCGGCTCCAGCATTCGGAACAGTTTGTTCCAAACGCTGAGCAGTGGAGTACCCCTTTAACCTTTGCATACTTTGTGTTTTAGGTTCACATTCAGGGCTTGTTTTAATAAGGAGATAGGGACTTAATGATAGCAATCTACCACTAATGTTTGATCTGAGACAAGTAATAAAGCTTTGTCTTCCAACAGTTTGCAAAGAATTTTGTTGAATTTGGTATATTTTCTGTAGCCTATGCAACATCCCTACATGCACCATTTACACCGATTTTCTTGTTAGGTCTTATTCACACACAGTAAAAAAAAAAACAGCCATATTTTATTTCTGGGCATTTTTCATTCATAAACATAAAAAAATGGCTGATAATTTTTTTCAAAAAAAGTTGAAAAAACGTCAAAATTTCTTTACTATGTGTGTGAATTCACCACATTCTTAAAGGGGTATTCCAGGCCAAAACTTTTTTCTATACATCAACTGGCTCCGGAAAGTTAAACAGATTTGTAAATTACTTCTATTAAAAAATCTTAATCCTTCCAATAGTTATTAGCTTCTGAAATTGAGTTGTTGTTTTCTGTCTAACTGCTCTCTGATGGCTGTGCAGTTATTATGGGGATATTCTCCCATCATGCACAGTTCCCGGGACGTGACATCATCATTGAGCAATTAGACAGAAAACTTCAGAAGCTAATAACTATTGGAAGGATTAAGATTTTTTAATAGAAGTAATTTACAAATCTGTTTAACTTTCCGGAGCCAGTTGAAATGTCCCTTTAACTTGCAACCTGGCATCTATTGAAAATTAAAAAGAAAGGTAAGAATAATAAAAATAAAAACAGACAAAAGTCTTATTATTATCCAACTGATGGGAGAACAGATATAAAACTAGGGCTGTGGGCCGGGCACTGTAACCAGAGGGACTAACTCCTCTTTGCATCTAGCTAAGTTTAGGATTGAGTTAATAGGAGTTACAGGGCCTCTTTCCATCAAGCCAAATTTTATATATGTCTCCTCCTTTATATCGATTTCTCAATGGGACAATGGAGCGGTGGTACTGACATGTGTTTCCTGATGTAATACTCTAATAGTAGACTATATATTTTTCCCCTACAGGGCTGAATCTATAATATAATGCTATGGAGGCACATGCCTAGGGCTGCACTCTTTTGGGGGCACCTTTCCCCAGCATTGTATTCAGTTTTTAGGTCTACCAGCCATATTTACCCAATCAAAAACATGGGGTAGGGTATTTGGCCAAAGTAGAATAAACATGCAGGGTACTAATCTGGGGCAATAGACTATGGCAGCACGAAGTGTATACATGACCTTGTGCATCTAATGTACATGATGAATAGGGTATCAGTTAAAGAAACTATACTAAATTATATAATTTTATACATTATTAATGTTCAATGGAAGTCAATGAAATGCTGGTGAGAACTGAGTTCTATACATTAAACTGTATAAGGATTTCCCCTATCATCACAGATGGATACTAAGGACCAGCACAGATGTCTGTACCATGCGTAGCCCCTCTTCCTTGCCCTGGGGGCATCTTTACACTTTCAATCTCCCCCAGCAGGGAAGCTGATTACTTTTATATTTATATACAATGATAATTTGTACAGAAGTATATACAAAGAATGCTTCATTGCTTTTCACTGTTGAATGTAGTCGCTGTGACATTTCGCTGTCACTTGTCAACCATCGCATTTTGATCCACTGGAAAAGTATAAAAATGTGTAATAGGAGTTTGTTGGTACAATGACTTTCCATGTCTATGGTGGAAATCCTGGGAGAGATTTTGAACTGTAGACTGAAAGAAATACCAGCAATGTAAAAGATCCTGAGGGTTAGTTGTATATGGAAATATCCTACAGTCAGAAGCTTGAGTTTACATCATGTTAAGCTTACGCCACATGGTCACCTGAGGACATTTGGAACAATGTAGTGTAGTTCTATCCATTCTCAAGACAGAATCCACTGGAATAGTCATTGGCCCGTGAGGTGAAGGATGGGTGACTCCTTCACCATACCTGTTGCATATCGAGAGTAATGATTGACCAGAAGCACTTCATACATAGGGTGGTCGTCATTAGAAAGCATTATAAAGATCCTAAGAAAAGCATGCAGCCAAAAGTCCCACCAGTGTCAATGGTATGTACAATGATGAGGTTCATAATTCTGCCAGTCCATTGGAAAGTAGATTAACAGCAGTCCTCTGTGGGAGAAATTGTGGAGGGTCTGAAGTCACCAGAGGAGCAGAGTGGGCAAGCTCACTGAAGCGCACTGACTTTACTTCACCTGCAAACGGAAAAAAAGAACTTTAGTATTTAAGAACAAAGTTGCTGAAATTTGTAAATATCATATATTATGTTAGCGTTATGTTAGTGTCCAGGTAATTTTGTAAGCTGAACTGATATCTAAGCCAATAAAGTAAGTAAAGGTGCCTACACACCTTACACTAAAGTCGGCCACACGCTAACGGCTTCGGCTCCAACAAGTTCAGCCTACTGTTTAGGATAGGGTCAAACATAGGTTATACGCAGCCTATTTCATGCTGTGGAAAATCTGCTGCACAGTGGGAAATACGTTGCGTATTCTCCTATGAGCAGACACACAGGGCTATCCAGTGCCAGCCCTGTGTGTTCAGTGAGGTTTGGAGGCGAGACAAGCATGCCCAAGTGACTGTAATGCGTGACTCCAAACCTCACTGCACACACAGGGCTGCCGTTGGGTAGCCCTGTGTGTCTGCTCATAGGAGAATATGCAGTGGATTTTGCCCAACATCAAATGTGCTTCATATACGCTACATGTGACCCTACTTTAACCTCTTAAGGAGTTAGGACGTATGAGTACGTCCTAAGTCCGGTACCTGCGGCCCCGATCGTTCGGCCACGCGCTATTAACCCTTCCGATGCGGCGCTCAAAGCTGAGCACCGCATCGAAAGTGAAACTAAATGCTTCCCGGCTGCTCTGTCGGGCTGATCGGGGTCATCGTGATAAAATCGCGAGGCCCCGATCAGCTACCCGGAGTGAAGAAGGTCTCTTACCTTCTCTGGCGGCGTCAGGGCTCCGATTGATTACTCCCAGCCTGAGTTACAGGCTGGAGCAATCAATCACCGATTTCACTGATTGTTGCCATGCAATGGCAAGGCAGCAGTCTGTGAATGAAATCAGCCATTGCAAGCTGATAGGTCGCACCTTTCAGCTTGCAAAAAAAAAAAGAGTAAAAAAAAAGTTAACCCTTTCAGGTATTCCCTTCTGAATTAAAAGTTTGAATCCCCCGGCATTTCCTAGTAACAAAATAAAACAGTGTAAATAAAAATACACATATGTGGTATCACCTTGTGCGGAAATGTCCGAATTATAAAAATATACCGCTTTTTACACTGCACGTTTAATGGCGTACACGCAAAAAAAATCAAAAGTCCAAAATAGCGCATTTTTGATCACTTTTTATACCACAAAAAAGTTAATAAAAAGGGATCAAAAAGTCTGATTAGAACAAAAATGGTACCGCTAAAAACTTCAGATCACGGCGCAAAAGATGAGCCCTCATAGCCCCCTGAACGCAGAAAAATAAAAAAGTTATAGGGCTCATAGAATGACAATTTTAAAGGTATAAATTTTCCTGCATGTACTTATGATTTTTTTCTGAAGTAATGCACAATCAAACCTATACAATTAGGGTATAATTTTAACCGTATGGACCTACAGAATAAAGATAAGGTGTCACTTTTACCGAAAAATGGACTGCGTAGAAACGGAAGCCCCCAAAATTTACTAAATGGCATCTTTTCTTCAAGTTTGTCGCACAATGAATTTTTTTTCCGTTTCGCCGTGGATTTTTCAGTTAAAATGACTTATGTCACTGTAAATAGAATTGGTGGCGCAAAAAATAAGCCATAATACAGATTTTTAGGTGTAAAATTTAAAGGGTTATGATTTTTTAAAGCAAGGAGGAAGAAACGAAAATGCAAAAACGTGAAATCACTCAGTCCTTAAGGGGTTAAAGTGTATTACAGTCTCCCGACTCTCCACCAACAGATCATGTAGGTAGAGGGAAGGATGTTGGATTTTTACCACCTGATCCTATTGTTCTGGGAGAGATAAGCCAGCACCAGAACTGTTTGGCTATGGCTTGCCCTCCCATAGAGAACACATGAATGTTAAAGGGAATGTGTCACCATTTTATTTTTTTTCAATAAATAAAATGATTCTATCAAGATAAAACATTTTATTTATGAAATTAGTTTTAGGACAATGTAGTTTTAATGTTATTTATTAATAAAGTGTGTACTGGGGGCTGCCATTACTATAGCCTCTTTGTGGGACTCCTTACATGTCCTGGTCCAACCTACCGAAGAAGAAGGGCGGAAGTGAGCCCAGCCAGGCTTCAGCTGACGTTGCGCCTGCTGGGCCACTTCCCCTTCCTCTCTCACAGAGGGCAGCAAACTGAGCAACAAAGAAGGGACTGATAAAGGTAGAAAAAGGGGTTTTAGAAAAAAAATGGTAGGATTAGAGTCAAGAAGAGTCAGGAACAGATGGGGGGGGGATTAGGGACAGATGAGTTCATGATAGGTACTCTTTAAGACTGAGAGTGTCTCATAGAAAAGTATTGACTGCTTACTGCACATGTGCATAGCACAGACTAGGTGAAACAAAAGGTAGAGCCAGCACCTTTTTCTTGAAGTCCCTGAGGAGCAGTGACCTACCTAGAGACATCTAGTCTAATTTTTACCACTCTTCAGACATCAACAAAATGGTGACAGTGGAATTGAAAAAAACTACAAAAACCCTTCCCCCTCTCCTTTTGCACATAGATGGAGGAAGATAGATGGGCAAGGTAAAATTTTCATCAGCCAGACAAGTTCTTTGCTTTCACCAGATTCCTCATGTTAGCTCCCTCTGCTGGTCAACAGTGGGAGAGTTATTATTTAATGTTTCATATTTTGTGACAAGTAAATTTTTTAAAAACATTTCCAAAAATATATGAAAAAAAATTGAACAAATTATTTAACCTCTAAAAATAATCACATTTGGTGACAGATTACCCTTAAGTCAAGCTAAAGGTTCATGTGCATGAGAAGGTCAGGATTTATCTATTGCCCAAATTAACATCTATTGAAAGTGTATGGCTGCCATTACAAAGATTTAGTGACATTTTTCAAAACCTATGCAGAGGAAAAGTTAACCAGTTACCTATAACAACCAATCATATTGCTTCTTTTATATTTCAGAGGCCTTTAAAAATAAATAAATAAATAAACAATCTGATTGGTTGATTTTTCTCTGTACAGGTTTTGATAAATCTCCTTACTGACCTTAGTGATGTTTACAGTTGGACAAGTTTACAAAATATCTCTCACCACTATTAAAGGGGTACTCCAGTGGAAAACTTTTTTTTTTTTAAATCAACTGGTGCCAGAAAGTTTAACAGATTTGTAAATGACATCTATTAAAAAAAATCGTAATCCTTCCAGTACTTATTAGCTGCTGAATACTACAGAGCAAATTATTTTCTTTTTGGAACACAGTGCTCTCTGCTGACATCTCTGTCAATTTTAGGAACTGTCCAGAGCAGCATATGTTTTCTATGGGGATTTTCTCCTACTATGGACAGTTCTTAAAATGGACAGAGGTGTCAGCAGAGAGCACTGTGGTCATGATATCAGCAGAGAGCTCTGTATTCCAAAAATAAAATAATTTCCTCTGTAGTATTCAGCAGCTAATAAGTACTGGAAGGATTAAGATGTTTTAAGATAAGTAATTTACAAATCTGTTTAACTTTCTGGCACCAGTTGATTTAAAAAAAAAAAGTTTTACATTGGAGTACCCCTTTAAGCTGACAGGTTTAGGAGCCCAGTGTAACTGACAGCTATTTTTCTATGCAGGCTCACACAGGGAAGGCTGTGACACCACCCACACACTGGCCCTCATTTATCAAAAAAGTCGGGTTGGTTTTTTGGGGGGCTTTTAACCCGACCATCTTTTTCCCTATCAATTTATTAATTTGTCGCAAGCGTTGTCGCTGTCGGATTTTTTTGGGCGCAGTCCAAAAATTTGGGAAATGGCAAACACTTTTTCCCACTGCTTGAAGCAGTGGGAAAAAAAGGACACTGAAACCCTAAAATTCGGGTCGGGTTTCTTATTAAATCAGTGGGAAACCAAGGTTTTGGTCGGGAAACACCCCTTTTTAGGCTTTCAAAATCCCTGAGTCGGGTTCGTAGGAAAGGCTTGTCGCAGTTTGTCGCACAATGTCTGCGCCTTGTCGCAGACATCTTGCGCCAAAAAAAAAGAAACAACAAAAACTGTTGGGTTTCCAATGATAAATGAGGGCCACTGTTTCGAGTGGACACACCACACACTGTTTCTAGTGGTCTGTTGCTTTATCCTATACATATACAGTGGGGATCAAAAGTTTGGGCACCCCAGTAAAAATTTGTATTAATGTGCATGAAGAAGCCAAGGAAAGATGGAAAAATCTCCAAAAGGCATCAAATTACAGAGTAGACATTATTATAATATGTCAACTAAACTTAGATTTTATTTCCATCATTTACACTTTCAAAATAACAGAAAACAAAAAAATAGCGCCTGCAAAAGTTTTGACACCCTGCAGAGTTAATATATTGTACTGCCCCCTTTGGCAAGTATCACAGCTTATAAATGCTTTTTGTAGCCAGCCAAGAGTCTTTCAATTCTTGTTTGAGGTATCTTTGCCCATTCTTCCTTACAAAAGTCTTCCAGCTCTTTGAAATTTCTGGGCTGTCTGTCACGCACTGCTCTTTTAAGGTCTATCCATAGATTTTCAATTATGTTGAGGTCAGGAGATTGTGAAGGCCATGGCAAAACCTTCAGTTTACGCCTCTTGATGTAATCCCCCGTGGATTTCGAGGTGTGTTTAGGATCATTATCCATTTGTAGAAGCCATCCTCTCTTTAACTTCAGCTTTTTCACAGATGGCATCAAGTTAGCATCCAAAATTTGCCAAAATGTTATTGAATCCATTTTTCCTTCTACTCGTGAGATGCTCCCTGTGCCACTGGCTGCAATACAACCTCAAAGCATAATTGATCCACCCCCATGCTTAACAATTGGACAGAGGTTATTTTCATTACATTCTGTTCCCCTTCTTCTCCAAACATACCTTTGCTCATCCCGGCCAAAAAGGTCAATTTTAACCTCACCGGTCCACAGAACTTGTTTCCAAAATGCATCAGGCTTGTTCAAACACAGATTTTTGTGGTGAGGACGTAGAAGAGGTTTTCTTCTGATGACTCTTCCATGAAGACCGTATTTGTATAAGTATCTCTTGATAGTGGAATAGTGTACCACAACTCCAGTGTCTGCCAGATCTTTCTGGAGGGATTGTGAGGTCAAACGTGGGTTTTGAACTGTTTTTCTCACAATCCTGCGAGCTGTTCTCTCTGATATTTTTCTTGGTCTTCCAGATCTTGCTTTAACTTCCACTGTTCCTGATGACTGCCATTTCTCAATTACATTCCAAACAGAGGATATTGACATCTGAAAATATTTTGCTCTCTTCCTATAGCCTTCTCCAGCTTTGTGAGCGTCAACTATTTTCAGTTTCAGATTTCAAGACAACTGCTTAGAAGTGTAAATGATGGAAATAAAATCTAACTTTTGTTGACATATTATAAGAATGTCTAATCTGTAATTTGATGCCTTTTGGAGATTTTTCCATCTTTCCTTGGCTTCTTTACGCACATTAATACACATTTTTATCTGGGGTGCCCAAACTTTTGATCCCCACTGTAGCAGGATTGGAGAATTTACTTGCTAAAGAAGCAGCAATAAAAAAGGCCCCACCCAATATTGACTTAAAGATTTCTTCCTATTACTGTGCATTGGGATAAACCTGCCAATCTAAAGCGAGAAGGCAGGGCCAGCAACTTCTCAAGAATAATGTGACAGCTCTCCTGCAGTTCGCCTTTATGGCTCTATATATTGAAATAAGCAACAGACCACTGGAAACCGCGCATGACTGTGCTATGTTATGATGACCTCAGCGAGGACAGTATAATTAAACTGAAAGTTTCCCTTTAAGTATACATGCAAACATTAATACCAAAGATGTTTAATACCATGTATCCTAGTTAAGATATGTTATATAATCATGAATCTTCATGATCCAACATCTTGCAAAAGAACAAAAATAAAACCACAGATTGTCCAATGGCAGTCAGCAAAGAACTACTCAGGTTTTACATTTTTATCTTGCACATAAAGTCTTATGACAGTTCTATCTTGACTTTTATCTAAGATTTATCTAAGATTCATAGTAATTTATTTCTTCTTGAGAGAGTGGAGACAAATAATTGACAAGTGAAACTCTAAATAATCCAACAATGTGTACGCAGTTACCAGGGAATGGACATGAGGTCTAAAGAACCTGCTATAATGAGACAAGATCATCATTCATATACCTCATGGCCACTTTTGATAGCTTCTTATGTCACCAAAGAGAACATCTGTCCATGGGGTTAAGAACAGTGCATTTTCTTACTCATCAACAGATACAGGTGTTCCAACAGGGGAACCAAAAAGAACCCTTGACCATCAAACAAGTTGCCATTGTTGCCAGGTACTGACCACTATGTCAGTGGATGGCAGTGTAGTGACTAGACACTATCCTACTAAGCTGCTACAACTTGCCCAAAGGCCACTTGCCTACAAACACAGTGGGCCTCATTTACTTAGATTGTCGGGTTTTTACTAGTTGGAAAAGTTGTTTCAGACATGCAGGATTCCTCTCTATTTACTTTTGGGAAAAGACGGGAACATTTTCTGACCAGCTTTTTCTAGGTCCATTTTTCCAGCCATTTACCCGACCGCGCCCCCTTTTACGGCAGACCACGCCCCTTTTTCGGGTTTGTCGGATTTTTAAGGCGCAGACTGTCGCACACTGGCGCAGACATGTTTCAGACATGTGTCAGGCAAAATCAACAGACAAAAACTGGTCGGTTTCAGCTTAGTAAATGAGGCCCAGTGTGTTCTACCACTAGTTAGTAGGAAATAAATAATTTACAAATATTTCAGAATTCTGAATATTAGGCCCTCGTTGGGTAAAAAGGTCAGAAATATAACTTAATTTAAAAATAAGCACAGACATATACCTGGTTAGTAGTCAATATGTAAGCAGAAATGTTATAGCACCAAATAGTTCACGGAAAACTAAATGATCAGGTCCCACTTTAACCTTAACTGATATCAGTCTTCTTCTCCCTATAGTCCTAAACATTATTGATTCAGCTGCTTCCCTAGAGAATACCAAACAGATTCCTTGCCTAAACAATATCCAGTCATTTACTGTAATCAATACATTCAGCTCATAACCTTCTATAGCATATTCTCACTCCATATAAAATATTAACAATTGAAGATTGAGAGGTCCTCCCCATCCATGCAGTTAGTGACAAAATTTTGACTTTTTAGTCGTCTGACATTTACCATTTACCAATTAAGTTTAATATTGCCCAGTCATTCTTAAATGTACATACTGCTATAGGTGTATTAGAATTCTAAATATGCTGCTTGAACCTGGGGTTATGAGAATGCTGTCCTAGTGTTGGACAATGTTTGTAAGGCTTGGTATTCATAGATGGCATGATATTGGCATCTCATCTGAAAGAAATCACCTTGAATATAATTTTGGAACTTGACTTTTGAAAAAGGCTTAATGGAATTGGAAAGAGTTCAGCGTCAGGTGACAATGTTAATAAATGGGATTGGATTATAAAGAATCAGTACTACCCTAGAAAAAATGATGTCACCGAGGTGACTACTGACTACTCTGTTCTGTAAAAATATACCCAAGGACAGTACAATTATGTTCCTGCTGAGAAACCAGAGTTTCAGATTGTTTAATCTACAAAATACCACTAAAGAAATAATGCTAAAGAACACCAAGATTTTTGTCCAAGACATAAAACAGCTTGATTGGATGACCTATCTCCCTTATTGACGTCGCCTCACCCCAGTGTACAGTCATCAATATGAGCTACCAGGAAACTATTAAATTGCGTGAAGTTAAAGGATCTGGTCAACTCAGGGCCGCCAATATGGCTGCAGCATCTACAAGAATATAAGATTCCCACTGATCTCCACAGTGAAAGCTAACGGGATCCTAAAGGAAGTAGCCATATTATCTCTATTGGGGCAGACTAATTTCAACCAAGTAGAATGTCTTGCCTTTTTTATTAAATAAATCCTAGATTTACATTTTATGTATTATAAGGAAAAATCTCATCATAGACAACAGAGGTGTAAATGCATAAACCTCTCATAGCTGGTGTCATAAATGACTCTTATTCAGGGTTGCCAACTGTCCAAAAAGAACTAGACAGTGTGTAAAAATAAAAGCTTTGTTTTCATTGTCTTAAACAATTTTTTTGACATATCTGTTTGTGTTTTTTTTTTTTTTTTCAAGCTATAAGATCATGTACAAGTTATTATTATTGTAACCATCCCCATTTGGCAAGGTTTCCAAACAGGTTTTTTTCTGGTGTCTTTTGGGAAACTGTCACTACAGTTTTTTGAGTCAAAGTCAGAAGTGGAACCAGCAGGAAGGAGAAGTATCAGACCTTCCTTTATATTTCCCATTCCTTTTGAATACACTTCTGGCTTTGGCTCAAGAACTGCAATGGCAGTATTCCAAGAAATGCCAGAAGAAAACCTGTGTGGAAACCTTGCCTTTTGCAAATCACAGAAAATGCTCTAAATATTTCCATAAAAATGCTCTGAGCACAAGTCATACAGCACTTCATTTTTTAGAATGTATTATCCCTTTCTAATATGTCCATAAAAAAAATTGTCTGTGATTTTGGAAAAGTTGTCTAGAAAAATATCAGGTTAGCAACCCTGCTCTCAATGTGTTAATCCCAATGCATGGTATGATATCAAAAGACAGGTCGTCAGTTGGTTAGTGTGGAACAAGCAATGTTAAGGGTCTCCTATGGGAGATGAGTCCCTAACCTACTAATGTCTATGGCAAATGACCCTTTAGGTTATTTACTGGTCAAGATAGAATACAAAACATTGATTAAAGGGGTTCTCCGGTGCTTAGACATCTTATCCCCTATCCAAAGGATAGGGGATAAGATGCCTGATCACGGGAGTCCCGCCGCTGGGGACCCCCGGGATCTTGCACGCGGCACCCCGTTTGTAATCAGTCCCCGGAGCGTGTTCGCTCCAGGTCTGATTACCGACGACCACAAGGCCGGCAAGGCACTGGAGAACCCCTTTAAAAAAAAATGTTACCCTCCCCCTTTCAAAATTGTCTACAAATCAATATTCACACAATATTTTATATTCAGTGCTTTTTTAACAATACTTTTTGCTTGAGCCCCCGCCCTTCCAACCTGGGATACTTTTATCGAGACACAGGGACGTAGTCTGTAGCTTCTGGGCCCCAATGCAAAATATGCAACAGGGCCCCATGTGCCAATTACAATACTGGTTTCTTAAAGGGCAGATGGGTTTTGGGTCACCCTTAGGCATCAGGGCCCTGGTGGGACCTCTGCACCCCCAACAGCCAAGTTACAGTTCTAGTGCATGCAACCTCTAGCTTAAGCGATTACTTAAGTAAAAATAATGAAAACCAAGCCACGCTAATGGACTAATCATTTGGGCACTGGAGCAGTGTCCAGGGGCCATAGGGCCCAAAACTCTTTGGTTAGTTAGCACACTACTTAAAGTGCAAGACCAAAAAACAAAGCAGGAAATGCAAGTGTATCAATACTGTAGGGGATGGCTATAGGTCTATGATTTCGCAACAAGCTCAGATCACTCTCATTCTGCTCAAATTTTGTATGTTGGTTTATTGTTTTAAATGAATTCATAAATTTCCCTGATATAAAGAGAAACAAAATACCCAGCTCCAGAGTAATAGTTCTGGCTCTTCAAAATCCATCAGAACTATTACAAGTTGGGAAGTAACAGCAATACATATGGTTACATTCAGAAAGTGGTTTGTTTTCACTTTTTTCAAGCTATAAAAAGTGAGTAGCATAAAAGGTTATAACCTTGTGGTCCCTACAAGTCTGAAGAGGTTAATTTTGGGTCTGGTGTCACTTGTAAGGTCACGGCAGATAGGATAGATGGTTCTGTAGATAGAGAGGCTCAACCATCCTCACCCCTGGGGAAGGTGATACACAGGGTCAGCTGGGAGCACAGCTTGTAAACTCAGTATGTGGCTATATTTTTCAGTGCCGCTTCCTTAACCTCCAGTTCGTTATTCTATCCTATCCCAACTCTGCTGCCTCTCCTGACGTACTTAGCACTGTAACTCACTCTGAAAATGACCTCTCCAAAATAGTATCTCAGTGCTAGATTCAAGAGCATTACGTAAAGCCTTCACCTGCCAGCAACATGAGCAGCAGGAGTTCACAGAGATGGAGATGTTCCTTCTGAAACATTAAATCTGTCATTATCATTTGCACAGCTTAAAGAACATTTCCACTTAAAATCACCTAAAGGAACCAACAAATAAGATTTATTTTCTATCAAGCTGTTAAATTTCTATTAAACCTCTCCCCAACCCAATAGTATATCTGCTTCCTTTCAAAGGGCCCCCACCTAAAATACTGGTGTCTTGTTTTATGGCAGGTGGACGTTTAGTTATCTTAAAGGAGATCTCCAGCGAAAATTTACTTATCCTCTATCCACAATGTAAGGGATAAGCAGCTCATCGCGGGGGTTTGACAGCACTGAAAAAGACCCGAGTCTAGCACTTGGTCATCAGCGGCGCTCCTATAGTAATGAATGGAATGCATGATGTCTACCAGTAGACAACACGTGCCCCTCACTAAGAGAGCCAGAGTTCTCCTTTAAGGCTCCAGCGCCCTTTGCTACTTCTACTACTGCACCAGTGATATCTACACCTAGGCATCAATATATCTCCTATTTCCTTACCTTCCATAATTTGGTGGATTTGTTTTTTTAGAGAGCAAAAAAGGCTTGAAAAAAATAATATTTGGTTGCCACCCAAAGAAACTTTGCTAACTTACTTGGCTGTTTGTCTAATTTCTATAAAATGTGAAGATGAGAACCATGTGAACGGTCACCTCTCCATTCTGCATCAAGTCACTGCTGGTCACCTTAGCTTTATGAACAAAGGTATGGGGAAGTTGGTTTTAAATCCTCTTTATAGGAGTTCTTTTATGAAGACAACTTCTGTCTGATGCAACTATCACCTAGAATAGACTTGGGAAGCTGCACACACTGTGCACTAGGGCTTCACAAGCTTATTTTAGAAATACCTGCATAGATAAGTCAGGCTGCTGTATACCCACAAATAACTCCTTTGTAATTTCTTTTGGTGTTGGTGCAAAAGTTAGAGAGGTGGGATCCGGGGTCCACTATGCTCCGGAGCTGCACCACCTCTCTCTGCTTACACTGCACGGTTGATTGATTCACAGGCTGGCCCTATGTAGTTCTCCGGCCGTTAAAAAACTGCGCAAAGTGCACTGTGTGCGCAGCTTCACAAGCCAATTCTAGGTGACAATTGCACTTTAAGTTCAGAAGCCCATTATAAGGCTATGTTCACACAGTTTTTTTCAGGCATATTTTATACAAAATATATGCATTCCATAAAATAGTGTCCGTTTATGCAAAATGATTGTGCTCTATATAAGTTTATGGGAAAGTGGTTGCCTGTACACACAGTTTAAAAAAAGAAAAAGCAAACATATTTTTTGCATCTGTAAAAATAAGTGACATGTTTACACAAAAAGAGTGTGCTGTTTATTAAAAAAAAAAAAAAAAAAAAGTATTGCTATTTTACAAAATAAATCTGTTTTAGAAACCCTCAAATTCCTCCGAACTTTAGCAGCGCTGCTACTTTGGTGTTTCTCAGCGGACCTGTTGTGATGATTAGAGATTTGGCAAATCGGACTTTATTTGCGGCAAATCTCTATTAAAAACGGCTATTTCTGGCCTACAGAGAGACTCAATGTAGAACACTTTGCCATGCTGTAATACGCATAGGGTGTATGCTGGGTTAGTGAAATAAAACTGTTATTCAGTATGACGTGCAGTTTAGAGGCGTATCTATAAGAATCACTGTCGCAGGGTGGCACAATGACAGTGCCTGGAGGTGGTATCAGTGTGAGGAGACCATATAGTGGCTGAATGGCACAGCGTGGAGGTGGCTGCAGCATGAGGAGACCATATAGTGCCTGAATGACACAGCATGGAGGTGGCAGCAGCATGAGGAGATCATATAGTGACTGAATGACACAGCCTGGAGGTGGCGGCAGCATTAGGAGACCATCTAGTGGCTGAATAACCCAGCCTGGAGGTGATAACAGCTTGACAAGACCATAGGGCCTCACAAATAAAAGATTACATTTTTTTTTTACATTTAAATTGAAGATTTCAAATACATGAACCTAAAAAGTTTTATTTAATATGCCAGCAGCATGAAGAGACCACATGGCGGTACAGTGACACAGCCTGGAGGCAGCAGGAGCATGGGGAGACCATATAGTGGATGAATGACACAGTTGTACATCACGTAGATGTAAGTACATTGTATGCACTTATGAGGGGAGTACAATACGCTCCACTACGCTTAAAACAGTATTTGTCTACAACAGCAGCAGGTGTGTACTTTTGGCTGGCCTTTCACTGTAACTAGGCCCTTAAGACTTTAACAGGAACAAAATGGTACACCACTTAGATGTAAGCATGGGTTACACTTAAGAGAGGACAATACACTCCGCTACTCACCCAGTATTAGGCACTAATAGCAGGTGATTGTGACTTTTAGTGCTCTGCTTACCCTAACTGGCTGGCTACTATTAGCTTTTCAGTTGTTGTACACACCAGTGCTGCAGCACACAGTCTCTGTGTAATACACCCAAAATTGCACTTTCTCTCTCAATCTCTCTCCTTTCCCTATCAGTGCTTCTAGGATGGATTTGGGCTTGAGGGGAATCACTGCTGTAAAAATGCTTTTCTGTGAAACACACTGCTCTCTGTCCCTCTCTGCAATAGAATGCTGATGTGACTGGGAGGTGAATCGTTGCTGTAGAAATCGTTTTCTGTGCATCACACACTGCTCTCTGTCCCTCTCTGCAATAGAATGCTGATGTTACTAGCAGGTGAATCGCTGGTGTAAAAATGCTTTTCTCTGCAACACACTGCTCTCTGTCCCTCTCTCTCTGCAATAGAATGCTGATGTGAGTGGCTGCAAGATGGCTGCCGATTATATAGGGCTGTGACATCACAGGGGTGGCTGGCTGCTGATAGGTTGGGATTCAGGGTCATCCCACCTACCCTTTTTCCCGCCTTCCCAGCATTCGTTATCCCATGTCCTGACATGTGGAGCCGCCATCTTAGATGCCCTGGAGATTGGGCTGCACTAAATGGAGTTTAATCAAGCGATTAGTGTGATCGAATCACAGCAATATTCACATTTGTTGCAAAGCTAATTTTTCCTGAAATTCGTAACAAATTTGGATTCGTCAGATTAGATTTGCTCATTCCTAGTGATGATGTCACATATAATAACACTGCAGCCAATCACAAGCATGTACGGCACAGGACTGCTGAGGTAATTGTTTCATTGTAGTCATGTGATTATTATGTGTGACGTCATCGCTGCAGGCACATCAGGGGATACTATACTGCCTTTGAAACTGTGAATTTTGTGGGGATTAAAATTTGTTATTTAATAGGCTTGTTCCATGTACTGGGCTCATGTACATGGCAGAGCCCAGTACATGGATCCTCTACGAAGGACATTAGGCTGTACCACTCCTAAGTATAGAGCTGTACAGCCTCCATACAGTGTCATCCCGGTCGACTCCATCCGAGTCTGTATATACAGAGATGTTCTCCTCTAAAAGCAATGCCTGTGGGGGGGGGGAGAATACCTTCACACATAGAAAGTCTGATTTAGGCTGGGTTCCCATTACGTTTCCCCCCAATACGGGAGCGCATACGGCAGGGGAGAGCTAAAAACTTGCGCTCCCGTATGCCTTTCTATGCGCTCCTGTATGTAATTAATTTCAATGAGCCGACCGCAGTTAAATGTTCGGCCTGGTCGGCTCATTTTTGCCCCGTATGCGCTTTTTCCCGGCACCTTAAACCGTGGTCGGCCACGGTTTGAGGTCTGGTTTTACAGGGCAAAAATGAGCCGACCGGACCGAACGTTTCACTGCGGCCGGCTCATTGAAATTAATTACATACAGGAGGGCATAGAAAGGCATACGGGAACGCAAGTTTTTAGCTCTCCCCTGCCGTATGGGCTCCAGTATGGGGGAAAACGTAATGGGAACCCACTCTTAGCTTGCCAGATCAGTATTCCTCTATATGAAATCAGAGGCATTCATGCACCTCTATAGAAGTCCTAGTATAGCTCTGCACTAAATAATCAGACAGCAAGACATGGCTAAGTTTAGGTAAGATCACTGTCTGCAGCCAAAGCTACTAGGGAACCACAACCTGATGTCTTGGGTGACAGCTGCCTGTGGCTCTTCGTCTTCTCTTTTCCTCTAAGAAAACTACAACGACCAGCGTGTCCTGACAACTGTCGCTAGTTTTAGAGTCACAGGTTACTGACCCCTGTCATACTGTTTGCGTATGAGTACAGATATGTGTTATTAGGATATTTATTAATGTAGATAATATCCTGATTAATATTGTTTCATGCAACAAAATATAAGGACTATAAATAAATAAAAAATACTATATAGAATTAAGAATTAGTATTATTTCTCCCCAAAAGTCTTGAGCTCTTATAATGCACTGGGGTGTTGTTTTTTTCCTACACTTTTGACATAATGCAGTTCTATTTACTTCTGCTTACCAACAAGTGCACTTTAACTTACCAAATAGCATCCCTAATGGATCAGCATACATTAGTTATTATACAACTAAGTTCTATGGACTATAATGGAATGGAGTTGGGTGTACAGGGCCCAGTGGCACTGCTGGTCAATAGCTTCTGCTTTTCCTGACTTTAAGAGGTTAAAATAAAGTGATGGCATTGAATTAACCTTAAATACAGCTAGGTGCTTAATATTGCTTCCACTTGCTGTGCAGTTAAATGTAATGTATTTTTCTCTGTTATCAGCCACTAGCTGAGTACCCGGCGTTGCCCGGTTTTTCCTTCCTAATCCTTGTTTGGGAGGAAAATCCACAAAGGAGGAAGCTTTTGACTTTATACCCTGTCCTCATATATTGTTGTCATATCCCGTCTTCATATCCCGTCCTCATATCCCGACCTCCTATCTCGACCTCATATCCTGTCCTCCTATCTCGACCTCCTATCTTGACCTCCTATCCCGACCTCCTATCCCATCCTCCTATCCCGACCTCCTATCCCGTCCTCATATCCCGTCCTCCTATTCAGTCCTCATATCCCAACCTCCTATCTCGACCTCCTATCTCGACCTCCTATCCCGACCTCCTATCCCGTCCTTCTTTCCCGTCCTCCCATCTCAACCTCCTATCCCGACCTCCTATGTCATCCTCCTATCCTGTTCTCCTATCCCGTCCTCCTATCTGGACCTCCTATCTGTACCTCCTATCTCGACCTCCTATCCCGACCTCCCATCCCGTCCTCATATCCCGACCCGTAATATGTGTACCAGGTAATGAAATATCTCCAGCCGTACAGAAGTTATGTGGGAACATACATTTCCCATTGATTTGCATGGGACTTTAAACAAAAACACCGACCGTCACAAATGGGGGTAGTTAAGGGTTAAATTAACTATCCTATATTTTAAGTGGACATATAAGTAACATGTGACCAAGTATTATCGAAATATCTCCAGCCGTTTGGAAGTTATGCAGTAACATATATTTCCCATTGACTTGTATGGGACTTTAAACATAAATCCCGACCCTGGCAAATGGGGGTGAGTAAGGGTTAAATTACCTATCCTATGTTTGTTGTTGACATATAAGTAACATGTGTGCCAAGTTTCATGTTAATATCTTTAGCCGTTTGGATGTTTTTGTGGAACATACACACATACAAACACACACACATATATACATATATACATACATACACACATACATACACACATACATACATACATACATATATATACATAAATACATACATACACACATACATACACACATACATACATACATATATATACATACATACATACACACATACATAAACACATACATACATACATACATACATACATATATACACACATACATACACACATACATACATACATATATATACACATACATACATACACACATACTCACGTTGGGAGTGAAAAATTTACTCACATTAAGCCCCCCCCAAAAAAAAAAATATATATATATATATCATTCTTAACCTTAATACAACTTGATACTATTTTTTGGGTCTTGATTTCTTTTGTTTTCATTAGCTCTTTTTGCTGTCAGTGAATTAGAACATTCTTGTTGACATCCAGTAACTGAAAATCCATACAGACCACATGCCTCTAACAGGTGATGGTTGTCTACAATGTTTGCAATCTGGACAATAATCCGGGACCAAAGCTTAACACAGTGGCATCACTAAATGTTTCTTGCTTGCTACAATGTATCAGTGCCTGTATAAGCGATCAGACCAGAGAGATCTCCTTACATGAAGCAGGCATCTATTAATGCACAGTAGCGATAAAAAGAAGTATAGGAAATACATTCATTAGTGCCGTAATAGTTAGAATGGGTTATACCAATAAAATAATGTATGAAGCATTTTTCTGTCCACATTACTGCCACAATTTCCAGCCCAAATGGCTTTATGATGACCCAAAAGGACAGCCAGACCTGCATTTTAAGGGTTTACAAATGATGCACTAAACTGGAGCAAAGCAGCATAGAAAGAGAGAGAGTAGAACAAATAGATGAAGAAAAAATGGCAAAAACAATAATAATCAATATAATAATAATAATATAACAATCTAAAACAACAATAATAATAATAATAATAATAATAACTCCAATAATAAATATAAGTACTTTGGTTATAACATTTATCATCTATAGCGTTAAACACCAAATAGGTTGGCAATTTCCCTTATTTAAGTGACTCTGCAAGGACGTTCCCGAATGTCCTTGCAAAGTCTGCAGTTGCAGGGAAATTGTGCAGCTACTGCCACAACCAAACTCTTTAGCAAGAAGGCAGAGACAGGTAATGGCCGCCTTTACATGCTCTTTTTTTGTGGCTTTTTTTTTTTTTTCTTTTGCTTGAAAAATTTCTTTTAAAAATGGCAACATTTTTTATTTTTTATTTTTTTTGGGGGGGTGTTTCATGATACCGTTTTTGTGCCTTTATTTTCTCGAGAAATAGTGTGCTTTGTATATATATATATATATATATATATATATATATATCTATATATATATATATATATATATTTATATATATATTTATATATATATTTCGTTTTAATTGTGGCCACAAAAATTGCAACACATATTTACACATGCATTCTTTAAGCAGAATAAGAAATAGAAATCAAAACAATTGAAGTCAATGGGGAAAAAAAGGCCACAGACTTAGTGAAAATGAAGCACTGCCTTTTTTTTTTTTTTGCTACATTTTCCACAGATATCACAATAAAACACACTTGTATATAAATAACATGAAATTATTTAAATAACTTGAATGAGAAAAAAATGCACTAAAAGAGTGAATCTTTGTCTGGTCAAGAAGGGGGGGCTGTCTCAGTCTAGTTTTAGGGGATAAGTTTTGATTGTGCAGAGGGGGGTCTAACCACTGGGACCCTGGCTCTCCCCAGTATTGGAGCGTGTCGACCCCTGCACAAAGCTACGGCTGACACACCCCTTCATGTATCTCTGTAGGAGCTGGAAATAGCCGAGCACTATATCTTCGGCTCTCCGTGTTGGCTGACGTTTCGTACAGGGCTCAACACGCTCTGTTCCCAGGCAGAGCTGGTTTCCCATGCAGGAAATTGTGGGCGGTCCCAGCGGTTGAACCCCTACAATATAAAAATTATCCCCTATCCTTTGAATAGAAGATACATTTTTGTGCACGATAATTCTCCTTTAATTGTGATATCATAGGAACAACATTATACAGGCAGTATTAAAGGCGAACATACCATGCAGCAGTGTTTTCCAAACAGTGTGTCTCCAGCTGTTGCAAAACTACAACTTCTAACATGCTGGGAGTTGTAGTTTTCCAACAGCTGGAGACACACTGTATGGAAAACATTGCCATACAGGCCATACAGGCAGATGATTCAGCTCTTCATGGGTCATTTTTGCAACTAAGAAGCAAGAACTACTCTCCTCTACATTGGAACTGAATTGTAAGGCTAGGTTCACACTGAGACTCTCCAGCCAGACAAATTCCAGTCGGTGATTCCGAGTGTGGCCAGCTCCTACTAAATCAGTGGCTGATAAGTGCCACTGCTAGGATCGCGCGGACATTGCCATCCTCTTAGACGGCTATGTCTGTGAAGCAGATTCCACCTGAAGAATTATCAATTTCATTCTTTTGTCAGTGGAATTTCAGTGGTGGAATGCCAGCAATGGGATTCTGCTGCACCTAAATTTCCGACCGAAATTCTGATCAGAAATTCTGTAGTGTGAACCTAGCCTTAGAGAGACGAGGAATAATGTCCAGGGGTCATAGAAAGTGTACTGAAGAGAAAATAACATCGGACCTTTTCAACCTTGTCATGGGGACCCCCTTTTCTGTTGCAGAATGTGTTACACTATTAGTGTATAAGGATATCTGTGTTTAAATGGGTACTCCGCCCCTAGACATCTTATCCCCTATCCAAAGGATAGGGGATAAGATGTTAGATCGCCGGGGTCCCGCTTCTGGGGACCCCGGTGATCGCTGCTGCAGCACCCGCTATCATTACAGCGCAGAGCGAGATCGCTCTGCACGTAATGACGGGCAATACAGGGGCCGGAGCATCGTTACATCACAGCTCCGCCCCTCGTGACGTCACGCCCCGCCCCGTCAATACAAGTCTATGGGAAGGGGCGTGGCGGTCGTCACGCCCCCTGCCATAGACTTGCATTAAGGGGACGGGCCGTGATGTCATGAGGGGCGGAGCCATGACGTCACGCTGCTCCGGCCCCTGTATCGCCCGTCATTACGCACAGAGCAAACTCGCTCTGTGCAGCAATGATGGCGGGGTGCCGCAGCGGCGATCCCCGGGGTCCCCAGCAGCGGGACCGCAGCGATCTAACATCTTATCCCCTATCCTTTGGATAGGGGATAAGATGCCAGGGGCGGAGTACCCCTTTAACGGATATCACTGCACTCTTAGATAGTTTTCTTTGCGCACTATTAGAGTATGCTTTATACACTCCTAGCTTAGTGTTAATACTGTAGACAAAGTAAACTACTGTAGACAAGGTATACCAGTGCTAGTTTACGCAGAACTGGCTTACCTACTGCACTTGTACTGCTGAATGCCAAATGACCTGGATAATTCACCAAAATCAGTTGCCCCTTCTGTTTTTTTTGTACCGAGGAATCTCTGAAGCAGTAAGCGCAGACAATGCTGGAGAGAGGGGATGTAAGTATGTATTTTTTTATTACATGTGTTTTTTCTTCTCTTTTTGTTTTGTTTACAGGTCAATAAAAGAATATGGACTATTTTGTAAGACAATTTTTTTTTTTTAAAGTGTCAATCCAAAAATAGTAAATAGACACCATCCACTACTAAACTGGAGATTAGTGTAAGCCTGTAAACTAAATTGCATTAACCCTCTACCTTATTACCCTGGTACCCACCACTAACAGGGATGAATAGGTTATGGCAGGCTGGTATTATTAGGATGATCCCAAAATAAAATTGTATATTGTATAAATGTTCTCATGGGAAAAAAAAAGGAAAAAGCTATGTTTAGTGTTGTGCCAAAGTATGCCTATAGTGTAGCCACCAAACATAGTCACCAACGCCCCTAAACATAGTCTATGAAATAACAAGAGTAGAATGGATTTATGATGTAATATACAATCACCTTGTATTCTAGGGCCAAAAATAAATCAGTCTCAACCTTAAGCATTTCTGTCACCAGTTCCTCTTCAGGGAAACCACTGGGGTGTGTTTTGGGAAGTCAATTACTAACCAATGCCACTATAAAACAACAGGTTTAATTCAGGAGAAACCAAAAACAGGTAACCATGAGTGGAAGCCTGGGGGATCTAAAATGATAGACTGAAGTGTACATACTTCACCTCATCTAATGCAAATAGCCCTGTGTAGTAATCTGGTGCAAGGGTACAGACTGGAAGGAGAAAATGGCAAAATCATGCAAGGTCGTGTAGAAATGCAAGAAAACATAAACTCAAATACCGTTTGGATGCTGTATATGCTTGTTTATGTTTAGTGTCTATCACAAATCATAAGCTAGGGCAACATTACACAACTGTACCACAATATGCAAACCCCGGGAATATGCAACATGATAAGATTTGTCTTAAAGTTTATAGAGTGTGTCTAGCAGTTTTTTACAATTCCCCCATATAGTGGTTAGGACCCCTTTGTATACTAGTGTATAGAGGGAACAAAGGGGTCCTAACTACTATATTGGGGTATTGTAATAGAAATGGAGAGCTCATACAGGGGTAAGTGGGTGCTGAAATAAGGAGCTGAACTTGTTTGAGTATTAAGTCATGGCTTTGAGAAGTCTTCATGATGTCCTTGGTCAGATAGAGAAGAAAAGGAAAGCGACCCACTTTGATCAGAGAAGACATCACCTGTGAGTTACTACATGTAAGTGTATATGTTCACTTATATGGACTGCAGAGCCTGTGTAGAGCTGGGATCTATTACTATATGATCACAGTGTGTAGTCACGAAACGGGTGTCGTCCCGTCTCTTCTCCCCTCCCGACATGAATTTTCATCTCTTTCGGGAATAAAAGAATGAAGCATGAACTACGAAGCATGAACTACGAGTTTTTTTCAAGCTACACTAAGTTGGTTTGCATTCTGTCTCACAGAGCACCGGATTGTTTTATGCCATAGACTGTGGACTGATGCACTAGGGGGCAATATCATAGTTCAGGTGTGATAGTGTGGATGTGGTAGCACTTCCTTGACAGACTATATGATCACTGTTTGGAGGACTATTTTTCTGTATATAGTTTATTTTATTTATGAATCCTATCTTAGAACCCCAACACTGCCCCCATTTGGAAGCTAGACTCCCACACTTCCCCATATGGTAAGTATTCTCCCCCACACTGCCCCCATATACACCCATATAGTAGTTTGGCCCCCACACTGCGCCCATATAGTAGTAGGTTATTCTTTAAATCTATTATAATTATCAGCTCCCTTATTGCTAAACTAAGACTGCACAAGTAATTTATTTCTGCACAAAAATACGGACAGGTTCACACTTAACAATTCTAATGCATTTTTAGAAAGAGTTGTATGAAACTCTATTGAGGGGAGGAAAGATAAAATAACCGTTATATGTTGGGATCAGTTCCCATAATAAATATACAGTGTATACATTTAGCCTAGCTGTACTTTGACCATAGCAAATTCCACAAAAACAATCAGTGTAGTTGCAAATTAACTGCTGCTGCATTTGTATAGAAACATAATATACTGGCTCCATATATTTTCTCCTCTACTGTATGTTATAAGAATATTAGAACTCGCCAAGGAGTATTTATACAGAACCAGTACTCCAAGGTGACTTAGGATGGGGGGGGGGGGTTCAACTGCTTTGCACTGGGTATTTTTTTGCCATAAAAAAAAGTTTAAAATAATGATGGTGCACACCATATATTTTTGCACAACTGTGTAAGTTTTCTTTGCCCTCGATAGTTATGAAAAGTGCAGAAAATACTTGTGGGCTTTACCTGGAAGGAGTGACCAACATATTTTCTATAGATTCATATTATGGAGTTTACATTAGAGTAGAAAATTGTGCTGTAAAATTGTGATTATATTGTTTTGCCTTTTGTTAAATGCATTTGACAGTTAAAATCAATGTTTTATATAATATGCAATAATAATGGGTAAGGCAATATGACATTATTATTATTATTATATACAATATTATGTAATGTGGAACCATGTCCCATAAGGTTACAAAGAGTTAATACGTCTCCCTCGCCATTGATTGTTTATGAAAGTAAAAACATAAAGAAGCACAGAGAGAAAAAAAATCCAGCGTCGGCATCGGCTGTGAATACTTATATACCCTGATGCATCTACCTTTAGAAGCGGCAATAAAACACAACAAGCTGAAAATTATCTTAGGAATAAAAATGTACATGATAAAACTCCTCATTCAAAACTAATTGTGAGGCATTTGCTGTCTTTTATTAAATTAGAGAGAAGATGAAATAAATATTTTATACCGCCGGCTGCAAAGTGGGAAAATACCGTGTGTTTGGGATTTTAGTGCCCTCAGAGTGAGGAAATTTATTTTCATCGAGTGGAAAATAGACAGGGTGCATAAAATCCAGCAGATTCCCCCTAGTCAAATTATTTATCAAGTTAACAAGGGAGGGACCCTGCCAGTGACAACAGGCCCGAGAGGAGAAGACAAGCCTTTATATGTTACCTCTGGGTTAGGCAGCCTGTAGAAACGCCACTTGACAAGCACCATGCATAAACATTTCACTGTAAATGAGCTGTATTGTTTGAGAAAGGACACAAAGCCCACATGCATCTTCCCCAATCCAGCCAGACGGTAACTGAGGTGGCTCAATCGGCGCCAAACCTAACGAGACATAATTTGTGGGATCAGAAAGGTGCTTACAATGTATTCACCATCTCCGTCTTATATTTAGCCTTACAGCCGCTGAAAACCATAATGCATCATCATGAAATGCTTCGAAGACCAGGCTGACAATTAAAAGGGCCCGTCAGTCTAGTATTGGCTGCCGACGGATTGCTTTATCCAGAAGGAAATGAAACAGGAAAACAAAAATCTATCTATATATCTATTTATCTATCTATTTATCTATCTACTCTATTTATTTATTTATCTATCTATCTATCATTTATCTATCTATCTATCATTTATCTATCATCTATCTAATCTGTATGTATCTAATATCTATACATCCATATTCTCTATCTATTTATCTATCTACTCTATCTATGTATTTATTTATCTATCTATCTATAATTTATCTATCTATCCTCTATCTATCATTTATCTATCTATCATTTACCTATCATCTATCTAATCTGTATGTATCTAATATATATACATCCATATTCTCTATCTATGTATCTATCTACTCTATCTATCTATCTATCTATCTATCATTTATCTATCTATCCTCTATCTATCATTTATCTATCTATAATTTACCTATCATCTATCTAATCTGTATGTATCTAATATCTATACATCCATATTTTCTATCTATTTATCTAGGAAACAATGGTGCAGCACTCCAAAGTTGCAAAGAAAAAAGTGGTTTTAATGTCTCGCATCATAGCAGCAACGTTTCAGTTCCCCACTGGAACCTTTTTAAGCTTGAAAAAGCTTCCAGTGTGGAGCAGAAACGTTGCTGCTATGATGCCAGACATTAAATCCACTTTTTTCTTTGCAACTTTGGAGTGCTGCACCATTGTTTCCTATGTTGGATGGACTGTGATCGAGTTTGGGGTGCTGGCACCATACACCGTATGTAGAAGTAGTGCTGCAGACTAATTTTTGTACTATATCTATCCATCTATCACATATCTATGTATCCATCTATCTATCAGATATATATCTCAAAACAAAAGAAACACAATTGGACATTGTTCTCATGGGTGGTGAGATGACTTTCTTTATACCGTTGTTTCTATCTAGTATCTAGTTCATATCTATCTATCTATTTATTTATTTATCTATCTATTTATCTATCTCATATCTATCTCATATCTATATATCTATCTAGCATCTATCTATGTATCAATTATCTATCTATCTATCTAGTATCTATCTATCTATATACTCTATCTATCTAGTATCTATCTATATATCTAGTATCTATCTATCTATTATCTATCTCATATCTATCTATCTCATATATATATATCTATTATCAATCTAGTATCTATCTATCTACTCTATCTAGTATCTATCTATCTATCTATATATCTAGTATCTATCTATTATCTATCTATCTATCTATATCTATCTATCTATCTATCTATCTATCTATCTATCTATCTATCTAGTATCTACCCATCTATCTATCTATATATCTATCTATCTAGTATCTATCTATCTATATACTCTATCTATCTAGTATCTATCTATATATCTAGTATCTATCTATCTATTATCTATCTCATATCTATCTATCTCATATATATCTATCTATTATCAATCTAGTATCTATCTATCTACTCTATCTAGTATCTATCTATATATCTAGTATCTATCTATTATCTATATCTATCTATCTATCTATCTAGTATCTAACTATTTATCTACCCATCTATCTATCTATCTAGCATCTATCTATCTATCTATCTAATATATATCTGTTATCTATCTATATCTATCTATCTATCTATCTAGTATCTATCTATCTATTATCTATCTATATCTATTATCTATCTCCTATCTATCTATCTATCTATCTATCTATAATTTTGAGCTGGGATCCCGGCACCAAGGTTCCTACACAGTGTGCACCATTTACTTGGATTACATTGTTGGTTGTGCTGCTCTCCTGGGAGTATTATCTATCTATCTATATCATATCTATTATCTATCTCATATCTATCCATCTATTTATTGATCTATCATCTAATCTGTATGTATCTAATATCTATATATCCATTATCTATATTTTGTCTCTATCTATCTATTTATCTATCTATATTATCTATCTATCTATCCATTCAGACAAAAGCAAAGAATGGCTGCAGAATTCAAAAAATGCGGTGAAAAAAATAAACGTATGCAAGTACTCAGTGTTGTAGATGATGAACAGGAGGGTGAATACCGACCTATCTTGCACTGATCTGTATATAACACAGCAAAACATTTTCCTCACAGAATTAATTATAACGCACTGAAGAAGGAGTGAGGTGAAATCTCACTATTTAATATTTATTCACGTTTTTGCAAAATAAAAGTGAAGCTAATTTCACCTCACTCCTTCTTCAGTGCGTTATAATATGAATACCTACCTATTCGGAGGCTTGTGGGGTATGTACAGAGGCAAAGAAGGGCTCTTAGCCGTAAAGTGCAAGCAGTGCCATATTGTTGTATTAGGATCTGAAAATAGGGGAATATATGTTACTCAAGTATACAATATTGCAGATATAGCAAAAACATGGGGACTCACCCTGTATTTATTTACAATCCGGTCATAAAACAAGGTGCGTAATGCTGATAAGGTCTCTGTACATGTCCTCAATTCTTATAGATTCTTCATCCTCACATCATCTATATATATAATTAGACTGTGATAATTAGAGCAGGCTATTTCAGGTATATTTAGCCTACCTATCTGCGTGTGCTATATCTGCAATATTGTATACTTAAGTAACATATATTCCCTTATTTTCAGACCCTAATACAACAATATGACACAGCTTGCACTTTACGGCTAAGAGCCCTTCTTTGCATCTGTACATACCCCACAAGCCTCCAAATAGGTAGGTATTCACCCTCCTGTTCATCATCTACAACACTGAGTACTTGCATATTGTACTATATCATTTTGCACAGTTTTTCATATATATATATATATATATATATATATATATATATATATATATATTATATTACAGTCATTACTGGACCTACTGACAGGATATTTCAAAACACTTCATTGGCGGACGTTGCATATGCACTTTATTGACCTTTCTCTCTTTTTAACCCCTTAATGACCACGGACTTCGTGCACCAGGACGTACATTTATGTCCTGTGTATGACCGCGAGGAATGGTGCTCGCATCATACACTGCAGGTTCCGGCTGCTAGCAGCGGCCAGGGACCTGCCAGTAATGGCCGTCATCCGTGATCACGTGGATGTCCACCATTAACCCCTCAGATGGTGTGAGCAATACATATCACGGCATCTGCGGCAGTGCGGTACTTTGAATGGATGATCGGATCGCCCGCAGCGCTGCCGCGGCAATCCGATCATCCAGCATGGCGTCCGGAGGTCCCCTAACCTTGCTCCGGCCATCTCCCGGGGTCTTCTGCTCTGGTCTGAGATCGAGCAGACAGGAGCAGAAGATCACCGATAATACTGATCGGTGCTATGTCCTATGCATAGCACTGAACAGTATTAGCAATCAAATGATTGCTATAGATAGTCCTCTATGGGGACATAAAAAGTGTAAAAAAAAGTTGAAAAATTTAAAAATAAAAAGTAAAAAAAAGGGAAAAACCCCCTCCCCCAATAAAAATTAAGTTTTTCCCATTTTACCCCGAAAAAGCGTAAAATTATTTTTTTAATAAACATATTTGGTATCGCCGCATGCGTAAATGTCCGAACTGTCAAAATATAATGTTAATAATCCCGTACAATGAATGGCGTAAACGTAAGAAATTAAAAGTCCAAAAATGCTGCTTTTTTGTCACATTTTATTTAAAAAAAATTTATAAAAAATGATCTAAAAGTTTTATATATGCAAATGTGGTATCAATAAAAAGTACAGATGACGGTGCAAGAAATGAGCCCTCAAACCGCCCTATATACGGAAAAATGAAAAAGTTATAGGTGGTCAAAATAGGGCGATTTTAGACTACAGTACTGATTTTGTACAAAATGTTTTAGATTTTTTTCAAGCGGTACAAAAATATAAAAGTATCTAGCCATGGGTATCATTTTAATCGTATTGACCCACAGAATAAAGAACACATGTCATTTTTACTGTAAAGTGTGCAGTCTGAAAACAAAACCCTCCAAAATTTGCAAAATTGTGGTTTTCACTTAAATTTCCTCCCTAAAAAATATTCTTTTTTGGGTTCGCCGTACATTTTAAGATAATATGAGGTTTTATTACAAAGTACAATTGGTCACGCAAAAAACAAGCCCTTATATGGGTCTGTAGATGGAAATATAAAAGAGTTATGGATTTTAGAAGGTGAGGAGGAAAAAAAATCACAAAAATAAAATTGGCCTGGTCCTTAAGGTTAAAATGGGCGTGGTCCTTAAGGGGTTAAAACAATAAAAACAGTAAGTCCTATTTTATCTGCACCTCTGTAAAATAGGAGTAAAATATGTCAGTATTTTTAGCCTAATATTTAGCATAATGCACAATGGAAATACAGATTTTTTTTTTAAGACAGTGTGTGCACTGGCAGCCACTTTTCCATTGACCTTCATTGTGCACAACATTAGACTAAAAATATATACGGTACGCATTTTACAGAATTCATTGTACGCTGTGTGAGCATAGCCTCACCTCTTTAAGAAAAATAAAGCCTGTTACTCATTGTAGAACTACAGACTCCAGCATGGGCATGTGAGCATTATAGGTATTATCTATCCTTAGCTATACACAGTGTTGTGTCTGTATTCACAATGTGTCCATAAAGCCTACAATAAATTTGTGACTGAAGATGATTTGAAGCGCAGCCAATAAAAGTTCCATTTATTCTTTGATTATTTTCTCTATTACATCCCTACTTGTCTATATGTCAGACATTGATTTATTGTGAGGATTTCAGCATTTCACTCTGTATATTTTGCTATCTCAGAGGATAGGTTTCCAATACCAGCTTAAAAAACACTGCCACGTCACTTGTCAGAGAATAATAAAATGTATATTACCGCTTTACTATGGTTAAGACTTGTAGTTCTTGTTCCAGGTTGGGAATCCTGCCAAGGTTCAATGTTGTTACTTTTGTGACATTTTTCCAGGGACATTGCCATGTGGTCAGTGTTGTTATTGTCCGAGTAACCTTGACTATCCACTTATAATTATTGAAGTTCTATGAAACTAAGCATATACAGTCATGGCCGTAAATGTTGGCACCCCTGAAATTTTTCAAGAAAATGAAGTATTTCTCACAGACAAGTATTGCAGTAACGCATATTTTGCTATACACATGTTTATTCCCTTTGTGTGTATTGGAACTAAACCAAAAAAGGGAGGAAAAAAAGCTAATTGGACATAATGTCACACCAAACTCCCAAAATGGTCTGGACAAAATTATTGGCACCCTTAACTAAATATTTGCTTGCACACCCTTTGGAAAAAATAACTGAAATCAGTCGCTTCCTATAACCATCAATAAGCTTCTTACACCTCTCAGCCGGAATGTTGGACCACTCTTCCTTTGCAAACTCTGGTCTCCAGGTCTCTCTTTTTGGAAGGGCGGCTTTTCCCAACAGCAATTCTAAGATCTCTCCACAGGTGTTCAATGGGATTTAGATCTGGATGCATTGCTGCCACTTCAGAACTCTCCAGCGTTTTGTTGCCATTCATTTCTGGGTGCTTTTTGATGTATGTTTGGAGTCATTGTCCTGCATGAAGACCCAAGATCTTAGATGCAAACCCAGCTTTCTGACTCTGGGCTGTACAGTGCGACCCAAAATCCGTTGGTAATCCTCAGATTTCATGATGCCTTGCACACATTCAAGGCACCCAGTGCCAGAGGCAGCAAAACAACCACAAAACTTCATTGAACCTCCACCATATTTCACTGTAGGTACTGTGTTCTTTTCTTTGTAGGCATCATTCCATTTTTGGTAAACAGTAGAATGATGTGCTTTACCAAAAAGCTCTATCTTGGTCTCATCTGTCCACAATACGTTTTCCCAGAAGCATTTTGGTTTACTCAAGTTCATTTTGGCAAAATGTAGTCTTGCTTTTTTATGTCTCTGTGTCAGCAGTGGGGTCCTCCTGGGTCTCCTGCCATAGCGTTTCATTTCATTTAAATGTCGATGGATAGTTAACACTGACCCTGATGCTCCCTGAGCCTGCAGGACAGCTTGAATATCTTTGGAATTTGTTTGGGGCTGCTTATCCCCCATCCGGACTATCCTGCATTGACACCTTTCACCAATTTTTATCTTCTGTCCACACCCAGGGAGATTAGCTACAGTGCCATGGGTTGCAAACTTCTTGATAATGCTACGCACTGTGGACAAAGGCAAATCTAGAACTCTGGAGATGGACTTGTAACCTTGAGATTGTTGATATTTTTCCACAATTTTGGTTCTCAAGTCCTCAGACGTTTCTCTTCTCCTCTTTCTGTTGCCCATGCACACACAGACACGCAATGCAAAGGCTAAGTGAACTTCTCTACTTTTTATCTGCTTTCAGGTTTGATTTTTATATTGCCCACACCTGTTACTTGCCCCAGGTGAGTTTAAAGGAGCATCACATGTTTGAAACAATCTTTTTTTTTCCAAAATTTTGAAAGGTTTCCAATAATTTTGTCCAGCCCATTTTTGGAGTTTGGTGTGACATTATGTCCAATTTGCTTTTTTTCCTCCCTTTTTTGGTTTAGTTCCAATACACACAAAGGGAATAAACATGTGTGTAGCAAAACATGTGTTACTGCAATCCTATTCTGTGAGAAATACTTAATTTTCTTTAAACATTTCAGGGATGACAACATTTACGGTCATGACTGTAAATATATGTTTAAAAATATATGTACAGTGATCCCTCACTTTACAATGGCCTCAAACAAACAAAAGTTTCAACATATAATGGTCTTTTCTGGACCATTGTAACTTGAAACCAGACTCAACATACAATGCTATGGACAGTCCAGATCTGAGAAATGTGTCAATGGCTGGAAGAACTGACCAATCAGAATGGGAATTTCACTGGTAAAACACCTGTATTACTGAAGTGCATGCACTGACTGGCTGTCTGGTAGCGCCCCCTACAGTACAGGGAGGTACTGCATGTTCTGCACTATTCCTTACCTGTGCCACAGTTAGCTGTTCCTTTGGACAGCAGATGAGGGGTGGCTTCATTTTACTTTTTTGGGACACTGTGTGTACTATACAGGACCCTGAAGAAGCTCATGTCCTCTACATAGACAGTGATTTACAGCTTCCACTTTTTCCTATTTTTGGATGACATTTTGGTGGCTTCGGAATCAATTACCAGGTTTCCATAGAGTTATGGTCTCAACATACAATGGTTGTCCTGGGAACCAATTAATATTGTAACTAGAGGGACCACTGTATACATTAAATAGCTTAAGGTGCCCTGATGACGCAACTTTAAGAAACTTACAGTTTCTTAATATGCCCTTTCAATCCTGAGATATGAGGGTGTATATTTTGTCTAACATTTCAAGTAATCAGTCAAATGGGCGTGAACTTAATTTTAGCAATGGAGTGAATATCAGACGATGGGTGAGATTATACAGTCGGGGGGAGGGGGGGGGATATTATGCCTATATGCCTTTCAGTGGAACACTTTCACACCCCCTGACTGTATAATCCCTCTCATCACCTGATAGTCACTCCCATTATTAAAATTAAGTTTACGCCTATCTAACCAATTCTGTGAACTGTCAGACAAACTATAAACCTCATATCTCAGGCATAGAAACTGTAAAAAGATGTGTGATCAGGGCACCACCCTAAGCTACTTAATGACATTATCTAATTTTTTTGGCTTTGCCACAGGAAGCCGTCTCCTTATGGTAACGCCTGTCCAATGAGATGGGGAGGGGGTTGTTTGGGCCACTTCTATATGAGCCAAAGTGGAGACTAAGGCTATGTTTACATGGCAGAATGTCTGTGCGAAATTCTTCATGAATATTCCACACAGACATTTAGCTGCAGCAGAGTCCCATTGATTTGATGGAATTTTGCTGCACTGTTGAAATAGCTGAATTTCTGCAAAAGAAACATTTGTGGCAGAAAATTCTGATTCCGGCATCCACAGAAAGAAAAGTCAAATATATTCTTTCTGCTGAGGTTACTCGTACAACAATAACACTGACCACATGGCAATGTCCCTGGAAAAATGTCACAAAAGTAACAACATTGAACCTTGGCAGGATTCCCAACCTGGAACAAGAACTACAAGTCTTAACCATAGTAAAGCGGTAATATACATTTTATTATTCTCTGACAAGTGACGTGGCAGTGTTTTTTAAGCTGGTATTGGAAACCTATCCTCTGAGACAGCAAAATATACAGAGTGAAATGCTGAAATCCTCACAATAAATCAATGTCTGACATATAGACAAGTAGGGATGTAATAGAGAAAATAATCAAAGAATAAATGGAACTTTTATTGGCTGCGCTTCAAAATCATCTTCAGTCACAAATTTATTGTAGGCTTTATTCATTCCCATTATTAAAATTGAGGTCATGGTCATGTGACTGATTTCCTAAATTGTCAAACAAATTATAAACTCGCATTTCTCAGGAACAGGAGGGTGTATCAAGAGAAATGGTATGTCATAAGGGCAGCCTAAGCAATTTAATGATAATCTCTTTTTTTTTTCTTGGTCACAGGTCCTCCTTAACCCCTTAAGGACTCAGGGTGTACCTGTATGTCCTGAGTTCTATAACGTCATAGCGGGTTGGGCCCATCATCTAACAATTGCCAGGACCCGTGGCTAATAGCGCGCGGTACTAATCGTGGTGCTGCGCGCTATTAACACTTTAAACGCGGTGTTCAAAGTTGAACGCCACATCTAAAATAAAAAGTAAAACATTGCCGAATAGCTCAGGGGGTTGTTGGGGATCACCGCGGTGAAATTGCAGCATCTCGAAAAGCTGTAGGACAGCCGGAGGGTCCCTACCTGCCTCCTGGT
Source organism: Hyla sarda (assembly GCF_029499605.1). Classification (NCBI taxonomy): domain Eukaryota; kingdom Metazoa; phylum Chordata; class Amphibia; order Anura; family Hylidae; genus Hyla; species Hyla sarda. The sequence continues at coordinate 197,175,936 of NC_079194.1, forward strand.
GTCTGATCGCCGAATGACTGCTCAGTGCCTGAGATCCAGGCATGAGCAGTCAAGCGGCAGAATCATTGATCACTGGTTTCCTATGAGAAACCACTGATCAATGTAAAAGATCAGTGTGTGCAGTGTTATAGGTCCCTATGGGAGCTATAACACTGCAAAAAAAAGTGAAAAAAAAGTTAATAAAGGTCATTTAACCCCTTCCCAAATAAAAGTTTGAATCACCCCCCTTTTCTCATTTAAAAAAACTGTGTAAATAAAAATAAACATATGTGGTATCGCCACGTGCATAAATGTCAGAATTATAAAAATATATCATTAATTAAACCGCACGGTTAATGGCGTACGTGCAAAAATATTCCAAAGTCCAAAATAGCGTATTTTTGGTCACTTTTTATATCATGAAAACATTTATAAAAAGCGATCAATACAAAAATAGTACCGCTAAAAACCTCAGATCACGGCACAAAAAATGAGCCCTCATACCGCCCCATACCTGGAAAAATAAGAAAGTTATAGGGGTCAGAAGATGACAATTTTAATTGTATAAATTTTCCTGCATGTAGTTATGATTTTTTTCAGAAGTCCGACAAAATCAAACCTATATACGTAGGGTATCATTTTAATTAAGATGTCTGAATTATAAAAATATATCATTAAATAAACCGCACGGTTAATGGCGTACGTGCAAAAAAATTCCAAAGTCCAAAATAGCGTATTTTTGGTCACTTTTTATATCATGAAAAAATGAATAAAAAGCAATTAATAAGTCGATCAATACAAAAATAGTACCGCTAAAAACTTCAGATCATGGCGCAAAAAATGAGTCCTCATAACGCCCCATAAGCAGAAAAATAGAAAAGTTATAGGGGTCAGAAGATGACAATTTTAATCGTATACATTTTCCTGCATGTAGTTATGATTTTTTTCAGAAGTACGACAAAATCAAACCTATATAAGTAGGGTATCATTTTAACCGTATGGTCCTACAGAATAATGATAAGGTGTCATTTTTACCGAAAAAATGTACTACGTAGAAACGGAAGCCCCCAAAGTTTACAAAATGGTGTTTTTTCTTCAATTTTGTCGCACAATGATTTTTTTCCCCGTTTTGCCGTAGATTCTTGCGTAAAATGATTGATGTTATTACAAAGTAGAATTGTTGGCACAACCAATAAGCCATCATATGGATTTTTAGGTGCAAAATTGAAAGAATTATGATTTTTTAAAGGTAAGAAGGAAAAAATGAAAATGCAAAAATAGAAAAGGGGTCTTTAAGGGGTTAACTAATACAGAACATACAAAGGCCGGGGCGCTAGGCCCCAATACAAAATCTATGAGGGTGTACCCAACCATTATAAGCAATTCATAGTACCTCTGGCCTCTTATATAGCAGAACGGAATCAGCACCTACTAAAACTATCCCCTAGATGCCTACATCTTCTCTACAGAGAAGGGTACAGATGGCACCAACAGTGGCTGTCATCTATCTATTTAGTCTCTACTGCCATTATTTGAGAAACTGCAGTTGATTTGATGGATTTTGCATTTTTCTTATGAATATTCTAGATGTGACTTACACATAGTAAATGAGCCTTTTCTTCAGAAAATGTTTTATAGCTAATGTATATTTTATTTTAAGCCAAAGAGATGTAAAAGGAACCCAGAATGGTAGGTGTGGCTGAGGGTGACATCTCTTATCACTAAAGTAATGTAGAACCCTCACCAAGTAAACTATAGTGCAGGGTTTCCCAACCAGGGTGCCTCCAGCTGTTGCAAAACTACAACTCCCAGCATTCCAGGAAAGCCAAAGTCTCTAGATCTTTGGAGGACATGTCAGCTAAATAACACTCTGGACATGTGTTGTCTTTAGGTGGAGATGGCAGTTTCCATCTTCTAGACTAAACTGGGGACCAAATTACAAAGACATCTTTGTAGGATCACTTGCCAACCTATTTATCCTACAAGGGCATGTCACACCATATACATAACTCATTGTTTCCCAACCAGGGTGCCTCCAGCTGTTGCAAAACTACATCTCCAAGCATGCCCGGACAGCCTTTGGCTGTCCGGGCATGCTGAAAGTTGTAGTTTTGCAACAGCTGGAGGCACCCTGGTTGGGAAACACTACTATAGTGTGATGTTCAGATACTTGGCTCTACTTGTAATTTTCCTACCATACATTAAAGGGGTACTCCGGTGGAAAATATATTTTTTTTTAATCAGCTGGTGCCAGAAAGTAAAACAGATTTGTAAATTACTTATTTTTAAAAATCTTTATCTGTTCAGTACTTATTAGCTGCTTTCTACCACAGAGAAAGTGTATTGCTGCTTTTATTATGGACAGTTAAAGGGGTACTCCGGTGGGAAAAACATTTTTGTAATCAACTGGTGCCAGAAAGTTAAACAGATTTTTTAATTACTTCTATTAAATAATCTTTATCCTTCCAGTACTTATTAGCTGCTATATACTACAGAGAAAGTTATTTTCCTTTTGGATTTCTTTTTTTTTCTGTCTACAGTGCTCTCTGCTGACACCTCTGTTGGTACCAGGAACTGTCCAGAGCAGGAGAGGTTTGCTATGGGGATTTGCTCCTGCTCTGGACAGTTCCTGAAATGGACAGAGGTGTCAGCACAGAGCACCGTGGAGAAAAAAAAATCCAAAAATGAAGGAACTTTCTCTGTAGTATATAGCAGTTAATAAGTAATGGAAGGATAAAGATTTTTTTTAACAGAAGTAATTACAAATCTGTTCAACTTTCCGGCACCTGTTTCCGGCACCTGTTCAAAAATTTCCACCGGAGTACCCCTTTAACTGTCCATAATAAAAGCAGCAAAACATGAGCCACACCATTTTCATTTCCTATTTTTGGTATAGAGAAATTAACTCGTATAGAAACTTTTCGACCATGCAGTGGTCACATATTTATAATTTGCGACTTTTGTCAAAAGTCGCTATTTTGTGTACAAAGGTACTTTTTTAGGCGCAAAGCTACACCACCTACCAGTAGGCGTGAGAATCACTTCTACCTTCCGCAATTCAACCTTTAACCTCTTGTGGACGACAGCATCCCACTCTCCTTCTATGAGCTGAGCGTGGGTCATAGCTGGGTGGTCCTGGTGGTTATCTGTCACCAGGACCTATCTCTAATGCCAGACATCACCGACCATGGTAATGCCCGGCTTTAACCCCTTAGACACCGCAATCAAATTTGATTGTAGCGTCTAAAATGCAAGTAAAAATATCCCGGCAGCCCTGTGAAATTAAGTAAAAACACCTAACCTGCCAAATTCAGGACCCGGGAAAGTGTCTACTTCCCTCCCTCACAAGCATCTAGATAAAGTGTATGTGGTAGAGCTTTTCCTACCACAGCAGAGCTGCGCAAAATTCATCATCCTGCTGCACCTTCTTTATAAATAAGATGCACGCTAGTCAAACCCACCACCCAAATAAACGTGGGAAAATAGCTCTACCGTAGATATTCTTTGATAAATCTGGGCCAATGTGTATAAAATGAGTCCAGACTGTGCCCCATGGCACCATATGGTAACACATGTAGGTCCATAAAGTGCACCCACAGGGACTCTACGGTGGATTAAGTGTCACAAAATTTCCAGCAGTTCTAAAGTTGGGTATTCTGTTCATGAATCCAGAGATAAGGGGGTAATGGGTCTCTCCTAGATGGGGGCAACAGAAAGGGAGGTTGCTTCACGGCAGTGCATGACATTTTGAAAATATATAACAATATGTAATTATTATTATTAATAATAATATCTCAATGTACTGTTATTATTATTATTGTTGTTGGTGTTCTTATTATAATAATAACATTAATAATAATATAACTTCAGATCTTTATATCAGTGAGCGTAACATAGAAAGGACTCCACAGCTGCACCTCCATTATTATGCTGCCCCTGGATGACATTTAAGCAGATCATTTTAACTCTTCTGTCTCACTCCACCATACATCTAACCTATGAGTTAGCATAAATGTTTTGAAAAGTGTTCACCTGATCAACAGTATGAACAGAACTGATTTATCCTCTTGGTAAGTGTTTCATCTCAATTTGAGCCTTTAATAAATGTGTAGTCAAGGACCAGAACAGCCAGTCTAAATCACTTTCAGGCTGATACTCTGGCGGGGAGAATGCAGTGGGAAGTCCATCTTTCTAAGGAATCACTGAAACAAGAAAATACCAAACCATTGCATTTTTGGTCCATTTGTTGGATACCAAAAAAAAAAAAAAGACGCAAAAGGGATGGGAAAATATTGCATTTAACAAATTTTTTTTTTTTTATAGGGAAGTTTGAATTAATTTTTAATAAAGTGTGCGTGTGTTTCACTTTTGTTTTCCCTCTATTTTTCAAAATATTTTAGGTAGTACTACAACTCCCAGCATGGAACAGACATTTCCATGATGGGAGTAGTAATACCTGTACTAATAGAAAGATCGCCCCGGGTGTAACTCCTGACACCCGATGCGATCATCCTATCTATTGCAGAGATGTGGAGCGGCTCTATACAGTGCTCGCATCTCTGCACTATACTCCGGCCGGCCAGTGATGTGAATAGAAATTTTCACCCAGAGTGGTGATTGGCCGGATGGTTGCAGCCAATCACAGCTCTCAGACGGAAATATGAATAAGCAATGTTCTATTCATATCACTGGCCGGAGTATAGTGCAGAGATGCGAGCGCTGTATAGAGCAGCTTTGCCTCTCTGCAATAGATAGGAAGATTGCATCGGGTGTCAGGAGGGAAACCCGCTGTGATCTGTACTTAACTGAAGGTACTACTACTCACTCCATGCTGGGAGCTATAGTACCTGCAGTAATAGACAGATTGCAGCGAGCGTCACCTCTGACACTCGATGCGATTGTCCTGTATAATGTATAGATGCGGCCGCTCTTCTATGGTCCCCTGCACTGACGTATATATACACCTATTCATATTTCCCACAGAGAGTTGTGATTGGCTGGAACCATCTGGCCAATCACGGCATTCTGTGGGAAATATGAATAGGTGTATATATATATACGGCAGTGCAGGGGACCACAGAAGAGCGGCCGGACACATCTTTAAATTATACAGAAGGATCGCAACGGAACCCGGGCGATCTTTCAATTAGTACAGGTACTACTACTCCCATCATGGAATAGTGTGTTCCATGCTGGGAGTAGTAGTACTACCTAAAAAATGTAAAAAGAAAAAAGTGAAAAACACACACACACACTACATTTTTATTATTGTCGGCTATATTTTTAGTGCCCTGCCTGCACACATTAATTGATCCCAATTTAAAAAATTATAAAATATAAATTTCGTTTAATACAATTTTTTCCATCACTACTGTATCTTTTTTATAATTTTTTTTAATGGTACCCTATGAAATTTTATTTAAAAACATGTATCTCCGTCACTTTTTTGGATCACTAAAGAAGAATAAAAAAAAAAAGAATAAAAAACGCTGGCAAAAATGCCAAAGTTAAAACCCACATGGCGTTTTTCTTGGCATTTTTTCATTCCCATAGACTTCTATGGGAGGAAAACGCCAAGATTTTCCTTAAAAAATTCCAAAGTCTCAACAAGAGGTTGTTTTTGAAAAACTGCCAAGGAGCCAAAAATAGCTGAAAAACGCCAAAAGGATTATAAAAACGCCAAACTGAAAAACGCCAAGTGGATTTGGCATTTTGCAGTTCCCTATTGACTTGCAGCTAACATCTGGCCGCAGCTTTTTTCACACAAAAAAATGCCATGCGACAAAATGGAAGTTTTTATTGACGTTTTTGCAAAAAACTGAAAAAACAAGTGGAAACCTAGCCTAAGTGAAGCATTTTTTGACACCTTTTTTTGTGTGCTGATAATGTGTAGGAGCAACAAATTTATGAAATGGTCGCAGGGCATATGATACATTTTGTGCAGGTCACATTTTCTGAAATTTCTATATTCACTCAACAAGCTAAGTCTGGGCTGGTGTAGTTTTAGAAATTTTCTAGGTGCTTTGTGAATTTTTTTTGCACCTTTTCTGTGAGAAATACTTCATTTTCTTAAATTTTTTTTAGGGGTGTCACCATTTACGTCCATGACTGTAGAAGCATTGGGGGCAAAACGGTCTAAACAAAAAGGTCCTTGCGCTTAATTCTACAGCCTCAAAATGTTACTGAATGAAAAATTTTACATTACAAGGGAAGATGTAAAGTTGACCTCCGGTGATTTTTGACAGGTGAAAACAACCCAATGAGTCGACAAATTTGCTTGTTCGTCAGATGATCACAGGACCTATTACACGGGGGGAAGGGGCCCTAACTTTGCTCCATAATCTTATTTACTATAATCCATGCAGAGGTAGCAGTTTATCCAGGAGTCAAAGGCCTATATGCCACATAAAAAGAAAGTAGTACAGTATAATAAATGGCACATGATAACCTTCAACAAATCAGCATCTAAACCAGCTTCAAAATACCCAAGGTCACATGAAGGACAAAATTTACTCACTTTTCGAATTGATTTATACACATCCTTAGTTTGTCCCATTTTGCTCATCTAAATATACTATAATCCATAAGAATAAAAGAGATTCCAAGGCCTTCCCATGAAGTCATCCCTCGTGGAGCCTTCCTGTTGAACGTATGTCGAACAGGACATAGTCTACCAGTAACAAGAGGGAAAACGGGCTTCATCTAATACTAACCTCCTAATTCCCATTGGATAGCTAAAATTTTATTTTTTTCTTTGAATTTTAATTGTTTTATTACATTCATTCTAAACAGCGGTTTTGGCCTCTTTGACACTCAACTGGAGTCTTTTGTGGCCACATAAATTAGGGAACAATGACTGGACAAAATAACATAATGGGCCGGTGAGACCACTGGTTTATTGTGTGGCCAATGGAAGTAAAAAGGTTTTCATTGGCAATACTAATTGCCAGTATTTCACCCATGTAAACGGAGGTCGGAGGAGACACAGTGCCAGGCAGAGAATGGTGGGTCACTCACTGATTTACTCATTGGGATAAGTGACATCCTAAACACATAACATGAGATTTACTTATGGGTCACCACCCACTACCAGAAAGGGGACCCCCGCGATCTCGGCTGCGGCACTTCAGACAATTGTCACATGAAGCGAACCTCGCTCCATGCCGAATGACTGGCGATGCAGAGGCTCGTGATGTTACAGTCATGCCACGCTCGTGATGGCGTCATGCCCCATGCCCCCTCAATGCATGTCTATAGGAGGGGGCGTGACGGCCCCGGCTCTCTGGTTAGAGAGCGCGTGTCGACCACCGCACAAAGCAGCGGCCAACACGCCCCCTCCATACACTGCTATGCGAGAGCCGGAAATTGCCGAAGCCAGCGCTTCGGCTCTCCCATAGCAGTAAATGGAGGGCGCGTGTCAGCCACCGCCTCGTGCAATGGTCGACACGCGCTCTCTATGCAGAGAGCCGCGGCCCCATACGGGAGATCGTGGGGGGCACCAACGGTCGGACCCCCCGCGATCTGAAACTTATCCCCTATCCTTAGGATAGGGGATACAATTTTCAATCCCGTAGTTCTCCTTTAACCCTTTGTATCCAGGCTTACTTGCTAGAAGTGTCCCTTAACCCCTTGTGGCCAAGCTTACTTACTAGAAGTGTCCCTTAACCCTTTGTGACTAGGCTTACTTACTAGAAGTGTCCCTTAACCCTTTGTATCCAGGCTTACTTGCAAGAAGTGTCCCTTAACCCCTTGTGGCCAAGCTTACTTACTAGAAGTGTCCCTTAACCCTTTGTGACCAGGCTTACTTGCTAGAAGTGTCCCTTAACCCCTTGTGGCCAAGCTTACTTACTAAAAGTGTCCCCTTAACCCTTTTGTAGCCAGGCTTACTTGCAAGAAGTGTCCCTTAACCACTTGTGGCCAGGCTCACTTACTAGACGTGTCTCTTAACCCTTTGTGACCAGGCTTACTTACTAGAAGTGTCCCTTAACCCCTTGTGGCCAGGTTTTCTTACTAGAAGTGTCCCTTAACCCCTTGTGGACAGGCTTACTTACTAGACGTGTCCCTTAACCCCTTGTGACCAGGCTTACTTACTAGAAGTTTCTCTTAACCCTTTGTGACCAGGCTTACTTACTAGAAGTTTCTCTTAACCCTTTGTAGCCAGGCTTACTTACTAGAAGTGTCTCTTAACCCTTTGGGACCAGGCTTACTTACTAGACGTGTCCCTTAACCCCTTGTGACCAGGCTTACTTACTAGAAGTTTCTCTTAACCCTTTGTGACCAGGCTTACTTACTAGAAGTTTCTCTTAACCCTTTGTAGCCAGGCTTACTTGCTAGAAGTGTCTCTTAACCACTTGTGGCCAGGCTTACTTACTAGAAGTTTCTCTTAACCCTTTGTGACCAGGCTTACTTACTAGAAGTTTCTCTTAACCCTTTGTAGCCAGGCTTACTTACTAGAAGTGTCTCTTAACCCTTTGGGACCAGGCTTACTTACTAAAAGTGTCCCTTAACCCTTTGTAGCAAGGCTTACTTGCTAGACATGTCCCTTAACCCCTTGTGGCCAAGCTTACTTACTAGAAGTGTCCCTTAACCCTTTGTGACCAGGCTTACTTACTAGAAGTGTCCCTTAACCATTTGTATCCAGGCTTACTTGCTAGAAGTGTCTCTTAACCACTTGTGGCCAGGCTTACTTACTAGAAGTGTCTCTTAACCCCTTGTAGCCAGGTTTACTTACTAGAAGTGTCTCTTAACCCCTCGTAGCCAGCTTTACTTACTAGAAGTGTCCCTTAACCCCTTGTGGCCAGACTTACTTACTAGAAGTGTCCCTTAACCACTTGTTGCCAGGCTTACTCACTAGAAGTGTCCCTTAACCCTTTGTGACCAGGCTTACTTACTAGAAGTGTCCCTTAACCCCTTGAGGCCAGATTTACTTACTAGAAGTGTCCCTTAACCCCTTGTGGCCAGGCATACTTACTAAAAGTGTCCCTTAACCCCTTATGGCCAGGCTTACTTACTAGAAGTGTCCCTTAACCCTTTGAAGCCAGGCTGACTTGTGTCCCTTAACCCCTTGTGGCCAAGCTTACTTACTAGAAGTGTCTCTTAACCCTTTGTAACCAGGCTTACTTACTTGAAGTGTCCCTTAACCCTTTGTGACCAGGCTTACTTACTAGAAGTCTCTTAACCCCTTGTAGCCAAGTTTACTTCCTAGAAGTGTCCATTAACCCCTTGTGGCCAGACTAACTTACTAGAAGTGTCCCTTAACCCTTTGTGACCAGGCTTACTTACTAGAAGTGTCCCTTAACCCTTTGTAGCCAGGTTTACTTGCTAGACATGTCCCTTAACCCCTTGTGGCCAAGCTTACTTATTAGAAGTGTCTCTTAACCCTTTGTGACAAGGCTTACTTACTAGAAGTGTCCCTTAACCCTTTGTAGCCAGGCTTACTTGCTAGAAGTGTCTCTTAATCACTTGTGGCCAGGTTTACTTACTAGAAGTGCCTCTTAACCCTTTGTGGCCAGGCTTACTTATTAGAAGTGTCTCTTAACCCCTTGTAGCCAGGTTTACTTACTAGAAGTGTCTCTTAACCCCTCGTAGCCAGGCTTACTTACTAGAAGTGTCCCTTAACCCCTTTTAGCCAGGTTTACTTACTAGAAGTGTCCCTTAACCCCTTGTGGCCAGGTTTACTTACTAGAAGTGTCCCTTAACCACTTGTTGCCAGACTTACTCACTAGAAGTGTCCCTTAACCCTTTGTGACCAGGCTTACTTACTAGAAGTGTCCCTTAACCCCTTTTAGCCAGGTTTACTTACTAGAAGTGTCCCTTAACCCCTTGTGGCCAGGTTTACTTACTAGAAGTGTCCCTTAACCACTTGTTGCCAGACTTACTCACTAGAAGTGTCCCTTAACCCTTTGTGACCAGGCTTACTTACTAGAAGTGTCCCTTAACCCCTTGAAGCCAGATTTACTTACTAGAAGTGTCCCTTAACCCCTTGTGGCCAGGCTTACTTACTAGAAGTGTCTCTTAACCCTTTGAAGCCAAGCTGACTTGCTAGAAGTGTCTCTTAACCACTTGTGGCCAGGCTTACTTACTAGAAGTGTCTCTTAACCCTTTGTGACCAGGCTTACTTACTAGAAGTGTCTCTTAACCCCTTGTAGCCAGGTTTACTTACTAGAAGTGTCCCTTAACCCCTTGTGGTCAGGCTTACTTACTAGAAGTGTCCCTCAACCCCTTGTGACCAGGCTTACTTACTAGAAGTGTCCCTTTACCCTTTGTAGCCAGGCTTACTTGCTAGAAGTGTCTCTTAACCACTTGTGGCCAGGCTTACTAACTAGAAGTTTCTCTTAACCCTTTGTGACCAGGCTTACTTACTAGAAGTGTCCCTTAACCCTTTGTAGCCAGGCTTACTTGCTAGACATGTCCCTTAACCCCTTGTGGCCAAGCTTACTTACTAGAAGTGTCCCTTAACCCTTTGTGACAAGGCTTACTTACTAGAAGTGTCCCTTAACCCTTTGTAGCCAGGCTTACTTGCTAGAAGTGTCTCTTAACCACTTGTGGCAAAGCTTACTTACTAGAAGTGTCTCTTAACCCTTTGTGACCAGGCTTACTTACTAGAAGTGTCTCTTAACCATTTGTGACCAGGCTTACTTACTAGAAGTGTCTCTTAACCCATTGTAGCCAAGTTTACAAACTAGAAGTGTCTCTTAAACCCTTGTAGCCAGGTTTACTTACTAGAAGTGTCCCTTAACCCCTTGTAGCCAGGTTTACCTACTAGAAGTGTCCCTTAACCCCTTGTGGCCAGGCTTACTTACTAGAAGTGTCCCTTAACCCCTTGTGGTCAGTCTTTTTAACTAGAAGTGTGCCTTAACTATTTTTGGCCAGGCTTACTAACTAGAAGTGTCAATTAACCATTTGTGGCCAGGCCTACTTACTAGGAGTGTCCTTTAACCCTTTGTGGCAAGGATTACTTACTAGAATGGCGCTGCGGAATCTGTAGGCGCTATATAAATAAAATTATTATTATTAACCCTTTGTGGCAAGGCTTACGTTTTAGAAGTGTCCCTTAGCCTTTTATGGCCAAGCTTACCTACTAAAAGTGTCCCTTAACCCCTTGTGACCATGCTTGCTTACTAGAAGTGTCCCTTAACCCCTTGTGGCTAGGCTTACTAGAAGCATCCCTTAACCCGTTGTGTTTAGTCACTAGAAGTGTCCCTTAATAATTTGTAACTGGGCTTACTTACTAGAAGTGTCCCTTAACCCTTTGTTGCCGGGCTTGCTCACTAGAAGTGTCCCTTAAGCCCTTGTGGCCAGACTTACTCACTAGAAGTCCCCATAACCCTTTGTGTCCAGGCTTACTCCACTAGAAGTGTCCCTTAACCCTTTGTGGACAGGCTTACTAACCAGTAGTGTCCCTTTAGACCTTGTGGCCTGGCTTACTTGCTAGAAGTTTCCCTTAATCCCTTATGGCCAGGCTTAGTCACTAGAAGTGTCCCTTAAGCCCTTGTGGCCAGGCTTACTACGTAGAAGTGTCCCTTAACTTTTTGTGGCCAGGCTTACTAACTAGAAGTGTCAATTAACCCTTTGTTGCCAGGCTTACTTACTAAAATGGACTGTTAACCCTTTGTGGCACAGCTTACTATTTAGAAGTTTTACTTAAACTTTTGTGGCCAAGTTTACTTACTAAGAGTGTCCCTTAACCTTTTGTGGCCAGGATTATTTACTAGAATTGTCTTTAACCCTTTGTTGCCAGGCTTACAAACTAGAAGGGCCTATTAATCCCTTGTGGCCAGGCTTACTTACTAGGAGTGTCTCTTAACCATTTGTGGCTAGGATTACTCATTAGGAGTGTCCCTTAACCTCTGTAGCAAGCATTTATGGCCTGGTTTACTCACTAGAATGGCCTATTAACCTTCAGTGGTGAGGCTTACTATTTAGAAGTTCCCCTTAACCCTTTGTGGCCAGGCGTACATATTAGAATTGTCCCTTAAACCTTTGTGGTCAGGCTTACTAACTAGAAGGGCCTATTAACCCTTTGTGGCCCGGCTTAACAACTAGAAGTGTCCTTTAACCCTTTTTCACCAGGCTTACTTACTAGGAATGTCCCTTAACCCTTTGTGGCCAAGCTTACTTACTAGAAGTTTCACTTAACTCTTTGTGGCCAGGCTTACTAACTAAAAGTGCCCCTTAACCCTTTTTAAATATATTGAAAGAAATAGAGGGAACGCACCTCGTGTATTACCTAAGAAACCAGATGGGGGTAAAAAGCAAACAACGTCAGCCTTGTGGGTTGCCTCTCACCTTGTAGCAGATATCACCCCTAATTTGGGGTACAAATATGCTCCTGGCAGAAGAGAACTGCAGGTCACAGGAGTAGGAGATCCAGTCCTGTCTGTAGAATCAATGAGAACGGCAAAAGGACCCATACATCAGGCGCTGTTCAGAGTTCCAGCAGGGAAGAAGCATATTCAAAGCGAGAATATGATATAAGTACCATCAGGCACTATGTTTGTTCAATTCAAAGACCAATGACGCATTTTGGAGGTACAGTCCTCCTTCCTCAGATTGGCATCTAACCAGATCATGCCAATCTGAGGAAGGAGGACTGTACCTCCGAAACATATCATTGGTTTTTGAATTGAATAAACATAGTGCCTGATGGTATCATATTCTCACTTTGGATATACTTCTTTCCTGCTGGAACTCTGAACAGCGCCTGATGTATTGGTCCTTTTGCCGTTCTCATTGATTCTTAACCCTTTTTGGCCAGGATTACATACTCAAATTGTCCCTTAACCCTTTGTCGCTAGACTTACTCTCTAGAAGGACCTATTAACCCTTTGTTGCAAGGCTTACTAATTAAAAGTTTCCCTTAACCTTGAGTAGCCAGGATTACTAACTAGGAGAGTCACACAACCCTTTGTGGCCAGGCTTACTCACTAGTAGTGTCCCTACCTTTGTGGCCATGCTATACTATGCTTACAAGAAGTGTCCTTAACCTCCTTTGTCTAGATTTGTGTGTCCCTAGCTTTACGTGCCAGCTTACATATTTTAACCCCTTAAGGACCAGGCCATTTTACACCTTAGGACCAGAGCGTTTTTTGCACATCTGACCACTGTCACTTTAAACATTAATAACTCTGGAATGCTTTTAGTTATCAATCTGATTCCGAGATTGTTTTTTCGTGACATATTCTACTTTAACATAGTGGTAAAATTTTGTGGTAACTTGCATCCTTTCTTGGTGAAAAATCCCAAAATTTGATGAAAAATTTGAAAATTTTGCATTTTTCTAACTTTGAAGCTCTCTGCTTGTAAGGAAAATGGATATTCAAAATAAAAAAAATTTTTATTCACATATACAATATGTCTACTTTATGTTTGCATCATAAAATTGACGTGTTTTTACTTTTGGAAGACACCAGAGGGCTTCAAAGTTCAGCAGCAATTTTCCAATTTTTCACAAAATTTTGAACCTCGCTTTTTTTCAGAGACCAGTTCAGGTTTGAAGTGGATTTGAAGGGTCTTCCCATTAGAAATACCCCACAAATGACCCCATTATAAAAACTACACCCCCCAAAGTATTCAAAATGACAATCAGTAAGTGTTTTAACCCTTTAGGTGTTTCACAGGAATAGCAGAAAAGTGAAGGAGAAAATTCACAATCTTTATTTTTTACACTCGCATGTTCTTGTAAACCCAATTTTTGAATTTTTACAAGGGGTAAAAGGAGAAAATGTATACTTATATTTGTAGCCCAATTTCTCTCGAGTAAGCACATACCTCATATGTCTATGTAAAGTGTTCAGCGGGCGCAGTAGAGGGCTCAGAAGGGAAGGAGCGACAAGGGGATTTTGGAGAGTACGTTTTTCAGAAATGGTTTTTGGGGGGCATGTTGCATTTAGGAAGCCCCTATGGTGCCAGAACAGCAGAAATAACCCACATGGCATACCATTTTGGAAACTAGACCCCTTGGGGAACGTAACAAGGAATAAAGTGAGCCTTAATACCCCACAGATGTTTCACGACTTTTGCATATGTAAAAAAAATATTTTTTTTCCCACTAAAATGTGTGTTTCCCCCCAAATTTCACATTTTTGCAAGGGTTAATAGCAGAAAATACCCCCCAAAATTTGTAACTCCATCTCTTCTGAGTATGGAGGTACCCCATAAGTTGGCATGAAGTGCATTACGGGCGAACTACAATGCTCCGAAGAGAAGGAGTGATATTTGACTTTTTGAGAGCAAATTTTGCTCGGGGGGCATGTTGCATTTAGGAAGCCCCTATGGTGCCAGAACAGCAAAAAAAAAACACATGGCATACCATTTTGGAAACTAGACCCCTTGAGGAACGTAACAAGGAATAAAGTGAGCCTTAATACCCCACGCGGGTTTCACGACTTTTGCATATGTAAAAAAATATATATTTTTTTTTTCACTAAAATGTGTGTTTCCCCCCAAATTTCACATTTTTGCAAGGGTTAATAGCAGAAAATACCCCCCAAAATTTGTAACTCCATCTCTTCTGAGTATGGAGGTACCCCATAAGTGGACCTGAAGTGCACTACGTGCGAACTACAATGCTCAGAAGAGGAGGAGCACCATTGAGCTTTTGGAAAGAGAATTCGTTTGGAATGGTAGTCAGGGGCCATGTGCATTTACAAAGCCCCCCGTGGTGCCAGAACAGTGGACCCCCCCACATGTGACCCCATTTTGGAAACTACACCCCTCACAGAATTTAATAAGTGGTGCAGTGAGCATTTACACCCCACTGGCGTTTGACAAATCTTTGGGACAGTGGGCTGTGCAAATGGAAAATTACATTATTCATTTTCACGGATCACTGTTCCAAAAATCTGTCAGACACCTGTGGGGCGTAAATGCTCACTGTACCCCTTATTACATTACATGAGGGGTGTAGTTTCCAAAATGGGGTCACATATGGGGGGGGTCCATTGTTCTGGTACCATGGGGTCTTTGTAAACACAAGTGGCCTTCAATTCCGGAAAAATTTTCTCTTCAAAATCCCAATGGCGCTCCTCCTCTTCTGAGCATTATAGTGCACCCATAGAGCACTTTACATCCACATATGGGGTATGCTCTTACTCATAAAAAATTGGGTTACAAATTTTGGGGGGCTTTTTTTTTATTTTCCCTTGTGAAAATGAAAAATTTAGGGTGACACCAGCATTTTAGTGAAAAAAATATTTTTTTTTCACTTTCCCATCCAACTTTAATGAAAATTTGTCAAACACCTGTGGGGTGTTCAGGCTCACTATACCCCTTGTTACGTTCCGTGAGGGGTGTCGTTTCCAAAATGGGGTCACATGTCTGTATTTATTGTTTTGTGTTTATGTCAGAACCACTGTAAAATCAGCCACCCCTGTGCAAATCACCAATTTAGGCCTCAAATGTACATGGTGCGCTCTCACTCCTGAGCCTTGTTGTGCGCCCGCAGAGCATTTTACGCCCACATATGGGGTATCTCCGTACTCAGGAGAAATTGCGTTACAAATTTTGGGGGTCTTTTTTTCCTTTTACCTCCCGTGAAAATAAAAAGTAAAGGACAACACCAGCATGTTAGTGTAAAAAAAATTTTTTTTTTACACTAACAGGCTGGTGTAGACCCCAACTTTTCTTTTTCATAAGGGGTAAAAGGAAAAAAAGCCCCCAAAATTAGTAACGCAATTTCTCCCGAGTACGGAGATACCACATATGTGGCACTAAACTGTTTCCTTGAAATACGACAGGGCTCCAAAGTGAGAGAGCGCCATGCGCATTTGAGGACTAAATTAGGGATTGCACAGGGGTGGACATAGGGGTATTCTACGCCAGTGATTCCCAAACAGGGTGCCTCCAGCTGTTGCTAAACTCCCAGCATGCCTGGACAGTCAGTGGCTGTCCGGAAATGCTGGGAGTAGTTGTTTTGCAACAGCTGGAGGCTCTGTTTTGGAAACACTGCCGTACAATACGTTTTTTATTTTTTATTAGGGGGACAGTGTAAGGGGGTGTATATGTAGTGTTTTACCCTTTATTATGTGTAAGTGTAGTGTAGTGTTTTTAGGGTACATTCACACTGGCGGGTTTACAGGGAATTTACCGCTAGGAGTTTGCGCTGCGGTGAAAAATTTGCCACAGCCCAAACTTGAAGCAGAAAACTTACTGTAAACCCGCCAGTGTGAATGTACCCTGTACGTTCACATGGGGGGGCAAACCTCCAGCTGTTTCAAAACTACAACTCGTAGCATGTACTGACAGACCGTGCATGCTGGGAGTTGTACTTTTGCAACAGCTGGAGGCACACTGGTTGGAAAACCTTCAGTTAGGTTCTGTTACCTAACTCAGTATTTTCCAACCAGTGTGCCTCCAGCTGTTGCAAAACTTCAACTCCCAGCATGTACTGATCGCCGAAAGGCATGCTGGGAGATGTAGTTATGCAACAGCTGGAGGGATCGCAACTACAACTCCCAGCATGCAGAGACAGCTGTTTGCTGTTCAGGCTTGCTGGGAGTTGCAGTTTTGCAACATCTGTAGAGCTATAGTTTAGAGACCACTGCATAGTGGTCTCCAAACTGTGGACCTCCAGATGTTGCAAAACTACAACTCCCAGCATGCCCAGACAGCAAACTGCTGTCTGGGCATGCTGGGAGTTGTAGTTTTGCAAGATCTGGAGGTGCACAGTATAGAGATCACTTTGCAGTGGTCTCAAACTGTAGACCTCCAGCTGTTGCAAAACTGCAACTCCCAGCAAGCCTAAACAGCTCTCTGGGCATGCTGGGAGTTGTAGTTTTGCAACATCTGGAGGGTTACAGTTTAGAGACCACTATAGTGGTCTCAGACTGTAGCCCTCCAGATGTTGCTAAGTAACTTACCGGCTTCCGTTGGATCCAGGGAGCTGCGTCGCGGTCCTCTTCTTCCGCCGATCGTCGCCCGCTGCCGCCGCTGATCGTCGCCGCTGCCGTCGCCGATGGGTAAGTGGATCTTCGGCGCCGGTCCCTGTCGGTTTCCCCGTTCTGCCCCGCCTATTGTGGGAGGGCAGGACGGGGAAACCGAAAGTAAACCCCTCCGCCCCTGATCTGCTATTGGTGGTCGCGTCTAGACCACCAATAGCAGAGATAGGAGGGGTGGCAACTCTGCCACCTCACTCCTATCGCTACAGGGGGATCGTGGGTGTCTAGGACACCCGCGATCCCCCTTCTATTCCGGGTTACCGGGTCACCATAGACCCGTATGACCCGGAATCGGCGCAAATCGCAAGTGTGAATTCACTTGCGATTTGCGCCGATCGCCGACATGGGGGGGTCTAATGACCCCCCTGGGCATTTGCGCGGGGTGCCTGCTGATAGATATCAGCAGTCACCCCGGCGCGATCCCCGCCCGGCGCGCGGCGGGGACCGAAATTCCCACGGGCGTACAGGTACGCCCTTGGTCCTTAAGTACCAGGGAGCAAAGGCGTACCTGTACGCCCTTGGTCCTTAAGGGGTTAAATATGTCTTTCGGTTTTTCACTGTTAGTCTATAGGTGCTCACACCTACTAGAGACAAATCTGCTTGATGACTATCTAACCTGTCCTCAATCTTCCCTGACAGAAGATGGAGAAAGAAGAATCGAGGTTGTTAGATTTCAACATGTCGATCTTCTGTGATGCTGACGCCATTGCAAACATTTGATGCAGAAGAAGCAAAACACAGACATGCAGTCTGTAGCGAGATAAAGGGCTTGGTCATCTATATGTTGCTACACTACCTGATTCATATGCTCATTTGCAATTATTACATTTATGCATTTCAATACAGGTCTAGGTTGCTATCCATTCAAAACTCTTTTCCCAAGGAGTGAGTACAGGGTATCACACCCACAGCCTTCACAACAGTCGAGTTTAAGAGTGCGACCACTGCAAAACCCTTTTCTTGCACAAAAAAAATACCCCGCAGAGCCAAACATGCACGGGTATGGATAAGCCTGGAAAAATATCTCAGAGACGAAGGTTTGAAAGTGTTTGGGCACCTTTTCTTGCCAGGAGTGTCAATTAACATTTGAAGGTGCCCGTAAACAACTAAGCCCGCAGTACTTTTGGAAAATAGCATTCCAATAATTTACCTTGCACAGTCAAAAGTAACTAAATACATTAGGAGGGGAAAAAAAAAAGAAAACATATCTATAACAATCCAAATTTGACCATGCGTCCCTAATGTAACAGATCTACGCCATAGGGAATATGAACAAACAAACCATCAAGGCAAGCGTATAGCAATCAAAGTTAACATGAATTTTACTAAACATAAATGCACAAAAGGACATACATTTAAAAGTCATAAAAAACGCTGCACATAGCATACATATGTAATACACACAGGTCAGTGATGCACTTTGCTAAATTTATTTGTTATTTATACACTGTAATCACTATGGTCCTTTCTTAGTACTGTCATCTGTATCACTAACCTGTATGTATTACATATGTATGCTATGTGCGTAGCATCAGCTTGTTAGTTGGTTCCATCAGCAGAATTCTGCTAAATACTCCATCTACTTCTCAGCATTTTTTTATGACTTTTAAATGTATGTCCTTTTGTGCATTATTGTTTAGTAAAATTCATATTAACTTTGATCGCTATACGCTTGCCTTGATAGTTTGTTTGTTTATACCTATAACAATCCCAAAGAAGCAAATTGAACCATAATCTTCACATCAGAAGAACTACCAGCCAAAACAGCCAACACAATAGCATAACATCAAACTTCAGCATCACTTATTTTGTAGCATTAAAGTTGATATATATATATATATATATATATATATATATACACACAGCACTTAAAATGTCACAGACAATATATATATATATATATATATATATATATATATATATATATATATATATACATATATACATATATATATATATATATATATATATATATATATATAATGCAAGTGTATCCACGCATCCTGGAATCCTTCATCACAAGGCAAGGTACACATTTTTGTTCCAATATATATCAGCTTCAATGTATATTGGACATGACTCCATTATAGATAAGCTTCATTAAAATCTTTAGGGCCCCCAGATGCCGTTTAGGCCAGGTTTACACTGGCTCTAATCAGATAGATATCCAGATAATCAAATCAGATTATACAAATATCAGCCTCAGCTCTTCTGTACATTTACAGGATCAGAATACATATACAATACTACCAAAATTAGTCCTTATTATTAACCAATATGGGATTAACTTTTGGATCCTGGAACATATATTACATATAATATAAAATGATAGGTAAGTATTGCATGTTCTTAACATGAATCAATTAAAAGTACACAATAATCTATCTATCTATCTATCCATCAATTGTGTTATCATATATAAGGCTACGTTTGGAGGATATGCAGTTAAACTTAATGTACTTATCGTAACTCACCGAATTACTATGATCCCAAAATGAAATAGATATATAAAAAAATCAGCTATGCTGAATTTGTATATTAGCTTTCATACTAAAATGAATATGTCATGGTGAGGGTTTTATTCAGTTATTTCATTTAAATATGGAAATAAAGGGCAAATTTGGGTCAATTGCTTCACAGAAAATCTTCAAGATTTTAGACTTAAAAAATTAATTCCTTCCCTCCCCCCCCCCCCCTCCTACTTTCATTCCTTCCTTCCACATATGCACCGGGACTGCTCCTGAGACATTTACTGAATGTATCCATTGGGCCCCATTCACCCTGCATCCACCAAAAGTGTGTCCTTCGGACATACACCAGGCTGATATGCATCAGCATACCTTTTTTTGCTTTAAACAATAGCATATTTGACTATGCTATTCTTTACAGGGGGAATGAGTGAAAAAACAGCACAACATGCATTTTTTTTTTTTTTTAAAGACATCCCACTGGGCATGTAAGACCATGTATATTCTGTATACAAATAATAAAAAAAAAAACGCTCCTACAGAAGGCTCACGTGCAATGTAAACAGGGCAATCCTTCATTCCCTTTCTTTCTTTTTTCTTCCTTCTTTCCTTCCTATCTTAACTCCATCCATCCACCTCCTGAGAAACCTCTATAGGCCTATTCCACTTTTTGAACCCATATGCATAGTGCCAAAAAGGGATGCATATAACTTAATACATAAATCCAGGAGTACATTCAGAATTTATTGCCCTTTTTTATTTTATTTTTTTCTTAACCACTAAGTTATAAGAGGTTTAGATGTGGCTCTTCTTTACCCTAACATTCCATCAAATTAGAGGAAAATAAAGCACCAAAAACACAAAAGACACAAACTGATGCCCAAATCTGGATCTGGATTCTAAAGATAGAAGTAGGAGCTGCTAACAGATCTGCTCATATTTCTTTTTGTTCCAAAAACTACACCTAAAATTTAAATATATAAACAATGCTGTAAACAAACAGCTTTAAATACAAACATATAGGGCCCGTTTTCTATATGAAAGTTCCTTTGATATTTGCCTTAGTGATGACCCCCCCCCCCCCTGCCTTATCTCTTGAGTTCCTGTTTGTGAACCTTTTCTATCCTTCACTCGGACTAACACTTTAGTGCATTCAATAGCTATTTGTTGAGAGACATGTACTAGGTGCCCTTCTTACATATTCCTCTTTTCTGGCTCAGAATGTAAAGTGAACACGTACCTTTTGAACTTCAGGCATCAACGATTTTCACATCACCGATGTGGAGGATTCCCGAGTGTACCTGGGCGAGCGGATATATCAAAAGAAACAAGAGTTCATGAATATTCACAACTTTAGATAGAGAGAGATCTCACACTTACAGCAACTAAATACACTGATTGTATCTTGTCTTGTATTATAAAACATTTATACAACGCACTGTGCATGGAATAGGTCTACATTAACTG
Source organism: Hyla sarda (assembly GCF_029499605.1). Taxonomy (NCBI): domain Eukaryota; kingdom Metazoa; phylum Chordata; class Amphibia; order Anura; family Hylidae; genus Hyla; species Hyla sarda. The sequence continues at coordinate 197,196,787 of NC_079194.1, forward strand.
GTTCACTGCTTGCCCTGACTGCTGTTATACAAGACTTCACAAGGGACAATTTCCATAAGCGTTACGCATCATGTTTGCTGAGTAATCTCATCAACTAAATGGAAGCAAAGCATAAAGTAACATGTTAATAAAATAATAAAATGCATTACTAGGAAAACAACTAAAGAATGAAGCATTTATTATACAAAGAATAATTAAAACAATAATGTATAAATAATACTGATAATACTAATACCAATACTAATTATAGGAAATTGGAGGGATGAATGGACAGATAGATTTATGTAGAAATATAAACAATGGTTTACCGGTACTGTGCTGTTTCCTGTGAGTTTGCCTTAGAAATAGATGGATAATGTGCTATGGTTTGTTTTATAAATATCACTATTATTCTGCTGCAAGTGTGGATAGAAATATGCTAATTAATTTACTGCTCCTAAATACATTTATGCAGAAACTATCTTAGGTAAATAGATAAATAAATAATTAAATAAAAAAACAAATAAATAAATAGATGTTCAATGCATCAAAACATTAACTAGTTCCCAGAGTGCACATGTGCACTCTGGGAACTAGTTAATATTTTGATGCATTGAACATCTATTTATTTATTTGTTTATTTATTTATTTGTTATCTGCAATGCTCTCTTATTTAATGAAAAAAGGCTGAACACATATACCTGGTAGAGCTATGATATAGTATGGACCTACATAGGGTCGATTCGACAGGTCATTCTTGAACAGAAAGATGCTATGGACACTTCCTGGTCAGATTTTATGTCGCTCACTATAAGTGTTGAACAAGCCTTGTATATTGGGAGTACACCTTCCTAAGCTGCATTCTGATTAAGACCACAACACCTCCGGCTGATTAAACTAAAGCCATATGAATATGTTTATGGAGAAACTATAGGCTGCAAATGATTTCTATCTCTACCTTAAGGTATCACTTCAAGATTTCCTCTCTCCAGATCCTAGCGCGTGTTATTTTTGGAGCATACGTTCAGGGCTGCCTTAAATGCTACTCTTGGCCCAGTGCCCAGGATCTCTTAAAGTAGATGACATTTTTAGACATTCGGTGTCATTTTCCTCAATATGACCTCTACTTTCATGGCAGGGATGAATCCATCCTGTTATTAATGCATTCAGTTTCATGAGGGAGGGAAAAAAAAAACGCTATTCAATTTTCACACCTGAATAGAGTCCAAAAAAAATCCTAGTTTGCTCCTGTTATCCTTAGGTTGACGAAGAGTTGCAGTTTGTCTCTCACTTTACTAGACGTCAAAGACTCCCGAGGAGTCTACTTTCTCCATTTATTCAGCTCTAATTCCAACAATATTGGGGAGATCTCGAAATCTTGAAATGCTTAACCTCTCCCCTCTCCAAAATCACTGCAATACTACCAGGCAAGAGACCTCGTATTGGCCACCCTTGTTGTAGACATTAGTCCCTAGGCTGCCATTCTAATAAAAAAGTTTTTAAAAAGTATCACGTATACAGTGATAAAATACATATACCTGCACAGCAGATGCCAGTAAGACACTCCTTTTAGCATTTGTTGGTCCATAGGAGTCTATGGACCCATTTGATATATGTGATAGGAGTAAAGAGAGATATAGAGAGATGTTATAGAGAGATGGTACAAATGAAGAGAGAAACAGATGTTGGAAAGAGACAGAAGCAAAGGAGACAAGAGAAATAGATGGAAGAGAGGTATGGGAGGTAGAGAGAGGGAGAAGGGCTGTGTTCACACTACAGCTATGGCATCTGTTTGCTGTACGTTCTCCTAGCAGATTAACATACTTATAGGCCCCACTCACCTAACAGAGGTCTAAGGAGTGTCTTTTAGACCTTTGCTGGGAATATATATACATCAGAATGTCTTTTTTTTTAGCTATTTCATACAGAGGCAACCAGCAGAAAATTTGTATGTATGCAGTATACATTCCTTTACATGTAACAACTCTCTCACTCTTTTCTTTTTTCCAATCTTTCTAAATTCTCTCACTCATGTCTCTCCTGAAATATACTGCCAATGGTTCCTTCCAGTATAGGCTACTACACTGAAAGCAACCATTGGAGGCATTTTATAGGAGAGACATCAGTGAGAGAAATTAAAGAGATTGAAAGGGAGGGAGGAAAAAAAAGAGGAAGGGAAAGAAAGAGAGAGAAAGAGAGAGAGAGGGGGAAAAGAGAGGAAGTGAGAGAGAGAGAAAAGAGAAAGAGAGAGAGAAGAGAAAAAGAGAGAAGAAAAGAAAGAGAGAGAGAGAAAAAGAAGGAGAGAGGGAAAGGGAGAGAAAGAGAGAGAGAAAGGGAAGGAGAGAGAGGGAAAGAGAGAGAAAATGAAGGAGAGAGAGGGAAAGAGAGATGGGGAGAGGGGGAGGAGAGAGAAAGGGAAGGAGAGAGGGAAAAAGAGAGAAAGAGAGAGAGGGGAAGGAGAGAGGGAGAGAGAAAGAGAAAGAGAGGGGAGAAGAGAGAGAAAGAGAGAGAGAGAGAGAGAGAGAGAGAGAAAGGGAAAGAGTGAGAGAGCGAGAGAGAGAGAAAGGGAAGGAGAGAGAGAAAGGGAAGGAGAGAGGGAAAGAGAGAGAAAGAGAGGGAGAGAGAAAAGGAAGGAGGGCGATAAAGAGAGAAATAAAGAGAAAGAAAGAAAGAGAGGGAAGGAGAGAGGGAGAGAGAAAGAGATCGAGAGAGAGAGAAAGAGAGAGCAAGAAGAAAGAGAGAGAAAGACAGAGGAAGGGAGGGAGAGAGAGAGAGAGAGAAAGAAAAAGAGAGAGAGAAAAGGAGGGGGAGCGATAGAGAGAGAGAGAGAGAAAGAAAGAAAGAAAGAAAGGGAAGGAGAGAGGGGGGAGAGAGAGAGAGAGAGAGAGAGAGAGAGAGGAGAGAACGGGAAGGAGAGTGGGAAAAAGAGATATTGAGAGAGCACGAGAGAGAAAGGGAAGGAGAGAGAGAGAAAGGGAAGGAGAGAGAAAGGGAAGGACAGATGGAAAGAGAAAGAGAGAGAGAGGGAGAGAGAGAGAAAAGGAAGGAGGGCAATAAAGAGAGAGATAAAGAGAAAGAAAGAGAGAGGGAAGGAGAGAGGGAGAGAGAAAGAGATAGAGAAAGAGAGAGCCAGAAGAAAGAGAGAGGGATAGGAGAGAGAGAGAGAGAGAGAGAGAGAGAGAGAGAGAGGGAGAGTGAAAGAAAAAGAGAGAGAGAAAAGGAGGGAGAGCGATAGAGAGAGAGAAAGAGAAAGAAAGAAAGAAAGAAAGAAAGAGAGGGAAGGAGAGAGGGAGAGAGAAAGAGAGCGAAAAGAAAGAGAGAAAGAAAGAGAGAGTAGGAAAGAGAGAGAGAGAGAAAAGGAGGGAGAGCGATAGAGAGAGAGAAAGAATGAGAGAGGGAAGGAGAGAGGGAAAGAGAAAGAAAGAGAAAGAGAGAGAGAGAGAGAGAAAAGAGAAAGAGAGAGAAAGAAAGAGAGAGAGAGAGAGAAGGAGAGAGAGCGATAGAGAGGGAAGAGGAAAGAGTGTACTTATCCCACATTGTTTTTGTTGTTATTATTATTATTATTATTATTTTACTACAAGTAAATCACAAGTCACTAAGAACTGTCAGTGCATTCATAATAGACAAGATTAATACAGTATGTTCTGTTTAAGACTTTACACATTATATCATCAGATCACATTACATAGAGATAATTGAGAGTGTCAGCTACCTGTCATTAAAGGGGTTATAAAAGAATAGGAAAACAGAGCTAACTTATTTAAAAAATGGCGCCACACCTATCCTCAGATTGTGTGTGGTAAAGACCTAGGGGGAGATTTATCAAAACCTGTGGAGAGGCAAAGTTGACCAGTTGCCCATAGCAACCAATCAGATTTCTTCTTTCATTTTTCACAGGCATTTAAGAATGAAACAAGCAATCTGATTGGTTGCTATGGGCAACTGGTCAACTTTTCCTCTCCACAGGTTTTGATGAATCTCCCCCCTAGTCATTTGTACAATATGTTTACATGGTTGATTGTCTCCTAATGCCAATGGTAAAAAGTATTAAAGAAAAAAAAATTTGGCCGATGTTGCAGTACAGAATCTGTCAATTAATTGTCCCTTTAGTAATAATAAGCTAATTTCTGTTAAGTGTATTTGTTACTTTTCTGACTTGCAAAAGTCTTTTTGCACTTTAATACCAAACCCACCACTTTTTAAGTGGGCAGGGCTGGGCATATAGAGGCATGGCTTCCTGGAGCCTGGCACATTCATTACAATTTACACCAGAAACTGGCATAGATTATAGCTGGCATAGATTTCATAGTGGGTGTTTGGACAGTCACCAATGTGCCAGATTTATTAAGTGGCCAGTGGCTCCTAATACAAATAGCACATCTTGTGCTATGGCGTTCTCTGTTAAGGCTGGCATATAAAATGCTGGTCCTAAATAAATTCCACATGTGCTTCCAAATGACAAACACAGCTTTACTATATCAAGCTCTGCTTCACCTGTAAGTTTCAGCTGAATTACTTTCTAGACAAGTCAACCATAAGGCAGAAATGTTATTATCGTGACTGTATATATATTGTGGTGAATAGTTGTTAGCAGAGATGACTGACCAGCTGCTTTGGCTGCCACATAAATCTGGATTGACATCTGTTCAATGTATCAGACCCCTGTGATCTCTTAACTGGAGTTTGTATAATTATAAAAAAAAAAAAACTGAGAATAGGGTCATAGGTCATAGCCACCACAATTACTATTACGATGGTTGTAAAAAAGAAAAACATGCACAGGAGGTAGATTTTGAGGACTAATTCAGCCACCACTTTTGTATAGGAACCTGGTGTCTTTATTTCTTTTCATTTATTATCATTGCTGACCAAAATTTTTCCATGGGCATTACAAAAATATCATAGTTGGGTAGAAAACTACCCAACTAAGTGGCTGTTGTCTTCTTACCAATCTCGCCAACCAGTTGAAATGTGCTCAATGCAACTGGAGAATAATCCTGAAGAAATGTAAGGTGGTCATACACCTTCCATAGTTACCAACAGTAATATCTCCAGATCTACTTATAAACATGAACATTTGACATGGTTGAAGCTTTGTGAGTTCTTAGGGAAAACTGTCATCAGTGTCACCACACTAACCTGTTGGTACAGGCGTGCAGTGCAGGTGACACAGAAGATAACCATATCTACCTGTCCCCGATCTGTGGCTTTGCTATCTTGCTCCATATGTCCCGTTCCAGCAGCGGGATTGGGGCATGGGGGGAGGTTCCTGACATCACCTCTGCTGTTTCCCTAGGCCTGCTAACAGCAGGGACCAGCAGAAAAACAGCAGCAGTGACATTAGGAAGCTCTGCCCATGCCTCAGGCCAGCAGCTGGAAGAGATGGAGCAAGATAGCGGGACAAAGTATGTATGGTTATTATCGGTGTCACCCGCACTACACACCTGTACCAACAGGCTAGCTAGCAGTTGAAATCCAACTTTCTTGATATTATCATTGGAGAAAGTCAGAACCCCTCCCCCCATACACTTTAGACAGTCAGCTAGTCACACTGAAGTTCCAATAAAGTTTCTGGATACCTTAATGGCAGATACTAAGCAAATAGGCCAACCACCCCTTGTTATCACCAAATAATGGATAGCACCTCTATTGTTACCATCTTAAAGGGGTTGTCCAGGAAAAAACTTTTTTTATATATCAACTGGATCCAGAAAGTTAAACAGATTAGTAAATTAAATTAAAGAATCTTAATCCTTTCAGTACTTATGAGCTGCTGAAGTTGAGTTGTTCTTTTCTGTCTTAGTGCTCTCTGATGACACCTGTCTCGGGAACTGTCCAGAGTAGAAGTAAATCCCCACAGCAAACCTCTCAGCAGTTCCCGACACAAGCAGAGATATCAGCAGAGAGCACAGTTGCCAGACAGAAAAGAACAACTCAACTTCAGCAGCTGATAATTATTGGAAGGATTAAGATTTTTTAATAGAAGTCATTTACAAATCTGTTACAAAAATGCAATCTCACTCTGTAGGACCTAAAATTCATATTTTATAGCCCGCTAATATTATTGAGGGCTGTAAAATGCTTTATTTCCCCTGTGGCAGTGCTGCAGGAAAACGGAACATTGCTGGGTATCCCTTTCAGATGGTCATTTTATAATCAGAAGGCCATTCCAAAAAAAAATTTTTTTAAATACAATATTAAATAAAATTATTAATAATAATAAATAATAATAGTGAAAATTGGGGACCCCCTATACATTTTTGATATTTACTGTAAAACCACTCCATGGAGCCACTATAAAATATGTTTTTTGATGTTGAACATTCCAGATGTCTTCACTGTCCACCTCAAATTCTTTCAAGCATCCTGATCCGAGATAGACTTGCATCAGCTCGATCTTAGCTAGATGCTGCAATGTTGTACAATACGGCAACTTCATTATATACTGAATCAGATTACAGGCCTTTAGGGGGAGAAAAGCAAATAGGTGGTGTGAAAGACTGAATAGAGACGATTACCTTACCATCCTATCCAAACACGCTTACACTCTCTGGAAGATGTTATTTCCTCGCAACGTTCCTCATGAGAGTAGCTATTCCCCAACCGAAGCTAGTTAGCATCAGGCATTTAATTAAGAAGTCATCATAGACCTTCTCCTCATTTTATGGTTGCGTTTTTTCGCTGCCAGTGAGGCCTTCAAGGCAGCAGGAACTGAAGGGTTAAATGGGAGAACATCCAGGTCTATGCCTCGGCAGAATGACATTGCTACCTCCGGACTAGGTGTAACTGTAATAGGCTGCGTTCATTGGAGAGCTATGGATCAGCTACCTGGGGGCAGACTTGCAAATCTCATAGGAAACATATCAACGGTAGAGACACTTGGCAAGAATTTTGAAGTCAAGCGAGTCGGAGAATTTTGGAAAATAAATCATAGGAAGAATTAAAAATTCCAATAATCTAATCTCAACCAAAGTGTGTCCAGCAGTTGCAAAACTGCAACTCCCAGCATGCCCGGACAGCCGAAGGCTGTCCGGGCGTACTGGGAGTTGTAGTTTTGCAATAGCTGGAGACACACTGGTTGGGAAATACTCATCTAGATAGATACACGGTATTTCCAGATTACCGGATCAAAATATTGTGATCTCACAACCTTAAATTCAGCTCCTCCAAAGGAGTCTATAGCTATTCTAGCTGTTCACCTGCCAATTCTACCAAATGTCTTTTTTTTTTTGGCAAACTAAAGGAATTGTATTATAATTATTTTAAAAATTATTACTAGAATTAAAAAAGATGATAGGCAAATTCAACAGCAAAATATTGAGAAAAAAAATCTCCAGTGTCCCAACTTATCAGGATGAACTGCAGCTAGAGGTAGTTTTGCAATGAAGACATCTTTTATGCAAAGAAAAAAAAATTATAATAATAATAAATAAATAATAATAATAATAAGGCTAACTTTGGTTTAGTAAGAAAAGCTTTTTATTAAAAAAAATTGATAATTTGAAAACAGCAAATAAAAAACATTATAGTTTTTTTTTTTTTTTTTTTTTTTATATTATTCTTAAATATCCACGTGTGGCAGGTCTGGTTTTTCTGAATAGGACACGTGCTTGGTAAAAAAACCACTCCATTTTGGTGGAAATTTCAGCAACAAATCTACTAGTACTAGCTACTTTCTATTTAATAAAGTAAAAAAAAAAAAATGCTAACTATTGTATCTTCTATCAACTTCATCCATACCTAGGACAGGTTCACCTATAGGTATAACTATAATGTCATTGTATAACTATAATGTCATTGTAATTAAACGTATCCATATATACTCAATACTGATGTCTAGAGTCCTAGTTTAAGCATGAAATACAAAAAATATATAAAATGTTTTTAAGCGTTAAGGGTTTTCACTGGGTATTGTTGATAACAATAAAGGGAAAATAATATTTAAACATATATATATATATATATATTTTTTTTTTAAAGCATTATATATATATATATATATATATATATATATATATATATATATATATATATAGTTTAAACAGTTCACCTCCACTGGGGTATAAAATATAAAGTACGGTATACTACACACTAAAAGGTTAATACGCTTGTTCTTCATTTTGTATACCAATAAACTTTCTAAAAGGAAAACAGAATTTAATGGGAAAAAAATTCACGTAGTCCAGCCATTCTACTTATTTGACTGTGTATGTATATATATATATATATATATATATATATATATATATATATATATATATGTGTGTGTGTTATAAAGATTTTTATTTGGTGTTAGTGTGCCCCCCCCCCCCCCCCCAACCCATTGCCTTTATATTTTAATCTTTGCATTATTTATTTATTTTTCTTCTTTTAAGAACGTAAGTGATACAATTCTAAATTGCGGTAACCTTCTCCGTTACTTTTATTATCACATCACAATAAAAGTAAATTTCCTGTTAAAGAACTAACGTGCTTCAACTATCCGCGCCCCATACATAAAACATCAGCGCAATTAAATTTTACAAGGATATATAATGCAAAGTAAAAAGGCTATTGCAGGTACATTTAAATTGGTAGCAAAAAAAAAAAATTAAATAAATAAATCAAATAAAAATAAAATAGCCAGTTCCACCTCTAAGCAGGAGAGCAGGGGTAAATGCCGCTTCTCCTTTTTTAAATTATAAGAGAAAGTTGTCTGCAGATGAATAATTATGAAGAAACATATGTGCTCTTTAGTGTGTGACAGCGTGACCTTGCCAAGCCTACTAAAACTGCCAGCCTGACAGTGAGGATATAATCCAAAGAAAGTGTATTGAATCTTTAAACAGGGGAAAACACCTTGTAGACCTGCCTGCTGAAAATCTCATTATATGCTAAATTCTGCTTACGTCCAGTTTACTGTAAATTAGCCTTTCTCCCCTATATGATCAGCCATGACCCCCCTTCCCCCATATCGCCCCATGTTGCCTTTTTTGTGCATTAAAGCTCACATGCATTTTCTAGTTCTGCAACTTGACTCATCTGCCTGCAATATATATATATATATATATATATATATATATATATATCCCCATACACTGTCAACAGCCATAGACTAAAAGGAAATGTGATTTACTGATTAAGATAGAGCTATGTGGTCCCTCTCTAAGGTATAGTCTAGGCCTAATGCCAGGGTGCAGTGTTAACCCCCATTTCCTTTTAAGATTAAAATCGCACTCAAGGGATGAATACATACTAGAAGTATCTTGAAGAGAACGCCTAGTAAAATTAAAACCATGCACATATAAGTCTGTTTAATGCCATTTAAAAAAAAACTAAAAAAAATAAATAAAAAATATTTATATTTTTGATGTTCCTTAACTCTGTGATGTTGCTTTAACTAGATTTAAATGCAGAATATCTAGAATGGTAATGGTTGCATATTGTGAGATCACATATCGTATACAAAGATCTATGTCAAGTATCACACTCAGCTCTGCTATGTCTCTACCACATTGGTATATCTAGTTTCATCAATGAAAAACACGGAAGGGGTGAAGCCACGAAGCCAATATTTTTTAAAGGGGTGGATGTAACATAAAAAAATATCAGTTCAATATTACAAATCCAGTTTAAACATGGTAGCCTTCTAACTTCTCTAAAGAATCATCGAGTAATGCATTAAAAAGCTTGTGCTGTGGACACTTGATACACACTGGCAAAAGCAGAGGAACACCGTTCGCTCATAGTTTCTGATTCTTTCGCAGTCTTTTTAAAGGTCCAATGCAAACTGTAAAATCTTGATATAGTAAGTTAAAGTGTGTTTATGGCCCAGTCATTATGTAGATCAGTGAGCTACCCCGATGTCCTTATCCTACGCTGGGTTTCTGGGGCTCAATATGATGAAATATAGTAAAAATACAAAAATGTACAAAAGTACTAAGAGAATAATAAGACGGAGAAATAATCTACTATAAACGGCTCTAGTGCGTACTAAGAAAATAGTAAAACGGAAAAACATTCTACCGTAAAAGGCATGACCTAGCAAAGGAGGTAGTGGTTTGGACTATTGGCACCGGCACAGGCAAAAGTAAAAGGATGATGTATGTTCATTGTTTCTTACATTCTTCCTCAACCTTCTCATAAAGGTCCAAGGTGAACTATAGACTTTTCATATAGGAAGTTTAAGCAGGTTCATGGCCCAGCCAATGTTGTAGGCCAGCACACCAAGATACCTCAATTTCCTGATCCTGGGTTTTCAAAAATGAATGTGGTAGGAGATATTCAAAATACAAAAATGAATACATACAAAAATAAATTAATTAATAAATAATACGGAAATAACTATTTAAACAAATATTAACACTGACTTGCCTTTGTGCCTTGACCTGACAAAACTCAACATAATAACACGTAATTTGTTCTAGCAGTCAAGTAATGGCCCTTTCTGAACAGTAGTGGTATCAAATAAAAATGGCATTCAGCGATAAATAATATTAATAATAATAATAACTTACTTGGGTTCCCTAAAAAATGCTGTAGCTTGTTATAATAAACCGACATACCACACTGAATGCTGCACCAGTCTTTTAATGTTGGTTTTGCATTGAAGGTACAATGTGGACGTTTTTTTTTCTATAATGTAGTAGATAAGGGTTCGCCTGAGTGTATGTATTCTTATTGCCCTCCGCTATGATATAACACCAGCTATTATTTACATTTGATAAGAGGAGCACTTGTTGTAAATCTCTAGGCCGCACATACAATGTAACTTATATAAATGAGAGCTCCTTATCAGGGGCCGGGGCTACGTGGCTGTATGTATTTGCTTATCAATTTTTCTAATGGATTTATAAGAGTAATTATACACAAAAGGGAAATAACTCTACCTATATGTGTATCAGACAAAGGATGAGAGGGAATTTTGTATTGAATGAAGCATTAAAGGGGTACTCCGACCCTAAGACATCTAATCCCATATACAAAGGATAGGGGATAAGATGCCTGATCGCAGGGGTCCCACTGCTGGGGACCCCTGCAATCTTTCATGCAGTACCCCGCTGTCACGCTCCCTCCCATATGCTTGCATTGAGGGGGCGGAGCATGATGTCACACAGGGCGGAGCCGTGACAACACCACACTCCGGCCCTGTGATCGTGATTCATCAGACCCGAAGCGATGTTAGCTCCGGAGGCTGATGATCGCGGGGTGCTGCATGAAAGATTGCGGGGGTCCCATAAGGCATCTTATCCCCTATCCTTTGGATAGAGGATAAGATGTCTTAGGGCTGGAGTACCCCTTTAAACAACCTGACTGGCTGATTCGGCAGCTACATATCTCTCTGCACGTTCCATGTCATCTGGCTAACATTAATCTCTGGATCGTGGAGAGCTTGCCAGCTACTTCCTAGTATAAAATAAATACTGAATTAATTTACGACTCCTATTAACAGGTTTATACTGGAAAATATATTCATCTCTTTTTACACTACGATGTTTTTTATTTTATGGGGGGAGACAAATAATTTATTTACAACAAATAAAAAAACTTTTTAGCGTTCCGTAGATTGCTAAATAAAACACGTTTTTGCGCATGAGTAAATAATTCACTTATATTATTAATAGATAAAATGCCAAAAAATTAAGAAATGAATAAAATAGGGATACAAAAAAAATAAAACATAATAGTGTTGGTCGGATTATGGTAAAAGTTAGATTTTCTTTTTGCTTTAGAAAAAGAGAAAGTTACAAGAGAAACAAAAAACTGTTCACTTTTCTTTCTTCTTTTTTTATTTATTTCTTTTGCCTTAATGTGCGAAACTGTTTCCGAGCAGTTGCCTGGTGTTCAGAAATATGTCTATTTGCACAAAATAAATAAGAAATGTTATTTCTGTGGCATAATCTTGGACGCTCTCCAGGCCTTCTCTGCAGGTGTTGTTTAATACGAGTTAAAATTAACAACTTTTAAGTTATTTTATAAGGATTTCCTTTCGAATGGCGCTTTACTTAGAGCATAGCAATCTGTGGCATCTGAAAAGATCATTCTAATGCACCCTATACATAATTTACCAACTCAGTACAGGAAGCGGGGAATATCTGATACTGCATTTGCGTTCAAGGATATATTTCTCAAATATTATGAATGATTTGACATCAAAGGCTAAAACGCTACAGACAAAATACTGTGGTAAGTAGCAGATGTCTTGCAGGATATTTTCGAAAGGCGTGCTAGTGTTTATGTTAAACCAATACGCACATCTATATGTGTGTGCGCACGTGAATATGACTTGTTGTTACACCTGCCTGATCAGAATAGCTCACTAAAGTCATAGCTGGAACCCTAAGGGGCTATTCACACACAGCAGATTTGTGGTAGAAGACAATGTGCTCGTCACAGTAACCTCATTCACATGAATGCGCTAGTTTTGAACCATAGACAATTCTGCCGCTTTTGAGTGTACCCTAATACAAGGCCCTAAGGAGACACCGCAGCCACCACACTATTACGGCACAGCAGGAAACAGTTAAATGATTTCATACCATTAGGAAGGGTCACGTATTAATTGCTTGCTAGGAAAACTGTGAAATGTAATTAGTGTCTATCACCGATAGGTAGTATCACCGGTGACGATAAAACCATTCCACACTGTTCTACCCTCCACAACTTAGGACACCTGCAATAGCAAGGTGACAATGCAGAAGGCAGGAAATGTGTTACGATATTTACAACATAATACGCAAAAACATATCGATCCCATATCTGCCGTATGGCTATTCAGACGGTAATATGAACTTCTGAATTACACATGGTGTGCCATTACATATGACACTAAGCGTCTCCCTTTTGTCATTGAGGACATGTCCTCTGTTGGGACATCACTAAGTAGCATTGTGTGATTGAAAACTGTAGCAAAAATCTATAAGGATTTCATAACATATGCAGATGTAGCAGGGTGGAATTTGTTGTCTGTTAACTCTTTGGGTCTGCATCATAAGTGCTATAATGACTTTCTGAAGCCCTATGCAAAACACATCAAGATATACAGCCCAATATATATATATATATATATATATATATATATATATATACACACCTCCCATATAACACAACTGGTATAAGGACACTGAATAGGTTCATTCTAGGTAAGCCCCCCTATAGACTTATATCTCAGTTGCTACAGTCTGCAATCTGAATCCTCAATGACAATGAAACATTACAACATCATAATGCCAAATGCCACCATATGCTTTGTGTATACTATCCAGAGTAAGCTATCTCGATGCTATACACAGTACACCTATACAATCGTACAATTGTGTATACGTCTACAAGCAGCAAAGCACCCACATATGTATTTTGCTTATTTCAAAGAACTTCTGAAGGGTTAAAAAGTAAGACCAACTAGAGGAAGGAAGATATTTAACAATTGCATGTACTTAAGATAAGAAACTGCAGTGGAGGAAACTCAAACACAGCTTGTGGGATGAGGAGACAGATGTCAAGAGACATGATCTTACTCTCAATATAGAAGAATTTACATATATAACTGATATTACATTTATAAATCTCATCGGGTAACAGTATAGGGCGACTGCTTCTGCTGTGGTAACTTAGGGGTTAATGCCGTCTTTCTTTTATTGCAGCAAAACAGGATACCTACATTACCCTTCTATGTATGGACATCAGAAATGTCACCGACCAGGAGCAGAAAAAGCTACACTATAACATTTAACCCTTGCTTCTCCATATTAGTAGGCTGAAAGGGGCCAGCATGTTTCTAACAATAATATGGGAAAACATTTCTCAGTGTTCTGTCCTATCCACTGAACAGATGTCTCCAAAGCCCCCATCTCTGTTTATCCTTCCACTAAAGATTTACTAGAATATGAACCTAAATTAACTAGAATATGGATCTGCAATCATTATCCAAACAACGCTCTACTACAAAGGGTCAAGTGCAAAAGGGCATTGGCTCTTGGATCATTCCAGGACCAATGGCGTCTGGTTTACAAACACTGGGGGTTCTAGGGTGATGATATAAAATGATCTAATACACTGGACATGGACATCCTAGAATAATAACGTGGAATCCAAATGATTCTCCGGTAAGATCTGCTACGTCAGGAGATTGACAGGCGATCATGACACTAATTACTATTGCAATTAGAGGCTGCGAGATTGTCACTGAATATTCTATCACTAACACAATTGCCAGCTACACTAGAGGCACAGCGCGCTTGGCCCGCAAGAGGATTATTATTATTTTTTTTAAATAAATACATTTAATTTACAAATTTTTTTTTTAATTGATTGTATAGTACAGGGAAACACCAGGGCTATCTGACCAGGTCAGGAAAGTGGCCAGAGAGTGGCACACCATTCCTGAACAGCAAGACACAAATGAGTTGGAGGATATTTAAGAAATTCAAAAATAAATAACTAAATTTATATATATATATAATATGATTTCCAAACCTAACTATAACGGATTCTACCTAGCCAGCCGCATAGATTATAATAGTCACCATTGTAAATATGGCTTTGTTTTACCTGCTACATTTACAACCAACCTCCTATAGAAAACATACATCCAAGACCCATACAGAATCAAAAACTGCAGTTTATTATGGTAGATAATTTTTTTTTCCTTTTGATATGACCATAGAAGTGAAATGACAGAGCACAAAATACAACACGTCGTTAGTAACTCAAAATATAAAACAATTTTGCACAGCAAAATATAGATAGGAAAAAAAAAATAACATAATAGCTGACACATATTTAAAATCTATGATGGTAACTATTTGTAAAAGACATGTTATCAGTCCCTGATAATAATAATAATATTTCTTTCTTTCTTGGTTATTGCCTTTAAGACTTGTGGAATTTGTGAAGCTACAGAAAATCCAGTTCTGCACCACAATATTATACTGTAAATTAAAAAAATAAAAAGAAAAACTGCATTGTTTTTAAACTGTGCAGTAATGCCGTTTTCTCCTTGTTTATAACTGCATACATTTTGTATTAGCGTTCTAAACAGTTTTGCATTTGAATTATATGCTTGCAGGTTATATCTTAGTGCAATTCAGTCCCAAATACTTCAATTCTGAGAAAATAAAAATAAGATAAATAAAAAAGAAATTAACATTTTTTTTTTTTGTTTTAATGGAAAATACCCCTTAAATACATAAGGTTACAAACCCCTTTAATACTTTGGTTTTCTAATACAGTCAGTGGTAAAGCATGGGTTTAACATATACCCAACTTATATATAAGTTGCAAGCACATGCGTTGAAAAAATATCTCAGTGCAACTTAGTGCATCATTCATTAAAAAAAAAAATGTTCTATACCTAAAACGGATCTAACTCGTTCCAATGAATCTAAGACATTCCTAAATCTGAAGGATACAATGTAACTGGGCAATTGACAAAATAAAGGAACAATATGTACTACAAACCCATAGCATTCCACATTTGATAGAAAACAAATGCAAAAAGGGTGTTTTTTTTTTTTTCGTTTTGCCTTATTTTTACAAAATAAATTTGTTTTCGACTGTCAATAGCTCACAGCATTTAGTCCCAAGACAAGTTACTTCTATAATACATCTCTCTCTCTCTTTTTTTTTTTTATCATTCTTAATTCTGCCACATAAATTCCATTCTGTCACCTTGGAAGGAAAGCAATCAGTGCATTCAAATAATAATAAAATAATAATAAAATTGACGTTTTGCATATTTCTGAAAAGCAGTTTTTGTTTTATAGCGGATGCAAACTTTATTCAAAGGGGGAACTAGGTTGCACTTTTTTGTTTGCAACTCAAAAAAGTGATGAAGAACACATAAAAAAAATGAATGTCATGCCATATTTTCCAGAAGTCCATTTTTCCAAGCAAAAAATAAAAAATAAAAACAAACAAACAAAAATAATAATTATACCATACATGTCCAGCATGCAGGGCCTTCTTATTAATATAATGTCTCTTTTCCATAAAGTCTTATAACAATTACAGTTCTTTGTTGCCAAGACACAACAGCAAGCGTAATGCATGAGATGAGTATGGGATTTTAATGGCGGGCCAGTCTCATTCATGTTGGGCCATAAAGTCATATGGAGTTTGATGCAGGCTTCATTTTGGCAGGTTGCTTTATATCATCATCATCTCCTCTTACATATTTTTGTTTTAGTTCAGCAACTCTCAAAATTCTGCGAAATAGTCTAAAAATTCACATTTTTTTTGTTTTTTATTGCAAGCTCATATGAAGAACTCGGGATGGCAACAATTCTCTGTTTTCTCTCTGGCTTTGACACAGCAAGCTCATAAACTCATGACCTTAAAAACAAAACAAATAGGAAGCATAAAGTGGATGATAAATTTTAAAGTGCAGTCTTCATATGAGTGCATTGGGCTTACATGGGTGCAAGGCAAGCATGGGGAGCAAAGTGATCATAGAAAAGTTCATGCAACCTCCATATCTCCCATATTACATCACATTACTCCAAACAACCCCATAACCTTTATCACAACTACATAAAGCATATAACTATAAAGCAGCAATATAACACTGGTATAAAAAAAAAAACTACAGTGCCATATATATATATATATATATATATATATATATATATATATACATATATATATATATATTAATTTAATGTATATATATATATATATATATTTTTTTTTTGTATTTAATGTATATATATATATATATTTTTTTTTCATGTTAATTTCATATATATAAATATATATATTATTTTTATTTTATTTCATGTATATATATATAAATTTAATGTATATATATATATATATATATATATATAATATTAATATTTATATATTTTTTTTATTTAATGTATATATATTTTTTTTTCATATTAATTATATATATATATATATATATATTATTTTTTATTTTATTTCATGTATATATTATATATTTTTTTACTTAATGTATACATATATATGTTTTCATATGAATTTAATGTATATATATATTTCTATTTTTATTAAATATATATATATATATATACATATATATATATATATATATATATATATATATATATATATAGTGGGGGCTGCCAAGGTTACCGTACTGAGAAAACCAAAACCAAGGTGTAGCCCCCTTCCTTGTAGTATTTAAACATGGGAGTAATGGATTATAACTTCCCCATATCACTTTGTGCACCAAGGAGCGAAGAAATATAACATGCGATTGTATGAACCGTATACTGAAATGAAGGAATAAACTTTTCTGCATGCTAAAGAATATACAAGGGGGAACAAACATAATAAAAGCACATAGAAATAGTTTGGATACACTATGGAACATGGAAAATGAATACGATGGGTTAAAGGGTGTGAAAGTGTTCACTACTACTCCTAAGTTACAGAAGAAGGAAGGGGTATAGGTAGAAAGAACCTGAGGCAGCTTCGGAAGAGGATGATTTTACTAACAAAAGTTGGTCGAAAAAGTTGGCCATACATAGGATGACTGGGTCATAGTGACCAAATGATTCTACTATTGAGATGGTGTGAAGGACCATGGAAGATCCTACGCATCAATGGAGATAACATTCCACCATGCAGTCACGCGTTTTAGTCTTTTGAAACAAATCATATCTATAACATATATATTGGGTTATTTATAAACAAGTAGAATGTAAACAATTCCGGGTGGGAAAAATATACATAGAATAGAATATACAAGTCCTATGTATGGCCAAGCCTCAAATAGTCCACCACCCAAGACATGTGGATAGAGGAGATGAGGACAGTACAATAGATTACAATTACACATGAAAATAAAGAAGATAACCTTTGCCCATGATAGAGATGAGGGAACAAAGGTTGTAAAGAGCAAGTGTAGAAAAAGGTGGTACAGTGTAAACCT
This sequence comes from Hyla sarda, assembly GCF_029499605.1. Classification (NCBI taxonomy): domain Eukaryota; kingdom Metazoa; phylum Chordata; class Amphibia; order Anura; family Hylidae; genus Hyla; species Hyla sarda. The sequence goes on from NC_079194.1 coordinate 197,214,644, forward strand.
TAAACTAGTTATGTCAGTGTTTCCCAACCAGGGTGCCTCCAGCTGTTGCAAAACGACAACTCCCTGCATGCCCGGACAGCCGAAGGCTGTCCGGGCATGCTGGGAGTTGTCGTTTTGCAACAGCTGGAGGCACCGTGGTTGGGAAACAATGATTAATGTATATGGTGTGACATGCCCTTGTAGGATAAATAGTTTGGCAAGTGATCCTACAACGACCCCATGTCTAGTATATGTCTCTGTAATTTGGTCCCCAGTTTAGTCTAGAAGATGGAAACTGCCATCTCCACCTAAAGACATCACATGTCCAGAGTGTTATTTAGCTGACATGTCCTCCAAAGATCTAGAAGAGATTTGGTTGCACTTTCTATGAGCATGACCCAAGGTCTAGCCTGAAAGGGTGACATGTCCTACCCCTGTAGTATGTGATGCCAGGCATGCCCTAACTAGTGCTCTGACAAGTCCTAACTACCAAGGTCTCCTAGGACCCCCCCAAGTTTAGTGGTGTCTGGCTGCAAGTCCCATCTGAACAGTCCCCATGCTGCTTGGCATGTTGTCCCCCCCTACCTAGACCCCAGATGTGCACTTAGATCCCATGCCTCACTACTTGGATGGGCACCATCTGCAGTGTAGGTGAGTCGGGGGGCACAAGTTTGTAAGAGAGCAGATAAGTGATGCCAGGAGCTGTGACTTACATGAAATACTCCGGAGATGAGGGGTTGTCACTGTTGGTGGAGCCGTTTTCTCTGAAGCCACTTCCCAGAAGCTTCTCATACTTCTCCTTGTAGGCGTCCCTCTCCCGGAGGAGCCTGGAGATCTCCTGCTTGAGGTGCTCCACCTGCTGCAGCAGCTGGTTCTTCTCGGACTCCAGGACGTGCCTCTGCTGCACCCTCTTGAACCTGCAGGACTGTGCATAACCCCTGTTCTTCAGGGTCCTCCTCTTCTGCTTCAGCCGGATCACCTCCTCCTTGCTCACCCCCCTCAGCTGCCGGTTCAGCTCCCTCACTGACATGGTGACCAGCTGCTCATCGGAGAAGCGATCCTCAAAGTGCAGGTGGTGGTGGTGGTGGTGATGGTGGTGGGGGGGCTGCTGGTGCAGACCCCCGACCACTGACGATGAAGAAGAAGCTGGGGAGCTGCTGCTTCCTCCACCGCCTCCTCCACCTCCTCCTGCAGGCTGCACCCCGGCTGCTCCTCCAGGATGGTGGTGGTGGTGATGATGGTGGTGGGCACCCCCTGCTGCAGCAGCTGCTATGACTGCAGAGACCACGGCAGCTGCAGAGCCCATGTCTTCCCCGGGCATCCCAGCCGAGGATGCATACTGCTGCCCCCTTGCAAAGCCATCGTAGCCCTGGAGCTGCTGCTGCTGCTGCGGATGCTGCTGGTGCGGGTGCTGGGTGGTGCTGTTACTGCTGATCAGGGCTTCTACAGCGTCCTCCGGGCTGAACCCCAAAGCCTCCGGGTTGATCTGCTGGGGATAGCCGGTCATCCAGTAATAGTCTTCCAGGTGGCTCTTCTGGTCACTCCCGGAGCTGGGGCTGGGGGCTGAGAAACTCGGGGAAGGGGGCACCGAGCTGCAGGGCGTGCTCATCGGGGTGGAAGACAGCGATCCCCCGGCGATCAGGCGTCCGCACTGGCTGATGATGCGATCGGTCTCCACCGGTTCCTTTTTCACTTCAAACTTCATCAGATCGAAGTCATTAACATATTCCATGGCCAGGGGACTGGTGGGCAGGTCGGACGAGCTCATTGCCAGTTCTGATGCCATCCTCCTGCTGCTGCTGCTGGGCACAGTCCTCCACACGGGCTGCAGAGGGGACACCAGGCTGCTCTGGCTGGGCACTGGCACCACTGGGAGAGCCAGCTTGCTTGCTTTGCCCCCAAGTTGCGCTCGGAAAAGCTTGCGCCGAGTTTGCGCCGATCACTGCACCCTGGCGCTAACCCTGGCGCATATCCTCGGCAGTGCCCCCGCGGCACCAGCTCCGCAGCCTTCTCGTCTTCTTCTTCTGGGCACCGCACAAGTTTTGGGGGGGCGGCTCTTTAACACTTCATCTTCAAAGTTTTGCAAAGAAGTCCCAGGGACAGAACCCAGTGCAGACAGAGAAGAGAGGGAGCACCGCTGTCAGGCAGGACCGGGGATTTTCAAGGATCATTCACTTTAAAAGCATTGCTGAGTTTTATAGCTGCGCTGACGTCACAGACCCAATGGCGAATGGACGGGGGACGGCGGGCCAATGGGAGCGCGGATCCCCAGGCTTCATTAGCATAATAGTATATAAAACTTTCAAAAAGAAGGAGAAGGAGGGGCTGTCAATCACGGACGATCAGCTGACTGTCAGCTGGGACCGACCTGGATTAACTCTTTGTGGTGCCCCTAGCGGCTTCGGCTTTTTTCTTTTTTTTCTCTAGCTGGGGGCTAAGGCTGTGTAGGCTCACACTTTAACCCCTTCACTGCCAGAGAGAGGGACTAGGCGTTATACGCGTCACTGTCATTCTGGCTGGAGCACGGAAAGGGTTACTGTGCAGAACAGATGTGTTAACTCTTCTGCTCCCAGTTCCAACTGGAACATCCGAACAGCCTGAGAGGAGAGGGGGGAGAAGCTGCTGCGGGATGTGGAAGTTATGTGAGGGGTCAGCACCGTTGTCTGTATACGGCAGTGTTTATCAACCAGGGTGCCTCCAGCTGTTGCTAAACTACAACTCCCAGCATGCTCGGACAGCCAAAGGCTGTCCGGGCATGCTGGGAGTTGTAGTTTTGAAACAGCTGCAGGCCCCCTGTTTGGCAAACACTGGTATACGGAGTCCTGAGTGTATCCATAGCGTCTAGATGGATATGTCTACAAGTGACACAGTCAGCTCTGCTACATCTACAGTGCAGAGGATTCACTTACAAACATACTGGATATACTCCAGCGGGCGATTGTTTACATAAACATGTGGGAGATATATATATATATATATATATATATATATATATATATACAGTCATATAACATCCCTACATACTGCCTTATTTTATAACTCATTTGCCGCCTGCTATACTTATAGATCCATCTCTGTGTGTGTGTATATATATATATATATATATATATATATATATATACATTAGTCAGTGACTAGGTAGACAGTGTAGTGCACACCTTTCTGATGTAAGGTGTAGAGCAGCTTGTGGGTAATGAGATGTAAGCTCTGTAGCAGTGGATGTATAGGGTGCGGGCTCCATGGACGGTGCAGGGTGGGGGAGCACAGGGCTCGGCTGCCTCCCTGTCCCTCTCTGCACTCTTCCACACTGTAACCTGATCAATCTTGCTGGAGCTCTGTGCCCTTTGCACTTTCACATTTGAGTTAACTATTTTGTACTTAATCGTGACAAGAAACAGTAACTAAAGCCTCCTCTACACAACAAGGCCCCTCCTGAGGTCAGTCCATGTGGAAATAGGATAACTCCAAACTGTAATGGAATATAATGTACAATGTATACAGATAGAAGTGTTCAGGCTGTCATTTGGCACACGACTTCTGATTAGAGCGCTATTTGTTTTTTATCACAATCCAAAATCATGTTTGATCTATCTATCTATCTATCTATCTATCTGTCTCATATCTATCTATCTGTCTCATGTCTATCTATCTATCTATCTCTATCTATTTATTTATTATCTATCTATCTCATATCTATCTATCTATCTATCTATCTATCTATCTATCTATCTATCTATCTATCAATCTATCATCTATCTGTCTATTTATCTATCTTTCTCATACCTATCTATCATCTATCTATTTATCTATCGCATATCTATCTATTTATCTCTTATCTATCTATCTACTCTATCTATTATCTATCTATCTATCTCATATCTATCTATCTATTTATCTATCTATCTATTATCCATCTACACTATCTATCTATCTATCTATCTATTTGTCTGTCTGTCTATCTATCTTTTATCTATCAATTATCTATCTATCTATCTATCTATCATCGCATATCTATCTATCTATCTACTCTATCTATTATCTATCTATCTATGTATCTATCTATCAATTATCTATCTATCAATTCTCTATCTATCCATCTATCCACCCATCTGTCTTCTTCTATCCACACTTATACTGCAGAACTTCAGATAGTTGAGAAATTTTAAAACTGGGACTTTTATCACAATACACAAGTCATGCACAGTCAGATCTATCTATCTATCTATCTATCTATCTCATATCTATCTATCTATCTATCTATCTATCTATTTATCTCATATCTATCTATCCATCTATCTATCTATCTATCTATCTATCTATCTCATATCTATCTATCTATCTATCTATCTATCTATCTATCTATTTATCTCATATCTATCTATCCATCTATCTATCTCATATCTATCTATCTATCTATCTATCTATCTATCTATCTCATATCTATCTATCTATCTATCTATCTATCTATCTATCTATCTATCTCATATCTATCTATCTATCTATCTATCTATCTATCTATCTACTCCCAGCATGTCTGGTTAGGAAATTATCTATCTATCTATCTATCTATCTATCTATCTATCTATCCATTATGTATTCTGATCTTTAATCATTTAATATTATGGTTAACCCTTGTATTACCACCATTACTCTAGCAGCAATGTCTCTACACGTGTTAATATTATATCTCCTATAATTAGCATTATGCAGATATATGCCAAACTGGCCTCCATTAATACAATATGGGATTGTGGATTGACCTTCCTTATGTCACTAAATGTTTTCTTTACTGAAAATTGCAATATATTGCTTTTTGTTGGTAGCAATCAATACTATTGTCAATAGTCAGTTGTCAAAGGTTAACACTGAATTTCCTGTCATGACATTAATGAAACACGTGAATATCATTCATAAACAATGGGAAATATATAACATTAGAATTACATTTACATTATATATATATCATTTTTTTTCCTGGTAAATGTGGGGTTAACAGTGTTATTTATGTCACAGGTACTGCCTGTCCATACAGGGTTGGCCCTATTATTTATCCGTTCACTTGATCACATTCTCTGTGTTTTCTTTGCTGCTGATGTCCTGATTTACAAAGCAAACGTGAAGACTGAAAAGAAGGAAAAATGACTTTACTGTCTTTTATGAAACTCCACAGTGCCACCTATTGGCCAATAGTGGGATAATTTGATCTTTTTCCAGACTGCACTTTAAAACAGTTGGTCTCAGTAGTGTCCATAAGTCAAGCAGGTTCAGCTTTGGGATTTGGGGGCAGAGGGGGCTCTGTATTGACATAAGTCAGGATGGGTTATCCTGTGTGTAGAGCACACATGCAATAAGTATTTTATTTTTATTATCATATGTGATTGAGTGATTGATGGGAGCTTGCTGGGACCCCAATTATTTCCGAAAAAGTAGATGGAGTCTCTGATTCCCGCTGAAGAGTTACTTATGCATATGTCATACCGGACCACTGAGATCTATTGGAGATCTAGAAATGATCAGATGGCCACAATACATGAGCTAGACACCCCCATTAGGATTCGAACCCCGGGACCCCCACCCATCAAACATTTATCCTGATCCATCTTCATCATAACTACGAATGCCATTTTATTACTCACTGATGTTCTCACCCAACTTTCTTAGATCCTTGAAAGGCAAATCTGTCTCGGAATCTCATAAATGGGGATGTAGAGCTGCCAGGCAAAGTTGTCTTAGAAAGATGGATAGAAGTTCCGGGGGCAGTAATGTCAGCCATGTTGTTCATCACCCAGCTTTCATAGCATTCTTATATACAGTAAATATAAAGCCATTACAAAATCCACAATATTCCAATATAATACTTGGAAGGCTAAACAATACGGTACATTTGTCTCACATTCCCAATGTGGCATTCCTGTAATTGAATGGGATTGCACTGAAAGGGGTATACCTTTATGATGCTTAGAGTTGAGCTGTATAAATAAATAAAGTAAAGGTAAAGGGGTATTCTAACCAAGAAAAACAGTGTGGTGCTGTAATAAAGAAAGCATACTCACCTGCCTCGATCTCCTGCAGCTGCCATTTCAATGGCTTCCGGTCCCCACTGCTTACCATTTCCTGTGATGTGTTGACCTTGAAGGTCAGAGGACATGGGGTGCAGTGGGAAGCATTGGGGACCAGGAACCATCAGAATGCCAGCTGCTGGGGATCAAGGCAAGTAGGTATTTCTTCTGTTTTATTTTTAAAGCACCAACAAAAATAATGCGGTCCCCATAGCAGGGAACGAATAACATTACAGCCGCAGCGCTTTGGCTATCACAGCAGGAGACATTCTATTGCTGTGGTAGCAGAACTCATACTGAAGGGAACGGTGTTTGAGACAGCATATTTGTGGTCACGTGACATGCGCCCCCCCAGGAACCAATGGTAGGGGCCGAGTGTGCGCGTGTCAGCCAATGGAGCTGTCTTAGTCCAGCACTTGAAAGTGCTGCGTCATGTAACACATTCCACAGCAAAACACAAAATATGGCACTACACCGGATTATCAAACATAAAAATGACAGAAAAGTATAGAAAATCTGTTTAGGGACACAAAGCTTTTAGGAGACAAGCTCAAAATCTACCAGTATAACTGTGTTGGAAGCCGAGCACTAGTGTTGCTCACGAATATTCGAAATTTGAATTTTAATCACGAATATCACATATTTGGAAATTCACGAATATTGCGAATATAGCACCATATATTTGCAATTACGAATATTCGCTTTTTTTTTCTTTGTTCACAGTACACATCACGTGATCACTGCATCCCTCTCTGCCCTTCGCATATGCGCATATTGTCGAATAATGAGCACTCCCTTCTTTAATGGTATAGGGAACTAATGGGCTAGTGCAGTGGTCTCCAAAATGCGGACCTCCAGATGTTGCAAAACTACAACTCCTAGCATGCCCGGACAGCCAACGGTTGTCCGGGCATGCTGGGAGATGTAGTTTTGCAACATCTGGAGGTCCGTAGGTTGGAGACCACTGCACTAGCCCATTAGTTCCCTATACCATTAAAGAAGGGAGGGCTCAATATTCGCCAATATGCACATATGCGAAGGGCAGAGAGGGATGCAGTGATCACGTGATCACGCATAAAACGAATATGCGAATTTTGCGAATATATGACTAATATTCGTCCATATATTCATGAAATATCGCAAATTCGAATATGGACTATGCCACTCATCACTACCGAGCACATAGGATTGTCAGCCTTTCTGTATTAACAGATGCTGGATTAAAGGAATCAGTATAATATATTTATCGATTTTATAGTAATCCCACAGATGCATTGAACTCGTCCTCCACATGTGATAGCAGATAAAACGAAATCATAGGTGAATCTTCTCACATATTAAGATATCGCACATAAGGCAATTCCATAAAATCATGTATTGTCAAAACCGCTCATGTTATGTACAAGAACATTTTTTTTAGATCAGTGTTATCCTACTAGGGCGCCTCCAGTTGTTGTAAAATTACAACTCTCAGTATGCCCGGCTGTCCCAGCATGCTGGGAGTTGTAGTTTTGTAACAGCTGGAGGCACCCTAGAAGTGGAAGCCAGTGATAAGTATATTTTAGAAGTTTAAGATTAAAGGGGTACTCCGGTGCTAAGACATCTTATCCCCTATCCAAAGGATAGGGGATAAGATGCCTGATCGCGGGGGGGTCCCACCGCTGGGGACCCCCGCGATCTACCACACCGCACCCCGTTAGAATCAGCTCCCAGAGCGTGCTCGCTCCGGGTCTGATTACTGGCGATCACGGGGACGGAGCATAGTGACATCACGGCTCTGCCCCTGTGTGACGTCACACTCAATGTAAGCCTATGGAGGGGGCTTGACGGGGAGCGGCGTGGAAGATCACAGGGGTCCCCAGCGGCGGGACTACCGCGATCAGGCATCTTATCCCCTATCCTTTGGATAGGGGATAAGATGTCTTAGCGCCAGAGTACCCCTTTAAACTAACATGGCTGTTTTCAACCAGAAACAAAACAAAATTGGATCTCAGTTGCCTTTGTAAATGGGACTGAGCTGCAGTACCATAGATAACCTGTAGACAGACGTGGCACTTTTTTTTGGAAGAAAACAGCCATATTTTTCTTATAGTAAACAACTTCTTTAATTCCTATTGGTTTCTCTTCCTGTGACTTGTCAATCCAGTTCACAATGGCTGTTTTATGGCAGTCTGCACCTGCTGTGCTATGGGTAGAAATTCCGGTGGTTTTTAATGGTGTGTGGTGGTCTTACAGGACAACAGTAGAAATTAACCCATGAGCTGCATTGATTAACATGCAATAATACTACAGTCTAATAATATCTATACATAAGGGCAGTATTTCCCAACTAGTGTGCCTCCAGCTGTTGCAAAACTACAACTCCCAGCATGCCTGGACAGCCAATGGCTGTATTAGGGAGTTGCTATACATGCATAGTTTTCAAAATCTGGCTCCAGAAAGTTAAACAGATTTGTATATTACTTCTATTAAAATATCTTAATCCTTTCAGTACTTATGAGCTTCTGAAGTTGAGTTGTACTTTTCTGTCTAAGTGCTCTTTGATGACACGTGTCTCGGGAACCTCCCAGTTTAGAAGCAAATCCCCATAGCAAACCTCTTCTAAACTGGGCATTTCCCGAGACACGTGTCATCAGAGAACACTTAGACAGAAAAGAACAACCTTAACTTCAGAAGCTCATAGATACTGAAAGGATTAAGATTTTTTAATAGAAGTAATTTACAAATCTGTTTAACTTTCTGGAGCCAGTTGATATACATATACATGTATATATATATATATATATATATATATATATATATATATATTTATATATATATATATAAAGTTTTTTTTCCTGGATAACCCCTTTAAATTCAGCACTAACCCCTACTCAGAGGGGCACCTTCAAGGTCTGGACCTCAATGGAAAATCTGTTACAGGGTCCTCCACTTGTCATGCCCCCCTTAGTCACAGAGATGGGTATTATAGCTACCCCCGCACTGCCCAAACACATGTCCCTGCTCCTCTAGGCCCCATATACATTGTGCTATGAAAATAATAGGCCTCACGGCTTTAGAGCTGCCAGCGATGATTTGGAGGTGAATTAATGGCAATATCAATTGCATTAAAGTTCCTTGTAATTTTAGTAATAAATGAGATGTCGCTGGTAAGTAAGATTAAGTGCCCTGCAATAAAGTTGTTTATCTGAGAAGTAATTCTGAGAAACCTAACTTCTGTCATTTAGTCATATATTAAACTTACTTCTTGTACATTGCTCTCTTTCGCTGCACACTTTACTATTTGTATCCAGCCTGCCCATCCCCCTGCTAGTAGAAGAGCACTGCTCTCACCACTCGGGGACTATGCTGTAAATAAGAGCTCCCAGGGGAATACCGTAGTACAGTGGTCTCCAACCTGCGGACCTCCAGATGTTGCGAAGCTAAAACTCCCAGCATGCCCGGACAGCCAACGGCTGTCCGGGCATGCTGGGAGTTGCAGTTTTGCAACATCTGGAGGGCTGCAGGTTGAAGACCACTGCTGTAGGATGTCCATAGACATTAGAGATTAGTCAGTCACCTTATGGACTTTTGGGTATTGACCAAAATATTACTCTGCACCGTGGTCCTTCATCTGGTGTCAAAATACAACTCCCATCATGCTTGTCAGGGTATGGCGGAACCGGTAAACTATACAGGGGGATAGCAGCAGAGGTAGCAGTCACACCCAACTGTGATGCGGAGAGGGCCTGAAGGGTCAGCATTATAAACACCACATAGAAGACTGGGGACCACATTACAGATTTTGCGTTAATAATGCCTCCGCAGGATCAGTTCGGAGACCTTTGTACTGGACTTTAATAGGCTATGCACTGCCAAGCACAACCAATTCCATTTGCCAAGATAATACGAAGAATGGCAGCAACAAATCTAATGTTATCTTGTGTAGATGTAGCAGAGCTGAGTTTGCTACTATAAGAATGTATTATATATTAGGTGCAGTTTTCCACACAATTCAGTGAGCTGTTACAAAAGACACAGTTAGATGACAAATTCAGTTTTGCTACATATGTATGGTTATGACATAATTCTGCATAGGATTTATGTGACACTTTACCTTGTATTGGAGGAAGTACCCTAGGAATTCATTCTCTTCATTTTGGCTACTAACATAGAAGGGGAATGTTAATCTCTGTACAGTGCTATGGAATTTGCAGGTGCTATATAAGTCGTGAGAATAAAAATACCGTACTCAAATTCTTGGGGAATCTAACCAAACAACCTTCATTACGGTGGGTCCACATCACAAACTTACCATACATGCAGGGCTCAAGTCCTGCAGGAACTCATGGGAGCGGAGTTCCTGCACTTTTTCCACAGCAGGAATGCAGTTCCCATTAGCAAGATTCCTGCAGGACCGGCCCATAAAGGGTTACTCCACCCCTAGACATGTTATCCCCTATCCAAAGGATAGGGGATAAAATCTCTGATTGCAGGGGTCCCGCTGCACCCCAGACATCCGGTGCACGGAGCGAACTTTGCTACGTGCCGGATTACTGGTGATGCAGGGCAGAGGCTCATGATGTCACAGTAATGCCCCCTCAATGCAAGTCTATGGGAGGGGGCGTGACGGCTGTCCCATAGACTTGCATTGAGGGGCCGTGACCGTGACATCATGAGCCTCTGGCGCTGAACCCAACACTCTAAACAAACGCTGTGAGCAGCAGGGAGATGCTGGGGGTCCCCAGCAGCGGGATCCCCGGGATCAGACATCTTATCCCCTATCCTTTGGATTAGGTATAAGATGTCTAGTGCCCCTTTAAGTAGAAACCTAGGGTGAGTTCCCACACTTTTTTTCCCAGGACTTGACCCCTGCATACATGTCATCTATATGTTAGCATCATGCCAAAATGGGCTGTTGATGTGTACGTGTGCATACTGGCAGCGGTCCTCTTTCCTTTATTGGCCTGTAAGTAGTCAGCTAGTGACCAGGTGGGGGCCACTTCTCACCTATATACATTTACTTTGCAGGGTTCAAAAGCATGATCTGCTGCCACTACTTGCCTGTATATGTCAGCATCCCATTTTGGCAAAAAGCCAACATATATGTGACACATATGGTCAGACTATGATGTAAACCCACTCCTGGAGCTCTGAAGCTTTATAAGGTATAAGGTACGGTACCTGTCTAATAATAAGCACACAAGCCTGCTTGCTGATAGTTTCTATGTGTTTCTAGATTGTAGGTGTTTCTAGGCGTAACCGGGATAACATATGTTCTATCTGTTAGGGAGCTCATAACTTAAAGGGATACTCTGCCCCCAGACATCTTATTCGCTATCCAAAGGATAGGGGATAAGATGTCTGATCGCGGGTATGGCACCCCAGAAACTTCACTCTGTGCCGGATGACTGGTGATGCGGGGCGGAGGCTTGTGATGTCACGGTTACGCCCCCTCATGATGTCACGGTCATGCCCCCTCAATGCAAGTCTATGGGAGGGGGCGTGACGGCCGTCATGCCCTCTCCCATAGACTTGCATTGAGGGGGCATGGCTGTGACATCACCAGCAGGGCACGCCTGTGATGTCACGAGCCTCTGGCGCGATCAGACATCTTATCCCCTATCCTTTGGATCGGGGATAAGATGTCTAGGGGTGGAGTACCCCTTTTAAGGGCCTCATCTCATCTGAGAAATAAGGTGCTGTTATTATTAACATGGCTAATGGAAGAAATCATATAGACCTGCCCAGATCTCAAGTCCTTCAGAAACGCATGGGAACTGAGTTCCTGCACTTTTTCATAGCATGAACACTGTTCCTATTAGCATGAATCCTGCAGGACCAGCCCTTTAGGAGAAATCTTGGGTGAGTTCCTACACTTTTTTTCCCCAGGACTTGACCCCTTGACCTGCCACTGTTTGGAGACAATGAAAGTGTATGGCCCATAGACTTCTATGGCTGCTGTATTATGGGTCAATAAACTTATGTGGAGCCATAATATGATCATGAATACCATGGTACATAACAGACAGGTAAGTCGAAGACACCATAAGAAGGAGCAGCAAGCACTGACTGCAGATAGCATCTTTCTCCAAAGCATTATTATAGTGCATTCCACCTCGGACAGGCTTCCATTCCTCAGTAGATATTTTCTGTGCTTTCCCCCAGAGTACTACAAACTACTGTAACCCCGATTGCCCTTCCATCAAGATACAGTTTAGACTTTCTTTAAAAACACGTATAGCAATCCCAAGGTACAGCAAAAGTTAACCCCTTGTGTACAACTGCTGTCTGATCAGCCGTCGCAGTATAAACCTTCTTCGGCTCTTTGGTTTCCGAATACAGTACCGTTACATATTTAAAAACCACATTCAACCTTCAATTTGTGTGCAGTCAAGAGAGAAATATCCACCGATGATTGCAGGAAAATCCTACCCTAGCACAACATACATTTAAATTACCCATTTCATGTAGAACATTCTAAATTGCTCTTGAGCCTGAAGATGTATTTACTGAAGTAAAAACACTAATCCTAATTGTATCCTAACAAAAACCAGATGCAGCTAAAAGCACCTTAAAAGCACCCTCTGAAATGCACTTGTGACTTCTTCAATATATCAATTTGCATTTTTTTTATGACTAAGGCTCAATTCCTCCTCCATCCTTATCTTGAGGTTTCCTTCGTCACACTCTCTGCCTTAACAAGATCTGTCAGTTCTACCTGCAAGGTTTCTGATGTCAAATTTCCTAGAATAATTTAGACAGTTTTAGGAAAATGACTAGTGGTTTAATGGCGACCTCGGCTTAAATGGATTGCTGTCCCTCCGGATGGCCTCAGAACAAATAGGGACCCTGATAGTGGGGCCTGTAATGGGGGATGTTAATAGGTAGGACAGTATCTTTAAGCTGTGAATATTTATTCCTCCTGGGGAATGAGGAAGGAACTGAAGTGGGTAGAGAACGTATTGATGTTTTGGGTTATCCTAACCAGTAAATGAATTATTAAATACCCACTCAAATGGAGACGTTCTACTCTTACTACTGTGCTGAGATAGCCCAAACAATATACACTATTAACAGGATTAAATATTGCCTGATGTAACTCTCCATTTACAGGATAGATTGAAAAATAACTATATAAAAATATAAAAATTGGGGATTTTGTAAAGTATATATAGCATATATATATATATATATATATATATATATATATATATATATATACACATATATATATATATATATATATATATATATATATATATATATATATATAATTGTTGATTTAACCAATTAATCATTGTTTTAATTATATTAATTAATGTATTGTTGTTTTGTGTTTTCAATGTGTTTATTTATCTGTTTAGTTAGTTCATTAATTCATTCGTTTACTTATTTAATAGTTTTTTTTACAGTTTTTTTTAAGAATTTTTCTTTAAAAAAGATATTTAACAGTAAAGAAAATATAAGTGCGTAGAATAATAAACAAAGGTCACTACATATTAACAAGACCAGGTTACAATATAGTAATCTGCATAGAGCCGGCCGTCAAGATGTTGTAAAGTCCAGATTTTCTCAGGTAGGCCCTGTGAGTATCCAGGGAAGGCCCCACGTCAGGGACATTGAGCATAAATAGAAGCTGTTATCCGATAAATAATGAAGCTAGGATTTTATGAAGTGGTATTAGTGGGTACTAGTAATATCTCTAGAGTTCCTCACAATACGGATCTATTACACCTCAGCTGATGGTCAATAATCCAGGTAACATGCATTGAAGAAGATATAAAATGATGTACATAAAAAGCAGTAGGTAGAAGGTTTTTAAAGGGAGAAAAGGGGGGAAAGTTATATAGAGAAAGAGACAGGTAAGTAGGGAAGATAAAGAGAATAAAGATGAAGTATCTGCTCGGCTCCAGCTCCTCAAGGTCCTCAGACCACTCTCAGGGATTCTACATATTCATCCCACTGGCGCCACAATGTCTGGAAAGCATCCAGTCTGTTTTCCTCCATAGTGGACATATTTTCCATTCTCCGTATATCTGCGATTTTATCTAGTAGCACCTGGAATGGGGGGCTTTTAGTTTTCCTCCACCATTGAGCCACAAGACACTTGGCTGCAGTGAGCATATGTAAAAAGAGCATGAATGTTACTAATTCCGCTGAGTGGGATGTTTAGAAGATATGTTTCTGCTGACAGTGGAATGTGGGACCCTATAACCCTCCTAACTAGTGATTGCACCTCCAGCCAAAAGTGTCTTAGAATTGAGCAATCCCAAAATATTTGTGGTATAGAACCAATATCTCTATTACACCTCCAACAAGAGGGTGAAAGTTGTGGGAAGATGCAGTGCAGTATCTCAGGCATGTGATACCAATGTAGTAAAATTTTGTCCTGGTTCTCCTTATGTGTGATGCAAGTTGAGGACTTAGCTGCCCATGACCAAATGACCTGCCATTGTGTGAAGGTGAGGGGTTTCCCTATATAAGATTCCCACTTTGTCATATACAGGTATTGTAGTTGGGACGTGTCCTCTGGAGATATTAGAATATCATAAATTCTTGAGATCAGACCTCTCATGGTGGTGTCTCATTAACAAATAAATTCAAAGGGAGTTGGAGGGGGGAAGGGGGGATTGGATGGGTTAATCCCTAAATGTTCCTGAATGGTGTGGTAGTGAGATAGGGACTCTCTTGTCATGTGAAATTTATCACCAAGAGATTGTGGGGTTAGAAGCTTTCGAGTGATGGGGTCAACCAAGTCGGCTAGATAAAATATCTTGACCGTGATCCAGGGGGAGATAGTCCAGATGTAATCGCTATCTGGGATATTAGGGTTAAACAACATCGGTGTGAGTAGAGATGTCGGCGATTTAAGGGGATATGTGGAGGAGGCCTCATTCCAGATTTTAATAGTTAGTCTCATTGACCCTAGAAGGTTCCTTGTGATAGTGCAAGGGGTAGATGACCATATCATAGATGATGGATGTATAGGAGCAATCCATAACGTCTCGACTTCAGTCCACCTGTTATACGCCAAAAATCGGGTCCATGAGGGAATTCTCCGGAGGTGCACAGACAGATAATATTTATAGACATCAGGCATGGCCAGGCCTCCGAACTGTTTTTTTTTAGCAGATAGGACAACTGCTGAGAACCTATGCCTCCCACCCTTCCATATGAATTTAAGCAACATAGCTTGGAACTTTCTAATGGCATTTTTGGGAATGTGGACGGGTAAAGCTTCTACAAGATACAGGAATTTTGGTAGAATAGACATTCTAACAGCTGCTATTCTTCCTAACAGAGAGAGTGATATTGGGGCCCATTTTTGTAACAGTGTTTGTATATTTTGAAAGAGACGTGGGAAATTCTGCTTATATAGGGAAGAGTATGTGGGGGTAAGACGTACTCCTAGGTAACCCAAGGACATATCCTGTCATTTATAGGGAAAAGACTATTTTAAATTTATGAGCTCAGTTGGGGGATATTAATTGGGAGGGCTTCTGTTTTTGAAGTGTTGATCTTGTAACCTGACAAATGCCCATAATCAGTTAATGTCACATGGAGATTGTTTAGGGATATTAAGGGGTTGCGAATGGTCAGAAGGACATAGTCCGCAAATAGCGAGATTTTGAATTACCAATTCCTAACCATTATATCTTGTATATAAGGACAATACCGAATGGAGGCTGCTAATGGCTCCATACTGAGCACAAATAGGAGTGGTGAGATGGGGCACCCCTGATGTGTACCATTATAAATTTGGAATCTAGAAGGGGTGGCATGTGGTAATTTGATCTGTGCAGAAGATGAGGTATATAATTGGGATACAGCAGTAAGGATGGGACCATTTATACCATTTATACTATAATTCTGAAGTGTAGACAGCAGGAAAGG
Source organism: Hyla sarda (assembly GCF_029499605.1). Classification (NCBI taxonomy): domain Eukaryota; kingdom Metazoa; phylum Chordata; class Amphibia; order Anura; family Hylidae; genus Hyla; species Hyla sarda. The sequence goes on from NC_079194.1 coordinate 197,230,558, forward strand.
CCAGCTAAGCCGGTCAAAAGATTTCACTGCATCTAGGCTCAAAAGAAGGCCTGAAGACTTGGACTTATTTAATATGTCGATGAGGTCAATGGCCCTCCTTGTGTTGTCTCCCGCCTGACGGTGAATGACAAAGCCAACTTGGTCTTTCCTACACCCTCACACCTTCACACTGGCCTGACAAGGACACTGAATCAACTTCCCTGCCGCCCTCTGGACCTGCCTGACCCCAGCCATCCTTGAAGCGTCCTTACAGTCAAGACATGACACCATATGGTATGTGTTACTTCACACACATATATTCCACCCCTATATATCATCATGGCGCGTCTAATGACCCTGAATGTAAAGGGACTGAACACACCTGTGAAATGCCGTCTTCTCCTTAGAGAAAATAGATATTGCCTTTATACAGAAGATGCACCATGATGATACGGGCTAAACGGGTATTTGTAGCGATCCAAGATAAGAAAAGAGGGGGTGTTGCCATTCTTGTTTCCCGCTCATGTCCTCTCAAGATTTATGATACCTTACTAGACCCAGGTGGGAGATATATAATAATTTCAGGAAAACTCTACAATATACCCATAGACCTATGTAACCTATATGCCCCAAACACATCACAAATTCTATTCCTCACAAGAGTTCTGGCAAAATTGACAAAACTACCCCAGCCACTCTGCTGATTGGAGGGGATTTTAACTTACCATTTTCCACAAATATTTTGTTATTTTTATTGTATTTATTTTACAAAAATAAATAATGCAATAAAAAATATAAAACAAACAAAATAGATCAGTCTAAACAAATGTTATTATAAATTTACAAAAATACAAATGATATTTTCACCATAAAATATTGGTCAAACAGTTTATACATACATAGAACAAAAAAACTTGCGAATATGAGGTTTATTTCATATGCAATCCAAAGGTAAAAATAACGTTTAGGTCAAACATTGACCTTCATCAGATCTAGAAATACATGACAAACATAGCAATAAGTACATGTAGGTGATATATCATAATACAGAAACAGTGCATGAAAACTTGGAGAAGTCAGAGTTGCATATAAGAAATGGATGACATGAGGGCCGTATGGTGAATCAATGTGATATAACTGGTATCTGGATCAAATAATAAGGAATAAAGCAAAACGAAAGCATCAATATACTGGTAGCCTGCTTTACAATACATCAATGGTGTAATAGGAGCTTAGGTGGTTGCATCTTCATAAGAACACAGAACAAATCTTAGATGACGTAGACTATTGAGGCCTGTAGAAGTATAGATAGTTACATATGCATAAGAACAACAAGCCAGATCATAGGTGACATAGATTCGTGACATAGATTATTGAGGTCTGTGGGGTAGAACATCATAACAGCAGCATAGAAACATAGGAGCAAATACCAGCATTGAAACATTGGAGCAAATATCACAGTCATATGTCATATGAGCGCATATCTTACCCTGGATTGCTGCGGAGTAAAGTATGTGAAATGGCCTAAAGCAGTGGCAGTGGCATGTCGGAAGCGCGACCCTAGTCGCTAGAAGCATCTGATGTGAAGAGCATTGTGCCAGCATATGTACGGAGCGACCGGAAGTGACGTCGCGGATGCCCAACATCACTTCCGATTCGGGTCCGAGAGTAATGTACGGGGAAAGAGAGTAAAAGATAATATAGGAGGCGGAATGGGAGGGACATGTATCGGTGGAAGTATATAGAGGTGACAGAAAAGGTGGAAATAAAAAATGGAGTAGGTAAGAGAGTCTGGAAGTGGATGTGGTGTGTTCCACCGTGGCGTGATGACATCAGAGACACTGTGGAATAGACCAATGATGTAGTGAAAAACAAATGAGGAATAAACATAATAGGTCTATATGCAAGAGACTATTGGCAACCAATAAAGTAGAAGGGAAAAGCCAAAATACTGATCGTGTTAACAGAAAAGGGCAACAGAGAAAGGGTGGTAGAAAAAAGATAGAAAAAGAAATGTAATAATATAGAGGGGAGATAAAAGGGAGAGTAAAGTGGAATATGGAAAAGGGGAATAAAGATGGAAAAAAAAGAGTGGAAAAAAGGGGGAATAAAGTGAAACATTTTTGAATGAAGCAACAAAAGAAGGGAAGTAGGAGCAAGATAAGAGAGCAGTGATATCTGGCAAAAAAGGCGAGGCGATAGAATGTAGACTAGGTAGTAGTGCTAGGAAGAAACAAGCACAGGGAAAAGACGTGGAAAAAATAATAAATTCTATATAACAATTTCTTTATTTTTCAAAACTCTTTCTTCCTTCAGATATAGGGCACGGCAATGGGGTCCAATGTTGTACCCCCATACGCTAACAGACCTCAATTATCTATGTCACGAATCTATGTCACCTACGATCTGGCTTGTTGTTCTTATGCATATGTAACTATCTATACTTCTACAGGCCTCAATAGTCTATGTCATCTAAGATTTGGTCTGTGATCTTTTGAAGATGCAACCACCTAAGCTCCTATTACCCCATTGATGTATTGTAAAGCAGGCTACCAGTATATTGATGCTTCAGTTTTTCTTTATTCCTTATTATTTGATCCAGATACCAGTTATATCACGTGTATTCACCATACGGCCCTCATGTCATATCCATTTCTTATATGCTACTCTGACTTCTCCAAGTTTTCATGCACTGTTTCTGTATTATGATATATCACCTACATGCACTTATTGCTTTTTGTCATGTATTTCTAGATCTGATGAAGGTCAATGTTTGACCAAAATGTTATCTTAAACTTTGGATTGCATATGAAATAAACCTCACATTCGCATCATTTGAGTGCCAAGTTTTTTTGCTCTATGATTCTAAGGAGTGGGATCCTACTTGAGCACAAGTAAAGGGATCAAGAGTGCTTTATTCTAATTTGATTAGTTTGTACATGCAACTAATTAAAATTACTATGCAATATACTTTCCGCCTGTGTGTTTCTTACAATAATCATTGGACATGACTATAATTTACTAACATGCATTTCTCCCAATGAACATATAAAAACATAAATATATTAGTTGTAGGTACTGGTGATGGTTCTCCCCCCTATAATCTCAAATAATCCCCTAACAGAAGGCATACATAGATTTTAAATGTCTTAAATGGAGATCAGTAAATCTGTATCTATAGTAGTAGATGCAATAGTAATTGCAGCCCTTAATGTGCTTGTTTAGTGTTACAGAGCTGATCTACCTGAACAGTGCAATAACACTCATATACTGTATAGGAATAACACATTCTGTAGAGTTGTACATGTTTTTCTTTTTGACACTATATCTGATTGTACTGAGGCATAACTCATTCTATATGAACACATGAGGAGCATACATGTTACTTTGCCTCCTTCCATGCACCTGTGCAGTGTAGCATTATGGAGGAAGCAGAGTGTTGGGAATCATCACTTGCAATTCCATAGGACCAGGGGTCAAGTCCTGGGGAAAAAAAGTGTGGGAACTCACTCAAGATTTCCACTTAAGGGCTGGTCCTGCAGGACTCCTGCTAATGGGAATAGGGTTCCTGCTGTGGAAAAAGTGCAGGAACTCTGTTCCCATGCGTTCCTGCAGGACTTGAGCCCTGCATAGGACTCCATGACATGAACAGGAAGCCAACCAGCACACTGGAGAACGGGGAAGAAGAGTAGAGTTACAATTTAACAGAATGGGCCTGCAGACAGAATGAACTATATAAGTGAGTTCCTCAAAGAGGATCCTACCTACAGGGGGAAAACTACCTGCGAGGAGAAAAGTACCTTCAGGGGGTCCTACCTAATGAACCCTACCTATAAGTGGTCCTACAAACAGGGGGTTCTAGTAGCAGGGGTCTTACCAAAAGGGGGGCAGACTACCAACAGGTGGGCCTTCCTACAGGGGATCCTACCTACTGGGGTCCTACCTAAGGGGAGGGGGGTAAATACTCAGTGAATAATAGGTAAGACATTTGAATAGTTCAAGCTATGCTTCCCTTTTAAAGACCCAGCAGTTTTATCAGAAGACTTCCACCACCATTTAACTGTAGTGGCCACCAAGGAGACTCTGTGCAATCAATGTTATAAACTAGGCCTACACATTAAATATATCTTTTAATTGCTAAAGATTGTTTCCATCTTTTCCATTTATGTTATCTGTTTCCCCCACCCAATCCCAGCACCATCTCTTCCAATTGTCTGCATTAATGAGAACAAGCACTAGATGCACTTTAATTGCCAACTCTATTGTGAGAGTCTTTGTATCCTTCTTCCCTGGTGTAAAGAGCTGAGCCATAGAGACCTGCTCTGGAAACGTCTTATTTAACTAACTGGGGAGAGAGGCAAATTTCATTAATTACAATGTATACAACCATTAACAGAATAACCATCTCTGGCACACAACACTCATGACTGAGAAATCTTCAACTCATTGCACTAAAAGGCAAGCCAGCTCCCACGAGGTCAGGTACAGATGCTCATACTGCAATACTGGATGGATCTATCTGACAAAATAATTCCTCAAAATCATTTGCTAAAAGGAAATGTGGCAGAACATTTCAATGTATTTCCTAAACAGAAAACCTTTTTTTTAATTGCTTTGCTTTCTATGTTTTTATGTCTTATTTGTATTTATTTTCTATATTATTTGCTATATTTTTGCTCTATTTATAATTCATTGATATTAAAAAGGGTATTCCAGCTTTATACATAGATGTATGATGGCAGGGATCCCGCCGATGGGGACCCCCGTGATCTCGGTGCAGCTCCCGGCATTCTGTGCCGGGCGCTACCTCCGAGACGGGGACGTGTCGTCACGGCATGCCCCCTAGAGACATCGCGCCCCCTTCATTCATGTCTATGGGAGGGGCCGTGATGGCCTTTACGTCCTCTCCCAAAGACATGAATGGAGGGTGCGTGGCATGACATCAGTAGGGGCTTGGTCATGGTGTCACGTCCATGTCTCCGAGGCAGTGCCCGGCACAGAATGCTGGGGGCTGCACCGAGATCACGGGGGCCCCCAGTGGCGGGACCCCTGCAATCAAAAATAAGATGTATAAAGTCGGAATACCCATTTAATATTATTCCTATTTATCATGGTCACACCCTGCATCTTCATCTATATAATAAAAATGGTACCAAAATGTCAACTTCTTGAGGGCCTTGTGCAAAGCCTAGGCATTACTACACTACCCTAGCTCTGTATCTAAATTCCCTGTTGAGGGCACTTTGGCTTGTTGGCATGTTATTGCCACATTTACTAGTAGCTCTTCACCACTGATTTCCATGACCTGCCTCAGTATCTAATGGATGCTAGCTATATGCTTTGCATATGCTTTGTATCGAATCAATATATAATATAATATTTCAATATCCATTAAACAGTGACTTAGTCCTGTGTAGTCTGATTATTCATCCTTTGAGTCTCCACACTGTGTGCATGTAATATGTAATGCTGCTATTCTCTTTTGTAGAAATGGTGGTCTATTGTTTTCTCATGACTAGGCCCCACCTGGGACATCTACATTTGCAGCCCTTTTATTGCAGAGGGCACAATGTACCATATATAATTCTTTCTGTCAGGGGGCACAGTGTATGTTATTCTTTATTTCAGAGGGTAGATAAAGTTTTTAAAATATCATTTAATTCAGGGCTCATAGTGTATTGTACTGTTTCTTTCAGGGAAAAGGATGAGTAGTAGTTTTCAGTTAGGGGGCACAAAATGCGTAGAACAATTTTTTAACTTATTCTAGTGTATCTCTGTTTTCAGGAGGCGGAGTTTGTCCTTATTATTTACAGAGATGATATTTTAATGCAGTGATATAGTCAGGGGATACAGTGTGTGGCAATAAAGCATTAGGGGGCAACGTATGAGGTACCATTATTTGTTATGCAGTGTGTGGAACCACTTACATATTATCTGATTAATTTCCTCCTTGCCTGGCTGTCAGCTTGGGTGGACGGCCTTGTCTTGGTAGGTTTGTGGCTGTGCAATATTACCTCAACTTTTTCTGATTATGTATTTTATGGTGCTCTATGAGATGTATTAAGCTTGGAATATTTTTTATAACCTAACCCTACTTTGTTCTTCTTCACAACTTTATCCCTGTCCTGTTTGATGAGCTCCTTGGTCTTTATGCTGCTGCTTGTTCAATAATGCTCTCTTACAAACTCTGAGGCCTTCACAGAACAAGTGTATTTGTACTGACATTAAATTACAGACAGGGACTCTATTAACTAATTTTGCGCCTTACAAATATGACTTGTGAAGTCAATTGGTCGTATTACATCTTTGTTTTGGGTTTCACACGCAACACTATTTCGATTTTTATTTGTAAATAATATTAAAAATTATGTAACATTTCCCCCCTACTTCCAAATGATGGACTATTATTTGCTGGTCCATTACATAAAATGCCAATGCCATAAATGAATATCTGTGGTTATACTAGGATAAAAAGTAGAAAACCAATCATCTAAATCCAAAATGTAGAATACTTATGCAGGACACTGTATGAGCAATTTTCTTAGTATTGTAGGTACGGATATACTAAAAAGTGAGGCTCAGAAGCTGATGTTGTCATAGTGGTCTGGGCTGAATGAAGAAATGGAATAATCGGGGAAGACATTCCCTCAAAGTAACTGGAAAAAAAATATAGTCACTGCATTCAGTATGAGATGTTTTCTACTTTTACAGTCTTTTAAAAATTCTATTTGACATTAGAGTCACTGTTTTAAATACTACGTACAGTCAGGTCCATAAATATTGGGACATCGACACAATTCTAAAATTTTTTGCTCTATACACCACCACAATGGATTGAAATGAAACAAACAAAATGCTTTAACTCCAGACTGTCAGCTTTAATTTGAGGGTATTTACATCCAAATCAGGTGAACGGTGTAGGAATTAAGACAGTTTGCATATGTGCCTCCCACTTGCTAAGGGACCAAAAGTAATCGGACAATTGGCTTCTCAGCTGTTCCATGTCCAGGTGTGTGTTATTCCCTCATTATCCCAATTTCAATGAGTAGATAAACGGTCCAGAGTTCATTTCAAGTGTGCTATTTGCATTTGGAATCTGTTGATGTCAACTCTCAAGATCCAAAGAGCTGTCACTATCAGTGAAGCAAGCCATCATTAGGCTGAAAAAACACAACAACCCCATCAGAGAAATAGCCAAAACATTGGGCTTGGCCAAAACAACTGTTTGGAACATTCTTAAGAAGAAGGAATGCACCTGTGAGCTCAGAAACACCAAAAGACCCGGAAGACCAAAGAAAACAACTGTGGAGGATGACCGAAGAATTCTTTCCCTGGTGAAGAAAACCCCCTTCACAACAGTTGGCCAGATCAAGAACACTCTCCAGGAGGTAGGCGTATGTGTGTCAAAGTCAACAATCAAGAGAAGACTTCACCAGGGTGAATACAGAGGGTTCACCTCAAAATGGAAACCATTGGTGACCCTCAAAAACAGGAAGGCCAGATTAGAGTTTGCCAAACGACATCTAAAAAAGCCTTCACAGTTTTGGAACAACATCATGTGGACAGATGAGACAAAGATCAACTTGTACCAGAGTGATGAGGAGAGTATGGAGAAGGAAAGGAACATGATCCTAAGCTTACACCTCATCAGTGAAGTATGGTGGTGGTAGTGTCATGGCGTAGGCATGTATGGCTGCCAATGGAACTGCTTCTCTCGTATTTATTGATGATGTGACTGCTGACAAAAGCAGCAGGAGGAATTCTGAAGTGTTTCAGGCAATATTATCTGCTCATATTCATAAAAATGCTTCAGAACTCTTTGGACGGTGTTTCACAGTGCAGATGTACAATGACCCAAAGCTTACTGCAAAAGCAACCACCAATTCACCTGACCTGAATCAGATATGAGAATGCATTTCACTTTCTGAAGACAAAACTGAAGGGAAAATGTCCCAAGAACAAGCAGGAACTGAAGACAGTTGCAGTAGAGGCCTGGCAGAGCATCACCAGGGATGAAACCCAGCAATGTCTGGTGATGTCTATGTGTTCCAGACTTCAGGCTGTAATTGACTGCAAAGGATTTGCAACCAAATATAAAAAATTGAAAGTTTGATTTATGATTATTATTCTGTTCCATTACTTTTGGTCCCTTAGCAAGTGGGAAGCACATATGCACACTGTTGTAATTCCTACACCGTTCTGATTTGGATGGAAATACCCTCAAATTAAAGCTAACAATCTGCAGTTTAAAGCACATCTTGTTCGTTTCATTTTAAATCCATTGTGGTGGTGTATAGAGCCAAAAATGTTAGAATTGTGTTGATGTCCCAATATTTATGGACCTGACTGTAAGTATTAAGTTCTAGCAAAGTTATTGAGGCCTGTGCCCGGCACATTCTATCATGTCAGGTTATACTCACTCTCTGCCATCTCTGTTTTAAGTTTATTGTAAAGGTGTAGCAGAGCTGAATGTTTTTATTTAACCCTGTGTAGCCACATCATTTCCGTGAATAGCCACATATATATTGCCATACAGAAAGGATGAAGCCAGCTCTGCTGCATCAGTTCTTCATTGCAGAATATTGCTCTGCGCTGAGAGATTAGAGCAAAGCTGTGAAGCAGACAGCCGTAATGAGAAAATACTTAGCAGCTCTTCCGTGTACTATTGAACCCACAATTGCAATGTTCCCACATTTTATCTCACTGCTGATTTATGACGCAAGATAAATAGACAGCAAAGGACTCTGGGTAACTGGCGGGAAGAAAAGACGGATTGTTAGTCGTCCCTAAATTCGAAGCCAAATAACCTGTATGATAATTGAAGCGAAATTAATTGATTGCCTATTTTAAATGTCTTGACAAGTGAAGTTAAAGCCTTGGTGCCTTTGAAGATCCGTGCTCCGTATTATTAGGGATAATTTATGGATTTCATTACCTGTATTTACCTCATAAATGAGCATTTTGTATTCATATTTATGTAATGTATTATGCTGGAGAATATATATTGACCTCATTTGCATAAATACTCACTTACCTCATGAATTACTTAAATGTAGTTGGCTTTTTTAAAGCTTAGCATAAACATAGGCACAATGCGTTTCAGAAATCCCTCTCGGAATATGCCAAGGAAAAAAATAGAGGGGAGCTTTGAAAAGAAGTGGGAAAAGAAACTGTAAATCAGGAAATCCTGACTATTGCAGTTCGCTAATCCCAGAGACCTGAGCATCCCAGATCGCAGCTTTGGCATTAATGGCTGCGGTTTTTAGTGTGTGGAAAATGAGCTTATCCCTGTGTTTTAACTGATGATTCCATACTAAAGGGGCCTGGGTGCCACCCAGCAAGAGGCCTTGCTCTCCATATCCATATACCCTAAGCAAAAACATAATATACCGTATTAATTCCGTTACCTCTGCTGTTTGTTAATGCAGGTTTCTACTGTGCACTGATGCAAGGGAAAGCCTCTGGAATATTACGCTGTGGCAGCACTGGGCACAAGTGGAGTACATGACTGATGCCAAGACAAAGATGCCGAATAGTCAGATCGGAGCATATAAAATACTATGTAATGTAGCAAAGGCTGGCAGGCTGCATTAATCCCATATGACTCGTTAATTATTTACCCTGCCAGCTTTGACCACCTTTGGCAAACAAAACTCCATTTGTTTGCAAGTTTGAGACACGTGGCATGTTATCAGTAACCCATACACTGCCAGTGCCCCTTCCTATGTATAGTGTTTTCTACAGACTGGGTAACTAACAGGGCTGGGATAAAATGCAAGAGGAGTGGGTGACTGCCTAGGGGGCAAGCAGGTGTGTGTCGTAGAGTATGGATTTTAGAAAACTATTGTGTGCTGTGTGTATGATACCTACAATGCTGTAAGTATGATGAGCACATCCCTTTAGGCTATGTTTACATGGGTGCTAGGACCGCACGGAAATTTGCCGTTCATAGACGGCAATGCATTTCTGTGCGGACTCCGCAGAAAGAATAGATGTGTCTATTCTTTCTGCGAACTCCGAAATTGGGATTTCCGCCATATGCGCAGTGCAGCAGAATCCCTCTGAAATCAATGAGACTCTGCTGCTGCGGAATTTCTGTGCAGAATTATTATGCGAAAATTAAACGGTATTAAACGGTTAACACAGCAAAAAGGAGTGAACACAGTAAAAGAGTTACGTGAATTAGAGGCCCGCTGGATTTTAAAAACACGGGCGCAGGGCAATGCAGGTCTTAATGATAGAATAGATTTGGGTACTTTCTTGTAACTGTTTTTTGTTTTAATATAAGTTTTATTTGTAACTGTTTTTAAACCTTTGCTTGTTGTAATCCCTTCCGCCTCTGACGTCACCTGGTGTAGGTGGTGATATACAGGTGAGGGAAGCGGTGAGAGGTAGAGTCCGTTGAAGCGCGCAAGCGTGAAACAATTGTAACCCAGCAAGCGAACGCACTGGCGTCCCGGTCCGGCTGGATCAGATGCCATCCATGTCATTGCACTTTCTTATGGAATAAAAGTAACCTATAAGCAACGAATCTGGTGAGTGCCACTATGTTCATTCTTTGTTATGATGAATTATTATGCGGAATTCAGCACTGAAAGTCTGCCATGTGAACATAGCATTAGTGCTTATGCTTATCAGTACTTCTCTCTTTTTTTTTGGGGGGGGGGGGGGGCTGATGTATAGTATTCCTAAGGCTAAGTTTCCACTTGGTTTTTTCACTGGCAGTTTTTGGATATCTGCCACTGCAGTTTTTGAGAGAAAAGCCAGAAGTGTATTCAAAAGGAATAGGAAATATAAAGGAAGGACTTACACTTCTCTTCCCTTATGGATCCACTTCTGACTTTTGGCTCAAAAACTGCAGTGGCAGATATCCAAAAACTGCAGGAAAAAAAAACAAGTGGAAACTTAGCCTTAGGGGTCTTTTATACAGGCAAATAGCTGCCCAATACAAGTGCCAGTTGGTTAAGTACAAGTTGGTCAACACCTTTTACATGGAGCAATAAATGGAAGTAAGCACCTGCTTAAAAATTCACTGGTCATTTTTGTGGTCATTAAGAAGTTAATAATGGGGTCTGACTGCTAGGACCCTAATTGGTCCTGAGAACAGAAAAAATTGTCCCTGAAATGAACAGAGAACAACTTGTTTGCATGACCAACACTCCATCCCTCTCTGTGGGGCTTCTGAACATTGCCAAGCTCAGTGCTTTGCAATGTTTGGAAGTCCATTAGAGAATAAAGGGAGTGTTGGTTGTACATGTGCAGTGCTCTACATTTTTTATGAAGGACATTTCACATCTGTTCTTAGGCCCATTTAGGGTCCTAGCAGTCAGATCCCCACAATCAACTTGTTATTCTTTATCTGAAGAATGAGGGATAAGTTCTTGAGATGGGAACACTCTTTTAAGGCCTTATGCTCATGATAAAGCCATTTCAGCAAAGTGTGTAGCAACACAATTTTAATTGGACACATATGGTGGTATACTAAATTCTCACAAATTTCAATACTCTACAACTAGGAGATGTATAGAGTCATAATATGGTTGTGTGTGTGACGCCTCGAGTACCCATATACCTTTTACTTAAACGGGTACTCCGCCCCTAGACATCTTATCCCCTAAGCAAAGGATAGGGAATAAGATGTCTGATTGCCCCCGCGATCTCTCCTGCAGCACCCCTTGTCATCTGCTGCACGGAGCAAAGTTCGCTCCGTGCCTGATGACGGGCGATACAGGGGCCGGAGTATTGGGACGTCATGACCCTGCCCCCTCGTGATGTCACGCCCCACCCCCTCAAAACAAGTGTGACTGCTGCCATGCCCCCTCCCATAGACTTGCATTGAGGGGGCGGGGCGTGATGTCACGAGGGAGCGGGGGAGGGATATCACAATACTCTGGCCCCTGTATCGTCCCTCATCACGCACTGAGCGAACTTCGCTCCGTGCAGCAGATGACACGAGGTGCTGCAGGAAAGATTGCTGGGGTTCCGAGTGGCGGGACCCCCGTGATCAGACATCTTATTCCCTATCCTTTGGAAAGAGGATAAGATGTCTAGGGACGGAGTATCACTTTAAGGAGGGTGAATCAACTGCCACCGAAAGGTTTGGGTGACAGTATAAGGTGTATAGCTAGGATCAGGTGCTAGATCTTTCCTGCCTGATGACTCTTGTGTTTTTGGAGGGATAAGTCGGTGTCAGAGCTGGGAACACATGAACATTAGGATGGGGTGAATGTTCATGTGTATGGGGAGGCCAGGAGAGATAACTGACAGCTGAATGACAATTTCAGTTATTGAAAACTGTTTGAACTTGATGAACATGTGCCTATTTTCAATCATACTATGTATCTGTGCATGGTACCCTTTAAAGGGGTACTGCCCTGGAAAACATTTCTTTTTTAAATCATCTGGTTCCAGAAAGTTAACAGATTTGTTTGTTTACTTCTATTACTTCCAGTACCCAGTAGCAGTTATCAGCTGCTATATGCTCCCCAGGTTTGCTATGGGGATTTGCTCCTACTCTGGACAGTTCTTAAAATGGACAGAGGTGTCAGCAGAGAGCACTGTAGTCAGACAGAAAAGAAATTCAAAAAGAAAAGAACTTCCTCTCGAACATACAGCAGCTCATAAGTACTAGAAGGATTAAGATTTTTAAATATAAGTCATTTACAAATCAGTTAATTTTTCTTGCACCAATTGATTAAAAAAAATAATAATTTTTTTCCAGTGGAGTACCCCTTTAAGTTGAGTTAACATTTAGTATTTACATGTTTAGTATTTTTAGCCAAAACCAGAAGTGGGAAAGGAAAGATACAAATCTTCCCATTAACCTCTTGAGCTGAGCTCGGGTCATAGCAGGGGGGTTCCAGCGGTTATCTGCCGCCGGGACCCGTGGCTAATACCAGATATGACCGATCACGGTGATGCCCAGCAATATCCCTTTAGACGCCGCAATCAAAGTTGATTGCGGCATCTTTAAAAGAAACATGTATGGACCTACAGAATAAATATGAGTTGTCATTTTTACTGAAAAGTGCACCGCATGGAATTGAAAGCCCCCAAAAGTAACAAAATGTTTTTTTGTTTTTTTTCAATTTTGCCTCACAAATATATTTTTTTTTGTTTCGCCATAGATTTTGCGGTGAAATGATAAAAAAAAAACAAGCCCATATATGGGCCTGTAGGTGGAAAATTGAAAGTGTTATGATTTTAAGAAGGGGAGGAGGAAAAAACGAAAGTGCAAAAATGAAAAATGTTGCAATCCCCAAGGGGTTAAAGTTTCTTCTGTGTCAGTTCAACTCCTGGTTGTGGCTAAAAACACTAAAATTAGGACGAAAATAGTTTAAAATGCTGATCAAAATATTATGTGTGAACCCGGCCTAGCAGTTCTATTGTTGCCTATGAATGAATGTTCAGTGTGTTTGCCTGGATGCGAGATGGTTAAACCCTTAGCAAGTAGTTTCCCACACGCAGCCCTTGCACCCACAGAACACGCGCCTTAAGACCTTGTTACATTATTCATCAGGCTGCATTTTGCATCTGGTAAATGCTGATAATTAACCTTAACTCCTTGTAGAGAGCTCCCAGATTAATACAAGAAGGACCTTTCCTTTGCCGGAGCGGCTCGGACCAATATTAGATATATGTCTCCTTGTTACCCTGACATGGAAGTGACTGGCTCCACGGAATTATCTGCATAGAAGGTCATTTCACAGCATGGAAAATTCCTTATCACAGTCGGTAAAAAAATAAAAAAAAATAAAAAAAGAGGTGCAAAGGATTCCATGGCAGCACCTTAGTGTTCCTTACGTGAATTCCTGACTCTCACAGAACAGTTGTAAACAGCCATAAAGCTGTAAAACATTTTATTTTATTATTTCAGGTCCGTGTTTAATTTCATAACCACAGTAAAGAAAGAAACCTCTGTCAGTAACATGTACCAACAAGATAATGGTTTTGGAAATGATACAAGCCTGGAGGCATGCAACTCTGATCCAGCTACCATTTCCCTGCCGATTGGCTTAACTATTCTCTTGCCACACCAGTCGAAGCTTTTCTATGAAGTCTAGGGGAGGTTCCGGCTTGTTGTTAGTTTTACAGACCTTTTCTGGCACGATACTTGTCACAGCTGAGACTTTGTTACAATTGTGCCCAGTCTAGGCAGTATCGGACTAGTAGTGCATTGGCTACTGTACTGGCATATAAATGACTAACACACAATACGGAAATATTTTATATCTCCAAAACCATAAAAACTGTAGAGCAACAGAATGAAAAAATCTATATTTACATATAATGCATTGCTAATAAGAAAGCCCCATATACCCGTATTTGTCGTCATATAAGACTCTCCGGCATATAAGACGCACCCAATTTTAAAGCATAAAAATTTAGAAAATAAAGTTTCTGAACCAAATACAATGTAAAGTATAGGACAGTGATCTTTAACCTGCGGACCTTCAGCCGTTGGCTGTCCGGGCATGCTGGGAGTTGTAGTTTTGCAACATCTGGAGGTCCGCAGGTTGGAGACCACTGGTATAGGAGGTAATACTCACGTGTCCCTGCGGCTCCGGACCCATCACTGCTCTTCTCCGCTGCCCTGGATGTCGCCCTCCATCGCTGTCGCCGCGTCCGCCGTGTCCCCGTCGCTCCGGAACGTCTCTGCTGCCCGGTATCCTTGCTCTCCATCGCCGCCATCATATCGCTATGCATGCTGCTACGCACGCCGCTCCTATTGGATGACGGGACGGCGTGCGCGACGACGTGATGACGACGAAGGAGAGCGCCGGCCATGCAATGGATCCCGGCACGGAGCAGACACCGAGGAGGCAGGTAAGGTCCCTCCCGGTGTCCTGTAAGCTGTTTGGGACGCTGTGATTTCCCCATGGCGGTCCCGAACAGCCCAACTGAGCAGCCAGGTTAGTGTCACTTTCGCTTCAGACGTGGCAGTCAGCTTTGATCGCCGCATCTGAAGGGTTAATATGGGGCATCACCGTGATCGGTGATGTCCTGTATTAGCCACGGGTCCCGGCCGTTGATGGCCGCAGGGACCGCCGGTTTTAATGTGTATTTGCCGTATAAGACGCACCAACTTTCCCCCCACCCCCCAGTTTTGGGGAAGGAAAAGTGCGTCTTATACAGTGAAAAATATGGTAGCTAATCTAATCCTAAAATCAGGGGCATCAGTATGAAATGGCAGATGCCTTCAGGCTCTGCTGCGTATGGGGGTCCAAAAGCCCCTCTGCTACATAAGAAGACAAGCGTATTATAAATGGCACATGGTAGTTTAGGGCCTTACTGCAAATTGTACAGTTCCAGGACATCAACATTGTCAAGGTTATTGGGCAGAAATATACGGATCTTACTTTGTTACTATACTTTGGGCAACAAGGCAATGATGGGATTGATAGTCATGCCATATGCCACTTTCCTCCGGTTGCCCTTGGCCTAAATGTTACAGATCTTCTGCCTAAGAGACCATAGGCAATGGCTATAGACAATACGTGACTCCTTATTTCTGAGAAAAACTCATCTGTATCAGAGAGTGAAGGGAACGTGGTGTCTCGTTGTTTCTTTACAGCTTGTGGTTGATTCTCTGCACCTTGGGGCATGATCACATGTTCCGGTTTATTCAGGCTTGTGGCAATGTTCTTAGAACTGCTTCTTTAAGATAAGTGAAAAGAGCCTCAGACCACAGCAAACCCTTGTTCTTGCTGTACAGCTACAACCATGTGGGTGGGTACCTTAGACTGGGTTCACGCCACTACTACATACTGCAAACTGAGACAGCAGCTGCATTACTTTTCTGCAAAAGCAGCTCCTAGAAAATATTTCTTCTATTCAGGTGTTTTCTTTACAATTTTTAACCCCTAAAAACTTTTTGGGTTTTTAATCATGTAAGGAAACTCCAAAATAAGGTTCATATTTGTATCCGCTATTAACCCCTTAAGGACTCAGGGCTTTTCAGTTTTTGCGCTTTCGATTTTTCCTCCTTACCTTTTAAAAATCATAACCCTTTCAATTTTCCACCTAAAAATCCATATTATGGCTTATTTTTTGCGTCGCCAATTCTACTTTGCAGTGACATTAGTCATTTTACCCAAAAATACACGGCAAAACGGAAAAAAAAATCATTGTGCGACAAAATCAAAGAATAAACGCCATTTTGTAACTTTTGGGGGCTTTCGTTTCTACGCAGTGCATATTTCGGTAAAAATTACACCTTATCATTATTCTGTAGGTCCATACGGTTAAAATGATACCCTACTTATATAGGTTTGATTTTGTCGCACTTCTGGAAAAAATCATAACTACATGCAGGAAAATGTATACGTTTAAAAATGTCATCTTCTGACCCCTATAACTTTTTATTTTACCACGTACAGGGCGGTATGAGGACTCATTTTTTGCGCCGTGATCTGAAGTTTTTATCGGTATTATTTTTGTTTTGATCAGACTTTTTGATCACTTTTTATTCATTTTGGAATGTTATAAAAAGTGACCAAAAATGCGCTTTTTTTGACTTTGGAATTTTTTTGCGCGTACGCCATTGGCCGTGCGGTTAATGATAAATTTTTATAGTTCGGACATTTACGCACACGGCGATACCACATATGTTTATTTATTTATTTTTTTACACTGTTTTATATTTTTTTATGGGAAAAGGGGGGTGATTCAAACTTTTATTAGGGAAGGGTTTAAATGACCTTTATTAACATAGGGACCTATAACACTGCATACACTGATCTTTTACACAGATCACAGGCATGTATTAACACGCCTGTGATCAGTGTTATCTGCGCTTGACTGCTCCTGCCTGGATCTCAGGCACGGAGCAGTCATTCGCCGATCGGACCCCGAGGAGGCAGGTAAGGGCCCTCCCCGTGTCCTGCAAGCTGTTCGGGATGCCGCGATTCACCGCGGCGGTCCCGAACAGCCCGACTGAGCAGCCGGGTCACTTTCAGCTTTGACCGCCGCTTCTAAAAAGTTAATACCGCACATCGCCATGATCGGCGATGTGTGGTATTAGCCGCGGGTCCCGGCCGTTGATGAGACCGACACGATATGATGCGCGATCGCCGCGCGATCCCGCTTCATATCGCGGGAGCTGGCGCAGGATGTAAATATACGTCCTGCGTCGTTAAAGGGGTTATCTAGGAAAAAACGTTTTTTTATATATATCAACTGGCTCCAGAAATTTAAACATATATGTAAATTACTTCTATTAAAAAATCTTAATCCTTCCAGTACTTATGAGCTAATGAAGTAGAGTTGTTCTTTTCTTGTCTAAGTGCTCTCTGATGACACCTGCCCAGGGAACTGTCCAGAGTAGAAGCAAATCCCCATAGCAAACCTGTTCTATTCTGTGCAGTTTCCGAGACAAGCAGAGATGTCAGCAGAGAGCACTGTTGCCAGATAGAAAAGAACAACTCAACTTCAGCAGCTGATAATTATTGGAAGGAATAAGATTTTTTTAATAGAAGTAATTTACAAATCTGTTTAACTTTCTGGAGCCATTTGACATGTAAAAAAATGTTTCCCCTGGAATAACCCTTTAAGCTCTTAAAGGGGTACTCCGCCCCTGGACATCTTATACCCTATTCAAATGTCACACCATGCCCCCTCAATGCAAGTCTATGGGAGGGGGCATGGCGTGATGCTGGGGCAACAGAGTACCCCTTTAAGGACACAGCCAATTTTCATTTTTGTGTTTTTGTTTTTTCTTCCTCCCCTTTTAAAATCCATCTCTTTTTCCACCTACAGACCCATATGAGGGCATAACCCCCTGGACCTCAACTGTGCCTTACCAACAACTAGGAGGCACTTCACACTTTGAATAACACTGCTTTGGAGTGTATCGAATTTATACACCCAGTTTCTCCACAACTGGGAGATTTCTGTTCTGCATTAGTTTAGGTCAGGGCTCAAGTTCTGCAGGAACGCGTGGGAACTGAGTTCCTGCACTTTTTCCACAGGTCTTTCAGGACCAGCCCTTGAGTGGAAATCTTGGTGAGTTCCTACACTTTTTTCTCCTGGGACTTGACCCCTGGTTTAGGTATTATGATGTTCTGAAGCAGCTAAGATATCTATTACAATGACTGCTGCAACTGATAAGAACTTCTTACCTTGGAAACCCATCTCCCGCAAAATAAAGGCACAGACACAGAATACTTCTCTTTTTTGCTGCAACATAGGGCACAATAAACAGCTGGTTTAAAAACGGGGCATAAGGAGTAATACCATGGTTTGTCTTGGTAGTCAAGTCTGACAATTGACACAGGAGAAGGAGCTTGGTTCAACATTGATGTGTAATAGACTGTTCTGCAGGTATAGAAGAGAAGCGGCTATGTAGTGCTGCTCGTCTTTTTAGAATTTGATGTTTATCCAGATATTTCTTACAGACATGACAATGAAACGTTCTCATCGATGTGCATTATGTAACGTTATTTGGTAAATAAGCCCAGATTTGTCCCGAAAAGTGAAGTGATAAGAAGGAGAGGAGTATGCAAAGACTGACAAGGATTTGGAACTGTCACACAATGAGCTTTACGGGAAGATTTTAAGACCTCCTAGAGCAACTTCATTAATACTCCTGAATGTGAGAAGCTATAGACTGCTGTCTGAATCCCTAACTCAAGCCGAGATGAGTGTGCCTTTGATCATGTCTTAAAGGTGGATTCGGCTCTTGACAATTCACTGACAAGGATTTCGGGGGCTTCTATGCAAAAAGCTGGTTTACAAATGAATAATTTGCCATAAAGAAATCTTTAGCCATTTCCTCTCCTGATAATAGCGAAGGATTGAGCCATAAGAACAAACTTAAAGAATATTCAGGTTTGGTTCCAGTTAAAGGGGTTGTCTCATCTTGATGGTCATATGCTCTTGTAAGATACATCGATCTCGCGGTCAGCACCCCTATGACCCAGGGAAGAGACATACTAATAAGCAGAGCCTCTTGCTTTGACAAACTTGTCCCATCCGTATATGACATGGACGGGCCATTTATTTAGATGGCCACATATAATACTAATGTTACAGGGAAGTAATAGGCAAGCGGCATCTTCCCTCAGTAAATTCAGCTGTATGCAGTAATTCACAGACAGGGTCGTATGTATCCCACTTTAACCCTTGTTTACACAGTGGTCCATGAGGAAAATACACTGCTCAAAAAAATAAAGGGAACACTTAAACAACACAAGGTAACTCCAAGTCAATGACACTTCTGTGAAATCCCACTGTCCACTCAGGAAGCAACACTGACAATCAATTTCACATGCTGTTGTGCATATGGAACAGACAGCAGGTGGAAAATATAGGCAATTAGCAAGACATCCCCAATAAAGGAGTAGTTCTGCAGGTGGTGACCACAGACCACTTCTCAGTTCATATGCTTCCTGGCTGATGTTTGGTCACTTTTGGGTGCTTTCACTCTAGTGGTAGCATGAGACAGAGTCTACAACCCACACAAGTGGCTGAGGTAGTGCAGCTCATCCAGGATGGCACATCAATGTGAGCTGTGGCAAGAAGGTTTGCTGTGTGTGTCAGTGTAGTGTCCAGAGCATGGAGGAGCTACCAGGAGACAGGCCAGTACATCAGGAGATGTGGAGGAGGCCGTAGGAGGGCAACAAACAAGGAGCAGGACCACTACCTCCGCCTTTTTGCAAGGAGGAGCAGGAGGAGCACTGCCAGAGCCCTGCAAAATGACCTCCAGCAGGCCACAAATGTGCATGTGTCCACTCAAACGGTCAGAAAAAGACTCCATGGGGGTGGTATGAGGGCCCAACGTCCACAGGTGGGGGTTGTGCATACAGCCCAACACCGTGCAGGACATTTGGCATTTACCAGGGAACACCAAGATTGACAAATTCACCACTGGCGCCCTGTGCTCTTAACAGATAAAAGCAGGTTCACACTGAGCACATGTAACAGACGCGACAGAGTCTGGAGACGCCGTGGATAACGTTCTGCTGCCTGCAACATCCTCCAGCATGACTGGTTTCGCTGTGGGTCAGTAATGGTGTGAGATGGCATTTCTTTGGGGGGGAGCGCACAGCTCTCCATGTGCTTGCCATAGGTACCGAGATGAGATCCTCAGACCCCTTGTGAGACCATATGCTGGTGCGGTTGGCCCTGGGTTCCTTCTAATTCAAGAAAATGCTAGACCTCATGTGGCTGGCATGTGTCAGCAGTTCCTGCAAGAGAAAGGCATTGATGCTATGGATTGGCCCGCCCGTTCCCCAGACCTGAATCCGATCTGAAGCACATCTGGGACATCATGTCTCGCTCCATCCACCAATGCCACATTGCACCACAAACTGTCCAGGAGTTGGCCACCTCATCAGGAGAATGCCCAGGAGTTGTAGGGAGGTCATACGGGCATGTGGAGGCCACACACACTACTGAGCCTCATTTTGACATGTTTTAAGGACATTACATCAAAGTTGGATCAGCCTGTATTGTGGTTCTCCACTTTGATTTTGAGTGTGACTCCATATCCAGACCTCCATGGGTTGATAAATTTGATTTCCATTGATCATTTTTGTGTGATTTTGTTGTCCGCACATTCAACTATGTAAAGACGAAAGTATTTCATGCGATTAGTTCATTCATTCAGATCTAGGATGTGTTATCTTAGTGTTCCCTTTATTTTTTTGAGAAATACATATAGGGAGCTGTTTGCAGGGTTCTTCCACTTTTTATATAATTTTATTATCCAAAAGAAATGGAAACCCAATGAAAGCAATAAAAGAAAGAAAGAAAAGCAGACCATTTTAAGATTCATCAGGATGTCAGTTCATACATCACATGACCACTGTGGCAAGTGATTGATTGCAGTGGTCATCGATCAGTATAGCACTTAGCTATGTCTAGCAGCTGTCTTAGACAATGAATGGAGCTGGGGTGTGACAGAAGACTGGGGTCTCCGTTCTTCAGATCCTGGGAAGTCCCAGCAG
Source organism: Hyla sarda (assembly GCF_029499605.1). NCBI lineage: Eukaryota > Metazoa > Chordata > Amphibia > Anura > Hylidae > Hyla > Hyla sarda. The sequence continues at coordinate 197,251,485 of NC_079194.1, forward strand.
TCGGACCCCTGCAATAACACTTATTCCATATCCTGTGAATGCTCCTTTAATTCCTCATCACTGCTAAAGGAGTACTCTGCCCCTAGTCATCTTATCCCCTAACCAAAGGATAGGGGATAAGACGTCAGATCGCGTGGGTCTCTGCTGCACCCGGCATTCGCTTGCAGCGTCGGGTGCAGCGCCGGAGGCTTGTGACATCATGGCCCCGCTCGTGACGTCACGGCCACGCCCCCTCAATGCAATTCTGCAAGTCTAGACTTGCATTGAGGGGGCATGGCCTTGATGTCACGAGTAGGGCAGTGCCATGATGTCACAAGCCTCCGCCACGCATCGCCAATAATCCGTCAAGGAGTGAAGTTTGCTCCGTACACTGGATGTCTGGGGTGCCTCTGCTGAGATTGCGGGGGCCTCCAGTGGCGGGACCCACGTGATCAGACATCTTATCCCCTATACTTTGGATAGGGGATAAGATGCATAGGGGCGGAGTACCCCTTTAAGTTCTTTGCATGCTGTCACTGACAAGGAATATTTTTGGTTATTTTTAGAGGCTTAAATATATAGTCCTAATAGTTTCCACTGCTAAGTATTACCTGCAAATATATCCAGTATGGACAATCCTGCATGAGCTACATTCATCAGCAGCACAAATCTCTTTCTTGTCTTTGTCACAATGGATCAGTATAGGTAAAATGTATCAGTCTAGACTGGGTACAGCTTTTTCCACTCAAGACTAGGCATTTACAGAATTTGGAGCTCTTTTAAAGGGGTTATCCAGGCTTAGAATACAGAGATGATTTCTCCCAAAACAGCACTACACCTGTCCTTAGGTTATGTGTTTTATTGCAGCTCAGATCCATTTTCCTATTTTTATGTTTCTCAGATTTGCAGATTGCTGGTAGACCCGTTAAGGTGCATGGTAAAGTCATTTGCAGTCAATTTTTTACAGTGGGTAACCTACTGAGAGTTACAATTGTGTGAACGTACTCTTAAGGCTAGGATTCCACTAGTTTTTTTTCTGGCAGTTTTTGGATATCTGCCACAGCAGTTTTTGAGCCAAAGCCAGAAGTGTATTCAAAAGGAATAGGACATATAAAGGAAGGACTGATACTTCTCCTCTCTTATGGATCCACTTCTGACTTTGGCTCAAAAACTGCAGTGGCAGTTTTCCAAAAACTGCCAGAAAAAAACCCAAGTGGAATCCTAGCCTTAGGCTGGCTTTTACCATGGCAGTTTTTAGAATTACTGCCACTGCAATTTTTTAGGCTTTGTTCAAACATATTTTTTTGCCAATTTTTTGGCTGTTTTGATGTACAAAAGATGGGCAGTTATTGCCCTCAGTTATTGAGTTCAATGAAAACACAGCTGATAATGCACACAATTATATTATTGAACAGCCATTAACAGTATACTCAGGAAGGAAGTAAACGTATGACGAGTGAGGGCGGGCTCAGTGCTTGATGGGGACATGTCCTTTCCTGAGCAGTGAATCTTAGAATGAGAACAGAGCGATTTGAGAGGCAAATCTATAGATATTAAACTCAATAATGGTCCTTATTTACTAAGAGTGGAGTGTAGGTTTCTTTGTGGGTTTTAATTCCCTACAATTTATTTTCCATGGTATTTACTAAGGTTTCCCTACATTTTCCACTTTCCCTACACTTTGATTTTTTTACACATGCTCTGATCTGTCTGGTTTTCCTCAGCTCAAATCCACCACATTTTATGTGGAAACCTTAGTAAATATGTTGGGTTTTTGTGAACATGTCAGGAACACGCCCCCTTTTGGAGACCACACCCCCTTTTCCCGGTGGTCATGCCCACTTGTCGGGTTTTCTTAGCAAAATGGAGAGTTAGTCAGGGTTTTTTCAATTCTGGCGCAAATTCTGGCGCAAATTCTGGAGCAAAATCTGGCACAGACAGAATTTCTGGCGCAATGCGACAGAATCTGGGGCACAACCCGACAAAACATGTCGGGTTTGCAATAGTAAATGAGGGCCAATGTGTGTATGTATGTATGTGTGTGTGTGTATGTTTCAGCATCATGTTCAAACAGCTAAAGATATTAACATGAAACTTGGCACTCATGTTACTTATATGTCAACAGCAAACATAGGATAGGTAATTTAACCCTTACTCACCCCCATTTGCTAGGGTCGAGGTTTCTGTTTAAAGTCCCATACACGTCTATGGGAAATATATGTTACTGCATAACTTCCAAATGGCTGGAGATATTTGGATAATACTTGGTAACATGTTACTTATATGTCCACTTAAAATATGGGATAGTTAATTTAACCCTTTACTACCCCCATTTGTGAAGGTTGTGTTTTTTGTTTCAAGTCCCATGCAAATCAATGGGAAATGTATGTTCCCACATAACTTCCTTACGGATGGAAATATTTCAATAATACCTGGTACACATATTGCGGGTCGGGATAGGAGGTCGAGATATGAGGACGGGAAATGAGGTCGATATAGGAGGTCAAGATACGAGGATGGGAAATGAGGTCGAGATAGGAGTTCGGAATATGAGGACGGGGTATGAGGATCGGATATGAGGTCAGGATAGGAGGTTGGGATAGAAGTAGAGATAGGAGGTCGGGATAGGAGGATGGGATATGCGGTCAGGATATGAGGACAGGATATGAGGTCGAGATGGCAGGACGGGATAGGAGGTTGAGATATGAGGTCGGGATATGAGGACAGGATATGAGGTTGAGATAGGAGGATGGGATAGGAGGACGGGATATGAGGTCGAGATAGGAGGTTGAGATATGATGACGGGTTATGAGGATGGGATATGAGGTAGGGATATGAGGACGGGATATGAGATTGAGATATGAGGATGGGATATGGGGTTGGGATATGACAACAATATATGAGGACGGGATATGAAGTCAAAAACTTCCTCTGTTGATTTTCCTCCTTAACAAGGATTAGGAAGGAAAAACCAGGCAACGCCGGGTACTCAGCTAGTACAGACATAAAAAAACATGTAAAGAATCTGAATCAGGTAATGAGTTACACTTAAAGGACAACTGCAGCGGAATTACACTTATCCCCTATCCACAGGATAGGGGATAAGTGTTTGATCGCGGGGGGTCCGACCGCTGGGACCCCCCTCGATCTCCCTAACGGCGCGCCGCCATTAGCACCCATGGTGACATAGCGTCGACCTAGAGGTCGACGGTGACGCCCCATCTCCTCCCCATCCCCATACAGTTCTATGGGGGATGCGGGGAGGCACGAATGCTGCCTCCCCGCCTCTCTCATAGAGATGTATGGAGGAGGCATGCCGGCCGCAACGTCAGGCTGCGGCTGGCACGCCCCCTGCATGGGAGAGCCGTGGCCCCGTACAGGAGATCGCCTGGGGCCCCAGCGTTCGGACCCCCCGCGATCAAACACTTATCCCCTATCTTGATGATAGGGGATAAGTGTTTGTACCGCTGCAGATGTCCTTTAAGGAAGATTTTTTTTTTTCCTGTAATATGACAGGTATGCTTTTAACTATGTTTACAATGTGTAAATGGCCACGTAAAATTTCCAGAGGAATTGATGAAGAAAAATCATAGTTAAAATCCTTACCAAAATCTCCCTATTTTCTTTGCCAGAAATTCTCTCGAAATCCATTTCAATTCTTCGTCAAAGCCGAATTGGTAGAATTTCAAGTGCAAGGGAATAATTCCACACTAGATTCTTATCCAGAATCAATATATCAATTCTTAAAGAGGAAATAAAATCCTCATATGATGTCCCATTAAAATCAATAAGGCTTGGGTTCCAGTCAGATGTCAGGCAGATTTTAAGGCTAAATCTGATAGGGGTATCAAACAGCCTGACACATTTTAGTAAATCTGGCGCATTCTAAGACTGTCTAGTCTAATTTTACACCATGGGGGACATTTATCAATGTTTGCTTATGTATTCCTTTTTTTTTTTTTTTCTTACAATTTTTTTTGCTTATGTGCAACTTATTTATCACCTGGTTTCAGCCTGTTGATAAATTTCTTTCACGTAAGAACATTTTTTTTTTTGCTTTGGTAGTGGCTTTTTCTGCTCCACATCTGAGCAGGAGTAAATTTAGTAGGTTTTTTTAATGTGATGTGAATTTTTTGCGACTTTCGCACTTGATAAATCTCTGACCACTGCAAGTCAAAAGTCACTTTTTGCTTTGGTAAGCAAGTTTCTTTTTTGCTTTGCTTAGGACACTGCACAATCAAAAAGTCGCACAAAAAATAGAATAGTCGCACATGCGACTTTTTTGTGACAATTTTAAGCAAAAAAAAAAAACTACTAAATGCTTTGATAAATGTCCCCCTATGTTAGTTTTAGTAAATCTGGACTAATATTTGAATGCAGTCACAGCAAAAGAGATTTTGACAAAGATGATGATTTGGGCACAAATATGTTAGAAAGTTTCAATAGATAAATGGGTACTGCGGTGAAAAACTTTTTTCTTTTAAATCAACTGGTGGCAGAAAGTTAAACATATTTGTAAATTACTTCTATTAAAAAATCTTAATCCTTCCAGTACTTATTAGCTGCTGAATGCTACAGAGGAAATTCTTTTCTTTTTGGAACACTGATGACATCACGAGCACAGTGCTCTCTGCTGACATCTCTGTCCATTTTAGCAGCCATGCATAGCAGATGTATGCAAAGGGCAGCATGGTGGCTCAGTGGTTAGCACTGCTGACTTGTAGTGCTGGGGACTTGGGTTCAAATCCCACTAAGGACAACAAAAAATAAAGTGTTATTATTATAATAACGTCAGCAGAGAGAACTGTGCTCGTGATGTCATCAGAGAGCATTCCAAAAAGAAAAGAATTTCCTCTGTAGTATTCAGCAGCTAATAAGTACAGGAAGGATTAAGATTTTTTTAATAGAAGTAATTTACAAGTATGTTTAACTTTCTGCCACCAGTTGATTTAAAAGAAAAAAGGTTTTCACCGGAGTACCCCTTTAAGGCTGAACTATTGATCGCCAGAAAGAGTTTTAGCAAAGTTTGTAAAATTGAAAGACCAGACACCCCCTGTCACGTGATTTTCGAGCTGTACTTTCAGAATAATGCCATTCTATGTTACAGCATAATCCTCTGTGCGGAGCGTAAGGCAGCAGCGAGCTATTAAATAAACATGTTACTTTCTAAAAACAAATAATCCCCTATTAATTCCTACTGAACACACCATGTCGTCATACAAGAGCTAACATAAATGTCAGATGTCTGGTTACATGCCGTATCATGTCGCTCATATTATTCACAACAAGATCATTATCACGTTACAGCATGTCTGGAGTCAGACACCCTGCAGCATGTGTACAGCTCTCCTGGAATATGCTAACACTTCACCTGGCTTCCATAGCTGCACAATCTTTCTATGAAATGTCTGTAATGCTGCCAGCAAATGGATCATATTATCATTTCAAAATGTGTCATGTGTGCCTACAGACAACTCCTTCATAAATGCACTTATCATGGGATGGCCTCCCAGAGGCAAACATCCAAAGTCAGAATCTGTTACAGTGCACCCCCCCCCCCCCCCCTCATCTGGCATTCTGGTTTATTAAAGGAGATATCCAGTAGTGAAAAACTTATCCCCTATCCTAAGGAAAGGCCCTGGTGACTAAATGAGCCTACTGGAACATATAAATGCACCAGTTTAAAGGGGTAGTCCAGTGGTGAAAAACATATCCCCTATCCTAAGGATAAGGGATACGTTTCAGAACATGGGGTGTCTGACCGCTGGGGCCCCCGCAATCTCCTGTACAGGGCCCCTACAGCCCAGAGGAAGGGGGCGTGTTGACCACCGCACAAAGCGTCGGCTGACACGCCCCCTAAATAATACTATGGCAGAGTTGAAGTACTGCCTTCAGCAATCTCCAGCTCTGCCATAGAGTTGTGTTGAGGGGGCGTGTCGGCCACCGCTTAGTGCGGTGGTCAACACGCGCTATCTGGCCAGCGAGCCGGGGCCCTTTACTTAGGATAGGGGATACGTTTTTCACCACTGGACTACCCCTTTAAACTGGTTCATTTATATGTGGCAGATGGGCTCATTTAGTCACCGGGGCCTTGCCTTGGTGTGACTGTAACCTCTGTACCAACTATTGTTAAATCTGTTCTGCCCATTTGGTATCTTGTCTATCTAATGGGTGGTATAATTTGCCAGATAGGGCAGAGGGGGAGGCTCCTGCTGCAGCCAGTTTGTTTACACATGAAGGAGTGGGGAGAAAGACAAGTTGGCTGATCTCCTGGGACACACAGAGAAAATATCTATGTATTTCTCAGATAAGCAGGATGTAATATGATATTGGGAGATTGTAGGTATTACAGTGTACTGTATAAGTGATCAAGTTGTTGCATGTGTAAGTCTCGGGGATAACTAAAAGTATTTAAAAAATATACAACAAATGTCATATGATACAAATTCCAAATACCCCATTGTCCCTTAAAAAAAAAAAAACAATAAATAAATAAATGAAACTGCAAAACAAATAGAAATGCCCAAACTGTTTAACTAAAACACTTTGTATCCTATAACAGTGAACACCATTAAAAAAAAGGCAACCTTTTGCTGATTTTAGGTACCCTCGCATCCTAAATAAGAAACAATAATCTACAATAAGCTACAAGCTACAATAATCTACTGTGGGGTGCCACTATGTGTATCAATGCACACACACTACACCAGAGAAAAGAGATACACCATGCAGCGCACACCCAATTTGTATATCCACTTAAGGACCTAGGGCGTATGGATACCCCTTGACGTCCTGGTACTTAAAGACCCAGGGCGTATCCATACGCCCGTGGGAATTTCGGTCCCCGCCGCGCGCCGGGCGGGGAACGGGCCGGGGTCACTGCTGATATCAATCAGCAGGCACCCCGCGCAAATGCCCAGGGGGGTCATCAGACCCGTACCATCAGACCCGTACCAGACAGCTGTTTGTGCATGCTGGGAGTTGTAGTTTTGCAACAGCTGGAGGGCTGCAGTTTGAGACCACTATACAGTGTTCTCTAAACTATATCCCTCCAGATCTTGCAAAACTACAACTCCTAGCATGCCCACATAGCTGTTTGTTGTCTGGGCATGCTGGGAGTTGTAGTTTTGCAACATCTGGAGGTCCACAGTTTGGAGATCACTGTGCAGTGGTCTAAAAACTGTAGCTCTCCAGATGTTGCAAAACTGCAATTCCCAGCATGCCCAGAAAGCAAACAGCTGTCTCGGCATGCTGGGAGTTGTAGTTGGGTACCTCCAGCTGTTGCATAACTACATCTCCCAGTATGCCCTTCGGTGATAAGTACATGCTGGGAGTTGTAGTTTTGCAACAGCTGGAGGCACACTGGTTGGAAAATACTGAGTTAGGTAACAGAACCTAACGGAAGGTTTTCCAACCAGTGTGCCTCCAGCTGTTGCAAAAGTACAACTCCCAGCATGCACGGTCTGTCAGTACATACTGGGAGTTGTAGTTTTGAAACAGCTGGAGGTTTGCCCCCCCATGTGAATGTAAATTTCCTGCTTCAAGTTTGGGCTGCGGCAAATTTTTCGCCGCAGCGCAAACTCCTAGCGGGAAATTCACCATAACACGCCAGTGTGAATGTACCCTAAAAACACTACACTAACACATAATAAAGGGTAAAACACTACATATACACCCCCTTACACTGTCCCCCCCCAATAAAAATTTTTAAACATCTTGTACTGCAGGGTTTCCAAAACGGAGCCTCCAGCTGTTGCAAAACAACAACTCCCAGCATTTCTGGACAGCCACTGACTGTCCAGGCATGCTGGGAGTTTAGCAACAGCTGGAGGCACCCTGTTTGGGAATCACTGGTGTAGAATACCCCTATGTCCACCCCTATGCAATCCCTAATTTAGTCCTCAAATGCCCATGGCGCTCTCTCACTTCGGAGCCCTGTCGTATTTCAAGGAAACAGTTTAGGGCCATATACAGGGTATCGCCGTACTCGGGAGAACTTGCACTACAAATTTTGGGGGTCTTTTTTTCCTTTTACCGCTTGTGAAAAGGAAAAGTTGGGGGCTACACCACCCTGTTAGTGTAAAAAAAAAAACAAATGTTTACACTAACATGCTGGTGTTGCCCCATACTTTTTATTTCCACAAGCGGTAAAAGGAAAAAATGACCCCCAAAATTTGTAACGCATTTTCTTCTGAGTACGGAAATACCCCAGATGTGGGCGTAAAATGCTCTGCGGGCAAACAAGAAGGCTCAGGAGTGAGAGCGCACCATGTACATTTGAGGCCTAAATTGGTGATTTGCACAGGGGTGGCTGATTTTACAGCGGTTCTGACAAACGCAAAAAAAATATAAATACCCACATGTTACCCCATTTTGGAAACTACACCCCTCACGGAACGTAACAAGGGGTATAGTGAGCCTGAACACCCCACAGGTGTTTGACGAATTTTCATTAAAGTTGGATGGGAAAATGAAAAAAAATTATATTTTTTCGCTAAAATGCTGGTGTTACCCTAAATTTTTCATTTTCACAAGGGAAAATAGGAAAAAAGCCCCCCCAAATGTGTAACCCCATCTCTTCTGAGTAAGAACATACCCCATATGTGAATTTAAAGTGCTCTGCGGGCGAACAACAATGCTCAGAGGAGAAGAAGCGGCATTGTGATTTTGTAGAGAAAATTTGTCCGGAATTGAAGGCCACATGTGTTTACAAAGCCCCCATAGTGCCAGAACAATGGACCCCCGACACATGTGACCCCATTTTGGAAACTACACCCCTCACGTAATGTAATAAGGGGTACATTGAGAATTTACGCCCCACAGGTGTCTGACAGATTTTTGGAACAGTGGTCCGTAAAAATGAAAAATTAAATTTTTCATTTGCACAGCCCACTGTTCCAAAGATCTGTGGGGTGTAAATACTCACTGCACCCCTTATTAAATTCTGTGAGGGGTGTAGTTTCCAAAATGGGGTCACATGTGGCGGGGTCCCCTATTCTGGCACCACGAGGGGCTTTGTAAACGCACATGGCCCCTGACTACCATTCCAAACAAATTCTCTTTCCAAAAGCTAAATGGCGCTCCTCCTCTTCTGAGCATTGTAGTTCGCCAGCAGAGCATTTTACGTCCTGACAGGGGGTATTTCCATACTCAGAAGAAATGGGGTTACAAATTTTTGGGGTCATTTCCTATTACCCCTTGTAAAAATGTAAAATTTAGGGGAGAAACTTCATTTTTGTAAAAAAAAAAAATATTTTCATTTACACATCCAACTTTAACGAAAAGTCGTCAAACACCTGTGGGGTGTTAAGGCTCAGCGGACCCCTTTTTACATTCCTTGAGGGGTGTAGTTTCCAAAATAGTATGCCATGTGGGTATTTTTTGCTGTTCTGGCACCACAGGGGCTTCCTAAATGCGACATGCCCCCAAAAAAACCATTTCAGCAAAAGTTGCTTTCAAAAAGCCAAATGTGACTCCTTCTCTTCTGAGCATTGTAGTTCGCCCACAAAGCATTTTACGTCCTAACATGGGGTATTTCCATACTCAGAAGAGATGGAGTTACAAATTTGGGGGGGGGGGGGCATTTTCTCCCATTCCCCTTTGTAAAAATGGTAAATTTGGGGGAAAAACTGCACTTTAGTGTGATTTTTTTTTTCCCTTTACACATCCGATTTTAACGAAAAGGTGTCAGACACCTGTGGGGTGTTAAGGCTAACTGGACCCCTTGTTACATGCCTTGAGGGGTGTAGTTTCCAAAATGGCATGCCATGTGGTGTTTTCTGCTGTTCTGGCACCATAGTGGCTTTCTAAATGTGACATGCCCCCCAAAAACCATTTCAGAAAAATTCACTCTCCAAAATCCCATTGTCGCTCCTTCCCTTCTGTGCCCCCTTCTGCACCCGCCGAACACTTGACATACACATATGAGGTATTTCCTTACTCGAGAGAAATTGGGTTACAAATTTTGGGGGCTTTTTCTCCTATTACCACTTGTAAAAATTCAAAAACTGGGTCTAAAAGAACATGTGAGTGTAAAAAATGAAGATTTTGAATTTTCTCCTTCACTTTGCTGCTATTCTTGTGAAACACCTAAAGGGTTAACCCACTTACTGAATGTCATTTTGAATACTTTGAGGGGTGCAGTTTTTATAATGGGGTAATTTGTAGGGTATTTCTAATATGAAGGCCCTTCAAATCCACTTCAAACCTGAACTGGCCCCTGAAAAATTCCGATTTTGAAAATTTTGTGAAAAATTGGAAAATTGCTGCTGAACTTTGAAGCCCTCTGATGTCTTCCAAAAGTAAAAACATGTTAACTTTATTATGCAAACATAAAGTAGACATATTGTATATGTGAATCAATGTATAATTTATTTGGAATATCCATTTTCCTTATAAGCAGAGAGCTTCAAAGTTAAAAAAAAATGCAAAATTTTCAATTTTTTCATCAAATTTTGGAATTTTTCACCAAGAAATGATGAAAGTAACAACAAAATTTTACCACTAACATAAAGTAGAATATGTCACGAAAAAACCAATCTCGGAATCAGAATGAAAGGTAAAAGCATCCCAGAGTTATTAATGCTTGAAGTGACAGTGGTCAGATGTTCAAAAAATGGCTGGGTCCTTAAGGTATATTTGGGCTGGGTCCTTAAGGGGATATATAAACCTGAATATTTTATTACACATCCACAATTACATTACACATTAGACAAAACAGTTAAATCAAATTAAAAGGCACAAAGGCCACTACACAACGTGGGGGGGGGGGGGGGGTGGTTGTGGATATGTAATAAAATTGTTTGGTTAATACAGTATATAAAATTGGGTGTTCGCTGCATGGTGTATCTCTTTTCTCTTTTGGTGTATAATATGGTGCTGACATTTTGCTAAAGACTTTGCATATGGAATTAAATAATTAAAATCATGTTTTTTTTTTTATCGTATGCGCTAGCCCAGCGCTCTGTTTTTTGCTGATATCTGTGAATGGATTGTTGTGCACTACAAGCCCAGGTGAGCTGATGCACTTTTCACTACTCTGATATTTGGGTTAATTTCAGAATACCCTAAAACATTTTAAAAGCTTGGATAGTGACAGGAGGTGATGGGTAGGTAGTAATGGTTAGGTAATGATGTCCATGGTCAAGTCATGTGATCATGTCAATCGAGTTTAAAACGTAGATAAACCCCTTTAAGATACAAATGAAGTAGCATTACCAGCAGGGAATAATAACTGATTATTGAACAGTCTGAAAACAAAATACATCAAATACAGAAAGCAAAACATACACAAGTGCTGGGAACTGGCATTTTTGCCTTAATGGGAAAACGATTGTAAAACTTTAATGATGATTAAATACAGCAGACAACTCTGTCCTTTTGGCTTATGCTGATTTTTTTTTTTTTTCCGTCTGTGGAAGATAGGTACAAAAAGGGCTGCAGCTGCTGGAAAACACTGTTCTAGTGTATGTAGTAGATAAAAAGGGGAACATATTGTATCAATGTCTAGAATTAAGGAAATTATTTTTAAAGGAACAATCTGGGCAAAACTAAAATTTATTTATGCTTAGTTCAGGGCTTTAGGTGTCAGTATGTCTGTCATCAGGATCGCCAGCCTAATTTTTTCTTTTTTTTTTTTCCCTTTTGATAAAAATATCCAAAAGTTGCCGACATGTAACAGTTTTACAGGCAAATCTGGAAACCATAATAAATTTATAAGATTGATAGAACTATAAGTCTATAGGTCCGAACAATAACATATATTAGTCGAGTCTATTGTAACTTACCGTATTTTTCGCCATATAGGACGCTCCAGCATATAAGATGCACCCAATTTTAAAGGAGGAAACTCTAGAACACAATGTAAAGTATAGGACAGTGATCTTCAACCAGCGGACCTCTAGATGTTGCAAAACTACAACTCCCAGCATGCCCGGACAGCCCGGCAATACAGTGTTTCATTTAAAAAATGAGAAAGGGGGGTTATTTGAATTTTTATTAGGGAAGGGATTTGTTTATATTTTTAAAAACACTTTTTTTTACACATTTTTTTGTGGCCAATTATAAGCCATCATTAGATGGCTTATGATTTACATAGCTTACATTGCATTACATTGATTCATGAAATCTGTGCTCAGTTGCTACTGCCTCCAGTACAGGAAAACTTATCCGGTATCCCAAGGATAGGGGATAAGTTTCAGATCGCGAGTGGTCCATCTGCTGGAAACACCCCCCCCCCCCCCCCCCCCCCGCGATCTCCTGTATGAGGCCCCAGCAGTCTGTGGGAGGGGGGGGGGGGCGTGTCAACCACCACACAAAGCGATGGCTGTTACGCTCCCTTAATACAACTCTATGGGAGAGCCAGAGCGCAGCCTTCGGCAATCTCCTATTTGGCAATCTCTGCCATACAGCTGTATTGAAGGGGCGTGTGGGCCGCCACTTCATGCGGTGGTTGACACACGCTATCTGACCGGAGAGCCGGGCCCCACACGGGAGATGGTGGGGGGTCTCAGCAGGTGGACCCCCCGCGATCTGAAATTTATCCCTTAGGATAGGGGATACGTTTTCCTGTACTGGACTACTCTTTTAACAATCACAAAGCCAGGGAAGATGTCAAGGACCAGGTAAGGCCTCAAGCTTCCCTAGAAGCTCGTGTTAATCGTGGGGGGTTGGGGGGGGAGGGGTCATGGGTTATGGGACCACTAGACACCAGGAAATAGTGGCATTTAATGTTTAAATGCTGTGATATGAATTGATCACTGTAGTTAACCAGTTAAATGATGGACATAGGAGCAATCTCCGATGTCCGTCATTTCCGGCAGATGTCGGCTGCTGATAGCAGTGGGCATCTCCCGGTTACGGCCGGACCCAACCAGCAGGCCTGCACCATGTCCGCTCACCGACCCATGATGTATAGTATGTCATGGGTCGGGAAGGGGTTAAAGGGGTTCTCCACCCCTAGACATCTTATTCCCTATCCAAACCATAGGGATAAGATGCCTGATCGCGGGAGACCCATCCTCTGGGATTCCTCACGATCTCAGGACAGCACCCCATAAGCTGGGTTAGGGCAGCCGTGGTCCTGGCATCAAGCCATGCATCCTCCATTCATGTCTATGGGTGGGAGTGTAACAGCTGTGGTTGCTCATCATGCCCCCTCCCATAGACATGAATGGCGGGGGCATGGCACGACATCACGACTACGGCCACCTGAACCCAATGCTCTGAACAAAAAGGGCCCCAGCAGCCGGACCCTCCACAATAAGACATCTTATCCCCTATTTTTTGGATAGAGTAAAAGATGTCCAGGGGTGGAGTACCGCTTTAAAGCAAAGTTAATTTTAATGTTACAGCAACATGCATGTCTATAGGTAAACAGATCTAAGAGGTTAAAAAAAAACACACCTCACTAACATATTTTTTATGCTTTTTAAAATGAATGTCCAAAAATGATCCATGTTTGGAGGCAGATGTCTGCTGCTATTTATATGCACACAGAGGTATCGAAAGAAACAGTAACTTTTTTCAAGTGGTCCAAAAATGATCTCTGTTTGGAGGCAGATACCCTCCAAAAAGAGATAATTTTTGGACCACTTGAAAAAAGTTACTGCTTCTTTCGATACCGCTGTGTGCATATAAACAGCAGCAGACATCTGCCTCCAAACATGGATCATTTTTGTACATTCATTTATATGCACACAAAGGTTTCCAAAGAAGCAATGTATTTTTTCCAGGTAGCCCAAAAATCATCTCTTTTTTGGGAGAAGTGACGGGTTTTGTGCCTGGAAAGTGAAGAAGCAATGGCTTTTTACAAGCTGTAAAAAATGATTTCTTTTTTCGGATGTAATAACAGGATTGGCATCCAAAAAAGCACAAAAGTGACACAAAACCTTTTTGCACTGCTTTTTCACAAGTAGTGTAAAGCAAAAAAAAAAACTGGCACACTTTACTTTTAATTAAAACAGATTGTGTGCTGACAGAACACATACAGAACCCTCTCCGCAGTGCTTCTTTACTAGAATTAATATATATGCTCCTATTCTTATCTGTGCTGTTCACTGCTTAGGGCTCATCCACGCCTCCATTGTGCTGTGGTAAATGAAGCTCCGACAGCTAGTCAGTCAGAACTGCAGGAGTTGAGTGCAGAAAAAAAAAGTGCATGTCCCATTTAGGGTTTATTCACACATACAGTATTCTGTGCAGAATTGATGTGCAGATTTGATGTGCAGGATTTGAAGCTGTATTCAGTCATTCAGTTTACATTGGAATCTGCAGCATAAAATCCTGCACATCAAATCTGCACAGAATACTGTACGTGTGAATAGCCCCGTAAGTCAATAGTATCTGTTGAAGCCTGGTGGTGTCAGTTGCGCTCCCACACCTTTTGGGTAGATTTGGTGCACAAAAAAAAACAGAGAGTAACAGACCCAAAACGAGACGGAGCCCAACGGCAGTGTAAACATAGCCTTAGTGTCCCTCACAGAAATCTAATGCCTGCTATCTCTAAAATGGCTGCTGAAGCTATGTGCATAGGCTTTTATAGTGGCTCTGTAATCACCCCTTTACTGCCCCCTGATTGGCTAAGAGAGCTGTTTGGAAGGCATTATGGGGTTCCCTGAGATCACATGATCCTTTCTCCTTCAACTTTCTGCCATGTGGCTGATGTTATTTTAGCAGGTTCTGCCAAACCGAACCCCCTGAAGTCCAAGCTCTAGCAAAACCGAGTATTGTTTGACCAAACTCGATTTGCTAATTTCTAATCATAAAGAACTAAGAATTAGCCAACTGGATTGGGATTCAAGAGTATTGGCGCACCAGCTGTATGCATCTATAGGATAGGAAATAAGTAACTCCCCACGATCTCCACAACAGGTCCACAGCTCTCAGTGAGAGCCCGTGCTATATTTCATTTGTATGGGAGAGTCAAAGATGCCAGAGTCTAGCACTCATGCATCTCCGGTGACACCTGCTCTAACTGAGAGTCGAGGGGGGGGGGGATGGTAAAATCGGTGGCACCCCCTGCAATTAGATACTTATCCCCTCTTCTGTGGATATGGGTTAAATTACATTTCAATGGACAACTCCTTTAAGATCCTGCTCCTCAACAACCAGATAATGCAGAGCTAAACCTTATTCATTTTGTAGGGATCATATGCAGGGATCCAATACAGTGGCTATACAGTGACACACAGATTTCCTGTGGTTTTGGTACTTTAGAACTGCCATATGGTGCCTTCATAATGCAACAATGTGTAGAAATGCCTTGCTACTAAAAGAAAATATAATATAGAGGCCAATTTATTTCCTTTTCTTTTTGACTTTCATAGATCGGAGAAACCTCTGTATGACTTCATAGGTCTGACCTGGCATTTTGTACAACTCTTATAATATCTTTTATATGAATCCAGCTCTGCCTCCTGTCCAGTCCTTGCTGGCACTTCTATATACTATATAAAGCGATATCTAGCCCAAATTCCATAATGTCCAATGCATCTTTTTTAGCTATGGTGAAGAGAAATCTTTTATTTACACAATGATCTGTAAATCAAATTATTTTTTTTTAGTTCTTTGTAAGCATCTACTGTGAACAGCAGATATGCTACAGTAAACAAGCATTGCATTACCTGCTATGAGAGGAATTAAATGTGAAAATCTCCAGATTACAATTTTTGGCTCATGTGTCCCCATTGCATGCTCCGGGTTCTCAGCTTGGCTGAAAACAGATGGCTAGTACCCATGGGACTCACTGCACTAAGCAAGGGTCAAGAAGACAGCAATTATGTTTCTGCGGTTTACGACTCTGCTGTGGTAGACTCATTGTGACCAATGAAATGAAAGAGTATAGTAAATCTTTACTGTTTGAATGTATTAGGTGTATAGTATGATAAATGGCGTATGCAAAGGTTTTGTATTCAGTTTTTTTTAGCTCTACTGTTGCTTTTCTTCATTACGTTATATACCCATTACTGTATTATATTCTCAAATTTGTTTAATAGGTGCCAACAACTCCTTTATAAATGCATTTCTTGTACGGTGGTCAAAATACCAAGACCTGAATCTTTCAGCATGAATCTGTTACAGTGCCACCATCTGGCATTTCAGGTTTATTATAATGGTCTTGTGTCTTCGGGAGCCCCTTCAGTCAATAGGGCCTGGATGAGACTGCTACCTCTATACCTACCAAAAAATAGGGGTCTTGAAATTGGTTGCAGCCATTATTTTTTTTTAGCCTTTTTTAGGTTATACAAATTATTGTGCTTTTAGTTCTTAGCATTTTATACCGTATCTTTCTCACTTTTTCCTCCCCAAAGCTGGGGGGGAAAAGTTGGTGCGTCTTACACGGCGAATACACATTAAAACCCTGTCCTATCGCGGCAGTCCCTACGGCCATCAACGGCCAGGACCAGCGGCCAATACAGGACATCACCAATCGCGGTGATGCCCTGTGTTAACCCTTCAGAGTCGGTGATCGAAGCTGACTGCCGCGTCTGAAGGGAAAGTGACACTAACCCGGGTGCTCCGGGAGGGACCTTACCTGCCTCCTCGGTGTCTGCTCCGTGCCGGGATCCCCTGCATGGCCGGCGCCCTCCTTCGTCGTCATCACGTCATCGTGCACGCGTCCCGTCATCCAATAGGAGCAGCATGCATAGCGGCCAGCAGAGACGTTCCAGAGCGACGGGGACACCCCGGGGACGCGGCGACAGGAATGGAGGGCGACATCCAGGGCAGCAGTGACGAGCGGTGACGGGTCCAGAGCGGTGGGGACAAGTGAGTATTACCTCCTATGCCAGAGGTCTTCAACCTGCGGACCTCCAGATGTTGCAAAACTACAAGTCCTGGCATGCCCGGACAGCTGTCCGAACTATTAAATTATTCATGATCCTGCACGGTGAACGGCGTAAACGTAAGAAAAATTCCAAACGTCAAAGTTACAGATTTTTAGCTACCTTAGATCCCCCAACAAACTATAAAAAATTATGATGAAAAAGCTAGAACTACACAAAAGTAGCACCGTTAAAAACTACAGCTAATGATGCAAGAAACAAACCCTGACACAGCTCCGTAGAGGAAAAATGAAAAAGTTATAGGGGTGACAATATGGTAATGAGCTAATTATTTTTTCTTTTCCAAGTTTTTAATTTATTTTAATTAACCATAAAACAAATTACAAATTATTCATATTTGGTATCATTGAAATTGTACTGACCCACAGAATAAAGATACCAAGTCAGATTTGCCATATTTTGGACTTCCAAACAATGATTGCCCTACAAAATTGTGCAATTCTATATTTTTTTATGGCCTCGTAATACATTGTATGATAAAAAAAAAGGGTATGAGTGGAAATAATTACAACTTGTCACACAGAAAATAAGCCCTAATACAACGTTGTCAGTCGAAAAATAAAAAAGTTTTGGGTCTAAGAAGGTAAGGAGGAAAAAAATGTGAGCCAGAAAAAAAATTTGCTGGGTCATAAAGGGGTTAAAAGCAGCTCAGAAGTACATATTTATTCTCCTAGGGGACATTACAGTGTTGTTCAGGGATTTTATGGCCCTTTGACTGTGTTATACACATGTTTTTGGATTATTGGTAAAGTACAGGTTCAATCAGAACCAGAACTTTTTGCCAGAGTTCGGTGAACTGACAGAAACAAACTTTTAGAAAGTTTTTTCATCTTCCTCACAGGAACTGACTGTTTTGCCGATCACTGGCCCCAGCATTGTTCCGCCTCAGTAATTTGTGTCATCAAGAACCGCAATGCATTTAAAAGGATGTCAGCACTGCAGCTGTGGGGGATTGGGGTAGGTAAGTATACGATCACTTAAATTTTTTTACTACCCCCAGGCATAAGTGAAAAAGTTTTTATTCCCAGGAAAAAAAAAAAAAAACTTTAGCTTTTGCTTAGATCTACCTTGTAATGGGGCTGTCAAGTAACATTTAGGTATAAGCTTATTGTATGGTTGAATATGACACTTGACAGTGAGACAAGTAATGGATGGGTTCCTGAAGTTATTAGGGGAAGAAAATAAGTATGAACATTGTTGACTGAAATTGGGTTTCAGTTTTGTATTAGAAGATATTTTGTACTGAAGATATAAAGCAGCAACATGTGAAGGGCACCATAGCACATGCCTTCCTTTGCTAGTTTATGCGGCCAGTCCATGGTGAGTATTGACTCCTATTACATCCCTTACCTGAACATGGCTACTTTGCAAGCATTTAAAGGGGTTGTCCAGGAATCGAAATCTTTCAAAGACTGCTCTCTGTCTGTTTGCAGGTTGGGTGTAGTTCTGCAGCTCAGTTCCATTGAAGTGAATGGAGTCAAGTTGTAATACCACACCAAAAGTGGAGACAGAAAGGGAGCTGTCTTTGAAAGAAACTAGGTCTGTTTCTTGATTCCTGGACAACCCCTTAATATTTTTTTATGGAGGGCAGTACTCCGGATTTCGGTAAATACAACCCATAGTGGAACATAGTGATGTCAACCTAACCAAGACTGTCTCTATTGCCCATATAACAAATGTGAGAGCGATCGCTATTTTATATATATGTCTGTGATAAGACACAAAATGGTTAATATCCACACATCAATTAAATTAAGTAGGACATCCAAGAAAGCCACAGGTCCACCACAAAATACACAGATAGTCCCAGTCACTCAGCATTATCCCTGTGCGACAATTTTTGTCCACGTTCTTGTTTTCAGCAATGTCAATAAGTGCAGAGTCAATGATCTCCAGCAATCTCATGGGTTCTCATATTAGATCAGGTAAAAGTTCACCGCTCAAATGTGTATGTTCGATGTGTCATTAAGATTCAACTATTTAACTAATGTGTAACACGACTCATCCAATTTCTATTGAAGGCTGAATTTGGTTTGAACATTTATTAAGAAGCCTTCAGCTTAAGCAGCAATATAGTTAATGGAGAATATTGGATTGCAGAATTTGTTATCCTGAAAAATGACAGCACACATGATTAAAGTGAGGTTCAACATGACATTCTTACAAATATGAGATAAGACCTTTCAACTAAAAAAATGATGATCACTCCAATGTATAGTAATCTGTTATTTACTCAGTACACCTATATAAAGAACACTGTTAGTGGTGAAACTTGGGACATGCCATGAAGTAGGTCATCACGATGATAAGTGCAGCGTCTTATAGTGTAAGGGATAGGGATAGATATGCAAAAATATAGAACTACAAAGTTCATAAATATAAACCTCCATATGGTAATTATTGTAAGTATAACATTGTCCAAGTGATTCAATTGATGGTTCCCTCTTCTAGAATGTAAAAATAAAAGGAAGAGTGCTCCATAGCGTAAAACCACTTTCGGGCAAGCCAGCAAGATAACTAGAGACTCTTACCCTTGGTGGTTGTGCGGCCTCACACACAACATTGGTATGCGTGGAGAGGTAGTTAGACCCAGTCTGCAGCCTTCCCAATCATAAGGAACATAATAAAAACGGTGCTGACCAGGACCTGATGAAGCCGCGTCAGTGGTGAAATGCGTTGCATTATTGGAAATCTGAATAAACTGACTGCTTTTTACTACATGCTTCTGATCCTGGTCAGCGCCGTTTTTAACCATTCGCTGTTCTGAAGTCCATATCCTATTATGCTCTTCTAGAATGTGTACATTTTTCTAAACACCAGGCCATACTCTAGATTCTTTGTAACACCCCATGATACCTCTTTACTAAGAAAATCCAATTTAGTTAGCAAACAAAACCAATTTAAAGATACTGTATATAATATAAATGGTTTTCTACACATAACCCAAACCAGACAAGTAGGTATCTAGGTTCAGGAAAGTTCCAACAGCCCACCATTGAAAGTCAACAAATTTAAGGAAGAGTAAACATATAAAAGGTTATATGACATATCTAAAGTGTAACTGTTGTTATAAAAAAACTTCTTACATGTCCTATAGGGACATATAGAGGGGCTTATCTACTAAAGAGGCACTTGGGACCTAATAACTATATGTGTGGCACTGCTATTGTGAAATACAGATGGGAAGTTTGTGTATAGGTGAGGGAGGTGCCAGAGGAAGGAGTCTAAAATGTTTGTCTGGCAGATTCTGTAGAGATGAGTTGTGACCAGGCCAAATGGAGAAGAAAACGGAAGATGACAACCCCCCCCCCCCCCCCCACATGATTTAAAAAAAGATGCTTCCTGTAAGTTACTGGATGTAGTGTTTTTTTTTTATTCAATAACAGTATGAGGGTATTAGTCCTCCATTATGTTGTGGTAATGGTAGTTGTTATGGTATGGTGATATTATTTGTAAATGTATATTATTAAAGGGATACACCAGCAAAAAATTTTAATAAGCCCAGGCAGCTTTCTTAAACAAAAAAAACCTCTGTACTGTCACGATGCCGGCTGGCAGGTAGTGGATCCTCTGTGCCAGAGAGGGATTGGCGTGGACCGTGCTAGAGGATCGGTTCTAAGTCACTACTGGTTTTCACCAGAGCCCGCCGCAAAGCGGGATGGTCTTGCTGCGGCGGTAGTGACCAGGTCGTATCCCCTAGCAACGGCTCTACCTCTCTGGCTGCTGAAGATAGGCGCGGTACAAGGGAGTAGACAGAAGCAAGGTCGGACGTAGCAGAAGGTCGGGGCAGGCAGCAAGGATCGTAGTCAGGGGCAACGGCAGGAGGTCTGGAACACAGGCTAGGAACACACAAGGAAACGCTTTCACTGGCACTAAGGCAACAAGATCCGGCGAGGGAGTGAAGGGGAAGTGAGGTGATATAGGGAAGTGCACAGGTGTAAACACTAATTGGGACCACTGCGCCAATCAGCGGCGCAGTGGCCCTTTAAATCGCAAAGACCCGGCGCGCGCGCGCCCTAGGGAGCGGGGCCGCGCGCGCCGGGACAGAACTGACGGAGAGCGAGTCAGGTACGGGAGCCGGGGTGCGCATCGCGAGCGGGCGCTACCCGCATCGCGAATCGCATCCCGGCCAGAGGCGGTATCGCAGCGCCCCGGGTCCGTGGAACCGACCGGAGCGCTGCAGTGAGAGGAGTGTAGCGAGCGCTCCGGGGAGGAGCGGGGACCCGGAGCGCTCGGCGTAACAGTACCCCCCCCCTTGGGTCTCCCCCTCTTCTTGGAGCCTGAGAACCTGAGGACCAGACTTTTGTCCAGGATATTGTCCTCAGGTTCCCAGGACCTCTCTTCTGGACCACAACCCTCCCAATCCACTAAAAAGAAGGTTTTCCCTCTGACCTTTTTAGATGCTAAAATTTCTTTGACGGAGAAGATGTCCGAGGAGCCGGAGACAGGAGTGGGGGGAACGGATTTGGGAGAGAAACGGTTAATGATAAGTGGTTTAAGAAGAGAAACATGAAAGGCATTAGGAATACGAAGAGAAGGAGGAAGAAGAAGTTTGTAAGAGACAGGATTAATCTGGCGCAAAATCTTGAAAGGACCAAGATAGCGTGGTCCCAACTTATAGCTAGGGACACGGAAGCGGACATATTTGGCGGAGAGCCATACCTTGTCTCCAGGGGAAAAAATGGGAGGAGCTCTTCTTTTCTTATCCGCGAATCTCTTCATGCGTGAAGAAGCCTGTAAGAGAGAATTTTGGGTCTCTCTCCATATGATGGAAAGATCACGAGAAATTTCATCCACAGCGGGCAGACCAGAGGGCAAGGGGGTAGGGAGGGGGGGAAGAGGGTGACGGCCGTACACCACGAAAAACGGGGATTTGGAGGAAGATTCAGAGATTCTGAAATTATACGAGAATTCGGCCCAAGGTAGAAGATCTGCCCAGTCATCCTGGCGGGAGGAAACAAAATGTCGTAAATAGTCACCCAAGATCTGGTTAATTCTCTCTACTTGTCCATTGGATTGAGGATGGTATGCAGAAGAAAAATTTAATTTAATCTTGAGTTGTTTACAGAGAGCCCTCCAGAATTTAGACACAAATTGGACGCCTCTATCCGAGACGATCTGCGTAGGCAACCCGTGAAGACGAAAAATGTGTACAAAAAATTGTTTAGCCAACTGAGGCGCTGAAGGAAGACCAGGAAGAGGGATGAAATGTGCCATTTTGGAGAATCGATCAACGACCACCCAAATAACAGTGTTGCCATGGGATGGGGGTAAGTCAGTAATAAAATCCATACCAATCAGTGACCAAGGTTGTTCGGGAACAGGCAGAGGAAGAAGAAAACCAGCGGGCTTCTGGCGAGGAGTCTTATCCCGGGCACAGATAGTGCAGGCTCGCACAAAGTCCACCACATCAGTCTCTAGAGTCGGCCACCAATAGAAGCGAGAGATGAGTTGCACAGATTTCTTGATGCCCGCATGACCTGCGAGATGGGAGGAGTGACCCCATTTGAGGATTCCGAGGCGTTGGCGTGGAGAAACAAAGGTCTTTCCTGGAGGAGTTTGCCTGATGGAGGCTGGAGAAGTGGAAATCAGGCAGTCAGGAGGAATGATGTGTTGAGGAGAGAGTTCAATTTCAGAAGCATCTGAGGAACGAGAGAGAGCATCGGCCCTAATGTTCTTATCAGCAGGCCGAAAGTGAATTTCAAAATTAAATCGGGCAAAGAACAGAGACCACCTGGCCTGACGAGGATTCAGCCGTTGGGCAGACTCGAGGTATGAGAGGTTCTTGTGATCGGTGTAAATAATAACTGGAAATCTTGATCCCTCCAGCAGATGCCTCCATTCCTCAAGTGCTAATTTAATGGCTAGAAGCTCTCGATCCCCGATGGAGTAGTTCCTCTCCGCCGGAGAGAAGGTCCTAGAAAAAAAACCACAAGTAACAGCATGCCCGGAAGAGTTTTTTTGTAGAAGGACAGCTCCAGCTCCCACTGAGGAGGCATCAACCTCCAATAGGAAGGGTTTAGATGGGTCAGGTCTGGAGAGCACGGGAGCCGAAGAGAAGGCAGACTTGAGTCGTTTAAAGGCGTCTTCCGCTTGAGGAGGCCAAGACTTGGGATCGGCATTTTTTTTGGTTAAAGCCACAATAGGAGCCACAATGGTAGAAAAATGTGGAATAAATTGCCTGTAATAATTGGCGAACCCCAAAAAACGTTGGATGGCACGGAGTCCGGAGGGGCGTGGCCAATCTAAGACGGCAGAGAGTTTATCTGGATCCATTTGTAGTCCCTGGCCAGAGACCAAGTATCCTAGAAAAGGAAGAGATTGGCATTCAAACAGACATTTCTCAATTTTAGCATAGAGTTGATTGTCACGAAGTCTCTGAAGAACCATACGGACATGCTGGCGGTGTTCTTCTAGATTGGCCGAAAAAATTAGGATATCATCAAGATATACAACAACACAGGAGTATAACAGATCACGAAAAATTTCATTAACAAAGTCTTGGAAGACAGCAGGGGCGTTGCACAGGCCAAAGGGCATGACCAGATACTCAAAGTGTCCATCTCTGGTGTTAAATGCTGTTTTCCACTCATCCCCCTCTCTGATGCGGATGAGGTTATAGGCGCCTCTTAAGTCCAATTTAGTAAAGATGTGGGCACCTTGGAGGCGATCAAAGAGTTCAGAGATGAGGGGTAAGGGGTAGCGGTTCTTAACCGTGATTTTATTAAGTCCGCGGTAGTCAATGCAAGGACGTAGAGAGCCATCTTTTTTGGACACAAAGAAAAATCCGGCTCCGGCAGGAGAGGAGGATTTACGGATAAAGCCCTTTTTTAGATTCTCCTGGACGTATTCAGACATGGCAAGAGTCTCTGGGGCAGAGAGAGGATAAATTCTGCCCCGGGGTGGAGTAGTGCCCGGGAGGAGGTCGATAGGACAATCATAAGGCCTGTGAGGAGGTAGAGTCTCCGCTTGTTTTTTGCAGAAAACATCCGCGAAGTCCATATAGGCCTTAGGGAGACCGGTTACTGGAGGAAGCACAGAGTTACGGCAAGGGTTACTGGGAACCGGTTTTAGACAGTCCTTGGAACAAGAGGGCCCCCAACTCTTGATCTCCCCAGTGGACCAATCCAGGGTTGGGGAATGAAGTTGAAGCCAGGGAAGTCCAAGGAGAATTTCCGAGGTGCAATTGGGGAGGACCAAAAGTTCAATCCTCTCGTGATGAGATCCGATGCTCATTAGAAGGGGCTCCGTGCGGAAACGTATGGAACAGTCCAATCTTTCATTGTTTATACAATTGATGTAAAGGGGTCTGGTGAGACTGGTCACTGGGATGTTGAACCTGTTGACGAGAGAGGCCAAAATAAAATTTCCTGCAGATCCAGAGTCCAAGAAGGCCACAGAAGAGAAGGAGAAGGCAGAGGCAGACATCCGCACAGGCACAGTAAGACGTGGAGAAGCAGAGTGGACATCAAGGATTGTCTCACCTTTGTGCGGAGTCAGGGTACGTCTTTCCAGGCGGGGAGGGCGGATAGGACAATCCCTCAGGAAGTGTTCGGTACTAGCACAGTACAGGCAGAGGTTCTCCATGCGGCGTCGTGTCCTCTCTTGAGATGTCAGGCGAGACCGGTCGACCTGCATAGCCTCCACGGCGGGAGGCACAGGAACAGATTGCAGGGAACCAGAGGAGAGAGGAGCCGAGGAGAAGAAACGCCTCGTGCGAACAGAGTCCATATCTTGGCGGAGCTCCTGACGCCTTTCGGAAAAACGCATGTCAATGCGAGTGGCTAGGTGAATAAGTTCATGAAGATTAGCAGGCATTTCTCGTGCGGCCAGAACATCTTTAATGTTGCTGGATAGGCCTTTTTTAAAGGTCGCGCAGAGGGCCTCATTGTTCCAGGATAATTCAGAAGCAAGAGTACGGAATTGTACGGCATACTCGCCAACGGAAGAATTACCCTGGACCAGGTTCAACAGGGCAGTCTCAGCAGAAGAGGCTCGGGCAGGTTCCTCAAAGACACTTCGAATTTCCGAGAAGAAGGAGTGTACAGAGGCAGTGACGGGGTCATTGCGGTCCCAGAGCGGTGTGGCCCAAGCCAGGGCTTTTCCAGACAGCAGGCTGACTACGAAAGCCACCTTAGACCTTTCAGTGGGGAACTGGTCCGACATCATCTCCAAGTGTAATGAACATTGGGAAAGGAAGCCACGGCAAAGCTTAGAGTCCCCATCAAATTTATCCGGCAAGGATAGTCGTAGTCCAGAAGCGGCCACTCGCTGCGGAGGAGGTACAGGAGCTGGCGGAGGAGATGGTTGCTGGAGCTGTGGTAGTAACTGTTGTAGCATAACAGTCAGTTGAGACAGCTGTTGGCCTTGTTGCGCAATCTGTTGTGACTGCTGGGCGACCACCGTGGTGAGGTCAGCGACAACTGGCAGAGGAACTTCAGCGGGATCCATGGCCGGATCTACTGTCACGATGCCGGCTGGCAGGTAGTGGATCCTCTGTGCCAGAGAGGGATTGGCGTGGACCGTGCTAGAGGATCGGTTCTAAGTCACTACTGGTTTTCACCAGAGCCCGCCGCAAAGCGGGATGGTCTTGCTGCGGCGGTAGTGACCAGGTCGTATCCCCTAGCAACGGCTCTACCTCTCTGGCTGCTGAAGATAGGCGCGGTACAAGGGAGTAGACAGAAGCAAGGTCGGACGTAGCAGAAGGTCGGGGCAGGCAGCAAGGATCGTAGTCAGGGGCAACGGCAGGAGGTCTGGAACACAGGCTAGGAACACACAAGGAAACGCTTTCACTGGCACTAAGGCAACAAGATCCGGCGAGGGAGTGAAGGGGAAGTGAGGTGATATAGGGAAGTGCACAGGTGTAAACACTAATTGGGACCACTGCGCCAATCAGCGGCGCAGTGGCCCTTTAAATCGCAAAGACCCGGCGCGCGCGCGCCCTAGGGAGCGGGGCCGCGCGCGCCGGGACAGAACTGACGGAGAGCGAGTCAGGTACGGGAGCCGGGGTGCGCATCGCGAGCGGGCGCTACCCGCATCGCGAATCGCATCCCGGCCAGAGGCGGTATCGCAGCGCCCCGGGTCCGTGGAACCGACCGGAGCGCTGCAGTGAGAGGAGTGTAGCGAGCGCTCCGGGGAGGAGCGGGGACCCGGAGCGCTCGGCGTAACATGTACTTACTTTCCTCAGTCCCCCATAGCCTTCATTATCGTTGTGCCCAGTCTCCACTACACCCCTCTTCCTAGTGCTGGCGGTCAATATGTCATCTTGCTGCGGAGCAGATCACTGGCCACAGCAGAGTCCCTCCTCAACAAGTGATTGAAGTGATGAGATGTATTGACCAAAGCAGGAAGGAGAGCATGGCGGAGGCTAGGTATCACCATAATGGAGGCTTCCAGGGAGGTAAGTATGATTTGTATAATTAGAAATGTTGGTCATTAATTATATATTAATACTTATATATTAGTATACTGGGATTTGTTTAGTTACTTGGTAACTGACAATAATAATTAATTAAGGAGGGGAAACTGCTCCAGAGTTTGCTCTGGGGCCCACAGGATCCCTTTTATGCCACTGAACATGAATTTCAAAGATCCCGACTATTTATTTTGGAACATTTTTATTTATTTAATAAAACATCCAAATGTACACAGTCCACTGACGCTAGCTTCTACCTCTCCCTCCAATGAATCCAGCACAGAGAGGCCCGGAGCAGGAGCTACACACAGCAGAAAAGCAAAGGGAAGCTCCTGCTGGAAGTCTTGGATTAAAACTTCATCTTTATTGTATCATTAAAACAAAGTTCCACAATCGTAGAGGTACGGGAAGCTAGGACCTGACGCGTTTCGGTACAAACACCTTAGTCATAGATCTGGCACATCCCGCTCTGCAGCTGACCTTTTATTGTTATTTATTTATTTACTCTATGTTCATCTGATAATCTGGAATGTTAGATAATCCAGGCCCGATGACAGTGTAGAAGAATCCCATACAAATGTTTTCTGCTTTATCTAACATTTAACATTTATCTAGGCCATATATTTTCTCCTCCACGACCTCTTATTTAATGTTGTACCACTACACTTTGTTGTCACTCGCTTCCAGCAGAAGATGAGCTGTTGCTTACAGCCAGCAGGGTTTATTAATAAAAATGCACTTTTAAAACATGCGGCTGACTTGATATATCTTCATTTTATTTATGTAGCCAGAATGTGAATGGACTGTATAATGTAAACATTTTGACACATCTTCCTGAGCTACCAGGATCGGAGGTGAATGCCATTATAATGTATCCGCAGACTGGCGGTATAAGATATACTCATTGTATCAGCGTGGTGGAACAATTTGCTTAGTAAAGTCATTATATTGTGTTCTCTGTCTGTAACTTTTATATTATGTGCCACAATGTAAGTATTGTGTGCCATTGCTATTGCATGAGGTGTAAAGAGGGAACCTGTGCAGAAAGCTGCTTATTTCTTCTACAGGAATGTTGAGAATTTCTGAGAAGGCAAAGAAAAAAGACTCTGAAAATTGTACTAATGGTGATCAGAAGAAAAGGTTTTCATTAAGGAAAGATGGAGCTGCCTTATATGTAAATGGATTTGGATTTATCAACTGAAGACTTAGCTGCTTTGTACAATCCCTTTTCGTTAGGAGGGTCATCGGACAATAATCTCTGCACCAGGGCAGCAGTCAGCTGTAACCTTTGGACAAATGGAAAAAACAAAAACAATTGATAACAAAAGGATTGTCTAGAATTAGAAAATATCATACATATAGCTTGGAGTACATAAAAATGAAAAATAAGTCATACTCACCTACTCTGGTCCCTGCAGCTGCCGTTCCAACACATCTCAGTCCCTGCTCATCACTGCCACTTCCTGGTTCCTGTGAAGAGTCTTCTCAGCAGGAACTGCCTGCTCAGCCAAAAACTGAAAGGGGCAGGTTACTGCTGTGGCCAGTGATTGGCTTATTAGTCAACTCATCACAGGAACCAGAAAGTGGCGGTGGCAAGCAGCAACTAAGAGGTGTCGGAATGGCAGCTGCAGGGGATCAAAATAGTATGACTTTTTTATTGTTCATGTTCCCCCAGCCATATGTAAAATGTTTTATATAACTGGACAGCACCTTTACATACTACACAGTTCCCACCAAAATCAATTTTGTCTGTCTGTGTAAACAATGAACACCTCCAGTTTACGGCTTTGACCCCCTCTCTTAGCTCAGATAGCAATATTTTAAAGATTTTCAAGATCAGAAAACCCATTGATGTCTGTTGACTGAATTGTGGCTCTGTGGTTATCACAGAGGCCATAGGTTCAGGTATTCATCCCAAATATACTTCTACCCACTCTTAAAGGGGTATTCCAGGAAAAAAACTTTTTTATTTATTTATTTTTTCCTGAAATTTAAACAGATTTGTAAATTACTTCTATTAAAAGTTATTTTCTGTCTGGCAACAGTGCTCTCTGCTGACATCTCTGCTTGTCTCGGGAACTGCACAAAGTAGAAGAGGTTTGCTATGGGGATTTGCTTTACTCTGGACAGTTCCCGAGACAGGTGTCATCAGAGAGCACTTCGACAGAGAAGAGCAACTTCAGCAGCTCATAAGTACTGAAAGGATTAAGATTTTTAATAGAAGTAATTTACAATTCTGTTTAACTTTCTGGAGCCAGTTGATATATAAAAAAAAGTTTTTTTTTCCTGGATAACCCCTTTAAATGCTTACAAAAGTGGATTTTGATTGATTTACATGACGTAATCATATGCAGACTATAATTACCAGCATCATGTGAGAGGAAGCAGGAGTGTTTGCACCATAGAGCCAGTCCACATGACTGCTATGGGGCCCTTGAAGAGAGGGAATCCATCACTTTTCGGTCCTATCCATTGTTTCTGGATTAACAACTTGCCTTTTCAGAGGAACTCCATTCTTAGCAAAGAATCAAACAACATGACCTTATGTCCAGTATACCACTATATTTAGGGGCCTATATTGACCTCCTTCTTTTTTGTACCACTATGGGAAAGCTTGAGTATAACCCCCAGGGTTATGAGGGACTGATATAGCTATGTAGTCCAAGCCTTTAAGGGGTACTCCGCTGGAAAACTTTTTTTTTTTAAATCAACTATACTAGAAAGTTAAACAGATTTGTAAAATTACTTCTATTTAAAAATCTCAACCCTTCTAGTATTTATCATCTGTTGTATGCTCCAGAGGAAGTTCTTTTCTTTTTGATTTCCTTTCTGTCTGACCACAGTGCTCTCTGCTGACACCTCTGTCCATGTCAGGAACTGTCCAGAGCAGGATATGTTTTCTATGGGGATTTACTCCTACTCTGGACAGTTCCTAAATGGACAGAGGTGTCAGCAGAGAGCACTGTGGTCAGACAGAAAAGAAATTCAAGAACAAAAGAACTTCCTCTGTAGTATACAGGAGCTGATAAGTACTGGAAGGAATTAAGATTTTAAATTGGCATCAGTTGATTTTACAATTTTTTTTCCAGCAGAGAACCCCTTTAAAGATCGAGGCCTTAGCACCATGAGGACGGAAAAGTAACTAGGGCCCCATACAGGAGATTCCTACATTTATCATGCCTTTTTTCTGTTGGTCTATGGCAGTTTGCTTGACTTATTCTAATTTATATTTTTAATTTTTTATTTAAAACATTTTAGACATATTTATGTTATAAAACCAGGTGCATATTTACTCTAAAATAAGTTTTTTTTCTTTTTAAGTGTCGCATTGACACTTGTGTGGTTAAACTTGGCTAAACATGGAGCACGGAAACAACAGACCTATTTTAGTAAGAACAAATTTCAACATGAGAGCCACAAAAGAACAAAACAAATAAGCAATATAAATAAAATGATAAAAGCCAACAAATTAAAATAAAACAAAAAACAAAACAAACAAACAGCATATAGTTTGACTATTAAAGGGGTATTCCAGATTTTTTTTTTGACTATGCTACAGGGGCTGTAAAGTTAGTGTAGTTCATAATATAGTGTCTGTATCAGTGTTTCTTGGTGGTCTCGCAATTCTGTGATTTTTGCCACCAAATTTTATTTTAATAGTATACAAAATCAGTGTCGTCCGAGACATCACAACACTAGTCAGGTGTTCAGAGGAAGCTTGTCTTTGCTTCAATGGGTGGAGGGACCACTGGGTGGGAGGAAGATCATTCTAATTTAAAGGGGTACTTCACCCCTAGACATCTTATCCCCTATCAAAAGGATAGGGGATAAGATGTCTGATCGCTGGAGGGTCTGGATCCGACCACGGGAATGGAAGTTTGTGACGTCACGACTCCGCCCCTGTGTGATGTCACGTCCCGTCCCCTCAATGCAAGTCTATGGGAGGGGACGTGACGGCCGTGCTATATTGTGGGGGTCCCCATCATCGGGACCCCCACGATCAGACATCTTATCCCCTATCTTCTGCATAGGGGATAAAATGTCTAGGGGTGGAGTCCCCCTTTAAAGGGGTACTCCAGTGGAAAACATTTTTTTTTTAGTTAACTGGTGCCAGAAAGTTAAACAGATTTGTAAATGACTTCTATTAAAAGATCTTTACCACAGTGCTCTCTGCTGACACCTCTTTCCGTGTCAGGAACTGTCCAGAGCAGCATAGGTTTGCAATGGAGATTTTCTCCTGGACATTTCCTGAAACGGGCATCAGGTGTCAGCAGAGAGCACTGTGGACAGACAGAATTTTTTTTTTTTAAATAAAAGAATTTCCTCTGTAGCATACAGCTGCTAAAAAGTACTGGAAGGGTAAATATTTTTTTAATAGAAGTCATTTACAAATCTGTTTAACTTTCTGGCACAAGTTGATTTAAAAAAAAAAAGTTTTCCACCGGAGTACCCCTTTAAGTCATTGTATTTTTGCAACAGCTGGAGGCACCCTGGTAAGAAAACACTGGTCTATTGCATTGAGGGCAAAGTGTGTTCCAATTGGTTGATTGACTGATGTGTGGGAGGGAGAAAAGTGACCATACACTTACAAATAAAGAATCATGGGACTTGTAGTTCGAGGAAAGGGAACTTCAAAAGGAAATTACCAGTTCGCAAAAAGATAGCATCAGCTATCAACATAGCCATTTAACACAGACCCTTCCTGAGTATGTCCATTACTGTCTGGCTGATACGTACTAAAATCACCTTATGGTGGATAACCTCTTGATAATAGATCTGCCCCACTCCTTTTTGGTGTTCCCTGAATCCCAGTATTGCACACTGTACTCTCAGTCCCGGTGATGAGAAAGACACAGTTTTGCACGATTTGGGTTGAGTATTTCTTTAAGAGCACATCCATATGTCATATTTTCGTATCTATCATACAATGCTTTTTTTTCTTTAATTGAGGCATTTATAGATGCCTGAAAAGTCCATAGAGAGGTGCCTGAACCATATTTAATGCAACACTCCCAACTCATTTTCAGCGCCTTATGCAGATTGAGAAAATGATCCATAGTCTATATATACACCCATGAATGTAAACAAAACCTGAATGCAAATAACTCAAAGTAAAGGCAGATAAATGCGATTCATTAGCAGTATTTCCAGAATGTGTATAAGGCTATCCTCTAAAAGGCTGCTTAGACAAGTGTGTCATCAAGATACACACACACCATGTAATCTTATCTAAAGCTCTATCTATCAGCGGAGCAATGTTCTTCTCCTGCAGCTGTGTCACAGAATCAGATCACTTGGCTGACAGAGAATGAGAAAGGGGCGGAATCCGAGCTCTCTCGCTTATGACTGCAAGAACGCCTGCACATAAAAGATAATATTTTTAATCACAGATTAACCCTGTAAAAGCCTGATCAACTTGTAAAAACAATGCTATAAGCACCATATACATATGCGACTGCTATGGGGCCCTTTTATTAGTGCCCTCACCCAGGTTGGTCCCATGCCCCTGTGTACACTGAAGGCAGGGTCAGCAGTCACTTCATTATTATCATAGAGTAGTGTTTCCCAACAAGGGGGCCTATGGCTGTTGCAAAACTACAACTCCCAGCATGCTGGGAGTTGTAGTTTTGCAACAGCCGTAGGCACTTTGTTTGGGAGACACTGTCATATAGCATGATTTTACTTGGCTTAAAAATAACACATGCATGAAGTTAGATAACATAGGGCAACACCATTTGCAATAAGAGGTAAAGAAATGTAAACATCTTCTCCCCTTCTTGGCATAGTGACCTCTACACATTTCACAGAGCATGCCCACAACACTCTGCCCGAGACAGGTCAGGTTGTTTCTAGCTTTGTTTTGTTATGTCATGTGCTTGCTGTAAAACGAATCCCTGAAACTGCTGTTGCAATAGCTCAGGGAACAAAATATATACAATAAAAAATAAACTAAAATAGACTGGCAATATTGTTTTTGTTAGATATATTGAGATTAAGAAGTTATATATAGCAAATATCTTATACTATGTCAGTGGTATTCATGACCGCAGGCTAGCGTTGGGAGTTAGACTGTCAAGTATTTATAGTAGGTGTTAAAAGCACAGCTGAAATTTCATTGGTGAGGCATTTGCCTATCCGGGTTGTTTTGTGTGTGCCCATGTGCCGGTATTAGTCTAAATCAATTCATGAAACATTTGTCTAGATCAGCAGCATTAGTATGTAAACACACCACAAATACACAAAAAGCATTGCCTTATCTTATTTTTGCTTAGTTTTTTTTTATCTGCAAAAGTAACAACAACATTGCGCAGAATTTATAATACATAATGACCCATTGGTGCACATTGCAGTCCACGGTCCTGAGTCGAGATACTTAAAGGGGTACTCCGGCTCTTAGACATCTTATCCCCTATCCAAAGGATAGCGGATAAGATGCCTGATCGCGGGGGTCCCACCGCTGGGGACCCCCGTGATTTTGCACGCCGCACCCCATTTATAATCAGTCCCCAGAGCGTGTTCGCTCCGGGGCTGATTACCGGCGACCAAAGGGCCAGTGGTGTGTGACGTGACGCCTCCGCCCCCGTGTGACATCACGCTTCACCCTTCAATGCAAGCCCTTCCATAGGCTTGCATTGAGGGGGTCGGAGCCTTGACGTCACAATGCTCTGGCCCCGTGGTCGACAGTAATCAGACCCGGAGCGAACACAATCCGGGGACTGATTATAAATGGGGCGCGGTGTGCAAGATCACGGGGTCCCCAGCGGCGAGACCCCCGCGATCAGGCATCTTATCCCCTATCCTTTGGATAGGGGATACGATGTCTAAGTGCCGGAGTACCCCTTTAAGGCAGAAATAGTATCATTCCTGGTCATGGTTTGTCAGCAGAGACTTCACCATTAGGAGGCTAGAGGCCTACCTGAGGCTAACATGGTACTTTATCCCCAAAAAATTGCATGGTCACAAATCAAGGCTTAGTTTGCCAACATTTTCTATCTATCGTTTCAAACTTCCTATAAATTACCAGTTTACAAAATACATATTCACCCAGCTGAGATTGCAAAAAAAAAAAAAAAAAATAGACATCAAGAAGACTTTCAATATTCGGGCACTAAAAACATGGTAGTAGCAGCATTGCTTTAAAATGGTTTAGTTGTCGCATGCCAGTCTCAGTGGGCTCCATTGATGACACAAAATCCTGCTACACTTGGTAAAGTGTAAATCCTTTTTACCTGTGTGTTTTTTTTTAAACCCATTTGGTTTAACAGAGTAATAGCCATGCTTAAAAAAATATACTGAAGTTTTTTAATGCAGATATCCACATGACTGGAAAGGACCCTGGATTTTTCACGTTGGGCAGCTTATAACTGGAATTCCTAAAAATGAAGATATCAGTTTTTTAAATTTGTACCCTATTCAGCAGGGAACCTCCATTATCAACCTGAAGTACACTGTATGTACTGTTGATGGATCTTATTGTGACTTTTTTCTGAAAAGTTTGTGCTTGATATCCCCACAGACTTTTATGGTATGTATTTACCATGAAGACCATAAGTGAAAGGGACTGTAAAAATTGATGGAAACCCATTGATAGCACCCAGCTGGTCTGACTCTTATGGTCTACCTTGTGATTCTTCACTCTATCCAAACATTCAAGTCATTGGACTAAAAAACGGAATATTCTATATTTGAATTGGATATTAATGTGCTGGGATTCAGTAGAGACATTAGTAATCCTCAGCCCCTTAACATTAGGGCATCACTGTTGGCTAGGTTTCCACGCAGGTTTTTTTTCTGGTGTTTTTTTTTGCAAACTGCAACTGCAGTTTTTGTGTCAAAGCCAGAAGTGCATTCAAAAGGAATAGGAAATCTAAAGGAAGGATTGAAACTTCTTTATCCTGCTGGATCCACTTCTGACTTTGGCTCAAAAACAGCAGTTGCAATAAAAAAATAAAAAAAAACAGCAGGAAAAAAAAAGTATTGAAATCTATCCTTGAACTACTTTTTAAAAACAATAAAACATCTATAAACAGCAGCTTGCTGGTGATTTTCATTAATAGACCTAACAAAAGTCTTGTTTAGTATATTATTTTAGACAGAAGCAGGAGTATAGCTTTAGGATTGTTTAAGGACACTGAGGCATAATGATGCCCAAAAGAGATAGTTGAGATCCTCTTTGGGGCCCAGGGCCTGAAAGTACCCATACTGGAGAGTAGATAGAACAGTCCCAAAAGGCTTGGTCTACAACTCACTCGAATTGCCATCTGCTCTGCTGGAAGCCTTTGAGTAATTTTTGCAAAAGTCAACAGAATTATATAAATGTGTTTTCTTCCATTCAAGTATGTTGGGTCATGGGTTGAGATGACACATGATATGAGCTATAGGTAGGTTATCCTGTGCTGTACTCTGTATGTATTTCCCTGCTGGCTCTGCTCCAACCATTCATTTGCAGCTGCACATCTTGAATAGTAAATCACATATGCAGAAAGCCGTTGTCTCACATTGTATATGATATTTTCATGATCATTTTCTTCCTTTCTGAGTGATGGCCGTGGCAAATTTAGCAAGGATCAAAAAATGCTTAGGGATCAAACAACCAACCTAAATACTTCAAAATAGAGTTACTTAATCTTCTAATATTTTTTTGTTCATAGTTAATAAGACTTTAAAATATAGTATAAAAAATAATATGCTGTATATATTAAAGGATTATTGTTGTGAGTGATTTCATGGGTCTAAAAAAACATGAATTATTAACATGAGCTTTGGAAGCCTTGAGTAGTCATTGTAAAGTAATGCTGGGATTTTAAGGAAGAGGGTTTAAAGAGATAGTATAAAATTGGTAAAATTTTGAACTTCAGCTCCATGGAAATTAATGAGGCTGAGCTGAAAAAAAAAAAGGGTCAGAAACCCTTAGGGTTGTGGTGGGACATCCCACCTGCTTGATCAGGAAAATTTCAGATCCATTCAATCCCAGATGTGTTCATAACCGATAGGGACTCAGGTTTCTTGGTTCCACTTGCTCTGGAAGAACCTCTTCTGGAGGAATCAGTTCCTCTGCCACATCCAAAGTTTCTATTCTGTCTAGATCTTTGAGGGGATCTGTCTCATCTAGACTGATTATAATGCCCTCGAAAGGGCCTATTAGATAAGGGAAGAATTTTTCCCTTCTTATCAGAAATTTCCTCCATGATTGCATCCAATTTGGAACCGAAAAGCTTCTCAGGCACATTCTCAAGATTACAAAGAGTATCAATGTGCATAAAAGAATGACGGAAGGCACTCATGGTTATGATGTTGTTCAGAACTTCTTTATTCGGGGTGTATAAAAACTTCAACAGAGGGACGCCAGGTAGGGTTAGACAAGTAACATGGTAATAGCCATTTACCGGCTGACAAACAGCGCTTCCTCAGACCACACCTAATTTTTTGATGAATTGTCTCCAGGCCAAGGCCTAAGCAAGATAGCCCATCTGGCAGCTGAGGAAAGGGCCATATTACGGGCAGAAAACTTAACCTGTTGACAATTAGCATCATAAAGATAATCCATACCCAAATTGATGTATTTAAAAGATCTTAGGATCTCCTCTCTGCTGATGCCAGAATCTATATCATCTTGGAATCTTCCTATCCGAGACTTCATGGCCTTGATAACCTCAATCACAGCACAACCCACAGTAGCTTCGCTATCAGCGGTAGAAGAGGACCGCTTTAAGGCGACTTCAATACGGCAGTCCATGGGGTCCTTTAAACTTGAGCCGTCATCTGATGGTACAATGGTTCTTTCGGATAACTTTGCAACAGCAAAATCTACCTTGGGAGGAGAGATCCAACTCTTGGACTTCTCGGGATTTAATCATTCAGATTTAATTAAATCCATTAATATGTTATCCATAGAAAAGGCCCTAGGCCCTTTTGAAGTGGAAGGAGTTTCCTCCTGACTCTCAGGCAAACTCTCAGTTTGCACAGCCCTAATAAATTTAGGGAATTTTTCAGCAGGGAAATAATTCCTTCCCTGAACTTCTTCTTCTTCAGAAATAGATGATTTAGTCTCATCCACCACCCAGAATTCTTCATCTGAATGAACTATAATCTGAGTTTCACCCCTTTTAGACTTCTTGCTAGGAGGCATGGCTACTGCTAAATAATCTTTAAATTCTTTAATGGAACCAAACACAAATTCCTTTACCCAAACAAGCATGTCCTGCATGGGTGGTTCCTGATTGGAGGGGGGGGGGGGAGTATGGGACGGCAAGAGGGGCAGATGGAATATTCATTTCCGTCAGGAAGGGGCATCTTACAGGAGGTACACTCCAAATGTCTACGCTTGTGTGTAGATTTCCCATGGGATTTTCTACGCCCTCCGGATTCGTCAGACTTCACAGATGACATCTGGTAAAAATTGGATAATAGATATAAAAAATCAGCATAAAAAGTAAGCAGAACCGCTTACAAAAAACAAATACCTACGATGAGAGGAAAGAGATAAGGCTAATAATGCCGAAAGAAATGTAACACAGAGTCAAAAAATGCAACAAGTTTGCAGCAGGCTCAAGGAGACCGAGCTAGAAAAAGGACAGGGTTTAAATAGCTAAACTTGGCGCCAACCCCTAAGTTCCGCCAACTTCCGGCTGAAAGAAAAGAAAAAGATAGACAGAAAAGGAAAAAAAGAAAAACTCTGCCTTCTATAAGGCAGGAATAAGGAAAGACACTTAAAATCAGTAGTTTATAAAAGATAATGAATAAACCCTATTCCAGAAATAGTTGACATCACCGGAAGTGACGACTCCGGAACAAGCGCGTCGGATACTGCAAGAACCTGACACTGCAGACCGGAGCACAGAACAGGTAGCAAACCTAAAGGAAAAAGAAAAACATATTAGTTCTGGAACAGAATGTCCATAGCTCACGATGATAGAAAAAAACTCAGTGTACTATGTGTGTGGGGAGTATTTAAAGGCAATAGGGGAGATGCCTATGTACCCTTTTTGTTTTTTTAATTAAAAAATCCCAGTCCTATTTAGCTCATAGGGGCAGAGACACCCCATATTGTGCTGCTGAGGGACGGCAGGGAACACAAAGTTATCACACCTAAGTTAAGATCCACTTTTAGGAAACACTTTTAGCAAATTGTTTTCTAATTTAGTTCCTGTCCTGTTGGCAATCATAGATTATCACTGTAAAGAAAATTATCATGGCAAAAACCCTGTCCACAGACAGATAAGGGTATGACTTGATGGATGTCATATCTTCTGTGGAATTTATCTATAACATCTCTTCTAGGGTTAATTGTCAAGCCATTTCTATTTATCAGGCGGCACTTGTTTGTTCATGCACTGAAATGAACTCCCCGGCGCCCAATTACATTGACAGCAATCTACAACAAGCTCATTGAATCAAGACAGAACAATAGCCTTTGAGATAACTTTATCATCAAGAGTTTTGTGAATGCAACCCATATGTGCATTGAAAGAATAATATGAAATGTGCATTTTCGCTATGCAGGGATCTCCAACAAGGTATGGAAGTTTGGAAATTCTTTGGTTTTCAGTTTACTGTTTTTGCTGTCACCAGATGTAATAAATAGAACTGTAGATTTATAAGGTCCCCTTTGCTTTATGTCATGTGCAGTTTGAATTTTTTTTTTTTAATTCCTGCATCAAATTCAGTTTTTACATGGAGTTGGGCTGAAGTAACAGCTTTGAAGAGCTCAGGTTCCTTTGGGCTCATCAAAAACCATTGGCTTCTGCATAGTCTTTACTTTAGTCATATCTAGTAGATAGCATTTTTTTTTGTTCATGACACCAATTGCATGCCATTTGTGGTGGCTCTCATGGCACTAAACAGATATAGATTGTTCAGACTGAATGGGGACTCCGTCTAGTCAATCAGTCCATTAGGTAGGGAGGAACCAAGAGATTTATGCAGGGAGGAGCCACGAGACCACAAGTAAATTCTGACAACATTATTGAAATGCAAACCAAGGTAGAACTAAAGGTCTAAATAAGAGCTTAGAAGACTTCCTTTTTAAGCCAACGTTATAATACCCAATCTTTGGTGGTATGTGTCACGTCTAGGCAGTGAAAGAGTGCAGCTCTGAACCCATATCCTCTGTCCCTGCCTACTTATGTACCTGCTCTAGGCAGGGGGCCGTAATCACGATGCCGGTCCCTTCCTATATCAGTGATGGCCGTACCAGTCAACACAAAAACTGCAAAAAGCAGACACAGGTCGGGAACAGTCAGGAGGCACACAAA
This sequence comes from Hyla sarda, assembly GCF_029499605.1. Taxonomy (NCBI): domain Eukaryota; kingdom Metazoa; phylum Chordata; class Amphibia; order Anura; family Hylidae; genus Hyla; species Hyla sarda. The sequence continues at coordinate 197,289,977 of NC_079194.1, forward strand.
CTAACAGAAATAATACTGATCAAACACACAACAAAGTCAAAGTCAACTAGCTGAGTCGGCAGCAGGAAATGTTGAGGTACCAGGATGCAAAACCAGTAGAAAAGTCAGAAAGCCAAGCTGAGATCAAATAACAAATATCAAGAATCACAGGGAACACAATGCTAATTACTGTAGACAAACTCTTTCACAGGCAAAGCCTGGATGTGAAAGGCTTCTTTAAATACACCTGTGAATCTGCAGGAGGACTCTGATAGGTAGCAACTGATTACACCCAGAAGCACAGATGTGTAGCTCTAGCAATGAAAATAAACAAAAACTCTCAGGGATGTTTAACCCCTCGGGTTCTTACTGCATGCCTATTGACCTCTTCTCATGATAACAAAAAGTTGTCTTTAATTGAAATAGCCTAATTGGCAAACAATAGTTCTAAGAGCAGACAGACGTCTTACCAATAGTTGGTATAGGGGACTCAGTCTAGACAAAAATTGCTAGATTAACCAGGATTGTGGCCATAGTACCAAATTAATTGACAAAGTTATGAGAAATGGGGCCTGTGTGCTTTGCTTTTGAAATCTACGCTAGCTCCAAGCTACAATTTATGCTACCTCTGTAGTGGAAATAGTGGTAAATTTGGTGTAGCATGGGGTCACACCTCCTTTCATACCTACTTTATATCAATCTCTGCCCACTTGGCACGCAAGGCATAAAGTTCAAAAAGCCGCAATTTTTTTTTGCACAAAACAGAGGCTTATGCAAAAATGTTGTGACTCTTGACAGAGGATCTATCAAGAGGAAAAGTTGCTGAGTTGCCCATAGCAACCAATCAGATCGCTTATTTCATGTTTTAGAGACCTTTTCAAAAATGAAAGAAGCAATCTAATTGGTTGCTATGGGCAACTCAGCAACTTTTCCCCTGGACAGGTTTTGATAAATCTCCCCCATTGAATCTATGATATTCTGTCAGTTATTGAAGGGCAGGCCCTTAGAATAATATTTTTTTCTTTTTGGTAGGCCTGTAGTATCTGTGTCTAAAACTGACCAGTTGTAACTTGTATTTCACGCCCCCTCCCATAGATTTGCATTGAAGGGGCGTGGCCATGATGTCACAAGCGTGGTGCGGCCATGACGTCACGAGACACCGGAGCTGCATCCAATGCTTTAGATGAATGCCGGGTGCACCAGGGAGATCGCGGGGGTCCCCAGCGGCGGGATCCTTGCGATCAGACATCTTATCCCCTATCCTTTGGATAGGTGATAAGATGTCTAGGGGTGGAGCACCTCTTTAAGCATACATCTGAAATTGACAGAACGATGCGGTCAGCAGCTGCCTCAGTGCTCCCTACGTTTCCTAGAACAAAGTAGCATTGAAATAGTTTCTGTCAAGACTCTTGTTTTTTTTCCTCTGGCTCTGCAGAGTAACAAGACACTAAATTAGAATAAGCAGAAATTTATTTGACAGCGTTACGAGGCGAGAAACTGGAAACAAACAGTTGACACTGGAACACCAGAATGCCATAAAACTTTAATTAGATGTGTACATTAGTCATTTTTAAATTAAGGATTAATATAGGACATACGAAAACTCATGTCACAGAAGAAAAGTTTAAAACCTTCCTGTAAATGCCACTTCTCTCATTATTGGGAAGTGTGGTCTCCTGGGGACCATTGACCCAATCTGTTTTATTTACAAAATCTAGTCAGACAGAGAAGAAGAGCATATAGTTAAGACATCCTCTAATCAAAATGCTCTAGGATGGCGCTTTCCTTCCACATCTTGCATAAGTGAGTAGGAACTAAATAGATCTGACTGTCAGTTCTCCTCGTGAAGCATTTTTATAAGTGCTTTGAGATCCTGTTTCGGAGGCAATGTCCTATATAATGCTGAAGTATTGTTACGACAGCATATTCTGTCTGTAAGGACACCAAAGGGATCCGAAAATGTTGGTATTAGCAAAATGGTAACAGGTTCTCTTTGCATTGATTATCACAAAATATGTTTTGCTGAGAGATTTGTGTCTTCTATTTTGTCTCATAATGTTTCTATTCCTGGCTGTGTCATTTTTATACAATGCATTCGGAAAGTTTTCAGACCCTTTGACTTTTTTCACATTTTGTTATGTTGTGGCTCTGGGGTAAAATAAAAAATAAAATCTATTTTTTCCCCATACTTCTGCATTCAATGACAAAGTCAAGAATTTAAGATATTTTTTTTTTTCAAATTTGTTAAATTGATACTTTAAAGTTAGCTCCCATTTCTCTTGACCATCTTTGAGATGTTTCTGCATCTAGACTGGAGTCACCTGTGGTAAATTCTGTTGATTGGACATAATTGGGAAAGGCAGAGCACTGACTATATAAGGTCTCACAGCTGACAATGTATAGCAAAGCAAAAAACAACCCATGAGGAGGAAAAAACTGCATGTAAAGCTTAGAGATAGGATTGTGTGGAGCCACAGATGGAAAATGTTTAGAACAACCAGGGCTCTTCTTAGAGCTGGCCACCTCACCAAACTAAATAATTGAAGGAGAAGGGCCTTGGTAAGAGAGGTTAACAATCACTAATTGGTCTACCTGGCTGAGCTACAAAAATCATGTTTGAAGATGGAAGAAACTTTCAGAAGGTTAACCATAATTGCAGCACTCTACCAATCTGAACCAATCTGGCTAGAAAGAAGCCTATTCTTAGTAAAAGACAGACAAAAGTCCCTGGAATTTGCAAAAAAAAAAAGCACCTAAAGGACTCACAGACTGTGAGAACCATGATGCTCTAGTCTGATTAAAGGGGTACCCCCTTAGAAAAGGTTTTTTTTTTTTTTTTTTTTTTGTTTTTTTTAGATCAACTGGTGCCAGAAAATTTTACAGATTTGTAAATTACTTCTATTAAAAAATCTTAATTCTTCCAGTACTTTTTAGGGGCTGTATACTAAGGGAAATGTTTTTCCTTTTGGATTTCTCTTATGTCATGACCACAGTGCTCTCTGCTGACCTCTGCTGTCCTTTTTAGGAACTGTCAGAGTAGGAAAAAATCCCCATAGCAAACATATGCTGCTCTGGACAGTTCCTAAAATGGACAGCAGAGGTCAGCAGAGAGTACTGTGGTCGTGACATAAGAGAAATCCAAAAGGAAAAACATGTCCTCTGTAGTATACAGCTCCTAAGAAGGATTAAGATTTTTTAATAGAAGTAATTTAAAAATCTGTTTAACTTTCTGGCACCAGTTGATTAAAAAAAAGTTTTCCACGGGAGTACCCCTTTAAAGCAAGATTGAAGTTTTTGGCCTCAATTCTCAGCGTCATGCCTGTATGAAACCAGGCTCTGCTCATCTCCTGCCAAATACTGTCAATACAGTGAAGCATTGTGGCCGCATAATGCTGTGAGGGTGTTTTTCCGTGGCTGGGACAGGGAGACTGTTCAGGGATGATGGAAAGTTGAATAGAGCAAAGTACAGAGGTATTCTAAATGAAAATCCAATCCAGAGTAGTGTGGGCCTCAGACTGGTCAGAAGGTTCACCATGCAACAAGAAAACGGCACTACGTTCACAGCCAAAACAACACAAGAGTGGCTTAGGGGCAGCTCTGTTAATGTCATTGGATGGACAAGCCAAAGCCCTGACTTAAAGGGGTTATTCACCATAAGGTGATTTTAGTATATACCTGCCAGGCTATGCATTTGTTAACTGGGTATTTACTGTTGGAGTTTGGTCTCTTAAACTACACATCCCATAGTTACATGTGTGTAAGTGTGAAGTTGCATTCCTCCCTGCCACACATCCGCCACTCCACACATTGCTGCACAAATAAGCGCAAAGTGTTTTCTAATCAGGGTGCCTACAGCTGTTGCAAAATTATCCCTACCACCCAGCGCTCACTCCACCCATTGATGCAGACAGGCTGTCTTTGCACAACTGACTAGGGATGTCAGGTCTTGACGCACTGCAACCTGGGAAATCCTGAGACATGAGCAATTTTGTATGATGTTCAAAATAAATATTGGGGTGAAAATCAGGTAAGAATTGTGAGAAAACCATCACACACAGGTACAGACACTATATTATGAACTACGCTAACTTTACAGCCCCTGTAGCATAGTCAAATAAAAAAAATCCTAAAATACCCCTTTAAACCTTCAAACATCTCTCAAAATGGTCCCCATAAAACTTGACAGACATTGGGAGCATCTGCAGAGAAGAATGAGAGAAAATTCTTAAATCCAGGTGTGTAAACCTCAAGAAGACTGGAGGCTGTCATCTCTGCTATAGGTGTTTCAACTAAGTACCGAGTAAAGGGTCTGCATGTAATATTGTAGTTTTTCTTTTAAATAAAGCAGCAAAGATTTCTAACATTCTGTTTTCACTTTGCTATTGCGGGGTTTTTAGTGCAGGACAACTGGGTAAAGCATTTCTTTATTTTAGCACTACGTTCCATTATAAAATGTAAAAAAAAGTGACAGGGCCTAAAAACTTTCTGAATGCGTTGTATATTGTAGTAAAGTTCTCTATGCTCTGCATCTGGTGGGGCATTTACTTCTCAGTATACATTTCCAATAATCCAGTACACTGAGGAATGGCATGGTGCCAGCTGTGACATGGATATTTTTTTTTATCAACAGTATTTTAATAAAAAAATTGGGAATAAGTAGAAATTGGTTTCTTTAAAAACAGATGTATAGCCCCCCAGCCAAACCGAGCTCCATAGCTCCCTTGTAGTTCAGCTCCGCTGTCTGCAATCAAAAGATAAGAAGTTAAAATAGAATTTAGGTATTTTTTAATGCAAAATTTCCAGATAGTAAGACAATTAAGGGTTAAAGGGGTACTCCGCCCCTAGACATCTTATCTCCGATCCAAAGGCGGGACCCCGAGATCTCGCTCCGTGCCGGATGACTGGCAATGTGGGGTGGAGGCTTGTGACATCACAGTCACGCCCTGCTCTTGATGTCACGGCCACGCCTCAACGCAAGTCTATGGGGGGACGTGATGACACAAGTGGGGTGCGGTCATGATGTCACGAGCCTCCTGCGCTCCCGCACTGCACCCTACACTCTAAAGGAATGCAGGGTGCAGCAGGGAGGTCGCGGGGGTCCTCTATCCTTTGGATAGGGGGATAAGATGTCCAGGGGCATAGTACCCATTTAAACTGTTTGGGCTATCTTAATGTTGACAGGGATGTTCTGAATTTCTTTTTTGTCCATAAGACAATGGGTCCAGCATTAAAATAAGGCTTAAGCAGGGGCCACATTACTTGAACTTTGATATGGCTCAAAACGGAGACCCAAATATAAGGGGATATAACAATCATTATTTTTGCAAACAATCTGTCACAAGGGCAGAATAGATGTATCTCTCTTCCTCTTACTAAAAAATGATGAAACTTTTAATTGATAATTTACAATTAGAGCAGCATCTGGAAAATAGTGTATCATAGCCATTGTTGCTTTTCAGCATACTTTATATAGAGTGGTGCTCTGTATACACCTGTAATGTGCTCGAAAGATGCTAGAAAGCCCCCCAATGCTACCTCAGCATAACATCCAGTCTTGTAATAGCTTCTGACTGTGTAATAGAGATAAGGAGGGGGATGCCCTGCAGTGCATATCATTAACCTTTAGCCAAACTGGTTTTGGCCACAAAAGAAGAAAAGATTAGATTGAGCTGTAATTTTTATTACATTGTTAAAGGAGCAATAAACATTTGAAGCTGATAAAGAGTTACTAATATTATTTACACATATGTGTGGACATGTCCAAGAGCACATACCATAGGGTCAGACAAGGCACCTGCTATGGGGCCCATTGAGAAGTGTATCCTGGTGCCCGAGCTTAGTTTGGGTATCTACTGATATCCAATGGATGATGAGAACAAAAGTACAACTTCTCCATAGGAACTGGAATAATTGCAGGTAAAAGAAAACAACCGGTACAAACAAAAGAACTACAAAAGCACACTGTTAGCGCAAATATATATGTGGAACGTTTTTCATTGCAATGCTGCTATAAAGAAAAATAGAGGTTCATAGTTTACCATAGGATTACTAAGGCTCTTTTCACACTGCTGCTGCTTTTTTTCCAGTTTGATATCCGTCATTTTGATGGGGCACAGCGGCAACAGCGGGTCCTGATGAACCTCATTATAGTCAATGGGGTCCATCGGGCGCTGCTGTTTTTCAGCGGGAGTAGTGGCAGGAAAAAACATTGCATGATGTTTTTTTCCTCCCGTTATTCTCCCTGGCAGCCCCGTCGGCCATCACACTAACATGTGACAATGGTAGTGTGAAAGCATATGTGTAATATAACACTTTTTTCATTGCAATACTGCTATAGAAAAAATACAACTTTTATCCTAGAAGGTTTGGGATGTAAAATATATATTTCATGTTCTTGATAGATTGGGTGTGGTGCTTTGGACAGCTTCAAAGTAGAACCCTATTAAGATGTTAGCTATGGGACCTTTTCTGTTGCAGAAGTGTAATATGAAGCTCCTGGGCCCCAATGACAAATATCTTACAGGGCCCCACCTACCACTGTGCCATTTATAATACCAATATCACATATACAGAGAATCAAGTCAGAAGCAAACAGCGCCATACTTTAAAGGGGTACTCCGGTGGAAAACTTTTTTTTTTTTAAATCAACTGGTGCCAGAAAGTTAAACAGATTTGTAAATTAGTATATGTAATATAATCACTCATCTAAGATTTCACCTACAAAAGGTGCATAATGATAATTCAAGAATTGCAAAATTGTAATAAAATTTAAATTTATTTAAAATGTCAATGTAAAAATATGATAAAATATATATCTTTGATCCATGTCAAGTTTTAGTTATCTCCTGTGCTCTTAATTAGTTGCAAATTGGAGAGACCATATTTAAGAAAGTAAAAGTAAGCTTTCCATCACACATCTCTATTCCTACTGAAGAAAGGGTCGAGCTATTACTGGCTATAGTACCCTGAAACGCGTCTAGGCTATAGATTTCATCTTTATCAGGCACTTTAGCATCATGCGGACTTACATCCAATGTGAACACGGCACAGCGGCATTTGCTGGTTCAGATAAACTGATCTAAACATCCGTCCTTCACCATTGGTCCGGTCCGAGTCTTTGGACTGTACAATTGACCTGCCGAGAGCGAACTATCCCCGCCGGGATTTCATCCACCACGAAGGACGCCCCGATATACCAACACTGCATCTGCTTGTCCATCACAGAGGGGGAGTACGGCCGGTACATAACGCGCTACGCTAAGCGCACCCCTGGATCGGTGACAGCTCTAACATCGCTGCCTGTACCATCACAGCAGACTACTACAGCAGTACTCATCGGGCATTCCCAGGATTTGGTGAAATCATAACAATTACAACAGTGATACATGTATTGAAGTCAGTGACAGTTTGTTTTATTGGACTCCTAGCAGTATTTTTGTGTCCAGCTGCGATCGGACCATACATTTACAAATCTATCACATAGACTGCCGTTACATTGAACTGTTGCCGAACCATTGGATGACGGACTATTAGATTGATGCTAATTTAGTATTTTCTAGAAATGTGAATAATGTTCTAAATTACATATTGTGTGAATATCCCCACTAGGGCCCAGTGGTGGTTTATTCTTGTATTAGTGCCAAGATATATATTTTATCATATTTTTACATTGACATTTTAAATAAATTAAAATTTTATTACAATTTTGCAATTCTTGAATTATCATTATGCACATTTGTAGGTGAAATCTTAGAGGAGTGATTATATTACATATACTTTGATATTTCTTTGGCCAGTGGGTTCCGATATTTAATCACATTATCCTCAGATTTTTGGTTGTGAGCTGCACCAAATTTTTTAGATTTGTAAATTCCTTCTATTAAAAAATCTTAATCCTACCAGTACTTATCAGCTGCTGAATACTACAGAGGAAATTGTTTTCTTTTTGGAACACAGTGTTCTCTGCTGACATCATGACCACAGTGCTCTCTAATGACATCTCTGTCCATTTTAGGATCTGTCCAGCGCAGCATATGTTTTCTATAGGGATTTTCTCCTACTCTGGACAGTTCTTAAAATGGACAAAGATGTCAGCAGAGAGCACTGTGGTCATGATGTCAGCAGATAGCTCTGTGTTCCAAAAAGAAAAGAATTTCCTCTGTAATATTCAGCAGCTAATAACTACTGGAAGGATTAAAGTGGTATTCCAGGAAAAACATCAACATCAAACATTATACATCAACTGGCTCCAGAAAGTTAAACAGATTTGTAAATTACTTTTATTAAAAAATCTTAATCCTTTCAGTACTTATGAGCTTCTGAAGTTAAGGTTGTTCTTTTCTGTCTAAGTGCTCTCTGATGACACGTGTCTCGTGAAACGCCCAGTTTAGAAGCAAATCCCCATAGCAAACCTCTTCTAAACTGGGCGGTTCCCGAGACACGTGTCATCAGAGAGCACTTAGACATAATAGAACAACCTTAACTTCAGAAGCTCATAAGCACTGAAAGGATTAAGATTTTTTAATAGAAGTCATTTACAAATCTGTTTATCTTTCTGGAGCCAGTTGATATATAAAAAATTTTTTTTTTCCTGGATAACCCCTTTAAGATTTTTTAATAGAAGTAATTTACAAATCTGTTTAACTTTCTGGCACCAGTTGATTTAAAAAAAAAAAATAAGTTTTCCACCGGAGTACCCCTTTAAATGATGGCTGTGCTTGGTTGCTGCAACCCAATCTCGTAATTACTTCATTGGAATCTTAGCCGCAGTAACCCAGGACAGCCACTACACAGTGTATGGAGCTGTCTGCGTGTGCTGTGTTCTTTGCATATGCGTGCACTACACTTTTGACAAACAGCTGATCAGCTGCGTGCTGCATGTCGGCATCCCAATAATCTAATATTGATTATTTGAGCACCAAAGTCTTTGTGTAACTGCCACAATGCACCTGGATATTTACCTTGCCAATGCACCTAGGGCTGTGTTCATATTTGGCATTAAATTAGCAGTACCGCATTGTGACAATGTTACCGCTATTTTCCTAAATTGCTGTAAAAATAACATAATCGTGCGATTTTCATAATTGTGCAATAGCAATGCAAATAGCTGTAAAACTGCGGTATTACCATGTTGCGTTACCAGTTTTTAAACACCATGTTTGAACAATGCCTAACCAAACCAGCAGAGGCTTAGAAATGGGGGATGTGGGAGAATTCCCATTGAAGAATATTAAACCCAGCAGTTCCTGAGGGCTGAAGTAGTACACGAACCAATAATTTGCATGTAAATATATAGTACATTTAGGTGGAGTTCCCTTTAAGGCAGTGATAAATTTCTTCTTAATATTGCGCTTTACTTTCAAACAAAATAATTTTTGCCCTCTATATTTTTTTTCTTGACATCTAGAGTCCTATTTGTTTTTTCTCATATCTTGACTTCATACGTCATACTAAATCAACAGAGTTGAATGAACTTTTGAATAAAATGGTTTACCACCAGGCTCGCACAACTTTTCAAAAAAGTTTGGTTTGTGGCGAATAAGTTCTATGCAGACTTGCAATAGCCCTCAAAACTCATGTATAACATTGTCAAAGAGCTCTAAACATCTGTTTAAAACTGCAAGGGATGTATTTAAATATTCTTCAAGTGGTTTTAAGGCTAAGTTTAAGTAATGGAGTCATGCAGTAACCCATGGTAACTAACAGGGTGTTTAAAAGCACACTTTACAAAGGTTAAAAAATTATTCCATTCTGTGTTTATACCAGGGGTCTTAGTGCCCATCCTGTACTTATCTCTCTCCTTCATTCACAAAATATGCCTGTCAGCAGGCAGTGGTGGACTAGTGGTAGCTGTATCCAACAGACAGCAGGCATTGGTGGACAAGTATTAGCTGCACCAGAAGAAAGCATGCACTGGTGGACTAGTGGTACCTGGAACCAGGCCATTTGATTTTTTGCCAAGTGGTTGTGTAGAGTTGTAATTCTTAAACTCGGGCTTTGGCCATGCCTTACTTTCTGTTTGCAAAGTTTCAACAGGATTGGTGTCCAAGGTGGCAGCCACAACGCAGTGCATTGGGTTTTATCTGTCTCTTAGACCCACCTCTTTGCTGTCTCCTGATTGCCCTGGGAGCTGTATGCAAGCAATGATTGCCTAACCTGTGGTCATGTGAGCTTTAAATTAGCTGCAAAGTAGGACTTCATCTCAGTGTCCATGCTTTCTCATACTATGCTGATATGGCATCAGAATGCTATATATTCTTTGTCCCTTCTTCTTCAATAGCTCCGTTTCCATGCTTTCCATGCTTGGCTACTGCTATCTTTCTGCTTAGCAGTGGGGGAAAAGGGGGAGCAAATACAAAGATGATGGACCAGATTGTCTATGAAGGACATTTCCATTGTGCCATGTCACTGTAGATGATGAGCAATCCATTGACACCTGGCGAAACATCAAATTGTCAGACTCTTTTTCCTCCTGAGATGAACGAGCCAACCAGTTCACAAGGTCCATTCTATCCTCTAAAACAACACAAATCCTGGAAGAAATGGAGAACTTCTGCTGATGCAGCTGCTACTACTACCACCAGGCACCTGGCTGATGCTGTTATCTGTACTGGTCCTGGGCAAATGAGTGGTACCCTCAGTGCTGATACTGCATCCAACATGCATCCAACATGAGGACATGGCAGTGGTGAACTTTCCTTTACCCATTTCTTGTCTAACCATTCCTTTACCAGACACTTTTTTTCATAGTGAAAATATCTAGTGAAAAGATTTTGAGGTGATTTTTTTTTTCTTTTAGTTTTTGGGTTGATTTGTCACTCACTTGGTCCTTAAGGGGTTAACCTTAGCTAGAATAGCTCTACATTTGATGAAACCCAGAAAATACAGGTAAAACCCAGGTCAGCCCACTGCACAAGGCTTTGCTTAAATTGCTTTGTGTTGTAGTGTGATGACTTTCTATGCGCTCGCTTTGCAGTCACATTGCTGGGATTTGTAGTGCAGTAACTAGACACTGTAATGCAGGTCACTTAGGACTGCCCAATGCACACTGCTTTGCCCAAATTACAGTGTGTTGTAAAAGCTTTCTGGGATAAGTAGTTCGACTGTTCTGTTGTGCACTGTTCAAGTTAATGCTCCCCTTTTCTGCTTTGACATAGAGAAGAAAGAAACAAAATGTATTCATACATGAAGAAATCATGGATCAATAACTTTGGAAATTACTAGAACAATAACAATACTTCAACTATGGATTCCCTTTAATCACCTAGGTAAGTGAGCAGCGCTGAGGGAATTGGCGAAAGATAGAGGCATGCAATGAGATCTATATCTTGGAGTGCTGTGGGCGTCATTGAAATGTCACATGTAGGCACACAGAGTCAAAGGAAAATGGTCTTTTCAAATGTTCCATCTGTTTTCATTTTAGGATGTGTAGTATGTGGCAAGAGGATGAAGGCAGCGAGGAACCAAATCTGTCTCTTGTTTAGAATACGGCTGTCATTAGCTCAGAACAAACACTGAGAACTTCCCAAAAGTTTTTCTTTTCTGCTGTAAAATAAAGACAAACTGAAATGTGATGGAATAAAAGGGACTTTTTTAAATGCTAATCTATCCCGGGTATAGACAGAGAATGATTCTTTGTACTTAATGGAGAATAGATTATGTTCATGTGGTGGCCCAGTGCAGGAGTTATACCCCTGTAAACCTTACTTCCCTGTCAGGCAGCCTCCCTGCAGTGTCCCCTTATGTATATATATTTTCTGCCATGTCTTATACTGTAAAATGTATATAACAGTATTATTGCTTTAAGAAATGTTCACATGTGATCACCAGTTGTCATGTGATATTGGATTCAGAAATTCTCATCGACAGATAATAGACAGAGACATATACTTACATTTTACCCAGACTTGTGTGCTCCTGTGCCCCAAAGCAAAGTCTGTAACAGAGACTCCACCTACATTGTGCCATTTATAATACTGATGTATCCTAGTGTGGTAGAAAGGCCCATTAGGCACCAACTATAGTTACACCCATGCATTAGCCACCTATGAGCTGATGATGTTTAACCAGTGTAGGAATTGTTTGATGAAATTGACAAGTGGGTGTGGCCTTTCCTTTTCATTATGCAATAATTATGTAAGTAATTGTAAAATTTAAGGTTATATTTCAAGATTATGTCAGCCTAGGATATTCCTCTCGGTGCAGGATCCGAGCCACTGGGTTTACAAAATGTGTCTGTGCCTGCGGTGCTCACAGTGGAAACAAGGTATAACTCATTCACAATAAAGTGCAAAGACTGGAGCACTCACCTCGGACACCAATGGATGCAAACAAATCTTCTTTATTGATTGTGCATGTAAAGTGACAAAGTAGGGAGGTGGAAAGATGGTACATGGACGGGTGGGTTCAGCCGGTGGGTGAAGGTCTGTATCGCGCGTCTTGTGCTTCGTCAGGCCCGAGGTTAGTTTGTCCCCACTCATTAAAGTTGGATCCATCTAGATCAAGTGCTGTTCAGAACTTCAGACCCTTAGGTTATACATAGCCGTTTATTCAAACATGGCATAAAACACAACATAAATACACTTCATGAGCGACGGTCAGGAAATGTTTTTAGTGTGTGCACATTGTGCTTTAAAGAGGACTTGTGGTAACACTAAAAAAGAAATGAGAAATTGTAACCTTCTAGATTAGATTATTATTCTAATTTGTGGTGTATTCAGTGCAGTAACTGAAATGGGGGGTGAATTTTTAATGTATGGGCGTGTGTATTCATTGCTGCCCACGCTCCCAGAAGAACCTGTTGTCCTCCCATTTATAGTCACTGTAATAACTTATTTTTTAAGTGTGACCACAGGTCCTCTTTAGGTCCAGTAATAAAAAAAAATGACTACTATGGATAACCTACGAGTTTAAAGGGGTATTCCACTTGCCCAGCATTCAGAACATTTTGTTCCAAATGCTGGGTGTGGGCTGTGGGGGTCGTGATGTCGCAGCCACGCCCCTCGTGACATCACACCATGCCCCTCAATGTAAGTCTAAGGGAGGGGGCGTGACAGACTTGCACTGAGGGGCGTGGCATGACATCATGAGGGGTGTGACCATGACGTCATGAACCCCACAGCCCGCAACCAGAGTTCAGAACAAAATGTTTCCGAATGCTGGGGCAGTGGAGTACCCCTTTAAAGATCCTGCAACAGCTAGACGAATTCAGCTCTCCAAAGTTAGGACAAATTTGCTATAATTATTATGTCAACCAGACCTTGCACTAGGCACCAGTGGGATGTAGCTTCAGAATATTTGGGATTACAATGGGGAGATTTATTAAAATGTGTAAAAAATAAAAAAATGGCCCATAGCAACCAATCAAATAGCTTCTTTCATTTTTGAAAAGGCCTCTGAAAAGTGAAAGATGCGAACTGATAGGTTGCTATGGGCAACTGCACCACTCATCCTCTGCACAGGTTTTCATGAGTGCTATGCCTATTGAAGCACAACCTTCCCAGGTGAGAGAACACCAAGAAGGAAGCGGCTGGACAGGTGGGTCTCACTATTACAGCAGGGGTACCTTTCCTCTGTTTGTATTTTTGCTGAAGGTATATAACACTGATTGGACAGCGTTGGAGTGTGCAGGGACAACAGGAATGCCAATGCTTATTTGTCAATTTAGTCATAACATTTCAGGAAGAAGAAACACCATTCTAGAAAAAATGCTACAAAGTTTTTCTTTATGGAATATAAGTATTTACATGCCAAGAGAGCTCAAATCCACCACATTTTCTGTGGAAACATTAGTAAAAATGTTGGGAACATGCCCCCTTTGCCCTGTGGCCACTCCTCTTTTTCAGGTTTTCTAGGTAAAATGGAGAGTTGGTCAGGTTTATTTGAAATTTTGGCACAAATTCTGGCGCAGAAACTATTTGTGTCGAAATTCTGGCGCACATCTCGGCAAAACAGGTCGGGTTTACAATAGTAAATCAGGGCCAGTGTTTTCATAAAAAAAAAAAAAAAAAAAAAATTAAAAATTCCTCATACCTTACTTATTGCAATTTTTGGGCATTTTTTTTATTCAGTAGTAGTCCTTAGGTTATATGATGAATGACTTGTAAGAGGAAAAAAACTATGGTTAAAACACCAAATAAAACAACAATACAATTGAGACAACTAATATTGTGGTAGAACCAGTTCTATTCTCCAGTAACATACCTGTAAAGTAGAGAGGACCTGCCAAGTTAATATAGACTGATGAGGTACTGGCTGCAGCCATAAATAAATCATTGTCCATAAGAAATAGCTGTCCGTGCTCCTTTAATATTAACTTGGCAGGAGCTCTGTAACATTGTACAGGTACAGAGGTATCCCATAAATCTTTAATACACATTCATGTGATGCCTCTGACTTCAGCCGGACAACTGAATGCCTTTGGCATACTGTACATATTAAAAATAAATAAAAGCTTTAGACATATATCAGACCATGTCCTATATGATCATCTTCTCTCCAGTCCTGGCATTTACATGTTTAATAAGACATGGTATTGTCTCATGTGTACAGACGCAGATGTCTGCAAAGATCTCCTAGCACAAAGCTGTAGAGTGGTCCATTATTACAATATAATCCAGCATACGGTAGTTGTATGGAAAATTGGTGAAGTAAAAACTAAAACATATACAGCATAGTGGTGCAAGCAGTATTATTGGGAATCATATTACCATATTATATATTATGTCATATCACATGTAATATCATGCAGTATATATAGATTTTTAGCAATGTTACGTTTTATTAAAGTTTAACATGAGAACAACATACAGTAAATGTCAAAAGTACAATGAATAGACATTGCAGGCACACTTATAACCATTATGGACATGGTAGAGAGTCGTAGGTGCTCTAGAGTAGTCCACCTTATGAACAACAGTGCGGACTGGGTGTCGGAAGTCCAGGAAATAAATCAAATCCGAGCTAGTAATCCCCGGTTACCATAGGGTAAGGCTTAGTAGTGTCTACCCAACCTAATAAAAGAGTGTTTGTGTGACCTGGATAGGTCCTCCCCGTTTGCTCAACAGAAGATGATGCACTGAAAGCATCATAATCCTGAGGAGATGTCTATAATCAAGTTATTATACAGTTGAGAAAGTAGAGGCAGGAAAAAGAAAGAGGTGGGGGAAGGGAACATGCGAATCAATTTTCCCACCAGGCAGGTCGGTACGACCCAAGGAGGAGGGGTAACTCCACGTCTGTTGGGGAAGTCAGTTGTGAGTCAGTGGAGTCAGCATGGGAGGGGGACCAAATTTCAGTGTACTTAGCTATCTGTCCCAGGGTATCTGCCATCAGTTCTTCCATCCTATGTAGTCTGGATATCTCATGAAGCCAAGACGAGATAGTGGGGCAGTGTGTGATTTCCACAGTCTCAGGATAACAGTCCGGGCTGCTAGGAGCAAGAAAGTGAGCAGTCTCATTGTGATCTTGGGGATTCCCGCGGGTAATATGGAGAATAACAGGGGCTCTGGTCTGCGCTGGAGTGTCACCGAGGTAATACGCTTGATGAGGTCGAGAACCCTGGACCAGTACATATGTAGAGAGGGACACATCAACCAAACATGTAGCATCGTGCCTGTCGCAGTGGAGCACCTCCAGCACAAATCAGAGGTCCCTGGGTAAATAGTGGCCACTGGCCAGCAAAGCTGGCACCCTGTACCACCTTGAGAGGATCTTATAGTTCACCTCATAGTTCACCTCACGTGCCTTAAAGGATATCGATGTGGAATGGCACTTGACCATGGCAACCTTCCAATCTGTCTCAGGGATCGTATATCCAATATCCCTCTCCCAGCCAGTCCTATAAGGGACGGGCGTGTTGGAGTGTATCTGCATGATGAGGGGATAAAGGACGCCGATGGTGTGGGGTATGTGGTGTGCCTGTGAGAGACATAGCGTGTCAAATTGAGTGGGTGGTCGGTGGAGGTTCAGAGAATGTTTAGAGGTCGAGTAGAAATCACTCAATTGAGCGGTGGATTGGGGAAGGGGGGAGCCCCTTCTAGTATGCTCTCTAGGGTTCTCAGAGTCGTGTTCGTGAGGAGGGACGGTATTGTAACAAAATCTTTACTGTGGAATCCCAGGAAGGTACTGCAATGTTGGGCCGGGGGAAAGCAGGATAGTGAAACAGGGGCACAAGTTTTCCCCCTTGGACAATAAACGAATTAAGCGCCATGTATCGGGACTTCGTTAGCTATATGGAGGAGAGGGTAGGTGGATGTATGTCATCATCTGCAGGGCGTGATCGACTGTGGGCCAGACCACCCTCACGTTTTCTCCTAAAGAGAACATGTCCGGCCAGTCGGGGGTGTTTGTTAGCCCAGACGAAGTTAGTTTGAATCATGGAAAGTTCCTTGAAAAAGTGTCATGGAGGTGTTACAGGGAGACAGGAAAAAAGGTAGAGCAGGCGTGGGAGAATGTTCATTTTAAAGATATTGATTCTGCCTAGTCAGGAGAAACCTTTCCTATTCCATTTGGTTATGTCAGAGAGGATCGTTTGTAGCATAGGAGCATAGTTGAGTAGGAAGGTTTGTGATAGATTTGACGGGACCTGAATCCCCAGGTATTTGATGGAGGTTGGTTGCTACTTAAAAGGGTATAAAGATTGAAGAAGGTGTACAATGTGTGGTGGAAGCGAAACATTTATGGTCTCACATTTGGACTTATTTAATTTATAGTTGCTGAAGGAAGAGTATCGTGCGATCGTAGCCAATAGGGATGGGAGAAAGATGATAGGGGAGGATAGATATACTAGTAGATCATCAGCAAATGTAGCACATTTGTCATGGCGTGTTGGCGTGGGGAGCCCCCGAATATCCGGATTCTGGCGAATGTCAACCAGGAGGTATTCCATGCATAGCACGTATAGTAACGGAGATGGGGGACAGCCCTGCCTTGTCCATTGCAAATGTCAAAGGGCTCTGATAAATGCCCATTCACCCTAATCTGAGCTTGTGAGCAGGTGTATAGGGCTTTAATGAGAGAAAGCATGGAGGAACATAGGCCTATTTGTTGCAGGGTATTAATCATAAAGTTCCAGTCCACCCGGTCAAATGCTTTCTCTGCATCTAATGAAAAGAAAAGCATAGGTACATCTTTTTTTTGAGCAAGATGAACAACAGAGAAAGTGCGGAGGGTGTTATCTCTGGCTTCACGTCCCCGAACAAATCCAACCTGATCCGGGTGGACAAGAAGTCTCATATATGGGGCTATTCTGTTGGCAATCATTTTGGCATATAATTTTGTGTCGGAGTTGAGGAGAGAGATAGGACGGTAGCTCGCACATTGTGAGGGGTCTTTACCATCTTTGGGTATCACTGTGATGTATGCCCTGAGAAAGGATGGGTGTGGGAGGGGGGGGGGTGGTAGCTGTTATCGAGTTAAGGGCTTCTAGTAAGGGAGGGGTGATCTCATCTTTGAGGAGTTTGTAAAATTTTGACGTGTAACCGTCCAGGCCAGGGCTTTTGCCAGCCGGCATTAAGGCGATCGCAGTAAGTAGCTCCTCTTGTGTGAAAGGCTCCTCCATTGCCTGTATCGCCTCATTTGGTAGTTTAGGGAGAGCTGTATTTGTAATGTATTGAGAGAGCGTCAATGTCTCAGGAGCTGAGGCGTTTGGATTTCTAGGCTTAGGGAGGTTATAAAGCGATTCGTAGTACTCCCTAAAGGAGTGCAGAATTTCGGCTGTGAGGTGGGTTATGGGCCCAGATCGGGATTTCAAGGAGGGGATAAAGAGGGAACATTTCTTTTCTCTGAGAGCCCTTGCTAGGAGCTTCCCTGACTTTTTGCCCCACTCATAAAATAGTCTCCCTGTCAGTTGTTTTATAATGTTTGTGCTTGGCATTTATGAGTGCCAGAAGATCCATGCGGACCTTAATAAGATTCCTGTAGACCATGCCCTGCTGAGAGCATTTGTGCAAAGATTCCAGTGTTTGCAGCTGTGTTTGGAGCACCAAATATTTCACTAATGATTCCCTCTTTAACCTGGCTCCATGCTTCATTATTACCCCTCTAAGAACCCACTTCAACGCCTCCTACTTAATCATGTGGGAGGACGTATCCGTTGCATGATCTGAGAGGAAGTTCGAGACAGAAACTTTAAGCTCCTGCAGGCACAGAGTGTCTAGGAGTAGCGATTTGTTGAGGCACCATGAAGCCTGGGGCCTGGTCAAGTCTGGGAGCGAAAACAAGCAAAATATTGGGGCATTATCTGAAAGGGTCATAGTACCAATTGATGTTCGCGTGACTGAGTTAAGGAGATGGTGGGGACAAAAGAAGTAGTCAAGTCGACTAAATCCTTGTTAAATCCTTAGACATTAAGGGGAACTAGTTTGAGGTCAGTTGTCATGTTCAGTCAAAGTCCATGTCATCCACTTACCCCGGGAGTCAGAGGGTCCTGGGTCATCCAATCCGCCGGTCGAGCCGTCAACACACGCACGTGTCCTGTGGGGGGAAGGGAAGAAGGGGACAGATGTGAGAAAGGAGCAACAAGGGGAAAGCAAAAAGTGCCCATAAGGGAATGGGCACAAAGGTACTATGAGACGGGCCATAAGGGCCAAAAGAAAGATCAGGTCCAGCCTAATCAAATAGCTAATGGGGGTACGTGGAAGAAGCATAGGATGAGTTGCACAGAGAAAGAGCATTGACAGTACGCGGCTGTGACCGCTAAAATTATCAGTGTGAAGTCCACTCACAGGAAAGATTTCCTGAGGTGGGCTGTGGTGGGCTATGTGGAGTTATGTGGGGAAGTTCCGTAGACTGCCTCGGATGCTATCAGTGGAATGGGAGTAAAAGGACAACTAAGAAATCAGAACTCAATGTGTATTATGGAGAACAAGTCAAATAAACAGTAAGAGGAATGTCTCACAGAGCAGCGTCCAGGTCCGGTTTGGGAACAACGCTGAGGTCAGATGTAGGTGTAGGGGGAGAAGCTGCCGTCAGGTGAGGCGAAGATAAGGCTTCTCAAGCATTGAGGTCCTTCAGCATTTCTGTAAAATGTCCACAACAAGATGGGAGCAATAGTCACTATTTCTTGCGACGAGACTGGGTAGTGCGGGATGTCGAGTGGGTCCCATCATGCCTGGTCTGCACCGGACTCGTTGAGGGGCCCTGAGGTAGTTGTGGGGCAGTTGAAACTTGGAACAGTTTGGTCCAGTCTGGAAGAGGCACCGGTGGCAATTTAAAGGTGGAGAGGAAGTTCTGCAGGTCCATAGGAGAACGGAGTTCAGCTGTGGTGGATCCATGTCTCGCAAGCAGGGCGAAGGGGAATCCCCATCTGTAAAGTATTTTTGCGTTCTGCAGTAGTGTTGAGCGGCATAGGCCATATTCGAATTTGCGAATATTCGCGAATATATGGACGAATATTCGTCATATATTCGCGAATATTCGCATATTCATTATATTCTCGTTTTATTTTCGCACATGCGAAACTTCGCGTATGCGAAAATTAACATATGTGAAAATTAGCATATACAAAATTAGCATGTGCGAAAATTATCATATGCTAATTTTCGCATATGCAAATTTTCGCGCGCCAGTCTCACACAGTAGTATTACAGCCTTCTTTACACCACACAAGCTGGAAGCAGAGAGGGGTGATCACTGTGATGTGTACTGTGAAGAAAAAAAAAAAAGAAAAAAAAACGAATATTCGTAATTACGAATATATAGCGCTATATTCGTGAATTTCGCGAATATGCGATATTCGCGAATAACATTCGAATTGCGAATATTCGCGAGCAACACTATTCTGCAGCAGTTGAAGTAGTGGTCGTAGAGCAGCTCTCAGTTTGTGGGTTCTCAAGGACAGATCAGGGAATAATTGTATTGGGTGTCTGTTGTAGAAAAGGGTTTTCAAGTTCCTTGCTTTCTTCATAAGCTCGTCTTTCAGGGTAAAGTGGTGGATTCTGCAGATGATGTACCGAGGTTTGAATGGATCAGGATCCCTGGCTCTGAGAGCCCTGTGGCTCTATCCATTTCAAGAGGAGAATCAGGAGGCTTTTGGAGAATCTCATTGAAGAGTGGCAGGTATGTCTTGAGGTGCTACTGACTCTGGTAGGCCCTTAATCCTTTCATTGTTTCTCCTATTTCTGTTATCAAGGCCGTTCAGATGGGTTATTTCAGCTGCTTGATGTAGTGAGAGGTTCCGCGTAGATTCCTGTAGAGTCCATATTTGACATGAAACATTTGTACGGAAGTCCTCCAAAGTGTGAACCTTCTCTTTCAGGAGTTGCATATCTTTCCTAACTGGTTTGAGTGCTTGCTGCCAAGCTAGGCGGAGGTCAGCTGCCATAGTTTGAATGTCGGACTTCGTTGGCAATAAGGCTAGTTAAGCTTGAAGCTCTGGGTGACTTTTCCTGGTGTTTGTAGCCACTTCAGGCGAAGGTAGAGAGGTGTCTATTGGGGATGAGCATCGAGTATCTGAATTATCAGAGGTACGAGGTCTGCGTCTGTTCACTTTGCTGTTAGTCAGGGTGTCATCTGAGGAAGAGTGGTCCACACGGTATGCTAGACCTGACCTCACCTTTACAGGTGTTTTGAAAAGAGTTTTTTTTAGCAGATGGGCTGGCTCCCCAATAGTCAGGGGGATCACTTTCAGCAGTCGAGTCAGTAGAATCACTATCAGAATGAGAGTCAGCGGAATCCATGGTGTCAGCCCAAGTGAGGGCGTTTACTGCCGGGGGGCCAGGAACAGGCTGTTGATGAGATGACAGGTGAGATGGTGAGTAGTGTTGAGCGGCATAGGCCATATTCGAATTTGCGAATATTCGTGAATATATGGACGAATATTCGTCATATATTTGCGAATATTCGCATATTCATAATCTCGTTTTATTTTCGCATATGCGAACATTCGCATATGCGAAAATAACATATATGAAAATTAGCATATACAAAAATTAGCATAAGCGAAAATTCGCATATGCAAAAATTAGCACACCAGTCTCACACAGTAGTATTAGAGCCTTCTTTACACCACACAAGCTGGAAGCAGAGAGGGGTGATCACTGTGATGTGTACTGTGAAAAAAAAAAACGAATATTCAAAATTACGAATATATAGCGCTATATTCGCGAATTCGCAAATATGCGATATTCGCGAATAAAATTCGTATTGCGAATATTCGCGAGCAACACTAATGGTGAGCACTCTGGAGATTCAGCAGTAGCTAGTTTGTTGGAGTGGTGTCCAGGGTTTGGTAGAGCATGGGTGGCCGGGTGTGGGGACACAGTGTCACAGCTGGCCTCTGGAGCTCCATGTTTACATGGGGAGCTCTATGGGTGGTTCCCAGTCTAGGTCCAGGGCTTGTTAAAGCTTTATCCCTTGTATGAGCTGAGGCAGTTAGCAAGGGGTTAACTTTGGTGGTCATGTCCACAGTAAGAGCACATTCATTTATGGGCTGCACAAAATGCCTGTCAGGGGGGAGCCCCTGTGCAGTCTGCTCACCTCCGGAGCGACTGGTGTCAGGCGTGGAGGGGCCGTCACTCACCAGCGCCATTAGAGGAGACCGGGAGGAGGCCGCGCTTCCGTGCACATGAGGTTGCTGCGTCCCGTTCGTAGTTCTCCCATTCGTGCGTTGAGGGAGCACACACTGAGTGGACAGCTGCTGTCTGGCAATCGTCGCCAGTTCGGGCGGAGGGTTCAGCTGTGGAGTCGGGTCTGTCCCCGCAGCGTGTACCGGCACAGCGGTAAATGTGGGGATCTCGCAGCCGGAAGTCTCCCTTTCTAGGGCATGTGCAGCGTCATCCGGCTGAGGCGGCGGCGTGACTGAAGGCCGCATGTCTTGGTCCGGGGGTTCTTGCAGCATGAGGAAGGCAGTGATGGAGCCGGGTCTGTCCCTGGGTGTGAGAGAGTGCTGCCTGGGACTTTTCTTCCTATGTCTACATCCCATATCACTTGTAAATGCCCGTAGTGTTGCAGTCTAGGCAGGAGCCCTCAGTCCGTGCGTCCCATCGCTTGCGTGCCAGGCCACGCCCCATCATGCGGTATATTTTATATAATATACAAATCTTAGTGGATTCCGTTCATTTTCATTAGTGAAAATGTTTTATTTATATATTTATCCTCACAATTAAACCATTTTACCCAATTAGGATCAATACTCAAAGAGACAGTACAAAACCAACAAGAAAAAAAAGGCAGCAACTGCAACCTATCAACAGGACGGGCCAACCAGCACATCAAGGCTAAACATTAGCAAGGAACATTCAAATTAGAACCTCGCTGTCATCATGCAAGGTAGACAATAACATTAAAACCTTCTCTGGTTAAGTGGGGAACCAAAAAAAAAAAAAAAAGTGGCATGTATCTGGAGCAGGGATCCAACCATAGATTCAATGGGGCCTGTGGAGAAAGTCTGACTCCTGGCTAGCTTGGCTGCACCTCCTAAGGAGCCCATATACCTTAATAGTTGTAGGCTGAACCATAACATTTTTAAAAAAAAAATTAAAAAATTTTTTTTTTAATAGACTATCTTTTATTTTTTATTCTACAATAACAGATTATGACACCCATCGGCAGTTTAAAAGCCAAAGAGGTGTTGTCCAGCTGTAGACAGTCCTATGGACCCTACATCAGACCCCATTTCACTGTTTCACTATATCTCTCCCTTTGCTTATTTTAATGTCAGTCTTAACTGCACGTCTGTCATTTTATTCACAAACAAAAAAAGACCCGAATGAGCAGACTTGTCTAGATTGGAGAGCATATGAACAAATTGGAGAAAATAGTAATTTTTTTTCTTTTTGATATAAAACACAGTTCCTCATATGTAAGGGGGACCACTGGAAAAGCTCTGTAGTAACTTATTTCCACAGTTTATTTTACACTTGGTTAGGACATGAGGTACTATAAGGATTAGGCAAAAACTGTAGAACGATTTCATATGCAACCAAATTTCCAGTTTTATCCTATTAAGGACAATGTTGGTAGGTGGAACGGCACCTTTAAGTATCTCATCTGCAACAAGTCCCGGATTGTGGTGTTTGTGTGCCTGGTCACGTGCTTCCTTTCTTTCCCCAGTAGCAGCTGTGTGCACATGAATGGTAAATCAAGAACAGTACACTGTTACTTACACTTATTTCAAAGATTTCCTATCGGAGTCTATTTCCAGCCCTGGCAATCTGCTCGAAGTCCGCCCGCCTCTACACTAATTCTGTACAGTAAACACCTGACTGACATCTGGCATTTCTGTAACCCATCAGATAGGGTTTGTTCTAAAGAGAAAATGTTTTCCGGCAGTTTATTTGAGGGTCTTATGATAATAAACCCTTTTTACAGGTTTTATGGAGGAGTTAAGTAATAAGTGCAGCGACACTGAAACAACATGAGCTTTTAATGTACCAGATTGCTGGAGATTTTTCTCCTGACCACCATTTTTATTTTTGAAGCTATTTGCAGTATTCATTCACACATAGTCCAATATTCAGAATACTGAAATAGTTAAACCCCCTTCTGCGTATGTGGTACATGCAATTTCCCAAAAAGAGCCCTATAATCAATAAAGTTGTCAACCACTGTGTTTGCTTAAATTACGGGAATAAAGGATATGCAAATCAGTTCTCATGCTATCTTTCAATTAGACTTTCCCTTTAAGTCAGTGTTTCACTTCAACTAGGAGTCCTGGGAACTAACTGGGAATGTATGCAAAGCCAGAGATCTCTACTTTTACATTATGACACTCCTCTTAAGGATAAACATTACCCCTTTAAAGGAGTAGTGCAGCATAGGGATTTTTTAAATCAAATTTACGATTCTGTTTGGTATAAAAAAAAAAAGCAAACATCTGCACAACTCCCACCGCTCCTCCCCGTGCCTCTGTTGTCCCGCTGCACTCCCAGATGCACCTCGGCCTTCTTACTGGTACCAGGGCTCAATACATCAGATTGCTGCTCAGCCAATCACTGAAGCGCATAGGAGTAACTTGTATAGACGTTACCAGTCTAGGGTGATGTAGGACATATGTTAAATAAACGTCATAGAACAATCAAGAAAAACATATTCCAATAAGATATTTATTAGTTAGAACGAAATAATAATATTAATAGTTCAAGACATGGTGACAAATGCTGAAAAATGTACAGATATATGAAGCCAATTGTCTGATGAGAGATGGGGCCCTGTTCTTGCCCTTCTCTGGAGTACCTGCCGGTTAGCTGTAGGTCCCCTGTCCTTATGACCTAGGCCTACACCGGATACCTCCTAGTTGGCCCTTAGCTAGGTTGGGGATACAAACATAGGTTACAATATGCAGGGTCAAATGGCTTCATACAAAATCATTAGCCTGAAACAGATGTTATCAATAATGAAGCACACAATAGGTTGCATGACAAGTAGAAACATGTGATAGATAATAAAGCAATATAGACCTGGGGGCATACCCCAGGGGTATTAAACAGTATTCATCAAATAAACATGAACATATATTTCAGTGCATAATCAATTAGATAGCTTTATGCATATTTGGATAGTACCATAATACCATATACATCCACATACAACGCGCTTCGCTACTCTGTAACAATACAGGTAGCTCCTCAGGGGTTAATAGAGAACTCTTAGCAGGGGTTACTCAGTTCCCTGCACAAAAGTTGTAAGTAGTAGATGTGTGAACAGTTGCAGATGGATTGGGCATAGTAGGGATCTTGATAATATGGTAGCAAGCCACTAATTCAATTTGTGAGGTAGGTGCTAGGTCCAAGCATATAATCTGTGGTAGGTAGGTGATAAATCCAAGGTGCAAGCAGATAATCTTGTGTTTACGTTTTCGGGGGTAGATGTGCTCGGTCCGGCCAGGTGTTCTCAAATGATGATCAGTAGAAGATCCCACCCTGTTCACGATAAGGAGTACTTATCAGCTGTTGTATGGTACATAGAAAGTTGAGTTGTTCTCTTCTGTCCGACCACAATTCTTTCTTCTGACACCTCTGTCTGTGTCAGGAACTGTGCAGAGTAGGAGCCAAACCCCATAGCAAACCTCTCCTGCTCTGGACATTCCCTTACAAGGACAGAGGTGTCAGCAGAGAGCACTGTGGCCAGACAGAAAGAGAACAACTCAACTTCCTCTGTAGTATACAGCATCTGATAAGTAGTGGAAGGATTAAGATTTTTTAATAGAAGTAATTTACAATTTTTTTTTCCACCAGAGTACCCCTTTAATGATAATTAAACCTTTATTTGTGATGATACCAGGAGAATTATGTTCAGCTTAAAAGGGTTATCCAGCCTGTAAAAACTGATCTCCACCTATCCTTCATATTTGACATCAGTTTTGAATCAGTTATTTTGTGAGTGCTGTATCCTCTTCAATGCATATTTACAAATACACAAATACTAAAAGTATGGTTATTGCAAATATTGTGAACATTGGGGAGGCTGCTGCATTCTCACAAGCATTATGACCTATTCAAACAGCAAATCAAAGGGGGCGCTCAAATTCATATCTCCACCAATCTAATGTTTATAGTCCATTTAAATAATTTCCTCTGGTGGGCTCAGGATATCCCAGTCTAACACTGCTGCCTTTTACTCCTAGAATAGGGGTGGGATTTGGGGAAGAGCGCAAGTCGTGAAACTGTATGTCCTGGGATGGTGGTCTTTTGAGGCTATTCAGCACCAGTAGGTGGCCCTATTCAGGTTTTTCATGCAGGATCCCCATCTCCTCTACATCTCCCCTGTTTGCAGCATTCCACATATCTCATTTAGGTTTGGTTATTCTTAATGATAATTTACTGCTTCCTTGTGTTCTTATTTTTGTCATTCAGTGATCCATGAACTGTGCGCACTTAACAAGATCAGTTAATTAGTAAAATCCCAATTACCTGCTACAAGGAACTAGAATGACATTTAAAATTATATTTTTTAGACTAATTATAAAAACGCTTCAAAACTTTCTAATTGAAGGTAGAACATGATGCTCGCTGCCTGCACAGACCTGGAACCAACCGATGACAACAGTTGATGTCTCTATTACTAGGAAAAGTCAAGTAGCAGCTTACAGCTGGGAACACTCCCGGCAGCTTCCTCTGCACTTCACTGAACTAACTATCTGTGTGATGACTGCCTAGGAGAAAGCATGGCACTAGAGATGGCACGCGTTGGGATTAGTGTTTGAAAAGAATGAAGTAAATCATCCATCATATCATAAGAGAAGATGCCAGCGTTATGAGAAGATCTCTTTAATTGTGAACATCTCAGTAATTTTTATGTAACTTTTGAGTTCTTGTAACACTCTATATTATACCCCAGAAGAGTAGATTAGCTAACCTGAGGAGATACTTTGATTTAAGAACTCCTGTATGCTCATTGTTGTCATCTGCTTAATAATGTCAAAGTAAATTAAGAAAACTGGAAATGGCCCTATGTAGAAGATTCATTGTCACAAACTAGTTTTTAGTCTGTAGAAAATACCTGTAACCAAAGTTGCTATAGAGCAGACAGTCCTCTTTCCCCAGTAAGACTCATTTAATTTTGAGTGATGGTTGAGGGCCATGTTCTGCTTGTAAATGGAGGAGATATACACTGCTCAAAAAAATAAAGGGAACACTAAGATAACACATCCTAGATCTGAATGATTGAACTGATCATATAAAATACTTTCATCTTTACATAGTTGAATGTGCTGACAACAAAATCACACAAAAATTATCAATGGAAATCAAATTTATCAACCCATGGAGGTCTGGATATGGAGTCACACTCAAAATCAAAGTGGAAAACCACACTACAGGCTGATCCAACTTTGGTGTAATGTGCTTAAAAACAAGTCAAAATGAGGCGAGTGTGTGTGGCCTCCACGTGCCCGTATGACCTCCCTACAATACCTGGGCATGCTCCTGATGAGGTGGCGGATGGTCTCCTGAGGGATGTCCTCCCAGACCTGGACTAAAGCATCCGCAAACTCCTGGATAGTATGTGGGGCAACGTGGCGTTGGTAGATGGAGCGAGACATGATGCCCCAGATGTGCTTAATCGGATTCAGGTCTGTGGAATGGGCAGGCCAGTCCATAACATCAATGCCTTCCTCTTGCAGGAACTGCTGACACACTCCAGCCACATGAGGTCTTGCATTGTCTTGCATTAGGAGGAACACAGGGCCCAACCACACCAGCATATGGTCTCACAAGGCGTCTGAGGATCTCATCTTGGTACCTAATGGCAGTCAGGCTTCCTCTGGCAAGCACATGGAGGGCTGTGTGGTCCCAAAGAAATGCCATCCCACACCATTACAGACCCACTGCCAAACCGGTCCTGCTGGAGGATGTTGAAGGCAGCAGAACGTTCCCCACGGCATCTCAAGACTCTGTCACGTCTGTCACATGTGCTCAGTGTTAACCTGCTTTCATCTGTGAAGAGCACAGGGAATCAGTGGCAAATTTGCCAATCCCTGTGTTCTCTGGCAAATGCCAAACATCCTGCACAGTGTTGAACTGTAAGCACAACCCCCACCTGTGGGCGTTGGGCCCTCATACCACCCTCATGGAGTCTGTTTCTGACCATTTGAGTTGACACATGCATATTTGTGGCCTGCTGAAGGTCATTTTGCAGGGCTCTTGCAGTGCTCCTCCTGCTCCTCCTTGTACAAAGGCAGAGGTAGCGGTCCTGCTGCTGGGTTGTTCCATTTGCACAACAGCATGTGAAATTGTCAATCAGTGTTGCATCCTGAGTGGACAGTGTGATTACACATAAGTGTGATTGACTTGGAGTTACATTGTGTTGTTTAAGTGCTCCCTTTATTTTTTTGAGCAGTGCAGTAAAGGGTATCTGTTTAATTAGGATAGCTAGGTATAAAAGTTAACTGTACCGTTCCCAGGGCTCATGGTGGTTGT
Organism: Hyla sarda; assembly: GCF_029499605.1. Lineage (NCBI taxonomy): Eukaryota > Metazoa > Chordata > Amphibia > Anura > Hylidae > Hyla > Hyla sarda. The sequence goes on from NC_079194.1 coordinate 197,317,813, forward strand.
CAAATTTATAAAATCATATTTTTTTTTATTTCTGAGCCAAGTGTCAAGGAGATGGAGCCAAGCTGCACTAATGCTCAGTCAGACATGTCTTCTCACTCAACCACACTGGTTAGTCCTTCCTTAATTGATGTAAAGAGTCTTGTAGGTCAGTCAAGGAGGGTCTGAGAGGTGGGTCGAGCAAGGAGGCCTGCCAAGCTGTAACTCTTGAGCAGCTCAGCTCCATCTCTCCTTTATTCTTGGCTGAGAAATTACACAGTGATTTATTTTTTGCAACCAACATAAGCTCTTTAGCACCATAAGCATTTTAACATATTTGAGAAAATAGACAGAAAGAGTTAAGGAGATGAGAAGTTAATAAAATATTCACATTTATGCCCATAATCTAATGCAAAGAGTAATATAAGACTCATATTTACTGGATTCAATTTACTGCAGTTGTTAAAATGTCACCTTTAAAATGGTGACATTGATTTACTGTATGAGAGCTAATATGCTATTTTCTACACCAGTAAATCTTTAAAACTGAATGTAACATCTGTTTATAGTGAAGTAGATAAACACCAGGAATTTTATGTATGTTAAAAAAATGAAAACAAAGAACACAAAACCAATCGGTCTGAAAACATTTATGCGTTTTATAAAATATAATCATTGTTGATATTTGCGTCATCCTGCAAATTGTACCAATTGTTTGTCTATGTGACAAGTCTATGGAAACAGTTTTCAAACTCCTTTATGATTAAACAATAAGGTATCTCTGTGTATTGTTATATAGTATAGGTATGTATTTACTGAGCAACAGAAATTTATAAGACTATAACAACATATTGGTTAATTATTAGCAATCTGAGACTAAGCTGGAGACAGAGTTGCTTATAATAACCAATCACAGCTCAGCTTTCATTTTACTAGAGCTCAATAAGGTATGAAAGCTGAGCTGTGATTGGTTATTATGGCCAAATCTTTCCAGTTTTTGCCTCAAACAGAATGATAAATCAGGGCCAATATGTATGGTTAAATAAACTCCTCCTACTCTGATCAGTCATAGTATACATAGTAATATGTACCCCTCCAGGGGAACTGCTCTATTCAGAAACTGTACATAGAACTTGCCAGAATATAAAGGTCCTGTTTAGAAAATGAACACTTCAATGGCTAGTGGCTAGTTTGGCTACAGGCATTGCACTGGACATTACAGGAGAACTACCAGAAAATATAAATTAAAGGGGTACTCCACTGTTTGGAACATTTTGTTTCAAATGCTGGGTGCGGGCTGCGGGGGTTGTGACGTCACGGTCGCACCCCTCGTGATGTCACACTAAACCTCCTTAATGCAAATCTATGGGAGGGGGTGTGGTGACTGCCACTTCCCCTCCCATAGACATGCATTAATGGGGAGTGGCATGACGTTACAAGGGGCGTGGTTGTGATGTCACAACCCCGCAGCTCACATCCAGCATTTGGAACAAAAGGTTCTAAATTCTGGGGCATGGGAGCCCCCTTTAATGCACCCTTTATATTGCTTTAAACAAGAAATAATGTTGACTAGGAATCACTGTCTAATTCTGTTCACTACGTCAAAGCAATGGCAAACATTCAAATTAATATGCTTGCTGTCTGCGAATGGAGACATTATTGGATATACTGTAGCTAGAGGCTTATAATTCTAGCACACCAAGCCTAAGGGTAGGGCCACACATTGTAGACTTTCTGTAGCTGAAAATGAGCCAAAGGCAGAAGTGGATCCTGCTAAGAGGGGGGAGTAGAACATCTTCCTTTATATTTCCAGTTGTATCTACTTCTGCCTATAGCTCATTTTCTGTTGCAGAGAATCGGCAGCATATGTGCACCCTGAGTTCCTAGCTTAATACTTCTCAAGGTAAATGCTCGGGGCTCAATGGATCTTTGTTCTGACAATATGTTGTGTCCCAGTGGTCCAATACTAAAGTGTAAGCTAGGTATTATATTTTCTTTAATATGTTAAAATACTTTATATTTTACTTTAAATTGTTTTAACCCCTTAAGGACCCATGATGTATGCATACGTCTCCGCACCCTGGGCTTTAAGGACCCATGACGTATGAGTACGTCATGGCGTTTTCCGGTCTCTGCCGCTCACCTGGCGGAGATCGGAACGGCATGCCTGCTGAAATCCTTCAGCAGGTATGCCGTGCAAATGCCGAGGGGGGTCCCGAAATCGTGCAAGCGATCTTCGGCGATTCGGGTCATTCAGGTCACTTGTGCCCCGATGACCCGCAAATACAAGGTGATCAGCGGTGTACAATACACCGCCAATCACCTGCCGTTGCTGGCGATCGTCCAGCCAATAGCAGAGCGGCAGAGGAGGGGTTAATGATCCTTCCCGCCGCTGTACCCGCTCTCTGTGTTCAGTCAGCGGGTGCAGCAGCAGGAAGGGGACCGTTGATCCCCCCTCGGAGCTCTGGAGCCCCCTCAGTAGCCGTTAGAATAGGGAAAGAGGATTGCAGGGACAGCTAGGTGTAATAAAGTATAATAAAGTAAAAAAAAAAAGTAAAAAAAATAAGCAACCCCCCTGACCCCCTAATAGGTCCCCAAGGGTCCTATTAGGGCATGATCCTTGACCCTGGGCCCTATTAGGGGTTCAGGGAGCTGCGTGCGCCATCCCTTTTTTTTGTCCGCAGCTTTTTTTTTCTGATAAAAAGGGTTAAAAAAAAGTTACAAAAAATCCCCCCCCCTGACCACCTAATAGGTCCCCCAAGGTCCTATTAGCGTCTGATCCCTTACCCCGGGTCCTATTAGGCGTTCAGGGAGCTGCGTTTGCCACCCCTTTTTTTTTGGCGGCAGCTTTTTTTTTTTTAAATAATAACGGTGTGTGGTTGATAATCACACACCGTTATATACTGTGATACACCAAGCACCACATACACACTTCAACGACCCCCCCCGCACACCCCCCCCTCCCCCCGCCACCGTAGAAAAAAGAAGATGGCTCGCCGGGCATTTTCGGCAGCGGTGGCTTCCGTTTTTTAGCCTCCGACTCCGAATCTGCCAGCGAGGACGAGGAAGATCCTACTTTTTTGTGTTCTTCCTCGCCCTCCTCATCATCTAGCAGTGATGATGAGCCCCCTGCACGGCAGCGGAGACGCCGCCAGGCGAGGCCATGCACCCCCCCCATGAGAGTGACCCAGTGGCCGACACTAGTACGAGTGGCAATGCCGCTCGCAATAGGTGTCCGGCCCCCCAGACAAGTGCACCGGAGCCCCCCAGAGAGTTATCAGCACCCGGATTCCTAAGTTTGTTGGCGACTCAGGAATCCGGATTGACCATGCTGGCTTCAATGATCTGGACTTTTTAACGTTTTTTTTCAGTGACAGTCTGGTCAATCACATGGTGGAGCAAACGAACTTGTATGTCCAGCAGTTCATTGCCCACCACCCCGATTCGTTTTTGGCCAGGTCCAATGAATGGCGCGCCATTGATGCAGCGGAAATGAGGACATTTTGGGGCCTCACGCTGCACATGGGCCTGGGCAAAAAACCAAGTGCTCGTCATTACTGGAGCGGGGACGTCCTCTACCAGACTCCACTTTACAGTATGGCGATGACACGGAAGCGGTACGAGGCGATTCGGAAATGCCTGCATTATGCAGATAATGCGGCATGTCCGCCCCGGGGTGATCCCGCCCATCACCGGCTTTACAAAGTGAGGCCGGTCATCGATCACTTTGGGGCCAAATTTTTGTAGGCCTACGTACCGCTCAGGGACCTCTCGGTAGATGAGTCTCTCATCAGTTTTAAGGGGAGACTCATCTTCCGCCAGTATATTCCCTCGAAGTGGGTGCGGTATGGCATGAAACTCTACAAACTTTGTGAGAGTACCTCCGGGTACACTTACAAGTTTAGAGTATATGAGGGACAAGATTCCCGTATTGAACCCCCAGAATGTCCCCCCACTCTGGGTGTTAGCAGGAAACTCGTTTGGGACCTTGTGCACCCAATGCTGGATAAGGGTTACCACGTGTACGTGGATAACTTTTATACCAGCATCCCTCTGTTCAAACCCCTTTCCGCCAGATCCACGTCCGCTTGTGGGACCGTGCGGAGGAAACAGAGAGGCCTCCCTCTAAATTTGGTCCAGACGCCTATCCCCAAGGGTGAGTCCCGTGCCCTCACCCATGATAACCTGTTGTTGGTGAAGTATAAGGATAAGAGGGATGTCCTTATGCTCACCACTATTCATGGGAACAGCAGCACCCCTGTCCCTGTGCGAGGTACCGTGGGACCGGTCCTCAAGCCCAATTGTATTCTGGACTACAATTGGTATATAGTGGGAGTTGATCTCTCAGATCAAGTCCTCAAACCATATAACGCCATGCGGAAAACACGGGCATGGTACAAAAAAGTTGCGGTCTACTTGGTACAGGTTGCCATGTACAATGCTTTTGTACTATCCTAGTACGCTGGCAACACAGGGACATTCCTCCAGTACCAAGAAGAAGTCCTAAGGTTCCTGATCTTTGCTGACCGGGAAAGATCAGGCCAGACTTCCCAAGGGTCTGGAGTTATAGGCGCCAGGATCGTCTTAGGCCAACACTTTCCAGGTGAGGTCCCCCACAGTGGAAAGAAGGGGTGATCCCAGAAAAGATGCAGAGTGTGTTTCAGGAAGGGGATTCGGAAGGACACCACATATCAATGTGACACTTGCCCAGATAATCCGGGCCTCTGCATTGGCTGCTTCAGGGAGCATCACACTTCCATGGAGCCCTAAATTTTCCCTTTTCAGTTTAATTTTCCATAATTTGACCAATGTACTAAGTCCAGAGTACATTCCAAAATTTAACCCCCCATAAATCACTAAATTGCCCAAAAAAACCTGAAAAAAAAAAAAACCTGATAAGACCTCTGGGGCGTTTTTTTCAAAAATGGGTCATAGGTCACTGAGTCACTATCATCGGGGACTTTTTCATGTTGCCTCAAATGCGCAGAGCTCTCTCTCTCCACCTGAGCGGGTGTGCATTTGAGGCAACAGGTTAGGGACGGCCAAACACATCACATTCGCAGAATGATAATTCAGAGCATAGGGATGGGGTGGGCATATTTTTTTTTTAGTTTTGGCTATGCTCTGGGTCATCATTCTGGGAACGTATCCTATTTTATTATGTTTTATAATTTTCTGGCCCACTGTACCCCATATTACGGGCCTCTGAACCCCACCTGTCTACCCCAGTTTCCAAAATGGTATGCCATGTGTTTTTTTTTGCTGTCCTGGCACCATAAGGGCTTCCTAAATGCGACATGTCCCCCCCCCCCCCCCCCATTTCAGCAAAGTTTGCAAATGTGACTCCTAGCATTGTGGCGCCTCTGCAGTGCACTTGACGTCCACTTATGGGGTACCTCCATACTCAGAAGAGATGGGGTTACAAATTTTGGGGGGTCTTTTCTGCTATTAACCCTTGCAAAAATGTGAAATTTGGGGGAAACACACATTTTAGTGAAAACATTTTTTTTTTTTTACATATGCAAAAGTCGTGAAACCCCTGTGGGGTATTAAGGCTCACTTTATCCCTTGTTATGTTCCTCAAGGGGTCTAGTTTCCAAAATGGTATGGCATGTGTTTTTTTTTTGCTGTCCTGGCACCATAGGGGCTCCCTAAATGCGACATGCCCCCCCCCCCCCCCCCCCCCTTGAGCAAAATTTGCTCTCAAAAAGCCAAATATGACTCCTTCTCTTCTGAGCATTGTAGTTCCTCCGCACTGTGCTTCAGGTCAACTTATGGGGTACCTCCATACTCAGAAGAGATGGGGTTACAAATTTTGGGGGTCTTTTCTGCTATTAACCCTTGCAAAAATGTGAAATTTGGGGGGAAACACACATTTTAGTGAAAATGTTATATATTTATTTTTTACATATGCAAAAGTTGTGAAACCCCTGTGGGGTATTAAGGCTCACTTTATTCCATGTTACATTCCTCAAGGGGTCTAGTTTCCAAAATGGTATGCCATGTGGGTTTGTTTTTATGCTGTCCTGGCACCATAGGGGCTTCCTAAATGCGATATGCCCCCCGAGCAAAATTTGCTCTCAAAAAGCCAAATATGACTCCTTCTCTTCTGAACATTGTAGTTCCTCCGCAGTGCGCTTCAGGTCAACTTATGGGGTACCTCCATACTTAGAAGAGATGGGGTTACACATTTTGGGGGGGTCTTTTCTGCTATTAACCCTTGCAAAAATGTGAAATTTGGGGGGAAACACACATTTTAGTGAAAAAAAATGTTTTTTTTTTACATATGCAAAAGTCGTGAAACCCCTGTGAGGTATTAAGGCTCACTTTATTCCTTGTTACGTTCCTCAAGTGGTCTAGTTTCCAAAATAATATGCCATGTGTTTTTTTTGCTGTCCTGGCACCATAGGGGCTTCCTAAATGCGACATGCCCCCCGCGCAAAATTTGCTCTCAAAAACCCAAATATGACTCCTTCTTTTCTGAGCATTGTAGTTCGCCCGCAGTGCGCTTCAGGTCAACTTTTGGGGTACCTCCATACTCAGAAGAGATGGGGTTACAAATTTTGGGGGGTCTTTTCTGCTATTAACCCTTGCAAAAATGTGAAATTTGGGGGGAAACACACATTTTAGTGAAAACATTTTTTTTCTTTTTTTACATATGCAAAAGTCGTGAAACCCCTGTGGGGTATTAAGGCTCATTTTATTCCTTGTTACGTTCCTTAAGGGGTCTAGTTTCCAAAATGGCATGCCATGTGGGGGGGGGGGGGTTACTGTTCTGACACCATAGGGGCTTCCTAAATGCGACATACCCCCCGAGCAAAATTTGCTCTCAAAAAGCCAAATATGACTCCTTCTCTTCTGAGCATTGTAGTTTGCCCACAGTGCCCTTCAGGTCAACTTATGGGGTACCTCCATACTCAGAAGAGATGGGGTTACAAATTTTGGGGGGTCTTGTCTGCTATTAACCCTTGCAAAAATGTGAAATTTGGGGGGAAACACACATTTTAGTGATTTTTTATTTTTTTTTACATATGCAAAAGTCGTGAAACACCTGTGGGGTATTAAGGCTCACTTAATTCCTTGTTATGTTCCTCAAGGGGTCTAGTTTCCAAAATGGTATGGCATGTGTTTTTTTTTGCTGTTCTGGCACCATAGGGGCTTCCTAAATGCAACATGCCCCCCAAAAACCTTTTCAGTAAAACATACTCTCCAAAATCCCCTTGTCGCTCCTTCGCTTCTGAGCCCTCTACTGCGCTCGCCGAACACTTTACATAGACATATGAGGTATATGCTTACTCGAGAGAAACTGGGCTACAAATATAAGTATACATTTTCTCCTTTTACCCATTGTAAAAATTCAAAAATTGGGTCTACAAGAACATGCGAGTGTAAAAAATGAAGATTGTGGATTTTCTCCTTCACTTTGCTGCTATTCCTGTGAAACACCTAAAGGGTTAAAATGCTGATTGAATGTCATTTTGAATACTTTGGGGGTTGCAGTTTTTATTATGGGGTCATTTGTAGGGTATTTCTAATATGAAGACCCTTCAAATCCACTTCAAACCTGAACAGGTCCCTGAAAAATAGTGAGTTTGAAAATTTTGTCAAAAATTGGAAAATTGCTGCTGAACTTTGAAGCCCTCTGGTGTAGACATATTGGAAATGTGAATACATTTTTTTGGGGGGGGAATATCCATTTTCCTTACAAGCAGAGAGCTTTAAAGTTAGAAAAATGCAAAATTTTCAAATTTTGCATCAAATTTTGGGATTTTTCACCAAGAAAGAATGCAAGTTACCACAAAATTTTACCCCTATGTTAAAGTAGAATATGTCATGAAAAAACAGTCTCGGAATCAGAATGATAACTAAAAGCATTCCAGAGTTATTAATGTTTAAAGTGACAGTGGTCAGATGTTCAAAAAATGGCCGGGTCCTAAGGTGTAAAATGGCTGGGTCCTTAAGGGGTTAATTCATACCTTAAATAATGTGTATCTAGACAAAGCTATGGCTGTGAAAGGGTTACAAACACCCTAAGTAGTGTTGAGCACTAATATTCAAAATGCTAATTTTTACAGCGAATATCGGCACTTCACGATTTCGCAAATATTTAGAATATAGTGATATATTAGTAATGAAATATATTCATTTTTTTATGCGAATTTATGTGAATATTTATGCCAATATAGGCACTTCCAGACTGGACGCTGATCCCTCCCTTCTTTTAGGTGAAAGATATAATTGAGCATGCGCACTATGCAAATTTCATTATGAATTTTTGCATGAAAAAAAAGAGAAGGAACATAGCGAATATGCGAATTTCACGAACATAGGACGAATGTTCATCCACATATTGCAAATTCGAATATGGCCCCTGCCACTCATCACTAACCCTAAGGGAAGGATCACATTTGTTGTTTTTGGCTGCATTTTTTAGCTGATTATTTGCTACAGCTGATTTTATTACCCATTGACTTCAATGGGTAGGAAAATACGGCATGTGTGACCCTGCCCTAAAACTGCAGGGCCTTTTAAAAGGGAGGGGAATCTTACGCCTAGCCCAGCCTATTTTCAAAAAGGATCTAGTCAGGTAGTTTGTCAGTCTTAAGTTAAAGTGGTATTCCCAACTCCCCTTTTACCTTCTCTGTCTTGCAGCAAGCTTGGCTCCCATACTGCTTCAGCGTTATGTGTGGACAGCCCTACTGAGATCAAGTCAGAGGCGCCCTGTTTCCCTGAAATATACACATACTCACATGCATATGCACCACATGTCATGCAAGCATATATACACACTCACATACCTAGACAAAATAACATACAGACTGTTTCTCCCTTGCTTGTCTCTGGAGGTTTAGGGCCTTTTGAACACATGATCACAGGTCCTTTACACTATGGATGGAGGCTGAGTATTACATCTGTGTATGTCGGGGTGGATGCATATTTCTCTCTCTACATGCACAGATGTATAGAGAAATGTCCAGGAGAGTGTCCCCCAGTAGACTACATGCTCCTATGGTCCTGGACAGCAAGCATTGTCATTAGTCGGGCCACTGCTTCATGAGCAAAGACGATAAGCAGACAAGAGGAGGAAATAAATTAATATATCTGGGGAAGTTACGCAAATAAATTAATGATACATTTAAGTTGAGGAAAAACCCTTTGAGTGTAGGAGGCAGCAGGGGTGTCTAAGAGGTATAGTGTGTGAGGAAAACATGGACAAGTATCTCATATAGTTAGAATAAGTCATAAACCTAGCAAAACTGGCAACATACATGTTGCATATACATTAATAGGAGCAACTCACCCAAGACCCGAGAGGCAGTAGCAAAATCTTACTTTATTGCATATCGTGCAGACATAGATGCAAGCCACGGGGGGCAGATGTCACGGTGGGGGAGTAGCAGACAACAGCGGGCCACGGTCCGTATCGTGCTATCAAAGCACTTCGTCCGGGGCCTGACGAAGTGCTTTGATAGCACGATACGGACCGTGGCCCGCTGTTGTCTGCTACTCCCCCACCGTGACATCTGCCCCCCGTGGCTTGCATCTATGTCTGCACGATATGCAATAAAGTAAGATTTTGCTACTGCCTCTCGGGTCTTGGGTGAGTTGCTCCTATTCATTTATCTTTTTATGCCATTGCCATTTGGACTATACCGCACAGTGTGAGCACCACCCGCAGCAGGCACATTACTTCCTACGCCTTTTCCACAATATACAGGAACATATACATACGTTTCCAGCTTATACTACTAGTGCCAGGCTTCTTTGCTTCTACTATATTAACTGTTTGCATATACATTACATGTCATACAGGATCTGCACCCCACAGCTAGGAATTGTAGTACCTATGGCTTACATGTCACATATCTTCATATGTGACGTGTCTTCATATATTCATATGTATAGAAAAAGTATATGCACATATCTTCAGAGGAGAACTATATCGTCATATACTTAAATACTATGCCCAAATGGTTACTCTCACCTTTCTGACAAGATATAGCTAAAGGCAACCTCCAGCCTAGGCCTAAGACTGATTTTTATAATAACCAATGTAACAAAAATATTCTTTTGCAAATGAACGACCCAAATGACTTAACAAAACTATTTTAATAACTTAAGGGGATATTATAACAAAAGAAAAATACAAGCATTCAGATTCCAGTAATGCAAAAGTAACATAATAAAACTTCTATGAAACATGCATAATTTCATTAAAAAAGCTAATATCAGCATAACATTGAGTTTATATGCAGTACCAAGAATTGTTGCACTAATCCATTTACAGATAAATTGGCTTAGTATGCAATGGTTGTCACTGGCCTTATCCATTTAATGCTGATAAATTTTGATTTATTTTCTTTCCTGTGTGATTGTAATTACATTTCTAAATGTTTTTAGAATAAACTGAATTAATGTATGGAGGAATGTACAAGAAAAAAAATGCAATAATACTAAAGCCTGCTGTGTCACATGGGGACTATATTAGAGTCAATGATATCACCTAGACATGACATTTGGCCTTTAAGGATTATAAACTTGGAAGGGTTGGATTAGTGGAAACACACTGCAGTTACCATTACTGAGAAACCATACAGCACATAGTAGAGATTATTGTCATTTTGGAATGTATTAAAAAGATTTTCCAGACTATTAAGTGCATACATTTGATAGTATTGCATGCAATGTTAATCAAAACTGACTGAAATCTGTACAGCTATAGTGCAATTTTCTATCACTTAAAATATTAATTATGTTTATGTTGCCTCATTATTAGTAGCTTTAGGTACATTGCTGTTATAGTAGAGTTCCCCTCATGGGAACCAATCTACAAATTGTAGAGCCACTTTGCTATAGCAGCTTCCACTCTTTCGGACCCAGGCCCTCCATGCATTATATGGCTAGCAATTAATTTTGATATGTAATGCTATGTTTCCCCAGCAGTGGCTTCTGCAACAGATCCAGGGTACCTGGGAAGATGAGAAAGCCACTGGGAACCAGGTATTACCCTCTCTTCTATTCTAGACTAGTGTTGAGCAGCATAGGCCATATTCGAATTCGCGAATATTCGCGAATATATGGACGAATATTCGTCATATATTCGCGAATATTTGCATATTCGTAATATCCTTGTTTTATTTTCGCATGCGCCAAAAAATCGCGTATGCGAAAGGTTGCATAAAAATTAACATAAACGAAAATTAGCATATGCGAAAATTAGCATATGCTAATTTTCGCATATGCGCAAATTCGCACGCCCGTTTCACACAGTACTATTAGAGCCTTCTTTACACCACACAAGCTGGAAGGAGAGAGGGATGATCACTGTGATGTGTACTGTGAAAAAAAAAAAAAAAACGAATATTCGTAATTACGAATTTATAGTGCTATATTCGCGAATATTCGCGAATTCGCGAATATGCTATATTCGCGAATAAAATTCGCTTTGCGAATATTCGCGAGCAACACTATTCTAGGCCATAAAAAATGGGACATTAACCCTTATATTGCCCTAAAAACAAAAGAAGTAACCATTTACCCTAGTTATCCTTATTCCATTTGTCTATACCACTGTAATGAGTTAATCTGATGGGAATAAGAGTTAAATTCTTCGTCATTGCGACGATGCCTGTGCTTATCAGGGGGCTTGAACATTGAACCAATCACATCTGGTCTCAGTGTCCATGCCCTTTTCAGGTGAATATAATTTCCCAGTCCGTGTATGATTGAGTGGTCCTTGTTCAGTCTTTCTGCACTAGATATTGTATAACTGCTTGCTTGAATAATCCTGCATATTCCTGACCCTTGGCTAAGTGACTTGTCTATTCTTCTGGTTTTCATATTGGTACTGCAAGATCTTTTTGTCATGTCTGTATTGGCCTGTGTTCACACACAGCTATTGGATATGCTTGTGTGTGAACAGTTTTATGTTCCCTGGTCAGGGAATAGTTAATAGCCTTTTGCTTGTTAGCCAATAGTTCCTAGGGTGTGTCTATTTAAAGTCAGCCCAGTCTAGCCTCTGGGCTGGCGATTGACTTCATTATATCCTGACTTGTTAAGATGCTGGACATGCTGCATGGAGCTCTTGGTGAAACACTCTTTATTTGAGCTTTTAATCTACTATCTCTGTTTTAGCATACACTTTGTATTTTCTTATTTTAGCCATGGTTAGGTGGCATGCTTATAGTGGATTTTAATCTGTGTTTGTATCGTTGGCTTTAGGATTTGTATATCTTTTCTGCTATGTGTCTGTTCACACTGTGTTTTCTCTTGTATCCGTTTATATGAAGTTTTGTGCTTTATATTTCTGTTTTCCTACTGGGTCAGCTTCTGACCCCATTGTGGAGTGTGCCGCTGGCCAGTAGTCTATTTGGATTTATTATTAATGGCCACTTCATTAGTGGAGTGGAGTGTCCAGTTTGTGTGTCCAGTGTGAACAGTGTCCTCTGTTAGATCCCTGTTACTGCTCCATGGGGACTCCTTGTCTACTGGAGGTGTTTGGAGGGATTGCTATTCCTGTCTTGTGTTCAGTGTTAATAGTGCTCTATAATTATATCCTGTGTATTTAGGCATCCCTGTTTCTGGTTCATGGGGACTCAGAGGGTATTGTTATTCTTGCATCTACTGGAGGCGTTCTGAAGGGATTGCGATTATTCCTGTCTTGTGTTCAGTGTGAACAGTGTTCTATAAATATTTCCTGTGTATCTAGGAATCCCTGTTACCTGTCCATGAGGACTTCGTCTACTGGAGGTTTTATGTGTGATTGTGAATATTCCTGTTTAGCGATATATCCCGTTTACCTGTCCGTGGGGACTCTGGGGGTATTGTTATTCCTGTGTCTACCGGAGGTTTTTCTAGGGGATTAAGCTTATTCCTGTTTTGTTCTGGAGTATGTTCAGATTTATCCATTTTCCTGTCTGGTGTTTTGAACTCTGTGTTTATTAGTTCTTGATTTCAGATCTTTGGAGTTCTGTACATGACTAATGATCTTATAGTGCCCTCTGTTCATGACCACTGATCTATATTGTCCTCTGTTCATGACCACTGAGTCCTCTGTTCATGACTGCTGATCCTTAGTGTCTCCTGTGCTGCTTACTGATCTGTGTCCTCTGAACTTAATCTGTTATAGAGTTTTATGTTCCTGTGATGTTTCTGGTTTGTGACTGACTATTTATTAGTATGTGTTTTTATTAGGCCCCTGCATTTTAGTTCAGGGAGGGACCGGCGCCCATTTGTCAATCCACCGGTTAGGGTGGATGGGCAAGTAGGCAGGGAGAGCGGTTTTAGGGTCAGTTTAGGGCTCACTTTCCCTGTCCCCCGGTCGGTCCCTGACACTTTTGCCTTGGATTCAGCCATCTGACTACGTTTTTGTTTGTCTCTTTATCCCCTGTGTTTTTTTTGTTAGTATTTTTGTCAGTTAACCCTTTGTATCCTGTTAAGGGTCCGACACTTAGGACAGATACCCAAATAGTCATGGAAAGTGACTGTGGGTGAGCTCGGGTCTGCACATATCCTTGCCCTACATGTCAACCACACTGTGTTCTGCAAATGTTACAGTGGGATAAAAAAGTATTTAGTCAGCCACCAACTGTGCACGTTCTCCCTCTTAAAAAGATTAGAGAGGCCTGTAATTTTCATCATAGGTACACCTCAACTATGAGAGACATAATGAGAAAAAAATCCATAAAATCACATAGTCTGATTTTTTAAGAATTTATTTGCTAATTATGGTGGAAAATAAGTATTTGGTCACCTACAAACAAGCAAGATTTCTGTCTCTCGCAGACCTGTAACTTCTTCTTTAAGAGTCTCCTCTGTCCTCCACTCGTTACCTGTATTAATGGCACCTGTTTGAACTTATCAGTATAAATGACACATGTCCACAACCTCAAACAGTCACACTCGAAACTCTACTATGGCCAAGACCAAAGAGCTGTAGAAGGACACCAGAAACAAAATTGTAGACTTACACCAGACTGTGAGGACTGAATCTGCAATAGGCAAGCAGCTTGGTGGGAAGAAATCAACCATGGGAGCAATTATTAGAAAAGGAAAGACATACAAGATCACTGATAATCTCCCTCGATCTGGGGCTCCATGCAAGATCTCACCCCGTGGTGACAAAATGATCACAAGAACGGTGAGCAAAAATACCCAAACCACACGGGGAGAACCTAGTGAATGACCTGCAGGGAGCTGGGACCAAAGTAACAAAGGCTACCATTAGTAACACACTACTCTGCCAGGGACTCAAATCATGCAGTGCCCGACGTGTCAGTACATGTCTGGGCTCGTCTGAAGTCTGCTAGAAAGCATTTGGATGATCCAGAAGAGGATTGGGAGAATGTAATATGGTCAGATGAAACCAAAGTAGAACTTTTTGTAAAAACTCAACTCAAATGCTGAGTTGCATCCAAAGAACACCATACCTACTGTGAAGCATGGGGGTGGAACCATCATGCTTTGGGGCTGATTTCCTGAAAAGGGACCAGGATGACTGATCCGAGTAAAGGAAAGAATGAATGGGGCCAAATATCGTGAGATTTTGAGTGAAAGCCTCCTTCCATCAGCAAGGGCATTGAAGATGAAATATAGCTGGATCTTTCCCCATGACAATGATCCCAAACACACCACCCGGGCAATGAAGGAGTGGCTTTGTAAGAAGCATTTCAAGGTCCTGGAGTGGCCTAGCCAGTCTCCAGATCTCAACCCCATAGAAAACCTTTGGGGGGGGGAGCACTTCTCTAGAAGAGATCTGCATGGAGGAATGGGCCAAATACCAGCAACAGTGTGTGAAATCCTTGTGAAGACTTACAGAAAATGTTTGACCTCTGTCATTGCCAACAAAAGGTATATAACAAAGTATTGAGATGAACTTTTGTTATTGACCAAATACTTATTTTCCACCATAATTTGCAAATAGATTTTAAAAAAATCAGACAATGTGATTTTATGGATTTTTTATGTCTCTCATAGTTGAGGTATATCTATGGTGAAAATTACAGGCCTCTCTTATCTATTTAAGTGGGAGAACTTGCACAATTAGTGGCTGACTTAAAAATGTTTTGCCCCACTGTAAAGTGTGATATTCCAGTGTTGTGCTACGCAAAAAGTTGTGTAACTTGATGGTGCCTTATAAATTAATAATATTTCCTTCGTCCTAGATCATCACAGTAACCAAAAGCCGAATCACTTCCTGAGGAACATTTGTAGCTGGATGTTTGGCTGTCTGCTACCCTAACAAACTATGGTAGTGAAATTATTATTTAGAACACCATCAACTAGCAAGTGGATAGTTGGTTAATGTTTTGGCTACCATATTCCTTTAAACCCCTACAATACACAGTTAAAGTGCAGTTATCCTTCCATATCCTAGACCTTGAGGAAAGATGACGATCTCCTCATCACTATTCTAGCCCATCAGAGAAGCTGGAATTAACTCCTCCACTCTCAAAATCTATCTGAAATATTTTTTTTCTAATTTTCTGTTGCCTAACCTTGTGCATCTCATCTCACAATTACTACTCTTAATGACACCATAATTCCTACCAGTTGATAGCACTACACTTCAGTTTAGATGACTGATAAGTAGCCAATGCATTTTCCTTTTATCTGATAATGACGGAAATTCAATGGATTTCACAGTCCTTTCAAGCCCGCGCAGCTCAGTGTTCAGAATGACTTTTGTATCCTAATATTATTTGCTGTATTTGGATGCAGTGATAGTTTACATACACGTCGGGTGGAGGATATGCAATCAGACTCCATGAACAGTATTCAGCGCACTTTGATTGTCATCAGCTGCAACTTATTATTTCGTCAAGGATTCCTCCTGTTTATCGATGACAAACAATGCGCAATCACTTTCTATTGATTGTAAATCACTTTCCATAGACTGGTGCGCTTGGCAAAATGAAAAGTGACGCCTTATGCCCATTACTGGGCAAGAGAAGGCCCACGGTTCTGAGATTATTCAATTACATTTGGTGCCTGTGTTAGGTAATAATACCATTACATCATGTGTCAGCTGTAAACGTGTCCAGCTTACCGGTCATTACAGGCTAGATGCAGGAAAGAACAGGCACAGAAAGCATCCAATAAATTAAAATTGTGGCTTTATTGAAGTTCCTATAAGATCAGTAAACAGGGTAGGGCATGCTTATGTGTTTCAGGCCTTGCAGCCTATGCTTTTAATTTATTGGATTCTGGAACTCTTCCTGGGATTTTCTGTACCTTTCCAGGCTGTGCATAATGCAGAGCAGATAAAGCTGTTATTTTGAAACTGCTGCCGGACTACAAGCCATAGCATTTTTTGCCTGTACAAACTAATGCTATAGGGAATTATATTATGATAAGTTCTATATGATACTTCTGTTATGCACGTCCCATCATAATCTGCCGATTATCTGTCATATATGTGCTACAAAGACAAGCATCTGATACATTTCTTGTTGCAATTGTTCCTGTAAGCATCTTAATACCGTAGCCAATTCATGGTTACTGTACTAACACCTGTGATCAATATTTCTATGACAGGTAACTGAGGGCTTATACGTTATATGTCTACATTACCACTCCTAAATCGCAGACCTGACACATGCCATAAATAAGCAACTATGGTTTTTATTGGATTTATTGAAATTGGAGCTTCCATAAGGTTGGCCTCATTCCAAATTCCCATAAGTGCAAGAAACCTAGCCATTCCAGTGTAAGTAAAAGAAGAACATAAGGATAGATTGGTCTGAGAGTCATGGAAACTTGTAGGACTAGTTTTAAAGGACAATTACCCAGGGTCCCCATGTTTACTGAGAACTGAACTCCAAGGAGCAAATACTAATTGCCTAACTGCCCTCAACAACCAGAAAACGTAAAACCATTGTGGCAACCGCAAAGAGGTGGATGCTGAGGGTTATTATGAATGGGGAAAAGTCCCCAATGTTTCGATCACATAGAGTGGTGTTAACCCACAAATGTCCTTTTTCTTAATGAAGCTGTTCCAGCATACAAAGCCCAGTAATGAAGTCTCTTTAACCAGGATTTAGGTTAACAATTTGTAGCTTTACTGAACTCCTTACCCAAGTCCAGTGGGATACACAGTTGAAGACAGCTCTTGATCTTCCTGGGGGGGGGGGTTACTCCAATTTTAACACTCAGAGAAGTGTATCCAGGAAAGTACTGCCCGACTTTGCAGATTGGCTGGCACTGGACCAACCCAAGACTTGGAGACTTAACACAATGTAGAAAAAGAAGCGGTAAAACACAGAGAATACACATGTAATGCAGAAGAACATTTTTGCAATACTTTTGCAAAAGTTATGCATCTAGCAAAACCTTTGTTTTTTCTGCCACCGGACAACTCTACTGGGCAACAGCTAGAAATGCCATACTAGGCAACCACACAGACCCCTTCTAACCCTTGGGCCACCAGTGAATTTAAATGGTAACTTTGCATGAATCAATAGTACAAGTGAAAATAAGAAACTATTTCCTATATCATACCAGACAAAAATGCTTCTTTCTCCTGTACTCCAGATTCTCTCGCCCTTTCCCCCCCTCCATCTTTATAAACCTTTAAAATCAGCTTAATTATGTCCTCTGTTTACAAATTGGATTGCAGCAAGACAGGTACATGGACAGGGTTTGGGTAAGGAGAGAGATAGGAAAGGGAGTGACTGAAAAGACCAAAAACTGTAAAGACCTGCCAAAAACACTGATGCTTTTTGATTCACAGCTTAGGCTGCTTACTACTGCTCTA
Organism: Hyla sarda; assembly: GCF_029499605.1. Lineage (NCBI taxonomy): Eukaryota > Metazoa > Chordata > Amphibia > Anura > Hylidae > Hyla > Hyla sarda. The sequence continues at coordinate 197,335,544 of NC_079194.1, forward strand.
TACTGGCTCCCTTGCTGCTTTCTCACATATTTATGGAGACATAGGAGTGCAAGGCCTACTCCTTTGTGTGTGTGTGCAGTGTATAGCAGACATTATAAATTAATGAAAAATGCCATGTCAAGTTATATAATGGCTACTCTACTCAAGAGACAGCTCATCCTACAAAATTACAAGTGTCAGCTAAGCTTAAAAGTATTCTCTTTTACTACCATCTACTACCAAGGATTTTAAAAATTCTGTCTAAAGTGGTGCTACTTTGTTTTTTTCCCAGGGCCTTCTTAAATTCTATAAGCCTGACACATATGACCATTATCCTGTCAAGTATAATATTGTTTATTAAGTACCATGGCGTGCTTTGGGTCGGAAATGTTAAAAAATAATAGAAACTGAATGTATGCTTGGATCTTAGTATAAATGAGAAAATATCAGAAATGGAGGTCCCAATTAGATTCTATAGAAATCTATTAGGGCCCTGTATCCATCACCATTTGTGTTCAAGTTTTCAGAATGTATAGGTATAAATCAACAAGGGCTCCACTTTTTCAGCAGGACTTGAATTTGAACAAATCATATTTCTGACAATTCCTTTAAACCTATAAAAGTGTTATAAAGAGGGCAAAATCACACAACATTCGAGTCACGGCATATTGCTCTTTCTCTCTTCTCTTAACAAATATGAAAGATTTATAGCTGCAGATGGGATTCCCCAAAGACAGAGAAAAGCTATGACTATGATCAGCTGGGCTTTACAGCTATCTATGAATATCCCTCGGGGTAGTTGCTTTACTTTTCAAAGTATGTTTTAAAGAGACAAACATGGTAAAATAATCACTACATCCTTTGTCACTTAATGACTACGGTATGAGCAAATCAAGTCTCTGATGCAAAAAGTCTGCAATAGCCACAACATAATGGCTGCATTATCATTCTACAGAAATAATATAAATAAATAAATAATAATAATAATAATACAAAAATTATATATATATATATATACACACACACACACTTATTCTCTATATTCATCCAAAAATGTAGTTTTGAATGCAGTATGAACCTGCCATTCTTCATGGTAGTACCATAACAATTTTATTAACTCCTCATAGAAAAACTGAATGGCAATTCAAATCTTTATAAAAAATCTTTTGGCCATGGGCTTTATTAAAGGAAATCTGTCATCTGTGTCACCTGCTCTAACCTGTCAGTACAGAGAGGTAGTGCAGGTGGCACTGATGACAACCATACTTATTTTATCCTGTTCCATGCTGTGATTCTCTGGCTATCCTCTTCTGTATATTTAGCTCCAGGCCCAACATGGCTGGAGCATAGTAATGTTACTGCTGCTGTTCTCTGCTGAGTCCCACTGCTAGAAAACAGCAGCAGTGACATAACTAAGCTCTTCCCATGCTCCAAGTTGGGCCCAGAGCTGAAGATACCGAAGATGATAGTACCACAGCATGGAACGGGACCAGGTAAGTATCGTTGTCATCAGTATCACCTGCACTACCTGTTAGTTAGTGCAGGTGACACTGATGACAGATTTCCTTTAAGGGTATGTTTACACTGCGGAATTCCCTCAGAATTCCATGAGTGGAATTCCGGGAGTAGAATTCCGCGCTGTGAACATTTCCATTAGTGTGAATGGGTCTTCCGCGAGGGCCGTTCACACTGCGGAATTTCAGCGGCGGACAATTCTGTCGCTGAAATTGTTCAACACAAAGAATGAACATGTTCTTTCTTTGCGCGGAATCCGGCGAGCACTACATAGCTGTCAATAATGATGGCGCAGTGCTGTATTTTCGGCGGCGGCCGCCAGACGAAATATCTGCTCGTGGAAAGCCGCAGTCTGGACATACCCTAGAGGTACATATAAATTATTTCAAAAATATTAAAACATTTAACTATATCAATTGTGAATAACCTACCTTACGGGCCAATAATTGTCAGCACAGGGCTGCAAGAGCATGAGTTTACACTTGAAGATATGTGGCCAACTAATGAAGATTTTTAGGACCATGCAATCCCAATAATCAGATGATGAACAAGCTTGTCATCGGATGATAACTGGGTCTTTTACAAGGGGCAATTATCTGCCCATTCCACCTATATTTACCATTTGTATGTAGTAGGCCCTTTAGCTGTGAGCTAAATCTAAAATCAGCATCATACTATCTGTACACATGGCTAATCCTCTATTCCAATAAAGAACTGTGATAACACTTATATAACAATTAAGCATACAACAGGAGGCCAACATGGGTTTATTAACTCTCTGCCTATAGACCCCCATCCCTGCTAATTCTTCAGTCTGGCCATATCATGACCAAATAGATTCTCATTAATTAGCCAGCCACTCGTCTAAAGCTGAAAAACCTGCAAATATTGTTACCCCATTACAATTCAATGTAGAATAAAGCCAATGCCATTAAACCTTCAGAGGTCAAGCTAGTGTAGTAAATTTTGACTCTTTTGCAAGAACATACCCAGGTTGCAGAACCAGAATAGACTGGTGATAGTAGAGCTAATAGTAGGGGTATAGTCAGGGTTGCCATCAGGAAAGGTGTCAGGATATCACAGCCAGGGAATGTGACAGGATCATAGTTGGAACTGAATCAAGGGACGAGAACCAGGAGAAGAATAAAACTAGATAAACAATAGTGATGTCGCGAACATAAAATTTTCGGTTCGCGAACGGCGAACGCGAACTACCGCAAATGTTCGCGAACCGGGCGAACCGCCATTGACTTCAATGGGCAGGCGAATTTTAAAATCCACAGGGACTCTTTCTGGCCACAATAGTGATTTAAAAGTTGTTTCAAGGGGACTAATACCTGGACTGTGGCGTGCTGGAGGGGGATCCATGGCAAAACTCCCATGGAAATTACATAGTTGATGAAGAATCTGGTTTTAAATCATAAATCAATCATAAATCACCTAACATTCCTAAATTTTTTGGAATAACGTGCTTTAGCCCCCTTTAGGCATCACATAGTTAGATCCCCCTTTAGGCAGCACATAGATTTCCCCATATTAGGCAGCACATAGTTAGAGTCCCCCTTTAGGCAGCACATAGAGCCCCACTTTAGGCATCACATAGTTAGATCCCCCCTTTAGGCAGCACATAGATTTCCCCATATTAGGCAGCACATAGATAGAGTCCCCCTTTAGGCAGCACATAGTTAGATCCCTCCTTTAGCCATCACATAGTTAGATTCCCCCCTATAGGCAGTACATAGATTTCCCCATGTTAGGCAGCACATAATTAGAGCCCCCCTTTAGGCAGCACATAGTGGGATTTGAACCCAAGGCAGCAGTGCTAACCTCTGAGCCACCATGCTACCCTTAGCATACATCTAATATGCACGGTTGCTAAAATGGACAGAGATGTCAGCAGAGAGTACCAGAAAAATTAGGCATGTACACATGGCTCAAAAAGTTGGTATTGTTGCAGCTACTGCTGTAGCAGCGGCCAGAAAAATTGCAGCAGCAGAAAAAGTGCAGCACCAGAGGCCAGAAAAATTAGGCATGTACACATGGCTGAAAAATAAGAACAAGCGCATATTCAAGAGTCCAGAAGACTCTGTAATGCAGGACGGAGAAACACACAAAGAAATTTGTTTCTAAATAAAATTTTTCATCAATTAAAGAAACAGAGTTCTTCCCTCTCTGTATTTTACTTTTGAAAATTTTAGTTAAAAAATCACACACAACAGGCGTTCCTTTGTGTAATGGTTAGTACTCTTGAAAATTCAAGTTTAAATTATCATAAAGTCCAGAAGACTCTATAATGCAGGATGGTGAAAAACACAAAGAAATCCTTTTCAAAATAAAAGGGTCCCTCAACAGGCACGACAGCATGAAAGACCCCATTTGCTCAAGGTTGGATGCCGAGCTACTCATGTCCCATTCCTCGACCTCAGTGATGTCAGGGAAGGTATAATCTTCTTCCCCCCAACCACAGGAACCAGATAGGTGACAATGAGCACCCTGGGATGCCTGTTGTGGTTGGTCTTCCTCCTCCTCTTCAAAGCCACATTCCTCCTCTGACTCCTCTTCCTCACAATCCTCTTCCAGCGTTGCCGCAGGTCCAGCAAGCGATGCTGATAAGGCTGTTTCTGGTGGTGATGGTGACCACAACTCTTCCTCTTCACGCTCATCTACTGCCTGATCCAGCACTCTTCGCAGGGCACGCTCCAGGAGGAAAACAAATGGTATGATGTCGCTGATGGTGCCTTCGGTGCGAATGACTAGGTTTGTCACCTCCTCAAAAGGACGCATGAGCCTACAGGCAAGGCATTGCGCATGAGCGTCCAGTAATGTGGTAAAAAAATTCCCAGCTCTGCAGATGATGTCCTAGCACCCCTGTCATACAAATATTCGTTAATGGCTTTTTCTTGTTGGAGCAGGCGGTCAAACATTAGGAGTGTTGAATTCCAACGTGTTGTGCTGTCGCAAATCAAGCGCCTCACTGGCTTGATGGACAGAGATGCCAGCAGAGGGTACCAGAAAAATTAGGCATGTACACAATGCTGAAAAATTTGGTATTGTTGCAGCCGCTGCTGTAGCAGCAGCCAGAAAAATTTCTGTTTGTTTCCCAGCCAGAAAGTGCCCTAAAACATTGCGGCTTGAACCATAGTTGGTGGCGTATAAGTCATGCAAGTCATCCTTGGTCGCCACCTTACCCAGACGGAATGTGATTGGTCAGATTCTTCAAAAAAGAGTTGCCGCCGATGCCTTTTGGAATCCTCCAAAGAGAAAATACACGTCATATCCCTGATTGCTCGCCGCCCGGATCTGCCCAGCAGCGATTGGTCGAATTCTTCAAAAAAGATTTGCCGCCGATGCCTCTAGGAATCCCCCAAAGAGGAATTATACGTCTTTAACCTGATTGGTCGCCACCCGGACCTGCCCAGCAGCGATTGGCTGAAAGATTTGAAAGACATCCTGCCGCCACCAGCGGCAAAGTCTTGCAACCTGAACTCATACGTCCCCTCTCTGATTGGCTCACTCGACATCCCAAACAGCCAATCAGAGTTAAACCTACCATCCCCATGCCCATGTTTGGATGACATCCCCTCACTGACTTTTTCCTATGACAGCGTAACTGTACACAGCCATGTACGGCACGTTTCTGATTGGTCGCCCCCATACCATCCAGCAGCGAGCGGCCAAACAGCTTCAAGAGGCCCATCTTCATTCAAAATCCACTGCGGCAACCCTGCACAGCGTCACCAGGTTTACCCAATGCGCAGTGTAGGTGATATACCTGCCCTGACCATGCTTTGCAGACCAGGTATCAGTGGTCAGATGGACCCTTGCCCCAACACTGTGTGCCAGACATGCCATTACTTCCTGTTGCACAATCGAGTACCGGTTGGGGATTGCCTTTTGTGCAAAGAAATTTTGGCCAGGTACCTTCCACTGCGGAGTCCCAATAGCTAAAAAATTTTTTAGCAATTTAAAAAAAAATATTTATAAGTTTTAAAAACATTTTTAAATACATTTTTTAAAAGCTGGCCGGCTATAAGTTCAGACAAGCCAGCTGTCAGAAGCCGGGCTAGGGACTGACCTTGTGACGTTGGCATCTTACGCTCAAACATGTCCTTGATAGACGTAGACGTAGAGTAGACGCTGTAGGCCTGACACACACACTTGCAGACAACTAACTGCTATTCAATCATTTACAGTCAAAATTGTATTTTTTTTGTTAAATTTACAAAACTGTCACACCACATATGATTTGCACTAGTGTGACAATGAGCCCAGCAGGCCCAAAAACTCCCAAGTGTGAAGTGAACTGACTGATTTTATTTCACAGCCAAAAAAAATGATTTTTTTTTCAAATTTACACTACGGTCACACCACATATGATTTGCACTAGTGTGACAATGAGCCCAGCAGGCTCAAAAACTCCCAAGTGTGAAGTGGACTGACTGATTTTTATTTCACAGCCAAAAAAATGTTTTTTTTTTTTCAAATTTACACTTCGGTCACACCACATATGATTTGCAATAGTGTGACAATGAGCCGAGCAGGCCAAAACTCCCAAGTGTGAAGTGAACTGACTGATTTTATTTCACAGCCAAAAAAGTTTTGTTTTTTTTCAAATTTACACTATGGTCGGTCACCCCAAAGATGATTTGCACTAGTGTGACAATGAGCCCTAAGGGCCAAAAGACTCCCAAGTGTGAAGTGAAGTGACTGATTTTATTTCACAGCCAAAAAATTTTTTTTTTTTTTTTTTTTGCACAAGTGTCACACCAAATGTGATATTCACTAGGGTGACACAATTTGCCCTGCAGGCCAAGAAAAACTGGCAACTGTGACGTGAACGAACAGTGACGACTGATTTTATTTAACAGCCAAAAAAGGTATTTTTTTTTATTTGCACAACTGTCACACCAAATATGATTTGCACTAGTGTGAGAATGAGCAAAAAAGCTTGCCAGCGTAGTTCCCCTTTTAAGCAGTGGTCCCCAACCAGGGTGCCTCCAGCTGTTGCAAAACACACGGACTGATATATTTCAGCCCTTTGAATACTGTAGTAGTTAGTTGCTTTAACCCCTTAAGGACAATGGACGTACTCCTACGCCCCCGTTTCCGAGTCCTTAAGGACCGAGGACGTAGGAGTACGTCCTGTCCTTTCCCGGCCCCCCGCCGCTAGCCGGAGGGGAGCCGGTGCCCGATGCCTGCTGAAATCATTCAGCAGGCATCCCGGCATATCGCCCAGGGGGGTCATTATGCCCCCCCATGTCGGCGATGGCCGCATATTGCTGGACAATTCAGTCCAGCGATCTGCGGCGATTCCGGGTCAATCGGGTCTCCAGTGACCCGGTGACCCCGAATTACTGGCTGATCGGGGCCGTCAGAGACGGCCCCGAACAGCCAGAGCCTGCAGGGGTGAGGTGGCACTGGTGCCACCTCACGATCGCCCTGATTCGTCGGCCGGATTACCGGCCGACCAATCAGGGCGCCTGCTGCGGGTGTCACTCCCGCACCCGCTCCGCCCCTCTTCCGGAGGACGTGAGCGGGTGCGGGACGTGCACCCCTGGTGCTTGGGACCCCGATCCCCAGCGTTAATGTTGGGATCGGGGCCCCAGGAGCGACGACGGCGGCGGCGGGACTGACCTGTGCGGCGATCAAGCAGCAGCAGGAGGTGAGTGACAGCCTCCTGCTGTTGCTTAGCAACAGCTCCCAGCATGCAAAAAGGGCATGCTGGGAGCTGTAGTTATGCAACAGGAGGAGGCAGACCACCACAACTCCCAGCATGCACTTATGGGCATGCTGGGACTTATGGTTTTGCAACAGCTGGAGGCACATTCTTTCTATGGAAAAGTGTACCTTCAGCTGTTGTGTAACTACAACTCCCAGCTTGCACAAACAGCTTAAGTGCATGCTGGGAGTTGTAGTTGTGCATCTGCTGGTTGCATAACTACAACTCCCAGCATGCCCGTTGGCTGTCGGTGACTGCTGAGAGTTGTAGTTTTGCAACAGCTGAAGGCACACTGAGTTAAGTAGCAAACCAGTGTGTCTCCAGCTGGTGCATAACTACAATCCCCAGCATCCCCAGCCAAAGTAGTATGCCTCCTGCTGTTGCATAACTACAACACCCAGCATGCCCTTCCGCTGTCCGTACATGCTGGGGGTTGTAGCTTTTGCTACAGCTGAAGGCACACTGGTTGCAAAACACTGAGTTTGTTGCCAAACTCGGTGTTTCACAACCTGTGTGTCTCCAGCTGTTGCAAAACTACAACTCCCAGCATGCACTGATAGACCGTACATGCTGGGAGTTGTAGTTTTGCAACAGCTGGATGTCCCCCTCCCAATGTGAATGTACAGGGTGCACTCACATGGGCGGAGGATTACAGTAAGTATCCGGCTGCAAGTTTGAGCTGCAGCAAATTTTCTGTCGCAGCTCAAACTGCCAGCGAGAAACTACTGTGAACCCCCCGCCCATGTGACTGTACCCTAAAAACACTACACTACACTAACACACAATAAAATAAAAAGTAAAAAAACACTACATATACACATACCCCTACAATAAAAATGAAAAACGTCTGGTACGCCACCGTTTCCAAAACGGAGCCTCCAGCTGTTGCAAAACTACAACTCCCAGCATGCACTTATAGACCCTACATGCTGGGAGTTGTAGTTTTGCAACAGCTGGATGTTCCCCCCAATGTGAATGTACAGGGTACACTCACATGGGCGGAGGATTACAGTAAGTATCCGGCTGCAAGTTTGAGCTGAGGCAAATTTTCTGCCGCTGCTCAAACTGCCAGCGAGAAACTACTGTGAACCCCCCGCCCGTGCGACTGTACCCTAAAAACACTACACTACACTAACACAAAATAAAATAAAAAGTAAAAAACACTACATATACACATACCCCTACACAGCCCCCCTCCCCAATAAAAATTAAAAACATCTGGTACGCCACTGTTTCCAAAACAGAGCCTCCAGCTGTTGCAAAACAACTACTCCCAGTATTACCAGACAGCCACTGACTGTCCAGGCATGCTGGGACTTTTACAACAGCTGGAGGCACCCTATTTGGGAATCACTGGCGTAGAATACCCCTATGTCCACCCCTATGCAAGTCCCTAATTCAGGCCTCAAATGCGCATGGCGCTCTCACTTTGGAGCCCTGTCGTATTTCAAGGCAACAGTTTAGGGTCACATATGGGGTATTGCCGTACTCGGGAGAAATTGTGTTACAAATTATGGGGGGGTATTTTCTGCTATTACCCTTTTTAAAAATCAAAAATTTTTGGGAAACCAACATTTTAGGTAAAATTATTTTTTATTTTTTACATATGCAAAAGTTGTGAATCACCTGTGGGGTATTAAGGTTCACATTACCCCTTGTTACGTTCCACGAGGGGTTTAGTTTCCAAAATGGTATGCCATGTGTTTTTTTTTTGCTGTCCTGGCACCATAGGGGCTTCCTAAATGCGGCATGCCCCCAGAGCAAAATTTGCTTTCAAAAAGCCAAATGTGACTCCTCCTCTTCTGAGACCTGTAGTGCGCCAGCAGAGCACTTCTCACCCCCATATGGGGTATTTTCTGAATCGAGAGAAATTGGGCTTCAAATTTTGGGGGGTATTTTTTGCTATTACCCTTTTTAAAAATGTAAAAATTTTGGGAAACCAAGCATTTTAGGTAAAAAAAAAAATTTTTTGAACATATGCAAAAGTCGTCAAACACCTGTAGGGTATTAAGGTTCACTTTACCCCTTTTTAGGTTCCCTGAGGGGTCTGGTTTCCAAAATGGTATGCCATGTGGTTTTATTTTTGCGGTTCTAGCACCATAGGGGCTTCCTAAATGCGGCATGCCCCCAGAGCAAAATTTGCTTTTAAAAAGCCAAATGTGACTCCTTCTCTCCTGAGACCTGTAGTGCGCCAGCAGAGCACTTTACACCCCCATATGGGGTGTTTTCTGAATCGGGAGAAATTGGGCTTCAAATTTTGGGGGGGTATTTTCTGCTATTATCCTTTTTAAAAATGTAACATTTTTGGGAAACCAAGCATTTTAGGTAAAACATTTTTTTTTTTTTTTTACATATGCAAAAGACGTGAATCACCTGTGGGGTATTAAGGTTCACTTTACCCCTTGTTACGTTCCCTGAGGGGTCTAGTTTCCAAAATGGTATGCCATGTGTTTTTTTTTGCTGTCCTGGCACCATAGGGGCTTCCTAAAGGTGACATGCCCCCCAAAAACCATTTGACGCTCCTTTCCTTCTGAGCCCTCTACTGCGCCCGCCGAACAATTAACATAGTCATATGAGGTATGTGCTTACTCGAGAGAAATTGGGTTTCAAATACAAGTAAAAATTTTCTCCTTTTTACCCCTTGCAAAAATTCAATAATTGGGTCTACAAGAACATGCGAGTGTAAAAAATGAAGATTGTGAATTTTCTCCTTCACTTTTCTGCTATTCCTGTGAAACACCTAAAGGGTTAATAGACTTATTGAATGTCATTTTGAATACTTTGGGGGGTGTAGTTTTTATAATGGGGTCATTTATGGGGTATTTCTAATATGAAGACCCTTCAAATCCACTTCAAACCTGAACTGGTCCATGAAAAATAGCGAGTTTGAAAATTTTGTGAAAAATTTCCAAATTGCTGCTGAACTTTGAAGCCCTCTGGTGTCTTCCAAAAGTAAAAACTCATAAATTTTATGATGCAAACATAAAGTAGACATATTGTATATGTGAACCCAAAAATGTTTTATTTTGAATATCCATTTTCCTTACAAGCAGAGAGCTTCAAAGTTAGAAAAATGCAAAATTTTCATTTTTTTCATCAAATTTTGGGATTTTTCACCAAGAAAGGATGCAAGTTATCATAAAATTTTACCACTAAGTTAAAGTAGAATATGTCACGAAAAAACAATCTCGGAATCAGAATGATAACTAAAAGCATTCCAGAGTTATTAATGTTTAAAGTGACAGTGGTCAGAATTGCAAAAAAACGCTCTGGTCCTTAAGGTGTAAAATGGCCTGGTCCTTAAGGGGTTAAATAAAAAAAGCTTGCCAGCGGAGTTCCCCTTTTAAGCAGTGGTCCCCAACAAGGGTGCCTCCAGCTGTTGCAAAACACATGGACTGATATATTTCAGCCCTTTGAATAGTGTAGTAGTTAGTTGCTTTAAAGAAAAAAAAGCTTGCCAGCAGAGTTACCCTTTTAAGCAGTGGTCCCCAACCAGGGTGCCTCCAGCTGTTGCAAAACACACGGACTGATATATTTCAGCCCTTTGAATACTGTAGTAGTTAGTTGCTTTAAAGAAAAAAAGCTTGCCTGCGGAGTTCCCCTTTTAAGCAGTGGTCCCCAACCAGGGTGCCTCCAGCTGTTGCAAAACACACGGACTTATATATTTTAGCCCTTTGAATAGTGTAGTAGTTAGTTGCTTTAAAGAAAAAAAGCTTGCCAGCAGAGTTACCCTTTTAAGCAGTGGTCCCCAACCAGGGTGCCTCCAGCTGTTGCAAAACACACGGACTGATATATTTCAGCCCTTTGAATACTGTAGTAGTTAGTTGCTTTAAAGAAAAAAAGCTTGCCAGCAGAGTTCCCCTTTTAAGCAGTGGTCCCCAACCAGGGTGCCTCCAGCTGTTGCAAAACACACGGACTGATATATTTTAGCCCTTTGAATAGTGTGGTAGTTAGTTGCTTTAAAGAAAAAAAGCTTGCCAGCAGAGTTACCCTTTTAAGTAGTGGTCCCCAACCAGGGTGCCTCCAGCTGTTGCAAAACACACGGACTGATATCTTTCAGCCCTTTGAATACTGTAGTAGTTAGTTGCTTGAAGGAACTTAAGTTTGATTCTGGAGTACCCCTTTTAACCAGCGGTTCCCTCCCAACCAGGGTGCCTCCAGCTGTTGCAAGACACACGGACTGATATCTTTCAGCCCTAAAAAGGGCTTTTTTGGGTGCCGTCCTTAAAGCAGATGTTACACTAGTGCTTTAGGAGTAAACTGGACCCTGAATACACCACCTAGCAGCAACTTAGCTATCGCTTTTCCTATACAGCAGGAGCAGCTTCCCTGACCCTCCACTTCCTAAGCCTGCAGCATGCCGAATGAGGGTAAAATGGCAAGAGGTAGGTGGGTCTGGAAGGGAGGGACTGCTGCTGATTGGCCGTAATTAGTGTTGAGTGGCATAGGCCATATTCGAATTCGCGATATTTCACGAATATATGGACGAATATTCGTCATATATTCGCTAAATTCGCATATTCGTAATATTTGCGTTCTATTTTCGCATATGCGCAAATTCGCGTATGCGAAAATTAGCATATACAAAATGAGCATAAGCGAAAATTTGCAAATGCGAAAATTAGCATATGCAAATTTTCGCATATGCGAAAATTCGCGCACCAGTCTCACACAGTAGTATTACAGCCTTCTTTACACCACACAAGCTGAAAGCAGAGAGAAGTGATCACTGTGATGTGTACTGTGAAAAAAATAAATAAATAAAAAGAATATTCGTAATCACGAATATATAGTGCTATATTCGCAAATATTCGCGAATTCGCGAACATGCGATATTCGCAAATAAAATTCGCATTGGGAATATTCGCGAGCAACACTAGCCGTAATGTGTCTTCTGACTCACAAGGTCAAAGTTTACCGCAATGTTAAAGTATAGGGGGCGGATCGTCTTCACAAATGTTCGCCTGGCGAGGCGAACGCGAACATGCTAAATTCGCCGGGAACTGTTCACCGGCGAACAATTTGCTACATCTCTAATAAACAATTCCAAGGGAAAGGTAAAGGCAATATCCAGGAAAACGTGAGGACATGGACAAGTCAGAAGTCCAGAGGAAGTTGTGTAGTTCTTATGAATCTTACCACAGTGCTCTCTGGTGACACCTCTGTCCATGTAGGAAATTGTTCAGAGCAGGAGAGGTTTGCTATGGGGATTTGTTCCTAGTCTGGACAGTTCCTTACATGGACGGTGGTGTCAGCAGAGAGCACTGTGGTCAGACTGAAAATAAATAAAACATTTCCTCTAGAGCATACAGCAGCTGATAAGTACTGGAAGGACTTTTTAAACAGAAGTGATTTACAAATCCGTTTAACTTTCTGGCACAATTTGATTTGAAAACATTTGTTTTCCACCGGAGTACCCCTTTAAGGTAACAGCTCAGATTAATTATCTTCATGGGTGTTCACATAAGTATAAAGATATTTCTCAAGGACCAGATTGATCTGATATAGCTGACTGATGCTGACTGGAAATCTTCAAGGCCTTACCTATCTTTCCAGACAACAAAGACAAACTTTGCTTAGCGTTAACCTGTAAAATGATTATCACTAAGCCCCGTATTATTATATAAAGGGGTATGCCAGTGGAAAACAATTTTGTTAAAATCAATTGGTTCCAGAAAGTTAAACAGATTTTTATATTTCTTCTATTACATTTTTTTTAACCATTCCAGTACTTATCAGCTGCTGTATACTACAGAGAAAGTGGAGTTGTTCTTTTTAGTCTGACCACAGTGCTCTCTGCTGACACCTCTGTCTGTGTCAAGTCACCATAGCAAACCTTTCCTACTCTGGACAGTTTCTGACAGGGACAGAGGTGTCAGCAGAGAGCACTGTGGTTAGACTCAAAAAAACTACTCAACGTCTTCTGTAGTATACAGCAACTTAAAAAAATTTTATGGATTAAGATTTTTTTTTATAGAAGTACCAGTAATTTACAAATTTAACTTTTTGGCTGATGTGAAAAAAGAATGAACTAGTACTGAAAAAAAATAAAAAATAAATAAATATATATATATATATATATATATATATATATATATATATATATCCATATTGCCGTATTTTTCGCCCTATAGGACGCACCGGCGTATAAGACGCACCCAATTTTTAGGGGCAAAATCTAAAAAAATAAAGATTTTGAACCCAATAGTGGTCTTCAACCTGCGGACCTCCAGATGTTGCAAAACTACAACTCCCAGCATGCCCGGACAGCCGTTGCCTGTCCGGGCATGCTGGGAGTTGTAGTTTTGCAACATCTGGAGGTCCGCAGATTGAAGACCACTGCTGGAGGAGGTAATACTCACGTATCCCCGGCGCTCCGGACCCGTCACCACTGCCCTGGATGTCGCTCCATCGCTGTCGCCGTGTCCCTGTCGCTCTGGAACGTCTCTGCTGCCGGCCGGGTACCCTCGCTCTCCATCGCCGCCATCACGTCGTTACGCACGCCGACGCACGTACGCGACGACGTGATGACGAGGAAGGAGAGCGCCGGCATACAGGGGATCCCTGAATGGAGAAGACACCGAGGAGGCAGGTAAGGTCCCCCCCGGTGTCCTGTAAGCACTAACCCGGCTATTCAGTCGGGCTGTTCGGGACCGCCGCGGTGAGATCGCGTCGGTCCTGAACAGCCCGACTGAACAGCCGGGTTAGTGTCACTTTCGCTTCAGACGCGGCGGTCAGCTTTCGGTGATCGGTGATGTCCTGTATTAGCCACGGGTCCCGGCCGTTGATGGCCACAGGGACCGCCGCAATAGGGGTGTATTCGCCGTATAAGACGCACCGACTTTTCCCCCCCAGTTTTGGGAAAGAAAAAGTGCGTCTTATACGGCGAAAAATACGGTACCTCTTCTTGGTCCAGCGTTGTCTTTGCTCGCTGCCACAGAGTTTCCTGGAAAAAACTAAACAGAATAGGGGCCAGATTTTGACACTCAATGCCCATGGAGGCGATTGTTCACCATAATCTGGGTCCCCTTCTAATTTTTGCCTAGGCTCATGGCACTTGTAAAAATACAGTAAGCCAACACTATATAACCCGTGTAGTGCATACCAAAAAAAAATCCTGGTTCAGTTGACCTGCCCAGGGAATCTACTAACAGTAAGCCAGAGATGCATACAAGAGCCCTTGTTTGATTTATATAGTTTACATAGTTGACATATACACTGGTAGTGTAGGACATCACAGAAACTACGGTGACCAGCGCTTTAAAAGGATTACCGATCATGTATTGTGCACAGTTAAATGTAAACTGTGTAGCACTATGTACTGTAGCCACCACTCAACATCTTTGGCACTGGCTACAACTGTCTGTGTGCCTAACGTTTGTATGATGCCACTACATCTTGCTCTAAGGATCTAGAATACGAAAGATTGTCATCTTTTAGTCTTTGCATCACCTGCAGGAGCCAGGCAAATATGTAAAAAACAGGTCTTCATCCAACACTGCTTTGCTGAACGCCCTTTATACTTTTTCTGTAGCTTTCAAGGAAAAAACTTTTTTTTTAAATCAACTGGCTCCAGAAAGTTAAACAGATTTATAAATTACTTCTATAAAAAAAATCTTAATCCTTCCAATAATTATCAGCTACTGAAGTTGAGTGGTTCTTATCTGTCTGTCTCTGCTGACATCTCTGCATGTCTCAGGAAATGCACAGAGCAGAAGAGGTTTGCTATGGGAATTTGCTTCTACTCTGGACAGTTCCTGAGACAGGTGTCATCAGAGAGCACTTAGACAGAAAAGAACAACTCAACTTCAGCAGCACATAAGTACTGAAAGGATTAAGATTTTTTAATAGAAGTAATTTACAAATCTGTTTAACGTTCTGGAGCCAGTTGATATATATAAAACATTTTTTCCTTTAAATTACTTCACCAAACATTCCTTGAAACCCTTGTCTAGAAATAGCTAAGGTTTTGGAGAACTCGCCCTACCAGCACACTGAGCTATCCTAATGAGAGTTAACACTGCTTTGCTGAGCGCCCTTTATACTTTTTCTGTAGCTTTCAAGGTTGGTATTGATGTTAGGCTTTATGTATATATTAATCACTCTTCAAGTTTTTTACAAAGGAAATTGAAAATTTAAGCCAGAAGCTTGGCAAAATAACAGGTTACCTTTTTAGAGGTTTTGCCAGTCTGTAAAAACAAGGTCCTTTGTATATCAGTGTTAATGTTTTAAGACATTGATCTAAAAGGTTTTGGTTATGTTAGTCCCAATGTTCGTAGATGGTCCATTAAGGAGTTGTAGAAGAATAATGATTTACATTAATCACATAAAGGTAGAGAAGTACTTTATTTAGGAATCCAGAATTTTTTTCGAGCGGCCAATTTAAAGGGGGTACTCCACTGCCCCAGTGTTCAGAACATTTTCTTCCAAACGCTGGGTGCGGGCTGCGGAGGTTGTGACATCACGGACCCCTCCCATAAACTTACATTGAGGGGCGTGGCGTGACATTGTGATGGGCGTGGCCATGATGTCACGACCCCCCACAGCCTGCAGCCAGCATTCGGAAAAAAATGGGGGCAGTGGAGTACCCTTTTAACCCCTTAAGGACTCAGCCCATTTGGGCCTTAAGGACTCTTTTATTTTAACGTTTTCGTTTTTTCCTCTTCGCCTTCTAAAAGTCATAACTCTTTTATATTTTCATCCACAGACTAGTATGGGGGCTTGTTTTTTTGCGTGAACAGTTGTCCTTTGTAATGACATCACTCATTTTACAATAAAATGTATGGCACAACCAAAAAAATACTATTTGTGGGGGCAAATTGATGAAAAAAAAAAGCAATATTGCAAATTTTGAAAGGTTTTGTTTTCATGGCATTCACTTTACGGTAAAATAGACATGTATTTTTTTATTTTGTGGGTCAATACAATTAAAATGATACCCATGATTACATACTTTTCTATTATTGTACCGCTTAAAAAAAATTGCTAACTTTTTAACCAAATTAGTGCATTTAAAATCCCTCTAATTTGCTGACCTATAACTTTTTCATTTTTTCGTATAAGCAGCGGTATGAGGGCTTGTTTTTTGCGCCGTGGTCTGTACTTTTTTTTGATACCACATTTGCATATATAAAACTTTTAATACATTTTTTATAAATTTTTTGGGGAATAAAATATTGTAAAAAAGCAGCAATTTTTGACATTCTTATTTTTTACGTTCACACCGTTCATCGTACAGGATAATTAACATTATATTTTAATAGTTTGAATATTTACGCATGCGGCGATACCAAATATGTTTATAAAAAAAAATGTTTTTACACTTTTTGGGGGTAAATGGGAAAAAGGGACAATTTACTATTTTATTGGGTGAGGGGATTTTCCACCTTTTCTTTACTTTTATTTTCAACTTTTTTAACTTTTTATTTTTACACGTTAATAGTCCCCATAGGACATAGCACTGATCAGTATTATTGGCTATCTCCTGCTCTGGTCTGCTCAATCTCAGACCAGAGCAGAAGATGCCGGGAGACGGATGGAGGCATGTGAGGGGACCTCCAGCCGCCATTACAGATGACCGAATAGCTGTGGCAGCGCTGCAAGCGATCCGATCATGCATTTTTCTGACTGCACTCCTGCAGATGCCGTGATCTGTATTGATCACGGCATCTGAGGGGTTAATGGCAGGCATCCTTATGATCGTGGATGTTGGCCATTACCAGTGGGTTCCTGGCTGATATCAACAGCCGGGAACTGCCACGCATGACCCGAGCATCGATCCGATGCTCACGGTCATGTACAGGATGTAAATGTACGTCCTGGTGCGTTAAGTACCACCACACCAGGACTTACATTTACGTTCTGCGACGTTAAGGGGTTAAGTAGAAGAATGGCACACATTTTTTATTTCTGTGGTTAATTTCTGCACCAACCATTTAAGGTGAAGCTGGGCGTTGGTATCACCGGGACAGTGGATATTGGAGTGAGACAGTAATCTGGAGCGTGAAATGACTCTATAAGAGGAGATTTGTGCATTCACGTAGCCCCTATGGGACATGTCAGAAACTGTCACAGCATGAGACAGGGCAAGAGTGAGGGATGTCTGAAGTCTACAGCGAGACAGGGAAGCTGCATGCATGGCACAGTATTGGAAAGCAGCTGTATACGCCACCCGCCAGCAGCCTCCAACCTCCAACCTTACATAAAATAGTAAAAGGAGATGGCTTGTCCTATAACATACAAAGAAAAGTTATAAAGAAATAATACAAATATACCTAAAAAATATATATTTTTCTGTATTCATTGTAAAATCATTTAAAGAGGTACTCCAGTGGTCCAGTGTTCTGAACATTTTGTTCAGAATGATCGGAGCTGGAGGCTGTGATGGTAATACCATGACCACGCCCCCTTGTGATGTCACACCACGCCCCCTCCATTCATGTCTGTGGGAGAGTGCATGTTGGATGATACGCCCCTCCCATAGACATGAATGGAGGGGCATGGTGTGACATCACAAGAGGGCTTGGTTGTGACATCACGACCAGTGCCACATGAAAGCTGCGTTTTATTTAGAACACCGGGTGCGGTGGGAGATTGGGGAATAGATGACTAGCAGTGGGGCACTCCTTTAAATAACAAATTACTTAGCAGCATCTAATATATGTGGCTTAGTAGAGTCCAGGCAGTCGGGTGAACAGAGTATGGCAAGAACTACAGAATTCATCATCGGCACTGGAGACCCAATATTTAATGTTTCATAAACCACATTGATGTCTGTGTTCTTGGATATGACAGTCATATAGTACATGATGTTAATGTTTCTTTGAGAAATGAATGATTTGAGCTCATTAAAACTTGATTTTGAACCAGACTCTAGATAACTAACAGAAATGACAGATTTTTTAAATTTACTGTTATAAACAGTAATAATCATAACTAAATAAAAAAAAACATCTTGTTTATTATCTCTAGTGGGATTATATGATTTTAGGCCACATTTAAATGAACCTTTTTGTTGTGTTTCTTCTCTTTTAATTCTACTTAACCGTGGGTGCAAAGGGGCAATTCCAATGCAGGAAATATTTCCTCCATATAGTGACCATATAGGGATAGATATCAGCTCTACACAGGATCAGGTGACTCGCAGGTGACGTCTTCTAATTGGAGTCGTTCACTTTCCTTTTTCTTCTCCATCCAGCCCAGACCACCATGACCATTTCTTCCAGTTGCAACTCTTCTTTACAGAACCTGCTAAACAAACATTTTAGTCTCTGCACTTTTCCAGCTCCTATAGCGCTCCAAACAGTAATAATAGAGTGGGTAGATAATCAGGTTGGGGAAGAACAGGTCTTCATCCCCCTCCCATTAGGTAGTTAGGTTGCTCTAGTAGGTAGACACCACATAATTGGGACATGTAGTATTCCCATTATGTGGTGCCCCGAGTAGGTATGAATGCAAGAAAGAAGGAAAATAAGTACAACACTGGAAACATTCCCCATGTAGCACAGACTCAGTTATTAGGCTGTGGGGCGATTTAGTAAGCCAGTGTGG
This sequence comes from Hyla sarda, assembly GCF_029499605.1. Taxonomy (NCBI): domain Eukaryota; kingdom Metazoa; phylum Chordata; class Amphibia; order Anura; family Hylidae; genus Hyla; species Hyla sarda. The sequence goes on from NC_079194.1 coordinate 197,354,307, forward strand.
TGCTCACATTAAAAGCAGCAAGGGTCCAAAAAATAAATCACAGAATAGGAAATGGAACACACAACATGGCAGTAGACAAATCTTCACTCTTTATTCTTAACAATATATTAAAACTCACAGGGAGGACATGAAGGTCAGTGGGATGGAATAAAGACAGGGAAGCAGACGTGCACCGGGACAACAATGTTGGGCACTTTCTCAAGCCCGAGGCATCAAACATTGTTGCCCCTGATGGCTACTTACAGCAGGATGATGCACCATGTAACGAAGCTCACATAATCTCAAACTGGTTTTAGTTAAACATAACAATGAGTTCCCTGTACTCCAATGCCCTCCACGGTCACCAGATCTCAATCCAATAGAGCACCTTTGGATGTGATGGAACAGGAGATACACATTATGGATGTGCAGCTTAAAAATCTGAAGCAACTGCAGATTTTAGTCCGTGGCCGGGATTACGGTATGAACGATGTCATTCTACTGCTTCATTTCCTACAACATGTGTTGGAAACGATGGCTGGACAGGGCACTGGAGACGTGGTGCCTACATCTCACGGCTACATGAGCCCTGTGGGGGCTGAAGAGGAGGAAGAGGGGGAGGGAGACACAGGAAAGCTTTTGCAAAATGGGTGGTTTTATAGTCATTTGACATGAGAGGAGGAGCAGGATGTGGAGATACAGGGTGATGAGGAAGACGAGACAAAGGACCCAGACACACCGTGGCAGCATGCAGTGAAGATGGAGGCAGGTAGTCCCTCCAAGTCACTTGCACAAATGGCACGATGCATGCTGACTTGCTTGAGTAGTGACCGCCGAATTGTCACCATTCAGCAGCGGGATGACTTCTGTCTCTCCACCCTATTCGACCCTCGCTACCGGCACAAAATGGAGGCCTTTTTTATACCCACTGAGAGGGAGAACAAACTGACTTACAACAGAGACTTCCTACATAGTCAGTTGGCTGATGCCTATCTGCGCCATCATCCATCCTCTTGCAGGTCTGACTCGGGGGACCCTCTGCACTCACCTTCCACTGCCATGGCTGCTGGGAAGGGGTGGAATGGCAGGAGCAGTACCAGCTCCATCAGCAGCAGCCTGAGTCTACAATCGCTGATGAGTAACTTTCTTCACCCGCATAGTGAAGCAACTCATCAGCAGCAGGTAGACCTGGAGCAGGACCTGAACCAGCAGTTGGTGGCATACCTTGACATGACCATGCCAACACACTTTAAAGAACCGCTGGACTTATGGGCAGCCAAACTTGATTTGTGGCTGCAAATAGCAGAGCTTGCCCTGGAAAAGCTGTCCTGCCTGGCCAGTTGTGTGCCATCAGAGCGGGTGTTTAGTGCGGCGGGGGCCATAGTAACCCCAAGGAGAACTCGTCTGTCCATGAAAAATGTGGAGAGACTGACCTTTTCAAGATGAATCAAGCATGGATCAGCCAGGATTTCCACCAACCAATGCCTGATGCATCAGAGTAGATTGACCATGGTACCACACCAACACTTCACAAATATGGATAGTGCAAAAAATATGTAAGGTGCTGCTCCCCAGTAACAGACCACATCAGACCACAACTAAGTATTGAGGATATGCATTAGCTAAAACTTAACCTTTCTTAGGATAAAAAATATGGACCCCAAATTTTTTTTTATATCTAAGAAAAGGAAAGGTGAGCAAAAAAAACCAAGTGCCACCTACACCACCAAGTATTAATGTGATGCAAAGACCTCTAAAAGGTGGAAGGGAACAATGTATGGTCCATTGTAACAAGTAGGGGTAAAAGCTTCCCCTGTAAGGCCCTACTTTCGCACTATTAATTCCCTTCTTGACAAGTGTTACTCACCCTAAAAAGGTTGGCCCCACACAGGAACCTCTCCCTATTTCCACCTAAAAACACTGCCATTTCACAGGGTTTTTAGTTGGAAATAGGGAGGGCCTTACAAGGGAAGTTTTTACCCCCCACCGGTTACATGCATTGTTCCCTTCCACCTTTTAGAGGTCTTTGCTTCAAATTAATACTTGGTGGTGCAGGTGGCACATGGTGTTTTTTGCACAACTTTCCTCTTGTTAACCACTTAGGGACTCAGGGCGTACAGGTAGGCCCTGGTGCCCTGGAACTTAAGGCTGATATCTAAACCCCCCATGTCGGCGACCGGCGATTTGCAGCGATTCCGGGTCAATCGGGTCTCTGGTTACCCTGGAAAAAGGGTGAATGGGGCTGTCTGAGACAGCCCCATTCACCCTTACCCAGCAAGAGTGAGGTGGCACGGGTGCCACCTCATGGTCACTGCCCTGCTGGGCGGTGATTGGGGCGGCGATCGGGGCAGGCGGAGGTCCCTTACCTGTCCGAAGGTCGGCGGGGGTCCCCTCAGGAGCAGCATTGGCGGTCCCGGCGGCAGGAGCGGTGGCAGCAGCGGAGTAATTTTGCAACCGCTGGAGGTTTGCCCCCCCCTGCCCCCAATGTGAATGTACAGGGTACATTCACACGGAAGGGTGTTTACAGCGAGTTTTCTGCGGCAAGTTTGAGATGCGGCAAATTCTCCACGGCAGCTCAAACTCCCAGCGAGAAACTCCCTGTTAACCTCTGCCCATGTGAATGTACCCTAAAAACACTACAATACACTACACAAAATAAAAAGTAAAACCCTACATATACACATACCCCTTACACAGTCCCCACCCCATAAAAAAACAAACAAAAAAAAAAAAACGTCTTGTAAGGCACTGTTTCCAAAACAGAGCATCCAGCTGTTGAAAGACAACAACTCCCAGTATTGCCGGACAGCCACTGACTGTCAAGGCATGCTGGGAGTTTTGCAACAGCTGGAGGCACCCTGTTTGGGAAGCACTGCTGAAGGGTATTTTGGTGGCGGATGCTAATCCCCAAAATAGGCTTCAAATGCGCATAGCGCTCTCGCACTTTGGAGCCCTGACGTATTTCAAGGCAACAGTTTAGTGTCACATATGGGGTATTTCCATACTCGGCAAAGATTACATTAAAAATTTTGGGGGGCTTTTCCTCCTTTTACCCCTTATGAAAAGGTAAAGTTGGGGTCTACAACAGCATGTTAGTGTAAACATATATTTTTTTTACACTAACTTGCTGGTGTTGCCCCATACTTTTAATTTTCACAAGCGGTAAAAGGAAAAAAAGACTCAGAAAACTTGTAAAGCAATTTCTCCTGAGTACGGAACTATCCCATGTGTGGGTGTAAAGTGATCTGCGCGCGCACAACATGGCTCAGAAGTGAGAGCGCACCATGTACATTTGAGGTCTAAATTGGTGATTTGCACAGGGGTGGCTGATTTTACAGCAGTTCTGACATAAACACAAAACAATAAATACCCACATGTGACCCCATTTGTGAAACGACACCCCTCACGGAAACAAGGGGTATAGTGAGCTTTAATACCCCACAGGTGTTTGACGAATTTTCGTTAAAGTTGGATGTGAAAATGAAAAAAAAAATTTCACTAAAATGCTGGGGTCTCCCTACATTATTAATTTTCACAAGGGAGAATAGGAAAAAAAAGCCCCCCAAAATTGTAGCCCCATAGAACATACCTCATATCTGGATGTAAAGTGTCTGAAATTGAAGTCCATGTGTGTTTACAAAGCCCCCATAGTGCCAGAACAATGGACCCCCCACATGTGACCCCATTTTGGAAACTACACCCCTCATGTAATGTAATAAGGGGTGCAGTGAGCATTTACATCCCACAGGTGTCTGACAGATTTATGGAACAGTGGTCCGTGAATCTGTCAAACACCAGTGAGGTGTAAATGCTCTCTGCACCGCTTATTAAATTCTGTGAGGGGTGTAGTTTCCAAAATGGGGTCACATGTGGGGGGGTCCACTGTTCTGGCACCACGGGGGCTTTGTTAACGCACATGGTCCCGGACTTCCTTTCCAACTAAATTCCCTCTCCAAAAGCTCAATGGCACTCCTTCTCTTCTGAGCATTGTAGTTCGCCCGCAGAGCCCTTTACATCCACATATGGGGTATTTCCATACTCAGAAGAAATGGGGTTACAAAGTTTGGGAGGCCTTTTCTCCTATTACCCCTTGTGCAAATGAAAAAATTGGGGTAACGTCAGCATTTTACTGAAAAAAATCAAATTTTTAATTTTCACATCCGACTTTAGCAGAAATGTGTCAAACATCTGTGGGGTGTTAAGGCTCACTGTATCCCTTGTTACGTTCCTTGAGGGGTGTAGTTTCCAAAATAGTATGCCATGTGTTTTTTCGCTGTTCTGGCACCATAGGGGCTTTCTTTTAATACGACATGCCCCCCGAAAACCATTTCAGCAAAATTTGCTTTCCAAAAGCCAAATGTGACTCCTTCTCTTCTGAGCATTGTAGTGCAATTGACGTCCACACATGGAGTTAAACATTTTGAGGGGCATTTTCTCCTTTTACCCTTTAAAAAATGTTACATTTTGAGGAAAACCAGCATTTTTGTGAAAAAAAAAGTAATTTACACATCCAACTTTAACAAAAAGTCATCAAACACCTGTGGGGTTGTTACGCCGAGCGCTCCGGTTCCCTGCTCCTCCCCGGAGTGCTCGCGGCGTTCCCCTCTCTGCAGAGCCCCGGTCAGACGCGCTGACCGGGAGCTCTGCACTGACACTGCCAGCGGGGATGCGATTCGCATAGTGGGACGCGCCCACTCGCGAATCGCATCCCAAGCTACTCAACTGTCCCGGTCCCCGGCTGTCACATCCTGACGCGCGCGGCTCCGCTCCTTAGGGCGCGCGCATCAGCTCTCTAAGATTTAAAGGGCCAGTGCACCAATGATTGGTGCCTGGCCCAAATCAGTCTAATTAGCTTCCACCTGCTCCAGGCCTATATTACCTCACTTCCCCTTCCCTGTATTGCCGGATCTTATTGCCCTTGTGTTTGCCATACCTGTGTTCCAGACCTCTTGTTATCACCATTGACTGCGAACCTTGCCTCCTGCCCTGACCTTCTGCTATGTCTGACCTCGCCTCTGTCTAGTCCTTCTGTCCTACGCCTTCTGAGCAGTCAGCGAGGTTGAGCCGTTGCCGGTGGATACGACCTGGTTGCTACCGCCGCAGCAAGACCATCCCGCTTTGCGGCGGGCTCTTGTGAATACCAGTAGCAACCTAGAGCCGGTCCACCGGTACGGTCCACGCCAATCCCTCGCTGACACAGAGGATCCACATCCAGCCTGCCGAATCCTAACAGTAGATCCGGCCATGGATCCTGCTGAGGTCCCGCTGCCAGTTGTCGCTGACCTTACCACGGTGGTCGCCCAGTAGTCTCATCAGATAGAGCAACTAGGACAACAGTTTGCCCAACAAGGACAGCAGCTGTCGCAGTTGACCGCCATGCTACAGCAACTTCTGCCACAGCTACAGCAGCAACACTCTCCTCCGCCCGCTCCTGCACCTCCTCCGCAGCGAGTGGCCGCTCCTAACCTCCGCTTGTCCCTGCCGGACAAATTTGATGGGGACTCTAAACTCTGCCGTGGTTTCCTGTCTTAATGTTCCCTACATTTGGAGATGTTTTTGGACCAATTCCCCACAGAACGGTCTAAGGTGGCTTTCGTGGTTAGTCTCCTGTCTGGGAAGGCCTTGTCATGGGCCACACAGCTCTGGGACCGCAACGATCCTGTCACTGCCACTGTTCAGTCCTTCTTCGCTGAGGTTCGTAGTGTCTTCAAGGAACCAGCCCTCGCCTCTTCTGCCCAAACAGCCTTGCTGAACCTGGTCCAAGGAAATTCTTCTGTAGGCGAATACGCCATCCAATTTCGTAGCCTTGCCTCTGAATTATCTTGGAACAACGAGGCCCTCTGCGCGACCTTTAAAAAAGGCCTATCCAGTAACATCAAGGATGTGCTGGCCGCACGAGAAATTCCTGCACACCTGCATGAACTTATCCATTTGGCCATCCGTATTGACATGCGTTTTTCTGAAAGACACCAGGAGCTCCGCCAGGAAAAGGACCTTGATCCCTGGGCACCTCTCTCCCAGTATCCTTTGCAATCTACCCCTGTGCCTCCTGTTGAGGAGGCTATGCAAGTGGATCGGTCTCGCATGACCCATGAAGAGAGGACTCGCCGCAGTGATAAAAATTTATGTCTGTACTGCGCTAGTACCGAACATTTCCTAGTGGATTGCCCTATTCGTCCTCCACGTCTGGGAAACGCACGCACACACCCAGCTCACGTGGGAGTGGCGTCTCTTGGTATGAAGTCTGCTTCTCCACGTCTCACTGTGCCCGTGCGGATTTCTCCTTCTGCCAACTCCTCCTTCTCAGCTGTGGCCTTCTTGGCCCAAATCAGTCTAATTAGCTTCCACCTGCTCCAGGCCTATATTACCTCACTTCCCCTTCCCTGTATTGCCGGATCTTGTTGCACTTGTGCCTAGAAAAAGCGTTTACTGTGTTTGCCATACCTGTGTTCCAGACCTCTTGCTATCACCATTGACTACGAACCTTGCCGCCTGCCCTGACCTTCTGCTACGTCTGACCTCGCCTTTGTCTTGTCCTTCTGTCCTACGCCTTCTCAGCAGTCAGCGAGGTTGAGCCGTTGCCGGTGGATACGACCTGGTTGCTACCGCCGCAGCAAGACCATCCCGCTTTGCGGCGGGCTCTGGTGAATACCAGTAGCAACCTAGAACCGGTCCACCGGTACGGTCCACGCCAATCCCTTGCTGACACAGAGGATCCACATCCAGCCTGCCGAATCCTAACAGGGGTGTTAAGGCTCATTGTACCCCTTGTTACGTTCCTTGAGGGGTGTAGTTTTCAAAATAGTATGCCATGCTGTTCTTTTTTTGCTGTTCTGGCACCATAGGGGATTTCTAAATGTGACAGGCCCCCCAAAAACCATATCAGAAAAACTCTCCAAAATCCCATTGTTGCTCCTTCCCTTTTGAGCCCTCTACTGTGCCCGTCGAACACTTTACATACACATATGAGGTATTTTCTTACTCAAGAGAAATTGGGTTACAAATTTTGGGGGTCTTTTTCTCCTTTTACTTCTTTTTTAAAAACTTTTTTTACCCCAAATTTCAAAAACTGGGTCTGCAAGAAAATGCGAGTGTAAAAAAGGAAGATTTTGAATTTTCTCCTTCACTTTGCTGCTATTCCTGTGAAACACCTAAAGGGTTAACACACTTTCTGAATGTCATTTTGAATACTTTGAGGGGTGCGGTTTTTACAATGGGGTCATTTATGGGGAATTTCTAATATGAAGGTCCTTCAAATCCACATCAAAACTGAATTGGTCCTTGAAAAATTCCGATTTAGAAAATTTTTTGAAAAATTTAAAAATTACTGCTGAACTTTGAAGCCCTCTGATGTCTTCCAATAGTAAAAACATGTCAACTTTATGATGCAAAGTAGACATATGGTATATATGAATCAATATATAATGTATTTGTTATGTCTATTTTCCTCATAAGCAGAGAGTTTTAAAGTTAAAAAGATGCAACATTTTCCAATTTTTCATCAAATTTTGGAATTTTTCACCAAGAAATAATACAAGTATTGACAAAAATGTACCATTGACATAAAGTAGAATATGTCCCGAAAAAACATTCTTGGAGTCAGAATGAAAAGTAAAAACGTCCCAGAGTTATTAATGCTTAAATTGACAGTGGTCAGATGTGTAAAAAATGCCTGGGTCCTTAAGGTGAAAATGGGCTGGGTCCTTTAGGTGTTAAATAAAATAAAAATGTGGGTACATATATTTTATCCGAAGAATATTATCAGAAATTAAGTTTTACATAATGCATATCCTCAATACTTACTTGTGCACACTAACAGTTTTACAAAAGAGACCATTTTCTTCAGCCTACCTGCCTCAGCTATTCTGATCCTGCCACCCGCCTGATGCCACACATCTGATGCCAAGTTCTCCTTCATTCACCCAAATTCGTCACCGGGTACTGGTATTGCCACCCACCTCCCCACTCTGTCACCTGGTCACTTTCAGGACTCCTGATGCTGCTGATGCCACCTCCAGGCTGTGTCAATTTGCCACCATATGTTCTCCTCATGCTGATGCCACCTCCACTGCTGTGTCATTCAGCCACTATATGGTCTCCTCATGCTGCTGCTGCCTCCAGGCTGTGTCATTCAGTCGCTATATGCTCTCCTCAGGATGCCGCCACCTCCACGCTGTGTCATTCAGCCACTATATGGTCTCCTCATACTGCCGCCACCTCCACGCTGTGTCATTCAGCCACTATATGGTCTCATCATGCTGCCGCCAACTCTACGCTGTGTCATTCAGTCACTATATGGTCTCCTCATGCCGCACCCACTTCCACACTGTGTCATTCAGCCACTATATGGCCTCCTCATGCTGCCACCACCTCCGGTCTGTGTCATTTAATCACTATATGGTCTCCTCAGGCTGCCGCACCCTCCACACTGTGTCATTTAGCCACTATATGGTCTCCTCATACTGCTGCCACCTCCAGGCTGTGTCATTCTGACACTATGGTAACACTATGGTGGGATAGGCGGGGAAAGCTTGTCAGCAAGGCAGGGGTGGGACATTCACGACGTGATGATACTGCCACACGTTCTCCACCTGTTCCAGGCCCTGATACCGCCGCATTGAGTGGAGGAGGAGGGGCAAGGCACATACGGCACCAAGTCCAGGAAGCCCTGCCCTTCCCCTTCTGCAGTGTATCAGGTCTGCCTGCCAGAGTGACCCACTCATCCACCTGTTCGGCCACCCGTCTGCCCAACCGCCCGCCCGTCTGCCCGGCCGCTGGCCTGTCCATCTCTCTCAGTGTGACCTGCTTCCGTTCCCTCCGGCCAGTTGACACTGTTATGCCGCCAGGTAAGATTAAAACAATACGCATAATACACGTATCACACTGCGGCGTGCAGTGATGTTTATTTACGGCGTGACTATGAAGTTAGCGCAGGAGCTCCTGCGCTCACTTCACAGTAGTTTTGCAAACTGACATCCTCTGACCTCAGGTGCCAGTGTTTTCCAACCATGGTGCCTTCAGCTGTTGTAAAACTACAACTCTCAGCATGCATGAACAGTCAAAGAATGTTTGGGCATGCTGGGAGTTGTAGTTTTGCAAGAGCTAGAGGCTCCATGGTTGGACTTATAGAAACGTATATATAACTTATAGAAAAAAATGTCTTAACTTATAGAAAAAAAAATTCACACACAAAGGCACACACAATTTCACCACAAAATCTATGCCGAAACCAGAAAGAAAATTTGTAGGGCTAAATAAAAAAATAAAAAAACAAACGAACATTTTGCATCATTTTGTACCTTTTGGGGGCTTCTGATTCTACACAGAGCACTTCTTGGTAAAAATGACACCTTATCTTTATTCTGTAGGTCCATATGATTTAAATGATACCCAACTTAGATTTATTTTGTTTTACTACAGTTAAAAAATTATAACGTTATGCACAAAAATTAGTACGTTTAAAAATGTCCTCCTCTGACCCTTATAAATTTAAAATTTTTCGTATACAGGGATGTATCAGGGCTAATTTTTTTTGCACCATGGTCTGTAGTTTTTATCGGTATCATGCTTGTTTTCATGGGAATTTTTGATCGGTTTTTAGACATTTTTTTAGGGTATACAAATTTACCAAAAATACACAATTTTTTCCTTTTTTTTTACGTATTCGCCATTGACCGTAAAGTTTAAGTAACATTCAATTTTTATGGTTCGGACATTTACGCACGCCGCGATAACACATATGTTTCTTTTTATTATGTTTAAATATTTTTATATGGAATTTGGGAAAAGGGGGGTGATTGAAACTTTTAATAAGGAAATGGTTAATGGGTGTTTTTTTTTTTTTTTTACTTTTTTTGTTTACACTTTATCAGTCCCTTAGGGGACTTTTAGGAGGAATCATTAGATTCCTCATACAGATCAATGTTATTCCATAGAACTCTATTGATCTGTGTGCTCTGTGCTCGAGTGATAAAGCCAGGTCCAGCCAGGCTCTATCAATCACAGAGACACGGACCACACAAAAGGAGAGGTAAGCCCTCCGGCTACCTCAGCAGTGGATCGCCCCCCGCGATTGCGCTGCAAGGGGGGAGGGGGAGGCGATCCACCCTAATGGAGCACCAGGGACAGTTTAAAAGTCCCTTTAGATGTCACTGCTTTGACATCAGCAATCTAAAGGGTTAATAGTCAGCCACGGCGATCACCGTATGTCAGCTATTGATGGCAGCCCTTAGCTACAATAATCAGTATGGGGTATGGCACGGGATTGAGTCGGGAGCTTGCACCATACAGACTTAAAGGCACAAGGACGTGTATATATAGGTGTGTCCTTTACCAGTAAAAAAGAAATGGGGGGTGGGGGGTCCAAGGATAATTTTTCGCACTTATGACCTGTGGTTTCTAGCTACTCCCCTGACAGTAGGTCTTCTGCAGAATCAGAGTTCTTTATTTGTATTGCAGGTATTTTTTTTATATGTAAAAACAGCCTTGACGGCCATATTGGGGGCACACACTTTCTTCCAGTACTGCCCACTTATGATAATAAAATGACTCTGCTGACATTGTCCAAATTTATACATAAAAGTTGAGAAGTCAACTACTAAAATAATTTGACTGTTCTATTGGTCATTCTAAAAATTACAATATGTCAAAATGTTTGATCATAAAAATACAAAAATGTAAAAAAAAAAAAAAAAAACTGATGTAAATAATATATAATTTTCTAGTGACACTATCCCCTGAAGACCTACATTTGCAGGCTTATTGTCATGATATATATTTTTTTTTAAATCCAGTTAGATCAGAGAAACAAGAAAGAACGATTCATGTGTAGAAACCTCATCTGTAGAAAGTCAGTGACTGTAAAACTCATCAGGAATAATTATTAAACAGTTGAACTCATTAACCATCTATTGATGTTAGACAAGATGGTCAGAGAGTAAAACGTGACCTTCACAAACAACAGGGACCTTATAAACATAAAATAGTCTTAAGTATTGAAGACTCAGCATTTTCTTACCCTTTGGTTTTATTTTTACATTTTGGGACTACTTTTTTATTTGATGGAGTAGAGAAAGCCCTGGCCTTGAACTAGTGTGGCCATCTCTCTCATAAGTCTGCTCTTCAATATCTTCTATTTCCTAACAATACCGAGTTATCTATCGGACTTCCGCTCATCCTGATTCTAATTCGGCTCATCTTGTTTTCAAATCATGCGGTGTCATGTGAAATGTTTGACAAAATAAAATGGGAAAAATATTAATCATACAAGAAAACAATATACAACTGTTAGAGCTTATCTGTGGCCTGATACAATGTTCCCGGACTGGGGATGAATCATTACAACACATGATTGTTTGTATTGCATTTTAAAACTTAACCAGAAAAAAACAGCACATGCCTCAGTTTGTTTTTCTTGTTAAAAATGAAGGATAAGATATGAAGGATAAGATACTCACTGACCTGTAGTTTAGTGCACAATTTAGGAATTCTAACACATGTAAAGCACAACAAAGTAAAGGGCAAATAAAATAAAAGCTGGCCTTACCAATAGTGAGCAACTCTAGGCCAAGGATCACAGAACATGTAGATTTTTCCAATTCAAAAAAATACAAAGTAAATGAAAAAATAGCACACACTAGGGGAGATTTATCAAAACCGGTACATTGGAAAAGTTGACCAGTTGCCCATAGCAACCAATCAGATTGCATCTTTGCTTCTGCAAAATTTTCCTCGGAAAAATGTAAGAAGCAATCTGATTGGTTTCTATGCGCAGCCAATTATTATTTTTCCATCCACAGACTCATATAAGGGCTTGTTTTTTGCATGACCAATTGTCCTAGAGGGATTATTGATGCAGCCTTGGATAAAGCCAAAAAACTTGATAGGGGTGATTTGCTCATCAGTAAAAGTCAAAGGCGAAAAGAATATGATAGAAAGAAGAGATTCATATTCACTTTTAAGAATACACCTCTAGATCATGTTGAAATTCCATACGTAAACATTGATTTATGATCGAGAACGATCCAGATCTCAGTGCTGTCGCTCTCCATAAGCCAATTGTAACTTTTAAAAGAACAGGTACGATAGGTGACTACATTAAAAAGAAGAAAAAGAACTTAGTCCAGAAGAAGTCTACTAATTGGTTACATGGCACTTTTCCTCTAGGAAATTTTCCCTGCAAAAGCTGTTCATTTTGTCAGCATAATCTAGGCAGATATAATTTCCGAGTAGGGGGATATGAGGTCCAAGTAAATCAATGAATTACATGTAGGAGTACCCACATAGTCTACTGTATCTGCTGTCCATGCGGAAGATTCTATGTGGGAAAAACAAGAAGACCTCTCTTCAGCCTAATACACCAAGAACACTTTTATTCCCTTAGGACAGAGAAAGGAGCAACACATGTAATTTCCCATTTAAAGGAAAGTCATAGCAGTAGCCCTGCTGAATTAAAATGTATGGGTATTGAAAGGAGAGAGAAGACAGCACAGAGGAGTACTATCAGACAGGAGAGAGCACAGAGGAGTACTGTAAGACAGGAGAGAGCACAGATGAGTACTATCAGACAGAGGAGAGCACAGAAGAGTCCTATCAGACAGGGGAGAGCACATAGGAATCCTATCAGACAGGAGAGACCACAGAGGAGTGATATTAGACAGGAGAGAGCACAGAGGAATCCTATAAGACAGGAGAGAGCACAGAAGAGTACTATCAGACAGGAGAGAGCCCAGAGGAGTGCTATCAGACAGGACAGAGCACAGAGGAGTACTATCAGACAGAAGAGAGCACAGAGGAGTCCTTTCAGACAGGAGAGAGCACAGAGGAGTACTATCAGACAGAAGAGAGCACAAAGGAGTACTATCATACTGAAGAGAGCACAGATGAGTACTATCAGACAGAGGAGAGCACAGAAGAGTCCTATCAGACAGGGGAGAGCACATAGGAATCCTATCAGACAGGAGAGAGCACAGAGGAGTGCTATCAGAAAGGAGAGAGCACAGAGAAGTACTATCAGACAGGAGAGAGCACAGAGGAGTACTATCAGACAGGAGAGAGCACAGAAGTACTAGCCCACCCTCACTTACTAGACTTTGTCCATGCCTGGGCTTCAGTTTGGAGAAATCCATGACTTTACAAGCGATGATTTCTATAAAAAAGCAAATAACATTTTCTTATGAAGTATATTAGAAAGGTTAATGTTTTGTCAAGATGTACAATATATAATTTTTTTTTTTTACATTTGACTGTGCCCATTTAAATACTGGACATCAAGGGTGCTTGTTCCCTGGTCTACATTCTGTGGTCTAAGAGGAGGAGCTGTAAAAGTTTGAAGGGTATGTTAATGTACAGATATTCAAAATGGATTTGATGTGTATTCTAAGTATTCTAAGCATCTTTTCAGTCTCCTGTTCTTTACTGACAATATAATAATTCTTATAACATTAATCTGAATTTCCCACATTTGAAAATCAATGGGACACATTTAAAGTGATGATTTTTGGTGGACTTTAATGTAAAGCTCCCATCTGAATCCAGGATTAATCGGTGTCAAAAACTCTTTGTGTATATAGCCATAATTTTTTAAAGTCACCATAAAACATGGGCAGAAGCCAAGAACATAGGTTTGAATCTCGAAATTGTCATTCTATAATTGTTTACTATAGAAAGTCCCCATATCCTAGCACACAAAACTCCCATAGTCTATATAGGAAATCAACCACTTCCTGCATATATCTTGACAGGGGTGAGAACATGATGATGGGTCAGCAAGAGATTTTTGACATCCGGGTTTTCAGGGTCAAATGCACAGTTTTATTTTTAACTTAGATGCAATAAAGTCATGGAAAGATAGCTGGATCCAAAAAATATTTCTGTACAACAAATTTTAAATTTGCTACACGAATAGTATAACATTGCTAACTGAAAAGGGTAGTCTTACCTTTTAACTAACAATAGAAGCTGTTTACATCTGTAAAGTTTCTGGACATTCTAATAAACATGAATATATTTCTCAATATGCAATTTGAAAAAAATATTTTTAAGATTATTGGGCGCTGGGGTAATGAAAATTTACTGTAGACCTCTTGATATAAACTTGATGTCACTGTGCTGCAATGGCTGGGATAATAGATAACTTTAATTCTATGTGCTTAGCCTCTTAGGTGTAATGGGTAATAGTAACTAGATGGTAAGACAGAGGAGGGGGCTACCAGTGCCAGAGGTGAAGATAAGTAGGATAATACTGAGAGGCACAATATAGTGCCGTACATAAGTATTGCAGAATATTATGCACATGATAAAGGTAGGTAGTAAAGTGCCTTAGTGGTACAAAAAGAAAAGCCAAAAAAGTTCTTCTCTCTAACCCAATTTATGAAAAACTTTGCAGTTGCTGCTAGAATTGGCTGTGACATCAAGGGGTTAATAGTAAAATTAATTGTGGTCACAATTTTAGTGTCCCATTTGTTGCTTCTCATGACACTTCATGTGCCACTGCATCCGTCACACACCCCTGAGGCTGACCTTAGCACCTAAACCCCAATGTAAATCTGTTACAGCTGCTTTCATTCAGGAGAGGAGAGCATCAAAGCCCATGGGCAACTAGAATCCTTGCACCCCCTACAGACACTCTCCTGTAGTTGCCAGTGACTGCTGGTCCTTAGCTGCCTCCAAGGCAAATCTTCATTTCAATGACACATTACTCATCCAACCTGGGTGCAGATAATCTCATTCATACCCCCATCCAAGGCTGAAGGTTTCTGACCTCCATAACAACTCAAAGTCTATATTGTGAAAAACTAGAGTATAGATAAAGGATTCTAAGAAAAATGTCTATTTGCAAAGGAGTTATCAGAATATTTATATCCTTGTGAAAAGCAAATGAATCACAGTCTGATAGTGAGGAGGAAGGTTTTGGTTTTTGAGTGAACATTTTGCTTCAGAAATGAAGAGCTGCAAAGAGATCATCTTATTTCAACACTCTTTTGCTATATACAATATTCGGCATATTAGGGCTTAAGAATGTCATAGCAAAGGGTTTTAGTTCCGGAACCCCTTCTGTAAGCCATAGCAAAGAGCCCTAACATGTACCAGCTTTCACAGAACCAGCCCACGGAAGTGTTACATGGGCAGCCTACATTTAAAGGGAACGCTTTTTACACATTTTAAGCTTGTAGACTGCAACAACTACTTAAATGGGTAATCCACCCCTAGACATCTTATCCCCTATCCAAAGGATAGGGGATAAGATGTCTGATCACGGGGGTCCCACCGCTGGGGACTCCCGCAATATAGCATGCAGCACCCACCTGTAACTGCTTCCGGCAGTGCTGGAGGTTCTGGCTCCCGGCCACGGGAACGGAAGATTGTGACGTCACGACTCTGCCCCTGGGTGACGTCACGCCCCGCCCCCTCGATGCAAGTCTATGGGAGGGGGCGTACAGGTGGGTGAGGCTTGCTATATTTTTTCCTTATTGAACTTGAAGAGTCATAGGAGTGGTGTGATCTACTGAAGAGTCATGTGAACCAGTCCTAAGACAAAAGTGCCTATAATTATATAGAGTAAGCTGTGATGGGTACAAGGAAATTTTCTCTGCATTGACACAAAAAAGTTTCCTAATAGACCAATAAAAAATGACCAGCAGTTCAGTTCCCAGATGGTAACATTTTTCTTGTATTTAGCAGAATAGTTCATATGATATTTTTCATAAAACCACTTACCTATGATCTATAAGCAAGTCAGGATAAACATCATGGGGAATATTCCCCCAGTATACATGGAATGTACCTTTATTCTTACCAACAGCTGAACCCCAAATCATGGAACAGTATATGCCCCACTCAGTTCTTTGAAATGCCTTCAAACATGCACAGGACACACTTTTTGAGTCTTGAGTATTTGCTACTGTAATTATTTGTTTGTATAGCCAATAGGTAACTCCAGCACTGCTACTCCATGGCAGAAGTTAAGATCATGTATTGTGGCAACTAAGTATCATGTGGTTTTTGATGTCGCGTACTTTCTTTAGTTTTGACAAAAAAAATTTATACAGCACAGTGGAGTTTCAATGGGGGCAAGGCACTCCCCCTCATTAGCAAATTTGACAATATGTTATTGGGAAGAAGGAACCATTTTCACTGTCAACAATGTTTTTTCGGAGCATGTGCAGTGGTATGGAAGATTCATAGATTATCACCTTCTCATCTGGAGGGGTGATATGTCCAAACCACTGTTCATAGATTACTTAAATTCCAACACATTTAATTCGAAATGTACCTCTAATGTGGATTTAGTTACAGTTAGCTCCCTAGACCTAAAACTAACAGGTATACCTGGGCAAAATATCCAGACGGCAACCTTTAGAAAACCAATTGCAGGAAATACAGTGCTACGGGAAGACAGCAATCACCCCCACAGACCATTAGTGCCATACCTGTTGGAGAATTAACAAGGCTTAAGCGTAATTGCACTTCACAATCCACTTACTTAGATGAGGCACAATCCCTAGAGGACCGACTGTCCAAAAAAGGTTACAGTCGAGGAGAGATGAATCAAGCTAGGGGGATTGTGAACTGCAAAAATCGTCAGGATTTATTGACACCCAAAGAGAATAGGTTAAAAAATCCCTTCAGAAAGTGTCCTAATAAACCAGTTCTGGCCATTACATACAGTCCAAAATTTAAAACCATTCTCAACATAGTGTATAAACATATATAAGCATGAAGGTAGAGTACACTAGGCACTGCTTAGCCTTTTCTAGTGAAAGTCTATGCGATGAGGGTATCAATATCTGGCCGCTACTTTTAGAGTGTGAAGCACCCAAAATAAAGCTGCCAAGCAACCATTTGAGTGGTGAGTGCATCTTTTCGCAATTCTTCACCATATTTGATAGTGTATAAACACCTACATCTACTCAAAGAAGATGACAAACTATTTAACATCCTAGCACAGGGATTTGCTATAGTACCAAAAAGAGCTATCACACTCAGGGATAGGCTATCACCGAGTCTTGTAGTCTCAGAGACACAGTGTGTGAACACGTGGCTAACAAATGCCAGCTTCTACAGGTGTGGAGCCACGAGATGCAAAGCTTGTGGAGTGGTGAAGATTTGCAAAGAATTCACGGATGCTGCAAACAACCAGGTACACTAGATAAAACAATACATGAATTGTAATTCTATGAATGTTGTGTACATGATTGAATGCATAGCCTGCAATTTGAAATATTTAGCTTGTACATCATGCAAGCTAAAAACAAGGATAAGGGAACATCTTAATGATGCCACTAAACCAGATGAAAATAGAAATAAATCAGGGGCATCATCACATTTCTCTGAAGAACACGGTGGCTGTATCAATAATTTTAGAATGTATGCAATTGAAAAAGTCCAGATGGCAATACGTGGAGGTGATCTGCATCGTAAAATGTTAAGTCGAGAAGCATACTGGTAGTTTACACTCCAGACAAGAGCCCCTAATGGGTTAAATAAAAGAAAGGAACTTATGTTTCACGATTAAATGTATATGAATTATTATGTTTCGATATACATCTTGATAATATCCAATAGCTTTTGGAAGAAACATATCATTATATAGTATGTACAGGAACAACGGTGTGCACACCTGCATATTAATATGAAATAAACACTTAGTCAGTGTGTACATGAAAAATGAATAATAATATGCAAATCGGCACACCAAAGCTTCACCGTTGATTGAATCATGCAGCAGTTCTTTGAACCTGTTATGTGTTTAAAATGTTATATGTATTTTATATTCACAAATATTGACTCCTCTCTCTGGGTCACGTACTTAGAGGAGGAGGTTTGCACAGGTGTTGTGGTGATCAAGAACGTGCATGCGCTCGAAACGCGTCCATTAGGAGTGTGTTACCAGCTAGGTGGTGTGATGTGTGTTTATCCTGCAACTTTTAATTGTTTGGAATAAAGCATTGGAATTTTAAAGAAATTGCTGGATCATCCATTCTTTTCTACTGTTATGTAAAAAGCTGGGCCAGGCTTGTATATGTGCAAGACCAAAGGGAGGTGAGCCGAAGATTTATTTGCATTTTCATGGCAACTAAGTATACATCAGTTTCGTAGTGCCAGCCCGGCCTCACACATTGCAACTTGTAAAGTCAAAAATAGTAATGGAGCACTCACCCACTGTTCCATTTAGTCCTTTATGCCACTAAAGTATATATTATAAAATACAACAAGACATGTGCAGGGGAGAAGATCACATACATGAGGCAGGGGAAAACCACAGATGGAGGGCTACATTTGTTTCACGCTAAGTTAATGCTTCATCTAGCCCAAATAGCACTTCATTGAGCTGGGTGAAGCGTTGATCTAGCATGAAACAATTGTAACCCTCCATCTGTGTTTTCCCCGGCCTCATATATGTGATCTGCTCCCCTGCACCAGTCTTGTTGTATTTTATATGACATAAATTGTTGGAATAAAGGACAATATGGAACAGTGGATGAGTGCTCCATTACTCTTTTCCACTTTACAAATTATTTGTTTGTAGCCATACTGGATATTCACCTTGTATTCTACAGAAACATAAGTGGGAGCTTCTGGGCCCCAAAATTGTATTTCCAAACTGTAGTGTGTGATTTATAATACTGAACTCTTAGACTCCAGGGGCAACTGTAACTGTTGCTCCTCTAAAGGTCTCCTGTAAGGGGGTAGATATATAGAAGTGCAGCGTTAGCAGTTGCAAATGGGTCATGTGTCTCTAGTGGCAAGATAAGAAGGAACCAGTTATACATTATTATAAATGGCAGATGACTGGTAGGAGCGGTTGTGAGCTGTGTACAAATATTCTGAGAAGGTTTTTATTGACTTTTTCTAAATATCCATGCATACACAGCTTAAGCTGCTCTTATAGCAGAGCCAAGTGGTGCTGTATAGAAATGAATGGGCACAGCCTTCAGCCTGTTCATTTTAGTGATTGGTAGAGATTCCAGCACTCTCAAACTCACAATCACATCTTATCATATCAGGTTCAAGTAAGTATATTATGGTACCTACAAACATAAAATGAATAAGGGGCTTATCCTTTTGGAAGAATTTTACTGGATCTTCTTCATTGAGATAGTATACTCCAATAAAACAGGACATAAAGTCAGAATTTTTGCTATAATGCAAATATAGGATACCTTATGTCCTGGATTCCAGCATAGAATCTAAGCTTACCAGGAGAAGTGTGAAAATCCACCAGTACAGATTTCACGCACTTATATAGATATATTATTCCATTAACTGCTTGAAATTTACAGCTAGCAAACCGCTTGCGCAACCACTGTCTCCCAACACATGTAGATGTTTTTCTCTAAGCTGGAAACAGATGGACAATAACTCATGTTGTGTTGAGATTTGTTGAGTGTGATTTATACTGCGGCATAAGTAACAATTGATAGATACGACAGGCAGTTTACTCATTGTCAGAATGCTATCTTGCTCTCTTAAATAACGGCTACAGGTCTCATAAAAGTTATAATCTTATAAGAAAGCATAACATAAAACCAAGCTGGCAGCTCTCCAGGCGTGGGCTAATTGTTTCACAAGTATACATTCCAAAATCTCCCTCCTGACTGGGAGGCTCCAGTACAGTGAGAGTGACTTGCAGCATAGTGCAGGGATTTACACTGTATTCCTTTATTCTACCTTAAAAAAAATAAAAATAAAAAAAAATAAAAAAATAAAAAAAAATATATATATATATATGTGGGAAGCCTATCAGGCTGAATTTGTGGGAGGGGCTTTGGCTATTTAACATCCATCGGCCCCTCCCTCTGGGCGTATGCTGGGTTGGCGAAATTGCGGGGGTTCTTTCGTTGCGTACGCTGGGTCAGGTGTGTGGTGGTGCAGGTAAGTGCCGGGTGACCGGCAGGTTTCTTTTACTGGGGCCCTGGTCTGTTGCTATTGCTCCCCTCGTTTGGCGGGCAGGCTCCGGCACCCAGCGTGTTATGTAGGCGGCGGTCCGTCGGTGCAGCGCATGCCCGGGCTGGCCGCAGTGAACACGGCCTCTGGATCCAGCGGCAGCTGGCGGCATGGCAGGCGCGGGGAGACGCGACCCACGTGGGTCTCCCTGTGCCGACGTCTCACGTGCAACACGGGGCTCTGAACGGGCGGAGTCACAGCATGCCAGTGAGCCGGCGGTATAGCTCCACCGATGGCCAGCAGGTGGCGCCGAAAAAAAAAAAAAAAAATGTGTGTGTGTGAGGAAATGTTAGGCTTACAGAGTGTATTGGTACCATGCAGTAATAGGGGCTGGCTCATGGTGCACCGGTGTCAGGCCACAGTTCCTGACACATGCACTGTCGCAGACAAGGGGCAGCTTGTAAAGTTAATAATACGATAATCCATATTACTGTGGCTTCGGTTTAGGGGGGGGGGGGTGGTCATGCATATCGGGGTACCGGGTCAGAAGCTTGGGGTAGTCAAGTAATTAGTGGGGTTGGGGTAGTTTCAGGCACAGGGGGGGGGGTAAGGGGGGGTCAGCATGTATGGGTCAGAGGTGGTAGGTGGCGCGTAAACCATATGGTTAGTACACTGTTAGTTTCTCTTGCAGTTTAGGTGGGCTGTATCCAGTTAGGTGGTCGTTACGTTCCTGGTCATTGCAAATTTGGCTACGGTCAGTACCAACCGTACGGCGGTTGTTCATGTTATTTATTCACGTTTCACGGTGGTCATCACTTTCGCTAGCAGACGCTAGTTCACGTCATTTCAGTCAAATGCTTAATACTCCTGTTACATTAGTTAATGTTACGCACTACCGCTGTTACACATAGGCCCTGAATCACTGTATATCTGACTCGACATGTCAGATAGGGTTCAAGGCGTCATTGCTACTGTCACGCATACAGAGCATTTCGTTTACACGGGTAGTGGTCACTGCGATCTTGACTCTTCTTCAAGGGTGATCACTTGCCCTCGGTGGTTGCTGACACGTCTTCAGAGCCATCGCTAGTTAGTTAGAAACGGTGCACACTGTAATCTTGACTCGCAGTCAGGAGGTGTTCACGGTTTAATTATTCATGACTATACGCGTCATGCACACGTTCTCGGTCAGACACACGGTCAGGCCTCGTTTCAAACTATTCAGGTGGTACTCTGGGTCGCACTGGCACTACGGTCAGCACTCTTGGGTTCGGCCACATTGCACGGGCAGTCTGCAGCTCTAAGCTAACGTTAAGTATGTATTCGGTTGTTTGCAGGGTTACAGTCGATTTGCTGTTCGTTCAGACGTCTTACTGTTGTGTTACAGTGGTGGTAAGGTCAGTCAGTACTCAGCAAGGGGGGGTACACGTTTCTCATATCTGGTGACTCACGATTACCGTTTTGTTTCCCCGGCACCCGTTACGGCCCGGACAGGTCATGTCTCACGTGTCAGACATAGAGGACCCGATGTCCATCCCTGATACACCAGCTAGAAGCTCCGTGCGAGGGACGCCCTCCTCTGCAGCTTACAGGGCTTGGACGATCCCCAAATTGATGGAGGAGTTGCGCAAGAGAGCAATTCCATTTCCAGCAACCGCCCGAAAAGCAGAGTTGTACAAACTCCTCATGGCGGATCAGGGGGCTGGCGACAGTCAGGAGGGGACCTCGAGCCAGTCCACCCTCTCTGAACTGCATGCAATGATGACTTCCATGTTGGGCAAGCTGGATTCTCTGGAGAGAAGGGGCATTCAGGGGCCTCCAGCTCCAGCAGCATTGCAGGCGCCAACGCCTACACAGATGTCTGCCCCTGTTCCGGTAGGCAACCCAGGTAGGCGCTCTGGGCCACCAAGGGTGTCACCAGTCCATTTTGTCCCAGCGGCCCTGAGAAAAGACATACTGGAAGGGAAGGACATCAATTTGGCGGCCCTGTTGCTATCTGCCTTCGACGTTGAGGACACTAGAACGGGAGTAAGGACACCAGGCTGAAACGGAAGCTAAATATCCATGAGTTTGTGATTGCCTTCAGCAAATACAGGTAGGTGATATGCTCAGCCAGGCCGGAGCGCAGAGAGGAGCTCGACCTGTATTTGCTGAGGGTTACTGAATACGCATACAAATACGGTGGTACCCATTTCTACGATTATCATAGAAGTTTCTCAGCCATGGCAGCGGTGGCCTTCAGCCAAGATGGGTACCTCACGGACTGGAGCATCGAAGATTCACAGATGTTCTGCAGCCACTTCGCAAATCTCAAATTCCCTGCATGTGCCGCCTGTCAATCAATCACGCATACTACGGCGTGGTGTGTAGGGCTGGCTCAACAGGGCGAGCAGGGCGCTACCAGACCGTCCACTTCCACGGACAGTTTCAGCAGGTCCGCACCTTCCGTGGATAAGTTGGGCCGTCCAGTACACTACCTCGGAGGCTCACAAATTTGTAACAACTATAACATGTCTTCGTGCAACTTCAGCAATTGCAGGTTATTACACGTCTGCTTCTACTGCTTCAGGGCACATCCGGGCTCTGCATGTAGGCAGAAAGGGCCAGCATGACTAGGCGGGGTACGTACCCCAGTCCTGGCCGCTCTGCTCGCGGATCACCCGAACCCAGATTGGGTCCAATGGTTGATCAATAGTTTTGATAGAGGCTTCCACGCCGGCATGGTCACACTGCCGCAGGCCACATTTGAATGCGACAATCTGCTGTCTGCCGTAAACGATCCCGCTGTTGTCACTGAATTAATAAATGCTGAGCTAATGAAAGGTTTTATGATTGGCCCCTTGTTAGTTTCTCCATTCAGGTCTTGGAGGGTCAGTCCGGTAGGGGTGGTAACAGGCAAGTTCAATGGGAAAAAGAGACTGATATTTGACTTGTCGGCTCCTCATGGGTCACTTGTCCCCAGTATCAACTCTCTCATTCCATCCGAGGAGTTTAGCATGCATTATTCTTCCATAGACCAGGCTATTCAGGTCATCTTGGAGCTCGGCCCAGGGACTTGGATGGCGAAGGCGGATATCACTGACGCCTTCAAGTTGCTGCCATTGCACAGGGACCAGTGGCAATGGTTTGGGCTCAAATGGCAAGGGGCATATTATTTTGCTTCCAAGTTGACTTTCGGATGCAAGAGCAGCCCGTGGCTGTTTGACCAACTGGCCCAGGCATTGCACTGGCTGCTGGTTAATGTCTCTGGATGCAGCCAGGTCATCCATTACTTGGATGACTTTCTTCTGCTCAGTCGCCCGAGGGAAGAGCCGGACCAGTTGGTCAGATTGCTGAAACTGTTCACTGATATTGGGGTGCCAGTGTCTCCCAAGAAAACGGTCGGTCCAACTAAGTGTCTCACCTTTCTGGGAGTAATCCTAGATTCAGTCGCAATGTAAGTCAGCTTGCCCACTGACAAACTCAACCGTATCAGAGACACTATCCACAAGTACACGGTCTCCCAGGTCACGACCAAGGGCGAGTTGCAGAGCTTGCTGGGAATGCTGGCATTTGCTATGCGAGCAATCCCGCAGGGCAGAGCGTTCGTATCCAGAATATTGTCTTTGCTGCATGGTGTCCCTCATCAACACAGTAGGGTTTGGTTAGATTGCCAAGCCCTGGCTGACCTGAACATGTGGGATAGGTTCATGGCACAATGGAATGGGACGGCTATGTTTGTCCCGCCAGCCTCCGAGTTGTCCCCCAAGATCTGCACCGATGCGTCATCTTCCATCGGTTATGGTGTAGTGTGGGGCAGCAGGTGGATGGCGGGCCAATGGTCCAAGCAGGTATTGGCTCTGGCAGGCTTCAGCAGCACTTCGGCACTTTTTGAGGTTTTCCCCATTGTAGCAGCTGCATTGACATGGGGCGACAAGTGGTCAGGGCAGACGGTGGAGTTTCAGTGTGACAATCAGGCGACAGTTGCCATAGTCAACAAGGGCAGTTCCGGGCATGCTACTGTCATGTCATTCATGCGCAGACTAGTCTGGGTGTCCTTACAACACAACTTCAATTTTGTAGCCAGACTCATACCGGGGGTAGACAACACGGCCGCAGATGCTCTGTCCAGGGCTAATTTCCATCTCTTTTCACAGGTGGCTCCGCAAGCAGACGCAGTAGGAACACAACCCCCTTGCCTGGCACAATTAATCTTGGACTGAATTATTACACACAGGTGGCCCGGGAGTTAATGTCGGACGCCTTAGCCCCCAATACCAGAAAGGCCTATCATGCAGCACACGACACCTTCAGGGCATATCTGTCGCAACATAGCATCCCCTTTTCTTACGACACCACTATCATTCTATCTTTCATCGGTTTCTGCCACTCTTCTCTGCACCTGTCTCATAGCACTATCAAATCTTACCTTTCGGGCATTCAGCATTTCATTTCTTTATCCCACCCAGACAAGCTATCTATCCTATCATCTCAGGCTGTCAAGGCTGCGCTCAGAGGGGTGGTGGCTCGTAGCGCCACAGCGCCAACTCTCAGGAAACCGATCAGCGGCGAGCTGTTCTGAGCCATGTCTGACGCATTAGCCAATAACCCGTTTGGCTTCGAGCGCAGTCTGATAATCAAATCTGCCATTTATCTAGCCTTCTATGGCTTCCTCCGGCCGGGTGAATTTTCATGTGTCAGGCGGGGAGCGACACATCCACAGAAGGCTCATTTAAGGTGGCAGGGTTCTTGGTTCGAAGTTTCACTGTCTGTCACAAAAACTTGTAGGTGGGGGGCGGTGGTTAAGTATTTTCCTTCAGGCAACAACTGGTGCCCGGTGGCGGTGTTGGCACAACTGGTTGAGTTCCTCCATGATAAGCCTCCGGAGTCGCCACTGTTGCCTTTCGGTGGGGGTGCTCTTACCACTTCTCTTTTCACATCGCATGTCCGCACGCTGCTTGGTAATTTAGGACACAACCCCAGAGAGTTCTCAGGTCACTCATTCCGCATAGGAGCAGCATCGGCGGCCTCCAGGCACAAAGTGCCTGTACATGTCATCCAGAAGTTGGGGAGGTGGCGGTCTGATGCATATACCACTTATGTCCCAGATCCCTCAAGGGAAATGGCAGAGGCATTTCAATTTTTGGCACTATAAATAAATGATACTTAATTACCCTAACTGGTGGTGTATTTTTGCCCTCTATAGGCGGACCCTCGACGCGGTTTTCAGGCACACCTCAACCGCTGTTCTATGTTATAAGTAGAGTTTTGTGTTAGGTCTTGGTAAACCTAGTTTCTTGCAGGTGGCCTTGGCAGGAGATAACAGGTAAGCCCATGCACGGTTCAAAGTCCTGACCACAAGTGGGAAGCCTATCAGGCTGAATTTGTGGGAGGGGCTTTGGCTATTTAACATCCATCGGCCCCTCCCTCTGGGCGTATGCTGGGTTGGCGAAACCCACCCTCCTCACCCTTTTCTTCATCACCATACATAAGGGAATGCCCTCTATAGGCGGACCCTCGACGCGGTTTTCAGGCACACCTCAACCGCTGTTCTATGTTATAAGTAGAGTTTTGTGTTAGGTCTTGGTAAATCTAGTTTCTTGCAGGTGGCCTTGGCAGGAGATAACAGGTAAGCCCATGCACGGTTCAAAGTCCTGACCACAAATATATATATATATATATATATATATATATATATATATATATATATATATATATATATTGCATATACTCTAGTATAAGCCGACTCGAATATAAGCCGAGGCCCCTAATTTCAACCCAAAATCCCAGGAAAAGTTATTGACTCGACTGTAAGCCTAGGGTGGGAAATACATCATCCCCCCATGTAATCATCCAGACCCCCGTCCTTAACACCCCCGTCATCATCACCCTGTCATCACCCCCCCTTCATCATCACCGCCTGTCATCATCCCCCCTTCATCATTACCCTGCCATCATCCCCCCCTTCATCATTACCCTGTCATCATCCCCCCCTTCATCATCACCGCCTGTCATCATCCCCCTGTCATTATCCCACCCCCCATTCATCATTACCGCCTGTCATCATCCCCCTGTCATCATCCCACCCCCCCCCCCTTCATCATCACCGCCTGTCAACCAGTGGTCTTCAACCTGCGGACCTCCAGATGTTTCAAAACTACAACTCCCAACATCCCTCTGCGCCGTTGTCAAGGCAACGTCACTAGTCCGGGGCCAGGCCCGGAGCGGAGAAGAGTGCCCCCCCCCGGTGAAGATTGACAGCCCGGAACGACTAACCCTTCCCACCGGATGGTCCCTGCAGCATAGATGGCCCGGACCACCTCACCCTTCCTTCCCACCGAGGGGAGGTGAGTAGAAAACTAAAGGGAGGGGGGGGGGGTCTGGATGATGATGAAGGCGACAGTGGTCTTCAACCTGCGGACCTCCAGATGTTTCAAAACTACCAAAACTACAACTCTCAGCATGCTGGGACTTGTAGTTTTGCAACATCTGGAGGTCCGCAGGTTGAAGACCACTGAGAAGGGATTGGCAGGCGGAGAGTTCAATCAAGTATAAGCCGAGGGGTGTGTTTTCAGCACGAAAAATCATGCTGAAAAACTCGGCTTATACTCGAGTATATACGGTAGGTATAATTTTATTCATTTATTTTTTCATTTCTTAAGAAGCAGCCCCACAACACATGTCTATGGGTTGTACACAGGGCTCAAGTCCTGCAGGAATGCATGGGAATGGAATTCCTGTGCTTTTTCCATAGCAGGAACACCGTTCCCATTAGCAGGAGTCCTGCAGGACCAGCCCTTCAGTGGAAATCTTGGGTGAGTTCCCACACTTTTTCTTCCTAGGACTTGACCCCTGGTTGTAAATCTAATGCAGCTCATCACCACTGAAGTGAATGAAGCTGAGCTAAGAGACAGGTGTGGTGCTGTTCTTGGATGAAAGCAGCCATATTTTTCTGATTATGCATCAGAGAGCTGCTGCAAAAGGTGGCTTGTTTTAGGGGATTCCTGAAATCCACTTTCTCCAGAAACAAAAGCTGATCACTAGGCACCCAGAACCTCTCCCTCCTCCATCCCACTACACATCTATCTTAATGCTAAAAGATCTACCTCATGCAAAGACATTTCCTAAAGTTGAAACATCTGTAATATATGGAAGGAGTCTTCAGCATCTCTTAAAATAGCAAAATCATTTTCTACACATGACATTAATGTATGTTTCTAAATAATAGTCACACAGTTACCAATAATACCAGTATACAGTACAAGACCCAAGATTTATCACCATACTGTTACTGAACAAAACATATATTAAGACCAATACCACCAATAATTGCTTTATACAAGGGCCAGATATTACTATCATACATATATTACTACTAGATTAATGAATAAATAATATTACCATACCGTTACAGTAACCATAAAGTGTTAGACAGTCTCTGATTGAATTTTCGTACTTCTGTGCCTGCCTTAAGACATAAAACAGTCACAAATGTTTCTTGTGTAAAGCCCAATCTGCACAAAATGTGCAACTTTTGTTTTAAACGTACTGGAGCGCATTGTTCTCCCCTCATAAGTGCATACCACATATGTACATCTAAGTGGTGTACCATTTTGTTCCTGTTAAAGTCTTAAGGGCCTAGATACTGTGAAAGGCCAGCCAAAAGTACACACTTGCTGGTGGCCCCACAC
The DNA here is from genome assembly GCF_029499605.1 of Hyla sarda. NCBI lineage: Eukaryota > Metazoa > Chordata > Amphibia > Anura > Hylidae > Hyla > Hyla sarda. The sequence goes on from NC_079194.1 coordinate 197,381,843, forward strand.
AGGAACCTCTCCCTTTTTTGACCTACAAACATTGCTATTTCACAGGGTTTTTAGGTGGAAATAGGGAAAGTTTCCTATGTTGGGCCGCCCTTTTTAGGGCGAGTAACACTTGCCATGAAGGGAAGTAATAATGCGAATGAAGGGCCTTATTGGGGAAGTTTTTACCCCCACCGGTTACAATGAACCATACATTGTTCCCTTCGACCTTTTAGAGGTCTTTGCATCACATCAATACTTGGTGGTGTAGGTGGCACATGGTGTTTTTTTGCACATAAAAGTTAAGTTTTACGTAATGCATATCCTCAATACTTTCTTGTTCTGTAAGGATTCCACCTTGGGGATAGCTCTGGGATCGTCCTGGATAGTGCCACAGGACACGTTTCCTCTCAATAAATCGGCAGACAACAGTTCATGATTCAAGCCTGGCACCTCGCCAGCTTTATTTATACAGGTTGCAGGAAAAAACAAACAAAACGCAGGAACAAAATAAAATCCTAGACCGTCTGGTCACTGACTACACATATCAGCATGCCCTGATAACTTGCTGGTGAGCTACCCTCCACGTACCTCCGGCAACCTGTTACTCACAGTTCATACCAGTACTTGGACCACTCTGGCTGTGTGTTTCCTCAACAGAGACCATGTCTCCCCTTTACAGTCAGCCTACTGTTTCCTAGGGAGAACTTAGATCACACTGAGTCATTTCCTTATAGACCTCCCCTCTCTGCTGACTCATTAACTAGGCCCCTGTTGAAGGTTTCTTCAGAGTGAGCCCAGGAAATTTGCTCAGACCACCGGGAAAGAGCACTTGTGTTTGAAATACAGAGTTCATCTGCCTTGCGTTCTTCTTGGACAACTTTTGTCCACCAGACACTGAAATCCTTGACTTTCTTCTTCCGCACTTTTACCAGCCACCAAGTCCACGTCTCCCGGTCAAATTTCGCCAATTGCTTGCCAGGGGTTCCACTCTGGTCACCCCTCTTCACCGCCAGGTTCTTTACCCTCTTGCGACTAAGTATGGAGAAGACAGATGCTTCCAACCTTTGTCTACTTCTGTCCTTGACTTGCCAGTCCAGGCTCTGCTTCAAAGAATCTGTCGGCCTCAGTGACTTCACTAACCACCGTCCTTTTCTCTGTAGCTTCAGAGGACCTCACACACGGTTCCACCTCAGTCTCAGCTTCAGAGGATTTCCTACCTGGTTTCACCTCAGTCTTAACTTCAGAGGATTTCACACCTGGTTTCACCTCAGTCTTAGTTTCAGAGGACTTCTCACATAGCTTCACCTCAATCGTAGCTTCAGAGGACTTGTCATATAGTTTCTCCTCAATCTTAGCTTCAGAGGACTTCTCACATGGCTTCACCTCAGCCTTAGTTTCAGACTCCGCTACTTTCAGAGAAAGCATCCCTGTATCCAGTAGCTTTTGCCCCAGAAGCCTTTCTTTAGCCAGTTCCACCATTGCTTGGTCTCTGCTCTCTTTTAGGACCTTCATGTCCTCTTCCATCTTTACGTATTCTCGCTGCTTACTCTTGAGCTTAGCGGAGTTCATCCTCTCACTATCCAGCAACTCTGTCAAGTCCCTGATAGTATCTTCCAGAGTTAGCAATTGTTCTCTCAACTGCTCATTGTCTGCCAGCAGAGCCTCTTGTTTGTAGAGTTGCGCTCCAAGCAAATCCAGGGCAGCTGCGTGGGACCTACTGCATGTTTCATTCTGCTCTGCACTTTATGAGCTATCATCACTTTCTCTCTTTCCAGCTCTTCCATAGTTACCAGCCTAGCTTTGTGGTCACACCGTAGAGCCTGATATGCACCATGTAGAACACTCACTTCTTTCGCCTGGAAGGAGATCTGCTTGACCAGACTCTCCACTTCATTCTTCTTGCTGGTCAGCAGACTATGGGAGTGGGACAGTTCATCCTGCAGAGCCACAAACTTACTTTTGTGGTGTTCCATGACTTTTTCCAGTTGAAGCTTCGCATCATGCTCTTTCTTAAAGTCTGCAAGCATTTTGTCCCTCTCCTCTGTCAAGCGTTTTACCTCTTCTTCTTTTTCTGTCAACTTCACAGAAACCATGCAGGGTTTCTTCCAGATTGTGGATCTGCTCCAGTTTCTTCCCAAGGCCAGTTCGTCGTTTTTGAGACTTTTTACTCACAGCGGTCTCCTCACTCTTGCTGTTGTACCTTGAGACATTCTCTTATCCTTTGTCAGACACTCGACTTGACTCTTCTCCATCTCTAGGTGAAGTCTCCCCCTTTTCAGGGTTGCAGCCACTTGGGTCTCCGGGTGATTCCCGAACAGTTCCTCTGAACTGTCTCTCTGCTCCTTGACAGACTTTTCTTTCGCCTTGACACAGTCACTCCACAGCCTGGCAGAAACGACTAGGGCTCCTGGGTCTGCAACAATATATGGTCCATCGGTTTGACCTTCCTGGTTACAACCCCTCTCTGGTCCAGACGCCACATTTCCTTCACTTAGGACTCTGTCTGTAACCGTAAGCGCAGCACCCAGCTCCACCTTTACTCTCTTCTATAGTTTTGGTTTTTCCACAACCATCTCCGTAGCTTATTTTCCAGTCACCTCTTTAACTTGACTCGGGGACTGTTCTTCAGCTCCCCTAGTGGTCTGGCACACTCCCACCTGACATAAAGCTAGGGTCTGCTAACACTCCCCGTCCTCAGCCTCTGCTGAGTTACTTTCCACTACTGTTTGATGCGAGTCAAGTGTTGTGAGCCTATTAGATGTCCCTAGATCTTCCCACAACTGTTGGAAAAGTGAAAAATCCTTCCCGAGTACTACCTCATACTCCAAGGAGGGCTCTATTTCAACCATGTGACCTATAGTACCATAGGGAGTAGAAATACATACATTAACCATTTTATAACCCCAAATACCGGCTTGCATAGACATTATAGCGGGTATGGCTTTCTGCAGCTGGTCTTTGCCATACTTATTACACATCTAGGTTCTAACAAAACCATCACCTTTTTACCTTCCATTGCCAGCTCACACAGGTTTTCTTTTGTCCTGTTAGAGGTGGGAATAGTACTCTTTACATCTAAACACATCATCATAAGTTTTTCAACAAAAACTTTATCAGCCTGCATGGGTTCACAATATACAGCACCCTTCACACAGTCCAGGAGAGACACCCCAGACTTCACTACCTCCGGAACCTTTGTGTGCAGATTTTCTGGTTCACTCTCGGCATCCCACAATTGCCAGAAATACGGAAAGGCCCAGTACAATTTCAATTGAAGGTTCGGCACAAACCTCCATCACATGGTTCACTGTCCCAAAACACATGTCAAAGTTAATTTGAATTGTCTTACCGGCCTCCGGTCGGGACTTCACAAATGGAATTACCTCAGGCATAATTCGAGATACAGTCTGATAACAGTCCAAGTCCACCCACAGTGGGATTCCGCCCACCAATAACTCACGGGTCCTCTGCTGCATTCTGGAGATCACCAGTCGTGGCCCACGTCGGTTGCTCCCAGCAACGGCCTGCCGATGTCGATCCATTTCCAAAACACGATCTGTTGCCCCTAGCAACTTTCCTCCACACACTCAGTCCTGTGCTTGTACTCCTCTGCTGGGCTCATCCGACTTGCAACATGGAGGGGGTTGCTCCTAGCAACGGCTTTACTGCAACTCGTCCGTTGGTTGTCCTTAGCAATGGGATGCCCACATCCTCCACCAAATGTAAGGTTTCCACCTTGGGGATAGTTCTGGGATAGTCCTGGACAATGCCACAGGACACGTTTCCTCTCAATAAATAGGCAGAGAACAGTTAATGATGCAAGCCTTGCCAGCTATATTTATACAGGTTGCAGGAAAAAACAAACAAAATGCAGGAACAAAATAAAATCCTAGACCGTCTGGTCACTGACTACACATATCAGCATGCCCTGACTACTAACTGGTGAGCTACCCTAAGCCAGCAAAACATGTGCCTCCGACAACCTGTTACTCACAGTTCACACCAGTACTTAGACCATTCACAGCTCCGGCTGTGTGTTTCCTCAACAGGGTCCGTGTCACCCCCTTACAGTCAGCCTACTGTTTCCTAGGGAGAGCCTAGATCACACTGAGTCTCTTCCTTATAAAGATCTCCCCTCTCTGCTGACTCATTAACTAGGCCCCAGGTGAAGGTTTCTACAGAGTGATCCCTGGAAATACACCCTTTCCTTGCCACTTTATCAAAGTGTACACTAACACTTTTACAAAAGAGATAGTTTTCTTCTGCCTACCTGCCTCAGCTAATATTCTGATCCTGTGCCCCCGCCTGATGCCACATATCTGATGCCAAGTTCTCGTTTTTTCACCCACCTTCATTGCTGGATGCTGGTATTACCACCCACTGCCCCACTATGTCACTGGGTCACTTTCAGGACTTCTGATGCTACTGATGCCGCCTCCAGGCTGTCTCATACTGTCACCATATGTTCTCCTCATGCTGATGCCAGCTCCAGGCTGTCTCATTCCGCCACTATATGTTCTCCTCATGCTTCCGACACCTCCAGGCTGTGTCATTCAGCCACTATATGGTCTCCTCATGCTGCTGCCAACTCCACGCTGTATCATTCAGCCACTATAAGGTCTGCTCATGCTTCTGCCAACTCCAGGCTGTTTCATTCAGCCACTATATGGTTTTCTTATGCTGCCGCCGACCTCCACACTGTTCTGATTCGGCTAGCTGGATGTGGATCCTCTGTGTCAGCGAGGGATTGGAGTGGACCATGTCGGTGGACCGGTTCTAGGTTGCTACTGGTTTTCACCAGAGCCCGCCGCAAAGCAGGATGGTCTTGCTGCGGCGGTAGCAACCAGGTCGTATCCACCGGCAACGGCTCAACCTCGCTGACTGCTGAGAAGGCGTGGGACAGAAGGACTAGGCAGAGGCAAGGTCAGACATAGCAGAAGGTCGGGGCAGGCGGCAAGGTTCGTAGTCAATAGCAATAGCAGAAGATCTGGAACACAGGCTTTGGACAACACTAAACGCTTTCTCTGGCACAAGGCAACAAGATCTGGCAAGGAAGGGAAGGGGAAGTGAGGTTATATGGACAGGGAGCAGGTGGAAGCTAATTAGACTGATTGGGCCAGGCACCAATCACTGGTGCACTGGCCCTTTAAATCTTAGAGAGCTGGCGCGCGCGCGCCCTAGAGAGCGGAGCCGCGCACGCCAGAACGTGACAGCCGGGGACCGGGACCGGTAAGTGGCTTGGGATGCGATTCGCGAGCGGGCGTGTCCCGCTATGCGAATCGCATCCCCATCGTGAATGTCAGTGCAGCGCTCCCAGTCAGCGGGTCTGACTGGGGCGCTGCAGAAAGGAGAACGCCGCGAGCGTGAGCGGGAGGAGCAGGGAGCCGGAGCGCTCGGCATAACAGTACCCCCCCCTTAGGTCTTCCCCTCTTTTTGTCTCCTTGTCCCTTCAAATGAGACGAGAACATAGGGGACGCCTCTTGAGTTTCCTTCTGGAACGAAAAGAAGTCCTGAGTAGCTACATCAGCGGCCGGTAATCCTGAAGAAGTGGGTATGGGGAGGGGGGGCAGAGGGTAAAGCTTGTCACGGGGCAGAGTGTCACCAGGACGGGGGCTATGAGGAAGCACGGCACAGTCCTGATAGGCCTTGGGGAGACAAGGCACAGGAGGAGACACTGAGGCCCGACAGACGGGACTGGGAGCAGTTGTGAGGCATTTCTTGTGGCAAGCAGGATCCCAAATCTTGATCTCCCCGGTGGTCCAGTCAAGGGTGGGAGAATGATGCTGGAGCCATGTCAGACCGAGGAGGAATTCAGAGGTGCAGTTGGGCAGGACAAAAAATTCAATTTTCTCGTGATGCAGTCCAATGCTCATAAGCAAGGGCTCTGTGCGGTAACACACAGTGCAGTCCATTTTCACTCCGTTGACCGAAGAAATGTAGAGCGGCTTGACGAGACGGGTCACCGGGATGCAGAACGTATTAACCAAAGAGGCCAGAATAAAATTTCCAGAAGAACCAGAGTCCAAGAAGGCCACGGCTGAGAAGGAGGAGTTGGCAGAAGGAGAAATCCACACGGGCACAGTGAGACATGGAGAAGCAGACTTCGTACCAAGAGACGCCACACCCACATGAGCTGGGTGCGTGCATGCGTTTCCCAGACGTGGAGGACGAATAGGGCAATCCACCAAGAAATGTTCGGTACTAGCGCAGTACAGACATAAATTTTTATCCCTACGGCGAGTCCTCTCTTCATGGGTCAGGCGAGACCGATCCACTTGCATAGGCAAGGTCAGACGTAGCAGAAGGTCGGGGCAGGCGGCACGGTTCGTAGTCAACAGCAATAGCAGAAGATCTGGAACACAGGCTTTGGACAACACTAAACGCTTTCTCTGGCACAAGGCAACAAGATCTGGCAAGGAAGGGAAGGGGAAGTGAGGTTATATGGACAGGGAGCAGGTGGAAGCTAATTAGACTGATTGGGCCAGGCACCAGTCACTGGTGCACTGGCCCTTTAAATCTTAGAGAGCTGGCGCGCGCGTCCTAGAGAGCGGAGCCGCACGAGCCAGAACATGACAGCCGGGGACCGGGACGGGTAAGTGGCTTGGGATGCGATTCGCGAGCGGGCGCGTCCCGCTATGCGAATCGCATCCCCATCGTGAATGTCAGTGCAGCGCTCCCGGTCAGCGGGTCTGACCGGGGCGCTGCAGAGAGGAGAACGCCGCAAGCGCTCCGGGGAGCAGCAGGGACCCGGAGCGCTTGGCGTAACACACACTGTGTCATTCAGGCACTATGTGGTCTTCTCATGCTGCCGCCATCTCCACGCTGTGTCATTCAGGGACTATTTCATCTCCTCATGCTGCCGCCAACTCAAGGCTGTGTCATTCAGCCGCAATATGGTCTCCTCATGCTGCTGCCAACTCCAGGCTGTGTCATTCAGCCACTATATGGTCTGCTCTTGCTGCTGCCAACTCCAGGCTGTGTCATTCAGCCACTATATGGTTTCCTTATGCTTCGCCAACTCCAGGCTGTGTCATTCAGCCACTATACGGTCTCCTCATGCTGCCACCAACTACTGGCTGTGTCATTCAGCCACTATATGGTCTTCTAATGCTTTCGCCATCTCTAGGCCTTGTCCCTGTACCGCCAAGTGGTCTCCTCATGCTGCTAACACATTAAATAAAACCTTTTAGGTTCATCTCTTTGAAGTCTTCAATTTAAATGTTAAAAAATATCTAAAATGTTTTCAATTGTGAGGCTGTTTCTCGTCAGGCTGTTGCCACCTCCACACTGTGTCATTCAGGCATTAGGTAGTCTCCTCGTGCTGCCGCCAACTCTATGCTGTGTCATTCAGCCACTATTTGTTCTCCTCATGCTGCCACCACCTCCACGCTGTGTCATTCAGCCACTATTTGTTCTCCTCATGCTGCCACCACCTCCACGCTGTGTCATTCAGCCACTATTTGTTCTCCTCATGCTGCCGCCACCTCCATGCTGTGTCATTCAGCCACTATATGTTCTCCTCATGCTGCTGCCACCTCCATGCTGTGTCATTTAGCCACTATTTGTTCTCCTCATGCTGCCGCCACCTCCATGCTGTGTCATTCAGCCACTATATTGTCTGCTCTTGCTTCTGCCAACTCCAGGCTGTTTTATTCAGCCACTATATGGTCTTCTCATGCTGCCGTCAACTACGGGCTGTGTCATTCAGCCACTATATGGTCTCCTCATGCTTCCGCCACCTCTAGTAGGCTGTGTCACTGTACCGCCATGTGCTCTTCTCATGCTGCTGGCACATTAAATAAAACTTTTTAGGTTCATCTATTTGAAATCTTCAATTTAAATGTTAAAAAAATATCTTAATTTTTTTTAATTGTGAGGCCTTATGGTCTCTTCAGGCTGTTGCCACCTCCAAGCTGGGTCATTCAGCCACTATATGGTCTCCTCATGCTGCCGCCATCTCAATGCTGTGTCATTTAGTCACTAAACGGTCTCCTCATACTGATGCCACCTCCAGGCTCTGTCATTGTGCCGCTCTGCGGCATTGATTCTAATAGCCACGCCTCTAATCTGCATGTCATACTGAATAACAGTATTATTTCACTAACCCAGCACACACCCTATGTGTGTTACAGCAAGGCAAAGTGTTCTACACCCCTATTGAGGCTGTCTGTAGGCCAGAAATAGACGTTTTTAATGCAGATTTGCCGCAAATAAATTCAGCAAATTTTTTACAATTTTCTCATCTCTAATAGTGCCCTCAAACAGTAATAATGCCCCCTTTGTGACTAACATAGTAATGGTGCTCTCAGTAATAATGTTCTCTTTAAAGTTGTGACCCCAAACAGTAATAACTCCCTAGACTCTAATTAGTAATTCTCCTTGTGTCTCCAAACTAATTATACTCTACTTTGTACCACCACACATCTAGAAGTCCCCCTTTGTATCTCCCACACAGAAGCAAAGCCCCCCATATGTGCTTCCAAACAGTAGCCACTCATTAATAGTGCCCCCCCTTTGCACTAACAAGAAAATAACCAAAACTCCAGTCTCCATTCCCACACAAAGCAACTGGGCTCCTTTCCTTCTGTAAGTGGCCTGTCGCAGGCGTGAAATGCAGTGACATTTATCGATCCCACACAAGATTTGCTTGGCATCTTACCATCAGTGCCTTATTGCTGCACCTGTCGTATGTCTGTCAAAGCTCATGCTTCCCTAGGCACTCAGACTGAATGTTTTTATGCAGCTCTGTCACAAATATGCAGCAATAATCTCATATTTTACAAGTGTATTTTGTTGCTGATTCATGGTGGATCTCACCCCTATACACAGAAAGTGGATCTTGCAGAATAAATGTCAGAAACCATAGTGTCGAGAAGAAGGAAAACTCTCCTTTCCGCCATACTGAGTAAAATATTTTTATTATGTGATTTTTCTTTATTGTAATTCTGAGTGGCTATTGTTCGGGTACTTTAACCTATGAGTGGTTGTAAGAAGGCAGAATTCATTGCTATTTTGGAAGGAGTTAAGAATGTCCTTCAAATCAAAACTACAAACAAAACAAGTTTTGAGAGAGAAGTGGAATGGATCCAAATTCCAAAGGGGAGCTGGGAAGAGAAAAGTGAGATAGTGCATGAGGGTGGGATAGAGAGGGGGAGGACTAAAAACTGTCTCTCAACAAGTATGAGGTTAGACAAGTAAAAAAGACATTAGAAAAATGGAAAATCAAGGTAAAATACATTTTGCCACCCTGGGGCCATTGGTGCATTTAAAACCAGGGAACCATATGCTTCTGCTTTTAATTTTATCCTTATTTTCTTTCTGGTTTCCTCCATTGGTTCAAGTCCATCCACATACAAACAGGTCACCACAAAGTTACTATAGCTTTACAACAACAGGACAACATAAGAGAGCAAATAATGGAGCAAAGCCGACTCCACAGACACCAACAAGTAACTTCATTGTCGCCAGTGGTGTTTCTATCATTTTTGGTGGTGCCTCCTCTTCAGACTGAAGACAGAACGATGCAGGACTTGCTTGTGTATAGCACAAATAATACTGCCCTTTAGCAGGCAAGGTGCCACATGAGCATCATGCCCTAGTTTAACCCCTTCAGCCCATTTTCCCCTTAAAGGGGTACTCCAGCGCTTAGACATCTTATCCCCTATCCAAAGGATAGGGGATAAGATGCCTGATCGTGGGGGTCCCGCCGCTGGGGATCCCTGTGATCTTGCACGCAGCACCCCAGTTAAAATCAGTCCCCGGAGCATTTTCGCTCCGGGCTGATTACCGGTGACCACGGGGCAGGCGGCGTGTAACGTCAAGCCTCCGCCCCTGTGTGATGTCACGCTCCGCCCCCCAATGCAAGCCTATGACATTACTTATTTTATAACATAATCTGCGGCAAAACAATTATAATTATTTGTGGGGTGAAATGAAAACAAAAATGCCATTTTGCTACTTTTTAGGGCTTCCGTTTCTACACTGTACACTTTTCGGTAAAAATGACACCTTATATTTATTCTGTAGGTTCATACGGTTACAAAGATACCCAATTTATGTAGGTTTTATTTACAGTAATTTACTACTTTAAAAAAAAAAAAAAAAATTATCACTACATGCACCAAAATTTGTATGTTTAAAATTGTCATTTTCTGACCCCTAAAACTTTTTTATTTTTCTGTGTACAGGGCTATATAAAGGCTCCTTTTTTGCACTATCTTCTGTAGTTTTTATCGGTACCATTTTTGTAATGATGGGACTTTTTGATCGCTATTTTATTCTATATAAAGTGGCCAAAAATGCACATTTTTTTATGTGTACGCCATCAACCGTGCAGTTTAGATAATTTTATATTTTAATAGTTCGGACATTTACACATACGGTGGTACCGCATGTGATTTTTTTCATTACATTGTTTTATTTAACCCCTTAAGGACTTAGCACTTTTTCACTTTAAGGACTCGGCCATTTTTTGCAATTCTGACCACTGTCACTTTAAACATTAATAACTCTGGGATGCTTTTAGTTATCATTCTGATTCCGAGATTGTTTTTTCGTGACATATTCTACTTTAACATAGTGGTAAATGTTTGTGGTAAATTGCATCCTTTCTTGGTGAAAAATCCCAAAATTTGATGAAAAAATTGAAAGTTTGGCATTTTTCTAACTTTGAAGCTCTCTGCTTGTAAGGAAAATTGATATTCAAAATAAAAATTTTTTTGGTTCACATATACAATATGTCTACTTTATGTTTGAATCATAAAATTTATGATTTTTTACTTTTGGAAGACACCAGAGGGCTTCAAAGTTCAGCAGCAATTTTCACATTTTTCACAAAATTTTCAAACTCACTATTTTTCAGTGACCAGTTCAGTTTTGGAGGGGATTTGAAGGGTCTTCATATTAGAAATACCCCATGAATGACCACATTATAAAAACTGCCCCCCCCCCAATTATTCAAAATGACATTCAGTCAGCGTTTTAACCCTTTAGGTGTTTCACAGGAATAGCAGCAAAGTGAAGGAGAAAATTAACAATCTTCATTTTTTACACTCGCATGTTCTTGTAGACCCAATTTTTGCATTTTTGCAATGGGTAAAAAGGAGAAAATTTTTACTTGTATTTGAAACCCAATTTTTCTCGAGTAAGGACATACCTCATATGTCTATGTAAAGTGTCCGGCGGGCGCAGTAGAGGGCTCAGAAGGGAAGGAGCGACAAATGGTTTTTGGGGGGCATGTCACCTTTAGGAAGCCCCTATGGTGCCAGAACAGCAAAAAAAAAAAAAAAACACATGGCATACCATTTTGGAAACTAGACCCCTCGGGGAACATAACAAGGGGTAATGTGAACCTTAATACCCCACAGGTGTTTCATGACTTTTGCATATGTAAAAAAATACTTGTTTTCCCAAAAATTTTACATTTTTAAAAAGGGTAATAGCAGAAAATACCCCACAAAATTTGAAGCCCAATTTCTCCTAATTCACCTCATATGGGGGTAAAAAGTGCTCTGCTGGCGCACTACAGGTCTCAGAAGAGAAGGAGTCACATTTGGCTTTTTTAAAGCAAATTTTGCTCTGGGGGCATGCCGCATTTAGGAAGCCCCTATGGTGCCAGAACAGCAAAAAAAAAAAAAACACATGGCATACTATTTTGGAAACTAGACCCCTCGGGGAACATGACAAGGGGTTAAGTGAACCTTTATACCCCACAGGTGTTTCATGACTTTTGCATATGTAAAACATTTTTTTTTTTTACCTAAAATGCTTGTTTTCCCAAAAATTTAACATTTTTAAAAAGGGTAAAAGCAGAAAATTTGTAACACAATTTCTCCCGAGTACGGCGATACCCCATATGTGACCCTAAATTGTTGCCTTGAAATATGACAGGGCTCCAAAGTGAGAGCGCCATGCGCATTTGAGGCCTAAATTAGGGTCTTGTATAGGGGTGGACATAGGGGTATTCTACGCCAGTGATTCCCAAACAGGGTGCCTCCAGCTGTTGTAAAACTCCCAGCATGCTTGGACAGTCAGTGGCTGTCTGGTAATACTGGGAGTAGTTGTTTTGCAACAGCTGGAGGCTCCGTTTTGGAAACAGTGGCGTACCAGACGTTTTTCATTTTTATTGGGGAGGGGGGCTGTGTAGGGGTATGTGTATATATAGTGTTTTTTACTTTTTATTTTATTTTGTGTTAGTGTAGTGTTTTTAGGGTACAGTCGCACGGGCAGGGTTTCACAGTAGTTTCTCGCTGGCAGTTTGAGCTGCGGCAGAAAATTTGCTGCAGCTCAAACTTGCAGCCGGATACTTACTCTAAACCTCCGCCCATGTGAGTGTACCCTGTACATTCACATTGGGGGGGGGGGGGAACATACAGCTGTTGCAAAACTACAACTCCCAGTATACGCTGACAGACTGTAAATGCTGAGAGTTTTGGTTTTGCAACAGCTGTAGGCACACGGGTTATGTATCACTGAGTTTGTGACCTAACTCAGTGTTTCACAACCAGTGTGCCTTCAGCTGTGCCAAAACTACAACTCTCAGCATGTACGGTGCATGCTAGGAGTTGTAGTTTGCAACAGCTGGAGGCACACCGGTCGTGAAACACTGAGTTAGGTTAAAAAAAAAACTGAGTTTCACAACCAGTGTGCCTTCAGCTGTTGCAAAACTACAACTCTCAGCAGTCACCGACAGCCAACGGGCATTCTGGGAGTTGTAGTTATGCAACCAGCAGATGCACCACTACAACTCCCAGCATGCACTTTAGCTGTTTATGCAAACTGGGAGTTGCAGTTATACAATAGTGTTGTCCAGCGATCTACGGCCATCGCCGACATGGGGGGTCATCATGACCCCCCTGGGCGATATGCCCCGATGTCTGCTGAACGATTTCAGCAGGCATCCAGCTCCGGTCCCCAACCGGCTAGCGGTGGGGACCGGAATTCCCACGGGCGTATGGATACGCCCTGCGTCCTTAAGGACTCTGAATGCAGGGCGTATCCATACGCCCTGCATCCTGAAGAGGTTAAAGAATAGGTAAAGGGGGGTGATTCAAACTTTTATTGGGGAGGGGGGCTTATTCACATGTATTCTCTTTTTTTTTAAACACTTTTTACTTTTTTTTTTAACCCCCACAGGGGGCTATACCATATAATCTTCTGATTGCATACACTGATCAGATCACTGATATGCCATAGCATAGTATTGATCAGTGCTATTGGTGCTCTGCAGTAGATCACTGATCGGATGACCAGGAGGCAGGTGAGGACCCTCCTGTCGTCCAGTAAGCTGATCGGGACATCACAATTCTGTCGCGATAGTTCTGATCGATCAGCTCCGCTGAGCTGCTGGGATGGTTTTACTTTCACCTTTGATGCCGACGTCTAAAGGGTCAATAAAATCGGACCTGTACGCCCTGCGTCCTTAAGGGGTTAAGGGTGGTATAACATGGCAGTGTTTTTTGTGATAACATTTTTTTTATGTGTAATTTTTTTCAATTTACTTTACAGGCTTTGTAATCTGATAGAGGGAGTAATAACAATGAAGAAAAAAAAAATTATAACATGTGGGGAATTTGTTCGCCACAAACCGAACACTTTTCAAAAGTTGGGTGAGCTTGGCTCAGCTCTACCCATGGCCAGGGCTGGCCCAAGACATTGTGCTGCCTGGGTCCAAGAGGGAAATGCTGACATCCCCCCCTCCCCCCGAAAAGAAAAAGAAAAGTACTATGCCATAATATTGTACTGCAACTCACATTAATCTGCAGCATTAGATAGGTACTCCAGATAGGGAGCAGTTAGGTAGCATTGTTTCCTCACATTAGGTAGCATAGTCTCCCCACATTAGGTAGCATAGTTTCCCCACATTAGATAGCATAGTTTCCCAACATTAGGTAGCAGTTTCCCCACATTAGGTAGCATAGTTTCCCCACATTAGGTAGCATAGTTTCCCCACATTAGGTAGCATAGATTCACCACATTAGGTAGCATAGATTCCCCACATTAGGTAGTATAGTTTCTCACATTAGGTAGCATAGTTTCCCCACATTAGGTAGTATAGTTTCCCCACATTAGGTAGCATAGTTTCCCAACATTAGGTAGTAGTTTCCCCACATTAGGTAGCATAGTTTCCCCACATTAGGTAGCATAATTTCCCCACATTAGGTAGTATAGTTTCTCCACATTAGGTAGCATAGTTTCCCAACATTATGTAGTAGCTTCCCCACATTAGGTAGCATAGTTTCCCCACATTAGGTAGCATAGTTTCCCCACATTTGGTAGCATAGTTTCCCCACATTAGGTAGCATAGTTTCCCCACATTTGGTAGCATAGTTCCCCCACATTTGGTAGTATAGTTTCCCACATTAGGTAGCATAGATTCCCCACATTAGGTAACAGTTTCCCCAAATTAGTTAGCATAGACCCCCCCCCCCCCCCGCCCCCAACACACACACACACACACAGACACACACATACAGACACACACACACACATAGACACACTTACATGGCCTGCGCTTTTCCTCTCCTGTGGCGGCCTGATGAGTGACGTAACTGATGTCCTCTTGTGCGAGTCTGCGGAGGGACGTCACTTGTGTGACATCCCTCATCAGACCCAGGTTGGATGGCCGCAGACTCACTAAAGTGTCCGCTGTGCTATTATGCACCGCAGCTGCTTTAGAACAGTGAGCAGTGGCGGCGCAGTGGCAGGGCTGGCCCTACCATGAACCTAGGTGGCACAAAAAAAGGGGCATAAAAAATGGGGTGCCCCTGAAAGTGCCGCCTAGGACCAATGGTCCCACTGGGTCCCATGCTAGGGCTGGCCCTGCCCATGGCTATACAGTGCTCAAATAGTGTCACAATACAATGTTATATCAGTAAACCCCACCTGTGCGAGGTGAACTACAGGCTTCGGAAAGCTACAATTTTCTCAAGCATGAGAGCTTCAAAGTTAAATATCTTTCCCTTCAGCATACTAAAGTTATAAGTAGGTTGAGGTGCATGCTATATATCAGTAGCAGTATTATTACTACAACTTCTAATACTATGATTATGATTCCATCACCTGATCACATTATGCTTTCCATGCAGGAGCTGAACTGGCTTTTCAATTGAGATAGCATCCGGCCAAATGACTTTCTCTAAATCTTTACAGCTAGTTCAGATATTTTTGCACCTCTTTAGCAGCTTGATCATTACAGACCATAAAATATCTTCTCTTTTTCTGTCGTCACTAACAACAGGGACAGTATTATTGTTCACAATCTATGAGAAAAGCTACATTTCCTCTACTTGGCAGCTTGATAGGAACAGAGCAGGTTATACTATAAAACAATATTATAGAACACAGTTTAAAGAGAATCGGTCAGCTATATGTGCTGCAAGACACTGTTGGATCCTGGAACTAATGATGGTTGCAGACAAAATAAAATCCCATTTTTTGTTTCTCAGTGTCAAGGAGGCAGAGTCCAGCTCCTCAAGTGCCACAGCAGGGCATGCCCCCTCCCTTACTTTCACCTCCCAGTCGTTCCGTGACTGATGTACAGGCTCGGACTTGGAGGTTTGGAGGTGAGGGTAGGTAAAAAAAAATGTCAGGTTGTGGCACATGATCAGCTTGGCTCTGCCTCCCTGACACTTGACTGAAAAATTAAAGTGCAGGAAAGGTACAGTATGCTTGGATGCCCTAACAGCTATCTAACAATGTTTGCAGCCTTTAGTGGTAAATACAGCTGACAGACCCTTTTATGTCGTCATTAACATTTTATATGTTGTACTGTGTTGAGCCACTGTGGTGAATGGCGTGACCACGGGTGTTGCAGTGTGAGTGGTGGGATCTCATGTTATTAACCCCGGGGTTGGATGGTATTAACCCCTATGTGTTTGTGACGCCAGTGTGGTTTTCGGGTTCCGGAACACCACACGCCCGGATTCTCCGCTATCCCATGGGCTAGTAGTGAATAAAGAGTCCACAACCAGTTAAATGGGCAAAGGGAGGCTTTACTGAATAGAAGAGAGGTGTAATTATCTTCACAGCTAAGGCCAGAATTCCCAGAGAGGTGGCCAGTACGGAGAGGACCTCGCTGCTTGCTGGACCAATACTAATTAACTTAACTTGTAATTAAACTTGACTTGACTATGTGCAGGACTTGACTAACTTCAGTGACAGCAGACATAGACTTATAGACTTACTGGAAACTGTAGCTTTCGGGGTAGTCCAGACGCTGATCACTTGTCCTGAGATCTCTAGTAGCTGCTTCAGCAAAGACTTTGATGTTACTCTCAGAAGAGTCTGAGGAAAGAGAGCTAATTAAAGATGGCCACCCCTTTATATAGTGGGGGGCAGGACTAAAGTCCATTGGTCAAGCTGTTTGTCATTGGTAAAAGCTCGTGCTCTCTGGGGGTACATGTTACAACCAATCGTATAACTGCTTAACATAACATGTGACAGGCTTACTCACAGGTCCTTGAGACCTCCACAGGTCCTTTATACTACTTAGACATAGGGATCCTGTCTAAGCATTAAAGGAACATACACCATATTTATTAAACCAACAGGAGAACAAGACGAGACCCTGCAGGGGAGCCCCCAGGTCACTGAGGGACTCAACCTGACAGGGCCTAAAGGTAGTACAGGACCATGTACCTGTACTGGGACATCACAGTACATCTTGGTAAAACATTAAACTTTTTAATATACTTCATAAGAAAATTCTATTTCCTTTTTATAGAAATCATGGCTTGTAAAATCATGGCTTTGTCCAAGCTGAAGCACAGACATGGACAAAGTACAGTAAGTGAGGGTGGGCTAGCACTCCTCTGTGCTCTCTCCTGTCTGATAGGACTCCTCTGTGCTCTCTCCTGTCTGACAGGACTCCTCTGTGCTCTCTCCTGACTGATAGGGCAGGAGAGAGCACAGAGGAGTACTATCAGTCAGGAGAGAGCACAGGGGAGTACTATCAGTTACGAGAGAGCACAGAGGAGTGCTAGCCTACCCTCACTAACTGGACTTTGTCCATGCCTGTGCTTCAGCTTGGGCAAAGCCATGATTTTTTCCTGTGGATAGGGAATAAGTTAATTGTCGCTGGATTTCTCCTTTAAAGTTTATGAAATTTTAATAAATGCTTTTCTTTACAGTTCCACTCTTGTCAACATTAAACAGTCACATGGCATTGGAGAAACTACTAGAATTTTTTTTTTTTTACAAAATTATGGCTTAATTTAGCTTCAATGCATTGGAATCTTTGCAGTATGTTTTCAACACCCTAGCAGCGCCTCCACAGGAAAAATAAGGAATTACTCTGTAACTTTTCAGGGATCATTATAATATTTTTACACCTGCTTTCTGGTGTAAAAAAGTCACAAATGTTTGCGTAAGCGCAGATTTGCGCAAAAATTTGCAACTGATGGTGTTTTTTGTGATAGCCATGCCAACTTTACAAAGTGGGTGGGCTTAGCAAAAAGTGGGCAGGATCTTACACACCCTCTAAATTTACTAAAAAGTTTTTGCTGATTTCTTTACCATCTCTGAGCAACAATAGAATTCACTCACAGGTGGGGTAGCCTAAGATAAGGCTGGAATTATCAAGAAATGTACACCTCTTGATAAGTCCAGATCAATTGTATACTGACCTTTGCAGTTTCCTTCCTGGGCCTTTCATTCACCAGTCTTAAAGGAAAACTGTCAGCCACTTCACCCACACTAAACCCAATACACTGGTTTATAGTGTGGGTGAACAGGAGGAGTCCATAAACGCGTCACTTACAATTTTTTATTTAGTTGCAACCGAGTTTTCGTCCTCTAAAGTTCCGTAATTCCCCTCGTCTGTTGCACTCTGCAGCTGTGTCCTCCGCCAGCAGTAATGCTTTGGGTTCCAGAGGAAGGGGCCTAAGCCCGCCCCCCTTATTCGCATATTCATTTTCTTCAACTCCACGTCCTAGTGATGTGGAGTCACACGCTCGCTGAGCGCATCGCTCTGTATGCAGAAGCATCCACTGAAG
The DNA here is from genome assembly GCF_029499605.1 of Hyla sarda. NCBI lineage: Eukaryota > Metazoa > Chordata > Amphibia > Anura > Hylidae > Hyla > Hyla sarda. Next base: position 197,399,815 of record NC_079194.1, read on the forward strand.
TTTTTACCCAGCTCTCACATCCTGATGACGTGAGAGCTTTGCATCGGGAGAGCTGCTCTGCGCAGTGTAACTACGCATGCGCCAGTCCCTCGCTGCACGCGACTTCTGGGTAGCAAGGGACCAGCGCATGCGCAGTTATGCTGTGCAGAGTGGCTCTCCCAATGCACAGCTCTCACGTCATCAGGACGTGAGAGCTGGGTGAAAACTTCAGCGCATGTGCTCTGCAAACAGAGCACTGCGTACAGGGGGCATGTGACGCCACGTCACTAGGATGTGGAGTTGAAGAAAATTAATATGCGAATAAGGGGGGCGGGCTTAGGCCCCTTCCTCCGGAACCCAAAGCATGACTGCTGGCGGGGGACATGCCTGCTGAGTGCAACTGAGGAGGTGAATTACGGAACTTTAGAGGACAAAAACTCGGTGGCAACTAAACAAAAAATTGTAAATGACCCGTGTATGGACTCCTCCTGTTCACCCACATAATAACACAGTGTATTGGGTTTAGTGTGGCTGACAGTTTTCCTTTAAGACTGGCGAATGAAAGGCAGAGGCAGGAAACTGCAAAGGTCTCTGGAGGAGATTTATCAAAACCTGTCCAGAGGCAAATTTGCTGAGTTGCCCATAGCAACCAATCAGATCGCTTCTTTCATTTTTCAGAGGCCTTTTCAAAAAATCTTTGGTTGCAACTCAGCAACTTTTCCTCTGGACAGGTTTTGATAAATCTCCCCCTCTGTTCTTTGAGTCTTTCAGTCCTCAGAATTGAAGCATATGGTAAGTGAGTGTCACGATTCGGCTTCCAGGTAGTGGATCCTCTGTGTCAGCGAGGGAATGGCGTGGACCGTGCTAGTGGACCGGTTCTAAGAGGCTACTGGTGTTCACCAGAGCCCGCCGCAAAGCGGGATGGTCTTGCTGCGGCAGTAGCAACCAGGTCGTATCCACTAGCAACGGCTCAACCTCGCTGACTGCTGAGAAGGCGTGGGACAGAAGGACTAGGCAGAGGCAAGGTCAGACGTAGCAGAAGGTCGGGGCAGGCGGCAAGGTTCGTAGTCAAGATGGATAGCAGAAGTTCAGGTAACACAGGCTTTGGACACACTAAACGCTTTCACTGGCACAAGGCAACAAGATCCGGCAAGGGAGTGCAGGGGCAGTGTGCAGATATAGTCTGGGAGCAGGTGGGAGCCAATTAAGCTAATTGGGCCAGGCACCAATCATTGGTGCACTGGCCCTTTAAGTCTCAGAGAGCTGGCGCGCGCGCGCGCCCTAGAGAGCGGAGCCGCGCGCGCCAGCACATGACAGCAGAGGACCGGGACGGGTAAGTGACCTGGGATGCGATTCGCGAGCGGGCGCGTCCCGCTGTGCGAATCGCATCCCCGACGGCCATGACAGTGCAGCGCTCCCGGTCAGCGGGACTGACCGGGGCGCTGCGGGGAGAGAGACGCCGTGAGCGCTCCGGGGAGGAGCGGGGACCCGGAGCGCTAGGCGTAACAGTACCCCCCCCCTAGGTCTCCCCTTTTCTTTGTCCGGTAACTGCCTCCCCTGGGATGAGGACACCGGGAAAGAATGGAGGGTTTCCTCAACGGCAGGCAGTACAGCAGGAGTGGGAATGGGGAGGGAGGGCAGAGGGCGAAGCCTGGCACGGGGCAGTGTGACACCAGGACGGGGGCCATGAGGAGGCACTGAGGTTTGCCTGACGGGACTGGGAGGGGGGGAGAGGCACTTCCTATGGCAGGCAGAGTCCCAGTTCTTGATCTCCCCGGTGGTCCAATCAAGGGTGGGAGAATGAAGCCGGAGCCATGGCAGACCGAGGAGGACCTCAGAGGTACAGTTGGGAAGGACGAATAACTCAATCCTTTCGTGGTGGGGTCCAATACACATCAGGAGGGGTTCTGTGCGGTAACGCACGGTGCAATCCAATCTGACTCCGTTGACCGCGGAAATGTAGAGCGGCTTGACGAGACGGGTCACCGGGATGCGGAATTTATTCACAAACGACTCCAAAATAAAATTCCCAGAGGCACTAGAGTCCAAGCAGGCCATGGCTGAGAGGGAGGAGTTGGCTGAAGGAGAAATCCGCACGGGCACCGTGAGACGTGAAGAAGCAGACTTAGAACCAAGAGACGCCTCACCCACGTGAGCTGGGTGCGTGCGTGCGTTTCCCAGACGTGGAGGACGGATAGGGCAATCCACCAAGAAATGCTCGGTACTGGCACAGTACAGACAGAGATTTTCTTCTCTACGGCGATTCCTCTCTTCCTGGGTCAGGCGAGACCGATCCACTTGCATGGCCTCCTCGGCGGGAGGCCCAGGCGTAGACTGCAAAGGATGCTGTGGGAGAGGTGCCCAGAGATCTAAGTCTTTTTCCTGGCGGAGCTCTTGGTGTCGCTCAGAAAAACGCATGTCAATGCGGGTAGCCAAATGGATGAGTTCTTGGAGGTTGGCAGGAATCTCTCGTGCGGCCAGCACATCCTTGATGCGACTGGATAGGCCTTTTTTAAAGGTCGCGCAGAGAGCCTCGTTATTCCATGATAACTCGGAAGCAAGAGTACGAAATTGGATGGCGTACTCGCCCACTGAAGAATTACCCTGGACCAGGTTCAACAGGGCAGTCTCGGCAGAAGAAGCTCGGGCTGGCTCCTCGAAGACACTCCGGACTTCAGCGAAGAAGGACTGGACTGTGGCTGTGGCAGGATCATTGCGGTCCCAGAGCGGTGTGGCCCAAGACAAGGCCTTTCCTGAAAGAAGGCTTACTACGAACGCCACCTTAGACCGTTCTGTAGGAAACAAGTCCGACAACATCTCCATATGCAGGGAACACTGAGACAAAAATCCACGGCAGAGTTTAGAGTTCCCATCAAATTTGTCCGACAGGGACAAGCGGAGGCTAGGAGCGGCCACTCGCTGCGGAGGAGGTGCAGGAGCTGGCGGAGGAGATGGTTGCTGCTGTAGCAGAGGCAGAAGTTGCTGTAACATGGCGGTCAACTGCGACAGCTGCTGTCCTTGTTGGGCAATCTGCTGCGATTGCTGAGCGACCACCGTGGGAAGATCAGCGAGACTTGGCAGCGGCACCTCAGCGGGATCCATGGCCGGATCTACTGTCACGATTCGGCTTCCAGGTAGTGGATCCTCTGTGTCAGCGAGGGAATGGCGTGGACCGTGCTAGTGGACTACTGGTGTTCACCAGAGCCCGCCGCAAAGCGGGATGGTCTTGCTGCGGCAGTAGCAACCAGGTCGTATCCACTAGCAACGGCTCAACCTCGCTGACTGCTGAGAAGGCGTGGGACAGAAGGACTAGGCAGAGGCAAGGTCAGACGTAGCAGAAGGTCGGGGCAGGCGGCAAGGTTCGTAGTCAAGATGGATAGCAGAAGTTCAGGTAACACAGGCTTTGGACACACTAAACGCTTTCACTGGCACAAGGCAACAAGATCCGGCAAGGGAGTGCAGGGGCAGTGAGCAGATATAGTCTGGGAGCAGGTGGGAGCCAATTAAGCTAATTGGGCCAGGCACCAATCATTGGTGCACTGGCCCTTTAAGTCTCAGAGAGCTGGCGCGCGCGCGCCCTAGAGAGCGGAGCCGCGCGCGCCAGCACATGACAGCAGAGGACCGGGACGGGTAAGTGACCTGGGATGCGATTCGCGAGCGGGCGCGTCCCGCTGTGCGAATCGCATCCCCGACGGCCATGACAGTGCAGCGCTCCCGGTCAGCGGGACTGACCGGGGCGCTGCGGGGAGAGAGACGCCGTGAGCGCTCCGGGGAGGAGCGGGGACCCGGAGCGCTAGGCGTAACAGTGAGCTTTGCCATCTGTTCACACTGGCACATTGCTGTGCAGCAGCCGTTGTTGCCATGACCCCGCATCTGTAGGGTGGGGCTGCTCTGCTACTGGGCTGTTTCTCTGTGTGATTTGGCATTGTGGGAGTGGTGGTGGCTGCACAACGCCATGCATGCCATTTTATGTTAGGGACCCACTAAACACATATGGCTGTGACATGGCTAGCAGGAGCGGACTTGAACTTTTTGATCATGACGTATACTAATGCCCTGTTAGTTTTATATATAAAATTGTATATGTATTTGTGGTGGGGTGGGCAGAGGCTTGGCTTAAATACGGAAGCCGGCCTCTCCCTCGTCACACGCTGTCTTACTTGCCCCTCCCTTTCTTTTTTAATTTCCCTTCAGGGTAGGCCCCCTTACAGGACTTACCCTCGACGATGGTTTGGGCACACTATCAGCCATCTCTTTCATGTTGTGTATTAAGGGTTATTGTTATGGGCTCATGTTGCCATGCTCTCTGCTGAAGCCATGACCACAAATGTGTATATATATATATATATATATATATATATATATATATATATATATATATATAAATATATATATTTATATTTATTTATATACATGTATGTGTGTGTGTAGCAAAATGAATAGATTCCAACACAGTTGTGGGTGCAAGCGGTCTAAGAGAACTCGGTCCTAGGTCCAAAATTGTAGATTCAAATAAAGGGGACTAAAGCACTCCAGGGTAGCAAAAACAGTAGTATCGCTTTAATCCAGCAATACAAAGGTTCAATGTTTCTGTGGTCTCACACCACCTTGAAAATGGTGGTGTGAGGAAAGTACTGACCCCGTTTTACTAGTCACAGGCCTCTTACCTCAGCCAAGCCAGAAAACCCTGCTCTGTACTGATGAGGGGCAAACACCCCGAAACAGCCGTCTGCAGATGGGTCCTCTTTCCTTCTGCGGAGAGTTCTGGCTTGGCATAAATGCCAATAAGTTCTGAGACTTCTTAACTGGAGCCTGAGCTGTTTGCAGGACACACTACCTGTCAAGGTGGTGTGATGAGCTGATTTGCATATTTTTGTACCCAGGAGCCCGCGGAGTGCTATATGGCCTACTTGAATCTCCGTTTTACACCAGAAGGGGTGTCCTCTCCCTGACGAAAGTACTGACCCCGTATCTATCTATCTATCTGTATATATATATATATATATATATATATATATGTATATATATATATATATATATGAAAAGCAGGGATCTTTGTGCAAGATGAAGATGTGCAACCATGTCTGTTTTCCTTCATTGATGTCTTGATCAGAAACTCTGTCTGATAGAAAAGGGTCTGGAACAAGACACCCATCTCTATTAATCTCAAATTCCCTAATTTCATAATATAAAAATGGGTTTTATATTATGTCAGACAAATTCTTCAAAACTAGACAATACTATGGAGCCTATGCTATGAAATACTGGGAAGCAAATCATGCATATAAAAGAGTGTATGATACAACAATATATTCAGAATGTAGAAAGAGCAATAGAAAATGTTATTTCAGGAACTTTAGCCGTGCCCTATGTCTGGTCTGTGCATGAGTAAAGGCAGCTGAACTGGTCCGACAAGATAACACACAGCAGTTATGTGAACAAACCCACTGGGGCACTTTCCCTTCAGCTGCTGTGTGTTCTTGGCACATATCCGTTTTGCTTGCATAAACTTTGAGAAATTTGTATATTTTTTTTTTTTTTTGAAAATGGGGGAAGGAAAGCATCATTTTTTAAGCAGTCTGGACGGATTCATGATCAGACCAGATTTTAGGGCAGGGTTAAGGAAAATATCCGCAATGCCATTGGCCCAGGACCTTAGCAACAGTATAAAAAGGGCCAATGGTAAAGCTTGTATAACTGGGCCAAATTCCAGCTGACGCATGCCAAGTGTTGGAAAGCTGTGCCAAACTAGAATTCACTTTCAAAAACTGGGGATTTACATTTTTTCCCCTTTTTCTGTGATCTTGTTTCCACTTGTTAATCTGTTTTCAATTATAAGTACAGAATTTTTTTTTTTTTTACTGAATGGATCTTTAGCATGATTCTGCAAGTTATCTGCCCTAAAAGGGTTAACAGTGAATGTGCACGCCTTAACCCTTGCTGCATCGGCATGCCTGGCACTAAACCTTTAATCCTTGCAGAGAGATGGAAAAAATTGTTCATATTTGCTCGGAGCGAGACGAACAGGAAGCAAAGTTTTACCAACAAAAGTTTGGCTGCAGAACGGCTGGACACCTGTTGGGTTGTGACAGGGTTAATGTTTGGGCAGCCAGAAGAGTCCTCTATACTTCTAGACAGGCTGTGTACACTGCTGTATTGTGTAAGCATGAATGCAGAAGCTTCATATGTTATGTCAGGGTTACTGCTTCAGTCGCTTCAGATTGTATAATAGACAGAGTGGTGTGCGGACAGGGAAATGCTTGTGTAGTAGCTTGGGGGGTGCAGAGTGAATAGGGTGTAGCTGTGCAGTGATGAAAGAGTGTAGCATTAACCCTTAACTGTCGTGACGCCAGGGTGCGGGTTCCTCTTCTTATATATATCCTACCGCCACCCGTCCCAGGAACGATAGGGAGGAATAAAGGATTGTCCACAACCGGAATTGTAATAAATGGGAAATAACTTTACTGCAGATTTTATGCAGGATGCAATCAGCATACAGTCTTTACAGAGGACCGGACTTAAGGCTCCTCACAGGTTGGTTGGGACTTTGTAGGGAATAAGCTTTGAGGCTTGCTTTATGCTGTTCCACTAAATTTAGGGGTTTGATTTAGGTTCAGTAGTCACATAGAATTAGCTGAATTGGAGTTAGGTTGACTCACAGTTATGAAGAAGTTGAAGAGAAAGGCTTCAGGCCTAATTAGTCTTGTAGATTGGCAATGAGCTCCGCTCACTGTCATATTCCGGGGGAAAGAGAGCGATGATTGAACACAGCGCCCTTATATCTGAAGGGGCAGGCTCAAAGCTTATTGGTTACCCAAACCTGTCAGTCCTATCACAAAGGATTGTGGTACATCACATGACTAAATCACATGACCTAAGGTCCTTAACTTTAGCATAACACATTTACTATGAATCACATGACCTAAGGTCCTGTACGTAACCTTTATATTATTAAATATTCTAAATATATACAATAAATTACAGATTTATAAGGTGACCGAGTGTTATCCCACTAAGAGAATCCTAACAGCACGGAGGAAATCTGACTATGGGGACTTACGACACAAGGTACAGGACCATGTCCAGTACCGGGACACCACACATGTAATAAATGTAAACAGCTTCTAAGGAATAAATAAAGACACGTTATGTTATCTGCATTTATACCTTTATCACACAGATGGCTGAAACCTTTGTTCTGTTATACTCCGCAGCCAATGAGCAAAGCTATTATTGGGCATGTGTGAATACCTATAGCAGGGGTCTTGAACCTGCAGACCTCCAGATGTTGCAAAACTACAACTCCCAGCATGCCCGGACAGCCAACGGCTGTCCGGGCATGCTGGGAGTTGTAGTTTTGCAACATCTGGAGGTCCGCAAGTTGGAGACCACTGACCTATAGGCTAGTGTTACATAAGAGATTTATCAAAACCAGTGCAGAGAATAATGGGACCAGTTGCCCTTAGTAACCAGTCAGATCACCTTTTCAATTTTGGAAAGGACTTCTGAAAAATAAATAATCTGATTAGTTGCTAATGGCAACAGGTCAACAGATCCTTATGATGCTGTTGGTTAGGACAGTTTGTGGTACTATACTGTACAATAAATGTACATCTGCTTGATGCTAACATTATTCTCAAGATTATGCACTAAAATAAGAGGCTGACACCTTTACTAAAATGTTCTAACTAGGTAGTCATTTGTTTTTAATAAAAGAAAGGTCTTAAGCTCTGGGCACCCAGGGGCACTTCCTGCGCTACATTTACTTGTATCTGCATTCACCTCCTTTGTCAGTGACTAATGGTACTTTCCGGTATTTATCAACAACAAGAGGCACAAATTCTATGTTTGACTTAGTCCATGTCTAGGGGTAAATGCTGGATTTATAAGAAGAGGGGTTTTCAAATCACTGGTGCAAATGATCCCAGTATTACTGCTGAGGAGAATGACTTGCTGCAATGGTCACACCATCCTGGTAAGTAAGTAAACACCAGCAGGAGGTCCACCCCGCCTCTCTGGCCCATCCTAGATGCTTCACACTCACTATCACAGTCCTTAAAGGGGTTATCCAGGAAAAAAATAGCTTTTATATATCAACTGGCTCCTGAAAGTTAAACAGATTTGTAAATTACTTCTATTAAAATCCTGTAAAATTTGTAATCCTTTCAGTACTTATGAGCTGTTGAAGTTGAGTTGTTCTTTTCTGTCTAAGTGCTCTCTGATGACACCTGTCTTGGGTACTGTCCAGAGTAGAAGCAAATCCCAATAGTATACCTCTTCTACTCTGTGCAGTTCCTGAGACAAGCAGAGGATGTCAGCAGAGAGCACTGTTGTGAGAAAGAAAAGAACAACTCAACTTCAGCAGCTGATAATTATTAGAAGGATTAAGATTTTTTAATAAAGTAATTAACAAATCTGCAAAAATAAAAGAGTACAGAGGGCACAGTCATAAATTAGCAGACCTGACAAATATTATATAATACAGTCCCATTTGTGTTCAGTGGCCAAAGCTGCTTAATATTACTACTGCCGGGTGCTAAGTTACGAAAAAAGCGAAAGTGGCATCCAATGTGTAAATAGAAAAGGGTGCACTTGATGAGAGCGCTCAAAGGCTAACAGCTATTTTCGCACACAGCTGTGTGCTTCTTCCGGCCTCACTTGAGGCCGGAAGAAGCACACAGCTGTGTGCAAAAAAGGCTGTTAGCCTCTGACTGCTCTCATCTAAACGTCTCCCTGCCGCATGGAGGTCCCGTGAATGAATGAACTACACGGACGGTGAGTGCAAGTTCACCCTTTTCTATTCACACATAATTTACAAAACTGTTTAACATTCTGGAGCCAGTTGATATAAAAAAAAAAAAGTTTTTTCCTGGAATATCCCTTTAATGTGGACACCCCTCAACCCAACACACAACAAATCTAAATAAAATGTCACTCCTCTTCTGCTGATCACATATTAGAACTAGTTACTATATGAATTTTTAGCACAAACAGGCTTCAACCCTAATGTGTTGTTAGTAAAGGGAATGGTCAGCTCTAGTGCAAAGCGTGGTGCTCGTGGACAAGTACGTAGCTCAATGAAGAAAAGATTTTGGGACTCACTTAGATTCTTCTATAATGAAAGTGTTTATTCACACAGGGGGAGATTTATCAAAACCTGTGCAGAGGGAAAAATTGCCCAGTTGCCCATAGCAACCAATCAGATTGCTTTTTTCATTTTTTTTTTTTTTAAACGAAAGAAGCGATCTGATTGGTTGCTATTGGCATGTCAGTCTGAATAAGGCTTAGGCTGAAATGCATCATGGTTACCTGTATTTGCGCACTGTGTGAATAAACACTTGCATTATAGAAGAATCTAAGTGAGTGCCGGGATATTTTCTTCATTGAGATAATGTGTTGTTAGTCTGTATTTTTCGCAGGAGCTGAAATCATCCCAAGCTGTCCTTAGCTACTCTCCTGTGACAACGCCTCAGGAAAGAGGTTGCTGCAGACTCTCTCTCTCACTAGGACTAGCCCTTTACTACTGACTACGCTCCTTATCCTCTCAGTAGAGAGGCTAGACTAAAGCAAACTCCTCCCTCCCCTAGGGAACATTCTTAGCTGTGTGCATAGATTAACCTTAGTGCTTTCAGTCATGCTTGATACATCACAACAATAAATTACTTTCACTATTAACAAGGCATTGAAGCAATTTATGCAAGAAACCCTGCTGGTCTTGGGCAGTCAAATGTTTTTTTTTTTTGTTTGTTTTTTCTTAAACCTCTGATGGAGGGCAAAAAAAAAAAAAAAAAGGCTAGTATCACATATATGGGTTACTCACCATTCAAGGCCCCAGTGTTGTCCCAGCTATGACAGTAGGCTGAATATTCATAGTTCAGCTTCCTGTTTCTTTTCAAACCTTATAATGCAGGTGTATATCTGTTATTTATTCTATGATCTGGCAGAGGGATTCAGAAAAACTTGGACTAATCATTAGAAGGTGACATGATGTATTCTGCATGAAAGTAGGGTTAGTTCCTGAGGGAACACTGCTGATATTGGGTTATTAGGCACTTAGAAACCCTTAGCAACTGCAGCTCGTCTCCCATTAATCTCAATGGGAGCTGATCTGCTGTTACCCGGCACCACTACTAAACATAACAGTGTAGGACTGTCCCTGTACATTGTGTAATGCGTGGCGCCAATTGGTGGGGTTGCTGGGTGTCTGCACCCTGCCGATCAGTAATTAAAGGCCTATCTAGGGGGTATCCAAGAAGTATCTGTCCAAACATTGCTAAACAGACCCTGTTGACAAGTCTAAAGATATGGCAAACAGCATGTGTCACACAGCATGAGCCATTATGAATAATTTGAAACATTCTTAGACTGTCTAGTCTATGCCGTCTAAGTATTACACGGGATTAGTAAATGGTCTTTATCCTTCTGCACGTGTTTAAATGCATCTTCACACAAACCCCCCAACAAGTCAACAACTAATGTAAAAATCCTAAAGGACAGGTCTGATCTCCGTGAAGGAGAGAAAAGGCAAAGAACATCTTCCTGCTTGCTGGATGCTTTCAATTGATCTATAACCAATTACTTATTAAAATGTAATTGAACTGCAACAGATTGTAACGTATGCTAACTAATATGTAACAGTTCACAGCTATTTCATTAAGCATATTTAATTGGATTTCCAGAAGATAACTAACACGATTAAATAGCAATAGGCTTTAATAGAGTGGTAAAGATTATGATGCTATTTAATTGAGTCAGGAGAACTTCCTATGTGCCAATTTGATGCTTATTGAATCACTCGATTAATTATATTCCTTTCATTTTTAATACCTGTATTGAATTAACTGTTGTATGCTGCACTGACTGCTGGATGGAGCACACCTCCACCTGTGGGGGATTCAGACTGCGGGAGAACTATTGGTTGCATATAGGAGAGACTCTTTTAAATCAGGGCATGTTATATTGGGTTTAATTGAACTATCTTGCACATGAGGCAAACCATGTGCCGTGTGTAGTTTTAACTGTTGCCTTACCAAAGGGAGACACTTTTCCAATGATATATTGCATTTACCAGTGTTGTTATTGCTTCTCCTTTACATTGATTCTCCTTAACATGGTTAAGACTAACTATAAACATGTGTATGTTTAACCCCTTAAGGACCAAGCCCATTTTCCGCCCCTAGACATCTTATCCCCTATCCAAAGGATAGGGGAGAAGATGTCCGATCGCCGGGGTCCCACTGCTGGGGACCCCTGGGATCTCGGCTGTGGCACCCCGCTATCATTACTGCACAGAGCAGACTCGCTCCGTGCGTAATGACGGTCAATACAGGGGCCGGAGCATCGTTACGTCATGGGGGCGTGGCTGCCATCATGCCCCCTCCCATAGACTTGCATTAAGGGGGCAGGCCGTGACATTACGAGGGGCGGAGCCGTGACGTCACGATGCTCCGGCCTCTATATCGCTATTCATTACGCATGGAGCGAGTTTGCTCTGTCAAGTAATGAAAGAGGGATCCCGGGGGTCCCCAGCAGCGGGACCCCGGCGATCTGACATCTTATCCCCTATCCTTAGGATAGGGGATAAGATGTCTAGGGGCGGAGTACCCCTTTAAGGACCAGAGCATTTTTTGCACATCTGACCACTGTCACTTTAAGCATTAATAACTCTGGAATGCTTTTACTTATGAATTTCATTTCAAGAATGTTTTTTCGTGACATATTCTACTTTAACTTAGTGGTAAATTTTCGTCGATACTTGCATAATTTCTTGGTGAAAAAAAATTATTTTTTTCACCCGCATGTTCTTGTAGACCCAGTTTTTGAATTTTTACAAGGGGTAAAAGGAGAGAAATTCCCCCAAAATTTGTAACCCAATTTCTCTTGAATAAGGAAATACCTCATATGTGGATGTAAAGTGTTCGGCGGGTGCAGTAAAGGGCTCAGAAGGGAAGGAGCAACAATGGGATTAGTGAGTTTTTCTGAAATGGTTTTTGGGGGGCATGTCACATTTAGGAAGCCCCTTTGGTGCCAGAACAGCAAAAAAAGACCCACGTGGCATACTATTTTGGAAACTACACCCCTCAAGGAATGTAACAAGGTGTACAGTGAGCCTTAAGACCCCACACATTTTTAATGACTTTTCGTTAAAGTTGGATGTGTAAATTAAAAAAAATTCACTAAAATACAGATTTTCCCACAATAATAGGATAATAGAAGAAAATGCCCCCCAAAATGTGTAACCCCATCTCTTCTGAGTATCCCATGTGTGGATGTCAAATGCACTGTGGGCGCACTACAATGCTCAGAAGAGAAGGAGTCACATTTGGCTTTTGGAAAGCAAATTTAGCTGAAATGGTTTTTGGGGAGCCTGTTGCATTTAGGAAGCCCCTATGGTGCCAGAACAGAAAAAAAAAAACATGGAATACAATTTTGGAAACTACACCCCTCAAGGAAAGTAACAAGGGGTACTGTGAGCCTTAATACCCCACAGGAGAAAATGTCTGCAAAAATTTGTAACCCCATTTCTTCTGAGTATGGAAATACCCATGTGTGGATGTAAAGTGCTCTGCAGGTGACCTACAATGCTCAGAAGAGAAGGAGCGCCATTGGGCTTTTGGAGAGAGAATTTATTTGGAATGGAAGTCGGGGGTCATGTGCATTTACAAAGCCCGGCGTGGTGCCAGAATAGTGGACCTTCCCACATGTGACCCTATTTTGGAAACTATACCCCTCACGAAATGTAAAAAGCGGTGCAGTGAGCATTTACACCACAGAAAATCTGTCAGACACCTGTGGGGCGTAAATGCACACTGTACCCCTTTATTACATTCCCTGAGGGGTGTAGTTTCCAAAATGGGGTCACATGTGGGGGGGGGTCCATTGTTCTGGCACCATGGGGGCTTTGTAAACACATGTGGCCTTCAATTCCAGACACATTCTATCTCCAAAAGCCAATGGGGCTTCTTCTCTTCTGAGCCCTGTAGTTCCCCACACATGGGGTATTTATAGACTCAAGAAATGGGGTTACACATTTTGGGGGGCTTTTTTCCTATTACCCCTTGTGAAAATGAAAAATTTGGGATAACACCAGCATTTTAGTGAAAAAATACAAAATTTTTATTTTCATGTCCAACTTTAACGAACATTTGTCAAACACCTGTGGGGTGTTAAGGCTCACTGTACCCCATGTTACATAGTTACATAGTTAGTACAGTTGAAAAAAGACATACGTCCATCAAGTTCAACCAGGGAATTGAGGGGTAGGGGTGTGGCGCGATATTGGGGAAGGGATGGGATTTTATATTTCTTAATAAGCATTAATATTATTTTGTTTCAGGAATGTATCTAACCCTGTTTTAAAGCTGTAAATTTTTCCTGCTGTGACCAGTTCCTGAGGTAGACTGTTCCACTGTTCCATAAGTTCACAGTTCTTATGGTAAAGAAGGTGTGTCGCCCCTTTAGACTAAACCTTTACTTCTCCAGATGGAGGGAGTGCCCCCTCGTCCTTTGGGGGGGGTTTAACCTGGAACAGTTTTTTTTCCATATTTTTTGTATGGGCCATTAATATACTTATATACATTTATCATATCCCCCCTTAAACGTCTCTCCTCAAGACTAAACAATTGTAACTCCTTTAATCATTCCTCATAGCTAAGATGTTCCATGCCCCATATTACTTTAGTCGCACGTCTCTGCACCCTTTCCAACTCCACAGTGTCCCTTTTATGGACTGGTGCCCAAAACTGAACAGCATATTCCAGGTGAGGCCGTACCAATGCTTTATAAAGGGGGAGTATTATGTCCCTGTCCCTTGAGTCCATACCTCTTTTGATACATGACAATATTCTGCTGGCTTTGGAAGCAGCAGCCTGACATTGCATTCTATTCTGAAGTCTGTGATCTACAAGTACACCCAGATCCTTCTCTACCAGTGACTCTGCCAGTTTAATCCCCCCTAAGACATACGATGCATGCAGGTTATTAGTACCCAGATGCATAACTTTACATTTATCCACATTGAACCTCATTTGCCAAGTGGATGCCCAGACACTTAGTCTATCCAAGTCATCTTGTAACCTATACACATCCTCTATTGACTGTACCGTGCTACAAAGATTGGTGTCATCTGCAAAGATAGAAACAGAGCTGTTAATGCCATCCTCTATATCATTGATAAATAAATTAAACAACAGCGGGCCCAGTACTCAACCTTGGGGTACACCACTAATAACCGGGGACCAATAAGAGTACGAATCTTTGACCACCACTCTCTGGGTACGATCCATGAGCCAGTGTTCAATCCAGTTACAAACTAAAGTTTCCAAACCCAAAGACCTTAACTTACCTGTCAGACATCTATGAGGGACAGAATCAAATGCTTTAGCAAAATCCAGAAACACTATATCCACAGCTATTCCTCTGTCAAGGCTTCTACTCACCTCTTCATAAAAGCAAATAAGATTGGTTTGATAACTTCAATCCTTAGTAAACCCATGCTGGCTATCACTTATAATACTATTATCCCCTATGTATTCCTGTATGTAATCCCTTATAAGTCCTTCAAACAATTTACCCACAATGCATGTTAAACTTACCGGTCTATAGTTTCCTGGGGAAGACCTAGAGCCCTTTTTGAAGATTGGCACAACATTCGCCTTTGCCAGTCCCTTTAATGGGGCACCTCTAAAGGTCTCCTGATGTACCTGCACCTCTAAAGGTCTCCTGATGTACCTGACACCAAGATGTTAAGAAGAATATTTTTCCAGCACATTCTACAAATGTTAGATCGGATTGAGATCTGGAAAAATTTGTGACCAAGTTACTAGGGGGTGCTGATAAGTACTGTATAGAGTCTTATACGTGCAAGATTCAGCTAGCTATGATTTTAATCTATCTTTATTTCTCTGGTCCAAAGTGAATATGGCAGCACCTACCTACAGGAAAGTTGAAGAGCATAGGGCCATATTTAAATTCCTTTCTTCTCAAAGGCAGGCGCTGACATATCGCCTGTTCAGCCAGTTCAGCTGCACAGGGGCCCAGCATATGACACCGCTGCTCACTGTTCTAAAGCAGCCGTGGCACATAATTATTGCCCGCGGGCACTTTAGACAGTGTGCCTGCCGGCCGATCCAGGCCTGACAAGGGATGTCGGGCAAGTGACGTACCTCCGCAGACCCGCGCAGGAGGACGTCAGTGATGTCACTTGTCAGGTCGCCGCCGGAGAAGAGAAGCGCTGCGCAGGCCAGGTAAGTGTGTCTGTGTGTGTGTGTATCTGTGTGTATATATGTGTGTGTGTTTGTATGTCTGTGTGGGTGTGTCTCTGTATGTGAGTCTCTGTGTCTGTGTTGTGTGTCTGTGTGTGTCTGTATGTCTGTGTGTGTCTCTGTATGTGTGTCTGTATGTGTGTCTGTGTGTCTGTGTGTTGGGGGGGGGGGTTATGCTACCTTGGTAACTGTTACCTAATGTAGGAAATTTATGCTACCTAATGGGAGGGGGGTCTGCTACCTAATGTGGGGAATCTATGCTACCTGATATGGGGAATCTATGCTACCTAATGTAGGGAAACTTCTACCTAATGTGGGGAAACTATGCTACTTAATGTGGAAAAATTATGCTACCTAGTGTAGGAAAACTATGCTACCTAATGTGGGGAATCTATGCTACCTAATGGGGGAAATCTATGCTACCTAATGTCGGAAAATTATGCTACCTAATGTGGGGAAACTATGCTACCTAATGTGGGGAATATATGCTACCTAATGTGGGGAATATATGCTACCTAATGTGGGAAAACTGCTACATAATGTGGGAAAACTATGCTACCTAATGTGGGGAAACTATGCTACCTAATGTGGGGAGAATATGCTACCTTATGTTGTCAAACTATGCTACCTAATGTGGGGGGCCTTAATGAGCTGTGGCATATGGGGGGCCTTAATTAATTATTAACAACTGATATTATGGGGGGTCATCCTGAGCAACTGATATGGGTGGGGGCCCCTCTGAGCAAGTGGCATATGGGGGTCCACCTGAGTAAGTGACAAATGAAGGGAGGTGTTCCTGAACAATTGATGTATGAGGGGGGGCCCACTCACATTCTTTGCACAGGGGCCTTCTGCTGTCTGTGTCGACCATTCTCCAAGGGAAAGGTGTGAACCAGATCCATGATGAAATGTCACAACCAGTTAGACATTGGGTTTTCAATTTTAAAACTGGCCATTTCGGTGTTAAAGGGGGAAATACAGTGAAAGATCTGGTTCTCTCTGTGTCTGCAAATGTGAAAGTCATCCATGACATGTTCATAGAGGACCACTGAATATCAGCCAAAGGTATTACTATATATGTAGGCACATCACGTGAGAGAGTTGGTGCCATTATCCACAACACGACTTGGAAATGTGAAAGCTTGCAGCAGAGTGGATCACAAAACTTTTGACAACTGAACAAAAGAGGACACTACATTGCCACACACTGTAGGCGAAACATTGGCAAAATTAGGTTTAGGCTTTCAAGTGATGCCTCATCCACCATATTTAAGCAGCCTGCCTCCTTGTTCCAAAAAAACACCTAAAGGGACGAGGATTTGGGAGTGTTTCAGTGGAAACTAATGCTTCAAATGAATGGTTGATGTAACCATTCATTTGAAGCATTAGTTTCCACTGAAACACTCCCAAATCCTCGTCCCTTTAGGTGCCAGAAAATAAATAGTTTTATCTAACCTTTAATTTAGGTAGTTGATTTTTGCACCATAGAAAATAGACATTTTGACCAGTACATCCTGCAATTTAAAGCCTCCTAGCTCATTTTTTCCTAGGTAAGGCTCAATACTTGTAAAACTTTATTGCCCCTCAATCCATTCCTTTCTGCAGAGTAGTAGAGTGCATAGTGTAGTGAAAAGAGGCCTCTGCCTTTAGGGAATAACATTGCCATGAAGGGGTGTATTTGGATTACAGCAATGTTTTGGTAGGTGATACATAGTTAGTAGAGATGCCGCAAATTGTTCGCCGGCGAACAGTTCCTGGTGAATTTAGCATGTTCGCGTTCGCATCGCCGGGCAAACATATGTGAAGTTCGATCCGCTCCCTATACTTTAACATTGCAGTAAACTTTGACCCTGTGAGTCAGAGTCAGCAGACACATTACAGCCAATCAGCAGCAGTCCCTCCCTTCCAGACCCTCCTACCTCTTGCACGGATGCCATTTTACCCTCATTCGGCATGCTGCAGGCTTAGGAAGTGGAGGATCAGAGAAGCTGCTCCTGCTGTATAGGGAAAGCTATAGCTAAGTTGCTGCTAGCTGGTGTATTCAGGGTCCACTTTACTCCTAAAGCACTAGTGTAACATCTGCTTTAAGGACGGCACCCAAAAAAGCCCTTTTTAGGGCTGAAAGATATCAGTCCGTGTGTCTTGCAACAGCTGGAGGCACCCTGGTTGGGAGGGAAGCGCTGGTTAAAAGGGGTACTCCAAAATCAAACTTAATCCCTTAAGGACTTAGCCCTTTTTCACCTTAAGGACTCGGACGTTTTTTGCAATTCTGACCACTGTCACTTTAAACATTAATTACTCTGGAATGCTTTTACTTATCATTCTGATTCCGAGATTGTTTTTTCGTGACATATTCTACTTTAACATAGTGGTAAAATTTTATGGTAACTTGCATCCCAAAATTCGATGAAAAAAATGAAAATGTAGCATTTTTCTAACTTTGAAGCTCTCTGCTTGCAAGGAAAATGGATATTCAAAATAATTTTTTTTTGGTTCACATATACAATATGTCTACTTTATGTTTGCATCATAAAATTTATGAGTTTTTGCTTTTGGAAGACGCCAGAGGCCTTCAAAGTTCAGCAGCAATTTTCAAATTTTTCACAAAATCAGGGCGATCGTGAGGTGGCACCAGTGCCACCTCACCCCTGCTGGCTATGGCTGTTCGGGGCCGTCAGAGACCCGATTGACGCGGAATCCGCCGCAGATCGCTGGGCTGAATTGTCCAGCGATCTGCGGCCATCGCCGACATGGGGGCCATCATGACCTCCCTGGGCGATATGCCGCAATGCCTTCTGAACGATTTCAGCAGGCATCCGGCTCCGGTCCCCAACCGGCTAGCAGTGGGGACCGGAATTCCCACAGGCGTATGGATACGCCCTGCGTCCTGAAGAGGTTAAGTTCCTTCAAGCAACTAACTACTACAGTATTCAAAGGGCTGAAAGATATCAGTCCGTGTGTCTTGCAACAGCTGGAGGCACCCTGGTTGGGAGGGAACCGCTGGTTAAAAGCGGTACTCCAGTATAAAATTTAAGTTCCTTCAAGCAACTAACTACTACAGTATTCAAAGGGCTGAAAGATATCAGTCCGTGTGTTTTGCAACAGCTGGAGGCACCCTGGTTGGGGACCACTGCTTAATAGGGGAACTCCGCTGGCAAGCTTTTTTCTTTAAAGCAACTAACTACTACAGTATTCAAAGGGCTGAAATATATCAGTCCATGTGTTTTGCAGCAGCTGGAGGCACCCTGTTTGGGGACCACTGCTTAAAAGGGGAACTTCGCTGGCAAGCTTTATTTGCTCATTGTCACACTAGTGCAAATCAGTTCACGTCACAGTTGCCAGTTTTTTTCCCTGCAGGGCAAATTGTGTCACCCTAGTGCAAATCACATTAGGTGTGACAGTTGTGCAAATAAAAAAAAAATGACAGGCAGAGGAAGGCTACCCTGCAGGGGCCGTCATGGTGCTGGGATTCCCTTTGGCCCTAGAATGGCCAGTGTTCAGAGGCCACATACCGTGAACCCCCAAAGTTCTGAGGACTTAGTTGACTGGTACAAGACTACTGCACAGCTTCCGCTCGGAACCTTGACGCACCACCCTTCTCCTCCTCTAGCTTAGCCCTGCGTCTGACAGCTGGCTTGTCGGAACTGCTAGCCCGCCAGCTTTTACCATACAAGCTGGTGGAGTCTGAGGCCTTTAAAAAATTTGTAGCCATTGGGTCACCGCAGTGGAAGGTACCCGGACGAAAATTTTTTGCACAAAAGGCAGTCCCCAACCTCTACTCCATTGTGCAAAAGGAAATAATGGCATGTCTGGCACACAGTGTAGGGGCAAGGGTCCATCTGACCACTGATACCCGTTCTGCAAAGCATGGTCAGGGCAGGTATATCACCTACACTGCGCATTGGGTAAACCTGGTAACGGCTGCCAAGCATGGAATGCGTGGCTCTGTAGAGGAGTTGGTGACACCGTCACGACTTGCAGGCTGCCACCTCCTCTACTCCTCCTACTCCATCCTCTTCCATAACATCCTCGGCTGAGTCCTCTTCCACTGCTGCGTCTTGCTCCACATCACCCCCCCAGCTCCCCAGGTGCTATTCCACATCCCAGATACTGCAGTGTCACGCCATCTTGGGGTTGACTTGCCTCAAAGCGGAGAGTCACACCACACCAGCGCTCCTGTCGGCCCTGAACGCACAGGTGGACCAGTGGCTGACTCAGTACCAACTTGAGATCGGCAAGGTGGTTTGTGACAACAGAACAAATTTGTTGGCGGCATTGAGATTGGGCAAGTTGATATATGTGCCGTGCATGGCACATGTGTGTAATCTGATTGTGCAACGCTTTGTGCTCAAGTACCCTGGCTTACAGGATGTCCTGAAGCAGTCCAGGAAGGTGTGTGGCTATTTCAGGCGTTCCTACACGGCCATGGCACACTTGTCAGATATCCAGAGGCGAAACAACATGCCAGTGAGGCGTTTGATTTGCGACAGCCCGACACGTTGGAATTCAACACTCCTAATGTTCGACCGCCTGCTCCAACAAGAAAAAGCCGTCAACAAATATTTGTATGACCGGGGTGCTAGGACATCATCTGCGGAGCTGGGAATTTTTTTGCCACGTTACTGGAGGCTCATGCGCAATGCCTGTAAGCTCATGCGTCCTTTTGAGGAGGTGACAAACCTGGTCAGTCGCACCGAAGGCACCATCAGCGACACCATACCGTTTGTTTTCTTCCTGGAGCGTGCCCTGCGAAGAGTGCTGGATCAGGCAGTAGATGAGCGTGAAGAGGAAGAGTTGTGGACACCATCACCACCAGAAACAGCCTTATCAGCATCGCTTGCTGGACCTGCGGCAACACTGGAAGAGGATTGTGAGGAAGAAAAGTCAAAGGAGGAATGTGGCTATGAAGAGGAGGAGGAAGACCAACCACAGCAGGCATCCCAGGGTGCTCCTTGTCACCTATCTGGTTCCCGAGGCGTTGTACGTGGCTGGGGGGAAGAAGATTATACCTTCCCTGACATCACTGAGGACGAGGAACGGGACATGAGTAGCTTGGCATCCATCCTTGTGCAAATGGGGTCTTTCATGCTGTCGTGCCTGTTGAGGGACCCTCGTATAAAAAGGATGAAGGAGAACGACCTGTATTGGGTGTCCACGCTACTAGACCCCCGGTATAAACATAAAGTGCCTGACATGTTACCGCATTACATCAAGGCGGAAAGGATTCAGCAGGTCCAAAATAAATTAAGAAATATGCTGTGCACAGCGTATAAGGGTCATGTCACAGCACAACAGGGATCTAACAGGGGAAGAGGTGAAAGTAATCCTCCTCCTCCTCCCACGAACACGCCGGCAAGGACAGGATGCTGTACAGACATGCTGTTGATGGAGGACATGCGGAGCTTTTTAAGTCCTATGCATCGCCACAGTCCTTCGGGGTCCACCATCAGAGAACTACTTGACTGACAGGTAGCAGACTACCTGGCCTTAACCGCAGATATCGACGCTCTGAGGAGCAATGAACCCCTTGACTACTGGGTGTGCCGGCTTGACCTGTGGCCTGAGCTATCCCAAATTATGCTCGAACTTCTGGCCTGTCCCGCTTCAACTGTCCTGTCAGAAAGGACCTTCACTGCAGCAGGAGGTATTGTCACTGAGAAGATGAGTCGCCTTGGTCAAAAAAGTCTGGATTACCTCACCTTTCTTAAGATGAATGAGGGATGGATCCCAAAGGGACTGACACTGGGCGATACAGTGTCGATACGATGATCAGATGAGCTGCCTTGGGCTAAAAATGGTCAACACACTGCTGTATTTGGCCAGAAATTCCCCCCTAATATGGGGGAATCTTATGTGCTGCCTAACATGGGGGAATCTATGTGCTGCCTAAAGGGGGGATCTAACTATGTGCTGCCTAAAGGGGGATCTAACTATGTGATGCCTAAAGGGGGGCTCTATGTGCTACCTAAAGGGGGCTAAAGCATGTTATTCCAAACCATTTAGGAATATTAGGTGATTTATGCCCTTTATGGAGTAAAACCAGACTCTGCATCAACTATGTAATTTTCCATGGCAGTTTTGCCATGGATCCCACTCCGGCACGCCACAGTCCAGGTGTTAGTCCCCTTGAAACAACTTTTAAATCCCTATTGTGGCCAGAAAGAGTCCCTGTGGGTTTTAAAATTCGCCTGCCCATTGAAGTCAAAGGAGGTTCGCCCAGTTCGCCGGTTCGCAAACTCTTGCGGAAGTTCGCGGCTCGCGAACCAAAAATTTTATGTTCGCGACATCACTAATAGTTAGTACGGTGAAAAAAAGACATGTGTCCATTAAGTGCAACCAAAGAGGACTGCCAAGACTCAAGTTGTCCCACTAGAACATTGCCCATGGCATCATATTCCCTCTGACAGCTTTCTATCTTTCAACAGTGACCAACATGTAACATCTGAAAAAACACCTCAAACAATATATTTTAGGTATGGTTTATAATCCCAATTACATTTGACTCAAATTCCTAGGAGAGACATGGCAGACATGTGACCTGAGTTTCAACTCCAATATACATTCTACGTACAGAAAACATTGATTCATTTAAAAAAAAAAAATACCTATTTATTAATGACCAACAATAAAAATGATATGCATTCGTTAAAACCGTGAAATGTAGAAATAAAAATTGTCCCAATGTAGGGGTTAAAGGGGAAAAACATCTTAAAGTGCATGGATCATGAAGATGGAAAAACTACAGCATATACAGTAGAGGGCCATACTAATGGCAGCAGATACTGGGATGCTTGGCATGAAGCCACTTTAATACACTTTTTGGCAGACCCTTCCTCTCCCACAGGAAGTTTTTTGCATTACAGGTATTTTTTTTAGATACATATCATTTAGTGTATGAAGAAGGATGCCATACTTCATATTCTTACATTTTATATGCAATTAATATGATTTAAATGGATATTTGGTGTATCTTGAAGATGTGGACTTGTGATTGTTTTCAACTCTCACTCAGCTGTTCAAGCTTCTTTTTATTACTGGCCATTAATAAAAAATAAATTAAAAAAATTCCAAAACAACCTCCATGGGGGAGATTTATCAAAACCTGTGTAAAGTAAAAGATGACCAGTTGCCCATAGCAACCCATTAGAGTGCTTCTTATATTTTTGAGAGGCCCAAAAGGAAAGAAGCAATCTGATTGGTTGCTATGGGCAACTGAGTAAAGTCTCGCCCCACGTCTTTTTGTAGGTTGCCTCTTCCCATAAAGAGCCCTGGTGCAATCTATTCCCCAGGTGAGTTATATACATGAAGAAAAGGAAAAAGTGATTCATCATACCAGGCCACATTTTTCCATTTCTTCATGGTCCAAATCTGATGCTCACATATGGTCAGCATTTGCACTTTGATACATTGGCTCGCCTGTAATAAAAAGATGTCAGAACTCACTGCATAGAATGGGCACTTAGGGAGAGATCTATCAAAACCTGTCCAGAGGAAAAGTTGCTGAGTTGCCCATAGCAACCAATCAGAGCGCTTCTTTCATTTTTAACAAGGTCTCTGCAAAATGAAAGAAGCGATCTGATTGGTTACTATGGGCAATTCAGCATATTTTGCTCTGGGCAGGTTTTGATAAATCTCCTCCTTACTGTGTAGCATGGGATACATTAACAAGTCTGCATAGCTATGTATCCTATACTACACAGTAAGTGCCCATACTAAACAGTACGTTTTGACCTCTTTCTATCAAAGACAGCGGTGACTTTTCCAGAAATTGACGCTACAGTATGTAGAATAGGACCAGATAGGCTAGCCTTAAAGTGTACCTGTCGTCAACAAAACCTTTTTAGATAATGTAGATAATGCCATTATATGTATATTTGTAATATACAGGGTGGGCCATTTGTATGTATACACCTTAATAAAATGGGAATGGTTGGTGATATTAACCTGTTTGGGGCACATTAGTATATGTGAGGGGGAAAACCTTTCAAGATGGGTGGTGACCATGGCATCCATTTTGAAGTCGGCCATTTTGAATCCAACTTTAGTTTTTTCACTAGGAAGAGGGTCATGTGACACATCAAACTTATTGGGAATTTCACAAGAAAAACAATGATGTGCTTGGTTTTAACATAACTTTATTCTTTCATGAGTTATTTACAAGTTTCTGACCACTTAAAAATGTGTTCAATGTGCTGCCCATTGTGTTGGATTGGATTTCCAGGAAACTGTTCATCTAGAAATGCTCGGACCTGACACCCATAATGTGGTGGTGCACCATCTTGCAGGAAAAACTCAGGGAACGTGCCAGCTTCAGTGCATAAAGAGGGAAACACATCATCATGTAGCAATTTCGCATATCCAGTGGCCTTGAGGTTTCCATTGATGAAGAATGGCCCCACTTTCTTTGTACCCCATATACCACACCATACCATCAATTTTTGTGTTCCAACAGTCTTGGAGGGATCTATCCAATGTGGGTCAGTGTCAGACCAATAGCAGTGGTTTTGTTTGTTAACTTAACCATTCACATTAAAGTTTGCCTCATCACTGAACAAAATCTTCTGCGTAAACTGAGGGTCCTGGTCCAATTTTTGTTTTGCCCATTCTGCAGCACTGAAACTACGGATACTGGAAGCCTGTGCTAGCATTTCTCCTGCGGTGTTGCTATCAGTGTGTGAAGAGTGGGAGAAGAGGGTTGCATTGACAATCCAACACATTGGGCAGCTCATTGAATACATTTTATAAGTGGTCAGAAACTTGTAAATAACTCATGAAAGAATACATTTATGTTAAAAAACAATCACATCATTGTTTTTCTTGTGAAATTCCCAATAAGTTTGGTGTGCCACATGACCCTCTTCCTATTGAAAAAACAAAAGTTGGATTCAAAATGGCCAACTTCAAAATGGCCGCCATGGTCACCACCCATCTTGAAAAGTTTCCCCCCTCACATTAAGGAACTTAATAGCACCAACCATTCCCATTTTATTAATGTGTATCCATATAAATGCCCCACCCTGTACATTGGTTAAAAATTGTGTACATTTTTGGGTAAACAAATGTTGTCCCTGCAGCTGTTGTCTGTGTGTCTCTATGATGAATCCAAAAACAGGAAGTGAGGGTAGGACAAGCAGGAATCTGTGCAGACTCCTGGCTTGTCAATCATCCTGATGTATGAGCCAGGAGCATTTTATAGAGCCTCAGTGCCCACTGTCCTGCTTTTTCTTAGTGCACAGAGCCCTGCTTTGTCCACCCTCACTTCCTGTATTTGGACTCATCATAGAGACACACATGCAATAGCTGCAGGGACAAAAATACACACAATTTTTAACCAATGTATATTACAAATATACATATAATGGTTTTCTCTACATTATATAAAAAGTTTTTGTTGACGACAGGTACACTTCAATTCTCAACAAACATCAATCAACTTTGGGCACCCATCAACCTGTCATCTGTTCACAGATATTCTTCCTCGGACCAATTTTGGATACTAACCTTTGAATACTGGGAATACCCCACCCTTGATGTTTTGCAGAGGTTTTGACCTGGTTGCCAAGCTCTTTTAACTTGACCCCTGGCAAAGCTACCCAGATCTTATGATTGCCCATTTTTCCTGCTTCCAACATTCCTGCTCATCTCTTTGCAGGTGCCAAGATGTTATTCATTTCATTTGTCAATGGTTTTAATGTTACATCTAGTCGGTGTATACGGCAAAATATGTGGTTGAACTTTTTAATATTTTTGTATGTTTCTTATGCACATAATGTATATACATACAGCTTTATTTACAGGGGGGAAGATATTTATTACAGTCATTGGTTTATATTACTTTATACTTTACTATGTGGCTCTAAGCTAAATGAAATGCAGCTTATTATTATATTTCTCATATCTTGACACAATATAAAGTAGTTATATTACTGTTCATAGGCTTTTACAAAATTGGTATAATTCTGTATTGGGTGTGATTAATGCTGTATCAGTAATTGAACATGGTTTAATTTACTTTGTTTGCTGTGTGTTGCAGCCACCCACTGGGTCTCTTATTTAATTTCATTGAATATCTATTTGGATATATTTTGCTGGTTTTATTGATGTCTTTGGCGCCTAGGGCTTGAGATGTGAGAAGATTCAGCTTGCTGTCACACTACACTAATAATTTCATAATGTGGCATTTAAAATTGACCTGTCACTTCAATATTAGTGTCTGTTTGACTGACTGTTCATAACAAACTACTCTACTCTTTTTTTTTTTTTTTCTTTTTACTGCAGTCTTGCATACCTAGATTTTTGTGGATTTATATGTTAGACTTACATGTCAGGGACTGGCAGAGGTGGCTCTAGACTTTGTGAGGCCTTAGGTAAAACTCGAACATGAGGCCCTGCATTATTTTCTGCAGACTTCCCATGGTGATCCAATTGTTTGTGAGATAGTTGCACTGTTGCCAGAGCACCCATCTTGAATGGTGGCGGGGCAGATATAAAATCAGGGTGTTACTAGTGTCCTGTGGGCCCCATGGCAAATTCTGTCCATTACACCAAGACCAAAATTACTAATAATACCAGTATACAGAGGAAATATTATCACTAATAATATATACCAGTATAAAGAGGAAATATTATCACTATGCATATTACATACTGTTACTGACCAAATCCTGTATACTGAGACCAATATTACCCACAATACCAGTATACAAGGAGGATATATCGTCACCATACATATTACAATCAAACTGATACTGACCAAATCCTGTAAAGTTACCAATATTACCAATGCCAGTAAAAAATAGAAAAATGGTCATTACCTCTAGACAAATTGAAAAACGTCCACAGGTGTACACTACTAGTTATGTGTGTTATCAGCGAGGACCAATTAATGCTGCCACACCATGACCACCTCTACTATTTTGACTGACTAATGGACACAGTGATGTCACAGTACAGGGAAAATACACACAGTGATGTCATAATACAGGGGTAATACAGTAATGTTACAGTATAGGAACAATACACACAATGGTGTCACAGTACAGGAATAATACACACAGTAATGTCACAGTATAGGAATAATACACACAATGATGTCGCACTACAGTCACAGTTAGTGTACTATAATGATGATAAAAACTGCACATGGGGGTAGTAGTGGGATATATATATATATATATATATATATATATATGCACATGGGGGTAGTAGTCATACTCAGCAGCATGATTGGTATTTACCATACAGTCAGTCGGTCGGGCCGATAATGTAAACTGTACAGTAGGCCGCAGCCTCTGCAGAATAGTGGCGCATGAAGTCTCAGGCAGGCATTGACTGAAGAGTCTTCGCTAGACGCCGACGCACCTGACTTGTCTGATACATAGACATCATTGGCTCATCATTGAATCACCCCTTTTTTCCATTTTTTAAATAATGTAAACCAAAATAAACATATACATTTATATATAACAAAAACTGTTAATAAAAGCAATCAAAAATTAAAACAAATTAAAAATGTAATTAATAAAAATACAGTCCATCATACATCCCTGTATAGGGGAAAAAAAATAAAGTTATAAGGGTCAGAAGAGGACAATTTTAGGCATACTAATTATTGAACAGAAAAGAAAAGAGTTATAATATTTTAAAAGTAGTAAAATAAAACGTATATAAGTTATGTATTGTTGTAACCATATGGACCAACAGAATAAAGATAAGGTGCCATTTGTACCGAAAAGTGCACTACATGGAAACATAAGCCCCCAAAATTTGCTGAATTGCTTTTTTAAATTTGTCAATTTTTTTTTTATTTCGCTGTATATTTGATGGTAAAATGAATAATATAATTACAGAGTACAGTTGGTGGCGTTCAATATAGGTGGAATATTGAAAGAATTATGGCTATTAGAAGGTGAGGAGAAAAAAGGAAACCTCCCCTTATTTTGTGTACCAGGACAAGGGGATTGGGCTCCCGTTTTAGTCCCTGGACAAGTAGTTTTCTTTTTTTTTTATTTCCACTCCCCTGCAACTTTTATGCCTCCCCAAACTCCTACCCCACCCCTCAGACCCCTTGTCCCCCTACTCCCCCCCAGAGCCCTACCCCCCCAGACTCCTCAGTACCCTATCATCCCCCCAGACCCCTCAGTCCCCTATCACCCCCCCTAGACCCCTCAGTCCCCTAACCCCCCCAGTTATACTCCTTCCAACTTTTCTGCCCCCTCACCCCAGACCCCTCTGTCACCTTCTGCCCTAACAGCCTAACCCCCCTCCCCCCCCCCCCCAGGGCCCCCCAACACATAAATCTATCTATTTTACCTTATACATGGCTTGGTTGGCAGGATGCAGCACAAGAGATGCTCCTTCCTGCTCGTACCGGAGAAGCCAGGACAGGGACATTTGTGAAGTCAGGGCGTACCTGCGCTGCTGCCCATGGATGGACGTATGCTGTGGCCCACTGCCGCTTCAGCGTAATCTGAGAAGGGGGCCTTGCACGGGGTGGGGGATGCTAACGGGAGTGCCACATTGATTTGGCACCAGGCAGATGGGCGGTCCCACGGAGGCCTTAGGCGGTGGCCTATATGGCCTAATGGAAGAGCCGCCTCTGGGGACTGGCATATTGGGGAAGTGTCTATACCGTCTATACTGTATATATAATAATTTTTGGACAGATCATTAGGTTCCCCTGAGGACATCCTTGTGCATGTGTACTAGCACACGGACAGAAACGCGTTGGAAACATTATTGTTGCTTTGACTAAGGGACATATATGATTTTTTATGTCCTTTAGAATATATGACTGGCATATGGGAGGGGTTTTGTTATACCCTCACCTATGCACATTGAGCCTTATGTTCTGGATGTTCCCGCTCATCCATAAGGGATTAGTCTGGGTTTAAGAGCAATATGAGTATGTATATTGTATATAGAATGTCCAATACTTTTATACACTCTGTTTTTTAATTACTCTATATCCCTACTATTTTCTCTGGGTTCCACATTTCTCTACTAGTAGTGGATTTTAAGAGAACTATTAAAAATTAATTTTAGCGACACCCCATTTATGTTTTGGTGTAGTTTTCTATATTGGGGAAGTAATCTGCAATCTATAAAAAAGCTTTAACTTGAAATTAAAGGGCAACTGTAGTCAAACTATTTTCCCTCCTTCACTGTTTTGACAGTTAAAGGAGTACTCAAGATCTTTTTTTTTTTTTTTTTTTTTTAATCAACTGTTGCCTCAAAGCTATACAGATTTGTAAATGTAATAATGTCAAGCCTTCCAGTACGTATCAGGTGTTGTATGCTCCAGAGGAAGTTGTGTAGTGTCTCCAGTCAAACGGTTCTCTCCTGTCACCTCTATCTGTGTCAGGAACTGTCTAAAGCAGGAGAGGTTTGCTATGCTAATTTGCTTGTTTCTGACATCCAAATTTCGATTTTTGGCTTATGTTTTTTTTACGTTTTAATTTTTTTTCACTGACAAAGTTGAATGAAGTCTTATTTTCTGCAAGACAATTTTTTTTTTTTACTAGTACCCTTTATTTTACCATATAATGTATTCTGAAGCCATGAAAAATTTTATTTATTTGATGTGACCAAAAATCAGCAAGTTTGGCATTTGGAATCTTTTTGCATTTATGGTGTTGACTGCAGATTTAGGAATGTAATCATTTAATACTTTGGACAATTCTGCACACAACAATACCAAATATAATATTCTTCGATTTTTCTTTAAGGTTTTTTTTTTTTTTTTTTTCTCATTTTCATTTTTTTTTTTATTTGGAAAGTAGGAAAATATTAGATTTTTTAAAGTGAAATATTTGAAAACTTTTTTAAACACTTTTTAGACCCGCCTAGAGTCCCCCTAAAGACCCCTCTTTTTGAATTACTTGTTTAGGTAAATGCAATGCTTATGCAGCACATTAATTCATTTGATTGGTGCTCTTTTGGTACAGCCTGCCATAGCCGAGTCACAGCAGCCCTGTACTAGGTCTCTGGCTGTCTTAGCAACTGATTGGCATCCCAACAATTGGGACACTAAGCACTAGGGATGCATGCCAAAACTGATTAATTGCTGCCTTTGCTATTAATTGGGACATTTAAACAGTGAAATGACTGGTACTGGAGTGCAGAAAGCAATACTTCCTTACCTGACCTATGCTTTAAATGCATGTCATGGGTTGGGAAGAAGGCAAATAGAAGTAATTTACAATCTGTTTAACTTTCTGGAACCAGCAGATTTGAAAACTATTTTTCCATAAAACTATTATGATCTGCAGTCAGAGGGTAGTAATGAGGATTTGGAGGATGACTGTGAGGACACTAATGAGTGGTGTGATTTGGAGGATGAGGATACAGATGAGGACATTGATGTCCCATCTGTATCCAAGTCAAGACGTTTATACTCTCAGGTGCTTAAGGGTCCAGTGGCCCCTCTTAAAATGGGGGGGGGGGAGGGGGTACTGTAAAGAATCAAAGGGTTAACTTGCACTGAGAGCTTTTGTTTGGTCTTGTTGCTTTGGTTACGCCTGTCTGCTGAGGTTGGTCAGCTGACCTTGATTGTACACCTGGTCTGGACCTATTTAAGCTGGCAGTCTACTCCCAGTCTTTGCCTGCTAAAGAGCTCAGTTTTTGTACTCCTTGCATGCTTTCTACTGTATTTGTGATATCTGGCATTTTGACCCTTTGGCTCCGCTATCTGACTCTTCT
This sequence comes from Hyla sarda, assembly GCF_029499605.1. NCBI lineage: Eukaryota > Metazoa > Chordata > Amphibia > Anura > Hylidae > Hyla > Hyla sarda. Next base: position 197,429,757 of record NC_079194.1, read on the forward strand.
CTTGGACAAACTCCTGGCTTTTGATGCAGATAGTGGACTTGGACATATTCTTTAAGTGTGTTAGTTTTGTTTTGTTAGTCGCCTGTTCCCTACTGTTCCTTGACCTTAGTCTGTATTAATGTATTATATTATTTTGACAATTACGTCCCTCATTTGTCTAGGGAGGGACTGTCACTGTGGTTACTGGCCTGTCGCCTAGGTCAGGTACGTAAATAGGCAGGGGTAGGGGAATGGGCAAGAACAGTGTGCACTCCTTCCCTGCCCATATGTAACAGTAAATACCCTTTTCCCAATAAAATCCCTGTATTATCATAAAAAAAAAAAAAAAAAAAATCATATATATACTAGGTATTGCCACGTCCGTAATGATGTGTACAATAAAGCTATAATGTAAATTATCCCACATGGTGAACGCTGTAAAAAAAAAAACAATTTTGGTACAAACAGCGGAATAAAAAAGAACAAAAGCATGTATCACAAAAATTATACAAATAAAAAGTAGAGCTTGTCCTGCAAAAAATAAGCCCTCACTCAGTGGCTTCGGACGAAAATTTTTAAAGTTACGGCTGTTGGAAAATGATAATACAAAAAAGGGGAAAAAATTATTTTGCTCAGAAAAGGAAAAAGAACATAAAAAGCTATATAATCGTACTGACCCACAGAATAAATATAACATCACTTAAAGTATTTTTACTAGAAGAACGTCATATAACCTGACCATGCTAGTCAGGGGCCTTGAGCCCCCTCAATCAACATGATTTGTCCTACAATTTTTTTTGCACTGTTACCTGTTATTTTTAGAATAACATTTTTTTCTGGGATGTCATGTACTCATGTTATCAAAAAATGCAATTCCAGAATGTGTCCAAGAATGTTAAATTTTAATAGTCTGAGTAATTCTATTTTAATTGTCTGAGTAATTCTAAACAGCAATACTAAATATTTATTTATTTATTTTGTTATTCATTACATTTTTCTATTTGAAAAATAGCAAAAGGGGGGTGATATGAATTTTATTTTACACTTTTCATTGTATAATCAATTGCTTATACATATCAGGGTATCAATGCACTGCTATTATACTGCATTGATCCAGTTTATAGTTAATTTCCTTATACAGCCAGCTTATGGCAGACTGTAGAAACAGATCAGTCACTGCAGGTATTAAGGCTATAAGAAGGCCTCAGACTGCCATAACAACTGTATTTGCTCCCAATGATCAAAACTGGAGGTTTTGCTATTGTACTCCCTATGGTAAATAAAAAATATTTCTAATTTACTTTGTTAAAAAAAAAAAAAGAAGTTTTCTATGTTTTATTCTTTTATCCTAAGTGAGCTACACATATTTTACATTTCCTATTTATGTTTTATTCATGTTTAAAGAAAAGCTGCCACTAGGTGTCTCCTTACTTGTCCAGGGAACATTTCCCCTTATCTTTTGCACAGACTTTGGACTCCTGCTGGCCTGGCAGAAGTTCAAAATCAGGAAATACAGTCTGGAGTGCTGAAGGGGGGGGGGGGGGGGGTGCAGCCTTAGCCAATCATAGCTCATCTCACACTGAACTGCTCTGGGCTGTGTGTAGCAGAGTGAAAGAGGAAGTTCTCCCCTGTATGGCTTCAGATGATGTCATCTCTGCTGGGTAACGCCCCTTCCCAGTTTGTGAATCTGACTGAGACTGTACAGAAAATGCAGAGCAATATCAAGGTGGAAAACTAACAAATAATAAAAATAAAGGCAGAGGGTGGTTTATCATGATGGGGCAGTGAACTGGAAGGATTATAAAATGTAAGATCATGACAGGTACTCTTTAAATACTGATGTTTAAACAGCTGATAGTCGAGTTAATAGCTGAAAGTAGCTGACAGGCGCTGGGTATGCAGGAACAGTTGTGTGTTTCCTATAACTTTGCTTCTGTAAAGAAAAAAAAAAAACAATAATGAAAATCTAAGAATCTTAAAAAATCTGAAATTCTTATGTGGTATAAAAGGGAAAGTCACGCGTGTCCTGCTGTATGTGGTGTTTTCTTTTTCCGAAGAGCAAAAGATTTGAATAGTGTGTCTGCAAAAGTAATTTCCCTTATAAACCAATTTGTTTTAAAACACATAATGGATCACATTTTAATATCCCGTACATGATGGTGCTTATGGGGAGAAGAACAGATTTAGTTTCACAGTGTGAAATCTATTCTTCCTCTTGGATCAAATGTTCTTTGTCCTTGCAGAAAACTTAAGAGTCTAGAAAGACTTTTGCAGGCCTTCCTTAGTGGTAAATCTCCAGTTTCCCTAGAATAAAATATAAAAGATGGTGCCAGGTAATTTTATGTCTACAACTGTGCCTGATATCTCAGGTTATATATACTTCACAATGCCCTTTTTTGCTAGAAATACTATAATTTAGAAATTTTATGAAATTGTAACAAGTTTTATTGGTGAGGGAAGTTTATGATGTAAAGAATTAATTCATTAGATGTTGTATTTCCTTGCTTCCTAACCTCAACATGTGAACCTATTGGATGAAAAACAGCAGTACTGCGGATAATGAAATTAAGAGATAGAATATATGTAATGCTTTGGAATCACAATTGATTAAGGATAAGTTTTTACTTCTATGGGAGAGAAACACCAAGATTTCATTGAATAAAACGCCATAGTCTCAACATGCTGTGATTTTGAAAAACTGCTGCAGAACCCAAAAACATAGAAAAATGCCAAAGAGGAGTGAAAAAATGCCAAAAGACAAATATACCCAAGTGGGTATGGCATTCCAGAAAACTTTACTGGCTTGCAGTTGTCACCCAAAAAAATGCTGTGCGGCTTGTTGGGCCTTTTTGTTTGGGTTTTTGCTAAAAATAAATAAATAGGTGGAAACTTAGCCTAAAGGAAATTAGAAACAAAAGCTAGGTTACTTATATACGACATAGGTATTGGGTTTCAGACATAATAAAAGAAGGATGACTGCTACAATAAATGTGAGATCCAGTAGGTAATATGGTATGTGTTGTATAGAGAAGCCCTCAGCTCCATATCAATTCATGAAGCAGTGGAGAAAAAAATGAAATAGCAATAGAAGTTTCTCACCCAAAAGCATTGTCATATAATTATACCCTTGAATTTTAATGTCCACATACATTCCAAAACCATAGAAGACTCAAGGTGGTCATGCACTTTAGATAAAAATCGACTGAGCACACTAACTTTGGCAGGTTTGGCTGCGTCTTAAGTGTGCAGCGGCCTCCTGACAGATGATGTCAGAGGATGGAAGGGCGGTAACTATCTCCAGGGTGTCTACCTACAGGGGGCAACTATATTTAGGGGTTCCACATACAAGGGCAACTAGCTACAGAGGATCTAGCTACAGTGGGCAGCTATCTATAAAGGACCTACCTCAACTGAACCTGCTGAGGCCATCTGTCTAAAGTGCACAGCGGCCTCCTGACAATCCAGATGATGTCAGGGGAGAAAAGGGTCGGGCATATTCAATTTCAACTGCTCGGCTCTATTGTGCAGGGAGAGATACAAGCCGACACCAGAGCTGTCTGGCTGCAGCTTACCCCTCTCCATGAAGGAAACATGTTCACCCATGCTGAATGTACATGTGTATGGGGAGGTCAAGAGATGTAACTGTTGCCCGAACAATAGTTTCTAAGGCAATTGAAGATATATGACCACCTTTAGTAAAGGTTTTTTTTTCACCTTTGTTTTTGTTTTGTTTTTTTATTATTACTTATGCCGTACAGATAAATTGCCCACTATCATGCAGCAGCACACAGCAAGTACAAGAGAGCAGCCATTGCTAGGAGTCCCTGCTCCTGTAAGTACTCTCTGTTGTGTGCTACATAGTAGTGTGTGAGCCAATGTGATTGGAGGATGCTACATATGTACCTACTTAAATGGGGAAGGCTTCTTTTAAACAGGGTTTTCTCATTTTTTTTCTACTCTGTCCTTCTGAGCCAGAACATGTAATGCCTAGGTCATAGCCGATGCCAAACTTTGTAAACAGTGTCTAACTTTATCCTTATATCTTTCTCCTAAAGTCAGTAGAGCATTAAAAAAGCATAAAGGGAGTCAGCTATGTTGTGACAACAGAAAGACAAGTGTAGCGAATAATTGTTATTGTCGAAACTGCCTTAAAGGAGAACTCCGGTATGGGTGGGAAAAAACAACTTATCCCCTATCCTAAGCATAGGGGATAAGTGTTAGATCGCGGGGGGGCCGACAGCTGGGGCCCCCTGCGATCTCCTGTACGGGGACCCGGTTCGCTCCTGCACAATGCAGGAGCCGAGCGTTTTCGACCACAGCCGAAGCTGCGGCCGACACGCCCCCTCCATACTCTTCTATGACAGGGTCGGAGTGCTGCCTTTGGCAATCTCCGGCCCTGCCATAGAAGTGAAAGGAGGGGGCGTGTCGGCCGCAGCTTCGGCTGTGGTCGCAAATGCTCGGCTCCTGCATTGTGCAGGAGCGAGCCGGGTTCCCGTACAGGAGATCGCAGGGGGCCCCAGCTGTCAGACCCCCCGCGATCTAACACTTATCCCCTATGCTTAGGATAGGGGATAAGCTTTTTTTTTTTTCTCATACCGGAGTTCTCCTTTAAGTTGCACCTCACAATCAGCTAGGGGGTGCCTTACCAGGAAGGCTAGGCACACAGTTTGGGAATCACTGATTAAGAGCACTCTGTACTTTTAGGCCATGTTGGAACTTACTCTAGAGTCCCTTTATAAATCACAAAGAAAAATTGTATCCAGCTGTTCATACTGGTGGCTAGTTGGATGACGTTAGTTTTTGTGATTTCTGTTCAATATTTCCTAATAGTCTATAGTGTATGACTGAAGACCATATATGTTGCACAACAGGGGTTAACTTTGTTCTGGAAAAACACTGAAGGTTTGCAATGTGTTCTCCTCTCTAGAATTTTATGGGCTGTCGCTTTCATTTGTACACTTTAAAGTATTTTGGCTTGAAAATCTTTGTGATACGTGATATTAAACAGTGTCATTTGGCAACGACAGATGCTAAAAACCGATGTTGCATCAACAAGCAACGAAGCATTTAGACAGAGATCCATATGGCAGGCGGAAGCATTGGCTAATACTGGCTGTTCTGTTGCCTTTAAGTCAGCTGTTTCATTTCACATACTATTGATATCCCAAAACAGAATGTGAGAGAAACACAAAACACTGCAACATGGGCTATTTCGCTGTTACTGCTCTGGAGATTTTTCTTTTTTACTTTTTGGATACAAATCTAATAATAATGTAACCAAAAATATGTCACAGCTTGTTAGCTTATCCGAGCCAGCTCAAGAAAATTCCTTTATGTTCAGTAATAAGACAATAAAATACTATTTCCTTCCGTTGTCTGGAGGTTTGAAGCTCTGGTTTTTACCTGGACGATATGCAAATATCTGCTCTCTTTTGTTGATCTTCCACATAATCAGCATCTTTGCTCAGCAATTTTGCCATCCTGTTTTTATGTAATATTATATGAATATTTGAAATATACATTGGTAGGAAAATGTTCATATTTTTGGGTAAAAAAATCTTGTCCCTGCAGCTATTGCCTGTGTGTCTTTGTACAGAGATAAAATACATGTGTGGGAAGGACAAGCAGGGCTCTGTGCACTGAGGACAAGCAGGCTCTGTGCAGTGAGGACAAGCAGGGCTCTGTGCAGTGAGGACAAGCAGGGCTCTGTGCATTGAGGACAAGCCAGGCTCTGGGCAGTGAGGACAAGCCGAGCTCTGTGCACTGAGGACAAGCAGGGCTCTGTGCACTGAGGACAAGCAGGGCTCTGTACACTGAGGACAAGCAGGGCTCTGTGCACTGAGGACAAGCAGGGCTCTGTGCACTGAGGACAAGCAGGGCTCTGTGCACTGAGGACAAGCAGGGCTTGTGCACTGGGGACGTTGGGGGGCAATGTACGGTATGTTGTTCAATGTACATTCCGTAAGTAAATAAGCCCTACCCTGAAAATAAGCCCTAGCGTGTTTTTCGTGACTAAAATTTATATAAGACCCGGTCTTATTTTCGGAGAAACACGGTAGCAGGCTGATTGACAAACCAGGACCCTGCTTAGAGCCCTGCTTGTTCCACCCACACTTCCTGTATTTTATCTCTGCACAAATGCACAGGGCAGCATTTGTTCACCCAAAAATATACAATTTTTTTTTTAAACCAATGTATATTACAAATATAGATATAAAGGTATTGGGTCTCATTTACTAAGAGTGTTGGGTTTTTACTAGTGGGAAATGTTGTTTCAGACTTCCAGGATTTCTCTCTTTTTACTATGGGGGTTCAGATTTACAAGTCTGGAAAATTTTATTGACCAGCCATTTCTAGGTGGAAATTTCCAGCCATTTATTCACAGGATTTTCTGTGAATTCAATAGTAAATAGGTCGGGTTGTGAAACTACACCCCCTTTTTTTTTTGACCACACCCGTCCGAGGCAGACCATGCCCTTTTTTGGGTTTTCACAATGCAATGTCGGGTTAGTTGGATTTCATGGTGCACACTGTCGTCTCAGACATGTCTCAGACACTATGCTCCAAAATAACATGGAAAAAACAGACAAAAACTAGTGGGTTTTAGTTTTAGTGAATGAGGGCCATTATCTATATTATATATTGGGTCTCATTTACTAAGAGTGTCGGGTTTTTACTAGTGGGAAATGTTGTTTCAGACTTGCAGGATTCCTCTCTATTTACTATTGGGAAAAGTCAGAAACATTTTCTGACCAGCTTTTTCTAGGTGGAAATTTCCAGCCATTTATTGACAGAATTTTCTGTGAATTCAATAGTAAATAGGTCGGGTTGTGAAACCACACCCCTTTTTTGACCACACCCATCCGAGGCAGACCATGCCCTTTTTTGGGTTTTCACAATGCAATGTCGGGTTAGTTGGATTTCATGGTGCACACTGTCGTCTCAGACATGTCTCAGACACTATGCTCCAAAATAACATGGAAAAAACAGACGAATACTAGTGGGTTTTAGTTTTAGTGAATGAGGGCCATTATCTATATTATATATTGGGTCTCATTTACTAAGAGTGTCGGGTTTTTACTAGTGGGAAATGTTGTTTCAGACTTGCAGGATTCCTCTCTATTTACTATTGGGAAAAGTCAGAAACATTTTCTGACCAGCTTTTTTTAGGTGAAAATTTCCAGCCATTTATCCACATGATTTTCTGTGAATTCAATAGTAAATTGGTCGGGTTGTGAAACCACGCCCCCTTTTGGGTTGGTCACTCCCCCTTTTGCAACAGACCACGCCATTTTTTCGGCTTTTCACAGTGCAATGTCGGGTTTGTCGGATTTTCCAGGCGCACACTGGCGCAGACTGGTGCAGACACTCTGCGCCAAAATAACCAAACAAAAACCAGTCGGTTTCAGCTTAGTAAATGAGGCCCAATATGTTTTGCAAATGACAGATACACTTTGAATCCAACCCCAGGCAACAAATGTATGGGATTTGTATGTCCTCTCCCATTTGCTTATTTTTCTTCTATGTTTTGTAATTTTCTTCCCACAGTAGGAAAACATGGCAATTGGCCAATGTATGTTCAACATAGGGAATTTTATTTGTTAGCCTCAAATGGGAAAGGGACTAACGTAAGTTATGGTAATATCTGTTTATTGCTGTAAAATACAGTTCCACTCTAAGGGAGAATGCACTCTAGACTTATTCGCAGCAGATTTTCTGCTCTCAAATTTGGATGGCAAATCCATAGCAGATTACTGTACTAGCAAAGTAAATGTGGTTCTAGAAATCTCACCAACACACAGCAGGATTTAGAAACAGTGCTTGAGTTGGCGTGAGCAGGAATCCTGCAAGACCAGCCCTTGAACATGCCTAAGTCAGAGGTTTTTCCAAAGCAAGGAGCCATTGACAAGAGACCAAGCCTCTCTTCGTCTATACTCCAAACAAAGAGGAGTGACATCAATGTGCATCTGCAGAGTGGAGGAGGAAGAGGAGAGACCATGTATGGAGCTGGCAGGTGAAGGTGAGTTTGGGTGTTTTTGTTTGCTTTTTTAATCTTGGCAAGGGCACAACTGTGTTCAGGGGGTTTACATACAGGGGCTATCTATCTTCAGCGGGTGTACCAAAAGGGGGCAACTATATACAGGAGGTCTACCTACATGGGGCAACTATTTACAGGGGGTCTACCTACAAGGGGAAACTATCTCCAGAGGGTCTACCTACAGGAGCCAACTATCTCCAGGGGGTCAACCTACTGGGGCCAACTATCTACAAGAGACCTACCTACAGGGGGCAACTAACTACTGGGGTCGCTATCTAAAGGGGACCTACCTCCAGAGGGAAACTATTAAAAGGGAAAATAATCTACAAAGGAAACTATCTATAGGGGGCAACAGTCTACAGAGGGAGCTAGCTAAAGAGGGTAACTATCTACAAGGACACCTACATATAGGTGGTTTCTTCTTACTAGAGATACCTATGCAATGGGAAAAACTACCTGAAGGATCTGTCTACCTACCGGAGCAACCTAACTACCTGGGGGACCTACTTATTTTTCCCCAGTCCCCTTATCTATTCCCTTTACTGTATGGAACACCAAGAGGGAAAACATTTCCGTTTGTGGCAATTTAAGTGCAGGAAAAGTGCACGGCCTAAAATGTTTGTTTGGCAGGTTCTCCTAAGAAAAATTTTGGCTGGAAGAAATCAGCATGGTGGTCTGGGCCAGATGGAGAAGAAAGGGTAACTACTCTGATCAGATCAGAAGTCACCTGTGAGTCAGTAACTGCACTGTAATCACTTTTATCATCTGTAGTGGCAATGATAACAATGATAGTTTAGTGGTATTCATTTGGCATTATATAGGGGCAGCACTGGATATAACTGCACTGTAATCACTTATATGGTCTGTCATGGTACCAATAGTGGTTGTTGTCAGTTGTGTCATGTCCTGCGCTCCGGTCGGGCACTCTGGCCAGGAGCATTCTCTCCTGTCCCCCTCTGTCCCTGGCAGTGCCGTGGTTCGCATCGGGCGACACGCCCGCATGTAAACCCTGGACTGCCGCTCACCTTTCTCTGTCTCATGACCCTCGGTCCTGTGCAGGGCTTGCGAGCCCCGCTCTATTCTCCTCCTGCCCGTTCCTGTTGGCACGCGCGTCCCCACCTCCTATGGCGCTCCTATGGTCTCTTCTAAATTTAAAGGGCCAGTGCACCAATAATTGGTGCTTTGTAGAATCAGTCCCTATTTAGTTCCGGCACTTCCTGCGGCTCGCTGACGGATCTTTGTGCCCTAGTTGCCAAGAGAAAGCGTATTTTGTGTCTAGTCTTGCCATGTATCTGATCCCCTGCTACGAATACTGACCTTGCTCCTGTGCTGCCTGCCTTCTGACCTCCTGCTCCGTGACCTGACCTTGCTCTGTGCCGCCAGCCTTCTGACCTCTGCTTCGTGACCTGACCTTGCTGCATTGCCGCCTGTCCTGACCTCCAGCATGTCCTGACCACATCTGAGTCTCATCCTACCTGTGCCACGATATTCCTCGGCTTCCTGTGGGGACGCGTCATATCAGGGGTAGCGACCCGGGTGCCGCCTGCCGCATCAAGTCCATCCCGCTTTTCGGCGGGCTCTGGTGAAAACCAACGGCACCTTAAACTCCGCTCGATGGTACGGCCCAAGCCATCTTCCTCCACAGGTCAGTGGATCCTACTACCACAGCCGTTACAAGTTGGTCCTCCTAAACTCAGGAGTCAGGCTGACAGTAAGGATGAGCATATCAAATCTGACAAATCCGAATTTGTTACAAATTTCAAGAATAATTCGATTCACAATGATTGCGAATATCACCAAGATTCGATTGCGCAAATCGCTTAATTAAACTCCATTTAGTGAAGTCCAGGCTCCAGGGCATCTAAAATGGTGGATCCACATGTAAGGACATGGGGCAAGGAATTCTAGGAAGATGGGAACAAGGGTTGGCGGGATGACTCTGAATCACATGAAGCATGCAGCCTATCAGCAGCCAGCCACCCTTGTGATGTCACAGCCCTATATAGTCGGTAGCCATCTTGTGGCCAGTCACTTCAGCCTTTTATTGTAGAGAGAATGAGAGGGACAGAGAGCAGTGTGTGTTGCACAGAAAAGCATTTTTACAATAGTGATTCACTTCCCAGTCACATCAGAGTTCTATTGCAGAGGGACAGAGAGCAGTGTGTTGTACAGAAAAGCTTTTTTTACAGCAGCGATTCACCTCAAGCCCAAATCCAGCCTAGAAGCACTGATAGGGAAGGGAGTGAGATTGAGAGAGAAAGTGCAATTTGGGGTTTAGTACACAGCGACTGTGTTCTGCAGCACTGGTGTGTACAACAACTGAAAAGCTAATAGCCAGCCAGTTAGGGTGAGCAGAGCACTAAAAGCATATTGTCCTCTATTAAGTGTAAACAATGCGTACATCTAAGTGGTGTAATATTTTGTTCCTGTTAAAGTCTTAAGGGCCTAGATACTGTGAAAGGCCAGGCAAAAGTACACACCTGCTGGTGTTGTAGACAGATACTGTTTTAAGCGTACTGGAGTGCATTTTCCTCCGCTGGAGACATCCAACACTTCCTCCGCTAGGCGGGCAAGTAGTGATGAGCAAAGTGGCATCGGAAGTGGTGTTGCGAGCGTTCAGGCTTATGAAGCAGACACTGTTGAGGAACCTGAGGAGGACATCAGTGACGTGCAGACACAACTCGATGACGACGAAGCCGATCGCACTTGGGAGCTGGGTGTAGAAGTAGCTTCATCATCATCATAATGAGAAGAGAGTTGCAGGTTGCTGTGAGGCAGCAGCTGAGCCAGCAAGGCGGTAGCATGGTTCGCAGTCAGCGTGGTGGCAGAAGTGAAAATTCTGGAGCCAAATGTGCACGGGGGGGGGGGGGGACATGGCCAGGGTCCCAATATTGGCACCACTGCCCTGCATCAACATATGCAGCATCACCAGAAAGCGGCCTGGGAGAACTGTGGCTCCCATGTGGTGGTCCAGCCTGCTGCATGCCGCTCCCTGTTTCAGCCAGCCAAAGCTCCACCACCTCAGCCAAAGGGAGCTGTGTGTCATATTCATCTCCTCTCCCTCCAGATGCTCCTGCTCCTCCAACTTCGAGTCAGTCATTCCACCAGCAATCCATCTGCAAAGCCAAGTCCAAGAGACAACAGTATGCACCCACTTATCCAACGGCGCAGAAGCTGAGTGTTCTCCTGTCCAAGTTGCTGTAGCTGCCATCCCTCCCTTTTCAAGTGGTGGACTCTGCACCTTTCAGAGAACTGATGGCTTGTGCGGAGCCGAGGTGAAGAGTCCCAAGCCGTCATTTCTTTACAAAGAAGGCAGTACCAGCCCTGCACAATTTTGTGGACGAGAAGGTGGTCCAGTCCTTGAGCCTGTCGGTGTGTACCAAAGTGCACGGCAGCGTCGATGTGTGGAGTTATAACTGTGGTCAGGGACAATACATGTACTTTACAGCCCCCTGGTTGAATGTGTTTCCTGCATTGGCACTTGGATTCAAGGTTGTTTTAACACAGTAGTGGGCCTAGTGCAAAAGTCTTGTAATATTATAGGGGCTATCCAGGAAAAAACTTTATATATATATATATATATATATATATATATATATATATATATATATTTCAACTATTTGTAAATTACTTCTATTAGAAAATCTTTTCTGTCTAAGTCCTCTCTGATGACACCTGTCTCAGGAAACGCCCAGTTTAGAAGCAAATCCCCATAGCAAACCTCTTCTAAACTGGGCGTTTCCCGAGACAGGTGTCGTCAGAGAGCACTAAGACAGAAAAGAACAACCTTAACTTCAGAAGCTCATAAGTACTGAAAGGATTAAAACATTTTAATAGAAGTAATTTACAAATCTGTTTAACTTTCTGGAGCCAGTATATATATATATATATATATATATATATATATATATATATATATAAAAAGTTTTTTTCCTGGAATACCCCTTTAAGTTGCTGTAACCAGGTGTCGTGTAGACAACTGCACTACAGTGAGCCTTTGAGATTTCACCAACTAAAGACTTCACAATATATTCGCAACAGTAGCAGACAATGTTATCAATGCCAACCTTTAATCTTTGAGTTACTGAGTTAGCAATTTATTGATTAAATAAGTCTGGGAAGATATGGCGAGTACAGGTAAGGTATATATGGAGATGGTCTACTGCCTTCTGTATTCAGACTGTAGACTCACAACACCAATTCCATATGTTCACCATACATCAAGTCTCTAATGTGAAGCTTGTCTGCATTCATTCTAACACAAAGGAAATTAATTCTAATAATGACAAACAAAGCCCCTGTGAAATATATTTGCTATGACAGACTCAGCAGACAAATCGTTCATTCCAGCCATGTACTGTGCCATCCAAAGTATGTGAAATCCATTCATTCAACATTTATATTAAAATACATAATCATTCTGGTTAGAAGTCCATATGAATTAAAGTGTTCTTTCATCACACTTAATCGAGAATACTTTCCTCAGCCAGGACAAAGGTCAAGAGTTTTGGCTTTGAAATCCCTCGCTCTGCCAATTTTGTATTTAAAGGGGTACTCCGACCCTAATACATCTTATCCTCTATCCACAGAGCTGGAGACTCCGAGTGTGAAGCGTAACAACCACAGAGCCGGAGTATCATGACGTCAAGCCCCCGCCCGCGCCCCACCGCCTCAATGCAAGTCTATAGGAGGGTGCGTGACGGCTCACACTCACAAAGGTGGGTCTGGAATGACAGATTGCGAGGGTTCCCAGTGGCGGGACCCCCGCAATTATACAACTTATCCCCTATCCTTTGGCTAGGGGATAATATGTATTAGGCCCGGAATACCCCTTTAACCTCACAGGTTTGCATTCTCAAAAGTAAAATGTATGGTTTTACTTCTCTCTTCTAACAACCAAGTGTTTTCTAATATGCAAAATTCAGTATAGCCGGATGAAATGTAAAATATGACATGTATGTTATTACTGACAATGCTAGTAAAACTGGTAACATTATATGCAAAGGTGTAGTATCGGCTCCGATTAACCCACACGGGAGCTATTAAATCCCCCAGTGAGGTAGCAGTTGCCGGAGCTATCACCCCCAATGAAGTAGCAATTAGTAGCAATAGGGCCACACAGTGACTTTGACTGTGCCACCTTAAGATAGCTATGTAAAATCATAACTAATTGAAGTAAATGGGGCAATGTTGAAATTTTATTGCAGTCATATTAACTAGCGGAATGCAACACAACCACATTTGCTATCATTAGTACAATGCAGCAGCACAACATTGAGAGCTTAATGTTGCACAGCCCACATCTTCATACAGTCATGGCCGTAAATGTTGGCACCCCTGAAATTTTTCAAGAAAATTTAATATCTCTCACAGTAAAGGATTGCAGTAATACATGTTTTGCTATTCACATGTTTATTCCCTTTGTGTGTATTGGAACTAAACCAAAAGAGGGGAAAAAAAAGCAAATTGGACATAATTTCACACCAAACTCCTGTTACGCCGAGCGCTCCGGGTCCCCGTTCCTCCCCGGAGCACTCGCCTCATCCTCGTTGCTGCAGCGCCCCGGTCAGATCCACTGACCGGGTGCGCTGCGGTACCGCCTCCAGCCGGGATGCGATTCGCGATGCGGGTGGCGCCCGCTCGCGATGCGCACCCCGGCTCCCGTACCTGACTCGCTCTCCGTCGGTCCTGTCCCGGCGCGCGCGGCCCCGCTCCCTAGGGCGCGCGCGCGCCGGGTCTCTGCGATTTAAAGGGCCAGTGCACCAATGATGGTGCCTGGTCCAATCTTCCCAATTACCTTGATTAGTTTCCACCTGTGCACTCCCTACTTATACCTCACTTCCCCTGCACTCCCTTGCCGGATCTTGTTGCCCTTGTGCCTAGTGAAAGCGTTCCCTTGTTTGTTCCTAGCCTGTGTTCCAGACCTCCTGCCGTTGCCCCTGACTACGATCCTTGCTGCCTGCCCCGACCTTCTGCTACGTCCGACCTTGCCTTTGTCTACTCCCTTGTACCGCGCCTATCTTCAGCAGTCAGAGAGGTTGAGCCGTTGCTAGTGGATACGACCTGGTCACTACCGCCGCAGCAAGACCATCCCGCTTTGCGGCGGGCTCTGGTGAAAACCAGTAGTGACTTAGAACCGGTCCACTAGCACGGTCCTCGCCAATCCCTCTCTGGCACAGAGAATCCACCTCCTACCAGCCGGGATCGTGACAGTAGATCCGGCCATGGATTCCGCTGAAGTTCCTCTGCCAGTTGTCGCCGACCTCCCCACACTGGTCGCCCAGCAAGCCCGACAGATTGCCCAACGAAATCACCAGCTGGCATACTTGACCACCGTGACACTGCAACTTCAGTCACAGATACAGCAGCTGCTGCCGCAGATACAGCAACTTCAGTCACAGACACAGCAGCTGCAACAACCATCTCCTCCGCCGGCTCCTGCAACTCCTCCGCAGCAAACGGCCGCTCCTAACCCCTGCTTGTCCCTGCTGGACATATTTGATGAGGACTCTAGACTCTGCCGTGGTCTCCTTTCTGGAAAGGCCTTGTCTGGGGCCACACCACTCTGGGACCGCAATGATCCTGCCACAGCCACAGTCCAGTCCTTCTTCGTTGAGGTCCGTGGTGTCTTCGAGGAGCCTGCCCGAGCTTCTTCTGCCGAGACTGCCCTGCTGAACCTGGCCCAGGGTGTTTCTTCCGTTGGCGAGTACGCCATTCAGTTCCGTGCTCTTGCTTCCGAGTTGTCCTGGAATAGTGAGGCTCTCTGCGCGACCTTTAAAAAAGGCCTATCCAGCAACATTAAAGATGTTCTGGCCGCACGAGAAACTCCTGCTAACCTACATGAACTCATTCATCTTGCCACTCGCATTGACATGCGTTTTTCCGGATGGCGTCTGGAGCTCCGCCTGGATATGGACTTTGTTCGCACGAGGCGTTTTTTCTCCCCGGCTCCTCTCTCCTCTGGTCCTCTGCAAACCGTTCCTGTGCCTCCCGCCGTGGAGGCTATGCAAGTTGACCGGTCTCGCTTGACACCTCAAGAGAGGACACGACGCCGCATGGAGAATCTTTGCCTGTACTATGCCGGTACCGAACACTTCCTGAAGGATTGTCCTATCCGTCCTCCCCGCCTGGAAAGACGTACGCTGACTCCGCACAAAGGTGACACAGTTCTTGATGTCAACTCTGCTTCTCCACGCCTTACTGTGCCTGTGCGGATATCTGCCTCTACCTTCTCCTTCTCTACTATGGCCTTCTTGGATTCCGGATCTGCAGGAAATTTTTTTTTGGCCTCTCTTATCAACAGGTTCAACGTCCCTGTGACCAGTCTCGCCAGACCCCTCTACATCAATTGTGTTAACAATGAAAGATTGGACTGTGCCGTGCGTTACCGCTCGGAACCCCTCCTAATGTGCCTCGGACCTCATCCCGGAAAAATTGAGTTTTTGGTCCTCAGGTTCTTTGGCCCCAAGAAGAGGGGGAGACCCAAGGGGGGGGGTACTGTTACGCCGAGCGCTCCGGGTCCCCGTTCCTCCCCGGAGCGCTCGCCTCATCCTCGTTGCTGCAGCGCCCCGGTCAGATCCACTGACCGGGTGCGCTGCGGTACCGCCTCCAGCCGGGATGCGATTCGCGATGCGGGTGGCGCCCGCTTGCGATGCGCACCCCGGCTCCCGTACCTGACTCACTCTCCGTCGGTCCTGTCCCGGCGCGCGCGGCCCCGCTCCCTAGGGCGCGCGCGCGCCGGGTCTCTGCGATTTAAAGGGCCAGTGCACCAATGATGGTGCCTGGTCCAATCTTCCCAATTACCTTGATTAGTTTCCACCTGTGCACTCCCTACTTATACCTCACTTCCCCTGCACTCCCTTGCCGGATCTTGTTGCCCTTGTGCCTAGTGAAAGCGTTCCCTTGTTTGTTCCTAGCCTGTGTTCCAGACCTCCTGCCGTTGCCCCTGACTACGATCCTTGCTGCCTGCCCCGACCTTCTGCTACGTCCGACCTTGCCTTTGTCTACTCCCTTGTACCGCGCCTATCTTCAGCAGTCAGAGAGGTTGAGCCGTTGCTAGTGGATACGACCTGGTCACTACCGCCGCAGCAAGACCATCCCGCTTTGCGGCGGGCTCTGGTGAAAACCAGTAGTGACTTAGAACCGGTCCACTAGCACGGTCCTCGCCAATCCCTCTCTGGCACAGAGAATCCACCTCCTACCAGCCGGGATCGTGACAGTAGATCCGGCCATGGATTCCGCTGAAGTTCCTCTGCCAGTTGTCGCCGACCTCCCCACACTGGTCGCCCAGCAAGCCCGACAGATTGCCCAACGAAATCACCAGCTGGCATACTTGACCACCGTGACACTGCAACTTCAGTCACAGATACAGCAGCTGCTGCCGCAGATACAGCAACTTCAGTCACAGACACAGCAGCTGCAACAACCATCTCCTCCGCCGGCTCCTGCAACTCCTCCGCAGCAAACGGCCGCTCCTAACCCCTGCTTGTCCCTGCTGGACATATTTGATGAGGACTCTAGACTCTGCCGTGGTCTCCTTTCTGGAAAGGCCTTGTCTGGGGCCACACCACTCTGGGACCGCAATGATCCTGCCACAGCCACAGTCCAGTCCTTCTTCGTTGAGGTCCGTGGTGTCTTCGAGGAGCCTGCCCGAGCTTCTTCTGCCGAGACTGCCCTGCTGAACCTGGCCCAGGGTGTTTCTTCCGTTGGCGAGTACGCCATTCAGTTCCGTGCTCTTGCTTCCGAGTTGTCCTGGAATAGTGAGGCTCTCTGCGCGACCTTTAAAAAAGGCCTATCCAGCAACATTAAAGATGTTCTGGCCGCACGAGAAACTCCTGCTAACCTACATGAACTCATTCATCTTGCCACTCGCATTGACATGCGTTTTTCCGGATGGCGTCTGGAGCTCCGCCTGGATATGGACTTTGTTCGCACGAGGCGTTTTTTCTCCCCGGCTCCTCTCTCCTCTGGTCCTCTGCAAACCGTTCCTGTGCCTCCCGCCGTGGAGGCTATGCAAGTTGACCGGTCTCGCTTGACACCTCAAGAGAGGACACGACGCCGCATGGAGAATCTTTGCCTGTACTATGCCGGTACCGAACACTTCCTGAAGGATTGTCCTATCCGTCCTCCCCGCCTGGAAAGACGTACGCTGACTCCGCACAAAGGTGACACAGTTCTTGATGTCAACTCTGCTTCTCCACGCCTTACTGTGCCTGTGCGGATATCTGCCTCTACCTTCTCCTTCTCTACTATGGCCTTCTTGGATTCCGGATCTGCAGGAAATTTTTTTTTGGCCTCTCTTATCAACAGGTTCAACGTCCCTGTGACCAGTCTCGCCAGACCCCTCTACATCAATTGTGTTAACAATGAAAGATTGGACTGTGCCGTGCGTTACCGCTCGGAACCCCTCCTAATGTGCCTCGGACCTCATCCCGGAAAAATTGAGTTTTTGGTCCTCAGGTTCTTTGGCCCCAAGAAGAGGGGGAGACCCAAGGGGGGGGGTACTGTTACGCCGAGCGCTCCGGGTCCCCGTTCCTCCCCGGAGCGCTCGCCTCATCCTCGTTGCTGCAGCGCCCCGGTCAGATCCACTGACCGGGTGCGCTGCGGTACCGCCTCCAGCCGGGATGCGATTCGCGATGCGGGTGGCGCCCGCTTGCGATGCGCACCCCGGCTCCCGTACCTGACTCACTCTCCGTCGGTCCTGTCCCGGCGCGCGCGGCCCCGCTCCCTAGGTCGCGCGCGCGCCGGGTCTCTGCGATTTAAAGGGCCAGTGCACCAATGATGGTGCCTGGTCCAATCTTCCCAATTACCTTGATTAGTTTCCACCTGTGCACTCCCTACTTATACCTCACTTCCCCTGCACTCCCTTGCCGGATCTTGTTGCCCTTGTGCCTAGTGAAAGCGTTCCCTTGTTTGTTCCTAGCCTGTGTTCCAGACCTCCTGCCGTTGCCCCTGACTACGATCCTTGCTGCCTGCCCCGACCTTCTGCTACGTCCGACCTTGCCTTTGTCTACTCCCTTGTACCGCGCCTATCTTCAGCAGTCAGAGAGGTTGAGCCGTTGCTAGTGGATACGACCTGGTCACTACCGCCGCAGCAAGACCATCCCGCTTTGCGGCGGGCTCTGGTGAAAACCAGTAGTGACTTAGAACCGGTCCACTAGCACGGTCCTCGCCAATCCCTCTCTGGCACAGAGAATCCACCTCCTACCAGCCGGGATCGTGACAACTCCAAGAATGGGCTGCACAAAAATATTGGCACCCTTTCAAAATTGTGGAAAAATAAGATTGTTTAAAGCATGTGATGCTCCTTTAAACTCACCTGGGGCAAATAAAAGGTTTGGGCAATATATAAATCACACCTGAAAGCAGATAAAAAGGAGAGAAGTTCACTTAGTATTTGCATTGTGTGTCTGTGCATGTGCCAAACTAAGCATGGACAACAGAAAGAGGAGAAGAGAACCGTCTGAGGACTTGAGAACCAAAATTGTGGGAAAATATCAACAATCTCAAGATTACAAGTCCATCTCCAGAGATCTAGATTTGCCTTTGTCCACAGTGCGCAACACTCTCAAAAGGTTTGCAACCCATGGCACTGTAGCTAATCTCCCTGGGCGTGGATGGAAGAGAAAAATTGATGAAAGGTGTTAGCGCAGGATAGTCCAGATGATGGATAAGCAGCCTCAAACAAGTTCCAAAGATATTCAAGCTGTCCTGCAGGCTCAGGGAGCATCAGTGTCAGTGTGAACTATCCGTCGACATTTAAATGAAATGAAACACTATGGCTGGAGATCCAGGAGGACTCCACTGCTGACACAGAGACATAAAAAAGCAAGACTACATTTTGCCAAAATGAACTTGAGTAAGCCAAAATCCTTATGGGAAATGTCTTGTGGACAGATGAAACCAAGATAGAGATTTTTGGTAGAGCACATCATTCTACTGTTTACCGAAAACAGAAAGAGGCCTACAAAGAAAAGAACACAGTACCTACAGTGAAATATGGTGGAGGTTCAATGATGTTTTGGGGGTTTATTTTGCTGCCTCTGACACTGGGTGCCTTGAATGTGTGCAAGGCATCATGAAATCTGAGGATTACCAATGCATTTTGGGTTGCATTGTACAGCCCAGTGTCAGAAAGCTGGGTTTGCATCCAAGATGTTGGGTCTTCCAGCAGGACAATGACCCCAAACATACGTCACAAATCACCCAGAAATGGATGGCAGCAAAGCGCTGGAGAGTTCTGAAGTGGCCAGCAATGAGTCCAGATCTAAATTCTATTGAACGCCTGTGGAGGGATCTTAAAATTGCTGTTGGGAAAAGGCCCTTCCAATAAGAGAGTCCTGGAGCAGTTTGCAAAGGAAGAGTGGTCCAACTTTCCGGCTCAGAGGTGTAAGAAGCTTAATGATGGTTGGTTATAGGAAGCGACTGATTTCAGTTATTTTTTTCCAAAGGATGTGCAACCAAATATTGGGTGCCAATAATTTTGTCCAGACCATTTTTGGAGTTTGGTGTGATGTTATTTCTATTTTTTTCCTCCCTTTTTTAGTCTAGTTCCAATACACACAAAGGGAATAAACATGTGTAAAGCAAAACATGTGTTACTGCAATCCTTTTCTGTGAGAAATACTTTATTTTGTTAAAAAAAAACTTTAGGGGTGCCAACATTTACGGACATGACTGTATATCCTTAGCCTTAAAGGTTGCCTCAGCATTGTCACTAATTTCCTATCAACAAGATGGGTCCCACAATGATCAGATTTATTGCTTATCCGTTTATAGGACATGAGTATATTTCTTGGAACAACTCATTATACCTTAGGCCCAGGGACGTGCACACATAGACTCAAAAGCGGGCTTGAGCCCCTGCCCTTTTAATGCACTTGCCCTATATTGCCCTCATTGATTGGGACCCCGTGGGGTGATACGGGTCTCATTAAACTGACATGATTGCCGGAGTTCCCTTACCTCAGGAATTGTGTTGTGTTAACTAGAGATGGACGAATCAAAGCTGACGAAGTTGAATTAGCTTCGAACTTCATGAAAAATTGGATTCTGAATGAATCCGAATTTCCTTGCGCTTCATGGTAATAAATCACTTTATTTACTACGTTTTGTGCGGGCCGCGGGGCTAAAATGGCAGCTACACGTGTGAGGACATGGGGCAAGGAAGTCTGAGAAGGCGGGAAGGGGGGTAGGCGGGATCACCATGAATCACATGACAGCATGCAGTCTATCAGCAGCCAGCCCTCCCTGTGATGTCTCAGCCCTATATATTCTGCAGCCATTGTTTAAGACGGGCATTTCCTGTTTTACTGAGAGAGCAGAGACTGTGTGTGCTCACTAATCACCGTTACTGACAATACAGATCTTTACAGCGGTGAATACATCACCTCAAGCCCGCATTTGTTCTGGCTAGAGAGAGAGAAGACACTGTGTGGTCACTAATCAGCGTCACTGACAATACAGATCAGCACAGGGGAAATCCATTGACCTCAAGCCCGCATCACTGCAGGCAGGCAGGGAGAGTTTAGAAGTCGGTTCATAGTCTGCCAATTGAGATCATTACAGGAAGCACTCCCCAGTCAAAGACTGCAAGCAACAATTGTGATGCCATATGGTCTCCCAACCCTGCTGCCACATCCATGTCATTGTGCCGCTCTGCAGCATCGATTCTAATAGTGTTACGGCAAGGCAAAGTGTTCTACACCTCTATTGAGGCTCTCTGTAGCCCAGAAATTGTCGTTTTTAATAGAGATTCGCCACAAATACATTCGTATTGAATCAAATTTTTTCAGGAAATTCGGTGAATCTGCTGGATTAAATTTTTGAAAAATTCGCCCATCTCTAGTGTTAACATATGTAAGGTTTTTACAAACATTTTTTTGCCTCCAAAAATGTCTGTGCATGTCCCTGTTTAGGCCTCCAACAATGTCACCCCAATACAGCAAAGGAATGGCTGTGCTACAGCTGAAAATGTGCCATTGTGCAAAGGGGTACAAAGTTCCCTGTTACGCAGAGCGCTCCGGGTCCCTGCTCCTCCCCGGAGCGCTCGTGGCGTTCCTCTCCCTGCAGCGCCCCGGTCAGACTCGCTGACCGGGAGCGCTGCACTGACATTGCCGGCGGGGATGCGATTCGCATAGCGGGACGCGCCCGCTTGCGAATTGCATCCCAAATCACTCACCTGTCCCGGTCCCCGGCTGTCACGTCCTGGCGCGCGCGGCTCCGCTCCTTAGGGCACGCGCGCGCAAGCTCTCTAAGATTTAAAGGGCCAGTGCACCAGTGATTGGTGCCTGGCCCAATCAGCCTAATTAGCTTCCACCTGCTCCCTGTCCATATTACCTCGCTTCCCCTGCACTTCCTTGCCGGATCTTGTTGCCTTGTGCCAGTGAAAGCGTTTAGTGTTGTCCAAAGCCTGTGTTCCAGATCTCCTGCTATCCTCCTTGACTACGAACCTTGCCGCCTGCCCCGACCTTCTGCTACGTCTGACCTTGCCTCTGCCTAGTCCTTCTGTCCCACGCCTTCTCAGCAGTCAGCGAGGTTGAGCCGTTGCCGGTGGATATGACCTGGTTGCTACCGCCGCAGCAAGACCATCCCGCTTTGCGGCGGGCTCTGGTGGAAACCAGTAGCAACCCTAGAACCGGTCCACCGACACGGTCCACGCCAATCCCTCGCTGACACAGAGGATCCACATCCAGCTAGCCTAATCATAACATTCCCATTTACTGTGGCTTGAATATTAATCATTGTGTTTCTATTTAAAGGAAATCTGTCACCAGTGTCACCTGCACTAACCTGTTGGTACTGACAGGTAATGCAGATGACACTGATGACAACAGAAATTACCTTGTCCCGTTCCATGCAGGGGATCTCCGGTAATCTCCTCTGTTAGCTTCAGTTCCGGCAGGGCAGGCTCATGGATTGCAGTAACACATGTTTTGCTATACACGTGTTTATTCCCTTTGTGTGTGTTGGAACTAAAACAAAAAGGGAGGAAAAAAATCAAATTGGACATAATGTCACACCAAACTCCAAAAATGGCCTAGACAAAATTATGGGCACCCTTAACTTAATATTTGGTTGCACAAAAATAACTGAAATCAGCCGCTTCCTATAACCATCAATAAGCTTCTTAAACCTCTCAGTCGGAATGTTGGACCACTCTTCCTTTGCAAACTGTCCAGGTCTCTCTTATTGGAAGGGCGCCTTTTCCCAACAGCAATTTTAAGTTCTCTCCACAGGTGTTCAATGGGATTTTGATCTGGACTCGTTGCTGGCCACTTCAGAACTCTCCAGCACTTTGTTGCCATCTATTTCATGGTGCTTTTTGATGTATGTTTGGGGTCATTGTCCTGCTGGAAGACCCAAGATCTCGGACACAAACCCAGATTTTTTTGACACTGGGCTGTACAGTGCGACCAAAAATCCATTGGTAATCTTCAGATTTCATGATGCCTTGCACACATTCAAGTGCCAGAGGCAGCAAGACCTAATCAGTCAAAACTAATTTTACAATATATCATGTTAAAAGCTCAAGTGTCATGAGGCTGTGCTGAGAACCAAAATGGTTCATCTGCCCCACTCTTCCTGCATGACTGACGTAGAGGCCGCATTTAGACCCCTCTCTTACAATGATTCCACAAGGGTCAGAAATTGTTCAAGCAGATCTGTCACAAAAATGCAGCAGAAAACGTGTGCGTTACGTGAATGTGGATTTTGCTGCACATTCTCTATGGATCTCACCCCTATACAAAGAGACCCTCATTTATTATTGCAAACCCGGCATGTTTTGTCGGGTTGTGCGCCAGATTCTGTGCCAGAATAAAAAAAAAAAAAAAAATGACTAACTCTCAATTTTATCCATTTTCTAGTGTAGGATGCCATTGTGGCACTTATGGCCTGCTGGCATCCCCCATTGTATGCATTTTATGTTGGGGATCGCCCTTAGCAACGGACCACAAGCACAGTGGTGGATTTCAGATGAGGAAAACCCTACAGATCAGAGCATGTGTAAAAAAAAAAGCAAAATGTAGGGAAAAGTGCAAAACGTAGGGAAACCTCAGTAAATATCATGGAAAACAAATTGTAGGGAATAAAAACCCACAAAGAAACCTACACTCCACTCTTGGTAAATCAGGGCCAGAATGTGGTGAAATCAATCACAAATCCACAACACAGTGAGCAGCTGAAGCTGCAAATCTGCTGTTCTGACCCGTGTGGATTCAACCAAGAACCCAGATGATGGGTTGTCGAGTCACAAAATAGAAATTGCACAGGCTCCTTGGACTTCATTGTCTCTTGATGGTATCATCCCTCTGGTCAATCCTTTTTTTTAGCACAACACTATCCCTTCTGCCCTTCCCCTGTCTCTTCTGCACTATTCCTGAGTACTATTCTCTGAGGCCCACATCAGCTGCTTCTCTTAATCCAGAACATGCATTCTCTTCTCTAGGAATGTCTCTACCTCTTTCCCTTAATTCTGATTTTTTTTTTAACTATCCACCAGGACTCTCTGACCCCCAAAATACCTCCCTGCAGTACACCAGTACATTATTTAAGAAATCTATTAAGTAAATTATGTAATAATTTGATCAATATAAATAAATGAGTGAATTGTGAAAGTTTTCACACCCTCATATCTACAGATTCTTTTGATATCACAAGGGTTAAACCAGGTCCCCTTTGAAAAATATTAACCTGGAAACTCTTATTAGATAAAATCATATAAAAATAAATGATCATCTTAACAGTAATAAAACATTCAAGGGCTTGGCGGTGTGGAGCGTTTAAAGCCTAGGGGAAAATTTACTGGCAGTAGTATATTCCTGGCTATTGTTACTAGATATATACATTTGCCTGGACAATAACCCAGTTGCAATTATTTCTCTATGAATTTGCAGAAGGGATTTCTAGGAGGGAAGACGTGCATGGCTGATATCCTCTTACTGTGTTGGGCTCCCATCCAATTACTAATCATCTTAGTTTCACTGGTGCTGAGTGTATTGAGAGCTGATCGCTATTTCTACACAGCAATGATTGCCGAGGAAAGCAATCCAACTGGCAGACTGTAGAGAGGATCTGACATACTCGTGGTTTTCAGGGGCTAATGCCAAAAATTATTTGCAATCTCATTTTCTGCAACGTTTTCACCCTAATTAAATGTCCACCTCTTAGATGATAAAATATCCATTTAATACATGGGAAGTGTTCTGCCTCTTAAATACTTATCACTACAGCAGCGGAGCAGATTGATGTACACACCAGGGTTATTTGCTCATTGTCACACTGCTCTCATTTGTTTCTCACAATATTTGAGTGTCTGGGATAACAACTGGAAAGTTACTCAATTATTTATACAAATCATGATATGTCAACCTATTTGCATGTAATTCCATTTCCAGAGAGACTCTACTGGTCTACCTATAAATATGCATGCGAGGATCAGTGCACTCTAAATGAATAAGAACTTTACACTGTATGCTCAAACATCAATGGTCGATGGATGTGATCTGGGTGCTATTATATGTTCAAATACTTTACATCAATACGGCTCGTAATGGCCTGTAATTATAATTCATGAAGGAGAAAAGAAATAGCATGAAAATCAAGTTTAACGGCTGAATCTAATACACACCACGGTAGTAGGAAAGTATGCAAGAAAAGTGGAGGGAAAGGTAGAAGGAAGACATAAGAAGGAGAAGAACAAAGAAGGGTTAGACTAGAGAAACAGAGGAAATAAAAATAAGGAAAGAATAAAAGGGAAGAGAAAGGAATGTAACAACATAGGAAGAGAATGGAAATAGATTAGAAAAGAAAAGAACATAAAAGGAAGAGAGGCAAAATAGATTGGGCAAAGAAGGTAATAGAAAGGAAGAAAAGATGAAGGGACAGAAAGACAGTAGAAGAGAAGGAGATATGTATGGGAGACAAGAGGAAAATGAAGGAGAAAAATGGGGGAAGAAAAGAAGGGTAAAAGTTAAAGAGAATGATAATGTTAAGAGAAAGAAGGATAAGATGAAGATAAAATGAAAAAAGGAGAAGACATTGGGAGGAGAAAGGGAAGAAAACAAGAAAAGAGAATCGGTTTAGAAGGGGATGAAGAAGAAAGAGAAAGAAAGAAGAGCAAAAAAAGAGAGCCGATGAAGAGGAAGAAGGAAGTGCCATTTGTACATTGCACCTGTTAGGGCCCAGACACACAGCTGTATTGCAGCCTTTTTGTATGGAGATAGAAGAAGGCCTTCATATAGGTGATCCATTGTATACCTCTGATTTCATGTGTACCAAATCTATCCAATTCTTTATATATACGTTCAAGGAGTATTTCCCCTGGATATCGGTTCTGGAAATGTGCATTAGATGCATTAAGATTGTTTGACTCTATATTAAAGGAGCCGCACGGGGTCTGTACACTGTCATAGAAGCTTGTGCACAGAACTTTATACTGTAAAATAGACCTATGTACTAGTATTTTTTTTTTTGGCAGGCTCAAGAGTGCATCAAATGGGATTTGTCTACACAGCTAGCTTATATACAATAACATTTATAATTATATTGTGTTTGTGCAAAGAACGGGATGATAACACTTTTGGATTTCTCTGTGTAACACACTTACATTGTACATGTGAGTAGGTGCTGCCAGACATGAAATTCTTCTCAGGTTACTGGTGTGTAATGAGGGACTATCAGCCATGATGTTTATGGATTATTACAGATGCATATAACAAATTAGTCACTTTATGCAGGTCTATATGTTAATTATGATGAGATTTCATTATTACACTCATTTCTCATGTCACTAAGCGTACAAATCTACTGCTCTACATTTCCTGTCCTATCCAATGACATCTCTGCTGGAGAATAAGGTTTTATTTTATGCAGTAACAGTCCTGCATTCATGTCCCTAAGCAGTAGAATGGCAGGTCCCCTGTTACCATTGAGACTAAGGTGTCAACAAAGGCAGAGACCAAAGGCATCCACCAAATGATTGTAAGGTTCCCTGTTTATTTTGTCAAACATCAGTTCAAAGATAATTGATGCCAGTAAAGGAATCTATGGTAATCTGGTGGATAGAAGGTATGTATCACTGAGGCCTCTTTCCTCAATGAAATAAGACTGGAGTTTGGGTTAGGTTTTGGGATCGGTCTCAGGTTGTAAAGATAAATTCACTGGTGTGTTAGGCTGGGTTCACATATGTCCGGCATCCGGCACACAACTAGACACAACTGATGCCACAACTGATGACAAGTTGTCATCAGTTGTATTGCATCCGGCGTCCATTGTTTTTGCACAGCAGACAGCAAGCTGCGCTCCCCTGTCCGGTGTCCTGTCCAGTTTCCAACCATCCGGCGTCAAAATTGACATGCTGGATGATTGTGAACGGTCCCATTTAAATGAATAGGATCAGTCAACCATCAGTTTCCCTCTGGTGCACATAGGAGGGAAACTATCATGGACGACTGATATATGTGAACCCAGCCTTAGAGGCCTGATCTGAACATACAGATTTGTGATCACTGCCAGAGAGCAGGAAAAGGAATTACTTTGGAGCAAAATCAGTGTGTTTGTGGAATATTGGATACTGATACACTGCACCAAAAGACTGATTTTTGGGATGGAGTCTGACATGTTTTGGGTGAGAAATTCAGAAGTTTATGTTGATGTAAAGAGCCTGATGTAAAGGACATTTAAGTTTCTGGTTTACTGCATGCTGCAAGTACAACTTATTACTGTATGGGAACTGGTGCAAAAAAAACAGAACTATTGAACTGTCAACCTGCCTGTTAGGTTTTGTTTGCTTGGTGGAAAGACTGTTTGAAGGGTCCCATTTTACACCACATACAGGCAAATATATGCCTGTGTATGTATGTTACAACATCACTTTCAAACAACTAGAGATATTTCAATGAAACTTACATGTTAGTTATATGTCAACTACAAATATAGGATTGTTAAATTAACACTAACCCATTCTTTTTTGTGAAGGACGGGTTTTTTTCTAAAGGCCCATGGGTCTTCTGGTACCATGTTTCTGGATTCTGGGTCTTCTGGTACTTTGCTCCACAAGCACCGATCTGCATCTCCTGGGAAGTGTGTTGGTCAAGCTTGCAAGACATGCCCTCCCATAATTCAAGCCCCTGCCATAAGCCCTTTACAAACACACACACAAAATTTGCCTGATACATCCCCAATAACAGGTCCTTTAACCACAATCTCTGCATCACAGCTCAGGCCCACCTTACTCCACAAACTCCACATCTCTTGGTGAAAGTGTAGGTTCGGCTTCAAAGCCCATCTTCCCACAAGCCATGCCCCCTTCTGTTTGCAGCCTTCAATCTCTTCATCACAGCTTAGCCCCACCTGAGGATGAGATATGAGGTCGAGATATGAGGATGGGATACGAGGATGGGATATGAAGTCGGTATAGGAGGACAAGATATGAGGTTAGGATACAAGGTTTGGATAGGAAGACTGGATATAAGGACAGGAGCGTCATTGTTGCTTTTCCACTTAGGCAATCTGACCAGCTAAAACAACTTGGAATACCCATTTAAGCTACAAATATAAAGTTTAGCAATAAATTAAAACAATGGGCCCCTACTCAAAGAACCATGAGCTTTTTACAGCCTTATGCCCTTTCAATAAATGTGTGCTATTAAAACCTTCTGATAATAATGTTACAACAGTTAATATAAGCAACTGATATACCAACATTAAGTCATAAATGTGTATCTTCCCCTTAAAAAAATGTTTACTATCAGGCAAAAAGTAAAGCCTCCTCATAAAGCAGAAGGTTGTTAAGCATCATGTCATTAAGCTTGTATAATGATGTGCTATTGTCTTAGTTATATTGTTGTGGTAACATTAAAAGAGCAAAAAAAAACTGAATATTACATTATACACGATACTTTAATCTCATAAAATATTAGTGTCTGTTTCTGCTATAAAATTAATGGCCAAGGATTCTTTTTTGAGTCACTATCTTCAAATTTATTTTATCATTTAATGTTTTTTTTTTCTACCTGAATTGTTTTATGAGCCAGTTGTCACCATTTTTACCTAAAATGTTATAGGGAAGAACTTTAGAATGTATAGCGTACAAAGGCATGATACTATAAGATTTGGGTGGTAGAAGGACAGTATTGTCTATAAGGTAGCCCATAATAAACAATAGTTAAAATGCCTCTCAGCCATAATAAAACATCATTAATGAGCTTGTCAATGCACTACTAATTCACTAGATTATTGACTTCCTTTCTATTCTTTTCTTTACTCTTTTCTCTTCCTCAGCTTTCCTCCTCATCTTCAACTTCTCTTCTTTTCCTTTCTCTTCTTCATTTTTTGCCTACATCATGTTACTTTTCTGTCTCCTACTTTTCTTCTCTTCTCATTTCATTTATCTTCCGTTTCTCTTCCCCATATCCTTTCATCTTTTCTTTCATTCTATTTATCTTTTCTTTTTTCTTCCTATTAGTTTATTTTCTTTTACATTTACATCTGTTCCTCTCCCCTTTTATCCATTTCCAATTCACTTCTATTACTGCTTCAACTTATTGACTTCTTTTGTCCTTGATAGAAAATAGGGCTAGGGGCTATTAGTATTTATAATATTAGGCAGACTAGAGGGTCTGACACATTCTGTGTATATTTGTTTCTATGTTAAAGGAGTACTCCAATTTAGTAAAATGTATCCTCTATCCAAAGGATAGGGAATAAGTGTTCAAACATGGGGGGGAGGCAACCACTTGGACCCCCAGCGATATCTTGCATGGCACCTCAGCTGTCTGCATGAAAAGAGCTGTGTCGACCACAACACATAGTGTTGGCCGACACGCCTCTTCCATGCATTTCTATTGGATAGGGGATACATTTCAGTAAACTGGAGTACTCCTTTAAACTATATTTCTATTTAAAATTCCAACCTATTTAGACTATTAATATTTTATGACATGTATAGATTTCTTACCCTAAGACATTAACTCTGTTGTACTGGCCCCTGTATTTTTGAAAAAAGTTAATTGCTCATCCACTAGAGGGTTCTCTTGTCAGCCTGAACATCCAATGTTATGCATTAGAGCAAGATTAAGAAAATACTAATGGGAAGGGGGTAATTTTAGGGTCGTATCTCTACTTTTAATTATAAAAGCAGTTGGATAGGGCATATGAGGACATGTGTGGACCTATGACATATACATTATGAGAGAGAAAATTGATCTTTCCACTAAATAAATTATCAGATATGGATACCATACTTTTTTGCACTAGCCCCCTCTCTTAAAGTTGTGTTTTATACTGTGTCTTAAAACTCAGTGATAAATCTCATGAATTAATGGACACATACCAACTTATTCTCAGATATCATTTAAGTTACTCTGTGAGGCCTTTCTCACCCCAAAGTTTAATAACAGCTCTGCTGCTGACAAAAAAAAAACCTAAAATATGATACAGCTTAGTTGAAAGCCACTGGTCAATTCTTGTAATATCCCTCTATACTTTTATTTTGTAGACCACATTTGAGGCTGGTTTTCATGTTTGATTTATTTAGTGCAATGACATACTGTTATACCATATTACAATGTTGTACAGCACAGTATGATTACTGTTAAATAGATGCTGGGATTCTGCCCATTAAAGCCATTGACCTTTTTGTTAGGTCACAGTTTCCCAAAAGAAATATAGCTTCTATTTCTTGGAAACATAATCAGATTTTAGCACATTCCCTGCACAATAAGCCTAGTTATTGCCTTACACTCTACCAAAATAGTGTGTCCTCCGGAAGGCTGTTAGCTTCTTAATATTGTACATGAGCCTTAAGAGATCCCAAAGTTAATGAGAGAGCTTACTTCTCCTTCAGTTAATGAATCAATGGACTGGGATGTTACTTAGCTCGCCAAAGACCTCTGGAGTTAACAGATAGTTGTAATGCATAAGCTATTCTTTCTGTGAAGGCCAAGAACTTTATCCACCCTGCTGGACTGTTATTGTGTTATAGCTACTTCCACAGGTCACCTGGGACAAGGGCTGAATTTAGAATTTTAGATGCCTGGAAAGGTTAAACCTGCAAGACTCTTTCACCTTCTCCTGAACTTTAGCACTGAAGCAATGCTTGGCTTTTACCCTGGCACAGACAGAGTTAATTAAATATGCATATGGAAAAAACATTATCATTCAAAAATAGAACCAGCAAATTTTGGTTGCAGAATATAGACGCCCAAACCGGAATGTGTATCCTCCTGTGGAGTAGAGGTATTTGGACATGAAAGGACCTTGTCAACACATTAGAAATGAGTTCACACACTACACCAACCTCTCTCCATTATGGCACATAATGGCACATAGGGTAGTCCTAGGCAGGTCATCCCCTATGAAGTCCACATGCCCTAACAGGATATAAGCTTTAATTAGTGGGTCCCCTTTTAAGAATGTAAAGATCGAACAGATGATGAGGGACATTTGTCATCGTTGCTAGGGTAAGCGAGTTCTGTAGTCATTTTTTTCTTTCCTTTGGTTTTGCTTGTGTGTGATAAATTTATCATACTATCACAGGGGGTTGATGAGTTTGGCTCACATAAGCAAAAAAAACTATACATCACTTTGGAATACCATTTTTTCGCACACATAAGCAAAGAAAACGTATTGTGTATGTGTTTATTACATTTCATACCACTTTTTACCCCTAAATGTGCTAACCCATTTTTTGGGTGTTTTTTTTTCTTCTCATTTCAGGTCCGTGCATCCTGTGAACTATTTTGGATTCAGCGGACTATGATGACCAGGATTTTTTTTAGTTTAATATTAATAAAATGGTCAATGAGGGCTTGTGGGGGAGTGTTTTTTTGAATAAAAGTTTTTTGAATGTGTTTTTTTAATTAACTTTACTGGCTTAGTAGTGGAAGATGTCTTATATTTACTAGCCTCAAAAACATCTAGTGCTAATTCCCAATCATTACCCTGGTACCCACTGCCACAGGGGTGCTGGGAAGAGCCGGTACCAACAGGCCCTGAGCATCAAAAGTGGCACTCTTGGGCCTAGGTGGTAACAGACTGGCGTTATTTCGGCTGAGGAGGGCCAGTAACAATGGTACTCGCCCACCCTCTCACCCTGGTAAAGTCAGGCTGTTGCGGTTTGGTTGGTGTCTGGCTGAGAATAAACATAGGGGGAACCACACACATTTTTTTTTTATTATTACATTTTTTATGAAAAAAACTGTATAAGGTTCCCCGTATTTTCATTCTCAGCCAGATACCAACAAAGCAGCAACAGCGTGATGTTACCAGGGTGGGTGAGGACCATTGTTACTGGCCCTTCCTAGCCTAAATAACGCCAGCTTGTGACCACCTAGGCCCAAGAGTGCCATTTTAGATGCTCCAGGCCTGTTGGTACCGGCTCTTCCCGGCACCCCTGTGGTGGTGGGTACCGGGGTAGTAATTTGGGTTAGCGCTAGCTGTAATTGGGGCTAACGCTAAGCCCTGTAGTAATGTATTGTGTCTATAAGACAGCTTGCACTTTTAAGCCTGTAAAAACACAACATGTTTTAAAAACTTTTGTTCCAAAAACCACTTCCCCACAAGCCCTCATTAACCATTTTATTAATAGTAAACAAAAAAAAATGTGGGTCATCGCTGTAGTCCACCGAATCCAAAGTAGTCCTCTGCATACACGGATCTGAAAAGAAAAGAAAAGAACACACGCAAAAATGGTTAGTACAATTATGGCACTCTCCACTGGCTAGAATGCCCATAAAGCAGGGTTTCCAAACAGGGAGCCTCCAGCTGTTGCTAAACTACACCCCCATCATTTCCAGACAGCCTTAGGCTGTCTGGGAATGATGGGAGTTGTAATTTAACAACAGCGAGCCTCCAGTTAAGCACTTGCCGGAGTTTCACTGTTCCTAAGGGTAATGAAAGGATTACGTTTCTTAAATAGAAGTAATTTACAAATCTGTATAACTTTCTGGCACAAGTTGACTTGAAAAGTTTGCTTTTAATGGTCTTTTTTCTGCTTAAATCTGGATGGTGTTGCTACTGATCTTTTTAGGTAGTCCTACCACATTACTTATCCCAACACCCTTTACTTAATAGTATCACCCTCATGCAATGCACTATAATGGACTTCATATCTGTTTATACACACATATTGATGGCTCATCTGCCATTAAGTCTACTACCCTATTATAAACGGTAGCTAGACAATTGTACAAATCAAGCACATCTTATGTCTCACATCTTTGTGATCATAGATTGTAAGCTCTTGTCAGCAAGGACCTCACATCTCTTGTTTAATTTATTACTTAGTTAATGAATATATTGGCATTGTATAAATAAGGATTATGATAAATTGTTATATGACTTCCTAAAGGACTGAAGCCTGAGAAAGGATTCTCCCAAGCCAGACAACAAATATCTCTTCATGACAACACCCCAGACCCACTGTGATGCACCACTCTACCATTTCCGGACCTCAAGGTGTCTGTCCATTTTTCAGGAGATCCACTATGTAGCACACTGCCATCAATTCCAGTTTTAAGCCCTCTGGCACTCTCTTTGGACAGGTTCCTTTGGCACCTCTTGCAGTCTTAGCAGACTCTCTGTTATCTCCTCAATGACAACATTTAGGCCCGACAGCACTCCAGGAACATTTCAGCTCTCTCTAGATTCCTTTATTTCTTCATATCTCCTGCCTACAATCTCACAGTGATATACTGAAAAAGCCAGTAAAAAAGTGACCACTGGCTTCTTTGACACATACCAGTCCTACAGTGTCCAGTGGTCATCCACACGTCATGGACACCATGAGTGATTGACAGGGCTGCAGGCAGGTCCAGAGCTGCTGTGCTTGCTCCAGGCCCTCTGTGAGTAAGAGCAGAGTGAGGGAGGAGTCATCACAGTGAGGAGAAGAGAGGAATATGCCCCATGCCTCTGCATGGACAGAAACCAGACTGAGCAATGATGGCAAGTAAAGAAATGTAATTCTGAGAGAAATATAGGTTGTAGACACATACAAATTGGATGTACATGATCAGGATGAGGTACTGAGCAACATAAACCATTTTTTTTTTGGGGGGGGGGGAGATCTGACAAGTACGCTTTAAGCATCACTTAAGGGGGAGATTTATAAATCTCCCCTTTAGACTCTAAGTAGTTGGCTGTTTCCTAAAACCATTGGCACACTGTGGCTTATCCACTAACACAATTCAAGTGTGCTCCTCTAGCACAACATGTAACCACACATTGACTTACTTTCAGCTAGCAGTTCCCTTATATCTCCTTCACCTGGTCTCTTCTATGACTGTACTATCTAGTTGTAACATCAAATATTACAGTATAGACTCCTATACATTGATTTACTTCAAGGTTTCAAAAAGTTACAAAGGGGAAAGTCACATCAGTAAGGAGTGGTAAGACTTACCATGAAACTTCCCCTTTAATATGCTGGCCAGAGAAAACACCCATAGCCTTACAGATTCTCAATGCTATCATACTCTCGCTGTTATCATATTAGCTGACATAAAGAAGGTGAATATTAGATTTTACATAGCAACATCACCAGCAAATTCTGCTTTTTTAATCCACTGTACAGAACTTTTTGTATGTACAGTATATTTTTTTTCTTTTTATTATTACAAGACCTTTCAAACCATCAAATTTCAGTTTGAATGTAGAAGTGTGGGCAAGGGAAACAGAGCATTCATACAAGAATGTTACACTCAAACAAAAATAAGCCTAGGTGAAAAAGTGGGCAAACATTTTAAACAAGAAACCTAGTAAATTTTCTTTCAAATGTGTTATCTCCATCATAGCTGCGGCAGCCAGCTCACCATCACGGATTCATGTACAATTTGAGAAAACATTCTGAGCTCAAACCATGAGAATGTTGTGTTCCCCGGCCAGCTGGCAAAACTTTAAAGTTGTCATATTGCAGAAGGTGATTTCTGACTTTTGTTTAACTAATGTGAAATATAATGAGAGCCACATTTCATGACTTACACTGCATGGTTTCCATTTTCATAAATGTCCTTGTTTGTGAAGAAACATGTTTAAGGGCACTGCAGTTATTGACTCTGATGCCCCAGACCATGCCATCTAGGGCACAATGCTATGGGTTATGTGAAACTGGTTGAAGAAGTGGCTTCAAAAAAGATCTTTTTAATTTACTTTTTACTATTTTGGTTATGTTATGAATTGTTTGTTTAAGCCACAGCTGTTTAGCAGTTTTATTCCATTGACCTCAAGAGCACATGCCCACAAGGAGTCTGGTGGTCACAAGCTGTTTACAGTTTATAGAGCAAATTCATGTAGACCTATCACTATGAAATATAAGAATATGTTACTTGGTAGTATATGTTAAAGACCAGTTTTGCATCTTTAGTTGGCTTAAATTCCTGATTGTATCTGCTACTGGTTTACAAAATCCTGTGATTAACTAGTAGATCCTGATTCCTGACTACAAACAGACTGTAGTCAGGCTCTGCCAGTAGAGGCTAGTCTTAGATTCCCTAGTAAATAGACTGTTTTGTTAGTAAGGTCACACAGCCATGGCCACTTTAACCAGGACCACTGACTGGTTTTGGTCCAGGGTGTTAGATTTAAGGTCCTGTGTAATAAAACATCATTGTATGGTAAATTTTGCCCTTATCCAGAAGCAGTCAGCACCATTTGGCTGTATCACACTCATCTGGCTGGCCATAGTGATATCACATAACCACGTTTGTTCAACAAGACTTTGTCTACAGATTCTTCTAGTCTACCCTTCATCTCTATATTTTAGGACAGTGTACAAGCACTATAGTATACTCTTAAAATACAGTACCTTATACAGTATATAATGTGTGTTTGCTTGTTTGCTACCTTAACTATAGATATAGATGTAGCCACCATTAAAATGATTGGCTTCCCTCTATTCTTTTCTTGTGGCATGCTATCTTATTGGTGTAGTGTTCTACAGAATTTACATACAGGATTAGGGACACTTGACAGAGGCTGGACTCCTTGCTCCTGTAAACTGAGTGGCAATACTATGCATTGCTGCTCACTTAACAATTGCTGGGACAAATGGGGGAGCACACTGCCCAGATAGCAGTGCCATTCACCTCCATATACACATTTGTTGTTACATATGTGAGAATGCCCGGCCCAGTGAATATTATGAGGGAGCAGCAATGCATACACCGTCTATATTCTCCTCCAGGCATCTGTACACATTCAGTGGGATGAGTGTAAGAGCACAAGGACCAGCAAATGAAGTAAGCTGCAATGGATGTGTATATATTGCCTTTCATGTACACTTGTCTAAACTGCACATGATGCATTGTGGTACCTAGATGTCATGCCAACGGTCTCATATTGGTAGAGGCGTCTGCTGTACTTTATTCCCTTCACAGAATATACTGTACTTCCTCTATACTGTCTGGTAAATCCGGTAAGGACAGCATATAAGGAATTATCAGAAAAAAAATAATAACATATATGTTGCCAATTACCATCCCACAAGAAGCTGTGCCTTGACAAACCCCTATTAACAATAGCCTGTCAAAGCAATTATGTTAACCTTTATTTTAAAAAGAAATGTGGAGCTGTAGCACACCTGTTAGTGATGAAGGTGCTATAATGGGCACAATTCGGGCATCTTTTCTGTGTCAGGGACAATATTACCACGTATGCCTCAATTTCTGTTTGGTACACTATCTGTGGCACACTATTGTTTTTATTGAGGGCATTATTGAGTTGTGGCTGAGAGATGCCAATCACAGTCTTGGCTGGATATAGAAAAAAAAAAATTAGAGTTAACTACTTCAGTCAGAGAAGAAAAGGGAAAACAAATGATGCCATGCTATCACATCTAGCACTTTAGTGGTGCATTTAAAAAGTCACTTCAAAAACATGTGTAAAACACATGCAATTTCTTATCAGTTTAATCGAGTTGAGCTGCAGTAACCCATCATAGCTACTAGTCAATGTATGGAGATGTCTGCTTCCATCTTTGTCTACTGTATATATTGGTACTGCAAACAGCAAGATCATGGGGGTGCAATGTGTCAGACCTCCACTGATCAGGCGTGCCACATAATAAATGGGAAGCCACCTATTATGTTGTCGCAGAAGGTGTTCATACTTTCAGTTTTTAGTGTATTTTTTGTAATCATAGTACAGAAGTGTATCTCCTTCAGATTCAGGTTGTCATCAATCCAAAAATCTGGGGCATTCAAAATCCTGCATTTAACCTCCAAGATATCTACCAATTTTTGATGTTGCCTTGATCAGATACAAACTGAATGTTCTAGGTGTCTACCACGGACAACTAACCCTCAATAACCCTAGGCTAGGCCTATACTTGCTTTCCCTATGGGCTATGCAGATGGCTGTCCCTAGACTACCCCAGGTCATCTAATACCTGCTGCAGTGCTCTACTCTCTTACCTTTATGTGCCTTGGACTCACGCCTATGCTAGAAGTATCCCCTCCTGCAGGTATCACATTCAGATATCCTGTAGCTAAGCCAATAAACTGCTGTGCACACAGTACAATGCAATACTAAATATGAATGGGTTTCAGGAACAAGAAACACAGCAGCTATTAAACAAATAGATTTAATATGACATAGCAACATAGCAATAGAAATTCATGCTATAATAATACAATACAAAGGAGTGTAAAATATAAGGGGTTACATAAATAGAACTAACTCACGTCCCTGAAAGATGTGACATGGGTATTCCTGCCAGTGGAGCTTGGCATTCAGTTCTTTGTATAGTTTTTATCCTAAGAGCTATGTAGTATAGCTCCACATGCACAGACTTTCCCAGTCCAAATATGCCCATGGGTATTTCAAAGTTTCCCTTGGGTAAAACTGACCCATAGTTACTTTAGGAAGTCACCTGAGTTACTGTTTTTTTCTGCCCTCCTACCAATCCCTTTGATGACTGGTGTCAGGTGGTAGCATTGTAGCTTCCCTCAGTTTTTGAGGACAAAGGCAATATGGAAACTGATTATGTCAATCCCATAAGTTGCTCAGAATGCGAGCCCAACAGAGGGTCATGCCCACTCTTTAGCGATAGTAAGGGATACAATAAGACAAACAAACATGTATACTCCATGTATGTTATAATGATGTCCTGCAGCAGTGCCAACCCTTTAGTACCCAGGTCTCACTATGTACAGTTGGGATCAAAAGTTTGGGCACCCCAGGTAAAAATCTCCAAAAGGCATCAAATTACAGATTAGACATTCTTATAATATGTCGACAAAAGTTAGATTTTATTTCCATCATTTACACTTTCAAAATAACAGAAAACAAAAAAATAGCGTCTGCAAAAGTTTGGGCACCCTGCAGAATTTATAGCATGCACTGCCCCCTTTGCAAAGCTGAGACCTGCCTGTGTCATGGATTGTTCTCAATCATCATCTGGGAAGACCAGGTGATGTCAATCTCAAAGGTTTTAAATGCTCAGACTCATCTGACCTTGCCCCAACAATCAGCACCATGGGTTCTTCTAAGCAGTTGTCTAGAAATCTGAAACTGAAAATAGTTGACGCTCACAAAGCTGGAGAAGGCTATAAGAAGATAGCAAAAAAATTTCAGATGTCAATATTCTCTGTTCGGAATGTAATTAAGAAATGGCTGTCATCAGGAACAGTGGAAGTTAAAGCAAGATCTGGAAGACCAAGAAAAATATTAGACAGAACAGCTCGCAAGATTGTGAGAAAAACAATTCAAAACCCACATCTGACTGCACAATCCCTCCGGAAAGATCTGGCAGACACTGGAGCTGTGGTACACTATTCCACTATAAAGAGATACTTGTACAAATATGGTCTTCATGGAAGAGTCATCAGAAGAAAACCTCTTCTACGTCCTTACCACAAAAATCAGCGTTTGAACTTTGCAAATGAACATATGAACACATGATCAAAACTTATATACTAACAACTTGTTAGTTTTTGAAATTATGCTGAGAAGCAATTGGATCATTGTGCAAGATTGTAGATGTGCACCATGTCTGTTTTCTACTTGAGTACACATTGTGTTTTCTATCCCCTCTTTTTTTTTTGTTTGAACATGTTGTCTGCACTCTTCCCACCCCCTCAGCCCAACCCTATATAAGTAGTAGTTAGCTGCACATGGGCCTTTTCTTTCCTGGCAGCCTCCCAGTTTGACTGAGAGAGCATGGCAAGTGTGCTATAACATCCTGTTCACACTGGTGTAGTGCTGTGCGGCGTCCGTTGCTGCCGTGGCGCCGTGTCTGCGGGGAGGTGCGACCCATGGACTGGTTTGAGTGGCGTTGGGGCCGCTCTGCAAGTGGGTCGTTCCCCCTGTGGGCACTGGTGTCGCGGCGGTGGTGGTCGCCGCCAAGTGCTACGCCATTTTATGCTAGGGACATTAGGGACCCACTCTAAATAGGTGGCCTTGACGTGGCGAGTGGGCTTTGTACTTTTTGATCAAAACGTATATACTAACAACCTGTTAGTTTTTGAAATTATGCTGAGAAGCAATTGGATCATTGTGCAAGATTGTAGATGTGCACCATGTCTGTTTTCTACTTGAGTACACATTGTGTGTGAACATATAGACAAGCCTGATGCATTTTGGAAACAAGTTCTGTGGACCGATTAGATTAAAATTTAACTTTTTGGCCAGAATGAGCAAAGGTACGTTTGGAGAAGAAGGGGGACAGCATTTAATGAAAAGAACCCCTGTCCAACTGTTAAGCATGGGGGTGGATCAATCATGCTTTGGGGTTGTATTGCATTGTATTGGATGCTAACTTGATGCCATCTGTGAAAAGGCTGAAGTTAAAGAGAGGATGGCTTCTACAAATGGATAATGATCCTAAACACACCTCGAAATCCACAATGGATTACATCAAGAGGCATAAACTGAAGGTTTTGTATTGCCTTTACAATCTCCTGACCTCAACATAATTGAATATCTATGGATAGACCTTAAAAGAGCAGTGCGTGACAGACAACCCAGAAATCTCAAAGAACTGGAAGACTTTTGTAAGGAAGAATGGGCAAAGATACCTCAACCAAAAATTGAAAAACTCTGTGATACTTGCCAAAGGGGGCAGTACAAGATATTAACTCTGCAGGGTGCCCAAACTTTTGCAGACACCATTTTTTTGTTTTCTGTTATTTTGAAAGTGTAAATGAAGGAGATAAATCTAACTTTTGTTGACATATTATAAGAATGTATAATCTGTAATTTGATGCATTTTGGAGATTTTTTCATCTTTCCTTTGCTTCTTTATGCACATTAATGCAAATTTTTACCTGGGGTGCCCAAACATTTGATCCCCTCTGAAGTTTGCAAATTTTTGTTTCAAACATTCTTATCACCAGCATAGTTACCTTCAGAAATGATTTGTAGACCCTAAGGCCATATTCACACGTCCTGAATTTCCAGGCAGAATTCTGCATTGGAATTTTCGCTGAAGATTCCGGAGCAGCAGTAGAGTCCCGCAGAAATTCAGATGTCCACAGAAAGAAATAACCTGTCCATTCTTTCTGCAGACTCCACACAGAATGCATAGCCGTCTAAGAGATTGCACACTCCCATGCGGTCTTAGCGCCGGCATGTTATGTTGGAACCTGCAGTCTCCAGAATGTTTTTCATGTGGACAGTCCGGACGTGTGAACATAGCCTTATTTTTGATTAACATACATTAAGGGCTTGGCAGCATGGATGCAAGTCAACCATTCCATCTAACACTAGGGTGTTATTGAATTTACATCTGTTCCCAAATACAGACTAAGGGTATGTTCAAACGTATGCAGATTTGATGCACAGGATTTTCTGCTGCAGATTTCAATGTAAACTTAATGACTGAGCACAGCTTCTAATCAGCAGTTAAAAATCCTGTGCATCAAATCTGCGCAGGATCCTGTATGTGTGAAGGTACCCTAAAAAAGAAGTCAGATATGGGTGCAGCTTCATGTCTGCACTCTGTTTAAAAATGAAGATTGTAAAGCCATACAGATCTCTACAGATAAGGTACCTTCTTTAAACACAAACTACTGTATTTATTTGCTGTGTTCAGCTTAGTCAAACAAAAAGTGACAGTCTTAAAGAAAAACCCTGCATGACACTGCTGCTGCACAGCTCATTCAGCTGGGATACAGATGTTTCTAATCTGTACAGTTTGTGTCTTATATCCTTATGAGATGAAGCAGCCCTGATTCGGGCTGGGAGGCATGCCATGCAGTAGATACATTGTTAGCTGATACACTTTGGCTTTGTGGAAAGATCTCTATTGCCTGTTGCTGTAGGGAAGAAGTTAAAACGTTTTTTCTCCTCCTCTGATTTAATTTCTTTAAGAAAATATTTTGAGCGATAATCAAATACAATAAACATGGCAGCCTCAGAAGACTAACTCTTAAGGAATCTCATAACCATATATTTTTTCTAGAAAACAGACTTTCTTAAGCCTTTTTTACATTACTGGATTGTTTGCACTGGGCGATGTGTGGTCGATAGGAATAATTTATATGGCCACTTAAAAGATATGGTCAGCCGATGAGCAAGAATTTGCATATTGGTCAGCTGAACACTGGCCAATTATATGAGCTCTGGAACAGTCATTTGAGTGCTCATTTAGTGGTTAGCACTGTTGTCTTTCAGCACTGGGGTCCTAGGTTCAAATTCCACATAGGACGATATCTGTAATGAGTTTGTATGTTCTCCCAGGGTTTTTGTGGGTTTCTTCCAGGTACTTTGGTTTCCTCCCACACTCCGAAAACATACAGATTGATGAATTTAGTGTACTGTCCATTTATTTATTTATGTATATTTCTGTTAAGTTGTGTATTCACACACTAGGATGTTCTGAGCAGTTTACTATTCCCCCTGGATTGGGAATGGTTAATGCTCTGAACTTGAGTGGGGTTATTTTAACCAGAGTTCTCCTGCATTCTGGGCTGGTTATTAGTGCAATATACTTCCATGTCTCCTTGAGCATGCACCTTGTATTTATCCTGTGATATTATCTGAGTTTTCGTCATGGTTAAATAGTCTTGTTTATTGTAGATTTAAGTCTGTGTTTCATCTGTTGGTTTTTAGGATATGTATGTCCGTTCTGCTTAGTTTGTGTTCACACTGAGTTTTGCTTGTTACCTGTGCTCTGTATGTTATAATTCCTGTTTGGTATCCTGGAGTCTATTCAGACTCATCCAGTTCTAGTCCAGTGTGTAATAATTGCTGTTTGGTATCCTGGAGTCTATTCAGACTCATCCAGTTCTAGTCCAGTGTGTAATAATTCCTGTTTGGCATCCTGGAGTCTATTCCGACTCATCGGGTTCTAGTCTACTGTTTCATGTATTATATTTCTGTTTCCTACTAGGTCAGCATCCTGATCACACGAAGGAATGTGCCGCTGGGGTGTCCACTTTGTTTCTGATCTGTGTCTTAGCGTGAACATTGTTCTATGTTCCTGTTCTGTTTAGTATTTTTATTCTGTTCTTCTATCCATACCCTGCATCTCCTGGATTCTGTTGTATACCTGTTCCATACCTAGCCTTGTTCATTTTATCAATTCCGACTTTTATCTGGATTCTGGTTTATTAACTGTTTGTTAATACACAATATTCTGCCCTGTTTGTACATTTATATTCTGTCTGGTATATCTGGTTGCCTAGTAGTTTTCCCTTTCTGTTTCTGACATGTGACAACTATATTTATTATTTGTCTTTATTCCACTGCACTTTAGGGTAGGACTGGCTTCAAGTTGTCGATCCACAGTTTAGGGTGGAGGGGCAAGTAGGCAGGGAGGGTTTTTTGAGGGTCAGTTTATGGTTCACCTTCCCTTTCCCCCCAGTTGGTCATGACATTTAGATTGTGAGCCACAATGAGGACAGGGACCAATTTAAGTGTACAGTGCTGTGAAAGCTGTGTGCGCTATGTACATATATTATTATTATTATTATTATTATTATTATTATTATTATTATTGTTACCATTGTCATTATTCAGGGACTTGATTTGGGACTGTGGATTTCCAGGCTGAAAAACTGCATAGCGATAGAAGTCTGGTTTAAAAAAATGCTTACAAATACCATATTGGGAAATAATAGATTAATTTCAATAGAAAACCTAATATAATACCTATAAATAGTCACTCGACAACAAATATAATGTAGATGCAAAAAAAAACTTTATTAAATACATATTTCCAAGTTAAAATACATTAAAAAGAATCAGTAGCAGACAGAAAAAATGGCACAGAG
The DNA here is from genome assembly GCF_029499605.1 of Hyla sarda. Taxonomy (NCBI): domain Eukaryota; kingdom Metazoa; phylum Chordata; class Amphibia; order Anura; family Hylidae; genus Hyla; species Hyla sarda. Next base: position 197,471,985 of record NC_079194.1, read on the forward strand.
CATTGGTAATGTAGAATCACAACCTTCCCATGGGAAATGAACCATTTATATAAAGTGTAATAATAGTAACAAAATAATAATAATTCACAAAAAACGTGAGCAAAAAGGAAATACGGGGAATATAAAACAGGGATTAAAAACACTGGGGTATAGCAAAATGGTGTCCGTAGTAAGATAAAGTAACAGGACAATGCTGGACAAATAAAGGAGTAAAATGAGCTGGTGACAATTAGAATCAGCCCATAAACTACCAGGTTGTCCCAGGAAAAAAGAAAAACCAATTGGTTTGAAACGCGTTTGTGTTTCTGTGATTTTATGTTCACTTGGGTGCATTTGATTTTTGGATTTTAAGATGATCGCATAAAAGTTTGACTTTTAATATTTTTCAATTTGGGAGCTGGACTATTTGTATAGATTATTAAGTAGCCCACCTTCAGGGTATTGTTGATGGACCCTTCTAACAAAAAGGGTTTGTAAAAAAAAAAAAAAAAAAAAAAAATCCTTAAGTTATTCTTTTGTGTCAGGTTCTTAAAATATCTGTTTAGCTATTTTATTTTCATCTGTTCTCAGGAAAGATGTTCTTCCACTGTGCTTATCATTCATCTGTCCTGAATGGTACATCTTCCTAGTTATAAAGCCATACACCCATTAATGCAGGGTTTTTGTACAAGACCCCTACTGTTACTATTGAGGCCTGCAATAAAACACATATATATGTAAATGCAGCAGTAATGTGACACATAGTAAAGAAGTGTTACCTATATTTCTACCTCTCCTTCTCCATAATGTATGTATAAATGTAAGATACTAATGTAAGCCGGAAAGAGTCCAATCACAATTCCCATAAATAATAATAGGAGGTAAATGCAGTGGCTGAACGCTTGTTTACTGTAGCTGCACAATGTTAACATTTTGTAGACTGTGTGACATCGCATTAAGTGCTGTACCATTTTCAGATCTTTTCTACTATAATTTTAGAAACTTTTCATGAAGGTCTCTAGAATACCAGGTTACTGCGACATGCATGAAAACAGCTGTCCAACCCTGTATTGTAGGCTTTTCATGCACTATTGCATACATAATGAAGGTTATGAAATGCATTTGACATTGTATCCTTCAGAACTAAAGCCTATGGAAGAGAAAAAAGCCATTGGTTTAGATTTAGAGCATGATATTCTTAGTAATTTCCATGTAAAGTGTACCTGTCATCTACATGAGTGCACTTCTAACACACATCTAAGTAGACAGCACTTAGAAAAAACACATGTTCACATTTACTATTTGTTACAGCTGTATAGGTTTCATCCTCTTTTGTGAAGTCACACAACTCCACGGCAACTCTTAGTATTCCTGAATGTTAATGAGACTATGTCTTACCTGGACTGGCAGGAGCTATGCTCTATAGGCAGCCAGTAGACATGGATGTGAGTGCACAGCCCTGTTATGTGAGGGTCATGCTCATTATAATCTATCAGCAGCCAGTATACAGGAGAATTCTCAGCCCCAGTAATGTGAAGGTCATGATCACTATAGTCTATTAGCAGCCAGTATACAGGAGAGTACACAGCCACTGTAATGTGAGGGATATGCTCACTATACTCTACCCGAGGGTGCACGGCCTCTGTAACGTGAGGGACATGCTCACTATACTCTTTCAGCATCCACTATACAGGAGAATACACAGCCCCTGTAATGTAAGGGAGATGCTCACTATACTCTTTCAGCATCCACTATACAGGAGAGTACATAGCCCCTGTAATGTAAGGGACATGCTCACTATACTCTCTATTAGCAGTCAGTAAACATGAGAGTGCACAGCCCCTGAATTGTGAGGGCCATGCTCACTATACTATATATCAGCAACCGATATACACTTAGAGTGCACAGCCCCTCTAATGTCAGGAGCCTACTAAAGAGTGCACAGCCCCTACTGTTTATTGTACTTTACTCTATAAGTAACCAGTATGAATGTGAGAGTACAGCCTCTGGTCTGTATATACTTGTTGGAACACTACATATTAACCCAGTTAGAGTTCTCCTCCTACATCAGCTTAATTTAGTTTTTGGGGCTTTGTTTTTGTCCTCTACATTTGCAATGAATAAACAGGTCTGACCAGTGGCGTAGCTATAGAGGTCGCCATGGCCCGCAGGGCCCCCCTTGCCATATTTACAAAAAAAAAAAAAAAAAACCTCCCTGGCAGTTCTGCTCTCTGGGAGACCCCCTTCTCTGGTGGCGCTGAACGGGGGCCTCATTTAGTCCGGTCCCCCGGCCCCAAGTAACGTCGGCTGGCGGAAGGGACACTGCCGCTTTAAGAGCAGCAGACGTCGGAAGCACGCACCTGACGTCACGGTCCCTGCCCCAGCTGCGCAGGAGGATGAGGACATCCCGCCGCCAACCAGAGATGCTGCATCTTCCCCGGAATGTGAGGAGGTGGACGAGGCTATAAACGAATGACGGAGGGTCAGATGTGAGAGTGGCGGGGAAGGGTTTGCTGGCTAGAAGAGCATGGAGCAGTGTTTCCCAAACAAGGTGCCTTCAGCTGTGGCCAAACTACAACTCCCAGTGTGCCTGGACAGCCAAAGGCTGTCTGGGCATGCTGGGAGTTGTAGTTTGGCCACAGCTGGAGGCACCCTGTTTGGGAAACACTGGCATGGAGTATGACAGGGGGGGGGGGGGGAGCGGAAGGAACATGGAGGACAGATGGGGAGGGGGTTGGAAAAGGAACATGGAGGAGGACAGGGGGGGAGGAGCATGAATAAGCCCCCCTCTGACCTCCTTTTCCAATACCCCCTGAAAAAGGAGCATGGAGAGGGGAGGGTGTTGGAAAAGGAGCATGGAGGAGGACGGGGGGGGGGGACGGGGGGGTGTTTGGAAAATGGAGCATGGAGGAGGACAGGGGGGGGTGTTTGGAAAAAGGAGCATGGAGGAGAACAGGGGGGTGGGAAAAAAAAGCATGGAGGAGGACAGGGGGGGAGGGTGTTGGAAAAGGAGCATGGAGGAGGACAGGGGGGGGGTTGGAAAAAAGGAGCATGGAGGAGGACGGGGGTTAGAAAAGGGGCATGAAGCGCTGTTCATTTATGGCATGGCTATGAAGTTAGCGCAGGAACTCCTGCGCTCACTTCATAGTAGTTGCGCATAGTGACATCCTCTGATCTTAGAAGCCAGTGTTTTCCAACCATGGTGCCTCCAGCTGTTGTAAAACTACAATACTCAGCATGCCTGGACAGCTAAAGGCTGTCTGGGCATACTGGGAGTTGTAGTTTTGCACAAGCTGGAGGTTCCATGGTTAGAAAACACTGGCTTACAGTAAATATCTTAAAGGAGTACTCCAGGATGCAAAAATTTTCATTCAGACTGCCGACAGTGAAATAATAAATATACATATCTGCTGTCGCTCCCCTGGTGCCTCCGCCGCGATCCTTTTCCTGGTTGCCGGTGGTTGGTGAGGCATACTTACAATCACTGGCCGCAGCAAAGTCCTGCCTTGGCCAGCGATAGGCTGAGCAGCAGTGTGACTCACCAACCCCGGCAACCAGGAAAAGGATCGCAGCGGAGGCCCCTCCTGTGGGCCGTACATATATATATATATATATATATATATATATATATTTATTATTTTACTGCCGGCAGTCTGAATGAAAATTTTTGCATCCTGGAGTACTCCTTTAAGTTAGGGAAAAAAAATATATATATATTGTGGAAACATCTCTTATCATAAATCATCCTGTACAGATTAACATTAGGGTAGGGTTACATGTCTGCGGATCCGCCGATGACTTGACTCTATAGAGTGCCTCCTGCTGTTTTCCCTCTGTGTGCTGCTCACAACAGCAATCTGCCACTAACAAGCAGCCACACAGAGACCTGCGAGTCACCGTGGGCACATGCAGTGTATTCTGAGACATCGTGGTGGTGGCAGATTGCTGCTGCAAGCAGGACATTGGGGAAAACAGCTGGAAGCACACTATAGGGTCAGGTCATTGACGGATCAGCAGAGTAACATACACTATTGATCTGTTACATGTGACCCTACCCTAAGGGTGCATTCACGTGTGCATATTTTTGCTGCATATTTGCTTCAGCAGATTTTGCTGATGTGTGTGCGTGTATGATGTGTGTATGTACTGTATGTATGATGCATGAATGATGTGTGTATGTACTGTATGTATGATGTATGAATGATGTGTGTGTATGTACTGTATGCATGATGTATGAATGATTTGTGTGTATGTACTGTATGTATGATGTATGAATGATGTATGTGTGTGTGTGAATGATAGATGTGTGTAAACAAGATGTATGATGTGTGAAGAGGTATTCTGTGCGGGGGATCTGGAGGCGGCGGGTGTATGTATGATATGTGTATGTATGATATGTGTGTGTATGTATGTATTATATATGTGTGTGTATGTACTGTATGTATGAATGATGTGTGTGTATGTACTGTATGTGGCAGTATTCAGGGGATACAGTGTGTGGAAGTATTATATTCAGGGGTACAGTAGGTGGCAAAATTATATTCCGGGGGTACAGTAGGAGGCAGAATTATATTCAGAGGGTACAGTAGGAGGCAGTACTGTATTATATTCAGGGGATACAGTGTGTGGAAGTATTATATTCAGAGGGTACAGTACATGGCAGTATTATATTTAGGGGTACAGTCGTTGGCAGTATTATATTTAGGGGTACAGTCGGTGGCAGTATTATATTCAGGGGGTACAGTAGGTGGCAGTATTATATTCAGGGGGTACAGTAGGTGGCAGTATTATATTCAGCGGGTACAGTAGGTGACAGTATTATATTCAGGGGGTACAGTATTTGGCAGTATTATATTCAGGGGGTACAGTATTTAGCAGAATAATAAGGATTACTGTCTAAATACAGAGGATGAGGATCTACTGACAAAGTGAGAACCTATGATGTCCGGGTGTCAGACTCTGCAGAGAAGAAGTTCTGACGTCTGGACCAGATGGAAAAGAAAAGACAACAGAGAAGACGTCACTCAGGTCACTGATATCATTATGTATTTTCCTGACTGTCCTATCAGAGCTGGAGTCACTTGTTAGTTCTGCAGTGATGATGGGTGACGATGTACCCTAATCTGTGGCTCTCCATCTGTTGCAAAGCTACAACTCCTATAATGCCTCACATTCTCCAGACATGATGGGAGTTATAGCTTTATAACAACTGGAGAGCAACTGGAACCAAGGTGATTGGTGGGGGTTCCAGCAATTGGACCCCCTCCAGACAAATGGGCTTCTTATTCTTAAATGTCTGTTTTGTCTGTCCGGCCCTGCCTGTTAGTCACTTATATCGTTGTGTATTCTGACTGTGTCCCATCAGTGCTGTAGTCACTGATATCTTTGTGCAGCTGAGTAAGGGGTTGTCCAGGATTGGGGAAGCGGGTCGTGGTAGGGGGGGGGGGGTCCAGGGCAATTTTTCGCACCGGGGCCCTGAGGTTTCTAGCTACGACCCTGGGTCTGACCCTTCTGTCACGTAATCTACATAGATACAAAAATCATCACAGTAAGAACTATCATGCTCCAAAAGTCATCTCATAATAGAAACTTGTTTAGCAATTTTATAAAACAGGGAAGGCATATGGACAAGAACTTTGTCATGCTGATATTTGCTGGAAATTGGCAAGTTTTGGTGTTGCATGTTTGTAGCAAAGGCTGCTATGAGCAAGACTTATAGCAGTTAATTTGCCCTTAGAATGACCTTTTTTGCCTTGAAAAGTGTCCATTAGAATCTTTAAATTGACTTTATTGCTAAAAGTACAGCTGGCAATCATGAGAAAGTTTTATGTGATCCTGAGCTGGGTCTCTTTTTGGCAGAGGATCTTGGACTCAGTCCATCACTGTGCATTTTAATGTAAATAACATGTATATCTTTTTACTTATATCTGTTTATTGCTGTCGGCTGTAATAGTTGGGGAAATCAGATATTAACTTTTTGGATATTGCTATTTCACCTAAAAGCTTTAAGCAATGACTTCTTACACTTAAGAAAAAGATAAGCTGATACTTATTATACCACTTGTACACATTGTATTACAGTGAATTACCCATTTCTCAATATATAGGTAGGTAGATAGATAGATAGATAGATAGATAAAGTACAAATAGATGCAGCACACCACAACTTGAAAATCACGGTGCAAAATTTATTCCATAGTGTATTCCAATAGACAACGTTTCACCAGCCTCACGCTGGTGAGGCTGGTGAAACGTTGTCTATTGGAATACACTATGGAATAAATTTTGCACCGTGATTTTCAAGTTGTGGTGTGCTGCATCTATTTGTACTTTATGGATTGAGGAACTGGCGACCGAGGCTCCAAGTATGCTTGCACCCCGTTCAAAACTACCTATTTTCTTGATGTGATATTTGGACTTTAGATAGATAGATAGATGTATAGATAATTTAATACAACACAAGCAAGATAGAGCAGCACGTCCTATAGTAGTGTAATGGTGGTGCAATCGGCAGATAGAGCCTCGGTCAAGGCAAGTCAGACGTCTAGGAAGGATGCCGCAGCACACAAAAGGTTCAAGTGCAAAAGCAGTGATTTATTCCATGGTAGTACAAGCTAGCAACGTTTCAGCTGCCAGTGCAGCCTTTTTCAAGCAGGTAAATAGATAGATATAAAATATAGATAGATATAAAATAAACTATACATATACACATGCATACATACAACATATACATACTCATTCACACATATACCATACATGTGTATATCCATACATGCATTACAAGCACATACAGTGCACTATACACAACTGTTTACATCACACTGTTTACATCACACATGTACATCTACACACTACATCTACTTACTAACTGCCTAACTTCCTCATTATAACAGTATCCGTTTCGCTCACCTCCCGGCATCAGAGGAGGGGGCAGGACCGCTGTCACAGAGCGTTCGCATCACGGCACTCACATGCGAAGGTGTGCTGGGCGGAAGTGGTTGTGCTATTCAGTATAGACATTGTGGCCATCTTGGTTTAGGGCATAATAAGTGCATATGTTGAAGTACAGAATAAACGCTATTTATTAACTAAAATCAGACCAAACTGTTAGGATAAGGATTTGGACAGCAAGGCTCACAGGCAGTCATAAAAAAAAAAACATCAATTTAATGTGGTGGCAGCATTGTAAAAAAAAAAAAACGGGTTAACCCTTACAGTGCCAGGACAGCCCAGTGTAGTACAATTATGCACTAGGCAGAACATGGCAGAAAGGGGAACCCTCGACAGCGCTTTTTAGTGCAAAGAAGCAATAATGAGATTTTTAAAGATTTTTAAGGGGGATTTTGGATTAAAGTTCTACTTCTACAGTGCAACTTGTGGTGGTGGGTACACTATATTTTACACATATTGAACAGCTCGAATATTTAAGAATCAATAATATAGACAGCACATCTTAAAATAGTGACCAAGGGAACCCTATCGGGCAGAGGAGGGAAGGAGTTGTCAAGGGCCTATGGACTTAAAATGTCCCTACAATTACACCTTTTCTAGGGCCCTGTAGCCTAAGCGGCATTGACGTCCTAAAAAGGACGGAACCGAGGAGAGGATACCTCCTAGATTTCCCTGTTGGCCCTACCCCTAAAAAGAGGTGGTACTAGACAAAATGGTCCACTGGGACCCTCCCTAACTACCTGACTCAATCTCAGGTCACCAATCGATGTGCTCACGAGCCGTCAACATAACTCAAAAGTAGAAGAAAAAAACATAAAGGTATCTTAACAAGGGGACTCCTCAGATCATTCATATAAAGGGTGAGAAGTTGAGCATGTAAATAAAAAATCCATCTGCACTCCTGTTGCAGAAGGATTCTATTGTGGTCACCTCCACGTGGTGATGGATTCACTTTCTGGACCCCCACGCATCTCAATCCCTTCTTATCTCCACTATGGTATTCTCTCATATGTGTTGCCCCCGGTGTGTTTCTGTTATTTCTGAGATCACCTAAGTGTTCCAGAATTGTTTTACGCAATTCTCTGAACGTTTTTCACACATAACGTTTGTTGCATGGGCAGGTGGCAACTTAAATTACAGAATTTGTTGCACAGCTATTTAAACTTTTAATTTGATGTATTCTATTCCTACCAAAGTCCAACAGCGTCTTAGTTTTTTCCACATTGCCACATGCCCAGCAGTGGCCACATGCAAAACATCCTAGTATTGGAGTACGATTAAGCTAGGTTTCCCTATTAGTAGTTGTCGGTGTTAGATAACTGTGGGTCAGAACAACCAAGAGATTGCGTCCCCTCTGATAGGTTATCGAGAGTGTACTTGTTAAAACCTCATCCAAATCTGGATCAAGTCTCAAAATATTCCAATGCTGCTCTATGATGTGACATACCTGTGGAGCCTTGCTATCAAATGTCCCTATAATGCTAATGGGCTGTCGCTCATTCTCTCTGGGTCTAGGTAATAATAATGATTATCTGGGGGTCTGTAATGCTTTCCGAAATGCCAGTTTGAGAACACCATCTGGGTATCCGCGTTCTCTTAATCTGTATGTCAGATCCGATGCTTGGTTTTTAAAATCATGGATGTCGGAACAATTTACCCTAAGGCGGAGATACTGCCCCCTGGGTTTCCCCCTGCTTGATGGGACCAGGGTGGCTTTATGATTAATATCGGTGTCAAGAGTCCCCCCTACTGCTTTAGATATAAACACATCCAAAAATGCTAGACCTGTTAAAGATGTTTCACATGTGAAGTATAACCCGTTGTGATTACAGTTCAGTGATGTCAGTAGCATATTAAATTGTGCCTGCGTTCCGGTCCACAAGATGAAAATGTAATTTATGAAACGGGACCAAGAGATGGCATATTCAGATAAATGTTCCCTGTCATCTTGGAAGGTAATGGTAGCATGCCACCAAACCCAGGACCAGATTAGCATACGTGGGGGCACAAGGGCTCCCCATAGCTGTGCCTCTGAGTTGGTGGTAGTACCTTCCACTGAACTAAAAGAAATTATGGGCAGGTCCAGTACAAATTGGTTGTGTGTTTGCATATAAGAACTCCTAGTAGAGAGAAAGTAAGCGACAGCCCCCATACCAACATTATGGGGTATGGACGAATATTAGGCTTCCACGTCTTTACTCGCGAGTATGGTGTCAGATTCTACAGTGACACCCTCCAGTTTATTCAATAAATCCATAGTGTCACAAGTATAAGACGGGAGCGCTAAAACAAAACCACGTAAAATCTTATCAATGTTTTGACCAATGCTACCAATGCCCGCCACAACCGGTCTTCCCTTAAAGGGCGAAAGCCCCTTATGAACTTTAGGGAGTGCATAGAAAGTAGATACGGTGGGGGCACTGGAAGCTAGCAAGTTGTATTCCCGTTCGTCAATTATTCGATTAGCTTTCGCCCGGTCCAGTATTTTCAACAGTTACTTAGTATAATCTTTCATGGGGTCACAGCTTAAAACCTCATAGGTATCTGTGTCATTTAACAGTCTATAACACATTTTCAGATAGGCTTCATGATCCAACAGTACCACATTACCCCCTTTGTCCGAATTTTTCACTGGTGCTGAGAGTTGTGGATTTAAAGGATTTGTCTTTATAGAGTGATAGTATTCCTCAAGAAATCCTTCTGTTGAATTAATGGTTACCAGTAGAACTCATATGAAGCTTGTTCCTTTGTGGAGTTACCTGGTCTTTTCAACAGAGCATTTAGCTTTCCTCTAGGCTTTCATCAATGTGCATGAGCACTGTATAGTGCTTAAAGGCATTGTTCCCATAAGATACGCCAATAAAGGGCTATTGCAGTATAATAAAATAAAATAAAAATATATGATATAAAAAAAAGAAAAAAAAGTGATACTTATCTACCCCCATCCCCACACCTCTCGTTTCAGATACATCAGAGCACTGACCGCAGAAAAAATTCTCCCATTTTGAATGTAAGTCTTTCTCTTATGCAAAATATAATGTAATATCTACACAGATCAGATCATGACACTTATCTCTATTCTAGTACATCTTTCTTATCCCGTGATCTATGAGCTAGCAAACTATTTCCTTGTTTCCTAAACACTAAACATTATTAATGAGAAGGAAAGCTGGGTCATTAGTGTCCCAGCGAATAATGCCTCTTATCAGCTGCATTGATCACTTTATTTATGAAAGGCTGGGGCTGGGCATTGTGCAGAGCCAATAGTAACTATTCTTCATCTGAGCACTAAGTAGTGTGGTTTGGCAGCAAGTATACTGAATTTATTTGTTTTTTCCTTCCTTTCTGGCTCAGCATGGATGCTTTAATTCAACACACCCGTTCCTCTTGTATTGCTGAGCCGCTGGATGCAGTTACATAGATTGGCTGCAAATGGTCATTTAACTAATCACATCCTGATTACTTTATAGATATATAACTTTTATAGTAAATTAAGGCACCCCAAATAATGTGAAGCCTATGGAAAGCTCCATAGTGCAGCCATAAATTACCAGCTTCCCTATTTATTTGTTTTTTATATTCTTAATTTCAGGTTTAAAAAAGGTTGTCCAAGACTGGAACAATGCCACACATGTCCACAGGCTGTTTATGGTAGTGCAGCTCAGGCACATTCACTTCAATGTAGCTTAGCTGCAATACTAGACACAACCCATGAGCAGGTGTGGTACTTAAAGGAAGATAGAAATAAAACATTTCTAATCCATTAAACTGCTTCATAGGCCATGGACACCTTTAGGCCATGTTCACACACTCTAAAAAAACAGCCGCAATTAATTTACATTACATTACATTTTTCCTACCAATTAACGATAAAAAAAAGTGGATGGAAAAAAATAATGAAGGTTTGTTTGTTTTTATTATAACTGACTGAGAAAATATTTGTAAAGAAAATACTGCTTTTTTTTTTTTTTTTTTTACAGTGTGTGATCATAGCATTAGGCTGGGTTTACAAAGTGTAGCCTTTAGTGTACAGATTGTAAGGCTGGGATTCCATTAGTTTTTTTACTTTGAAAAAAGCCATACTCGCTGTGGTCACGTTAGCTGGGATTTAATAGGGACGTATGAAACGCAAGCCCACATGGTGTTTTTTTTTTTACATGTCTTTTCACACTTTTGTGGAGTTTTTAGGTCCAGGGATGCTTTTCCAAAGCTGCTGTATATTGAGGGGGAGTTTTCCTTGCATGGACTTTTATGAGAGGAAAAACAAAAAACAAACAAGCTTTCAAATTGGTGTTTTTCTGGCACCCCCACCCCCAATTCTTTAATAGAAGTCACATGATGAGTCACATGAATAAACCTTATGACTTGAAATGAAAAATATGCCTATACTAAAAATACCACATAAACTGCATCATAGGAGTGAAAATCAGGGGCAGTCTTGTTGTGGGTTTATTTCAGATGAAAAAAGTCACACCAAAGTTGTGTGGAATTGATTCCTACTTTTTACATCAGCACCTAAATTAGCATGTATTCACAAGTTATGACAGTATTCAAGACCAGAATAAGCACCTGTGCAGTTGAAATGGTCTTTGTCCACACCTCCTCACCTTACTGTACTTTCACATCCATCCCTATTTCATTCTTTGTGTTTGGTTTACAGTTTTGTGATTAATAAAGAAGAATATAATAACAGATTTGGTGAGTGCCGTGGCTTTTCTTTTTCTTCCATTGATGTTATGCCAACATTAAAATTACTGCCATATTTTAAAACAATGTGTGCACTGATAGTCTCTTTCCCATAGACATTTATAGAGCACATTATTAGATAAACAATGGCTGCTTTTGATACCTATTTTATTGTTATTTTAATGCATTTTATTTCCACCCAACCAGTGAACAATCAAATGGGCTGTGTATAAGTATATAGAGAAACTAGAGCTCATTCAGCAAAATTGCAAAGTCAATAGAATTACAGCTTACATACATTTTTAGTAGAGACATACGGATAAAGTGTTTTTTTTTTTTTTTTTGCATCATCATAAGTTCAAATCAAGAATAATAAATGTTTTTTGTTTTTTTAAAGGTGTCCATAAGGGCCTCAAAGTGTACCTGTCGTTAACAAAAACTTTTTTATATAATGTAGATAATACTATTATATTTATATTTGTAATACTCATTGATTAAAAAATGTGTATATTTTTGTTCCTACAGCTATTGTTTGTGTATCTCTGAGAGGAGTCCAAATACAGGAAGTTTGGGGGGACAAGCAGGGCTCTGTTCACTGAGGACAAGCAGGGCTTTGTGCAGTGAGGCTCTATGACACGCCCCCAGCTCACACATCAGGAGGATTGACAAGCCAGGAGCCTGCACAAAGCCCTGCTTGTCCTGCCCTCGCTTCCTGTATTTGGACTCCTCATAGAGACACACAGGCAATAGCTGCAAAGACAGCATTTTTACATTCAAAAAATATACACATTTTTTAATTAACGTATATTACAAATATACATATTATGGTATTATCTACATTATATCAAAAGTTTTTGTTAACGACAGGTACACTTGAAATTGTTTGTCCATTGCAATGATGAGGAGGTATTAATTCATTAAGTTCAAAATGTACAGTTTACCGATAAAGTAGTAAATCTATGCCCCCATAATACAGCTGTGTGTGAGAGTGGTATATGTTGTGCCAAAAATGGAATTAGACCCCATTAGAATGAAGGAAGGAAAGTTTTCCAGAGCATAATCTTTGGAGACGATTTCCCAGATTTGATCAGACGGTCTTTGGCAGTTACTTGGCATAAATAAGTTAACTCACCACTTGAGAGCTTGGAATCTCTAAATTGTAATCTGAAAGTTGAAGAATTTATGTATTTTACTCAGGATTGCTAAAAATGCACAACATTGAATAATCCAAAGGATTAGATTATTTTCATGAGCGATGATTCATAAATCAGCCTCCTTTGATATGTGGAAGAAACTACCACTTTCTCAAGGGCAAGAAGGGTTCTTGAAAAAATAAACATGAACTGACATGCATGGATAATAATAATATTGCATTTAGGGTGGTTACAGTAACAAGGTAACAAATCTTGATCACTTGAAGTAGAGAAGGATTCACCAAGAGAGAACCTGCCATAGAAAGAGTAAATAAAGAGCCCACTTACTGGTGTTTGTCTTGAGTAGACTGGCACTGGGTGGTGAACTTGACTCATAAGGAAGGCACAGTAAGCTCTTTAAAGCTACACATACCAACATTATACTACAGTTAGCTCTGTGCTACCATTACTGGAATGTAGCTATATTTAAAGGTGTTCAAACAACAATAAAGTTCCAGTTGTATCCAGGACGTAATATTAACAATGACATATTCAAGGACTTTCAGGACTGAAGCAGTAACTGATGCCTGAGGCATAGAGTTTAGAATTCTGAGGTAGGGTAGGGAAGTATTCTACTCATCTTTGGGCTATAGTGAACTCTCTATCTGTATAGAGCACCTATCTTGTCCTATATTACACAGACAACCCATTGACTTCACTGGCCATCTTGTATTCCCTTATTTCCATTATGGTGTTGCTACAAGCAAATTAAACACTTACTGCCAGGCTTCCTAAAGGTGTGTTCACATGTTCAGGTTTTTAACTGCAATTATTGAATATAAATCCAGAAACAGATCATAAGTGGAGGACACGTATATAGAAAAAACTGATACTTCTCCTCATTTCAAATTCCTTACTATGGCCAATAATTGCAATTAACCCATTAGGGACATCGGGCGTACAGGTATGCCCTTGCTGCCTAGAGCTTTAAGTAACTTTGAATCAATCACAGGAGCAGTGCTCCCTTCAGAAAAGTGACAGTCGGCTACCATCAGTAGCCAGACACTCACTGCTAATGACTTTTATCATTTATCCTTTTAGTCTAAAGTGAAACTAAAGGATGCTGTTAGCTCAGTGAAGCTCATCGTACCCCCCTTGATGCTATCACAGGAGTATAATAAACTAAAATGGTGGAGGGGGGTCCCCTTACCTGCCTCCTGCCACCTATCGCCAAGTCACTAATGCAGCCTGGCTTAGCCAGGTTGTATTAATGCATCGCCGATCTCATTGTGTAATGCTATGCCATATGTATAGCATTATACAGTGAATGCAATGTAATGATTGCACATAAAAGTGGAGAGAGAAAAGAGCATTAGGATAGGACTCTCTCCTGTCTGATAGTACTCTTCTGTGCTCTCTCCTGTCTGATAGAACTCCTCTGTGCTCTCCTGTCTGATAGGACTCCTCTGTGCTCTCTCCTGTCTGATGGCACTCTTCTGTGCTCTCTCCTGTCTGATAGTACTCCTCTGTGCTCTCTCCTGCCTGACAGGACTCATCTGTGCTCTCCCCTGTCTGATAGGACTCCTCTGTGCTCTTTCCTGTCTGATAGTTCTCCTCTGTGCCCTCTCCTGTCTGATAGGACTCCTCTGTGCTCTCTCCTGTCTGATGGCACTCTTCTGTGCTCTCTCCTGTCTGATAGTACTCCTCTGTGCTCTCTCCTGCCTGATAGGACTCCTCTGTTCTCTCTCCTGTCTGATAGCACTCCTCTGTACTCTCTCCTGTCTTATAGCACTCCTCTATGCTCTTGTCTGTCTGATAGTACTCCTCTGTGCTTTCTCCTGTCTGATAGGACTCCTCTGTGCTCTCTCTTGTCTGATAGGACTCCTCTGTGCTCTTTCCTGTCTGATAGGACTCCTCTGTTCTCTCTCCTGTCTGATAGCACTCCTCTGTGCTCTCTCCTGTCTGATAGTACTCCTATGTGCTCTATCCTGTCTGATAGTACTCCTCTGTGCTCTCTCCTGTCAGATAGCACTCCTCTGTACTCTCTCCTGTCTGATAGCCCTCATCTATGCTTTCTCCTGTTTGATAGTACTCCTCTGTGCTCTTCCGGAAGCTCAGCGAAGCTGATTAGGACTATTGCGACAAAATTGTGATGTCCTGATTAGCTTACCAGACGACAAGAGGGTCCTCACCTGCTTCAGCAGGCTGGAGCAGCGCGCCAAGAATACTGATCAATGCTATGCTATGGCATAGCATTGATCAGTATATGCAATGCTATAGCCCCCAGGAGATGGCTGGAGCAAGGTAAGGGGACCTCCAGCTGCCATGCTGGATGATCGGATCGCCGCGGCAGCGTTGCGGGTGATCCGATCATCCATTCAAAGTACCGCAATGCTGCAGATGCCGTGATCTGTATTGATCACGGCATCTGAGGGATTATTGGCGGACATCCACGCGATTGTGGATGTCAACCATTACGGGTGGGTCCCGGGCTGCTATCCGATGCTCGGTTATGCATAGGACGTAAATGTACGTCCTTGTGCGTTAAGTACTACCTCACCAGTACGTACATTTACGTCCTTCGTCGTTAAGGGGTTTAAAAAAACTCCCCTGATAAAAAAATTTTATCACCTTTTTTTCCCATTTTACTAAATAAAAAAAATTAAAATATATATTAAACAATTCACATATTTAGTATTGCTGTGTGCATAGTTGTCAACTAGTAAGATATAATATTTATGAACCCGCACGGTAAACGGCATAAACCTTAATATATATGTGGTAGCCCTTGGGGGATGTTGGTAGTGGGGGCATTGTTTCGGTAGATGAGGGGTTAATATTAACCCTATAGTTCGTGACGCCAGGCTGAGGGCTAATATGCTGAGGTAATTCTCCGGCCTATTGCTGCCCTTCCCAGTAACGATAGGGGCATGTAATGAAATGACTGAAGGTCCACAAGGTACTTGAACTTGGTTAACTTTACTTAAGTGCTTGCGGTATATCCAAGGTACAATAACAGTCTCCGGAATACAGTCTTTATATAGCTCAATGACTGACAATTGTTGCGGACCTTGAAATAGATTAAAGTCTCTGAATTTTGGGAAATTATTGCAGATCTGTCCGGATTTAGGGGATAGATTAGGTCCGGTGATCTTGCAGAGTGCGTGGGGATTGATACACTCAGAAATTAGAAGTTATCGGCCGTCGCCGCAAGGTTCAGGCCTAGACTCACTGATCTCAGCAGCGCAGATGCTTCTTGCTTGCTTGCACAGGAACAAAAAAGAGAGCAATGGCCGCCACTCCCTTATATGGGCAGGGGCGGGGTGAATCTGATTGGTCTGAACATCTGTCATTCACTGTTACACAGTGTGATGGGATTGACTACGTCACAAGGACCTCCAAAGGTCCTAAAGCAGAAATACCATAGAGTTCACTTAACCATGTGACCCGCAGGTCCTGCTATGCTATAGACAGGTAATTAACTATTAATAGGGCATCTACCGTATTATCGGCTTATCGGCGTATAACACGCACTTTTTAGGCTAAAAATTTTAGCCTAAAGTCTATGTGCGTGTTATACGCCGATAAGCCGCTGCAGTTCAATGATTTAAAGCGGGCGCTTTAAATCAATGAACTGCAGCGGCTTTGCAGGTGCAGAGACAGCCAGCACTGCCGGCTTCTCTGCCCCTGCCTGCCCTGGGGTCTAGAGCCCTGCTGCCGGCCCTTCTCTCCCCCTGGCTATCGGCGCCGCTGCCCGTTCTCTCCCCCTGACTATCGGTGCCGGTGCCTCATTGCCGGCGCCGATAGCCAGGGGGAGAGAAGCGGCGCCGGCAATGGGGCAGCGGCGCCGACAGACAGGGGGAGAGAAGGGGGCAGCAGCACCCATTGCCGGTGACACTGCCCCGTTGCCTCCCCCCATCCCCGGTTGCATAATTACCTGTTGCCGGGGTCGGGTCCGCGCTGCTTCAGGCCTCCAGTGTGTGTCCCCTGCGTCGTTGCTATGCGCTGCACGGCGCGGTGCATGACGTCAGTGCGCCGCGCCGTGCAGTGCATAGCAACGACGCAGGGGACGCACACTGGAGGCCTGAAGCAGTGCAGACCCGACCCTGGCAACAGGTAATTATGCAAGCGGGGATGGGGGGAGGCAACGGGGCAGCGGCGCCGGCAATGGGTTCCGCTGCCCCTTCTCTCCCCCTGGCTGTCGGTGTCGCTGCCCCATTGCCGGCGCCGCTTCTCTCCCCCTGGCTAACGGCGCCGGCAATGGGGCGCCGGCACCGATAGTCAGGGGGAGAGAACGGGCAGTGGTGCAGATAGCCAGCGGGAGAGAAGGGCCGGCAGCAGGGCTCTAGACCCCAGGAAAGGCAGGGGGAGAGAAGCGGGCAGTGACGGCCTCTCTCCCCCTGCCTTTCCTGGGGGTGTATCGGGCTATACACGCGCACACACACGCACCCTCATTTTACCATGGATATTTGGGTAAAAAATGTTTTTTACCCAAATATCCTTGGTAAAATGAGGGTGCGTGTTATAGGCCGGTGCGTGGTATACCCCCATAAATACGGTATACAATATTTACATGCTTCCTAAGTAAGCTATTGGAGCAATAGCTATCTGGATGAGAGGTGACTAGGGGTGAAATAAGCAATGGAGACCCCGACGTCCTAGGGACTCTGGCTAAGGGGACCCACACACGCAGGCACCGGATAGGATACGGTACCGTGACACCACACACACATATATATATATATATATATATATATATACATAGTAACATAGTTCATAAGGTTGAAAAAAGACCAGAGTCCATCAAGTTCAACCTATAACCCTAATAAGTCCCTACTGAGTTGAGTTGATCCAGAGGAAGGCAAAAAAAAACTCATACTAGAGGTAAAAATTCCTTCCCAACTCCAAATATGGCACTCAGAATAAATCCCTGGATCAACCTTCTGTCCCTATAAATCTAGTATACATAACCAGTAATGTTATTACTCTCCAAAAATGCATCCAGCCCCTTTTTGAACTCTATTACAGAGTTCACCATGACCACCTCCTCCGGGAGAGAATTCCACAGTCTCACTGCTCTTACAGTAAAGAACCCCCGTCTGTGCTGGTGTAGGAACCTTCTTTCCTCTAGGCGTAGAGGATGCACCCTTGTTATTGATACAGTCCTGGGTATAACTAGATCATGGGAGGGATCTCTGTATTGTCCCCTGATATATTTATACATAGTTATTAGGTCTCCCCTAAGCCTTCTTTTTTCTAAACTAAATAACCCTAATTATACCCTGATATCTTTCTGGGTACTGTAGTCCTCCCATTCCCCGTATTACTCTGGTTGCCCATCTCTGAACCCTCTCCAGCTCCACTATGTCTTTCTTGTACGCTGGTGCCCAGTACTGTACACAGTATTCTATGTGTGGTCTGACTAGTGATTTGTACAGCGGTAGAATTATTTCCTTGTCGTGGGCATCTATGCCCCTATTGATGCACCCCATGATTTTATTAGCCTTGGTAGGAAGCTGCCCGACACTGGTCACTACTGCTAAATTTACTGTTAACTAAGGCTCCTAAGTCCTTTTCCATGTCAGTCGTCCCAAGTGTTCTCCCATTTAATACATAATCCCAGCCCGGATTTTTCTTCCCTATGTACATTACCTTACATTTATCAGTGTTGAACCTCATCTGCAACTTCCCAGCCCAAACCTCCAACCTATCCAGATCCATTTGTAACAGTGCACTGTCCTCTATAGTGTTTACCGCTTTACAGAGTTTAGTGTCATCTGCAAAGATTGCTACTTTACAATTCAACCCCTCTGCAAGGTCATTAATGAATATATTAAATAGGACAGGACCCAAGATGGACCCCTGTGGTACCCCACTAGTAACAGTCACCCAATCAGAATAAGTACCATTAATAACCACCCTCTGTTTCCTATCATTGAGCCAGTTACTTACCCACTTGCACACATTCTCCCTCAGCCCAAACCTTCTCATTTTATGCACCAACCTTTTATGTGGAACCATATCAAATGCTTTGGAAAAATCCAGATATATGACATTCAGCGATTGCCCCTGGTCCAGTCTGGAGTAGTGTTGAGCGGCATAGGCCATATTCGAATTCGCGATATTTCGCGAATATATGGACGAATATTCGTCATATATTCGCTAAATTCGCATATTCGTAATATTCGCGGTTTATTTTCGCATATACGAAAATTCGCGTATGCAAAAATTAACATATGACAAAATTAGCATAAGCGAAAATTCGTAAATGCGAAAATTAGCATATGCAAATTTTCACATATGCGAAAATTCGCACGCCAGTCTCACACAGTAGTATTAGAGCCTTCTTTACACCACACAAGCTGGAAGCAGAGAGAGATGATCACTCTGATGTTTACTGTGAAAAAAAAATTACAAAAAAAAAATATTCGTAATTACGAATATATTTAGTGCTATATTCGCGAATATTCGCGAATATGCGATATTCGCGAACAAAATTTGCATTGCGAATATTCGCGAGCAACACTAGTCTGGAGCTCACCTCCTCATAGAAGCTGATCAGGTTAGTTTGACAGGATCGATCCCTCATAAATCCATGCTGATACGGGGTCATACATTGATTTTTATCAAGATATTCCAAAATAGCATCTCTTAGGAAACCTTCAAACAATTTACATACAACCGAGGTTAAACTAACAGGTCTATAATTCCCAGGGTCACCTTTTGAGCTCTTCTTAAATATTGGCACCACATTTGCCATGCATCAGTCCTGGGGAACAGTCCCTGTCACTATAGAGTCCCTGAATATTAAAAATAGCGGTCTGTCTATTACATTACTTAATTCCTTTAGAACACGGGGGGTGAATGCCATCTGGACCTGGTGATTTGTCTATTTAGATTTTTTGTAGGTGGCACTGTACTTCTTCCTGGGTTTGACAGGTGACCTGTACTGGGGAGTTTACCTTATCACACTATATTTCACCTGGCATTTCATTTTCCTCAGTGAATACAGTGGATACAGTGGAAATATATATATATATATATATATATATATATATATATATATACCGTATTTATCGGGGTATACCACGCACCGGCCTATAACACGCACCCTCATTTTACCAAGGATATTTGGGTAAAAAAAGTTTTTTACCCAAATATCCATGGTAAAATGAGGGTGCGTGTGTGCGCGTGTATACCCCGATATACCCCCAGGAAAGGCAGAGGGAGAGAGGCCGTCGCTGCCCGCTTCTTTCCCCCTGCCTTTCCTGGGGTCTAGAGCGCTGCTGTCGGCCCTTTTCACCCCCTGGTTATCGGCGCCGCTGCCCGTTCTGTCCCCCTGACTATCGGTGCCGGCGCCGATAGCCAGGGGGAGAGAAGCGGCGCCGACAGCCAGGGGGAGAGAAGGGGCAGCGGCACCCATTGCCGGCGACGCTGCCCCGTTGCCTCCCCCCATCCCCGGTGGCATAATTACCTGATTCGGGTCCGCGCTGCTGCAGGCCTCCGTCGTGCGTCCCCAGCGTCGTTGCTATGCACGGCGCGGCGCACTGACGTCATGCGCCGCGCCGTTCAGCGCATAGCAACGACGCCGGGGACGCACGCCGGAGGCCTGCAGCAGCGCGGACCTGACTCAGGTAATTATGCCACCGGGGATGGGGGGAGGCAACGGGGCAGCGGCGCCGGCAATGGGTGCCGCTGCCCCTTCTCTCCCCCTGGCTGTCGGCGCCGCTTCTCTCCCCCTGGCTATCGGCGCCGGCACCGATGGTCAGGGGGACAGAACGGGCAGCGGCGCCGATAACCAGGGGGTGTGAAGGGCCGACAGCAGCGCTCTAGACCCCAGGAAAGGCAGGGGGAGAAAAGCGGGCAGCGACGGCCTCTCTCCCCCTGCCTTTCCTGGGGGTGTATCGGCGTATAACACGCACACAGACTTTAGGCTAAAAATGTTAGCCTAAAAAGTGGGTGTTATACGCCGATAAATACGGTATATATATATATATATATATATATATATATATATATATTTTTTTTTTTTTTTTTTATCACATCTTATATATCTATATATAAAGAATAAAAAGCTATCAAAAGTATAAAGCGATCAAAAAGTCTCATGAAAACAAAAATGGTACGAATAAAGACTACAGATCAATGCTCAAACAGTAAACCCTATACACCTATACATCCCTGTATATGGGCACATAAAAATGTTATAGCGGTCAGAAAAGGACAATTTTATGAATACCAATTTTGTTAAATAAAGTTTGCCATTCTTTTAGTTGTACAATAATAGAAAAACTATATATTGGATATAGTTTTAATCGCACTGACATACAGAATAAACATAATGGATAATTTTTTACCATAAAGTGCACTGCGTAAAAAACAAACCCCCCAAAAGTTGCAAAACTGCAGTTTTCTTATACATTTCTGTTCACAAATAATAATCTTTTGGTTTTGCAGTACATTTTATGTTAAAATGAAAGGTGTCGTCACAAAGTACAAATGGTCGTGCCAAAAAAAAAAAAAAAGCCCTCATATGGGTCTGCAAATGGTAAAATAAAAGAGTTATGGATTTTAAAGGAGAGGAGAAAAAAACAAGGGGGTATTCCGGTGGAAATTTTTTAAAAATTATTTCCAGTATTTATCAGCTGCTGTATGCCCCACAGGAAGTGTTATAGTTATTTTCTGTCTGATCACAGTGCTCTCTGCTGACACCTCTGTCCATGTCAGGAACTGTCCAGAGCTGGAGAGGTTTGCTATGGGGATTTTCTTCTTCTCTGGACAGTTCCTGACATGGACAGAAGTGTCAACAGAGAGCACTGTGGTCAGACAGAAAAAAAAAAACTATACAATTTCCTCTGTGGCATACAGCAGCTGATAAGTACTGGAATTTTATTATTATTATTATTATTATTATTATTATTATTTTTTTTAAAGAAGTAATTTACAAATCTGTTTAACTTTCTGGCACCAGTTGATGTAAAAAAAAAAATTTAAAAATTTAAAAATTGGCCTTAAAGGGGTACTCTGGTGGAAAATGTTTTTTTTTTTTTTTAAATCAACTGATACCAAAAAGTTTAACAGACTTGTAAATTATTTCTATTAAAAAAAAATCTTAATCCGTCCAGTACTTATTAGCTGCTGAATACTACAGAGGAAATTATTTTCTTTTTGGAACAGAGTGCTCTCTGCTGACATCACGAGCACAGTGCTCTCTGCTGACATCTCTGTCGATGTTAGGAACTGTCCAGAGCAGCATATGTTTGATATGGGGATTATCTCCCACTCTGGACAGTTCTTAAAATGGACAGAGATGTCAGCAGTGAGCACTGTGCTCGTGATGTCAGCTGAGAGGACTGTGTTCCAAAAACAAAAGAAAAATTTCCTCTGTAGTATTCAGCAGCTAATAAGTACTGGAAGGATTAAGTTTTTTTAATAGAAGTAATTTACAAATCTTTCACATGGAAGGTAGTGCGGCACTGCGTGAGTGTACTGGATGTGGGATGGCAGGTAGGAGTTGGTATAGCTGTAATGCCTCAGGTGGTGCTCAGATAATGCAAGCAAAGTTCATGGTGTCCATGAAGAGAAATGAAATATCGGCACTCACCAGTGTGGCTGCAGGGTCTTCTTTATTGAGACATACTCACATGCGGGGTACAGAAGAGAGGGGTGGTGGGGGGACAAGTGGTGGCGACCGAGTTCTAGTTTCGCACACTTGGTGTGCTTCGTCCGGCCATTAAAGTGTGCGAAACTAGAGCTCGGTCGCTACCCCTTGTCCCCCCACCACCCCTCTCTTCTGTACCCCGCATGTGAGTATGTCTCAATAAAGAAGACCCTGCAGCCACACTGGTGAGTGCCGATATTTCATTTCTCTTCACGGACATCATAACTTACAAATCTGTTTAACTTTCTGGCACCAGTTGATTAAAAAAAAAGGGTTTAAAAACCTGAGCCTGTGAACATAGCCTCATTCAGCACTAAGATAACAGGAGTCATAACAATGTACATGTATTTGATAAAAAGAAAGATAAATAAAGCAGGCACCTAACATTTTGTCCATAGAGTTTATAATGGCCAAATAGATTCCTATGGCATACTGTTTTGCAATATATATGGGCATTGGTGAGGTTTATGAGGCGTGAAAGGGGTTACAATAGCTCAGACAACAACTGTTTTGACTGTGCAACTAAATAAAATGATATGGTTCTTGATACTATGCATTAGATTACAAACTTCTCATGGATGAAATTAATTTCTAGGTGTAAAATGAGACGTCCAAATTATCTCATAAAAACAACCCATAAATGGCTTCAAAATCTTAACTGCTTCTTCAAAGTAGCGGCGCAAAATAAATGGTAGTTTCAGAGTTTACATGTTAGAACGCAATATAAGGAGGTTTCCTAATGAGCACAAGGGACCACGAGAGTCTTAGCGGAGCAGGTTCAGGGTACAAAGCCCCAAGGAGACTTGAGACAGCAAATATCCTAAGAAACAACTGCTATATGGATCCAAAATGGAGATATTTGGTTCAATGTCCTAGAGATAGCTTTCAGTTGTCTATCATGTGAAAGACAAATGTACCTAAAAATTCTATTATGACAATATACCACATAACATTGGGCATAAACCCAATATTAAGCCTAGATAGGTGTGGGGTCTCTGCCTAAACCTATAGAAAAGATGTGCAATAGAAAAGTTCCCTTAGTTCCAGCGAATAGTTACACTTTAGGCTAAACTTTTTGAATTGAATGACTTTTTTGTGGATCACTTCCAAAAGATATGCCATTATTCTATAAAGCAATCCTTAAAGGGGTACTCCAGTGAAAAACTTTTTTTTTTTTTTTAAATCAACTGGTGCTAGAAAGTTAAACAGATTTGTAAATTACTTCTATTAAAAAATCTTAATCTTTCCAGTACTATTTAGGGTTTGTAAGCTAGGAAGAGGAAATGGTTTTCTTTTTGGAACACAGTGCTCTCTGCTGACATCATGACCACAGTGCTCTTTGCTGACTTCTCTGTCCATTTTAGGAACTGTCCAGAGCAGCATATGTTTGCTATGGGGATTTTCTCCTACTCTGGACAGCTCCTAAAATGGACAGAGATGTCAGCAGAGAGTACTGTGGTCATGATGTCAGCAGAGAGCTCTGTGTCCAAAAAGAAAACCATTTCCTCTGTAGTATCCAGCAGCTAATAAGTACTGGAAGGATTAAGATTTTTTTAATAGAAGTAATTTACAAATCTGTTTAACTTTCTGGCACCAGTTGATTTAAAAAAAGAAGTTTTCCACAGGAGTACCCCTTTAAAACAGTGGTCTTAAAATGTGGTCCCTTAGATATTGCAAAATTTCAACTCCCAGTATGCCCAGACAGCCAACGGCTGTCTGGGCATGCTGGGAGTTGAAATTTTGCAATATCTAGAGGGCCACAGTTTAAAGGAAAACTGTCACCAAGTTCACTCACACTAAATCCAATACACTGGGTTAAAGTGTGGGTTAGGCTGGGTTCACACTACGATTTGAACTACGGTTCCCGTCAACGGCTGGGAGGAGGGGTGGGCGGGGCTTAATCACGGCGCCCGCACTCAGCCATATAGGGGAAACGTATTTAATGTATGTCTACGAGCCGACCGGAGTGAACCGGAGCCTCCGGTCGGCTGCGTTTTCGGCCGTATGCGGTTTCCCGACCACAGGCAAAAACGTGGTCGACCACGTTTTTGCCTGCGGTCAGGAAACCGCATACAGCCGAAAAAGCAGCAGACCGGAGGCTGCGGTTCACTCTGGTCGGCTCATAGACATACAATAAATACGGTTCCCCTATACGGCTGAGTGCGGGCACCGCGATTAAGCCCCGCCCACCCCCTCCTCCCAGCCGTATACTGGAACCGTAGTTCAAATTGTAGTGTGAACCCAGCCTTACCAGGAGTTTCTAAAGGGTTCACTTACTTTTGAAAGTTTTGCTGCCGCCGAGTTAGCGTTCTATAAAGTCTTGTAATTGACCTCCTTTGTTGCGCTCTGCAGACGGGACCCCGCCGTCAGTCTTACTATGGGTTCCGGAGGCAGGAGCCTGAAGTCCGCCTCCCTTCTTGCATATCTATTTTGTGCTACTCCACGTCCTAGTGAGGTGGAGATATCCATCCCCGGAGCACTGCGCTGAATTGTTTACCCAGCTATCACGACCTGATGGCGAGGGACCGGTTCATGCACAATTACGCTGCGCAACGCGGCTCTCCCGACGCACAGCTGTCACGCCATCAGGACGTGAGAGCTGGGTAAAAAATTAAGCGTATGCGCTCGGAAGACAGAGCGCAGTGCTCGGGGGTGGATATCTCCACCTCACTAGGACGTGGAGTAGCACAAAATACATATGCAAGAAGGGGGGCGGGCTTCGGGCGCGTACCTCCGGAACCCAAAGTAAGACTGCCGGCGTAACAAAGGAGGTCAATTAAAAGACTTTACAGAACGCTAACTCGGCGTCAGCAAAACTTTCAAAAGTAAGTGAACCCTCTAGAAACTCCTGGTCACCCACACTATAACCCAGTGTATTGGGTTTAGTGTGGGTGGACTTGGTGACAGTTTTCCTTAGACCACTGCCTTAGAACCATTAGCAGTGATCTTGGGGATTTTAAACCACATAACATAGCGACCAATCTTATTCATGTAAACCTGGTCCCCAGGTTCTAGGATGTGGTTCGTAATTCCAGTAAATCTTCTGTTTCAATATAGAAGTAAACAGGAATCATTTTTTATCAGATAGTAATTATTAGTCTAAGTATTATCTTCTTAAGACTC
This sequence comes from Hyla sarda, assembly GCF_029499605.1. Taxonomy (NCBI): domain Eukaryota; kingdom Metazoa; phylum Chordata; class Amphibia; order Anura; family Hylidae; genus Hyla; species Hyla sarda. The sequence goes on from NC_079194.1 coordinate 197,497,518, forward strand.
CATTGGTCAACCCATTACAACCAATTATTCAGCAAACAAGTCCATTAAAGGGTGTACTCCGATGGAAAAAAGTCATATCAACTGACTCCAGAAATTTTAATAGATTTGTAAATTACTTCTATTAAAAATCTTAATCCTTCCACTATTTATCAGCTGCTGTATGCTCCAGAGGAAGTTGAGCTGTTCTTTTCTGTCTGACCACAGTGCTCTCTGCTGACACCTCTGTCTGTATCAGGAACTATCCAGAGTCAGAGCAAATCCCCATAGCCAACCTCTCCTGCTCTGGACAGTTCCTGACATGGACAGAGGTGTCTGCAGCCAGACAGAAAAAAACAACTCAACTTTCTCTGCAGCATTCAGCAGCTGATGAGTACTGGAAGGATTAAGATTTTTTAATAGAAAAAATTTACAAATCTGTTTAACTTTCTGGCACCTGTTGATTTGAAAAAATAAAAATGTTTTCCACTTGGGTTTCCCTTTAGCTCCTTTTTTATGGGACAATCAGTTCACATCTATACTTCATCTATAATTGTGGTGACACAGCCTAGAAGGGGTTAACAAGCATAAGCAAGGTATTTGGTTGTTTCATTCCAATTGAAAAAAATGTTTTTGTATAGCATTAGAAAGGTGTTGTCTGGGGTCTTCTAGGTCCCAGGGTCATATCCGCTTTGCCTAGTGATTGACACACAGAGCTGGCCTGCCCGTGATGGCCCTGTGTGGTTTGCCCGGGCATGTGCTGTCACTGGATATCATGGCACACGTGCGGAGGTGGCGCACGTGCGGGGAGTTTAAGAGATGGAGAATCACTTGCAGACTCATCTCGTGTGTGCTGTAATACATATTGATGGTGCATGTGTTGGCAAACTATACAGAGCCACTGTGTATGTCAATCACCAGACCAAATGGGCGTGACTTCAACAGAGAGAAGTGTTGTGACCCTGGGGCATAGAGACCTAAAGCCACACCTCTCTAACACTCATGAACTCTATAAAAAAAATTAATTGGAATAAACCAATCACTTTCAGTAAGACTCCCTTAAAGAGTACCTGTCATGATCTTATAACATTTTATAACCCTTCCAGTTCAGTGCCCCATCATGATAAACTACCCCTTGCCTTTATTTTTATTATTTGTTAGTTTTCTACCTTGATATTGTTCTGTATTTTCTGCTCAGTCTCACTTAGATTCACAGACTGGGAAGGGGCGTTACCCAGCAGGCGTGACATCATCTGAAGCCATACAGGGGAGAACTACCTCCATCAATCTGCTACACACAGCCCAGAGCAGTTCAGTGTGAGGTGAGCTATGATTGGCTAAGACTGCACACGCACACACACCCCTTAGCATTTCCTGATTTTGGACTTCTGCCATGCCAGCAGGAGTCCAAAGTCTGTGCAAGAGATGGGGGGGAAATGTGCTCTGGACAAGTAGGGAGACACCTAGTGGCAGCTTTTTTAAACACAAATAAAACATAGAAAACTTTTTTTTTAAACAAAGTACATTAGAAAGATGTTTTATTTACCATAAGGAGTGCAAACATTTGTTTTAATGACAGTGCACTTTTAAGATGTCCCCATTACATTATACATCTAATGTTGTATAACTAAACATAAACAATTTGACACTATTTTTAGAGAACCATGGAACTAGATGCCTTGCTGAGCAGAATGGACAAAGAACACAATCCTATAGACACTTGAAAAAGAAGATGAAGATTTTTGCCAACCAAAACACACGCCTAGCATGTGCTGACATGTTGATTTGTATGTCTGTTTACAGCAAGTATGATATAACCAGTATAAAACTGCGTCCAGTACAGGATGTTACTGCTAACCAACCATTCAATTGGGAACAAGTTTATATGTCCTGATGGGAATAGCTCCATGACATAACATCACAGGTTCTAACACACTTTACTGCTGTATTTTGAATAATAAGGCAAATAAAACTAGTTAATGGGTCAGAAATCCGGGATCTGGCAACGGGCAGCACAGTGGAGTGGATGGAAATTCTGGCTTTGTTGCTGTGTGTGGTAATGGGGTGTGATGAGGGCAGATGGTGTTACCCTAGGGGCAGATGGCATTAACCCCTTGTATTCATGACACTAGGGCGTGGTTTATCCTTGATACCACCCGAAGGTATACCGCTAGATTCAACACCAAGTTACGGATAACGGTAGCTTTACTGAGGGTAGACAGATGCTTCAGGGTAAAGTCTATACAGTTCACCCACGGAAGTGACCAGTGACTCAGAGTCCTTAAGGGCTTACTGGGGCTTATAGTAGGACTGGACAAAGTAATGCCGGCCACGCTGACTTGACAGATGACAGGGACTGACTTGACTGAAGACTGACAAAGCTATGACTGTAGCTTACTTGCATTTGATAGTGGCTGCAGGACTTGACTTTGAGGCCTCCTACACTCTGAACACCCACACTAGGCACGAATGACCTCAGCAAAGACTTATCTCCAAAGAGGAAAGAGCAAAAAGAAAGAGCTAGCTCCACCCAGAGCTTATATGTGGGGAGACTAGCAGGGAGCCCATAGGTCACTCTTGGGGTCACCTGGTCACTGATATCTCCTGGGTAACAATCACATGACATACCACATGGTACAACTCTTAAAGCAACAAGACATTTTGTAATACATTACAATGCAGGAAATATATAAAGGGGTAAAACAAGTACAAGGGAGCCCAGGGGACACTGAATGGAGGCTGTCGGACAGGGCAGCAAGGGTACGGGGTAACACCTCCCGTACTGGGCTACCACATGTGCATTTTATGTTGTTCTTTCAACAAATTTTCTCTGGCTGGAGGTAATGTCCATTATCACACACAGGGGATCAGACTTGGCTGTAGCATGGATGAGCTAGTGTTGCCAGGCTGATATACAAGTCAGAGGCCTGCCATATCAATAATATACAAGTCAGAGGCCTGCCATATCAATAATATACAAGTCAGAGGCCTGCCATATCAAGAATATACAAGTCAGAGGCCTGCTATATGATGAATATACAAGTCAGAGGCCTGCCATATCAAGAATATACAAGTCAGAGGCCTGCCATATTAAGAATATACAAGTCAGAGGCCTGCCATATCAAGAATATACAAGTCAGAGGCCTGCCATATCAATAATATACAAGTCAGAGGCCTGCCATATCAAGAATATACAAGTCAGAGGCCTGCCATATCAATAATATACAAGTCAGAGGCCTGCCATATCAATAATATACAAGTCAGAGGCCTGCCATATCAAGAATATACATGTCAGAGGCCTGCCATATAAATAATATACAAGTCTGAGGCCTGCCATATCAAGAATATATAAGTCAGAGGCCTGCCATTTGATGAATATACAAGGCAGAGGCCTGCCATATCAAGAATATACTAGTCAGAGGCCTGCCATAGGACTAGCATACAAGGCAGAGGCCTCTCATATAATGGCTCCAGTCGACCACAAACTTTTACTTGTGTACAGGTTTTTCTTTAAAGGGGTTATCCAGGAAAAAAACTTTTTTTTATATATCAACTGGCTCCAGAAAGTCAAACAGATTCGTAAATTACTTCTATTAAAAAATCTTAATCATTTCAGTACTTCTGAGCTTCTGAAGTTGAGTTGCTCTTTTCTGTCTAAATGCTCTCTGATGACATCTGTCTCGGGAACTGTCCAGAGTAGAACCAAATCCCCATAGCAAACCTCTTCTACTCTGCGCAGTTCCCGAGACAAGCAGAGATGTCAGCAGAGAGCACTGTTGCCAGACAGAAAAGAACAACTCAACTTCAACAGCTGAGAATTATTGGAAGGATTAAGATTTTTTAATAGAAGTAATTTACAAATCTGTTTAACTTTCTGGAGCCAGTTGAGACATAAAAAAAGTTTTTTCCTGGAATACCCCTTTAACATTTTGTAATATACTGTGTATATCTGACAAGGTTGATGAGCTCATACAGTGCTATGCTTCTCCAGTTTTTGGACAATGGCATGTGTTTGCTATTTGTATTACTGCATTCCTTTGAAGCTCAATATAAAGTACTGTAGCTTGTGTCACACACCAACAATACATTGGCTATAAACTTAATTTTATACTGCAATGTTATTGGACATAGAACTTTGGTCTGTCAAAATGACTTTAAACTGTTTTCATTGGATATAAAGTTAATTGGATTAAATGAGCTTAAAATGTTTTAAATGTACCAATATATGTAAATGTAGGAGTCCTTACCATTCCCTTTCCACCACTGGACAGGTACCTCACTGCATCTAGGTTTATAGGCCTGCATGATGTCATATTGTCTATAGGAGGACATGACTGATTTGATTTGTCCTCTACAGAAATACCACCACAGCATATGGTAACCAACCAGCTTGCTTAGTGAAGGATTGACCTGATGGATGGATACATGTAAAAAGAATTGCAGTAGGAGAACTGAACAGCAGCTGCATGAAAAAAGCATGTTATTCTATGAGTATGTTCACAATGGCATTAAATGCACAGGTTTTGATGCTTAAACCGTGCCAATTTCTGTGTCAAAAACCATGCAGTTTCAAAATCCTGCCCCCTTGACTTCCATTGAAGACAGTAAACTGCACAGTAAAAAAGACATGTCACTTCTTTCCGAGCAGTCCAGTTATGAAGCTTCCATTGAAGGCTAAAGTGCAACTCTGCGCACTGTTTAGGTTTTTGCCCATGTGCACATTTCCTATGGGCAGTTATTTAAAATAGCAAGAGTGTATATACCATAGTGACAGCCCATGCAGATTTCCGCCCTCAATGGCCACTGGAGTATTAAGGTTGAAGAGAGGACCAGAGAGTCTTCTCATCTTTCTATGTATCAAAAAAGGAAAACATAAGACCTGGCCATTCATTCTGCATAAAGGTCTGGAGTTTATGCTAGCATCAGAAAAGGCATCTGTCAATTTGTTATTTGTTAAAGAATACCTGTAACCAAATAAAACTTTTAATATAGTGTTCCTTGTGTAATTAGCAGACACTTTCCCATTCACTTGCTTTTAAAATGATCAACATAAATATGTTTAAAATGTAATAGAAAAATATGGCCACTAGGTGGCTCTGTTCACTCATTAATACAGTGCGTTTGGTCTCCTCCCGGCCTGGCAGGAGACCAAACTCAGAAAGTGTTTCTCTGCACTGGACTTGATTGACAGCCTCACTGAAATCTGCATAGAGCCTCACTGAAAGCTGCATAGAGCCTCACTGAAACATGCACAGAGCCTCACTGAAACATGCACAAAGCCTCACCGAAACATACATAGAGCATCACGGAAACATGCACAGAGCCTCACTGAAACATACACAGAGTCTCACTGAAAGCAGCTGCACAGAGCCGCACTGAGCCTGAGGTCTTCTATTCATCACAGGGCTGCAACAACGTGAGGGCAGAAGTGGTCCCCCAACAGGCTTCAGTGCCTGCTGGAAAACACCCACTTTCTCCTGCTGGGAGATTGCACATTGTGAGCAAGAAAAAAGGTAAGATACAGAGCTTTTTAAAGCTCAGAATTGTTTTTAATGGTTGGAGGGGTATTAAAAGAAGTCAGGGAACATAGCCTCCGTTAGTTTAGAAAAGTTTATTTACTGACAGATACTTTTTAAGTCTTCTGTCTATACACACCACTCACCATCACTAAAAGCCCCATCATGTTGTTTTTATATATTTCATTGTGTGTTTTGTAGGTTTATCTGTCCCCTAATACTGACCTTTTAGTTTATACAAAAAGGAAATATTATTATTGACGTTATGTTCTGAACAACCTGAAGGAAATATTGGGAAGGAAATATATTATCTGGGACATACATGTCCTAGTGAACATTAAGTTATCACTTGTTTTGCAGCCGGTTTTGATAATATTTGTCATAAATAAGACATGGATAGCCTGGTTCTCATTGTATTTGAGAACAAGACAACAAGTTCAATCAACAAGTCTGGTGTCTATGTCTGTCCTTGATGATTGGGACAATACATGGTGGTTGATCTGTCCGTTTCCTGGTCTGTAACCTAAAGATATGACAACATCCTTTCTACGCATAGGACTCTTGATAGCTTTTTGTTTGTCTCTATCAACGACAGCTAAAAGATAACACCTTTAGGTAGTTCTATAAAAAGGTTTGGGAAATAATATTACCATACAAAAATTCCTACTACTGATATTAACCATTTACTGTAACTGTTAGGATAAGGTTCCACTTGGTTTTTTTTCTGCCAGTTTTTGGATATCTGCCACTGCAGTTTTTGAGCCAAAGCCAGAAATGTATTTAAAAGGAATAGGACATATAAAGGAAGGACTTATACTTCTCCTCCCTTATGGATCCACTTCTGACTTTGGCTCAAAAACTGCAGTGGCAGTACTCCAAAAACTGCCAGAAAAAAAACCTAAGTGGAAACTTAGCCTAAGAGTCTGTTCAAGAAAAATGCCCTCTGCTGTAATGGAACTAAGCAAATAATAATGCATCTAAAACTCCGTGGAGTCCTGGCCACTATTGTCTTCACCTTGCAGCTGGAACCACTGTTGCTTGTGTTAGTGATATCACTGAATGGTTAAATTTCTTTGTAGCTTAAAGGGGGTATAAAGGTACACCCCTGAGGACAAGTCCTGGGAAGTGTGAGAACTCACACCCAAGATTTCAAATTCAACCCCCCCCCCCTTTGCATAAAAAAATAAAACAAAAAAAGATCAAGCTGAAACTTTCCTTGACGTTCTGCACAAATTCCAGCTTTTTACAGGCCGCATGCATACAGCTGCCTATGGTCTATTAGAGTTTAGTAACGGGGCAAGATTCACTGCCCTGTCACAGATTTCAACTGTGTACACATCTATATGACAGGTTCATACTCAGTCTTATCCTACTAGGGGGCTGTTCACATGATCATTTAACCTTACACAACAGGTATACAAGAAGGGTTGCCAACACAACTAGTGACTGAGTTTGTTCCATTTCCCGCATGTATATGTTTACTTTGCAGCCCTTTAATGTACAGCAGACTGCACTGTTGAGTCACACTAAGGTAACATACACATGCAGAAATTTAACTAAATGTAGGCACTAGTCAACTATGTTTGGGCCAGGATTTACCAGCCCCCCTTGGTCCTTTTTTAGGCCTGGATTTTTATGGCATGAAAGGCAGGTTGGTAATAAGGCCTTTTTTTTTCATTTTTTAGCCAGTCCAAGTTTTCAGTATCAGCCAAAATCAGCACAGTTGCTGAAAGTTATTGGGTATACCTCAGTCTGCAGGTAGATACTGTGATGAACCTATACATCTGATAGGGTTTGCAGCTTCAAAGGGGACATTTTTAGGTGTGAGAGTAACACTTTTAACGATGATTTTGTTGGGTGGTTGGTAGTAAACCATCTGTATAAATAAGGAAAATCAAAGTGCAATTAGTACTTGGACAAGCAGAAATTTCTATTGTATTTTGTTACTTCCATGTCAGTATATCCAACTGCAGTATATATATATATATATATATATATATATATATATATATATTCATTCATGGCCGTAAATGTTGGCACCCCTCAAATATTTCTAGAAAATTAAGTATTTCTCACAGAAGAGGATTGCAGTGACACATGTTTTGTTATACACATGTTTATTCCCTTTGTGTGTATTGGAACTAAACAAAAAAAGAGAGGAAAAAAGCGAATTGGATATAATGTCGCACCAACTCCAAAAATGTGCTGAACAAAATGATTGGCACCCTTTCAAAATTGTGGAAGAATAATATTTTTTCAAGCATGTGATGCTCTTTTAAACTCATCTGCGGCAAGTAAAAGGTGTGGGCAATATAAAAATCACACCTGAAAGCAGATAAAAAAGGAGATAAGTTCACTTAGTCTTTGCATTGTGTGTCTGTGTGTGCTCCAATAAGCATGGACAACAGAAAGAGGAGAAGAGAACTGTCTGAGGACTTGAGAACCAAAATTGTGGAAAAATATCAACAATCTCAAGGTTACAAGTCCATCTCCAGAGATCTAGATTTACCTTTGTCCACAGTGCGCAACATTATCGAGAAGTTTGCAACCCATGGCACTGTAGCTAATCTCCCTGGGCATGGACGGACGAGAAAAATCGATGAAAGGTGTCTACGCAGGATAGTCCAGATGGTGGATAAGCAGCTCCAAACAAGTTCCAAAGATATTCAAGCTGTCCTGCAGACTCTGGGAGCATCAGTGTCAGCGCAAACTATCCGTCGACATTTAAATGAAATGAAATGCTATGGCAGGAGACCCAGGAGGACCCCACTGCTGACACAGAGACAGTAAAAAGCAAGACTACATTTTGCCAAAATGAAATTGAGTAAACCAAAATCCTTCTGGGAAAACATCTTGTGGACAGATGAGACCAAGACAGAGGTTTTTGGTAAAGAACATCATTCTACTGTTTACAGAAAACAGAATGAGGCCTACAAAGAAAAGAACACAGTACCTACAGTGAAATATGGTGGAGGTTCAATGATGTTTTGGGGTTGTTTTGCTGCCTCTGGCACTGGGTGCCTTGAATGTGTGCAAGGCATCATGAAATCTGAGGATTACTAAAGGATTTTTGGTCGCACTGTACAGGAAGGGAGTGACTGATTTCAGTTCTTTTTTTCCAGAGGATGTGCAACCAAATTTTAAGTTAAGGGTGTCAATAATTTTGTCCAGCCCATTTTTGGAGTTTGGTGTGACATTATGTCCAATTTGCTTTTTTTCCTCCCTTTTTTGGTTTACTTCCAATACACACAAAGTGAATAAACATGTGTATAGCGAAACATGTATTACTGCAATCCTTATCTGTGAGAAATACTTCATTTTCTTGAAAAATTTCTGGGGTGCCAACATTTATGGCCATGACTATATATATATATATATATATATATATATATATATATATATATACACACACACACATTTCTTTTAAGGCAAATTTTCTAATAAATTTCCTTTTTATGTGAATTCTGCATCACATTTGGTCTGTTCCATTCTGCACTCTAGGTCTTCTCGTTCTTCTCTAGACTTGTTAGGTTGCTGCTGCTTTAATCTGCAGACTGTCTATTTGTATGCTAATCGTGCTATCTTTGCTTTATAGAGCCCATGTATAGTGAAGCAGAAATCAGATGCTTTACTACACTGAGGCGGCTCTATTAATCTGCAATATTTTCTGTGCCAGCTTTAAACCATTTCAGCCCTAAATCCTCCTAATGAAAGAATGAGTAATGACAAAATACTTCCTTTCATAAATCCAAGGATTGTGCCAGCCCTCTTTCACAAAGTTCATTCACAGGAACCGAGGTGAAGACTTTATTCCACAGGTGCCCTTCCCCCACACCAACATCACCCATGATAATTGATTACACCCCGACCTATGGCCTGTGCTTACTCTTTAAACTGTACTTCCAGTAACACAGTAACATTAATGAAAGGACATACTGTGGCTTAGCTGCTGGGCCCCAATGCAAAAGATTTAACATCCAGGACCCCACAAGTGTCATATGCAATGACCACATACTGAATTGCATCTCCATATTACAGCATAAACGTATATAGCATTTATTTGTTAGGACTATATTGTGCATATTTGATGAATTGCCATCAATTATTTGTACTTCTAGATACTAGTACTGATCATTTTTATGTAGCACTGGTACCATTGAGTCCTGACTAGCTATAATACTTCTGCAGATCTAGTATTTACACCATTGCATTACAGGGGTTATCCAGGAAAAAACTTTTTTGATATATCAACTGGCTCCAGAAAGTTAAACAGATTTGCAAATTACTTCTATTAAAAAAATCTTAATCATGTCATACTCATGAAGTTGAGTTGTTCTTATCTAAGTGCTCTCTGATGACATATGTCTTGGGAACTGTCCAGAGTAGAAGCAAATCCCCATAACAATTCTATTCTACTCTGTGCAATTCCCGAGACAAGCAGAGATGTCAGCAGAGAGCACTGTTGCCAGACAGAAAACAACAACTCCACTTCAGCAGCTGATATTTATTGGAAAGATTAAGATTTTTTTTAAAGAAGTAATTTACAAATCTGTTTAACTTTCTGGAGCCAGTTGATATACATTTTTCCCCCTAAAATACCCCTTTAATTACTTCAAGGCTTTATGTCAACATTTGGTTGTCTTTGTCTTGTGGTTATATACAGTAGTTCTATGTGTCCAACTCATGTGTGACCTCAGTGCCTTCCTATGACAGAAAAAGTTGCTAGCTATATGTGACTAGGATGGTCACAACTTTTTTTGACGTTTGAAAGGAAACACAAGTTGCAGAAATGCCAAGAATTGTGTGGGGCTCTCAGTACAGGAACCATACTGATGTCATCCTCTGACATACAATCCTGTGCAAATGTTTAAACCAAGAGTGGAGAAAATGCTCATAAATCAGCATACTTCCAAAAATAGAAGTTAATAGTTTAATTGTATTTATTAACCAAATGCAAAGTGAATAGACATCATAGAAATTTAAATATTTGGTTTGACCACCTTTTGCCTTCAAAACAGCATCAATTCTGGCACTTGCACAAAGTCACAGGTCGGCAAAGAATAGATCAAATACCTCATGCCTATTTCCCATTTACCATATATACTCGAGTATAAGCTGATCCGAATATAAGCCGAGGCCCCTAATTTTACCCCAAAAACCCAGGAAAAGTTATCGACTCGACGATAAGCCTAGGGTGGGAAATACATCATCCCCCCATGTCATCATCCAGACCCCCGTCATCATCCAGACCCCCATCATCATCCCCCCCCCTTCATCATCACCGCCTGTCAATCCCTTCATCAGTGGTCTTCAACCTGCGGACCTCCACTGCTGGGAGTTGTAGTTTTGAAACCTCTGGAGGTCCGTAGGTTGAAGACCACTGCAGCCTTCGTCATCATCCAGACACCCCCTTTAGTTTTCTATGCACCTCCCCTCGGTGGGAAGGAAGGGTGAGCTGGTCCAGGCCATCTATGCTGCAGGGACCGTCCGGTGGGGAGGGTTAGTCCTTCCTTGCTGTTCATTTTCACCGGGGGGGGCCTCTTCTCCGCGCTCCGGGCCTGCCCCGGACTAGTGACGTTGCCTTGACGATGACGCACAGGGACGTTCATTACCGCGAAATGTTGCTGCATGAGCTCTCCTGAGCTCTCTTTCCTGTCTCCCCCCGATTCCACTGTACTGATATGATCTATACATGGACTGTACCTCGATCTGAATAAATCACTGTTGGATGGTGAGTGGCGTGCTATCATTCTCTTCTTATACAGAAAACTAAAGGGGATGTCTGGATGATGACGAAGGCCACAGTGGTCTTCAACCTGCGGACCTCCAGGGGTTTCAAAACTACAACTCCCAGCATGCCTGTCCGGGCATGCTGGGAGTTGTAGTTTTGCAACATCTGGAGGTCCACAGGTTGAAGACTGCTGAGAAGGGATTGACAGGCGGAGAGTTCACTCGAGTATAAGCCGAGGGGGGCATTTTTAGCACGAAAAATCGTGCTGAAAAACTTGGCTTATACTCGAGTATATACGGTAAATTGGAATCTGTCCAGTAGTCTTATAAGCTGAGAACTGGAAGAACTTGTGGCCAAGAAGCCATACCTTCAATGTAGAAGCAATGCCAAGTGACTCAACTGTGCATGAAAACATTGGAACTGGGGTGGTGAAAAATGGCAGCAGGTGCTCTGGATTCATAAGTAACATTTTCTGCAAGCAACAGTGAAGTATGGTGGAGGTTTCTTGCATGTTTGTGGGTGCATTTCAGCAAATGCAGTTGAAAATTTGGCAGTGGTGAACATAGCAACAGAAAATATCAAAATGGACCTCCTATTACTGCATATAATTTTTCCCCAGAGGACAGAAAGTTCTGCAGTTTATTTCCCCTTCTTTTCCATTACTCATTGGCTAATATTCCCCTCCATTAATTTGCTGACAATGCAGTTTCCTGGAAAGAGGAGTTTTGCACAGTTTCTTAACAAATAGAAATAGACAGCACAACAACCAAACACATGGGTGCATACTGCTATGGCAAATGCAAAATACACAAAAAGAAGGTTACAGCAACAGAAAAACACATCTGACCAACAAGGACTGGGCCTCTACTTTCCAGTGGCCCCATAGCAGCTGCATGGTCTGCCATGATGGTATGTATGCCCTTGGGATTTAGTCAGGATTCAGAGTGCCCTCATTGCTGAGAAATACAGACAGATTGTTATTCACCATGTAATGAAATGAGGATGGCATCTGATTGGCTTCAAATTTGTTCTGCAGCAGGCCCACAACCTTAAACATACAGCCAATGACATTTAAAACTATCTTCAGTATAAAGAAGAACAAGGAGTCCTGGCAGTGATGATATTGTCCCTACAAAGCTCTCACATCACACACCTGATCTCCACATTGTTGAGTCTGTCTGGGATTACCAGGAATTTCTGGAAAATTGTCTAGCTGCCAAAATTCCACTCTTTCATTTGTTTTCCCTTTGTTTCTACTCTTACTTTCTTTGTTTAAAGAAAAAAAAATGTTGATAGCCTATCGACAGGCATTGATGTGAATGGGAGATGCACTGTAGTAATCTTGCACCATTACACAATGTACAAAAAAAGAAAGAAAGGTTGCAGCAGCACTTTTGATCAAAAAATTGAGGCTCTTAGCGCACTTTCTGATCAAAACGTGTCCCTCATCCACCACACGGAGGTGGCTCATTTCGGATGGGACCCTAACATGCTAAATCAATTCACCTTCTGCTGGGCATATGGCCTCTGACTGGGTGACATGCAGGATCCACTATCAAATTGAAATTGAAAACCTCCTATGAGGTGGCCCCATTTTGGATGGGACCCAGCCATGCTTGATTCACTCACCTTCTGCTGGGCATATGGCCTCTGAATGGGTGACATGCAGGATCCACTACCAATTTAAAACCTCCTGTGAACAGGGAGGGGTGCACGGCCAGAGAGGGGGCCACTCCCCCTTGCTTGTAAAGCGAAAACACAAAAAAAGAAATATAGCCAGCACAACTACCTAATACACGGGTGCGCACTGCTGTAGCAAACACAGAGTGTACTACACAATGCATGGAGTTGAGGATTCTGGGTTCCATACATTTTTTACATTTGGGCATCATGGCTGTGCTGATCAGCTAATGGTGTAGATAGACCATCAATATTTTCCTTAGAAGCTAGATGTCTCTACAGTATATCAACAAGATATATTAAAAAAGCTTATCTGTTACAATCACCTACTACAATGTGGATTATCTAAACCAAAATCCATTTGACATAGGCTAGACTAGCATGTAGTCTATGGAGTCCGTTAGTTTCAATCCTCATCTCTTGTACGAAGATATAGGCTTTCCTTCAACAGTATTCCAGAAACAGAAAAGGGAAGAGGAGTACACATAGGGGGAGATTTATCAAAACCTGTGCAAAGGAAAAGTTGCCTAGTTGCCCATAGCAACCAATCAGATTGCTTCTTTCCCTTTCCACAGGCCCTTTTGAAAATGAAAGAAGCGAGCTGATTGGTTGCTATGGGCAACTGGGCAACTTTTACTCTGCACAGGTTTTGATAAATCTCTCCCATAGTATCCAGTTGCTGGTACTCAGAAGAAGCTACAACCATTCACAAAGTTGAAGTGGGGAAATGGAGCAAGGTGAGTAACATGATCATGAAGGTTTAACCAGTTCTCGACAAAATTGAAAATGAAGATGTCCAATCCTGGCAGGGAAGTTACTACATCATTCTCCATTTAAGTAAATGGTAGATGTATCCATAAATGTCATTTACTTTAGTGGTCAGGTCCTAGGTGAAACTATAGCCACGGTATTCCTGTACATCCTGTAGGTCCTAAAAATAATTTTCCTTTAATATGAAATAACGTATTTGTTTTATTGTAAATTATGTTTCTAGAATTTGAGATGCTTGAAATAGCATTTAGTTACTTCTTCAGAGCAGCAAAGTCACTTCCCTACAGAGTCCCTGCTGCTTAAATGACATGAATTCGGAATACATTTTGAATGCATTTCTAAATATTTTTAAACAATTTAACCCCTTTGAGTCTATACATCAGTGCCTTTTTCTAGCGCCATTGACATAATATTTATTCCACAAGCTGTTTTTATGTACATACAGAAAGAAGAAAAAAAGACAATTTATTTTCCTCCCCAAAGAAAAGCGGGATAGCGGTACGATTATTAGTAATTCAATTTATTCCAGTGACCCACAGATATATAAACACATTGAAATGATTAATTACAAGCAGGAGCCATTTCAATGGAAACCTAATCTAAATAAAGGGATTTATTTCCAAGGCTCCAAGCGTAAATCTCACTTTTTCTTTCTCTATTACTCTGTAGATTCTGTTGACTAAAAACATTGAGAACTTCAAGTTTTGGGCTTGTAAACAGAGAGAGATAAAAACCTGGAAAATGGATTATGTTGAGGTTTTCATCTGGGACTTTAGTTCACAGGGGTCTTTTAAACGTATTCAGTTAATTAAAGATTCCTTATGGTATACTGAATGCTAATCCTTTTATTTAACAACTACCTGAGTACCTGGCGTTGCCTGGTTTTTCCCTCCTAATCCTTGTTGGGCAGGAAAATCAACAAAGGAGGAAGCTTTTGACTTCATATCCCGTCCTCACATATTGTTGTCATATCCCAACCCCATGTGCCGTCCTCATATCTCAACCTCATATCTCGTCCTCATATCTCAACTACATGTCCCGTTCTCATATCACGTCATCATATCTCGACCTCAAATCCTGACCTCCTATCCCATCCTCATATCTCGACCTCATATCCCATCCTCCTATCCCGACCTCATATCCTGACCTTATATCCTGTCCTCATATCCTGATCTCTTATCCCAACCTCTTATCCCGATCTCCTATCCTGTCCTCATATCCTGACCTCCTTTCTCCATCTCATATCCTGTCCTCATATGTCCACCTGATATCTCGACCTCCTATCCCATCCTCATATTTCCCCCTCATATCTCAACCTCATATCCCATCCCCATATTCCATCATCATATGCCATCCTCATATCCCGACCTCCTATCTCCACCTCATTTCCCGTCCTCCTATGGCGACCTCATATCCCGACCTCATATACAGTCCTTATATCCTATCCTCATATCCCGTCCTCATGTCCCGACCTCATATACCGTCCTTATGTCCCATCCTCATATGCTGTCCTCAGGTGGGACTGATTTGTGATGAAGATATTGTAAGCTGAAAATAGAAGGGGACGTGGCTTTGTGGGACTGGGCGTGATTTGCAAGCCAGACCGATGCACAAAAAGGGTCGACAATAAAAGGGGTGGGGCTTAAATGTGGGTGTGCCTGTGTGAGATGGGGTGTGGCTTGCAAGTCGGATTGACACATTCACCAGGAGATGCAGAGCAGAGCTTGTGGAGTAAGGTACTGGAAGTCCCATATACTTGAATGGGACTTGAAACAAAAAAACATCTTTTATGTAAGGGTGTAGGTAAGGGTTAATTTAACTATCATATATTTTTATTTGACACATATGTAATATGTGTACCAGTTATTATTGAAATATCTCCAGCAGTACGGAAGTTATGTGGGAACAGACATTTCCCATTGATTTGCATGGGACTTTAAACAAAAACCCTGACCCTGGCAAATGGGGGTAGTTAAGGGTTAAATTAACTATCCTCTATTTTAAGTGGAAATATAAGTAACATGTGACCAAGTAATATCGTAGTATCTCCAGCTGTTTGGAAGTTATGCAGTAACATAAATTTCCCAAAGACTTGTATGGAACTTTAAGCAAAAATCCCGACCCTGGAAAATGGGGGTGAGTAAGGGTTAAATCACCTATCATATGTTTGTTCTTGACATATAAGTAACATGTGTGCAAAGTTTCATGTTAATATCTTTAGCCATTTGGACGTGATGCTGGAACATACACATCCACACACACACACACATACAGTACAGACCAAAAGTTTGGACACAACTTCTCATTCACAGAGTTTTCTTTATTTTCATAACTATGAAAATTGTAGATTCACACTGAAGGCATCAAAACTTTTAATTAACACATGTGGAATTATAGACATAACAAAAAAGTGTGAAACAACCGAAAATATGTCATATTCTAGGTGGAAAGTGTCCCCAAGTGCAGTCACAAAAACCATCAAGAGCTACAAAGAAACTATCTCACATGCGGACCGCCCCAGGAAAGGAAGACCAAGAGTCACCCCTGCTGCGGAGAATAAATTCCTCCGAGTCACCAGCCTCAGAAATCGCAGGTTAACAGCAGCTCAGATTAGAGACCCGGTCAATGGGTCAATGCCACACAGAGTTCTAGCAGCAGACACATCTCTAGAACAACTGTTAAGAGGAGACTGTGGGAATCAGGCCTTCATGGTAGAATATCTGCTAAGAAACCACTGCTAAGGACAGACAACAATCAGAAGAGACTTGTTTGGGCCAAAGAACACAAGGAATGGACATTTGACCAGTGTAAATCTGTGCTTTGGTCTGATGAGTCCAAATTTGAGATCTTTGGTTCCAACCACTGTGTCTTTGTGTGACGCAGAAAAGGTGAATGGATGGACTCTACATGCCTGGTTCCCACCGTGAAGCATGGAGGAGGAGGTGTGATGGTGATTTGCTGGTGAAACTGTTGGGGATTTATTCAAAATTGAAGGCATACTTAACCAGCATGGCTACCACAGCATCTTGCAGCGGCATGCTATTCCATCAGGTTTGCGTTTAGTTGGACCATCATTTATTTTTCCACAGGACAATGACCCCAAACACACCTCCAGGCTGTGTAAGGGCTATTTGACCAATAAGGAGAGTGATGGGGTGCTGCGCCAGATGACCTGACCTCCACAGTCACCCTTCCTGAACCCAATGAAGGCAAAAGGCCCAACAAGTGCTAAGCATCTCTGGGAACTCCTTCTAGACTGTTGTAAGACCATTTCAGGTGACTACCTCTTGAAGCTCAACAAGAGAATGCCAAGAGTGTGCAAAGCAGTAATCAAAGCAAAAGGTGGCTACTTTGAAGAACCTAGAATATGACATATTTTCAGTTGTTTCACACTTTTTTGTTATGTCTATAATTCCACATGTGTTAATTCATAGTTTTGATGCCTTCAGTGTGAATCTACAATTTTGATAGTCATGAAAATAAAGAAAACTCTTTGAATGAGAAGGTGTTTCCAAACTTTTGGTCTGTACTGTACACAAATACACACATTGGCCCTAATTTACTATTGCAAAACCGACATGTTTTGTCGGGTTGTGCGCCAGACTCTGTCGCATTGCGCCAGAAATTCTGTCTGCGCCAGATTTTGCGCAAGAATTTGTGCCAGAATTGGAAAAAATCCTACTAGCTCTCCATTTTGCTAAGAAAACCCCAAAAGGGGGCATGGCTGCCGGGAAAATGGGGCGTGGTCTCCAAAAAGGGGCGTGTTCCCGACATTTTCACAAAGAAGCAACATATTTACTAAGGTTTCCACATAAAATGTAGTGGATTTGAGCTGAGGAAAACCAGACAGATCAGAGCATGTGTAAAAAAAACAAAGTGTAGGGAAAGTGGAAAATGTAGGGAAACCTTAGTAAATTCCGTGGAAAATAAATTGTAGGGAATTAAAACCCACAAAGAAACCTACACTCCACTCTTAGTAAATCAGGGCCATTGAGTTTTATATATATATATATATATATATATATATATATATATATATATATATATATATAAAGAGAGAGAGAGAGAGAGAGAGAGAGAGAGAGAGAGAGAGAGAGAATTTTTGAAGTTGATTCTTTTCTAAAGGGGTTGGACTGTCCGTTTTTGATACAGGAGTCCTAAAAACTCCTTTGGTAGTTGTAGTAGTTTTCAGTCTACAGTGGCAATACATATCTAATCTGTGGCATTTGTCACAGAAGGTATACAATCCCCACTGATCCATGTCTGATTTATATTCAACATTTATGAGAGACAATCTTGTTCTCTTGTTCACTTGCTCACACACAGACACACACACTGACATACATTTGCTCACATATATACACAGAATTGTTTACATGCTAACAGTAAGGCCCCATCCCCCTCTGCACAGACACATACATAGAGGTGCACACACACACACACATAGACACATCATACAGACAGACACATATACACACACAAACACCCATATAGACACATCATACAGACACACAAACTGACATAAAATCACTCACATAAATACACAATCACTTACAATAAGGGCCCCATGCCTCTCTCGACAGGCTGGAGATTCTTGGCCGGACAGACAGTGGGCAGGACTTCTCTCTGCCTCCTCTGCCCTTGTCTCTTCCGTGTGGAGAGGAGAAGAGAAATGGCATATTAAGACAGGGTAAGTGGCGTGGCACAGCACCCTGCACAGGGCCAGATTAAGTAAGGAACAGACCAAAAATAGGAGACCAAAAATAGGCCTGGGTATATTTATTTGGTGGGTGTCACAGGAGTCCGGCCCCCGTTAAAATAAAATGGCTGCATGGTCTAAAATCACTTCAGTTCAAGTCACTCTTTCCAGCTGTTGCAAAGCTACAACACCCATTATGTCTGGAGAGCTTCAGGCATTATAGGAGTTGTAGTTTTGTAACAGCTGGAGCCTCAAATTGGGGTACAGTGTCATCCATTATTAGTGCAAAACTTAGAAATGACGAGAGATCTAATGGGACGTCAGGAGAATACACAAACATAAAATGACTTACAGGTGACGTCTTCTGTTGTCTTTCCTTTTCTTCTTCGTCTGGTCCAGACGCCATGTCTTCTTCATCTGGTCCAGACGCCATGTCTTCTTCATCTGGTCCAGACGCCATATCTTCTTCCAGCTTCATCTTCCTCTGTAAAGTTCGACGCCGGGACATCATTGGTTCCTCACTTTGCCAGCCGATTCTCATCCTCTGTATAAAGACAACAATCATTATAATCCTACAAGAGACAGTGCTTCCTAAATATAATACTGCCAAACCCTGTGTACCCTGTATATTATACTGCCAAACATCATGCCCTCTAAAAATAATACTACCACACACTGTGTCTTCCGTAGTGTGCACAGAGCAGCAGCATCCCATTGAAAACAAGCAAAATTCTGCTGGCGGAAGATCGTAGTGTGGACGAGCCCTAATTCCCCCAGACCTCTCTGCTCCCCCAGACCCCTAAGTCCTCCTCCAGACTCCTTCTCCCAGAGACCCCTAAGGCTAGGTATCCCCCTTTTTTTTTACCTGCAAAAAAACAGAAAAACTGCTACTGATTCTTCCTGTGTTATGGTAATTTCTGGCATTTTTTTTCATGTGCTTTTGCCTTCTCTGGAAACTTAGCCTTAGTCCTCCCCTGGTCCTTAAAGGGGTACTCCACCCCTAGACATCTTAGGACATCCAAATGATAGGGGATAAGATGTCTAGGGGTGGAGTACCCCTTTAAGTCCCCCCCTTCAACACTCCTGGTCCTTCTCCCCTATTCCCCTTTTCTGCACCCCTACCCCCCTCAGTCCCCTTCACACTCCTCTGCCCCCTTTACAAAACCCACACTTACCTTACCTCACCCCTCCCCCCCCCCAAACAACCTCACTTCAGCCCCCCATGCCCTCCTGGTCCTTCTTCACTACACTTTTCTCCACCAACCACACCCCCAGTTCCCCCACATTAGGTTGTAGTTCACCCACATTAGGTTGTAGTTCCCCCACAGTAGGTTGCAGTTCCCCCGCATTAGGTTGTAGTCCCCCCCACATTATGTTGGCAGTGTCCCCCACAGACATACAGCCTCCAGCCATATACAGTATTTATGGCTGGAGACTTTGGGGGAGATTTATCAAAACCTGTGCAGAGGAAAAGTTGCCCAGTTGCCCATAGCAACCAATCCGATTGCTTCTTTCCTTTTGCAGAGGCCTTGTTAAAAATGAAAGAAGCGAGCTGATTGGTTGCTATGGGCAACTGGGCAACTTTTCCTTTGCACAGGTTTTGATAAATCTCCCACTATTTGTCTGTGTACTGCCCCACTTCAGTGCTCCGACCACCGCTCCTCTGGTCCGGAGTCATGATCTACTGCTATGGCCTAGGAGCCATAGTAGTAGGTACCGGGACCGGAGGAGCGGTGGTCGGAGCACTGAAGATGACGTTTAGGTAACTTACCATGCGTGCATCCTCGTTGCTCCGCTCCCATGGGCGCACGCGTTTTTAAAGTTATTGCGGGGCCACATAAAGGTAACCGGGACATCCTTGTGTCCCGAAAAGATCTTTCAGGACACAGGGATGTCCTGCTGAATGTGTGGGGGGGGGGGGAGGGGGAATTACAGTATTTATCTGCGTATAACATGCACTGGCATATAACACGTACCCTCATTTTCACAGGAAAATTTGAGGGGAAAAAATACATGTAAAATAAATGACTATAGCTCTGAACTATATGCCTCATCATCCCCCCAACTTTGATTCCCCTTGATCCTCAGTTCCCCCCCCCTTCCTCCCTCTTTTATCAGCCTCTGTGCCATATTTAACCCCCACCCCGCCTCCTTTCCCGTGTTTTCCCCTGCTCATCATTCTCCCCCCCTCCTGCTCATCATCCCCCCTACTCATCCTTCTCCCCCCTGCTCATCATCCTCCCCTGCTCATCATTCCCCCCTGCTCATCATTACCCCCCTGCTCAACATTACCACCCTGCTCATCATTAACCCCCCTGCTCATCATTACCCCCCTGCTCCCCCCTGCTCATCATTCTCTCCCCTGCTCATCATTCCCCCCCTTGCTCATCATTCCCACCTGCTCATTATTACTTCCCCCTGCTCATCATTACCTCCCCTGCTCATCATTCTCCCCCCTCCTGCTCATCATCCCCCCTACTCATCATTCCCCGCCTGCTCATCATTCTCCCCCTGCTCATCATCCCCCCTGCTCATCATTCCCCCCTGCTCATCATTCCCCCCCCCCCTGCTCATCATTACCCCCCCTGTTCATCATTACCCCCTGCTCATCATTACCCCCCTGCTCATCATTACCCCCCTGCTCCCCCCGCTCATCATTCTCCCTCCTGCTCATCATTCCACCTTCCTCATCACTCCCCCCTTGCTCATCATTCCCCCCTGCTCATTATTGCCCCCCTGCTCATCATTACCCCCCCTGCTCATCATTCTCCCCCCCTGCTCCCCCCTGCTCATCATTCCCCCCCCTTGCTCATCATCCCCCCTGCTCATTATTCCCCCCTGCTCATTATTACCCCCACTGCTCATCATTACCCCTTGCTCATTATTACCCCCTGCTCATCATTACCCCCCCTGCTCATCATTAACCCCCCCTGCTCATCATTAACCCCCCTGCTCATCATTAACCCCCCTGCTCATCATTAACCATCCCCTGCTCATCATTAACCCCCCTTGCTCATCATTAACCCCCCTGCTCACCATTAACCCCCCTGCTCATCATTAACCCCCCTGCTCATCATTAACCCCCCTGCTCATCATTACCTCCTCCAACCCCGCCCCCCCGCTCATCATTCCCCCCTGCCAATCATTCCCCCCATCATTGCCCCCCTCTCTTCCTCCTTTTTCTATTTTTCATATTTCCTTACCTGTCCGCGCTCGGCAGGCTCAGGTGATGCGTCGGGTCTTGTGGGCTGTGACGAGTTACGTCTCCTGCGGCTCCTCTGCACGGTGTCAGGGACGTCACTTGTCATTTCCTGCAGCGCTGGGGTGTAATGAAGAAAACTGTGCCCTGCAGGAAATGATGAGTGACGTCCCTGACATCGTGCAGAGGAGCCGCAGGAGACGTCACTCGTCACAGCCCACATGACCCGATGCATCACCTGAGCCTGCCGAGCGTGGCCAGGTAAGGGAATATGAAATATAGGAAGAGCTGGAGGAGTCCGGGGCGGGCCCACAGTAGCCGCCGCTGGTCACTCTTTTAAAGTGGCCGCGGACGGGCTATCGGCGGGTCCCAATCCGCTACTGAGCAGCCCGCAGGGATGTCCCGAATGTGACGGGGCGCCCTGCGGGCACGGGGCCCGGAGAAGGTGCTCCATGAGCGCCAATGATGATCCGGCCCTGACCCTGCATCAAACCACATACAACTCCCCCAACAAAAGATCATGTTACTGCTCCTGTCACCCTGAGTCTGCAGCTCCTTTTGTGAGGGCACTAGAGGGGCAGGTGAGGAAAAGGGCAGGGGCTCCAGCCCCCTTTGACTCCTATGTGTGCACGTCCCTGGAGTTAGGTAACAGAAACTGAAGTTTTCCAACCAGTGTGCCTCCAGCTGTTGTAAAAGTACCACTCCCAGCATGCATGGTCTGTCGGTGCATGCTGGGAGTTATAGTTTTGAAATAGTTGGAGGTTTGCCCCCCCATGTGAATGTACAGGGCACTTTCACATGGGCGGGTTTACAGAGAGTTTCCTGCTTCAAGTTTGAGCTGTGGCAAATTTTCCGCCGCAGGTCAAACTCCTAGCAGGAAACTCACCGTAAACCCCCACCAGTGTGAATGTACCCTAAAAACACTACACTACACTAACACATAATAAAGGGTAAAACACTTCATATTCACCCCCTTCCCTGTCCCCTCCTTCCCCCAATAAAAATGAAAAACTTCTTGTATGACAGAGTTTCCAAAACGGAGCCTCCAGCTGTTGCAAAACAACAACTCCCAGTATTGCCGGACAGCCATTGACTTTCCAGGCATGCTGGGTGTTTAGCAACAGCTGGAGGCACCCTGTTTGGGAATTACTGGCATAGAATATTTTTGGTAGCTGAGGCAATTGTAACCCTTGCATCCGAGTCCACCCATATGCAAATCCCTAATTTAGACCTCAAATGCGCATGCGCTCTCTTACTTCGGAGCCCTGTCATATGGGATATTTACGTACTCAGGAGCAATTGCGTTACAAATTTTGGGGGGCTTTTTCTCCTTTTACCCCTTATGAAAAGGTAAAGTTTGGGTCTACACTATAGTGTAAAAAAATTGACACTAACATGTTAGTGTTGCCCCATACTTTTCATTTTCACAAGAGGTAAAAGTAAAAAAAGGCCCCCAAAATTTGAAACACTATTTCTCCTGAGTACAGAAATACCCCATATGTAGACGTAAAATGCTCTGCGGACGCACAACAAGGCTCAGGAGTGAGAGCGTACTAAGTACATTTGAGGCCTAAATTGGTGATTTGCACAGGGGTGGCTGATTTTACAGCGATTCTGACATAAACACAGAAAAATAAATACACAAGTGATCCCATTTTGGAAACTGCACCCCTCAGAGAACATAACAAGGGGTATAGTGAGCCTTAACACCCCACAGGTGTTAAATTAATTTTTGTTAAAGTTGGGACGGGAAAATGAAAAAAAAAATGTTTTACCCTAACTTTTTCATTTACACAAGGGGAAATAGGAAAAAAGCCCCCCACAATTTGTAACCCCATATGTGGATGTAAAGTGCTCTGCGGACGCACTACAATGCTCAGAAGTGATGGAGCGCCATTGGGCTTTTGGAGATAAATTTTGTCCGGAAAAGGCCATGTGTGTTAACAAAGCCCTCATGGTGCCAGAACAATGCCTCCCCCCACATGTGACCCCATTTGGAAACTACACACCTCACAGAATGTAATAAGAGGTTTATTCCCCACAGGTGTCTGACAGATTTTTGGAACAGTGGTCCCTGAAAATGAAAAATTTTATTTAAAATTAAAAGATCTGTCAAATGCCAGTGGGGTGTAAATGCTCCCTGTACCCCTTATTACATTACCTGAGGGGTGTAGTTTCCAAAATGGGGTCACATGTGGGGGCACCATGGGGGCCTTGTAAACGCACATGGCCCCCAACTTCCATTCCAAACAAATTCTCTCTCCAAAAGCTCAATCTTCTCTTCTGAGCATTGTAGTTCGCCCTCAGAACACTTTACATCCACACATGGGGTATTTCCATACTCAGAAGAAATTGGGTTACAAATTTTGGGGGGCATTTTCTCCTATTACCCCTTGTAAAAATGTAAAATTTGGGGGGACAACTGCATTTTAGGGGAAAAAAATTTCATTTACACATCCAAATTTAACGAAAAGTTGTCAAACACCTGTGGGGTGATAAGGCTCACTGTACATCTTGTTACGTTCATTGAGGAGTGTAGTTTCTAAAATAGTATGCCATGTGGATTTCTTTCTGCTGTTCTGGCATCATAGGGGTTTCCTAAATGTGACATGCCCCCAAAAACCATTTCAGCAAAATTTACTTTCCAAAAGCCAAATGTGACTCCTTCTCTTCTGATCATTGTAGTGCGCCCACAGTGCACTTGACGTCCACACATGGGGTATTTCCATACTTCCATACTGGAGGTAAAAATTTGGGGAAAAAACTGCATTTTAGTTAAAAAAAAATTTCATTTACACATCTGATTTTAACGAAAAGTTGCCAAACATCTGTGGGGTGTTAAGGCTCACTGTACCGCTTGTTACGTTCCATGAGGGGAGTAGTTTCCAAAATAGAATGCCATGTGTTTTTTTTTTTTTTTTTTTTTTGCTTCTCTGGCCCCCTAAGGGCTTCCTAAATGCATCCCCCCAAAAACCATTTCAGCAAAATTCACTCTCCAAAATCCCATTGTTCACTTTCCAAAAGCCAAATGTGACTCCTTCTCTTCTGATCATTGTAGTGCGCCCACAGTGCACTTGACGTCCACACATGGGGTATTTCCATACTTCCATACTGGAGGTAAAAATTTGGGGAAAAAACTGCATTTTAGTTAAAAAAAAAAATTTCATTTACACATCTGACTTTAACGAAAAGTTGCCAAACATCTGTGGGGTGTTAAGGCTCACTGTACCGCTTGTTACGTTCCATGAGGGGAGTAGTTTCCAAAATAGAATGCCATGTGTTTTTTTTTTTTTTTTTTGCTTCTCTGGCCCCCTAAGGGCTTCCTAAATGCATCCCCCCAAAAACCATTTCAGCAAAATTCACTCTCCAAAATCCCATTGTTGCTCCTTCCCTTCTTAGCCCTCTACTGCACCTGCAGAACACTTTACATCCACATATGAGGTATTTCCTTACTTGAGAGAAATTAGGTTACAAATTTTGGGGGTAGTTCTCTCCTTTTTCTCCTTATAAAAATGCCAAAAATGGCTCTACAAGAACATGCGAGTGTAAAAAATGAAGATTTTGAAATTTTACTTTGTACACCTGTGCGGGAAGAAGCGTCCGCAGTGACGGGAAACTAGTAGCCTATCAGTGGTGTGCCCTGCGTCTGAGTGCCTTGCCGGCTCTCGCTCCCCACCATGGAATTGTATGTTTCCACATGTTTGCAGCCATCTTCTTGGAAATAAACTCCTAATGGTGAAGCTGAAGTCCAGCTCCGTCTTGCTGTACAGTATCATCTGAAATTGTGCTTTATATGTCAGCACCCGAGGACACAGCCAGCTGCTACCTGGACCCATAGCCACATAGAGCTACCTTATGGGACTATAGTATTATACAGAGCAGTGCCTGGTAAACCTTGTTGTTTAGTATATTATTTATTTGGAATGTCCATTTTCCTTACAAGCATAAAGTTTCAAAGTTTCAAAAATGCTAACTTTTCAAAATTTTCATGAAAATTTTCATGTGATTTTTCACCAACAAAGGATGCAAGTAACAAAAACATTTACCACTATGTTAAAGTAGAATATGTCATGAAAAAAACACTCTTGGAATCAGAATAAAAGGTAAAAGCTTCTCAGAGTTATAAATGCATAAAGTTACAATGGTCAAAATTGCAAAAAAAAGGCTGAGTCCTTAAAGGGGTACTCTGGTGTTTTTTTTTTTTTTAAATCAACTGGTGCCAAAAAGTTAAACAGATTTGTAATTACTTCTATTAAAAAATCTTAATCCTTCCAGTACTTATTAGCTGCTTAATACTACAGAGGAAATTCTTTTCTTTTTGGATCTCTTTTCTGTCTGTCCACAGTGCCCTCTGCTGACACCTTTGTACATTTTAGGAATTGTCCAGAGCTGCATATGTTTTCTATGGGGATTTTCTCCTGCTCTGGACAGTATCTGACACGGACAGAGGTGTCAGCACCGTGGACAGACAGAAATGAAATTAAAAAAGAAAATCATTTCCTATGTGGTATACAGCAGCTAATAAGTACTGGAAGGATTAAGATTTTTTTTTTAATAGAAGTAATTTACAAAACTGGCACCAGTTGATTTAAATAAATAAAAAGTTTTCCAACGGAGTACCCCTTTAAAGGGGTACACCGCTGCTCAGCATTTGGAACAAACTATTCTGATTGCTAGAGCCGGGAGCTTGTGCTGTCACAGCCCCACCCTCTCAGTACGTCACACTGCGCCCCCTCAATGCCAGTCTATGGGAGGGGGCGTCACGCCCCCTCCCATAGACTTGCATTGAGGGGGCGGGGTGTGATGTCATGAGGGGGCAGGGCTAGGACATCAGAAGCTCCTGGCATGAGCTCCAGAGTTCGGAACAGTTTGTTTCTAACAATGAGCAGTGGCGTACCTCTTTAAGGTGAAAATGGGCTGAATCCCTAAGGGGTTAATGTTTATTTGTGTTGTCATAACAAAAATGTGGATTAAAATAATAATCTGGAGCAATTGCACTTGGGAGGGGGGGGAGGTTAGGGCTAAATATTTGATACTTTTTTTTTTTTAATCAAACATCAACATATAAAGAGATGTTATTCCCATTTAACCCCTTACTTATTGTGCAGAGTAGAGATGAGCGAACTTACAGTAAATTCGATTCGTCACGAACTTCTCAGCTCGGCGGTTGCTGACTTTTCCTGCATAAATTAGTTCAGCTTTTCGGTGCTCCGGTGGGCTGGAAATGGTGGATACAGTCCTAGGAAAGAGTCTCCTAGGACTGTATCCACCTTTTCCAGCCCAAGGGAGCACCTGAAAGCTGAACTAATTTATGCAGGAAAAGTCAGCAACCGCCAAGCCGAAAAGTTTGTGACGAATCGAATTTACTGTAAGTTCGCTCATCTCTAGTGCAGGGGCCCCTGGGGGAGGGGATGTCTGTGTCAGTGCAGACTATTGCCTCACGGCTCATGACAGCTCTTATAAAACAATATATTTTAGATTTCTATTGCACATGTGAAGTGGTGTAAAGCCACCCTGTACAGTATGTGAGAGTTCAGACACACGATTTTACAGCAGCTGTTTATTTCATAAATGGCGGCCATCCAAGCTCATGAACTAGAATGATGAGTGACAGCTCTGTTTCCTGAGAGTTTCTGCAGCTGCTCTGCGAGTGTTCTGTGGTGGACAAAGTGGTCATTATAGGTTTCTTAATGTATGGAAAATATTGCAGCACACATATATTTCATCGGGAAACACGCAAGATGTCAAATTCATGGCCTGCCAAAAGTGACCTTATGTTAAAGGAGCGCTATCAGTCCTATAATGAAGGGAAAGATGATACTGGGGCACCTGGAATCACAATTAGTTATCACACCTGTCCGAGGGTCGTCTTAAGTCCTTCGTGCGGTTGAGCTAGAATGATGTTCCCTACTGGCAGCAATGACATCAGAGAATGATCCCCTACTGTCCTAACAACATAACCGAATTTACAGATGGAGCAGAGCTAAATGTGTCATTGTGCTGGTTCTTTACTGTCATAAGTCAATAGGTTAAAGCTGATACAACTGCTGTAGTACAGATCGGTGCTGTTCTGGGTCATAATAAGGTACCCATATATGTTATGGCCTCATTCTCTACCTCTGTGCACTTTATATTTTATTGGGTCCATATTGAATCAGAGTAAGAACCTTCATTACATCTTGTATCATGGAGGTATTGTTGAATGCTTTACTGGGGAATATCTTTTCTCACAGAGGCATCTTGTGGTGGGGAGAATGCCTACAGGTTGCAGTATGGACTATACATAAACATTTTTTTGAACCCACCCATTTTCAGCAGGACTGACCAATCCTCTAATGTGTATGGAAGCCTCCCTATCCCTATCCCTATCCCCCCCTCCCCCAAACAAATGGATAAGGGGTGTTGAATTTTAAATGCTCTACCCTGTTCCCTATTTCAAGAGAATAAGCTAGAGGTGCGTAATGCTGGCTTGATTACTGACGACCACAAGGCCGGTGGCGTGTGACGTCTCGCCTCTGCCCCCCATGTTATGTCCCACTCCGCCCCTCAATGCAAGCCTACAGGAGGGGGCATGATAGCTGTCATGCCCCCTCCCATAGGCTTGCATTGAGGGGACTGATTACAAACGGGGTGCCGCGTGCAAGATCCCGGGGGTCCCCAGCGGCGGGACTCCCGCGATCAGGCATCCTTTGGATAGGGGATAAGATGTCTAAGCACCGGAGAACCCCTTTAAGGCCAGTGCACATTTTTCAAATGTGTCCACTATCTTTCTCTGTCTGGTATTTATGGGTATGTTCACATGGCGGAATGTGCGTGTGGAATTCTGATGGAATATTCCGCATTGACAATCCAATGCAGCAGAGCCCCATTAATTTTAACTCCTTCAGGACGAAGGGTGTACCTGTACGCCCCTCGCCCGGTCCCGGTGTTTAAAACGGGGTCACGCATTTTACACTGTGTGAACATGGCCTAAGGCTACTCTGCCCTCTTTCCTGTGTCTGAACAATATTGTGGCTCTGCTATAGTTAACCCCTTAAGGACGCAGCCCTTTTTCACCTTAAGGACTGAGCCCTTTTTCGCAATTATGACCACCGTCACTTTACGAATTAATAACGCGGAAACGTTTTTACAGAATATTCTGATTCTGAGATTGTTTTTTCGTGACATATTCTACTTTATTTTGGAGGAAAATTTTCGGCGTTAATTGCATCCTTTTTTGGTAAAAAATCCCCTAATTTCATGAAAATTTGGAAACTTTTGCATTTTTCTAACTTTGAAGCTCTCTAATTGTAAGGAACATGGATATTCCAAATAAATTGTATTTTTCTTCACAAATACAATATGTCCACTTTATGTTGGCATCATAAAATGGACATACTTTTGCTTTTTGAAAAAATTAGAGGGCTTCAAAGTAGAGCAGCAATTTTCAAAAATTTCATGAAAATTGCTAAATCTGAAGCGACAGATGTTACAGAACTACAACTCCCAGCATGCCTGGGCAGTCGAGGCATGCTGAGAGTTGTAGTTTGGCAACATCTGGAGGGCTACTGTTTGGGCACCCCCTAGTGGTTGCCACAGTAAAGATCGTTTTACTTTCACTTTCAATTCCCCCCCCCCCACTGTCGATTCCCTACCTGAGCAAGGATCCAGCAGTCTCCAGCGAAGATCCCAGGTCCCCAGACATCTTCTCCTGCAGGTACGGCCTCCATCTTCTTCCCAGATCCCCTTGACATCCAGGGGCGGGCAGAATGGGGGGTTGCCATGGCAACCCCCTGTCCTGTGCTGCCATTGGTCAGAACTCCGTTCTGACTGATGCCAGGGGGTAGGAGGAGATCGCAGCTTTGCGACCTCACTCCTATCCTTTAGGCTGATTGGGGCTGTTGCTGACAGCTCCGATCAGCCCTATTTTCCGGGTGATCGGGTCACCAGAGACCCGATCAGCCCGGAATTGGAGAAAATCGCATTTCTGAATTGACATGCAATTTTCTCCGATCGACGACATGGGGGGGTCTCAGGACCCCCCTGGGCGATGTGCCAGGGTGCCTGCTGAATGATTTCAGCAGGCATCAGGCACCTGTCCCCAACCAGCTAGCGGTGGGGACCGGATTTCCCACGGGCGTATGGATACGCCCTCGGTCCTTAAGGACTCGGAATGCAGGGCGAATCCATACGCCTGTGTCCTGAAGAGGTTAAGATGGGTTGTTCATGATCAGCTATCCTGTACCTGACCTTGCCTATTCACCTGATGTGGACTCTACCTGACTTGTGTACCACACTGACACCCCTGTGCATGTTGACCTGAACCTGGGCCTGGGTTAAGCAAGCAATTTATCCTGCTGCTAACAGAACATCTTCATCTCTGCTTCATCTGCACCTTCTGGCTGCTTAACCCTAACTGGGTTGAATCTGCTGCTGCTGATTAGCACCACAGCAAGGATAAGGGCATGGACCCACTGTACTAATCATTTTGGCTTTGGGCCAAGTTTAAATACCCTCTAGGCTTTCATTTTTAAAAAAAAATCCTGTTCCAGTATATGCAAGCTGAACATAGCTGCTGGAGGTTGCCAGGTTGCTTCCCAAGTGTGGTCTGGTAGTGGGTTGCCCAGTGGACCATATGATACTAGTGCATGTCACCATGGGGTCAGACAAGAAAGCGAAGTCAGCAGTCCAGGTCAAGCAATAAAGAGTCTGCAGACCAGAAGTAGACAGAGGAGGAGTCAAAACCAGTCAAGAAGGTTGATGCGTAGGCATAGGTTATGGTCAACAATCAAGGTTGGTCACAGGAGAGTTTGTTCAGTACAGGAGGATCAGGCAGGGACAGAATCCAGAAGACAGGCATGTTTTAAAATATGGATATCTAGAAAATATGTAGCACACATTTGCTAAGGACACTAAGGATCCCCAATAATGCTCAGGCACCAAGTAGCAGACAGTGCTGGCTTAAATAGGTGTTACTGAGCTTGAATTGGAAGGGAACATATGTTAGGTGTATGCACTATCCCTTTAAATTACAGGAGTAGCATGTGAGCACTCTATTGTAAAGGATCAGAACTGCAGTGGGAAAGAGCAGCAGTGTTGATGGCAGCATGGTGGAATGAGGGAGTGGGCACGTAGTGGGGCAAAGAGCAGGAAAGGGCAGTGCTGGTAAGAAACAGGACACCAATGGGAGCCAACCATTACACAAGACATCAATTTTAAATATGTGTGCTATGTCTACACTATAAAACCTTATTCTGCTGATTTACTGATAGAAATGGCATTCTTTTTTTAGGACACTTCAGCCATTACATTACCACAGGGTTCTTTAACCACATCTCCTGGGTACCAAAACATAAATCATACCTAGTTATGCAAAGATACTTACCCTGCGTCCATACTCTTGCATTGAAATGCTGAGTTCCTACTCAGGACTCTGGGAGAGAAAGTGACAAGCCTTTTGGGAGCAGAAATAACAGTCCTTTTCGTAGCCACTGTTTTTATTTGGACGTAAATAATATAACATCATATTAAAGACACAATATTGACAGCTCAATTCTTCTTCTCTGCAGTAACCACTATACACACTTCATTGTAAAACATATTAAGACACACTTCCTAAAGGGGTACTCCGGTGGAAAAAAATTTTTTCATATCAACTGGTGCCAGAAAGTTAAACAGATTTGTTACTTCTATTTAACAATATTAATCCTTCCAGTACTTATCAGTTGCTGTATACTACAGAGGAAGTTGTTTAGTCCTTTTCAGTCTGACCATAGTGCTCTCTGCTGACTCCTCTGTCCATCCATGTCAGGAACTGTCCAGAGTAGGAGCAAATCTCCATAGCAAACCTCTCCTGCTCCGGGCAGTTCCTGAAATGGACAGAGGTGTCTGCAGAGAGCACTGTGGTTAGACTGAAAAGAACTACACAACTTCCTCTGAAGCAAACAGCAGCTGAAAAACACTGGAAGGATTAAGATTTTTGAATAGAAGTTATTTCCAAATCTGTTAAACTTTCTGGCACTAGTTGATTTGAAAAAAAATAATAATAATAATATATATATATATATATATATATAAAATAAATTGTTTTCCACCAAAGTACCACTTTAATAATTGAATTCAGATGTTTCATTTAGTCCCATTGCCATAGTGTATAAAATCCAACCCCTACCAATGCATTCTGCCTTATTAATAACTAGCTGAGTACCCCGCGTTGCCCAGTTTTTCCTTCCTAATCCTTGTTGTGGAGGAAAATCAACAAAGGAGGAAGCTTTTGACTTCATATCCCATCCTCATATATTGTTGTCATATCCCAACCTCATTTCCTGTCCTCCTATCCCGTCTT
Organism: Hyla sarda; assembly: GCF_029499605.1. Classification (NCBI taxonomy): domain Eukaryota; kingdom Metazoa; phylum Chordata; class Amphibia; order Anura; family Hylidae; genus Hyla; species Hyla sarda. Next base: position 197,529,414 of record NC_079194.1, read on the forward strand.
CATATCCCGACTTCCTATCTCGACCTCATATCCTGTGCTCATATCCCGATCTCATATCTCCACCTCCTATCTCGACCTCATATCCTGTCCTCATATTCCCACCTCATATCCTGTCCTCACATCCGGTCTTCATATCCTGACCTCATATACCGTCCTTATATCCCATCCTCATATCCCGACCTAATATGCCGTCCTTATGTCCCATCCTCATATCCTGTCCTCAGGTGGGACTGATTTGTGATGAAGATATTGTAAGCTGAAAATAGAAGGGGACGTGGCTTTATGGGACAGGGCATGATTTGCAAGCTAGATCGATGCACAAAAAGGGTAGATAATAAAAGGGGTTGGGCTTAAAATGTGGGCATGTCTTTGTGAGATGGGGTGTGGCTTGCACGACACATTCACCAGGAGATGCAGAGCGGAGCTTGTGGAGTAAGGTACTGGAAGTCCCATATACTTGCATGGGACTTGAAACAAAAACCCATCTTTTATATAAGGGTGTAGGTTAGGGTTAATTTAACTATCATATCTTTTTATCTGACATATAAGTAATATGTGTACCAGGTATTATTGAAATATCTCCAGCCGTACTGAAGTTATGTGGGAACATACATTTTCCATTGATTTGCATGGGACTTTAGACAAAAACCTCGACCCTCACAAATGGGGGTAGTTAAGGGTTAAATTAACTATCCTATATTTTAAGTAGACATATAAGTAACATGTGACCAAGTATTTTCGAAATATCTCCAGCCATTTGGAAGTTATGCAGTAACATAAATTTCCCATAGACTTGTATGGGACTTTAAACAAAAACCCCGTCCCTGGAAAATGGGGTTAGGGTTAAATTAAATTTGTTGTTGACATATAAGTAACATGTGTGCCAAGTTTCGTGTTAATATCTTTAGCTGTTTGGACTTGATGCTGGAACATAAACACACACACACATTTTTGAGTTTCATATTTATAGACTAGCTGAGTACCCGGCGTTGCCCGGTTTTTCCTTCCTAATCCTTGATGGGGAGGAAAATAAACAAAGGAGGAAGCTTTTGACTTCATATCCCGTCCTCATATAATGTTGTCATATCCCAACCCCATATCCCGTCCTTATATCCCGACCTCCTATCCCGACCTCCTATCCCGTCCTCCTATCTCGACCTCCTATCCTGACCTCCTATCGTGTCCTCCTTTCCCGTCCTCCTATTTTGACCTCCTATCTTGACCTCCTATCCCGACCTCCTATCCCGTCCTCCTATCCCGTCCTCCTATCTCGACCTCCTATCTCGACCTCCTATCTCGACCTCCCATCTCGACCTCCTATCCCGTCCTCCTATCCCGACCTCCTATCCCGACCTCCTATGCCGACCTCCTATCTCGACCTCCTATCTCGACCTCCTATCTCGACCTCCTATCCCGTCCTCCTATCCCGACCTCCTATCCCGACCTCCTATCCCGTCCTCCTATCCCGTCCTCATATCACGTCTTCCTATCTCGACCTCCTATTCCGACCTCCTATCTCGACCTCCTATCCCAACCTCATATCCCGAACCGTAATATGTGTACAGGGTATTGAAATATCTCCAGCCGTACGGAAGTTATGTGGGAGCATACATTTCCCATTGATTTGCATGGGACTTTAAACAAAAACCCCGACCCTCACAAATGGGGATAGTTAAGGGTTAAATTAACCATCCAATATTTTAAGTAGACATATAAGTAACATGTGACCAAGTATTATTGAAACATCTCCAGCCGTTTGGAAGTTGGGCAGTAACATATATTTCCCATTGACTTGTATGGGACTTTAAACATAAACCCCGCCCCTGGGAAATGGGGGCGAGAAAGGGTTAAATCACCTATCCTATGTTTGTTGTTTACATATAAGTAACATGTGTGCCAAGTGTCATGTTAATATCTTTAGCCGTTTTGGACGTGATGCTGACACATACACACATACACACACACACACGCACACATTTTTGAGTTTATATATATAGAGTGTAGAGTTCCAAATGTGCCCCATCAGCAACCTTATGGCATGGAACAGCTGCATGCGAGCCTTACATCACCAAGCACAATGCCAAACGATGGATGGAGTGGGGTAAAAAGTTACCTCCCTGACTGCATTGTATCAACTGTATTGTTTGGTGGAGGAGGGATAATGCTATAGGATTATTTTTCATGGACCATATGGTTGGGTGTGTTTGACATAGAAGAAATTGACTGACATGAATAAAGCCCTAATCTCAACCCCACCAATACACTTTAGGATAAACTAGAGTGGATATAACTGGCTAGTCCCACTCATTCAAATCAGTGTCTGACCTCAAAAATGTTCTTCTGGACGATTGGGCAAAAATTCCTACAGACATACTCCTTAATTTTGTAAGAAGAGTGGAAGCTGTTTTAACTGCAGAGTATACTCCTCCATGGTGGTCAATAGGACTGACTGAGATTTCTTATGTCACGAAGCTTAATAAAAAGAAAGTCTTTAAAACTGCTGTTGCAGCACTTAAGGCAAAGATGGCCGTCCCCATGATGAAGTAAAGAAAATATTCCCTTTAAATGAACCATATCCATACCAAGATTTCAGCCCTGTATCTGAATAATATTGTATGATTAATGGGCTACCGCTAATTATTTGACCTCTAAATTAAAGAAGTACATGAGTCCTCTTTCTGGAAAGCCACTTTGAGGTCAACAAAATAATCCTGCATAAGGTTTGGTTATCAGTCTGGAATTTCATTATTTGGGAACAGTGTATTTTCATGTACAAAACACTGAATGGAAAAAATAGCAGAGAGCATTAGCATAAAATATGCTTCGTTTATTTCTGGAAGAGGCTTTATCGTAGGAGGAGATGGGCAGAAACACAAATGTATAAATATATTTTGTTAAATCAAGATATTTTCTTTTTCTTCTAGGAATGCATTGGTTTTCTGAAACCTTTTGTAATGTCTGAGCAGTTATATTTATGTAAATGTGTTTATGTGTATGCAGTGCACTTGTTAAAGCAGGTTATTTAGGCCCGTTTTATGTTTTTGGGATGATTTGCTAAGTATACAATACTGAGGAGGAACAAAGACCGGATATTTGAAAAATATAACATAAATAAAAAAAAAATAAAAAAAACAGGAGAAAAAAAATAAAAGACTCTCATAATGCAGACTCAATCTGAACATTTTCAGAGCATCTTTGCCAAGAAGGTTTAGCACAAAACTTTTCTGGGATCAGAGAGTTGGATTTCTAAGGAAAAAAACTAAAAACAGGAAAATAAACCAAAAAAAGAAATAAATCTTATACATAAATACAAACCCTGAAAAAAGTTATGGAGAAAATATGGCTATACATAAACTCAAGTGGAAAAAACCTCTTGATCATCAGGTCCTAATTTTATCAGTGTCTGTTATTTATTGTTTCTTTCCAGCTGTTATTTATTTAAGGCGTCCTGTCATTTATTAGCTTGTTGTGATGTTTTTAGCCTTTTTTTGCATTGCTTGGTTGCAGCACCATGAAGAGGTTAAGATGGAATTTGATCTTTTAGGCAGGATACCCACTGACTTAGGATACAATAGCAATGAGCATCAGAAATTCCAAGGTTAATTTTATTAATATTTAAAGAGTAGAATTAGTCTTTATCCTGAATGTTAATCAATAAGGAACCTGTTAGACTATCTATAGTAATATTATAGTGTAAATGATAACTATGTATAGATTAGTCAAAGGAGGCTCACTGCCTATAAATATAAAGGAGATTAGATTGGTAAAGAGATGCAACCACATGTATCACTTTTTTAACATTTTTGCTATGAGGATTGCTTATTGCAGTGTTTCCCAACCAGGGTGCCCCCAGCTGTTGCAAAACTAAAACTCCCAGTTGTCACGCACCTGGATGCGGGCAGTCTGGAACAGGATGTGGATCCTCTACCTGTGTGGCTGATGGCTCAGACCGCATCGGGGAGCGGAGTCTAAGGTGCCGCTGGTCTTCACCAGAACCCGCCGCAAAGCAGGATGGATTTGCTGCGGCAGGCGACACCCAGGTCGCCACCCCCAATACGGCTCGACCACACAGGTAACTGGGCAAGGCGAGGTACAGGAGGATGAGACAGAGGTGTAGTCAACATAGCAGAGGGTCAAGGCAGGTGGCAAAGGTTCGTAGTCAGTAAACATAGCGGAAAGGTCTGGGTACACGGGTATGGCAAACAGGCAATTGGGTACGCTTTCTCTCAGGCAAATGGCACTGAAGATCCGGCAGGGGGTGTGGGAGGTGCAACAACTTTATAATGTGCTGTTCAGGTGCATACTAATTATGGGCGTACTGGCCCTTTAAATCTCAGAGCACCAGCGCGCGGGCGCCCTAGGAGACGGGGACACGCGCGCTGGGGCTGAGATGCAGAGCAGGGGGCAGCAGAGGAGCGAGGTAAGTGACGCGCCGGGACTCGTATGCGAGCGCATCCCGCAATGCAAATCCCGGACCCACTGGGAGCAGAGACCATGCGTTCGCGCCCACCATGCGTGGCCGGAGCGCAGGTAGTGACACCAGCATGCCACTGTTATCGATATGGGCAAAAAGACTCATACCTGCCACATCGGCTAAAACAGATGAGCACAAGGCATACACAAGAACCTCTACATCAATGTTTCCCAAACGGTGTGCCTCTAGCTGTTGCAAAACTATAACTCCCAGCATGCCTGGACAGCCTTCGGCTTTCCGGGCATGCTGGGTGTTGTAGTTTTGTAACAGCTGGAGGCACACCAGTTGGGAAACACTGGCTTATTGTAAAGGAGCAACTTTTATATGGCTGATTTTGGGGCATATGATCAGTGTGGTCACGCTGAAGAAGTACCTTTGTCCCTGATGCCACCCTAGATTCCATACTGAGCAAAGCTGCACAGACTGCAGACAAATAAAAATAATATATAACTTAATAATAAAAATAATAATTCACTGGGTTGTGTTATTTGGTTTCCCTCTGAACTTCTGTATATGGCTATATACTTTATACCAGTGTTTCCTAACCAGTGTGCGTCTAGCCTCCTTTGACTGTCCAGGCATGCTAGGAGTTGTAGTTTTGCAACAGCTGGATGCACACTCATTGGGAAACACTGTGTTATACACGTGCTGGAAGACTATGCCAGTAGTACATGCATGATGAGGTCCTTTCTTCCTTATGCCGATGGAGTCTGTCATATCGGCCTGCCCCTGAAGAGCCATTCCTACGTTCACTACTCTCTTGTTTCACAAACATTCTACATGATTTATTCCCTGCCCATTAGCTGCATTGCTCGCGCGTTAAACTCCATATACACTTAGTGTAGATATAGCACAGCTTTTATGATCTGCCCTTTCTGAGGACTTGCATGCTTTCCTCTCTCGTCTCTTTGACCTGTTGTGTTCATCCTCATCCCCCAGATTACTGCTATCTCTAGCTTGGAAAATGGCATGGGAGGGCTATAAAAGCCAGCAAGGAGCACTGTGCTGTCAGATCTATTTATTATGTGGTGTCCCGGTATTATGAAACACATTACACGCCCATCCTGAACAGATGTTGCTTCAGGTGTTTATTTCGACCTGCATCTCCAGGGAAGATATTTTGTGCTACTGTATAGATTGTTCAATAATTTATGTTATTTATGTCTTTGTACTGATAATGTGTTATTAATAGGGCTGTTGCACCCTTATGATAGACCTGCTGAGGAGTCATGTGAACCGCTGTGGCCAATTAGAGCCATCCCCCTGGTCTAGAGGAGAGAGGGATAGAAATACAGTCCAGAGTGAGGAGAGGAGTTGTAATGGAGTCTGAGGAGAAGGTCTGAGTTCTGCAAGTGAGCAACAACACTACCTACAGGCCTTCCACCACACAGGACAAGTCCAAGTCCTAAGTTGCGAGGAGAAGTAGCAAAAGTGCCAAGGGGCCCCGTAGCACAAGGAAGAAACCAGAGTAGACAGCCTCAGGCAGCGCCAGTCCAAAGTCCAAGCCTGGTGGTGAGCTAATTCTGAGAATGCACTGTAGAGGGCCGTAAGTCAGTGTCAGTTGTCTCTGAAAGTCTAAAGTCTCAACTATGTCCAGTCAAGTCAAGTTGTAAGAAAGTGGAGTATACTACAAGTCACAGGGTGCCCAGCCATTTTACCATAGACTATATCTGCAACTCTCTATTCTGTCCTGCTGATGGAAAGACTGTATTGCTTTGGTTATAACATCTGCCTACAACTTTCTTCAGTAAAATCTTTAGTGGATTTCCATAACCTTGCATCTGGTGTCTTTCTTGTTCAGCGTCTGGCCCAGGAGAACTGTTCTACCTTGAAGTGTGGTAAATTACACTTCTGTTGTCACAAACTATTGTCTGTCTGTCGCTGCACCCAACAGTACACTAGAGCATGCCATTAGCCATCACATGTAAAGGTGTTATACAGATTTTTTAACAGTAAAATGGTAGGAGATCTGTAATAAAAACGGATTATAACGTTATTTAGGTTTGTATTTAGGAAGCGAATGAGACAGATCTATTTTTCTTTCTTTCTTTCTTTTTTATATCTATCTCATGTCTATCTATCTAGCATGCTTTAAAAAGGCTGCACAGGCAGCCGAAACATTGCTCCTGTTTTTATATGCAATAAAGCCACCTTATACCTTTTTTCACCTTTTTGGAGTGCTGCAACTATCTTTTTTTCTTTGCCTGGATTTTTGGGTCTGTGACATGGACCAAGGGTTGCCTGTAACCAGCTATTTTTGCATTTTCTCTGCTTTGGTTGTGCTGCTCTTCTGCTATTTTTTTTATCTATCTATCGATCTATCTATCTTACATTGTACTTATGTATAAATAAGGGATCTGTATAAATAATGGGTCTATATAAAATGGGAAAAAGAGTAAGCATTGTTATTTTTATGTTCTTGAACACCTTTCTCTGGAAGGAAACATGCATACTGAAGAAAACGAAATAAAAAAATGAAACTTGACGTCAGAAGAAAAATGTAGGGTCAATGTGGGCCGCGACAAAGCCTCTTTTCAGGATAAACAAATAAGAGTTGAGACAATGAGGAAGGAGCTGGCATTTCAGGAATGTGGATATTTGGAGAATTCTGGGCATGGGACAGACAGAAACATTAAACTCCATTCTGAGGGTGAATAAGGAAGAATCAATCCCATGTGCTTTCCCACAGTAAGAAGGAAGTCATTTTGTCTGAAGACATGCGGAGGATGTCAGCTCAACCTTTACAAAATATGCATGTATTAAACTGAGCTATGATGGTCGTAGTTGCTCTAAGATGCAGCTACAAAAGCTACCATTAGATTGCATGTTATTATAATGAAGATAGTTTCGTTTTTAAGCCTTTCTTAGTGCAGAGCAGAAGTCTTGAGAACGTGTCACTTGCCCAGTTGAGCTGTGTCTCCCTGACAAGTTATGCAATAGGGTTAATAAACAAGCCCATTAGCTGTGTAAAATCTGTTTCAGATTAAAATGTAATGTGACCTCCATGACATGAAGGGTAACATGTTGTGATCTAAGGGTTCCCTCTTTAATATATACTGGATTGCCAGATATGGATTGTCAAACTGTCATAGAAAACAAATAAAGTGTACTTTTAAAAGTAAAGGACCTTCAGTAAGAAAAGAAAGGACAAATAAAATGTTATTACACAAAACGTATGAAAACATTGTCCTGTAGTCAGAGAATTTCCTAAATGGTTCTGAAATGGGTACTTCGGTGGAATATATATATTTTTTAATCAACTGGTACCAGAAAGTTAAACAGTTTTGTAAATTACTTCTATTTAAAATCTTAACCCTTTCAGTACTTATCAGCTGCTGTATACTACAGAGGAAGCTGTGAAGTTCTTTTCTGTCTGACCACAGTGCTCTCTGCTGACACATCTGTCCATGTCAGGAACTGTCTGGAGCAGAAGCAAATCTCCATAGCAAACCTATCCTGCTCTGGACAGTTCCTGACATGGACAGAGGTGTCAGAAGAGAGCACTGTGACAGAAAAGAACAGCAGCTGATAAGTACTGGAAGGATTAAGATTTTTAAATAGAAGTAATTTACAAATCTGTATAACTTTCTGGCACCAGTTGATTTAAAATAAATAAATATTTTTCACCAGAGCACCCCTTTAAAGGAGTTATGCAGTATAACAGAACTTATCCTCTATCCCCAGGATAGAGTGTCAGATCGTGGGGGTTTCCGCTGGGTTCCCCGGCTCTCTGTGAGGAGTACACTCTACAGATGCCATGTGCTTCATTAATTTTTTATGGGAGAGCTGGAGATGCCCAACTACGGCACTCGGATGTCTTTGGCGCTTCCTTAGAGAATGAATGGAGCACATGCCGTCTATAGTAAGCGCTCCTCTCAGAGAGCCGTGGTGCCAGGAAGGAGATTGTTGGGGTCCCAGTGGTCGGACCCTCTGCGATCAGACACTATCCTGCTTAGAGTTTGAACTTATTAGTTGATTTTAAAGTTAGAGTTTTAACCCAGGATTCCGGACACCTATGCCCCTTCTACTGCTCAATAGAGAGGGACTGTTTCCATGTAAATGCAGTATATTTTGCAATCTCAGATAGATCCATAGACAGTTAAACTTTCCCATCCTAAAGAAACTCTGCATAAAACCCATTTTCAAGCCGTTATCCAGTATCTTGACCACATGTCATTTGCTGAAGCATTTACATTTTTGAGACATTAAGAAGACTTTGATTACTTCGGATTTGAGACTGAAGGAAACATCCATCCATCAAACCTAGCATTTCTTTAGGATTTGCCCATGGCAAGGAGCTCTGTTAAATAACATTCATTAAAGCACATCACTGTACCTATTGATACCCTAAAGGTTTGGAAAGTCATATAAGTTCTTTAGAAAAATGAATGCGAGAGCTTCATCCATCATACTGAGGGGGGACGTGTTCTTTCCACTTAAACACTTACAGTAAAAAATCACTTTCTTAAGATGAGAACAAAATCGCCCCAGAGACCAAGTGGCTCCCTCTATTCTTTCTCTCTTGGCAAATGGGTAAATGATCGCTTTATAAATCTAGATGTATTTTTTTAAGGACACTTTATTTAACACATTTCCATATATATAAAAAAAACTTGTAGTCAGGAGAATAAACGTCAAAATAATTTGTTAACGTACGTGAAGAGTGACAGTAATAAAGAAAATAGCTGGAGCGAACAATGCTGGAAAGTAATGTACTATACATAGATTTATTAAGGTTTGGTATTGATATTGACAGGCAATTATGGGAGTAGATTGAAATTAAATTTATGAATGTAATGCCATCTATGTATTAATCCCTCGCTACACCCCGCTGCCATTCACCTTAATAATATCATTAGCTATTAATATAACTATTAGGGGAGGGACTCATGTCTTTGTGGTTGATTCTGATTAGGATATGGTTGATATACCTATGGTAATATACTATTTATAATGTGTGTTTCAAAGATCAAAGCATCTTTTCAAGACACATTAAACCAATTGTCTGGCAATGCTTTTCAGTGAAGAGTCCACCACTTATTACTATTATTAATAATAATACTGTTATTATTATTATTTTTTGTAAATGCGCTTTGTTCCAGGGTGCTGTACATATGATAATTGTTCAAGTATAGAAAAAAGAACAGAATTAGGGCTATCTACTGTTGACAGGACCTGATGAAGAGAGGGATTGTCCTCTTGAAATGCATAAACCTTAACCAATTTAAAAATAAAATTGATCTTTCTATCATAAATACATTTCTTGAGAATAGCCTTCATTGTTGAGCCACTGTATTGCCTGAAAACAAATTTCAGAGGATTTTCTGCCAAAACTTCCTGCTCTGAATCTCATATTCATAATATGAAATAAAATATATATCATGAATGTGAGTAAATGATAGACTGATCTAAAGGGAGAGAGGGCCCTGTCTGCAAGGGCCTGCATTCTACATGGGGAGGCATGATAAGATGATCACAGTTCAGTCTGCTGAAGTGATTCCCAACGTTTAGCTGTAATCTGTTTGGCAGCAAGTGTTTAGTTTCCCTGCAGTGCCCCCAGAGGTAATGTCAAATATTACACAGTCCTTTTTGAATACAATGGGCTGAACTAGTAATGTCTGAAATCTGGGTGTAGTGGGTCATCCAGAGTCCAGAACTTACAGAAACATATGGAATATCTATTTAAGACATTCTTTGTTTTTTAATCCCCCTTTACATGTCATTGTTATATTTGTGTGGTGGTGCTTATGGTTAGACTTTGCACCAGAGCATGATTTGTAGATGACAGTGTGTTAAGAAACTTTCTTTTGTAAGGCTTTTTTTATTTATTTTTTATTAATAAACTTTACCCATCGAGTGGTGTCTTAGTCAGTCTTCTCCTACATTCTTCTCCACAGTATTACAGTCATTTCATTCAACTCCACTTGCAAACTGCCTCCGAAAATATGAAATCCTCATTTTGCAGGGAGAAGCTCTGATCATTTTTTAAAGCACAGATCATGGTGATTTTACAGACCATAATCTAAATTGAATCCTGGGAAGGAATGGTAAAATGATAAACATGTTGTTTGTGATGTGTTGCTCTTTAATGATGATGCTATTGAGTGGAGAAATTAAATGGGTCAGATATGATTTTAAATAAGATCGCTAACTTGCAAATACTGAGTGGAAGAGGCATTTTATACAGCAAAATTGCTTCTGATTTCACATTGTGCTCTAAAACATGTTATATCTAGTATGGGAAGTACATTTCATATGTTCTGCAAATACAGTAAATGCACATGACACTACAAAACAAGATAAAATTGCATAACAGATGTACACAGACACTCCTGGGCCCAATGCAAAATGTGTACCATATATAATACTGATGTCTTCTTATGTGGCAGATAGACCATAGGGTACCCCCAGGCCTCTGGGGGCCCAATGCGGAAATCCCGATTCCGGGTTCTCAGAAAAAATAGACTTGTCTATTCTTTTTGCGGATTTTACATAGAAATGCATGGCCGTCTATGAGATTGCACATTTCCGAGCAGTCTTAGAACCCATCGAATTGGGCAAATGTGCAAAATGTCCACCCCTGTTTTCCGGGTGGACATTCTGCACATTTTACACCATATGAACATGGCCTTAGTGCATTCTCCCCCAACTCTGTGTCAGGTGACCAGGACAGACTCAAAATGTCTGTATTTCCGTCCTGCTCACGTAGACACAGAGTGTGGAGAGAAGCGTGCAGCAGCAAGGTTCTGTCCCCACTTGTCCTACTGATCGGTTGGGGTCTAAACTATTAGACCCGACTGATAAAAAAATTTTACATGATCCTAGGACATGTGAAAAGTTTCTAGAATGACAGGTGCACTTTAAATGAAGTATCTCAGAAGATGTGATCGTCTTCATTTATGACTTAAGAAGACTCCCTAAATAGAAGGAGAAGAAACACTCTTTTTATTCCTCATCACAGCTACATAAAATTAGAGCTGCAACGATTAATCGATAAAATTGATTAAAGTCAATAACGGGATTCGTTGTTGATGAATCCCTTCATGGAATAATCACCCGATTCATTGTCCGCGGTAAGGAGACTGCTGCGGGCAGGAGGGCGGGGAGGCGCGAGGCTTAGACTCTCAGCTCCACCCTCTGATCAGTGTTACCAGTTAGGAGGCTGCTGCTCCTTCTGTCTCCTCCCCTGCCGTCATTTTACCTGTATTTCCCCCACTCAGCCCATGAGGATAAGTGACCCTACATTTTTTGCCTCCACCTACCGCCGCCTCCAGGGCCCCCGTTCGGTAGGTTGAGGTTCCAATACAACACACACTCACTGTGCTGCGGCCAGTGATCCTCCCAGGGCCTCCGTCCATGTGTGTCTGCAGTGTGCTCTGCACTGCTATACACATGGGGGGTATGTGCAGAGCAGACTGCAGACAGAACATTGCACCCTAGTGTCTTCTACAGACCTTAGGGTGCAATGCTCTGCAGCCTGCACATACCCCCCATGTGTATAGCAGTGTGTGTATATTCCTATTGTATACAGGTGGGGGTATGTGCAGAGCATTGCACCCTAGTCTGTACTGCAGACACAAGGGTGCAATGCTCTGTATATACCCCTATGTGTATAGCAGTGTATGCAGAGCATTGCACCCTTGTGTCTGTAGTACAGTGTGCAGTGCACATCGCTTTACCCATGGGGGTATGTGCAGAGCATTGCACCCTTGTGTATGTAATACAGACACTAGGATGCAATTCTCTGCACATACCCCCATGTGTATCACAGTGTGTGTACTACATACACACTGCTATACAAATGGTAGTATGTGTAGAGCATTGCATCCTAGTGTCTGTACTACATACACAAGGGTGCAATGCTCTGCACATACCCCCATGGGTAAAGCGGTGTGCACTGCACACTGTACTACAGACACAAGGGTGCCATGCTCTGACATACCCCCATGGGTAAAGCGTTGTGCAATGCACACTGTACTACAGACACTAGGGTGTAATGCTCTGCACATACCCCCATGGGTATAGCTGTGTGTATGTAGTACATGTACACCGCTATACACATGGAGGTGTGTGCAGAGCCTTTGCACCCTAGTATTTATAGTACTACAGAGTCTGTACTATAGACATGGGACGGGTGCAATGCTCTGCAGTCTGCACATACCCCCCATGTGTATATATAAAAAGAGTAAAGTAAAAAAAAATTAAATTAACTGCTCCCCCAATAAAAATAAGCTCCCGGCTTAAACACAAAAAAAAATAATTGCTGCTGTTTGGTCACATCACATGCTAGAAACTTTTAATATGGCCATTGTACATAATTTTCAAAGTAGAATCAGCTGAACCCCTTTTTTGGAATTTTAACTTTTTTTCCGATTAATCGATAAAATAAATGACAACTAATCAATTATTAAAATAATGGTTTTTCTTTTACACATTTGATTTCTTTAATAAATAAAGGTTCTTAAAGAAAAGAAATTACATGGTGGACAAATGGATATCCCCAGGATGTTTTTCAGTAAATAAAATATGGAAAGATGACAAATGCAAATGTAATGAGAAACTAATCTTTTTTTCTTCTTTAGTTTTTTTTTGTCTTTTTGATGTTATATATTCTCCATTCAATCTTTCAAGGTAACAAAAGTAGTTTTGATTTTTTTCTTTTCCTTGTCGCAGATGTAAAAATATTTTATTGAGTAAAATCATCTATATTTTTACATATTTATACGTGTGTATACTAGAATTAGTAGTAATTTTGCATTAGAAATGTCTGCAGCTGAAGTCATTCCTTTTTATGTTCCGTTTACTGATTTAGTGGAGGCATTTCAGTTCTGAAGGGTCAAGCCATGCTAAAAACTTCCCTGTATTAACATTAAAGCCCCGGCATAAACAGTTTCACGTATGATGCAACTCTCCAAAAATCTTTCACTCATCTCTCTGTGGTTGCAACCACTTTGGCTCCTTTTCAGTGAAAGAAAATCATTCCATCCATTAAATATTTTCATGATTTTTGTTTCTAAATATGTCAAGGGAAGAAGAGCATACATCTTTTGGTCATTGAATTATCCATCACACTTTGGGAATACCAGAATGTTCCACTATGGCAGCCAAGATTTCATGTGCTGCATTGGGAGACAAAGTAAGTCAATATATCCATGAATAAACTGTACAGTGCTGCACGGTGTTCTCTTTTGATAGTTTTAGGCAGATATTGGACAATGAGGACACAGTGTAACTTTCTGGACGTAATTTCTTATATTTTCACCATATAATGACATTCAGATTTACACACTTGTTTGATGTTTTTTTTTAGAATGGTGTTTTTTTTAGAATGGGGCCATAAGGCTGTAGTAACATGTTCAGCATTTTGTCCTCATTTTGGCCTTCATATTGGTCTGTATTTCTATCCAAAACCAGGAGTGATAACAAAACAGAAAAAAACTATAACACAAAGATTTGCACCTTTTTCTGTGTTTTCTGGTATTGGCTAAAAATACTGACCAAACAGTCTAAATACTGACCAAAATACTACATGGAAACAAAGCCTGAACGAGGTAGAAAAAAACACTTTGGGAGGTGGGGGAAGAGGGGGGGGGGGTGGCCTCTCTTACAAACGCCTCTACACAAATCCCTGCGCATCTGTGCGGCAGCCTATGTTGTTAGCAAGTGTAAAGCATACATTTGATCATGCTTCCTTCATGCAAAACCAAGCCCCCTATACAGCAAGCCATGCCCAGTTGGCCAGTACTAAATGTAATATTTTCCCCATAATATTAAGTAGATCCAAACATAGAAAGGAGGAATTTGTTAAATTCCTCCTCCCTAGTATCCATTATGACTTTAGTTAGGAAGAAAGAAGGCAGAGTGGCCCATGTTTATAACCATATTACTTGACCATGTTAAATGGGGAGTTGACTGCTATGAAGTTTGTACAGATAATTTTTTGAATCTTACAGAAGTTCCATCACAGTCATATCATTGAGGTATTCTCCCCTTAATACTGAACTGGCCCAATGGAGTAGCCACTACATCTTTAAGAGGTGGCTTTAGAGGAAATCACTTGCTAAGTAGAGTCTATTTCTTATGGGTTGCTTCACAAATAACCTATTAAACCTTACCAAAGAAAGGTGTGTAGAATGATAACAACAAAGATTATGATGCAATTACATATACATTTGTTAAAAATGAAATGGTGGGCCTGCAAATAAGTTATTTGATGTTAACTTTCCCAGATTTTATAGGATAGTCAATTTTTGTGGGGGTAACAATTGAAAATCCCAACCAAAGCTGTGGGTGACCTGAAATCTTAACAATTTATTCTCCTTACCTAGGACTCAAAAACCTCACAACTATATAACGTATAGATCAGGAAATGAGGTCCCGTTTGTCACAAAATCCTAATGCACACTTTCCCTTTTCTCCATCCTAATATCAGCTTGATGTCTGTGGTGTAAGACCAGTTTTTATAAAAGTATAGTATTTACCTTGTCAGGACTGAGGTCACGGAATATTTCACATGTCATGTTACTGCTCTCTACACAATGAATTATTTACTGTAATACTTGTCATAACAGAATGTGGGTCGTATGGTCATACAATAAATTAGGTCATAAAACAAAACAGATAATAACTGGTAATGGGTATTTCCAACCAAAAATTTACAATCTCGCTTATTTATAATACTGTGACTTGATTTCTTAAAGGGGGTACTCGCTCTGTGTCGGATGACTGGTGATGCGGGGCAGAGGCTCGTGATGTCCCAGTCACTCCCCGCTCGTGATGTCACAGCCACTTAATGCAAGTCTATTGAAGGGGGCATGATGTCCATCATGTCTCCTCCCATAGACCTGCATTGAGGGGGCATGGCCATGATGTCACAAGTGGGGCATGGCCGTGACGTCACGAGCCTCCAGAACTGCACCCAACGCTCTAAACAAAGACTAGTTGCGGGGGTGTTAGAGACAGACTTATTAAAGTGGTGTGTATGAGATTTATTTATTTTTTTCTTCAGAAATGACGCCACCCTCCATAGCTTGTGCCTAGTATCACTAGAGGCTGTGCTACAAAACTAGACAGATCCATGAATGTGAGTGTGACAGCGGGATAACTACTCAACAGAGCATCATCCCTTGTACTTTTAGAGATTGCTATAAGTGTAATTAATTGATGAAGTCAATATGTAGAAATTTTTACATATCTATCTATTCATCCATCCATAGGTATGCAGCCTGTCTGATTGATAAACACTGACATACAGCATGAGCAACTTCTAAAGACTCAATCAGTAGTGTAAAGAAGAAGGATCATGAAATGTCTTGATTTTACAAATACTTATAAACAACCTACGTAAAAGCCTACAGGTTCCACGTGCAGAATAAAGCGCCTTGGGCCGTCAGGGAGACACAAATAAATGTCTTGATTAGCCCGGCCTGACACTTGTATAAACATGTGCAACCGACAGATTCCTGGCCAAACCATTATGTATAGATTTCTGCTAGGAAAGATTAGAGGAAAGGAGAAATAGAACAGAACTCAGAAATCAGGTTATCCAGGCATCATTTGATACTGAAAAGCAACCACTACAGTAAATGAAAGCTTTTTTCTTCCTTTTAGCGCTTCCTGTTTTAAGGTTGGTTTTATTGATTTCCGTATTTTAATGCCACAAGACGTTGCAAGGATCACACTCAATTGTCTTTATTTTTTCCAGCGGTGATTGAGGCTTTAGCCAGCCTCACATAGAAATACTGCAAAGCCAGATCTCCAGTAAACTTCATCTATCTATCTATCTATCTATCTATCTATCTATAGCTTTATTATTAGAGCTGTTTGTTGCTAGGCTATGCTATTGTGGTAGCCCTTGGGGGGTATTGGTAGTGGGGGTATTGTTTCGGTAGATAAGGGGTTAATGTTAACCCTATAGTTCGTGACGCCAGGCTGAGGGCTAGAATGCTGAGGTAATCCTCCGGCCTATCGCCGCCCTTCCCAGAAACGACATGTAATGAAATGACTGAAGGTCCACAATGTACTTGAACTTGGATAACTTTACTTAAGTGCTTGCTGTACATCCAACGTACAATAAAAGTCTCAGGAATACAGTCTTTATATAGCTCAATGACTGACAATTGTTGCGGACCTTGAAGTAAATTAAAGTCTCTGAATTTAGGGTAATTATTGCAGATCCGTCCGGATTTAGGGGATAGATAAGGTCCGGTGATCCTGCAGAGTGCTTAGTGATTGATACACTCACGATCCTAAATATATCAGCCGTTGCCACAAGGCTCAGGCCTAACTCACTGCGATACACAGCTGCGCAGATCCTGCTTGTTTTACAGCCCGGGAACAAGAGCGAAAGAGTGAGATCCTTACTGTTTGGCTGCGCAGGAACAAGAGAGAGAGAACATGGCCACCGCTCCCTTATATGGGCAGGGGGCGGGGTGAATCTGATTGGTCCAAACATCTGTCACTCACTGTTACACAGTGCGATGGGATTAACTACATCACAGGACCTCCAAAGGTCCTAAAGCAGAAATACCATAGAGTTCACTCAACCACGTGACCCGTAGGTCCTGTTATGCTATTAGAAAGGTAATTAACTATTTGTAAGGCATTTATATAACATTTATGTGGTAGCACTTGGGGGTGTATGGTAGTGGTGGTATGGTATAGGTATATGAGGGGTTAATGTTAACCCTAGAGTTTGTGATGCCAGGCTGAGGGCTGGTATGCTGAATCAGTGTTCCAGCCTATCGCCGCCCTTCCCAGTAACGATAGGTGCATAAAATAACTGAAGGTCCACAAGGAGATTGGAACTTGAACTTGAATAACTTTTACTGAAGTGCTTGCAATAACCACGGCACAGTAACAGTCTCATGCAAACAGTCCTTAGGTTGCTTAGTGACTGGCAGTAGTTGTGGACCTTGAGCTAGACATACAGTCTCTGAATTTAGGAAGAGATTTGAAGATCTGTACGGATTTAGGGGAGTTATTAGGTCCAGTGATGCTGCAGAGTGTTTGGGAAGTGATACACTCTATAATTAGATTGTTCAGCCGTTGCCGCAAGGCTCAGGCCTAACTCACTGTGATTACTGCTGTTCAGGTCTTGCTTGCTTGACAGCCCACGAGGTAAGAGAGAGAAACATGGCTGCCGCTCCCTTATATGGGCAGGGGGCGTGGCGAATCTGATTGGTCCGAACATCTGCCATTCACCATTACATGGTGAGATGGGATTGCTTACGTCACAGGGCCTCCAAAGGTCCTTAAGCTAAATACTATAGAGTTCACCTAGTCACATGACCCGCAGGTCCTGCAACGCTAATGGAAACAAGTAATTAACCATTTATTTACACATGTTATTCTATTTACATTAACCTATGCATGAATTAGAGATCTATACACTAGAATAGAGGAGACTAGGGGTGGACTGGCTAACAGGGATCCCTATTTCCTAAGGACTCTGGCTATGGGGACCCATAAATAAATAGGTACCGTATAGAATGCGGTACTGGGACACCACATTTACATGCTTCCTAAGTAGGCCATTGGAGCAATAACTATCTGGATGAGAGGTAACTAGGAGTGAACTAGACAATGGGGACCCCGACGTCCTAGGGACTCTGGCTAAGGGGACCCATAATAAAAGGTACCGTATAGGATACGGTACCGGGACACCACACTATCCATTTAAAAGGAATGTTAAAGGGAACTCCACCATAGACATCTTATCCCCTATGCAAAGGTGGGACCCCACGATCTCAGCTGTGGCACCCCAGACATCCGGTGCATGGAGTGAACTGTGCTCCCTGCTGGATGACTGGGGATGCGGGGCGGAGGCGCGTAATGTCACAGTCCCGCCCCGGTCGTGACGTAATGGCCATGCCCCCTCAATGCAAGTCTATGGGAGAGGGTGTGACGGCTGTCACGCCCCCACCCATAGACTTGCATTGAGGGGGCCTGGCCGTGACGTCATGAGCGGGGCGTGACCTTGACATCATGAGCCTCCGGCACTGCACGCCGAGTGCAGCAGGGAGATCCCGGGGGTCCACAGTGGCGGGACCCCCATAATCAGACATCTTATCCCCTATCCTTTGGATCCTTTTGTTAAAGGGCAGAGTGCCCCTTTAACCTTAGAAAATCTTATTACAGTTTGGAAGGGGTAACTTCCTTTAAAATTCTAATTCCAACAATTTCAATGTCCACATCATCATCACCTTATAGAAGTCCCGCTCTGCGCTCCGGCTGCATGCATTGGCCGCGAGCGCATTGTTCCCCTGTCTCCAGCTGCTGGCGGGGCTGGGTTCCGCATCGCGGGACGTGCCCGCATGCGAATCCCAGCCCGTCACTCACCTCTCTCCCCTGAAGCCTCCGCTGTGTCTCCCTTAGGGCATGTGCGCGCCAGAGCTAAAAAATTTTAAGGGCCAGTACGCCCATAATTATTGTGTACACCTTACACCAGTCTATAAAGTCCATACACATCCCACACTTCCCTGCCGGATCTTCAGTGCCCCTAGCCTGAGATTAAGTGTTCCATACTGCCTATTTGCCTTACCCGTGTATCCAGACCTCCCCACTACGTTATTAGACTTCGCACCTTTGCCGTCTCCCTTGACATTCTGCTACGTTTGACTACGCTACTGCCTTATCC
Organism: Hyla sarda; assembly: GCF_029499605.1. NCBI lineage: Eukaryota > Metazoa > Chordata > Amphibia > Anura > Hylidae > Hyla > Hyla sarda. The sequence continues at coordinate 197,548,526 of NC_079194.1, forward strand.
TTCGTTACCTCGCCTAGCCCAGCTACCTGTGTGGTCGAGCCGTGTCGGGGGTAGCGAACTGGGTGTCGCCTGCCGCAACAAGCCCATCCTGTCTTGCGGCGGGTTCTGGTGAAGACTAGCGGCACCTTAGACTCCGCTCCCTGATATAGTCTGAGTCATCAGCCACACAGGTTAGAGGATCCACATCCGGCTCCGTTACAATAGGCATGTAAGGGAGGTGAATCGACAATTCTCTTTTGCTGGATCTTCTTGTTGCAAGACAGTTGACCATAATAATCGGGAGTGCCACCTTCTTGGATTGTTTGCTGGGATGCAAACCCCCAGAAAGAAAGCAGGTTGGGTAAAAAGCAATAGTATTGGCACATAGACATGTGTGGTGGTGTTGTAGCACCATACCTTCAGGCCTAGAGGAGTGTCCCAGTTGGGTGATAAAAAGGCAGGGCTCCTGGTAGCAAGTGGAGTTTGTGAGGAAACAGGCTTAAAGGGGTACCCTGGCCTCAGACATCTTATCCCCTTATACTTAGGATAGGGGATAAGATGTTTGAGCGTGGGGGTCCTGCCGCTGGGGACCCCCGCGATCCCCCTGCTTCACCCGGCATTCATTTAGAGCGTCGGGTGCAACGCCGGAGGCTTGTGACATCACAGACATGCCCCCTCAATGCAAGTCTATGGGAGTGACATCACGAGCAGGGCATGACCGTGATGTCATGAGCCTCAGCCCTGCATCGCCAGTCATCCGGCATGGAGCGAATTTCACTCCGTGCACCAGATGATTGGGGTGCCACAGCCGAGATTGCGGAGGTCCCAACCGGCGGGACCCTCATGATCAGACATCTTATCCCCTATCTTTTGGATAGGGGATAAGATGTCTAGGGGTGGAGTACCCCTTTTAAGAGGGCAGATGTTGTACTGTTAGTCTGAGTGTGCATGGTCGGCCTATACATTGAAGTGCTTGCTAATTTGCTCCTCTGCAGGTGAAGTAGGAGTGCTAAAGGCTGTTGGCTTGTAATGTCCATTGTAAGCTGAATTGGTTGTGACTGACTGTCTAGTAGGCTCTGGGAAGTTCACTGAGGATGTGGGGAAAAGTTAGGGAGCAAAAGCAGGGAAGTGTCCAAATATGGAAGGCTGTATTTAGGCCAATTACGGGAACTGAGTGGATATCCATAGTCCTGGTGGACTGGTGAACAGCTGCAGTGAGATTTGATTGCCCGGAAAGTTAGATTTGTATGTGTGGCCTAAGTTGCTGATCACAAAGCAACCCCCTGCTGGGACCCTCAGAATATATATGTAACTGGTTTAATTTCCCTGCAGCTCTACCCCAGGGGAAGTAAGGTATTACACTGTTGTCACTAAAGCTTTACAGGAACATGTCAAACATTTTAATCAACCAGCTTCTCAGTGCTGAGATCTCTGCTGATGGCTAGATATAGCTTTGCACTCAATTAGTCTTATTGCAGGAGTCAAGCTCTTGAGACATCAATGGAGCACCGAGCCAGGGAGAGAAGTGCACTGCCACACGCTTCTTCCTGCTATATCTAAAGATTGATGGAGGTATCAGCTCTGAGACCCTGACAGATAAAAACTTTTGACATGTCAAAAATGCTTTTAAATGGGCACTCTCATTAAAACAAATTTTTGCTATTGCACTCCTTATGGTATTTCTAATATACTTTGTTTAAAAAAAATGAAGTTTTCTATGTTTTATTTGTGCTTAAAAAAGCTCAAGAGCACATTTTCCCCCAACTCATACACAGACTTTGGACCAAAGTCCAAACACGAAGTGCCGCCTGGAGTGCTGAGGGTGGGGGTTGTCCAACCTACAGCATGGGCAGTTATGTGTGAAAAGAGCATACAACAAAAAACACAAATAGCCAGCACAACAACATGATATACGAGTGCATGCTGCTGTGGCAAATGCAAAATATACAAACACAAAAATTGCAGCGGCACATTTTATCAAAAATGTTTTTAAATATTTTTTTAAAGGCTCTCAGCGCACTTTTTGATAAAAAAATGTCCCCCATCCGTCACGTGGAGGCGGCCCTTTTCAGATGGTCCCTAACATACATTATGAGTCTAATACTCACAACTCTCACCTCTGCTGTGCATACAGGCTCTTGATTGGGTTACAAGCTAGATCAACCATCAATTTGAACATTTAAATCAACCATTAATTTGAACAAATTGATGGTTGATCTAGCATGTAACCCAGTCAAGAGGCTGTATGCACCGCAGAGGTGAGAGTTGTGAGTATTAGACTCATAATGTATGCTAGGGACCATCCAAAAGTGGCTGCCTCCACGTGGCGGATGGGGGACATTTTTTGATCAAAAAGTGCGCTGAGAGCCTTTTAAAAAATATTTTAAAAAAATTTTGATAAAATGTGCCGCTGCAATTTTTGTGTTTGTATGTGTGAGAGGAGCTATGATTGGATGAGGCTGGACACCCCCCCCCCCCCTCAGCACTCCAGGGGGCACTTGCGGTGTTTGGACTTTGGTCCAAAGTCTGTGTATGAGTTGGGGGAAAATGTGCTCTTGAGCTTTTTTAAGAACAAATAACACATAGAAAACTTCATTTTTTTAAACAAAGTATATTAGAAATATTTTTCATTTACCATAAGGAGTGCAATAGCAAAGATTAGTTTTAATGAGAGTGACCCTTTAAATGAAAGCAATGGTTTACCAGTATAATACATATATATGTATTTTAAACAGGTCCTCCAGAGTGGAGGATGTTCTTTGTAACCACTACTCAAAACCCTCTTAAATAGCTCTGTATTTCCTTGTATAGTGTATATTTTCAAAACTAGACAACCCCTTTATTTATAGGAAATAAATTGGATACAAGTCAGTGTGACTATAAGGGGTAGAAAAGACAGCTGGGTGTATTAGTATATTTGTATTTAGGTTAGTAACTCAGTGACTATAGTACACAGGTCAATAATTCCAAATTGGTTCCCTATGACCATGGTTGCCCCCATGATGCCCACACAGGTTTGAAAACAAATGGTGCATTGATATTGGATGATCACTATATTTTTATTTAAACTTTTGTTTTCTGTGCCTTCTGACATTTATCTCCTCCTATCTGGGATCTATTAATCCTAGATTCTTGGTTTTGTATAATATTTCACAGTCCATATTTCTTCAGTTAGAATATGTTTGCATTTTTGATAGTATTTAAAGGGGTACTCCGGTGCTTACACATCTTATCCCCTATCCAAAGGATAGGGGATAAGATGCCTGATCGCAGGAGTCCTGCAGCTGGGGACGCCCGGGATCATGCACGCGGCACCCCGTTTGTAATCAGTGCCCGGAGCGTGTTCGCTCCGGGTCTGATTATGGGCGACCCCAGGGCCGGCGGTGTGTGACGTCATGCCTCCCGTAGGCTTGCATTGAGGGGTGGAGCGTCACATGGGGGCGGAGGCGTGATGTCACACGCCGCCGGCCCTGCGGTCGACTGTAATCAGACCCGGAGCGAACACGCTCCGGGCACTGATAACAAACAGGGTGCCGCGTGCAAGATCCCGGGGGTCCTCAGCGGCGGTACTCCCGCGATCAGGCATCTTATCCCCTATCCTTTTGAATAGGGGATAAGATGTGTAAGCACCGGAGTACCCCTTTAAGAATAGTCATATTGGCTTTATGCATCCAGTTGAATAAATCAGCACAAGGATGTCATCATTTTAGCAAAGTAAAGAGCAATGTGTGCCGTCCCTTCCAGGGTGGTAATGTCCGGGATTTGTTTATTGATTTTACATAGTACATAGATAATATATGGATGAATTATTGATCACTCAATGATAGAATTTAACCAAAACCGTGCCAGGCGTTCACGATGAAATGGATGGCTTCTACAAAGCGTTTACATATATAATCAATCTACATTAATAGTTATGTAAGTTTGTAAATACACTACTTATTTTGCACTAATCCTGGCACACAGCTTGTGTTATACTCCAGAGCTGCATTCACAATACAGCTTGCAGCTTTTATCAGTTTGTTAGAAGACACACCCAATGAGGTTTAGATGTTCTTCTATAAATCAGTGCTGATGACAGGCATTACGGAGTGTTTCTTTTTCTACTTCAGAAAGTCTCAGAATAAACATCACTGGAACAAACTGTACAGCAGAAGATGCTTTAAGATTTGAAAGCTATTGACACCTTGGCAATTATTATTATTATTTTTTTATTATTGCTAACTTGTTTCCTGAACGCATAATAAAGTAACTTTCCAAATTGTCTTCATTAAAAATTTCCTAACATTTACCTTTTTATCACAGAGAGGTAAGGAAAATCCTTAAGATACAGACATACAATGTAGATTTGGAGGAAACCTACAAGAAAGTTTGCATGGGAGCATTACGTAGGATATGTACAAAGAAAATAGGGCTCACACACCAGACTGTAAAGAGTGTATATAAAAATGCTAATAAACACCTATGGAGAAATATACAGATATGAAGTGTCAGTGAACTCACAATACGGAATGCTGCCACACTATGCCATGTTCTCACCTGAAAGCAATACTTTCAGGAAGAATACCATGTCACAGCAGACTCCCCCTTCCATTCCCCACCATCAGACACTGTACTGTTTAGATGCTCTGCAGAGCCTATCCAGCCATGACTTATTTATGGAGAATTTTCTGGACATACATCTTCCTCACTTTTAAAGCACCCACCTAGTGTTTTTCCTACCCATAATGCTCCAAATGGTAATAATGCCCCCCTTGGTGCCCTACACAGCAAAAGTGAGTAGGTTAAAGTGGGTCGGAGAGGAATAGATAGGCCCCAAGTAATAAGGTAGGTCCTGCTAGTAGAAAGGTATGTCCACCAGTAGGCAGATAGGTCCCCCAGTAGGTAGGCAGTGTCCTCCATTAGGTAAACAGGCCTGTAGTAATGTATATATCGAATGGGTGCACAAGCAAAAAATTCAAACCTAAAGAACAAAAACACTAAATATGAATACATGGTCCTTCTGTGAGAGCTGCATGGTCAGACATGAAATCATTTGGATAATATAACATGCAAAACATGTCCAATACAATTAAAAACACTTTACAAAAAGATGGTAACACTACCAGGTCCTGTCCCTGTATGGGTAAGGACCCCCGACCACTGGACAAATTCCATGTCCTAAATAATGCTTCCCTATGTAATATCAAATTAAGATAACCTGTAATATGTTTTAGGATTACAAACACCCCTATGGGGATTAGGAGCCTGCTAGATGTTGCGTTTCCCTGTAAGAGGCGGCTGGTCATGTCTTAGGTGGGTGCCTACCCTTGCCTCCCCGTTGCCTGGCACTAATGTTCATAACACTGAAAGAAGGGCAGGGGGGGTAGTTAAAATTGGAACTGCTACTTACATTCACCTCTTTACAACCATTGCATGGGTGTCTTTGTTACAGCATCCAGAAATACATGCACACAAATACAACTCTGTAAATGCTACAGAACATAAGGTATCCAACATTCTTAAAGGGACAGTACACAATGTATTTATTTACATACAGTGGAGCAGCAATGATCATTTAGGAACTCAATAACTCTGTTATAAGTGCTAAACTCAGGTCAAATTTCCAAATTGCAAAGTCCATCCTAGTCAAAGAATTGCACTTACTTATCATTAAAGTGCTAAGAATTGGGGAAGAAAGGGAGAAATGTAATCAATAATAATAATAATAATCTAATAATAATCTAACACATCAAGATGAACTTCAGAAAACAAGGTTGGGTGAGAGCATTCATTCTGAAACCCCTAGCTTGAGCACTGTTGTTCTTACTGTATATTAGTGATGAGCGGCAGCGGCATATATCAAACTTGCGATATGTTCACGAAATTTTCATATTTGCTATGTTGTTGTTTTTTTTTATGTGAAAATTCGTAATGAAATGCGCATAGTGCACATGCGCAATTATATTTTTCACCTAAAAGAAGGTAGGAATCAGTGTCCAGTCTGGAAGTGCCGATATTCCCAGTGAAAATTTGCATTTTGAATATTCGCGCTCATCATTAGTGTGTATATACATCATATACCGTATTTTTCGTCCTATAGGACACACCGGCGTATAAGACGCACCCAATTTATAGGTGCAAAATCTGAAAAAATTAAGATTTTGAACCCAATAGTGGTCTTCAACCTGCGGACCTCCAGATGTTGCAAAACTACAACTCACAGCATGCCCGGACAGGCGTTGGCTGTCCGGGCATGCTGGGAGTTGTAGTTTTGCAACATCTGGAGGTCCGCAGACTGAAGACCACTGCATAGGAGGTAAAATTCACGTGTCCCCACCGCTCGTACGTACGCGACGACGTGATGATGAGGAAGGAGAGTGCCGGCCATACAGGGGATCCCTGAACGGAGAAGACACCGAGGAGGCAGGTAAGGTCCCTCTCGGTGTCCTGTAAGCACTAACCCGGCTATTCAGTCGGGCTGTTCGGGACCGCCGCGGTGAAATCGCGGCGGTCCCGAACAGCCCGACTGAACAGCCGGGTTAGTGTCACTTTCCCTTCAGAGGCGGCGGTCAGCTTTGATCGCCGCGTCTGAAGGGTTAATACAGGGCATCACCGCGATCGGTGATGTCCTGTATTAGCCGCGGGTCCCGGCCGTTGATGGCCGCAGGGACCGCCGCAATAGGGGTGTATTTGCTGTATAAGACACACCGACTTTTTCCCCCCCGTTTTGGGGAAGAAAAAGTGCGTCTTATACGGTGAAAAATACGGTATAAATTATTATTATTTTTAATTTTTTTTCTAAATTTTTAAGAATGCAGCTACAGGGAGAAAAATGCCGAAGTAGTGGCTGCACAAGGGGCCCCAAAAACTAGTTTTTCAGTTCCTATTTACCTGACATTATTTTATTGATATTGTAGCGTTGCTATACTGCAAGTGTTTATTATTTTTACACCATGTTGATGGGACGTGTTCATCTTTGGCGCTGAGTGATAGCTTTACACTGCTTTAATCTGCAGAGCTGACAGTTCCCTGCCAAACATGTAACTGTGACACCTAATATTTTTCCAGAATCAGGCATTTCTCATCCCATCAGCTGAATCTCTATTTGTGAGAAGCTCCGAAGCTTCTGACACCGATCCCAAGCTGTACAGCCTCATGCCTAGGTCTCAAACCAAGAAATTTGCACTTGACTCCAGAGTCCTGTTCTGACTCGGCGCAGTGACAGAAAACATAAATTATTTCTTCAGTCGAGCCACTTTTTTCAATGCTGAGCATTGACACGCTGTCAGAAAAATAGCAGGGACTTGTTAGAAGACCACTGAGTTTGGGAGTATATCTATAAATCCAGAATGACAGTTACCTTGAGTAGTGGTTGAAATACAGCAAAGGATCCTGAGGACAAACACTGTGCAATAGAGTCCTCCCTGGAGATTCGCTCTGAGAAGAAGTAAAGACGCCACCGCATTACATTCTTGTATACAAATACAGGAGAAAGAAAAAACTTTTTTTTGTTGAGAAGGTGATTTCAATAAAGATATTTTTAAGTTTAAAAAGTTGCAAAAAGAAATAATAAAACATGCCGTATTTTTCGCCGTATAAGACGCACTTTTTCTTCCCCCAAAACTGGGGGGGGAAAGTTGGTGCGTCTTATACGGCGAATACACACCTATCGCGGCGGTCCCAGCGGCTATCAACGGCCGGGACCCGCGGCTAATACAGGAAATCACCGATCGCAGTGATGCCCTGTATTAATCCTTCAGACGCGGCGATCACAGCTGACTGCCGCATCTGAAGCGAAAGTGACACTAACCCGGTGAAATCGCGGCGTCCCGAACAGCTTTTTTTTAAAGAATTATTGGTGATGATTTTTCTAATTTTCTATCTTACTCTCTAAATTGTAAAATAATCATAAAATCTTACAGTTTTCAATCCAACCACTAAACCTGAAACTTAGTTGAGACTTCCTGATATGAAAAAAGGCTGCTGAAAAGTGATCAGTGCAGCATTACAGTGAAAAGGTGACACCAATATATAATGAAGACAATAGGAGCTCAGCCTCCTCTCCCCTGTAGAATGACCTTCTGTGCAGATCACAGAACATGCTTACAAAGATACCCCATACAAAGAATAGGATCTAGAGATGTTCTTTGTGCCTATGTCCATGGGGCTAATGTCACTAAATGCTGTCACTAAAGAATGTCACTAAATGCTGTTAAAAGTGCTCAAGCAGGATCACAGTCCCCATAACAATGTAAACAAAGAATTTACAATCAGAAAAGTTTTCTAGACAATACATTTCCTATAAGAATGTATGTCAATATATCCTTAAAGTGGATCTCCAGTATTCGGTGCTAACTAAATACTATATTTATATTACTACCCTGCATGGACTATAAAAAATATAGTCGGCACTCACCATGTTCTTCTATCTTCTTACCGTCTCCCGTCCTGTAAATGTAGAAGAAGATAGAAGAACATGGTGAGTGCCGACTATATTTTTTCTACGAACTGAATTCACTACCGTTTGTACTGACAAGTTAGTGCAGGTGTTACTGATAACAGATATCCTTAAAGAATTGTCAAGAAGTGTAAGAAAGGACATTTTGATTCTTAAAGGGGTACTCTGCCCCTAGACATCCTATCCCCTATCCAAATTATAGGGGATAAGATGTCTAATCACAGGGGTCACTCCCTCCCTAATCTCTGTGCAGCACCCGGCATTCGTTTAGAACGCTGGGTGCAGGAGACGGGGTCATGATGTCACAGCCACGCCCCTTATGATGTCACGCCATGCTCCCTCAATGCACGTCTATGGAACTTGCATTGAGGGGGCGTGGTGTGATGTCATGAGGGGCATGTCTATGATGTCTTGACCCCCGCCGCTCGCTCCAAGTGCTCGGACCAAAATGTTTCGAATGCTGGGGCAGCAGAGTACCCCTTTAAGATACTATGAGTTGAAAGTAAAAAAAAAACACCAGGCTTAGGTCAAAGCAACATATCAGTAAACACTAAAGTTTAAGGAACCAAGCCAATAAACACATTGTTCCCAACCATTGATTATTAGTAACTACAAGGCTAGAGCCATAGGCACTATGATAAGAGGTCCTGTATTATGTGACCTTTATACTGGGTTAAATAGCTTCTGCACAACTAAGGGCATACATATTCTACTTGTATATGTCAGCTGTAACTGTAATAATATATTAAACTATATTAAACCATATGTCACACACACACGCACGCACGCACACACACACACACTGACAATGCTATATGTAATTGTTTGCCCATTGTTATTACTATAATTAATTTAGAATGCATTAAACAATAAATTGATGAGGACATGAAAGGTTACAAACCATTTTGTTCAAATACACAGTTGACACGAAGCAACAGGGTATCTGTTTCTTGTCATCTCCATCATACGTCTGCAGGCCAGGAGCCCAATTACAGTGTGATATCTAATCAATACTCACCTTATTCCTAGAGCAGGAAGTAAAGGAGCGGGCCCCTGGGAGACACAGTTCAAATTACTCTGCTGTCAATTCTAGATAGTTGCTAATGATAGAATATAGTCCTGGAAAGAGGAGGCGGGGCTACTCCTTTAAAAGCAAAGGAATCATAGATTTACTTTACTCTTAACCAAAGTAACAAACTAAAAATATAACAGTGACCATGTGTTGTATAAACAACATAGATTAGTGTAGAGCACCCGTATAACAGTAGTATGGAGGTGTAAACGGGACCTTTTCTTATAACTGTACAGTATGGTACATCCCCATGATAAAAAAAAAAAAAAAAAAGTAAGCTCTGTAATTATTTATTTATTTATTTATTTATTGTGTTAATATTTGAGGCAACTATTATAGTTACAATTGGGAGTGATCCAGGCTTGTTTCTAGCCTCACTGGGCCAACATTCACCCAGGACTAGTGTTGCTCACGAATATTCGAAATTCAAATTTTAATTGCGAATATTGCATATTTGCGAATTCGCGAATATAGCACTATATATTCGCAATGACGAATATTCGCTTTTTTTTTTCTTTGTTCACAGTACACATAAGAGTGATGTCTAGTGGTACGCTAGTGGTGGGATGTTGCAAAACTACAACTCCAGCATGCACGGACAGCCAACGGCTGTCCGGGCATGCTGGGAGTTGTAGTTTTGCAACATCTGGAGGTCCGCAGGTTGGAGATCACTGCACTAGCCCATTAGTTCCCTATACCATTAAAAAAGGGAGGACTCAATATTCGCGAATATGCACATATATTTTCGCAATGCGCATATATTTAAAAAAAAAACAAATATAACGAATATGCAAATTTCGCAAATATATGACGAATATTCATCCGTATCTTCGCAAAATATTCGAATATGGCCTATGCCGCTCATCACTACCCAGGACAGAACAGCTAAACTTTGTATGCAGCAAGAGCTTTATGTAAAAAAAAAAAAAAAAAAGGATATTGGGGAAAATTTATTATTCATTTTACCCCAAATTTTTTGCTGTTCTTTGGTGCTTTTCTTTGGCGCAGTGTTTTTGTTTTTTGCAACTATTTAGAAGGTTTTTCTAAAAGAACATACTGGCCCTGATTCACTATTATAAACCCGACATGTTGTGTCGGGTTGTGCGCCAGATTCCGGCACATTGCGCCAGAAATTCGGTCTGAAGAATTGAAGCAACCCGACAAACTTTTTACTCGGAAAACCTGAAAAAGGGGCATGGTCGTTGGGGAAAAGGGGCGTGGCTGCCAAAAAAGGGGCGTGTCCCCAACATTTTCATAAAACCCCCACATATTTACTAAGGTTTCCACAGAAAATGTGGTGGATTTGAGCTGAGGAAAACCAGACAGATCAGAGCATGTGTAAAAAAAGCAAAATGTAGGGGAAGCGCAAAATGTAGGGAAACCTTAGTAAATACTGTGGAATGTTTTTTTTTTTTTTTTTTTTTAGGGAATTAAAACCCACAAAGAAAACTCCACTCCACTCTTAGTAAATCAGGGCCCCTGAGTAGTGATTTCAGTTGATTTCATGCAGGGGGCAGGAATTTACGATGTGCGACTTTTCAGTTTGTTGCATCTTTTGGCACAAACACGTAACTGAGGTGCAAATTTACCCCAGCCCTTACTTGGCTTAGGCTGCTTTCACACTATCAAATTCATCTGTTTTAAAGATCCGTTTGATGTTCCGTTATGAAAGCTCTGAAAATCGGCCATTAAACGCCTGTTAGAAAATCCCATACGTCTGTTAGAAAATCCCATTATAGTCTATGGGATTTTTACAATATCCGTTTTAATCTGTTATAGTCTGTTATTAATAACGAACGTTATTTTGTGATAGGAGAATGAACGGAATAAATAGTGCAGGCACTATTTCTTCCGTTACTATCTTCCGTCACAAAATAACGTTTGTTATTAATAACAGACTATAACGGATTAAAAAAAGGATATTGTAAATATCCCATAGACTATAATGGGATTTTCTAACGGACGATTTTCAGAGTTTTCATAACGGAACATCAAACGGATCTTTAAAACGGAGGAATTTTATAGTGTGAAAGCAGCCTTACAAAACTGACCTTATTTTTAAAAAGTTGCACATTTTGTTGTGCGGGTTCAAAAGTCGAACAAAAAGTCGTAGAGGAGGCAGCTTACAGAGTGGAGTACTGAAGTAAGAAATGTCATCAGCACCAGATTTATCACATGCCCATTTAATGGGGTAAAAAGACGTGCACCTACACCACTCTTGATGAATTTCCCCCATTGAGACGTTCACGTATGACCAGTAGGTTAGAGGGGTACTCTGATGGAAAACTTTTTTTTTTAAATCACCTGGTGCCAGAAAGTTTTACAGATTTATAAATTACTTCTATTTAAAAATCTTAATCCTTCCAGTACTTATCAGTTGTATTACTTTCTGGAATTATTTTCAGGCTGACCACAGTGCTCTCTGCTGACACCTCTGTCCATGTCAGGAACAGTCCAGAGTACAAGAAAATCTCCATAGCAAACCTCTCCTGCTCTGGACAGTTCCTGATATGGACAGAAGTGTCAGCAGAGAGCACTGTGGTCAGACTGAATAGAAATCCAGAAAGAAATACAACTTCCTGTGGAGCATACAGCTGCTGATAAGTACTGGAATGATTTAGAGTTTTAATTACAAGTAATTTACAAATCTGTTTAACTTTCTGGCACCAGTTGATTAAAAAAATAGTTTTCACTGGAGTACCCCTTTAACACCACCCAGCTACGTGACATGTACATCAGGGGCTTCCTCCCCTAATCATTGCCCTAGTGACCACAATAATACATCTACAAGGTGCTTAGAAATGAGAATCCTGGTTTACTCAGCAGACTACTACCCTCATCATTTCTTCAGTGACCACCACAATAATACATCTACAAAGTCCTCAGAAAATAGAATCCTGGTTTACTTAACAGTTTCTATTGTAGCCACTGGCTGAACATCCTAAAACTCCATTGACTTTGCTTTCCATGTACTGCTGTGTTTATGACAGGTATATACCTACTTGACTACCTGGCTTTCTACATAGCTGCATGTCTAACTACATAGCTACCTACCTGGTTACTACCACAGCAACCTATCTACCTGGCTACCTACCTACCTTCTTACTTACATAGCTACCTACCTATGTACCTACATAGCTACCTACTTACCTGCAAACACAAGGAAATCAGCACTCCTATGAAGTAGATGCAGCAGTGCACAATGTATAAATCCAGGTCACGGAACCACCATAAGCAGCAAACTAATAAACAATGGCACTCAAGGGAAAAAGGGATGTGGTCTTTATTCACACAATTTGAGCCATGTAAGGAATATTTGTTAGCATACCTACACAAGAAATGGTAGAACTGAGGATGCACAGTATATATGTATATTTAATATGAAAGTACATTTTTTAATATAATGTATTTAGCACTTTTGTCCTTTATTTTATGATCATTGAGTGGCCTTGCATGGCCATATAAACCCACTCTGTTGTATCATTTTTTGCTTGAAAATAACTCAGTGAGGCAGGCGAAACCTCACTGCACATGTTTGTGTGAATAAAGACCACATGACTTTTTTCACTTTACTAAAGTTGTTCATTCGTTTTCTACCTGCTTACCTGCCAACTTACCTACCAATATAATTACCTACTTGGGAGTATCGATCTACCTACCTAAGGATGTATTTACCATATGGGGGGTACCTATCTAAGGACAGACAAGTCTATGGGGGGCTTCCTAATGAGCTAATAAGGAAACTATTTAACTACTGTGGGACACAGCTACATACAGGGGAACTACCTGCCTACAGTGTAGGATATACCTACTTTATGGGGGACCTACCAACCTACCCACTTTTAATATGTGGGACACCAAGGGTGGGGGGCATTACTACAGTTTGGGGCCTATAGGTTGAGCGATCGTAAAGAGATTTGGAGGGCAAAAACATTGAAAAATGGGGAGTCAGAGGGTGAACTGAACAAGGAATCTCAGGGGGGGGGGTGAACTGTGGCTAAAGAAACTGTAGTAAAACTTCACTTCATTTAACACTTGAAGAAGCATATGCCGGAGAAGTCCCCCCGACTTAACAAAACAGGCACTGGAACATACCAGGATCCAAAGGAAAGGGGATAAATTATAGTAGATTGCGGTGGGTCTGACCGCTGGGACCCCCCGCGATCTCCTGAATGGCGCCCGGGCAGCTGCCGTTCCGACCCCCACAGGAAGCTGCGGCCAACATGCCCCCTTCATGTAACTCTATGGGATACATGGAGGGGGCGTGTCGAGTGCCACTTCTGCCGGGGCCCCATTCAGGAGATGGCAGGGGGTCCCAGCGGTCAGACCCCCGCGATCTATAACTTATCCCCTATCCTTTGGATAGGGGATAAGTTATATTTCACTACACTACTCCCTTAACTCTGCTATACCCTTTGCAACAATGCTGAAGAAAAAGCTCCCTGAGGAAGCTTGTTGCGAAACAACGTTGTAGGGGTGGCGTTCTGTATTAGGGTAAGATGTCCGCTGTATACTCTTGTGATGTGAGATGGGTGATTTATATTTGAGTCATATTTTCCAGGACCTTGGTGATTGCTGAACATTGGTGTATGGTTTAATCCCGGTTCCTGGGACTCTCTACTCTTTCACCCGTTTATCACTCTCATAATTGCATACTTTATTTTGTTCCGTGGTGCGGTCATATTTTTTCTCTCTGGGCATTGTGCAATACGGGATTTACATCTATATAGCTATCCTGAGTGTATATGTTTACATATGTTGGTATTTAATTGCTAGTATATTTCTGTACAGCCTATACCTTTTACATGTATATACACCCGGATGGGGGTCACTTCATTATCTCCCATTTCTTATTGATGTTCTGTAGCCCAGCTTTGTTTCTGTCCCTCATCCAGACGCCTTAGTAGTCTGTCCATTGTCGTTCCTTTTAAATTCTGTTTTTAAAATCAGTCACTATTAATAAAGACTATATATACTTTTTCACTATTTTATGTCTCTGTGTAATTTTCTTGGGTATTAACAATGCTGAAGAGTTGAATAATCCTTGTACTTGCTTGGTAACAGGCTTGATTGCCTGTTGAAGTTGTGGTCTATTTGTTGGAGGTAAAGCCTGACATTAGTCTTACTATTGTCTATATTGTAGTCTCCTCAGGAATGTGATAATAGCTGTAGAGTGCTCTCCGACTAAAGTCAGGACTACACCATCTAACATGCTGTCTGGCCAAAAGCCAGACTCTAACTAACTCTAAAGAGAAAAGATCCACATCTTCCAAGGCTAGGGGGTGCATTTAGGGCAACTCCTGCATTCATTGGCTAGAAGCTTTTCTGTAACTAGATTTTGATTTCTGTTATACTGTTTTGCGATTCAATGTGAACTGGGAACTGGTATTTCCTGTTTGACTTTTCTTTTTTTTTTTTTTTACTACAAATCCCACAATTCCATCTTCCTCCCTCCCACACATCAGCCACCCCACCCATTGAAACATAAATGAGCTGCATCCATCAAAAGACCTGTTGTTTTCAATCAGGGTGCCTACAGCTGTTGCATTCGTTGCAGATTGATCTCTCTACCTATTGAAGCAGACAGGCTCCCTGTCATCAGCTGACTAGTGAGTCAGGTCTCGGCCGCATTGCAAGCTGGGAAAAATCTGAGACAACAATCATTTTTTATGCTGTTAAAAATAAATATTGTAGTGAAAATCACAGAAGAATTGTGAGAAAACCTTCACACACAGGTTCAGACACTACATTATGAACTACACTAACTTTACAGCCCCTGTAGCATAGTCAAATAAAAAAAAAATGGAATACCCCTTTAAGCTTTTCACTTTGTCTTCTGAAGCCCTTAAAGGGGTACTCCGGTGGAAAACTTTTTTTTAAATAAATTGGTGCCAGAAAGTTAAACAGATTTGTAAATAACTTCTATTTAAATCCTTTCAGTACTTGATGCATGAAGATTATTGTGAAAACACAATGGGGGATATTTATCAAAACCTGTCTAGATGAAAAGTTGCTGAGTTGCCCATAGCAACCAATCAGATTGCTTCTTTCATTTTTGAAAAGGTCTCTGAAAAATTAAACAAGCGATCTAGTGGTTGATATGGGCAACTCAGCAACTTTTCCTCTGGACAGGTTTTGATAAATCTCCCCCAAAATGGTTTGGTAATCCACATTGAGATAATAAAAATTGTGATGATCATGTGCACGTATTGTACTTTTCATAGTAGCATTTCATTGCCCTTGTTAAACATTCATAAAGCAAATTCACAGTAATATTCATAAATATGCTTTCTTAAATAAACAGCCCAAATATATAATACCTAACAGCATAAAGCAGGCAGCAATGCAATTCTGTACTGTTTAGAAACAAAAAAGACAAATATCAATAAAAAGGACATACGATCAGAGTTGGACTGACCTGGTAGACGATAAAAGGATCCTACTAAAGGCTTAGGGTCTGACACCATAATGGGCCTCAAAGGTCCAGGAGAGGAAAAACCATATGAAGATGACTTTAGTGCCAATCACTAACCGCTAGGGTCCATTTCATATGGGTCGAGTTACAAATAACCAATTATATCTTATCGATGAAAAGTTTACAATGAAAAAGTGTACAGTGAAAACAGAAAAGATTATAATGTAATAAAAAATGGACATAGCCTGTTCTGAATAGATTGAGGTTGGATCTCAGAATCATTTCTTCACATCCTCACCCAGTTCACCAGTTAGAGATCTACTATTGAATGGCTGATGGGGGTAATGTTGCCTAACAGCTCTTATGGATTGGGTTTAAATTCAGCCATGTGTCCTTTTACAGGTACTTTGACCATTTTTACAGAAAGTCAATAGCCATCAGAATTTTGTTCATACATTCTCCTGAATAGTTGCATGGGTTTCCACTCTCATGCCAAAAAACATGCAGATTCCCAATGAAGTGGTCAAAGTGTTTTTGAGATAAATATATTTTAAAAGATTGTGAGCCCCTGTGGGGAAGGGAATTATGTGAGTGATATATTCTGTACGTAATGCATAAGCACTGCTTACCTGGGGAAGAGATTGCACCAGAATACACTATAGGAAGGAGGCAAGCTGGTGGAGGCATTGTTATACTCTGACAAAACCTTGGGTTCTAGCATTCATGAGCATGCTATACCTCTACCAGGTACTATACCTAAACATTGCTGCCAACCAACAGCAGATCCCTAATGGTAGTTACCTCTTTTGACAGGATAATGTGCACTACCACAAATATTGTTTAGAAATTAGTTCAGGACAAAGTCTCAATCTGACCAAGACTCCATGAGCTGTACTAGAAAAACAAGTCCAATGAATGATGGCCCGACTTTCCAAATTAGAGAACTTAAAGGGGTACTCCACTGGAAAACATTTTTTTTAAATCAACTGATGACAGAAAGTTAACTCCTTAACGACACAGGACATATATTTACATCCTGTGCCGACTCCCGCGATATAATGCGGGGCCATATCGGGTTGGTCCCGCGACCCGCTGCTAATACCGGACATCACCAATCGTGGTGATGCCCGGTATTAATCCTTCAGACGTGACGATCAAAGTTGACCGCCGCATCTGAAGTGAAACCGAAAGCATACTGGCAGCTTAGTCGGGCTGTTCGGGACCCGAACAGCTTGCAGGACACCAGGAGAATCCCCACCTGCCTCTTGTGTGTCCGATCACCGAATGACTGCTCCGTGCCTGAGATCCAGGCAGGAGCAGTCGAGCAACGATAACACTGATCAATGTAATGTTAATGCATGGCAGTGAACAGTGTAAGAGATCAGTGTGTGCAATGTTATAGTCCCCTATGGAGGCTATAACATTGCAAAAAAAAAGAGAAAAATTTGTTAATAAATGTGATTTAACCCCTTCCCTAATAAAAGTTAGAATCACCCACCCTTTTCCCATAAAAACAAAACTATGTAAATAAAAATAAATATAAACATATGTGGTATCGCTGCCTGTGTAAATGTCCAAACTATAAAAATATTTTGTTAATTAAACTTCACGGTCAATGGCGTAAGTAAAAAAATTCCAAAGTCCTAAATAGCGTATTTTTGGTCACTTTTTATACCATTAAAAAATGAATAAAGCGATCAAAAAGTCCAATCAAAACAAAAATGGTACCAATAAAAACTTCAGATCATGTCGCAAAAAATGAGCCCTTTTACATCCCCATATGCAGAAAAATAAAATAGTTATAGGGGTCAGAAAAGGACATTTTTTAAACATATACATTTTCTTGCATGTAGTTATGATTTTTTCCAGAAGTGCGACAAAATCAAACCTATATAAGTAGGGTATCATTTTAATTGTATGGACCTACAGAATAATGATAAGGTGTCATTTTTACTACAAAATATACTGCGTAGAAACGGAAGCCCCCAAAAGTTACAAGATGGCGTTTTTTCTTCTATGTTGTCGCACAATTATTTTTTATTTCCGTTTTGCCGTGGATTCTTGGGTGAAATGACTAATGTCACTGTAAAGTAAAATTGGTGGCGCAAAAAATAAGCCATAATATGGATTTTTAGGTGGAAAATTGAAAGGGTTAAAGGATCTACTGCTAATGTTTTGCTGCCAGATGCCACAGGACAATGTCAGAGGACTTGAGGAGTCCATGCCCAACACATCCTTGTGTTTTTGCTGACATGAGGATGACCTGTACAATGCTATGTTTTAATATTATGGCTCAACAGTTTATATTGTATTATTCTGTATAGCTATAGTGTGGAAAAAAGTCCTATATAGCTCACCATATATAACAGCGGGGAAATGGAAACAAAATTCCCTGAACCTAATGAGTGTCTTTGTTGTTTCAGCAGCCAGTTGTATGAAATTGTATTGATGCTGTTTGCTGAGTCTTTTTCTCCCACAGCAGATGTAATATAATGACTTTTTGTGCTCAGTCTAAGCTTCGCTTGTTCCTACGTTCTTATTTCAATGTCATTCTTCATCATTTTTTTCATGAACCTCACATATGAAATACATTTACATGCAGTAAAGGAGTTTACCAAGTTATGTACAAATAACATTTGAATTTTAAGAGAGAGAAAAATCATATTAGTTTATGTTCTTATGGAATTAAAGAACATTTTCTTCTAAAACAAGAAATAATACTGAAAAGCATACATTTCTAAATTGTTGTCCTTCAATAGGGTCTTTAACCCCTTAAGGGCCAAGACAATTAGGTCTGTACCCCCCTTAAAGACCTAAAGACTTTTATTTTCAAATTAGTGATGTCTGACTTTATCAGAGAATAACTCTGGCAACGTTTTGCCAATCACGATAATTCTGACATTGTTTTTTTGTCACAAGTTGTCCTGTACATAGTAAAAATTAAGCCAATATCATTTGTAGTTTTTTTTTTACAATGCAAAAAATCGTGAAATTTAAAAAAAATTATGATTTTTTGCTATTTTAACACTAATAGGTTGCAGATATTTATACTTACTGACAAAATAGTTTATGAAACGTATACTTTCAGATATCTACTTTATTTTGAAACTTACTTTATTTTTTTAATTAACATTTTAAATGAATCAGAAGCCTAATAATTTTACTTGAAATTTTAAAAAATTTGAAAAGTACATTTTTTTTAATGTGCTATACAAGGTTTGCAGAAATGTGAAGGTGGTAGAACATTTGAACCCCCCCCCCCCCCCCCAAATGACTCCATTTTAAAAACAAAACCCCTAAGGTATTCACTAGGGGGTACAGTGAGTATTTTAACACCATAGTTTTTGGCAGGAATTATTACAAAGTCAGTGTAAAAAATTCGAAATTTGCTTTTTTTTCACAAATGCATCATTTGTGGGACATATTTTTTGTACATCGCTTTTGATATTGAAAGAAATGCACCATATAATTTATTGGGCTATTCAGCCCGTGTTAGGAAATACCCCCGCTTAGGCCATATTTGGCTCCTTTCAAGCAAAACAAATTTTGAGCTTTTTCTTGGCGCTGGTCTAACAAAGTAGGAATTTGGACACAATCAATGTCCAAAAAGGTTTCAATAGCACTAAAAACAATGCGTTTCTGGTCCAAACAGGACCCTTCCTCAGGTAAGGTGCTTAAGCTCGAAATTTTTTTGCTTGAATTGTCTTCCCACCGGACTAGCGAGGCTAATCCTGGATGAGCTAGGGCTGCAGGTTCTTGACCATACTTTGGATGTCTTCTTAGGTGTTGTGCTCTGAGCGCAACCCTACTTGGTAAGTGGTTTTCCTTCTATCGTCCTATTGTTACCTTGCCATACCTCACCAGGGGCGCGTATCGCCTTTTTTTTCTTTCTTTCTTTTTTTTTTTCTTTGTCTCTTCTATATTTGGTTCCTTGACAGCGTGGTAGAACCCAGAAGGAGAGGAGCGCCATTTGGTTTCAGGACATCATTTTTGGCCGAATGGATTATAGCCCGCACTTCATGCCTGAAAAGGGTTTTAGCTGCCAGAACCATACAGAACCCCCACAAAAGAGCCACATGAACAATCCAGTAACCATTCTTGTGGCTATACCTGCCCAATACCAAGCTGTGTAATACAACTGGTACACTCCTTGGTTCACTCCTAGGGAACATCAAGTGGAGGTACTGAAGCCCAACCTGTGGAAACCTAAGACTGTTTAAAAGCTCATCAGAGCTAAGGACTCCCTAAGGCCACTGCAAAGATTTGTCGTGGATGGCCATTAAGAGAGGACTGTCTCTGAGGTCATTCATGCATGTCCATGGCCTGAGCAGAATCAGGTACTACCCCAGGTGCCCCTATGTGGAGGAAACATCTATGCACAAATTTTGGCAGTGGTTCTATTGAACGTCCTGGAACTTGAACTTATAGCCTCAGTACCCAGGAACAACCTATGGTACCATTCAGTGTTTTATGCACTTTTTCCTGGGGTTCACAATGTGAAGGCTATCCAGAAGGCCTGTCGCCTTAGAATCTGTTTTAAGGACACTATATGTCTGGCCAGGAACTGCCTCATCTTCAACAGGGAGGACATGTCTGTCCAGGACTGCTGCAAGCTTATTCAAAGCTTGCTTAGAGACTATTCCATCTTGGACAGTCCAAATGTCCATGAAGAAGAGGACTAATGCCCCTCTAATTCCCCACCTGCTCATGTGTTTGCTGAGTAGTTTGACCCTGTGATTCGCCTCCCTACCTCCATAGATCCCACACCCCTCCCCAATCACAGATTGTAATGTATTGTTTTTCAACTATGTTTCTTTGATAAAAAGTGATGGAGCGGAATGTTAGTGCAGCATGTGGTACAGTGTATAGCTTAGGGAACCTGTGCTTTGTATGATTGTAATTTATTGTATGATTTGTAATGATGATTGAATGATAACCCATGCTCTTTCAATAAACTTTCGCCAATACCAAGCTGTGCAAAAGTCTCAGTTGATAAGCATCAATCTAGGAGATTGGTGCTTGTGTCAGCCAGGGGTCGGGGTGTGTAATACAACCCTTCATTCCAATGCTGTGAAGTCATCAGTCCTAGAAGGGTAGACTAAATATTACCTGGGTCCTCAGGCATTGAAGGTCCCCATATCTACCACCAGTGCCATGACTAGTGATGAGCGGTATGTGCCATATTCAAATTCGCTATATTTCGTGAATATATGGATGAATATTCGTCCTAAATTCGTGAAATTTGCATATTCAATATATTCCCAATTATTTTCACTTTACGTAAATGCTCATGCGCGTATGTGCATATGCGTATGCGGATAACTATCTACCTATCTATCTATATTATCTATCTATATCCTAATATTCTTGGTCTATACAGAAGTGATAATGGGTCTATGACATTTTTCATTTTGAATATTGTCATGTCATATTTGTGAATGTTGTCACTATCTATCTTCCTATATCACTTTAGTAAAGATATTCGGGAATATGAGGATATTCGCGAATATTCCCATGTTCGCATATTCTCATATTCGCGAATATTCAGGCTTATACAGTAAATAGTATAGGAGCCTTCTTTAGACCACAAGCTGGAGGTAGGGAGCGATGAGATGTGTTCTGTGAGAAAAAAAAATTACAAATATTCGTAACTGTGAATATATAGCGCTATATTCGCATATTCAAGAATATGCAATATTCACAATAAATATTCAAATTGCAAATATTCGCGCTCAACACTAGCCATGACACACATGTATTGTGTTAGAAAATTGCATTACATGGATAAATCATTGATGAATAACAGCAACTCTTCCTTTTAACCTTATTGCAGCAGAGTTTCTACAAGCACAAAGGATCATGACGACATCTGGGCCCCCTTTTTTATGTGGGGTCTCGATGTGGGAACCCCACAATCAAATATTTAAGGATATTCCAAAAAAGTCTATTGTTGGCATACTCCTTAATGTTGTGGCAAAATTGACCAAAGAACTGTGAACCCCCACTGGGCCTTATGAACTTACTCTAAGTTACCAAACAAATGTTTATATTGTGTTTCACAGATAAAAAATAACTGATTTATCTTGTTTCTAAAAATGGAAACATATATTCAATGTCGTAATAGCTCTCCATGGCCAGATCCTACCCCGTTTAAAAGGGATGTGTCAACAAAAAGTGAACTATTGTTTAAATCAAGTTTTTATGTTAAATACATTTTTAAGAATTTTGTCACATAGGTCAAGGATATGTGTAGCCCTCAGCTCACCCACAAGGCGTAACCAGGTCCAAAACAAAAGTTGTGCAGAAAGGCTCAACACAAGCAACTCAATCACAGACTGAGAATTTATATCCACCTGAGAAGGGCTTAGATGCTCAGATCAGATGTGATTAGCTCAAGGTACATGCCCCCTGATAGGCCCGGTCACAAGAATGCAGGATGTTTCAGCCAAATATCAGAGAACCCTTCTGCAAGAATCAGGTTATGATAAGGACGATGCTGCTAGAAAGTGATCAGTACAACATTATAGTGAAAGGTAAGAAAGGATCTTCACAAATACTGATGCTCAGAGCTCAACCCTCCCCCCCTGTGGAGTGACCACTTCAAAAGTTCCAGAGTACACCCAGACACTTTTTTCCATTCATTAGAAGGGATACAGCTCCAGTCTATTGTTGCCTATGTCCATAGGACTTACTGTAAAATATATCTCTATATGCTGTTTAAAACAGCTCAGGCAAGATGACATCCCTAATTATACAAAATCAAAATGAAAAAAAAAAAAAAAAAAAAAAAAAGGTTCAGTATCTGGCTTTAATCAGAAATACAAAAAACCTAAGAGATAGATTCCTTATATAGTCCCTTCACAAAAATTAGCACTGAAAGGAAAATCAGCTGCAAACAAGGGGAAAATGAGAGTCTTGTGTTGTTCTCAGCACAATGAAGTTACTCCCATGGTAAATAATGGGATCAGGTCATTTGCAGTTAATAGGTAGGACAGACAATTTAACAGCTCACTTTACAACTGCTGATCATTTATGTAAACTGTAACACAGTTCAGCTCCACATCTCTATCAGGACGTTTGCTTACAGTTGTACATAATTGTTTTTGCTACTCGTGAATACGTGCAGGTGCTGTGGTCAGCTGTAAGAACATGCTTAAACCAACAAGCATGTAGCCCATTTCTTAACAGAGGACCATGTTGAACTGCTAGACTGCAAAATAAAATCTATAGCAGGGCCCCATCTGTTGTATAATTTATAATATTGATTTATTGCTCCTGGGCCCCCTCAGACACAAAGTTCTGGGTTCCACTCTTTCATCAGCACTGTGGTTTCAACTATTAGGGTGCACCAAAACATCAAATGTGTGCATTCTTAAGGATGAATTCACATACACACACACACACACACAGGATCTACTGCGGATTTTAAGTTGTAAAATCCACAATTGCAGACACACAACTGTGGATTTTACAATGCAATTCTTAGGCGCTTTGACTGCTTTGCAAAATATGCAGCTAAGGATCCGGTGTGTATCTATACACACTAGGGGTTAAAAAAAATTAAATTGAAACTTCATATATTTCTGGGTCACATAAAAAAAAAAGAAAAAAAGACAATACTTATCTACCCCCAGTACTCCATAGATCCCGATTGTATCTGAAAGCTCAGAGTGTGACATTCCAGCTCATCCAATCACTGGCTGAGATGGGACACCTTTGCAGCTAGTAATTAAATGAGTAGGAAAGTCTTGTCTCTGCAGCAGAGAACTGGAAGCAGATGAAACGGGAGCTTCAGCTAGAACTACAGGGTACAAGAGTAGGTAAGTATAACTTTGTTTTCTTTCTTCCTGCTGCCCCACCAATATATGTTTTTTTATATAGCACCAGAATACCCATTAAAATAGAAGCTATAATGTTTTGTCCCTTCTCCAAGCTAAATCTATTGTCACAGGGAGCGCTCCGGTCCCGCACCCCGACCATGAGCGCACGCCATCTTCCGCTCATGCTGGGACCGCGATTCGCATTGCGGCACGCGACTGCATGCGAATTGGGTCCCGTTGCTTACCTCCTGCTGCTCTCTGCTTCCTAGGCCTCCTAGGTCACGCGTGGCACCTTCTCTAGATTTAAAGGGCCAGTGCACCACTAATTGGTGTCTGGTCCATTCCATACGCTATTTATACTCCTCCCCCACTTCCCTGATGGATCTTTAGTGCCCCTAGCCTGAGATTAAGCATACCTTTTGCCTGTTTGCCTCTTCCTGTGTATCCAGACCTTCCTGCTACGTTGTTTGACTATGCACCTTTTCCGCCTGCCTTGACCTCCTGCTAAGTTTGATTACGCTTCTGCCTCATCCTCTGGTACCTTGTCTTGCCCAGCTACCTGTGTGGTCAAGCCATTTCGGGGGTAGTGACCTGGGTGTCACCTGCCGCAGCAAGCCCATCC
The DNA here is from genome assembly GCF_029499605.1 of Hyla sarda. NCBI lineage: Eukaryota > Metazoa > Chordata > Amphibia > Anura > Hylidae > Hyla > Hyla sarda. The sequence continues at coordinate 197,572,874 of NC_079194.1, forward strand.
TGCCTTGTGGCGGGCTCTGGTGAAGACTCCGCTCCCCGATATGGTCTGAGTCATCGCCACACAGGTTAGTAGGATCCACATCCAGCATCATAAAATCTATACTATGTACATAAACATCAATCTGTTAATATTAATTTATTAAAGCTTATCAGCCACCTAAACTGACCCCTGTAATAAAGGCCCATAAGAAGATTCTCCTCACTTTGTTATATCTTAACATACATTTATTTTATATTGTGTTGCCCAAAAATAAGGAAGAAAAAAAAAAGTACTCTAACACACTTCTCTCCCAGATGTCACAGGCCTTTGATTGATACATAGGGCTGCTCAGTCTGCAACAGCCCAGTTTGTGCAGTCTGTGTGTGTGCCCATGCTGTTGTTTCAAGCGCACATGCAGATTTCACACACTGAACTTCTGCAGTCAGTGTATCAATCAAAGGCCGGTGATGTCAGGCGTTTTGGATCAATACAGCTACAGACCCTGCCTCCAGGACACCAGTAACAGACTAATAAAAACAAGTGTTTAGAAGCCAAAAAAGATAAACATTTGTTGCATCCTATTAGGAAACACATATTGCTGTTTTATAGTAAGCATTCTCCCCTGAAGGATAAGCAGAATACAGGCTGCTGTGAACAGGGACCATTATTCTGCTAGAAGACTTTCAGGTCAATGGTAGGGACTGTGAGAGCCACTAAGTGACCCGGTAGTTACAAAAAGCTGCAAACATTTACAGAGGGACCCATTCCATGCCATGATATAGAGCAATAGGCCCCTGTAGTCCTTGGCATTGTACTTATACAGCATCAAATTAATCTGTTTGGGTCTGATGGTTCATAAGGTTTCACTCAAGTACACATAGTCAATTTTGGACATTTCTAACCTTTGAGTTGCTACGTGTAATCCCAACAACTAAACCTCTAAAACAAAAAGCATACTTTTTTTTTATAGAAAGAGCACATCTGATGTCTATAGCTCATGTCCTGTATTGCAGCTCAAACGTCTACTGACAATGCACAACACAGCCTATGAAGAATGAGGTTGTTTTTTTTTGTAATAAATAACAGTTTTGTAATCATATATAACCATTTAAAACAACACATACAATTTTAACTAGTGTTCTCCTTTAAGACATTAAACTATCTCTGAATTTGTGAAAGGTAACACATGATATGCTTGAAAAATAAACTTGTCTTCCAATTGAGTTGTATTTCTCAAAGGATTATGAGCAGCTTTACTGGGCAAGTGAGGTGATTCATGATGGTTTCCAAGTTTGAGATAGGAGGTTGAGGTATTTGATGAAGTGCTACATGTCAAAGTAATTTATTGATGCCTGACTTGGCTGCTTAGTCTGACAACTCAGGAATAGATTCCTTTCCTAGAAAAAGATATTGGGAAAGAAAATGCCACAAACTCCTCATTTCAATGGTGCAAGCTGAAAAGAAAAAATCTGTCTACATGATACAACTCGGTAAATATTAAAATGTTGTGTGAGTTTATATATGTATATGGAATTATTAAACAGAAATGCACCCCTTCAAAAATAACTGTAAACACGAGAACCTGAGTTTTTTTCTGGATTTTATTTAGCCATAAATGACTTACTTTAACAGAAACCAATACACTAACCATAAAGGGGGTGAATCGATGGGGACTCGACTCCTGGCACCCTTGCCAATCAGCTGCATAAGGAGCTCATGGTAACATTTAACAAAGTGTTGTGTCCCCTTTATTGTGTACCCAGGCACAAGACCAATGCACATTTGGTTGCATCTGGCACTACAGCTCAACACCACAGGCGTCTTTATACAGCTGATTGGCAGGGTCATCCATATTAAAATCCCAGAAAAACATACCACTCCCCCTTTAACTGCAGACATGGCCGGTATTGGGCTAAGTGATGTGCTGGCAAATTTAAAAGTGAGGCCCATAGGTGGCAAAGTTAAGGGCCTGCTCCTTGAATTCTGCGCCATCTTAGATAATCTATGTAAATAGGGTTGCATTTCAATCTGCAAATGGCTAACATCATGAGATGACAAATTTGATTGATTCATCCTGGATTGGATTTCTGGTCACAATAAAAAGTAAATAATTTACAAATCTGTTTAATCTGTAATTTAAAAATCTGTTTAACTTTCTGGCACCAGTTGATTTGAAATGTTTTCCCCACTGGAGTTCCCCTTTAAAAACATGTGTATAACACTGCCTTAGACCTCTAGGGGAGGGGGGGGGGTAATGATGATGAGGAGGCTGAGGACTGTTTTTTTTCTGTGGGGGGGGGTCTGTGGGGTGGAGGGGGCCAGGAGGAGACCAAGGATGGGGAGCTTGGGATATATGGGGTGATGAGGAGGCCGAGGATGGGAAGCTTGGAGTGTATGGGGTGATGAGGAGACCGAGGATGGGGTGTATGGGGTGATGAGGAGTCTGAGCATGGAGTGTATGGGGTGATGAGGAGAACGAGGATGGAGTGTGTGAGGTGTATGGAATGATAAGAAGACAAGGATGGTGTGCGTGGGGTTTATGGGATGAAGAGGAGACCCAGGATGGTGTGTATGGGTGTAGGGGATGATAAGGAGACCGAGGATGGGGTTTTGGGGAGTCGGGTGGTGGCATTGGGGTGATGAGAAGACCAATGATGGAGTGGGGGATGAGACCGAGGATGGGATGAGGGGTATGCGGTGATGAGGAAACCAAGGAAAAAGGGGGATATGTGTCTATTTATGATAGATGTGTGTGTTTGTGTGTATATATGATAGATGTGTGTATATATGATGTGCGTATATGTTACAGATGTGTGTATGTATGCTAGATGTATGTATGATGGATGTGTGTATGTATGATGGATGGATATATGATAGGTGTGTGTATGTATGATGGATGTATGCATGTATGATAAATCACTACTCTATTATACATACAATCATCATACATACACATATCCATCACATATTTAGAGGGTGCAGTGGTTGGCAGTATTATATTCAGAGGGTACAATGGTTGGCAGTATTATATTCAGGGGGTACAGTGGTTAGCAGTATTATATTCAGGGGGTACAATAATTGGCAGTATTATATTTAGGGGTACAGTGGTTGGCAGTATTATATTCAGGGGGTACAGTATTTGGCAGAAATATAATGCTTATTGTCTTCATAAAGAGGATGAGGATCTGCTGGCAAATTAAGGAACCAATGATGTCCGGGCATCAGACTCTGCAGAGAAGATGTAGCTGGAAGAAATGCTGGTGTCTGGATCAAACGAGGAAGACAACAGAGAAGACATCACTCAGGTCATTGACATCATTGTGTATTCTCCGGACTGTCCCATCAGAGCTGTAGTCACTGATATCATTATGTATTCTGGCTACTGTCCCATCAGAGCTGGAGTCACTTGTAAATTCTGTAGTTATAATGGGAGATGCTGTACCCCTATCTTTTGCTCCCCAGCTGTTGCAAAACTTTATTAATTTATTTATTTATATAGCGCCTACAGATTCCGCAGCGCTTACAGTTATGGGGTACAAACAAAACTGCAACTTCCATAATGTCTGAGGCTCTCCAGACATGATGGTAGTTGCAGCTTTTCAACCTCGGGAGAGCCACTTGAACAAAGCTGATTGGTGGGGGTTCCATCAGTCAGATGTCCACCATAAAAATGGGCTGCTTATTTTAAAATGCTTTGGACCTATTTTTGGTCCCAGTCTGGCCCTGCCTGTAAGTCACTTATATCACTGTGTGTTCCCCTGACTGTGTCCCATCAGTGCTGTAGTCACTGACATCTTTGTGTGGCCGAGGCCAAGTAAGGGGGTCGTCAGGGATTGGGGAAGCAGGTCGTTGGGGGGTAGGGGAGCCCAGGAAATTTTTTTGCATCGGGGCCCTGTGGTTTCTAGCTATGCCCCTGGGCCCACTGCTTTTTCACATACCTCCCAACCATCCCATCTTTCTTCTAAGGATTAAGGGAAACAGGAGCTACCCGGTTAGCCGAAACGGGTGCGCCGAGGGGTGTCGTGCTAAGTCCAGGGGTGCGAGTGTAAGGGGGACTGCTGCCCTCTACCTCCCAGCTAGATGCAGGTCGGGCTGACCCAGGGGGGAGGGGGGAGTACTCACCAGGCCTGGGCCACACACTGAGAGGGACAGGGGCCCCCCTCAGGAGCCTTTCCATCCACCTTTGAGCTGCTGCACCTGGGGCTGTGCCGGACGAGGCAGGTAGCGACGCTACATGTGTGGGGTAAGTGGGGGCACTCCTGTGGGATCTAGGTACATGAGGTGGCACAGTGCTGAGGGTCAGGCTGGTCCTGGGGGGGGGGGGCAGGCACATTCTTTGCACAGGGGCCCTCTGCTGTCTGTGTCCGCCCCTGCATCCAACAATTTATTATTGTTGTTCTTTATCGCTTTTATCATTCATAATGATTATGAAAGGCTTTGCTTCAACCATAACAAATGACCCAGATATCAAGGGAACGATACTTAATGATACACAGCAAAAAATGTGTTCATACACAGACAATGTCCTACTAATAATCATAGGCCCACTAAACTCCCTACCCAAGATACAACTTCTCCTTCAACAATTCAGCATACTATAAGATCAATTTAACCAAATCAAAAATGATTAGTGTACATCTTCCAAAACACTTAAAAAATAACATTACAATATCCTTTCCATACAAGTGAAGGACAAAAGTATAACCTATCTAGGTATAAAACTAACCAGCTCACACAGAAATCTAATGTATTCCAATTTACCAGAATTCATAAAAAAGACACAAAAAGAGCTTAACAACCTGGCTAAAGATTATTGGGGATGGACAGAGAGGATAGTTCTGTTTAAAATGTTTTACTTGCCCAAAATATTGTATGCATTCAGAACTCTCTCTGTAAAACTAGCAATGAAATACATATCTAAACTTCAGAGTATAATGTCTAGGTCTATTAGGGGGAATAAAAGCCCACGCATAGAAGCAGCGATTCTACTAAGATCAACAAACAAGGGAGGATCTGGCTTACAGAATTGAATTTGTATTCAAACAATCTTTATATTGGATCAGAGAGGAAGCAGACAAGCGAGAGCCAAGATAGGCCAAACCAAAGCCAGACATATCTGGAATATCAAGGTGGGAACAAGTCTGGTTATTTATATTCACAAATACCAATCTATAAATAAATAACTGCTACCTGAAACCAAGTATACATTAGACACCTAGTGTCAGGCCTTGATAAATAAGAGTTTACAATAAACAATATACAAAATACCCCTAAAATCCTTAAACTAGTTTATTCCAGCACTAAGGTAAGATGTGTGGGACAGTTATGGTGTGCAATACATCTAAAGTGTTTAAAGGAGACACCATTTTGCCATTCGAACCATTGAAAACTCAATTTGGTCTTCCCAATTCAGAAAACATATACAAAAGCGTCTACAACAACATTCCCACAAAATTTGTCAGATTATACAATATCTTTGTAAAATCCTCTCCTGAGAAGAAAGAACTCAAAGTGTTGTATTCATACTATAATAAAAATATTAATGCCACAAAAAATAAATATATGATTTAATAAAAGGAGGAGTTGGAGAAGCAGAAAGCATTTTCTTATGAAAGAGGAGTGATAAGCTACGCATATCATAGAGAGTAGTTCAACAAAATGCTCTTTATGTGGAATTCTATGCCAGTGTAACTGGCCTCAGTGTACGAAAATTAAGATCCGGACTTCCGGAAAAGGATGCAGCATGTTTGGTTCCCTATTGCATATATTCTGGAAATGACCACAGCTGTGAAAATTCAAGACAGAAATTGCAGATCTAATAAAGTTGTTTCACTCTGCATTTACGAACTTCTATATGGAAAGACTATTGTTGTTAATAGAAATAGATGGATATCCCTCTGACATTAGTGCCCAAATATGTCATATCCTACACACATACCACCTTCTTATTGCCTAAAAATGGTAAGCAGATAGCATTACCGACATAGATGAATCGATCCATATGGTAAAAATAAAGTATCTGTACGAACAAGTCATAAACAGGCAAGAGGGTAAATCACATAAATTTCAAAAGCAGTGGGCAAAATGGAGCGATGTTTTTACTGTGAATAAGATCTAATTTTGTCTCTTGCATCTTCTTTTAAAGCTGATCTCTGATAAGCATATCACATATGTAATTTTACTGACCTCAAATGTGCAAAAAGAGAGGGTGAGAATCCTGATGTCGCCCACAAGTAAGTTTTAATTACATTGCTGCAAATGTGCACTTGATTGGTGGAACAGCCCTGTGACGTCACGTCTACAACTCCGGCCAGCTACGGTGATACAGACTGTCAGTGGAGAATGGCTGGAGATGTGGCATCCTGATCCTGGATCTATGTGATAACAAAGGAAGGGGAGTGAAAGTGTTTATTATTTTTTAGGCAGGCTAGTGACAATAGCACAGTAAATTATTCCATTTGACAACCCCTTTAATGCCTGGACCTGGAGATGGGATAGTGGGTTCCCCTGTAAGAGTATTGTAGAGGGTTCTGAACTGTCAGCCTCTGAAATAGAGGGCTAGGAACTGCTACAATATGGAGTGCACTAGATACAAAGGTTCTAGCCCCTGACTAGGAAAAACATTCAAGAATTGACAATTTTGCAACTTGAAAATCTCATTTTACCACTTGCCCTTTTGAATACACTGCACAGATGTTATACAAGTAATTGGTAGTTCCTACCAACAATTGACATCTATTCCCAGAAGTATATTTACAATGATCCTTTTTCAGGGAATTTCTCTCTTATTTATTATCCAGATCACAGACACAGCCTGTTCTGAGCATCTTTGTATTCAGTATACACCTTCTTTACACTTAAAATATACCTGTCAAATCCCAGAAAAAAAAAAGGAATTAATATGTTACTCAGTACCTAATCCTGACCATGTACATCTAATTTTTATGCCTCTATTACCCATATTTATTATAAAAATACCTCTTTTCATTAGCTCACGGTGTTAGAAATCCTCTATGGGGAAGGGGGCGTGTCCCTCCCTTGTTGTGATGGGAGGTGATTGGTGTGTCTGATGGGAGGTAATTGGTGCATACATAAGCAATAAAGATCGCACTTTTAACATTCTATTTTGGTGTATGGGAAGAATGGGTTTCTTGGACCATCTGATGATGGTCTATAAGTGTTTAAATTGATATATGATTTACCCTCCATACACCTGTCTCTTATTTTTTGTGGGTGATTGGTGTGTCTGCTCATGCAGCCTTGTCCATGAGTCATCTCTTGTCCATGACTCATGGACAAGCCTGACGCTGCTGCCGGACTGGTTAGTGTCCCAATAGGTAGTGGGATTTTCATAAAAAGTTTGTGGATCTGATAGTACTCATTTAATCTTTTGGGGACCCTTGGCTGCTGTTTATCTTCCTTGGCACAATCCAGACCCAAATTTCCAGCCGTCCTTCACATCATTTTTTTTTCTCTTTTTGACTGTTTAGAATCTTCAGGGCAACAAACATCTCTGCTCTGCTTCTCCGGTATGGACAGGCTCAGTTTTCTACTGGTGGACAAAAAAACTTTTCACTTCTGTTAGTGGATACAGCACCATACAACTCTAATGCCACAACGCTACCAACATGGCATCAACAAGGAGCAATTACCATTAAATCCAATAGGAAGGTCTATGCCAAAATGGTTGACAGGCATTGCATTTTTGCCATCATTAAAAAGCAGGGGACCTAGTTATCACCAAACATGTTAATCCACAATCACATGAGCTCAAAATGAGAATAAGACAAAAAAATTATAAAATAAAATAAATATTTGATTCACAATTCACATAACATTGTACAACAATAATTGACGTTAATAAATACTTGGTTTAACAGTTTTAAACTTAGCAGGTGGATCACTAACACTCCCTTATAGATCCAAAATACAAATTCTAGAATGGAAAAATGTAACAGAAGCCACTGAAATGTGTGTGGTGTCTACAAGGTATCACGATTAATCATCCATCCCCATCAAACAGTAAAAACACGCCTCATAGCATAAAATCTAAAATTGCTTCTGAACAGTCTTATCTCACACATAACATAAGAACATTCCTACCAATCACCCATGTAATAAACAGGTCAAAGAACATGTAATCTGTAAATAGGCAAATATACTTTAGGTGAAAACTAAAGCAATTTATACATGATGTAATCCATTAAAGACCAGAGCATGTGTCGTGACCTAGTTAACCATAAACCACAAAATGCATAAGTCATATGCTAAATAAGAGTATAACCAAGAACATTTTACATTAAAGGGGTACTCCCCTGGAAAACTTTTTTTTTTTTTTTTTTTTTTTTAATCAACTGGTGCCAGAAAGTTAAACAGATTTGTAACTCACTTCTATTCAAAAATCATAATCCTTCCAGTACTTATCATCTGGTGTATGCTTCACAGGAAGTTCTTTTCATTTTTAAGTTCTTTTCTCTCTGACCAGAGTGCTTTCTGCTGACTCATCTGTCCATTTTAGGAACTGTCTGGAGCAGGATAGGTTAGCTTATTGGGCAGACTAGATGGGCCAAATGGTTCGTATCTGCCAACACATTCTATGTTTCTATGTGTCATCAGAGAACACTGTGGTCAGACAGAAAGGAAATTCAAAAAGAAAAGAATTTCCTCTGGAATATACAGCAGCTGATAAGTACTGGAAGGGTTACGATTTTTAAATAAAAGTAATTTGCAAATCTGTTTAACTTTCTGGCACCAGTTGATTTAAAAAAATAAAAATGTTTTCCAGTGGAGTACCCCTTTAAGTCGTCAAAGATAGGGAAGCCTTGGCCTATTTTTATAGTTGGAGTCAGATTATGGTTCTCTGTGGTAGCTGTGGTTTATTGGCTGTTGTCATACACTGTCAGGATATGTTGGGAGTAGTAGTTTCACATTTGAAGAGCAACAGGTTGAAAATATGTTACAAACAATTCTGTTGAAGGGGTCCATCTCTAACCAACCCTTGTCTATTATCAGAAATCCCCTCCTGGTTCTGTCTACCATCAGCTCATACAGAGGTTTTTGGGGTTTCATTTAGGTGAACCTGTTTTTCAGGCACCATTTTAAGGTGCCAAAACATAGTAATGTAGTGAGCCTTTTGCTTGGTGCTTCAAAGAATTCATTAGAATTGTGTTGTGAAAATGAAAGATTATATAACGTTACCATAAAACACAATGCTAAGCAAAAATAAAATATTTGTGGCATGAAATTTAAATTAAATTACAATTTTGCTACTTTTTGAGAGGCTTTTTGAATAATTTCATTCACTGAGCAGTAAAACTGACCTTAGTGAATCAGGTTTTTACGATTACAGCAATATCCAATTCATATAGTTTTTTCTATGTTTTACAACTTAAAAAATATGTAAATAAAAATCACCATATTCTCATCCCTTTCACTTTTTTGTTAACAGAGCTAGATGAGGGCTAATTTTTTGGTCATGATCTGCAGTTTTTATTTGTACCACTTTTGTGTATCGAACCTTTGGAACGCTTTTTATTCCACTTTTTCTAGGATTTGATGGGACTGAAAGTTAGCAATTTTAGCATTTCCTTTCTTTTTGCTTACATTGTTGAACATGTGGAATCAGGAATACAATACTTTAATTATATATATTTTTTTGTTAGAAAATAGGAAAAGGGGATTGATTTTTATTACTGGCTATTTTTAAAAATATTTATATAAATATTTTTCAAGACTTTATTTTTTACTCTTTAAAAAATGTCATAGACAATTTTTTTTTCTCTTCCTACGGGACGTTTATAAGCAAAGTTGCAGCTCTTAGTACACTTTTTGATCAAAAACCCCCACCCCCCTTTTTTTCTGGGTGTCTTTTGACATATATAGATCAATGCAATGTATACGCATTTATCTATGAGATTGACACTCTGCTTTTACAAACTGTCTAAGTACACTTTTTTTTTTGAAAGCTGAGGTACGTGCTCTCAAATCACCCAAGTGCAAGTAAAAAGTGCAACTGTCTAAGTACACTGTATCAGTAAAGCAGTCATGGCAAGCCCCAAGGCCTAGCAGAAACCTCAGGCTGCCATGACAACCCTTTGGGAACCCCTTGATTACATTGTCAGGTCAGGTCACTAGACACAAGGGAGGTGGCACATAACTTTTTGAATGCCCCAATTGCTATTGATTGCGCCATTTAAACAGTTCCTGACCCCACTCCATGCTAACCCGAAGCATTAAAAGGATATTATTGGGCTTGTAACATTTACGGTGTGTTCACACATTTCAGTTTTTAAAGGAAATCTGTCATCAGACTTTTCTTTATATGTGTCGACCATTAATTATCTGTTTAAGGCTTTATACTCAAACATTTTAATTAAAGGAAATCTGTCATTAATATTACTTGCACTTACCTGTCATACAGGCTTGTAGTGCGGGTGATACTGAGACGCTTCTCTTCAGATCCTGAAACCACTCCTGGCTTTGTATTCAATAACCACAATTTAAAACTGCACCAGGTGCATCATGGATGTGCAGCCGACAAGTCTGTAGTAACTGCGCGATGCCATCATGTCCATATGGGCTAATATCTCCAGCACCTCAAATGTCAAAAAGGCTCTTTGATGCCCTGATTCTGGTTGGAGGGGAAACCACTCTGGACACCATTCACTGTCTTATCAATACATACAGGCACATGCAGGTCATATACACTACTGAAGCAAATTGCATCTGCCGGTGATTGGTTAATGATTTTGGTTTCTTTTTTTTTATTTTTTATTTCTTCCATGTTTTCCACTGTTTTTCCCGCTTTACATACATATTTACAAACAATTCACAAGACAAAAACAGAAAATAAAACAAGAACAAAATAAAAAAACATTATAAAAACATCACAAAATAAAAACATTATAAAAACACCAGTGATTGAAAAAAAAAAAAAAATGATTTTGGTTTCAATTGATTGTTAATGTGTCAGTGTGTTCTCCTTGAATTACACAATTAATATCTGTAAAGATTTTCAGCTTGAATCAAATATTTGTCAAGTGTTCCCGTAATTATTTTCTATTATTATTTTTTTTTTTTTTTTTTTGCAGGGTGGCACATTGTGCTTTTGGAAGAGGCCTCTACCATTTGCAGAATCTCAGTGGTAGCATGTGGAGTGAAGCCCCAGTGGGGGACATCTTTATGGTTTATCTTACAATGGTCACTGTGGCAGAGGGTTTTTCTACTACCAAATGATCAGCCACACTCCTAAGGCTATTAAAGGGGTACTCCGGCCCTAGACATCTTATCCCCTATCCAAACAATAGGGAATAAGATGTCTTATCGCAGGGGTCCCGCTGCTGGGGACCCACACAAAATCTCCTGCAGCACTCCCTGTGATCAGCCTCAGGGAGCGAAGTTCACTCCATGTCTGATGACTCACTGTACAGGGGCCAGAGTATCGTGACTTCATGGCTCCACCTCCGTCATGGCTCCATGCCCGCCCCCTCAATGCAAGTCTATGGGAGGGGGCTTGGCAACTGCCACGCCCCCTCCCATAGGCTTTCATTTAGGGGGCAGGGCGTGATGTCACAAAGGGGCGAGCCATGATGTCACGATAATCCAGCCCCTGTATCCTGAGTCATTAGATAGAGAAAACTTTGCTCCATGAGGCTGATGACAGGGGATGCTGCAGGAGAGAGCAGGTGAAGTTGAGGATTTGCTCCTACTCTGGACAGTTCCTGACATGGACAGAGGTGTCAGCAGAGAGCATTGTTGTCAGACAGAAAATAACTATACAGCTTCCTCTGGAGCATACAGCAGCTGATAAGTACTGGAAGAGTTAAGATGTTTAAATAGAAGTAATTTACAAATCGGTATAACTTTCTGGCACCAGCTGATTTAAAAAAAAAAAATTTCACTGGAGTACCCCTTTAAGGGGAAAGGAAATATTTGTTATGCCTCTCATAAACATTTCACAAAACAATGCAACATAAATCACTGGAAACATCAACAAATACCTTTCTTTTCTTATTTTGCATTGACTTCTAAGTTTTAATTTTATTTATGAGGTTTTCTATCTAATCATAAAGGTGCTATAAGATTTACCTGTTGGACCAATAAATTTAGTTATCTACAGACTCTTGACAAAACTATCTATAAAAATATACAGCCACAGGATTGTGCACCCACAGCTGTGGAGCCATAGGGCAAAGAAATGATTACTAAGTAAACCAAAAAAATTTGCCGAAGCGCTTAACTTGTCTCTGCTTGTTTTGCCTTTTGCTCTATGGAATGATCAATTTCATACAGGTGTCTCCCTCTCCTAAACCAGGTGAGGATTGATGGGGAGCAGAGCAATGATCCATCATCATGGGCAGGTGGCACAGTATTGGAATTTCACAAAATCTCTTCCCAATCACATCCAGTGCTGGGTGAATGTAACGACCCTATTCGTGATGCCGTGCTGAAAATCAATGTGCAGCATTCAAGGTCAATGTACTGATAGGAAACTCTTTACCGGTTGATGGATAGGTTGCAGCCATTCAGAATAAATGGGAGAAGAAAGTGACAGGAGAGAATCCTAATACACTGTTTTTGCCAATATATTTTTCTTGTTGTTAGAGAAATGCTTTACTGCTAGGAAATACATCAACTTTTTGCCCTTTGTTCTTTATCTTTATTATATACTACAGTTGTTCTGAGGTCACAGTTATAGGTCCCTTTAGCTATCCAGTTTTACATATAGAAAATGGGGTTGTTTAGATTATATGGAGCAAAGATCTTTTGGCGCATCCTCAGTCTTCAGGGACCAGGTGCCGCCACAACTTCTGTATCCTACATAGCAAAGTTGCTGGTCTCTCCATAGCAAAAATCAAGGCTTCCATCATGATGCTGCCTATCCGTTTCCACAACAGGGAGAATGGATGGTTTAACTATTCTGTAAGAAGATATAACAATTTACTTAAAAGGCTTGTCCAATTTAAGTATCCACAGGTATGTGGATGTGAAGGAGGTGGAGTTTCCTACCTAAGAAAACCCATATATGAGCCAAAGGGAAGAGGTGCATGAAAGAGCAATTAACCCTCCTGCAGAACTGGTACAATTATTATATGGTCTAACCTACAAAGTTATGCAAAGTGATGCTCCTTCCATCTGTGAAGGTCCAGAGCAGAAATACCTGCTGATACACTGAACCTAGCTTGGGTGGCTGTAGTTTTATAAGGTTTGTGGGTCTGTCAAAAGACTTTCTCTAAAATGCGGAAGCCTAAATCTCCGTGTTTATCACATTGCAAATGTATTTTTAGTTTTTATGTGTAAAATGTGCATGCAGTGTAAGGGGTTAACTATTCCTATAGGTAAGTTTATTGCACATGTAAGAGCAGTGGTTACTCTGTCACGTTTAACCCCTTACCAGTTAATACTAAGGACTGTCCTACTCCACCTCCTATCACATAATAAGGGACGGATCCAAAAGCTGCTCGTTAGAGTAGTCTGGCTCTGACTAGAGAAGAGTGAGTACATACATCTCTCTTGCCACATGAGAGAGCTGACTTACATCACCAGCACTGTCCTATCCAAGTTTACCTGCCCAGTATATTCCTCTACATAGAAATAGAAAGATCATCCAGCTCTCCACCGCCGCCTCAGTGCACGGACTCGTGCGGACACCACGAAGACGAACAATAGAAAAGTAGAACAATGTCCAGCACAAAGCACGATGCAAGATGGAAATTTATTGTAGATACACACAGCAAACAGCAACACGGATCATAGAGTAAAGTGACGCGTTTCAGCAACCTTGGTCGCCTTAGTATGACTAAGGCGACCAAGGTTGCTGAAACGCGTCACTTTACTCTATGATCCGTGTTGCTGTTTGCTGTGTGTATCTACAATAAATTTCCATCTTGCATCGTGCTTTGTGCTGGACATTGTTCTACATTCCTCTACATAGGTATAAGACAGAGGTACCATTCAAGAGACATATTCTGGGTCTCGTTAGCAACAAAGATTTGGCCTAGTTAATGACAGACAAACATATAAGGATTGCCTTCAGGATATGCTCAAGAAGTCATGTCACAGAATCGCCTATAAAGTAAGTAAGTAGGAATACTTGCACAAATGTATCATGTATTAACCTCCTTGAAGTCCTTAGTTATCTTGCTCAGATTAATTGGACTTAAGTTAGTGCAGCAGTCTAGTAATCATCCGATGTGAAAGTGCAGGAGCAGGTTGGGTTATGCTTGAAAGGATTATATAATGCCCGGGACAGACCTAGTCTAAGAGTTTACAACAAAGGAGACAGCCATACCAAAGTAAAGCAGATCTACAAGTATAAGCACAGTCCAAGTAAATATCTACAAATATATTACAGACATTAAAGGAGAAATGCATACATTTTTTAAGTCGCCCTGTGCCCGGGCTGCAAAAACATAAAAAACAAACTTTAACTCACCTTCCTACGTTCCCCCGTTGCGGAGATATTGGCATCCCATTCCTCCGGTGCAGCTGGCTTCTGGCTTCTTAGGCTCAAAACATCACAGTGCAGACAGCGTATTACCAGCAACACCGATGTACCACCTCAGCCGGTGATAGGCTGAGCGCACTGTCATGTAAGGAGCCAGGGCCCTGCTGCCTGGGCCCTGTTACGCCGAGCGCTCCGGGTCCCCGCTCCTCCCCGGAGCGCTCGCTTCACTCTCCCCGCGGCAGCGCTCCGGTCACGTCCTCTGACCCGGGGCGCTGCGATTCCGCTGCCAGCCGGGATGCGATTCGCGATGCGGGTAGCGCCCGCTCGCGATGCGCACCCCGGCTCCCCTACCTGACTCGCTCTCCCTCGGTCCTGTCCCGGCGCCCGCGGCCCCGCTCCCTAGGGCGCGCGCGCGCCGGGTCTCTGCGATTTAAAGGGCCAGTGCACCAATGATGGTGCCTGGCCCAATCTTCCCAATTTGCTTAATTGGCTCCCACCTGTGCACTTCCCTATATCACCTCACTTCCCCTGCACTCCCTTGCCGGATCTTGATGCACTTGTGCCTAGTGAAAGCGTTCCCTTGTCTGTTCCTAGTCCGTGTTCCTGACCTCCTGCCGTTGCCCCTGACTACGATCCTTGCCGCCTGCCCCCGACCTTCTGCTACGTCCGACCTTGCTTCTGCCTACTCCCTTGTACCGCGCCTATCTTCAGCATCTTCAGCAGCCAGAGAGGTAAGCCGTTGCTAGTGGATACGACCTGGTCACTACCGCCGCAGCAAGACCATCCCGCTTTGCGGCGGGCTCTGGTGAAAACCTGTAGTGGCTTAGAACCGGTCCACTAGCGCGGTCCTCTCCATCCCTCTCTGGCACAGAGGATCCACTACCTGCCAGCCGGCATCGTGACAGGCCCCTTACAAGACAGTGTGCTTAGCCTATCACCTGCCGAGGCGGGCCAACACTGAGGCCGGCAATACGCTGCCTGCACTGTGACATTTTGAGCCTATAACGCCAGAAGCCAGCAGCACCGGAGGAACGGGATACCAATAGCTTCGCAACAGGGGAACATAGAAAGGTGAGTTAAAGTTTGTTTTTTATGTTTTTGCAGCCCAGGCACAGGGGGACTAAAAAAATTAAGACCGCAGTTTTAACTAGTGACAATCTACTACTTGCTCCTACATTAAAAGTGTATTCCAAATAACTGTGCCACATCTCTAATGTAAACCAAAGCATTGCGACTAACCTGCATCAGAAATAAAATACCAAGTTGTTTTCTATTAACCATGGCTTTAGAGGTTTTATTTCCTGGGGCCTTGTGTAAGGATAACAGATTTATTGAACTAGAGGTTAGCAGGAATTTTCATAGTGACACAGGGTTGTATTATCACACCCACGTGATGCTACATCTCTCATTGTACATCTATACTACTGATATGTTGTTTTTTGTTTAGACTCTTTTATTTTAATAATCAGAAAATTAGTATTGGCTTGAGGAGGCTGTACAAGCAATTCTACCTATGCAATGCACAGATGCTTTCAAAAGGCCTCTAAATAACCATTTGGTACCCAGCGATTATATAATTGGAGTGTCGAATGGACCCATGACAGGTACCGAACCTGTCAGTTTACTCTCTCCATGCTTAGCTCCTGAGCCTGCTCTATATTCAATGACAGTAACACAAAAACTCACAAAAATTAGGCTGTGTACAAATCTGAATCGAAGGTTCCATTTGTGGCCTACATTGCAGAATCCATTAAAGCAATTAAACAAAACAATGTGGCAAGCAGTAATTTTTTTTTTATAGTTACTGTCCAATAAAATGATGGACACCCAATGGACCCCACTAAGGTCAATAGGGTCTCTCGGGCTCTGCTGGTGTCCATTATGAAGCATACCATTCAGCTCAATTTTCTGACCCTTAAAGGAGCCCCTGATGCAGATGTGAACCTAGCTTTACCCAAACACCCTCATCTACTTTCACAGGGAAGGTACAAATTAAACTTTACTTTCTTTATCCAGCTACACCTCAAAGGGGACCATGCCATCCACTGCACAGTGCTTTAACACTTTAGGGCCTCAAGCACACTCTTGGCATTATTAAAGATGTAGAGTTTTGTGTAGTTCTGAAAGACAGTATAAGTCATCCCCGGAAACCATCTAGTATCGTGAAGTGACTCTCCACACACTATTTACCCATGACATTGTCCAGGTACATTGATGATTGTGATATTATGCAAATTCTATAAACTAACTGCATGTTGCTGAGGACATTTTGCTGACAAATGCTAAAATAATTATCCTTTTGGGATAGGTTTTTACCTTCTCTTAGAAATTATTCAGTGGCGAAAACTATTTAATGGAATTATACACTCATTTTTGATTTATGAATGGATAGCGAGAATCACCTGCGCCATTACAAAGACAAAATGCCTTTTATATCTTTTTTTGTTGAGAATATTAGTGATGCTCGGCATACTGAAATGAAGCGTCTTGTTTCATGGTGACCAGAAGCTAATTTGCAAGAGAGACAGAGATTCCCTCAGTCCTATCAAGCAGTCATTCATTACTAAAATATGATGTTGAATGTTCTACCGCTGCTGATGAAAACAGGTATTATTATTCAGACCTTAATTACAAATTGGAATATAAATAATTTGCTTAGCGCCAATCTTAAATAACTATAAAATGATTAAAACCGCAATAAGGTAATCATTGAGGAGCACGTCGGACAGGTTGGGAGCTTAGTCATATATCATTGCTGCTCTTTGACATTCAAATGAAGAATATTATTTAAAATATGCAAATAAAATCTATTGTGTGGCACTCACATTTCACCGACAAATGATAATAAATCTATGGTTTCTGAGTGATGCCTGGTTTAAATGGTTATTCTTCACCATAAAAAGCTTATACATTCTACAATAAAAAGGGGCAGCACTTCCTTTAAATATTTCAAGATCTTTGCTTGCAGTTAGTGAATGAGAACCTTCATTGTTTACTTCCAAAGAATAAAGATCTGTCCCAGTCCTGAGATGATCACATGTGCACAGCTCAGTACATTTCTTTGTTTTAATGAGTCATACAGTTGTGCAATCACCATATCATGAAGACAGATGCTTAAAGCGCAACTGTCATGAGGTTTGGGGCATATAATCTAACCACAGTGTGTGTATGGTGTGTAGAATATGTGGCCAGCCTTACTTGTATCATTCCTATTACAGATTTTATTATCCCAAAAAAAGGTTTTTACTTGCAGCCACCGACAGTCAGATAGGCACGGCCTGGGGTTTGCTATGCCCCGTGGCTGCCACACCTATCCCTTGTACACCAGCACTGGGACTGCTGTGTGATTGACATACAGGTCCCAGCACATGCGCCCCTTAGCTTTCTAATGTGAGTGCCATCCGACATTACTTTACAGAGCAAGCAATGACTCTCAATGTCATGTGCCCCGACAATACTAGAGGCAGAGAGTGAGCAAAAGCACCCAGCACGTCTCCCGCACAGAGAGGAAAGAAGAGGAGAAGAACAGGCACTGTTAAATATATACATAATATAGTATACTTTTTAGAATAACAGTGCCCGTTTTCTCCTCTTCTTTCCTCTTTGTGTGGGAGATGCGCTGGGTGCTTCGGCATTCACTAGAGGCAGAGAGCGCTCACTCTCTGCCTTTAGTATTACCTGGGCGCACGGAGGCATCAGACAGAGCGCTCGCTCTGTAAAGTAATGTCTGATGGCACTCACATAAGAAAGCTAAGGGGCGCATGTGCTGGGACCTGTATGTCAATCACACAGCGGTCCGTGTGCTGGTGTACATCGGATAGGTGTGGCGGGCACGGGGCATAGGAAACCCCAGCCACGCCTATGCGACTGTCGATGGCTGCAAGTAAAAATGTTTTTTGGGATGATAAAAGCTGTAATAAGAAGAACAATACAAGTAAGGCTGGATACATATTCTACACATCATACACAGACTGTGGTTAGATTATATGCCCCAACCTCATGACAGTTGCGCTTTAAACCCTGATAATAAAAGCATACTCCGGTGGAAAAAAAAAAATCACATCACCTGTTGTCAGAATGTTAAACAGATTTGTAAAGCACTTCTGTTTAAAAATCTTAATCCTTCCAGTACTCATCAGCTGCTGTATACTACAAAGGAAGTTATATAGTTCTTTCCAGTCTGACCACAGTGCTCTCTGCTGCCACCTCTGTCCATGTCAGAAACTGTCCACAGCAGGAGAGGTTTGCTATGGGTATTTGCTTATACTCTGTGCAGTTCCTGACATGACAGAGGTGTCAGCAGAGAGCACTGTGGTCATCCGGAAAGGACTACACAATTTCCTCTGGAGAATACAGCAGCTAATAAGTACTGGAAGGGTTAAGATTTTTAATCCTTTCTAAAAGCAATAAACAGTTTTCCCTTAGTGGGTACATGTGGTGAGTTGGGGAGGTGCACTATGCTGTGGTGCAAGGTCTGCTGATAACTTGAGGTTCTTCCTGAGGTTTTTCAGTTCCAACTGTACTCCATAGACTTACACATTTGTCAATGAAGGGCCTGAACTTAGTGGTAGTGGAGCAGGTCCTCTGGTTCACACCCCAGCACCGTGGCCGGCTGGTGTAAGTTGGGGCGCCCTAAATAGTGGAGGTGTAGGAACTCCAGATACAGGGAGAAGAGGAAAAGGTGCAACTGGTCTTTACTTGGGATATTTGCATAATCATCCAGTTCAATACAAAACAGTCTTTTACTTACACAGCTGGTGGTTCTGAAAGGGTTGCCTGTGTTTAAGAAGAGGTGCTGCCGTTACAGAGTGTCATTAGTCCCTAAATGCAGTAACATAGTAACATAGTTCATAAGGTTGAAAAAAGACCAGAGTCCATCAAGTTCAACCTATAACCCTAATAAGTCCCTATTGAGTTGAGTTGATCCAGAGGAAGGCAAAAAACCCTCATACTAGAAGTAAAAATTCCTTCCCGATTCCAAATATGGCAGTCAGAATAAATCCCTGGATCAACGTTCTGTCCCTATAAATCTGATATACATAACCAGCAATGTTCTTACTCTCCAAAAATGCATCCAGACCCTTTTTTAACTCTATTACAGAGTTCACCATGACCACCTCCTCCGGGAGAGAATTCCACAGTCTCACTGCTTTTACAGTAAAGAACCCCCGTCTGTGCTGGTGTAGGAACCTTCTTTCCTCTAGAGGTAGAGGATGCCCCCTTGTTATAGATACAGTCCTGGGTATAAATAAATCATGGGAGAGATCTCTGTACTGTCCCTGATATATTTATACATAGTTATTAGGTCTACCCTAAGCCTTCTTTTTTCTGAACTAAATAACCCCAATTCTGATAATCTTTCTGGGTACTGTAGTCCTCCCATTCCCCGTATTACTCTGGTTGCCCGTCTTTGAACCTCTCCAGCTCCCCTATATCTTTCTTGTACACTGGTTCCCAGTACTGTACACAGTATTCTATGTGTGGTCTGACTAGTGATTTGTACTTCGGTAGAATTATTTCCTTGTCGTGGGCATCTATGCCCCTATTAATGCACCCCATGATTTTATTAGCCTTGGCAGCAGCTGCCCGACACTGGTCACTACCAGCCCAAACCTTCTCATTTTATGCACCAACCTTTTATGTGGAACCGTATCAAATGCTTTGGAAAAATCCAGATATACGACATCCAGTGATTGCCCCTGGTCCAGTCTGGAGTTCACCTCCTCATAAAAGCTGATCAGATTAGTTTGACAGGACCGATCCCTCATGAATCCATGCTGATACGGGGTCATACATTTATTTTTATCAAGATATTCCAAAATAGCATCCCTTAGGAAACCCTCAAGCAATTTACATACAACCAAGGTTAAACTAACAGGTCTATAATTCCCAGGGTCACCTTTTGACCCCTTCTTTAATATTGGCACCACATTTGCCATGCGCCAGTCCTGGGGAACAGTCCCTGTCACTATAGAGTCCCTGAATATTAAAAATAGGGGTCTGTCTATTACATTATTTAATTCCTTTAGAACACGGGGGTGAATGCCATCTGGACCTGGTGATTTGTCTATTTTGATTTTTTTGTAGGCGGCACCATACTTCTTCCTGGGTTAGACAGGTGACCTGTACTGGGGAGTTTACCCTATCACACTGTATTTCACCTGGCATTTCATTTTCCTCAGTGAGGACATTTTGAGGACATTATCCCATTTTATATTGTTAAGGGCTTCTCTGAGTTGATCGGACTTTGCCTTCCTAAAGTTCATTGTTTTTGTGGCCCCTCGAGAGATTCCCTTATTGAAGAACAAGTTATAATGTATTATATTATGATCACTATTTCCTAGGTGTCCATCTACTTGCACATTAATTACTCTGTCAGGTGTTGCCGGCTTTTGCATCCCTGAGGTGGTGTGTAAATGTCCCCGGTTGGCTCACAAGGGTTATGACATAAGAAATTTCAAAGAAAAGTCTTCACTTACTTAACATGGTTTTTCAATGCAGATTACAAGCTGCAGCTCGGCAACTACTTGTCCCTAAGCCTGGACCAGAAGCCTACAATCAGGTCACAGGATAATGTTTATGGTGTTCTTCTTTAGCCGACTTACCTTTAAAGTCTGGATAAGCAATGTTGATGTTGATGTCTTTCCCTCGGGTGCTAGACTAGGATTCATGAATTGGTGTGCAAGTTTAAATGGGCACTGTCCGATACAAAAACTTTTTAAATGGTGTACATCTTGGTAAAACATTAAACTTTCTAATATACTTCATTGAAATGATGGCTTATAAAATCATGGTTTTGTCCAAACTGAACACAGGCATGTGCAAAGTTCAGTAACTGAGGATGGGCTAGCAATCCTCTGTGCTCTCTCCTGTCTGATACCACTCCTCTGTGCTCGCTCCTGTCTGATAGCACTCCCCAGTGCTCTCTCCTGTCTGATAGCACTCCTCTGTGCTCTCTCCTGTCTGATAGTACTCCTCTGTGCTCTCTCCTGTCTGATAGGACTCCTCTGTGCTCTCTCCTATCTGATAGGACCCCTCTGTGTGCTCTCCTGTCTCATAGGACCCCTCTGTGCTCTCTCCTGTCTGATAGGACTTCTCTGTGCTCTCTCCTGTCTGATAGTACTCATCCGTGCTCTCTCCTGTCTGATAGTACTCCTCTGTGCTCTCTCCTGTCTGATAATACTCCTCTGTGCTCTCTCCTGTCTGATAGAAATCCTCTGTGCTCTCTCCTGTCTGATAGCACTTTTCTGTGCTCTCTCCTGTCTGATAGTACTCCTCTGTGCTCTCCCCTGTCTGATAGCACTCCTCTGTGCTCTCTCCTGTCTGATAGTACTCCTCTGTGCTCTCTCCTGTCTGATAGTACTCCTCTGTGCGATCTCCTTTCTAATAGCACTCCTCTGTGCTCTCTCGTGTCTGATAGGATACCCCTGTGCTCTCTAATATCTGATAGGACCCCTATGTGCGCTCTCCTGTCTCATAGGACCCCTCTGTGCTCTCTCCTGTCTGATAGGACTTCTCTGTGCTCTCTCCTGTCTGATAGTACTCATCAGTGCTCTCTCCTGTCTGATAGTACTCCTCTGTGCTCTCTCCTGTCTGATAATACTCCTCTGTGCTCTCTCCTGTCTGATAGAAATCCTCTGTGCTCTCTCCTGTCTGATAGCACTTTTCTGTGCTCTCTCCTGTCTGATAGTACTCCTCTGTGCTCTCCCCTGTCTGATAGCACTCCTCTGTGCTCTCTCCTGTCTGATAGTACTCCTCTGTGCTCTCTCCTGTCTGATAGTACTCCTCTGTGCGATCTCCTTTCTAATAGCACTCCTCTGTGCTCTCTCGTGTCTGATAGGATACCCCTGTGCTCTCTAATATCTCATAGGACCCCTATGTGCGCTCTCCAGTCTAATAGGACCCCTCTGTGCTCTCTCCTGTCTGATAGGACTTCTCTGTGCTCCCTCCTATCTGATAGCACTCCTACGTGCTTATTCCTGCCTGATAGTAGTCCTCTGTGCTCTCTTCTGTCTGATAGCACTCCTCTGTGCTCTCTCCTGTCTGATAGTACTCCTCTGTCCTCTCTCCGGTCTGATAGTACTCCTCTGTGCTCTCTCCTATCTGATAGGACCCCTCTGTGTGCTCTCCTGTCTCATAGGACCCCTCTGTGCTCTCTCCTGTCTGATAGGACTTCTCTGTGCTCTCTCCTGTCTGATAGTACTCCTCTGTGCTCTCTCCTGTCTGATAGTACTCCTCTGTGCTCTCTCCTGTCTGATAGTACTCCTCTGTGCTCTCTCCTGTCTGATAGTACAGCTCTGTGCTCTCTCCTGCCTGACAGTACTTCTCTGTGCTCTCTCCTGTCTGATAGGACTACTCTGTGCTCTCTCCTGTCTGATAGTTTTCCTCGGTGCTCTCTCCTATCTGATAGTACTCCACCATGCTTTTTCCTGTCTGATAGTACTCCTTTGTGCTCTCTCCTGTCTAATAGTACTCCTCTGTTCTCTCCCCAGTCTGATAGTACTCCTCTGAGCTTTCTCCTGTCTGATAATTCCCCTCTGTGCTCTCTCCTGACTGATAGTACTCCTCTGTGCTCTCTCCAGTCTGACAGTACTTCTCTGTGCTCTCTCCTGTCTGATAGGACTACTCTGTGCTCTCTCCTGTCTGATAGTTTTCCTCTGTGCTGTTTCCTATCTGATAGTACTCCTCTGTGCTCTCTTCTGTCTGATAGTACTCCTCTGTGCTCTCTCCTGTCTGATAGTACTCCTCTGTGCTTTCTCCTGTCTTATAGTACTCCTCTGTGCTCTCTCCTGTCTGATAGTACTGCTCTGTGCTCTCTCCTGTCTGACAGTACTTCTCTGTGCTCTCTCCTGTCTGATAGGACTACTCTGTGCTCTCTCCTGTCTGATAGTTTTCCTCTGTGCTCTCTCCTATCTGATAGTACTCCTCCATGCTTTTTCCTGTCTGATAGTACTCCTTTGTGCTCTCTCCTGTCTAATAGTACTCCTCTGTTCTCTCCCCAGTCTGATAGTACTCCTCTGAGCTTTCTCCTGTCTGATAATTCCCCTCTGTGCTCTCTCCTGACTGATAGTACTCCTCTGTGCTCTCTCCAGTCTGACAGTACTTCTCTGTGCTCTCTCCTGTCTGATAGGACTACTCTGTGCTCTCTCCTGTCTGATAGTTTTCCTCTGTGCTGTTTCCTATCTGATAGTACTCCTCTGTGCTCTCTCCTGTCGAATAGTACTCCTCTGTGCTCTCTCCTGTCTGATAGTACTCCTCTGTGCTTTCTCCTGTCTGATAGTACTCCTCTGTGCTCTCTCCTGTCTGATAGTACTCCTCTGTGCTCTCTCCTGTCTGATAATACTCCCCCGTGCTTTTTCCTGTCTGATAGTACTCCTTTGTGCTCTCTCCTGTCTAATAGTGCTCCTATGTGCTCTCTCCAGTCTCATAGTACTCCTCTGAGCTCTCTCCTGTCTGATAATACTCCTCTGTGCTCTCTCCTGTCTGATAGTACTCCTCTGTGCTCTCTCCTGTCTGACAGTACTTCTCTGTGCTCTCTCCTGTCTGATATGACTCCTCTGTGCTCTCTCCTGTCTGATAGTATCCCTCTGTGCTGTCTCCTGTCTGATAGCACTCCTCTGTGCTTTCTCCTGTCTGATAATACTCCTCTGTGCTCTCTCCTGTCTGATAGTTCTCCTCTGTGCTCTCCCCTATCTGATAGTACTCCTCTGTGCTCTCTCCTGTCTGATAGTACTCCTCTTTGCTCTCTCCTGTCTGATAGTACTCCTCCGTGCTCTCTCCTTTCTGATAGTTCTCCTCTGTGCTCTCTCCTGTCTGATATCTCTCATCTGTGCTCTCTCCTATTTGATAGTACTCCTCCGTGCTTATTCCTGTCTGATAGTATTCCTCTGTGCTCTATTTTGTCTGATAGCACTACTCCGTGCTTATTCCTATCTGATAGTACTCCTCCGTGCTTATTCCTGTCTGATAGTACTCCTCTGTGCTCTCTCCTGTCTGATAGCACTCCTCTCTTCTCACTCCTGTCTGATAGTACTCCCCTGTGCTCTCTCCTGTTTGATATTACTCATCTGTGCTCTCTCCTGTCTGATAGTACTCCTCTGTGCTCTCTCCTGTCTGATAGTACTCCTCTGTGCTCTCTCCTGTCTGATAGGACTACTCTGTGCTCTCTCCTGTCTGATAGTTTTCCTCTGTGCTGTTTCCTGTCTGATAGTACTCCTCTGTGCTCTCTCCTGTCTGATAGTACTCCTCTGTGCTCTCTCCTGTCTAATATTACTCCTCTGTGCTCTTTTCTGTCTGATAGCACTCCTCTGTGCTCTCTCCTATCTGACAGTACTCGTCCGTGCTTATTCCTGTCTGATAATACTCCTCTGTGCTCTCTCCTGTCTGATAGTTCTCCTCTGTGCTCTCCCCTATCTGATAGTACTCCTCTGTGCTCTCTCCTGTCTGATAGTACTCCTCTGTGCTCTCTCCTGTCTGATAGTACTCCTCCGTGCTCTCTCCTTTCTGATAGTTCTCCTCTGTGCTCTCTCCTGTCTGATATCTCTCATCTGTGCTCTCTCCTATTTGATAGTACTCATCCGTGCTTATTCCTGTCTGATAGTATTCCTCTGTGCTCTATTTTGTCTGATAGCACTCCTCCGTGCTTATTCCTATCTGATAGTACTCCTCCGTGCTTATTCCTGTCTGATAGTACTCCTCTGTGCTCTCTCCTCTCTGATAGTACTCCTCTGTGCTCTCTCCTGTCTGATAGTACTCCTCTGTGCTCTCTCCTGTCTGATAGCACTCCTCTCTTCTCACTCCTGTCTGATAGTACTCCCCTGTGCTCTCTCCTGTTTGATATTACTCATCTGTGCTCTCTCCTGTCTGATAGTACTCCTCTGTGCTCTCTCCTGTCTGATAGTACTCCTCTGTGCTCTCTCCTGTCTGATAGGACTACTCTGTGCTCTCTCCTGTCTGATAGTTTTCCTCTGTGCTGTTTCCTGTCTGATAGTACTCCTCTGTGCTCTCTCCTGTCTGATAGTACTCCTCTGTGCTCTCTCCTGTCTAATATTACTCCTCTGTGCTCTTTCCTGTCTGATAGCACTCCTCTGTGCTCTCTCCTATCTGACAGTACTCCTCCGTGCTTATTCCTGTCTGATAGGACTCCTCTGTGCTCTCTCCTGTCTGATAGTACTCCTCTGTGCTCTCTCCTATCTGACAGTACTCCTCCATGCTTATTCCTGTCTGATAGGACTCCTCTGTGATCTCTCCTGTCTGATAGTAATCCTCTGTGCTCTCTCCTGTCTGGTAGTACTACTCTGTACTCTCTCCTTTCTGATAGTACTCCTCTGAGCTCTCTCCTGTCTGATAGTACTCCTCTGAGCTCTCTCCTGTCTCATAGTACTCCTCTGTGCTCTATCCTGTCTGATAGCACTCCTCTGTGCTCTCTTCTGTCTGATAGTACTCCTCTGTGCTCTCTCCTGTCTGATAGGACACCTCTGTGCTCACTCCTGTTCTATCAGACAGAAGGCTAGCCCACCCTCACTTACTGGACTTTGTCCATTCCTGTGCTTCAGCTTGGATACAGCCATGATTTTATAAGCCATGATTTCTCTAAAACTTAAATAAAAATGTCTTTTAATTTGAAGTATATTAGAAAGGTTAATGTTTTGCCAAGATGTACAACATATAAAAAGTTGTTGAATCTGACAGTGGCCATTCAATTCTATCACAGAAGCACTGGGCCTCAATCAATCCTTTGTTCTTAGCATATAAACATATAATATGCTGAGAGATCAAAATACAAGCCCCAGTTACCATTCTCCCATATACTTTACACACACAGAAGTGGAGATTCTGCTTCCTTGTAGAACACACTCAGGAACAGTAGCAGAATGGAGGACATTGTACAGCAGTAGGTATTGCTGCAGTGCACACAACACTGGCAGAAAAAAAAAAGCTAGATGCTATGTATGTCATGCCTCCGACCCAATCCAGCAGCTACAATAACTCATCCGTCTCTCACCCCTCTCCACAGACTTCTACTGGCAGCATGTATTCTGCTTGTCTGATAATCTGTTTCATCTCTTCAGACAGATTATAGCAATGAATGGAGAGTAAATGTTGAATGCAGGAGGAAGACGGGAAGCAAAGTTTGCCAAAAGGGATGTGCCTATTCAAAGTTCTGGACCATTAGATGATACTCTGTTTCTTGCAGTCTACAGTAAATTTATATACCATAGCATGCCATATTAAAAAATACTATATCTACAGCACAATATCCAAAAAAAAGGTTGCAGCAGCACTCTTGGTCCAAAAATCTGAGGCTCTTAGCGCACTTGTTAATCAAAACATGTCCCCCATCCACCACGCAGGGAGAATACTGCTAAAATAACAGTGTATTTTAATATAAGATGATTTTTGGTCAACTTGCTTCCCTAAACATGTGGGTTAAAAAGCAATAAAAAAACCTGTATGTTCCTCAAATGGAACCCCAGACATCTGGACCCCAGACATCCGGTCCACGAAGCAAACTTTGCTCCATGCTGTATGACTAATGATGTGGGGTGGAGGCTCATGACATCACGGCCATGTCCGCTCTTGACATCACGCCCACGCCCTCTCAATGCAAGCCTATGAGAGGGGGCGTGATGGCCTCTCCCATAGACTTGCATTGAAGGGGCATGGCCATGTTGTCACGAGCCTCCGGTGCTGCACCGACACTCTAAACGAATGTCGGGAGCAGCAGGGAGATTGCGGGGGTCCCACCTCAGACATCTTATCCCCTATCCTTTAGATAGGGGATAAGATGTCTAGGGGCAGAGTACAAATCATTCCACCAAAACAAGTCTGACTGTGTTATCCCCACGATAATCCTATTCCTGGCATTATAGTGTAGGGCAAGCATAGTTAACCTTCGGCACTGCAGATGTTTTGGACTACATCTTTCACGATGTTTTGGCATCATGGGAGATGAAGTTCAAAACATCTGCATTGCTGAAGGTTGCCCATGCCTGGTGCAGGGCATCCCTCCTCCTGCCCACCCACTTCTCCTCAAGAGTTTTTGTAGCAGCAATTAGAGCCCTGAGCATAGTAGGAGGGTCCCCAGCATTAAAGTGGGTCCAAGCATTACCTTATTTAAGATGGAGGTAACAAAAAGAAACAGGGCAGAATGGCCACTTTACATTACAAATGCTCTAACAACAATTCTGGACTTAAGTAACCTTTTTACAAAAAAAAAAATAAAAAAAGTATTTTACGTGACACCAGTAACTTCAGCATATGAATGAGTTAAAGACAGAAATACTGGTGATCCATCTTCTAGAGAAACTGTCTTCCTGCAGGTTTCTTTCAATTATCTTTACATCTGTACATTTCGACATGTATATACATAGCTTGTGAATGTAACTAGAGGTTCTGTCTTGCATAACATAAATTGTATTTTTAGTCTAGAATTTCTTTATATAATTGACGCAGCACAAAAAGAACAAAATACATGCAGAGAGTTTGTGTTTTGGAAAGCGTCAGAGCCAGGTAAAACACAGATGTCATTGCAGTTCACCGCTTCCCTTCCTTCCACTATTGTGGTAATGTATAGACAGACAAGCTCTGTTTTTCTGTCTTGATCTCAGGAAACTCTGTCAGGAACAGTAAACTGCACCTTAGAACAGACCTGTGGAGTTGTAATCCCAAGTTCTAGTTTAGCATGTGTTATGGATAATTCCCAAAGATCATGTTCATGATTAGTGTTGCTCGCGAATATTCGCAATGCAAATTTTATTCGCGAATATCGCATATTCGCGAATTCGCGAATATTCGCGAATATAGCACTATATATTCGTAATTACGAATATTCGTTTTTTTTTTTTTTTTTTTTTTACTTTATATTTTTTTTTCACAGTACACATCACAGTGATCATCCCTTTCTGCTTCCAGCTTGTGTGGTGTAAAGAAGGCTCTAATACTACTGTGTGAGACCGGTGTGTGAATTTTCGCATATACGAAAATTTGCATATGCTAATTTTCGCATATGCGAATTTTCGCTTATGTTAAGTAATGTATATGCTAATTTTCGTATATGTTAATTTTCGCATACGCGAATTATCGCTTATGCGAAGATAAATCGAGAATATTACGAATATGCGAATATTCACGAATATATGATGAATATTCATCTATATATTAGCGAATATTCGCGAATTCGAATATGGCCTATGCCGCTCAACACTATTCATGATGGCATTTTGAATCCTTCTAATGGTCAGTCTAAACTATATCTGATCAATAGAGTGCATGGCAATGGTGGAAGTCACCTGGAGAATAGTCCGGACAGTGAACGAGTAGCAGGATTGAGTAGTAGGTTGCCTAACATAAGATAAATCCAAAACAATCTAAAATGCAAGTGGTAAGCGAACAAAAGCAAAGATAAAATCTGCATACCCCAGCTGGTTGTGTAAACCATACACAACAATGGAATGGCATGTATAGAAAATAATGGTCGTTCTGCAGCTATCCTACTCAGGAGTACAGTGGCAATATCGGAGCAACACACTTCTAGATATTGTAGCAGGATACTCCTGGTGCTGAGCGAACTTCACGAGCCAAATGTTAAAGGGGTACTCCGCCCCTAGACATCTAATCCCCTATCTAAAGGATAAGGGAAAAATTGTCTGATCGCTGCTTGGGACCCCCGCGATCTCAGCTGCGACACCCCAAACATCCAGTGCACAGAGTAAACTTTGCTCCATGCCGGATGGCTGGCGATGCGGGGTGGAGGCATGTAACGTCACAGTCCCACCATGCTCGTGACGTCACGGCCATACCCCCTCAATGCAAGTCTATGGGAGGGGGCATGACAGCCCCTCCCAAAGACTTGCATTGAGGGGGCATGGCCATGACATCAAGATGCTCTAAACGAACGCCAGGTGCAGCAAGGAGATCGCGGGGGTCCCCAGTGGCGGAACTCCCGCAATCAGACATCTTATCCCCTATTCTTTGGATAGGTGAAAGGGGTACTCCGCCCCTAGACATCTAATCCCCTATCTAAAGGATAAGGGAAAAACTGTCTGATCGCTGCTTGGGACCCCCGCGCTCTCAGCTGCGACACCCCCAACATCCAGTGCACAGAGTAAACTTTGCTCCATGCCGGATGGCTGGCGATGCGGGGTGGAGGCATGTAACGTCACAGTCCCACCATGCTCGTGACGTCACGGCCATACCCCCTCAATGCAAGTCTATGGGAGGGGGCATGACAGCCCCTCCCAAAGACTTGCATTGAGGGGGCATGGCCATGACATCACGACGCTCTAATCGAACGCCAGGTGCAGCAAGGAGATCGCTGGGGTCCCCAGTGGCGGAACTCCCGCAATCAGACATCTTATCTCCTATTCTTTGGATAGGAGATAAGATGTCTAGGTGCGGAGTACTCCTTTAACCCCTTAAGTTGGTCCTTAAGTTGGTCCTGCTCTTCTGATATAACGCGGGGTTACACAGTAACCCCGCGTCATATCATGGCGGGCCCGGCGTCATAGTGAAGCCGGGACCCGCCTCTAATAGCGCGCAGCGCCGATCGCGGCGCCGCGTGCTATTAACCCTTTAGCCGCGCGCTCAAAGCTGAGCCGCGCGGCTAAAAGTGAAAGTGAAAGTTCCCGGCTAGCTCAGTCGGGCTGTTCGGGATAGCCGCGGCTAATCGCGGCATCCCGAACAGCTGACAGGACAGCGGGAGGGCCCCTTCCTGCCTCCTCGCTGTCCGATCGCCGAATGACTGCTCAGTGCCTGAGATCCAGGCATGAGCAGTCATCCGGCAGAATCGTTGATCACTGGTTTCTTATGAGAAACCAGTGATCAACATAGAAGATCAGTGTGTGCAGTGTTATAGGTCCCTATGGGACCTATAACACTGCAAAAAAAAAGTGAAAAAAAAAAAAGTGAATAAAGATCATTTAACTCCTCCCCTATTAAAAGTTTGAATCACCCCCCTTTTCCAATAAAAAAAAAACACAGTGTAAATAAAAATAAAAATGAACATATGTGGTATCACCGCGTGCGTAAATGTCCGAATTATAAAAATATATCATTAATTAAACTGCTCGGTCAATGGCGTGCGCGCAAAAAAATTCCAAAGTCCAAAATAGTGCATTTTTGGTCACTTTGAATAAAAAGTGATCAATGAGTCCTATCAATGCAAAAATGGTACCGCTAAAAACTTCAGATCACGGCGCAAAAAACGAGCCCTCATACCGCCCCATACACGGAAAAATAAAAAAGTTATAGGGGTCAGAAGATGACAATTTTAAACATATTAATTTTCCTGCATGTAGTTATGATTTTTTCCAGAAGTCTGACAAAATCAAACCTATATAAGTAGGGTATCATTTTAATCGTATGGACCTACAGAATACATATCAGGTGTCATTTTTACCGAAAAATGTACTACGTAGAAACGGAAGCCCCCAAAAGTTACAAAACAGCGTTTTTTTTTTTCAATTTTGTCGCACAATGATTTTTTTTCCCGCTTCACCATAGATTTTTGGGCAAAATTACTGATGTCATTACAAAGTAGAATTGGTGGCGCAAAAAATAAGCCATCATATGGATTTTTAGGTGTAAATTTGAAAGAGTTATGATTTTTTAAAGGCAAGGAGCAAAAAACGAAAATGCAAAAACGGAAAAACCTCCGGTCCTTAAGGGATTAAGTCAACAAACTTTTAGTAGACCACAATGCAATGTGTTTCCCGACTTGATGGCCGATTCGTCAGGCATACCTGATGAAGCGGCCATTGAGCCAGGAAATTAGTTGCATTGTGGTCTATTAAAAGTTTGTTGGTTTTACATTTGGCTTGTAAAGTGTGTTGCTCCCATATTCCTATTAACATAAGATAAAGACAGTCTCTGTAAATCCTAGCAGCCTAGCTGTCACAAGGACCCACAGAGGCACCAGGCAAAACTAGACAAGCTACTGGTGCAGCCCCAAAAGTAAAGCCTAGGCAGTGTTTGCCACCCAAAGACCCACAGTAGCACAGAAGCAATATTCAGGTGAGAGTTGACAGGCTTCTTGGGCACAACCTGTCTCTTACAGCCCTATGGGCTCCTCAACCTGTATTTGTATTGTACCTCTAAATGTAAGCCATAAATACAAAAAGTTTATGCTACTTTTGTAAACTAAAACGTTAGACCTGAGATACCTCTCTGTCAGAATCTATATAAAGTCAAAAAAATTCTTCATCCTTTCAGCAGGGTGCTTTCCCCTTACAGAAAGATTTTCTCCTGCTCAATAGACTTTAGTGTTCCTTAGATAAAAAATAAAATAAAAAATTGATTTTTTTTCCTAGCAAATATACTGAACACTTACAGTAACTCTATTTTTTAAGTGCTTTACATTTTTTGATGTATTGTTTTTCAGATCTATGGAATAAGAGAATAAGTGTCCTTTTCTGGTACAATAGACCTATGATAAATCCATTCATCATTGCTCTGTATTTCTGTGCTGCGGGACTTCTCAGCAGTAACACCTGATCATTCAGGCATTTTGACACCATCACGACTTGAACCCATTAGTGGTCAATATGAAATAAATTGCTTAACAAGTAAAATGGGAGGTTTCTTCGGATTTGGAGTCACAAATCTCATGTTAATTCTGATTCATAGACTAATTAGATTGCACTTGTTAATGTGAAATGGATAACACCATTGAATAAAGGTTTCACATTCATTAGTTTAATGAGGGAACCTGTGAAGAATTATCTTCTCACTTTGTTGTCCTGTGTCTGCTATGTATTGTAACAGAACATGGATGACGGTTCCCTTTATTCAATGAAAACAAGGGCACTATGCACTTAACATTAATGTCTCAATGTACAAAATTCAGAAGATGGACAATTTGCATTCATTTTCCTACAAGTAATAGATCCATAGTGACTGCAGTCACAGTAAGACCGATGCAATCACTACATTAGGTAGATCATTTAGTAGCCTAATAAAGTTGTCTACTTTACACAATCTGTGCCATAAAAAGGGCTGTGAATTGTATAATGGGGCGGGTCTCTACTTAAACCCTGAAATGTGGATACTAAAGAATAGACTCCCATCTACTAACTTAGAATTCCTGAATAAGGAATATGAAAATGGGTTCTCTTAACTGGACAACCCCATTAAAGGTAGCAGAACTGTCCCTGTCATTTAACAAAACTTTTGAAATGTCAAAGAGTTTTGATCAGTCAGTGTCTTAGTGTTCCGACCCCCATGATCATTAGAATTAGCGGGGACAAGCATGTGGATGTGATCTCTCTATAGTTACACTAGACACTCTCCCCATGCTAAGTTCACACTGGGGAGTCTCCGGCCAGAGATTCCGAGTGCAGCAAGTGACGACTGAATCAGCTAGGACCACTGGTACATTGCCACCCCCATAGATGGCAATGTATTCCAGGCAGATTTTGCCGAACGTATGACCGAGATGATTCTTTTGGCGACCGAATTTCAGCAGCAGAAACTCAGCTGCAGATTTTTCACAATGTGCACTGTGTAGTGGAATCCCATTGACAGCGATGGGATTCTGCTGCATTGAAATTTCCAAGTGTTACAACTGCAAACTTCTAATTATTGGTGGGGGTCTCAGCACTTTTTGTTTCCTTAAGGTTTGACCAGGCCAATAGTAAAATAAACTCTGTGTTTAATTTCACGTTAGAATTTATTTACAATGATAGAAAAAAAAGGGGTAAGTTGTGTTTGTTTTTCATAGTTTTTATGGTTTTCTCTTTTTATTAATATCTTTTATTATTTCCTTTTTGTCCTTTAACAATACGCTGTTGAATATTACTCCCTTGATTACCAGTTTCAGGCCCAATAGGCTCATTATTCAGTCTTGGCTATAACATGTTCATTCAGGAGAGGAACAATCTGAACTTTGGCCATAAATTTATTTTTATGTAAAAATCTTGCAATGTAAATCCTAATATACTACCGCGTAGCTGACTTCATTTTGACAAACAGACATATCTACCGTATCTCCAGCACTTCATATTAGAATCAGAGTAAACATTTTACAATGCACATCATGAAATGTGTCTTCACACAAAGGGGGCAACAGAGGGGCACATAAAAAATGCATTTGGGTGATAGAGTATCCAAAAATATAGACAGGCTTGAGTGGCCAGACAGCAGTGCGTGCCAAGGCAATACCACAGCCAGACGTGAACGTAATATATAACAGAATATAATCTACCCTGATAATTAATGGTTTTCAATAGTAAAATGAGCAATGGTAAATCAGAGAAGAACAGAGAGTGACACGTATTAAACAAGGGGAGAATGGGACGTGAGGGAGATCCAGTTGTAGGTAAAATATTGCAGATGTATTCATGATTGTAAGCTATTGCTGTCATATAAAGAAAGAAGCAATCCATCACATAAATCATGTATCTCACCAAACTGCAGGGCTCAAGTTGGGATGTGACAGCTGCAATTACACGGCTTTTAATCACCTCTTACAGTTTCATGTCGTAATTTTAGTGTAAGCTACCATTTATTTGACCACTAGATGCTAAAAAAAGATGTGGGAAATAAAAAAAATAGATATTACGTGTTAGTCATACTTTTCCATGTAAAATGTAGGTTGCTGGGAAGGGTGATTAAAAACTGGCATCAGAAAGGGATGTAATATAAATGCCCTCTGGCAGCCTAGTCAGGGATAGTCTTCCATGTATGGTAGGAATTCTCTATGTGCCCGCTAGTCATTAAAACAATCAATCAATTGCCCCCAAGGCTACAATCAATCATCATTGGGAATGAAGTCGCTTCCTGTACGGTTTTGCTTCTGTTAGTAACTGATGTCCTAAATCTGATTTGTTTTTGAAGCATAAAATAATGCAAATATTTGCTACATAAAAATGCTAATACTAATACATACTATTTTTGAGGAAAAAAACAACACCCAAAACTGGATCAGAGAGGAGACAAAAGAGGGGACAGTTTTTTGTGGTTTTTTTTCAAGGCCAGAGAAACGCAGAACAAAATTTGTTTGTTTGTAGCCTTAGACAAGTAAAAGTTATAATATTTTTTTTTCATATACATTACTTAACTATTACTTGCAGAACAAAACATAAACATTAATTTAAATTAAAAATAGTAAAATAAATAAATACAAAGGGAAAAGCATTTTTGATTGATTGATAAGGAACTACAGATCACATCAAGCATGGTAGACTGTTTTTAGTCTGCCCCCAGCTCAATGTCCTAAAGTTACCTGTCTCTCAGTAAAGGGCAGCAAAATTAGGCTATTAGCTCAAGCAAAATGATTTGCCACGACCAAGTAAGAACAGAGTCTTCTCCAGAGAGGCTGTCAACTCTCATGTTCTGTGCTACGAGCACTTTACCATAACAACATACAATGCTAGCCCATCAGTTTGCATTTTTTCCCCTTCAGTGACGGTGAAAGAAATGGGGGAAGAGACATCACCTTGAAGGAGATACATCATACAGTTTGTCCTTGATGGTAACATGTCTACAACAGAGAAGGGTTCCAGTAAAGCAATGTTTCTCGTTCATTCATGTCATCAGAGCCATTTGTTTCTTCATTTGGCCGTTCTTCAAGGAATTCATGCAAATAAAAATGTGAAAAGGTGGTGTATTTCATAAGCCGGAGACAATGCAAGGGCGGCCATGTTAGTTGTTATTCAGTCTTCAGTGGGTGAACTAAATCTTGAAAATGAATGCAACTTGTGAACTTCATAAATTTCTAGAGAGCAAGAATTATATATATAAAATGAAAATTCTATACATGTACATGTGGTGAGGGCCGGTGTTATTATCCTAGGGGCAGATGGCATTAACCCCCTGTATTCGTGCCAGGGCTTGGTTTAAACTCTGCACCGCCCGGAGGTATGCCGCTGGATTTTGGGGTAGGCATGGGGCAAATAATGATTTTGATGCAAACAACGACAGGTGTTAAAGTCTCGACAGCTCAGTTAGTTCCAAGAAGGTGACCAGTGACTTCAGAAACTCTAGGGCTCGCTGGGACTTACAGTGGATTTGGACAATTTGCTGCAGGCCCAAGCTGACTGTATACAGAGGGATCTTGACTGACTTGACTAGACTGACTTCACCCCATATTTAGCTTACCAGGTTTTGACGTTCACCTGTGAGGTACTGGACTAGTGAAAGCGTGGCTGCGTGGTAGGCCTTGGGCCTCCTCAGGACACCAGACACTCTCTCAGGACTTGACCTCACTATTCCTCAGCAGCAACTACACAAAAGTCAAGAAAGGCTGAGCTAGCTAATTCCAGGGTTTATATGGGGAGACTCTGGAGGTCACCCTATAAGTCACATGATCACTGGTACCTTTCTTGGTTACAGCACTTAGTAACAGTATTTAAAGGCACATAACAGTATAATGACATTATAATAGACAAACAATGTATAATTAACCATTTGTATGACATACATTAAAGAGGGACTCAGGGGACACCAAAATAGAGTCTGCCTGACAGGACAGCAAGGGGTGCAACTCCTGCACTGGACCACCCCATACATCATTGGAAGAAGAAGAGGAAAAAGTTCTTCAGGAATCTACAGGCCAGAAAACCATTATTAGACCCTTATATAACATATTGGGACACACCACCTCTCACCAGATTTAGTTTCTGCCTACTGTACTTGTAAATATACAAGTCATTTTATCGCATTATCCAATAAAAAAGACAACTGAATTTAAATTTGCTCATGACAGGAGTAAATAAAAAAATAAATCAAAAACATGTACTCACCTGCCGCCACCATTCAGATGGTGCCACTTAGAAATTCCAGTTTTCTGCCCAAAACACAGGGAAATGCCCCCTCAGACAATCACTGGCCATAGCCCTTTACCCAGACATCAGGATCACCCATTTATATATTTCTTTTGTTTGGACAACTTATTACAAAATCAAGGACAGTCAATGTGTTTATGTAAAAATGGGAAAACTATAATGAATGTCTATAGCTTAATATATTGATATAAAATCATTACAATCATGTACTCTGAGCTGTAAAATTATAATTTCAGTGGCAATTACCTTTTCTAATACAAACAGCCTAAAAAAATCCCCTAATTTTACCAGCGATCCAGGATTTTCTGGATATTTGAGAACCTTGCAAGACATTGGCTTAACAGGCATTGTGTATGTTTCTGGACATAGAAGAGGAAGCCTTGAGCAGTGGGATTGGTACTGTCAGCAGACACTTAATGGGGTATTCCAGGAATTGTTTTTATTTGACTATGCTACAGAGGCTGTAAAGTTAGTGTAGTTCATAATATAGTGTCTGTACCTGTGTGTGACAGTTTTGTCACAATTCTTCTGTGATTTTTAACAGCATACAAAATTATTTTTCCCAGGTTGCAATGCGGCCGGGACGTGACCTCACTAGTCAGCTGATGACAGGGAGCCTGTCTGCTTCAATGGGTGGAGGGATCGCTTGGTGGGAGAGAAATCAATTTGCAACTAATGCAAAAGATGTAGGCACCCTGATTGAAAACAACAGGTCTTTTGAATGGACGCAGCTCATTTATGTTACAATGGATGGGGTGGCTGATGTGTGGGAGGGAAGAAAATGGAATGATGGGATTTGAAGTAAAAAAAAAGAAAAGTCAAACAGGAAATACCAGTTCACAAAAAGCTAGCCACGATGTTATGGTAATCTCACAACATAGACATTTAGCCCCAAGAAAAGCATAGATCCTTCCTAAGCATGTCCATTACTGTCTGCCAGGTACGTACTAAAATCAACTTATGGTGGATAACCCCTTTAAGGACATGTTTTTTATTTACCCCTGCCACCATGAACAGTTTTAAACATTAAAATATTTTTTCGGGTAACCCCCTAAGTGATCCTTAAGAGACTATGCAAACAGCAGACCCATGTGAATGAATCCATTCAGGGCTTCAGGGTATCTTTTTAGTTGTGTATTACAAAGGTACTCTGCACCTTATCAAATGGTACCATACTGAGATATTGGCCCAGATTTATCAACTAACTTGAAACTAAAACTGTTTGGTTGTGCCCATACTAACCAATCAAAGCTCAGATTTCATTTTACTAGAGCTCATTAAGAAATAAAAGCTGAGCTGTGATTGGATGATATGGGGAAAACCAGATAGTTCAGGTTTTAAGCAGATTAATAAATCTATGGAAGAATGCATTGTAATCTTTCATGTGTCAGAAGGTGCCATTTTTTTTCTTTGACCCATAGTTGTCTATAGTCATCATATTACATCATAATACTGTATGGGAAAGCACAGATCCATAATATTTCTCTGTGCATGAGCCTTAAGACCTTTGTTGAAATGTTGAGAGGTATGTCTCAATTAAAGGGGTACTCCCATGGAAAACGGGAGTACCCATTTAATGTCACTTATTCCCCTTAGCTATAAAGTTGAATGGGTATCATTCTGTATGCATGATGGTTGGTCTCCTTATATGGATCTAAAAGATCTTCTAAAATAATTTTATATGGTTTTCTTCTCAGCATTGTCTATCTACAAAATAATTAGCAATTCACGGAAATTCTAAATTTGATGGTAAAAACAAGGCTATTTCAGGATACTAGTAAATCTTATATTTCACATTTAATAGACAGTGTATGCTTGGCATAAAAACACAATTTGAGTCAATGGCAATACAAAATATTCTCTTCACTCATCAACCTTCATCAGATACATCTGACACCATGGACATCATAACCGAAAACATATTATATGAGTTCCCTCTATCTAGATCTCTGTTATGTAATTTTCAGAGTAATATTAATATCCTGTTAGTTCATTTCCATGTTAACCCATTACTTCCCAATAAAGTAATCCATCACCAAAGTCGTAAAAATGTCTGGTCCATCTGTAGACACTCATCCTTTCCACAGCAGGTGTTTCCTTACCTGTGACCTCATGGAAAGTCACTTGGTTGGGTTACAAGCTGTTCCCAGAAGAAAGGACATCTCATTTGGCTAGAGTCCATCACCTTCCTCTTCCTTTCTCACCAGAGCTGCCAGTTCATTCTTTTTGAAGAATCAGGCTGATGGTTGTCAGTGGAGCTTTTGGTCCAATGTCTATGTCATGTGCTTGAATTCTCTATATGAAATATAATGGCTAGCTGGCTTCTTCATTGTTTTGCCAGCCCTGTACATCTCTAACAATAGTAAATGTTCATATAATCAATATAAATTAATAATTTTGTGATATTGCTTGTTATTGGTAGGGAACCCATGCTCCATTCTATCTGCATACAAAAAAAAGTATTATTAAAAACCTGTGTGGTTTTGTTACTGTTCCCACTACTGTTATTGAGCTCCTGAGAGTCCTCTCCATGGTGCATAGCCATTATTATTCTCTCCATGTCAGGAGGCAGGACAATAGCTGAGCTGTTTGTGAGTAGCACACACACTTCCTTACTTAGGTATGGTCCAGTCATTGCACAGGACCTACTCCTGTCTGCTATGCTATGCTATAGTGTTGGGGAATGTACACTGGACAGGCTGCCATTGTGTTGGGCTGTTGATTTATACAGTACAGTATTATAATTGGCTCGTAGAGGAGAAAGGGTTACTGGTACAATGGCTTTGCAAAGTGCTATGTGAGCAAAATTAAACAAACAGTAGCAGCACAGCAAGGTAAGGGTTACATTAAGTACTGAGCTGGTGCTGCAGACAAACCTGCAGACTAAAGGGAGGGGAAAGGGGAACATACATGAGGCAGCGGCAGTAGGTTGCAGGAAAGGGGGACACCTACTGGCCATGACTTTAGGGGCATTTTTGGTAAGTAAAGTGATTTAAATAATTGTCAGGAATCACATAGGCTATCAAATGAAGGGAAATTGTTTGAATAAACAGTGACTATTAAAGGAAGTGTCCACATGCAAAATACATGTACACCACAGTACATGTTTCCCTGGCATTTCATTCTTCAAAGTAGTAGCAAGAATGGAAACATTACACATATATTCTTGTATATTTAATTGTCCCAATAAAACTTTTTACCACACAATAAAAGTCTAGAGAAGCAGTACTCAACTGGCGGACCGCGGTCCAGATGTGGACCGTGGCCGCCAGTAATCCGGACCTCCGGCTGGTTCCTTGGAACTCTGGACGGTGGCAGCCGCTGTCCTGGCATTCATATATATATCGGTATCTTTAAAGGGGTACTCCGGTGAAAACCTTTTTTCTTTTAAATCAACTGGTGCCAGAAAGTTAAACAGATTTGCAAATTACTTCTATAAAAAAATCTTAATCCTTCCTGTACTTATTAGCTGCTGAATACTACAGAGGAAATTATTTTCTTTTTGGAATTCTCTCTGATGACATCACGAGCACAGTGCTCTTTGATGACATCATTATAATAATAACTTTATTTATTGTTGTCCTTAGTGGTATTTGAACCCAAGGCCCCAGCAATGGAAGGCAGCAGTGCTAACCACTCTGCCACCATGCTGCCCTTAGCATACATCTGCTATGCACACTTGCTATAATGGACAGAGATGTCAGCAGAGAGCACTGTCCTCGTGATGTCATCAGTGTTCCAAAAAGAAAGGAATTTCCTCTGTAGCAGTCAGTATCTAATAAGTATTGGAAGGATTAAGATTTTTTAATAGCAGTAATTCACAAATATGTTTAACTTTCTGGCACCAGTTGATTTAAAAGAAAAAAGGTTTTCACCGGAGTACCCCTTTAAGACACAATACAAATGAATAGCTGAGCAAAGCTTTTTGGTAAAGCACATCATTCTACTGTTTACCGAAAACGGAATGAGGCCTAAAAAGAAATGAACACAGTATGGATGTCAACAAAGCACTGGAAAGTTCTGAAGTGGCCAGCAATGAGTCCAGATTGAACACCTGTGCAGTTTGCAAAGGAAGAGTGGTCCAACATTCCGGCTGAGAGGTGTAAGAAGCTTATTGGCACAAGCGACTGATTTCAGTTATTTTTTCCAAAGGGCGTGCAACCAAATATTAAGTTAAGGGTGCCAATAATTTTGTCCAGACCATTTTTGGAGTTTGGTGTGACATTATGTCCAATTTGCTTTTTTCCTCCCTTTTTTGGTTTAGTAAAGGGAATAAACATGTATATAGCAAAACATGTGTTACTGCAACCATTTCTGTGAGAAATACTTCATTTTCTAGAAAAATTTAAGGGGTGCCAAGATTTACAGCCATGACTGTATTTAAGCATACCTGTTTCACTTAGTCAGTGGGCTCCCCTAGAGGTGGATAACCATGTTGCCCTATTATCTGAGGTGTTGATGGTCACGGGGGACTATGAGTCCTCTGGGGTCCCCCTTGTCTGCCTCCCTCTGGCTATTTTTCTGCCTTTCTATTGTTATTTTTTCTCTTGCTATTCTGTTTTCCTTATTCTTCATTTTTCTCTTGTTCCCATTCCTTCTGTCTCTCTCTCCTCCCCTTGGTCTCTCCCTAGCTGTTTATCCCCGTATTGTCTCTTCTAGTGCTCTCCTGCATCTGGCCTTCCTTTGTTACTCTCAGCTTCTCTTTTTTTGTCATTATGTGTCGTGTGATGTCTCATAATGTCCGGGGTCTTAGTTCTCCTATTAAGAGCAAAAAAGCTATGATTGACTATCTTAAACATAATGCTGATGTGATCTGTTTACAAGAATCGCACTTCACTACTACATCCTTCCCTAAGTACATTCACTCAAGTTTTTTCTCGGTTTTACATGGCTTCATTTATTACTAAATCCAGGGGTGTGGTTGTTCTTTTGCGTAATTCTTTTCCATTTATTTTGGTCAACCTCCACTCTGATCCAGAAGGTTATTTAATTATTGAGGGTCTATATCAGTGGTCTCGGTTGTGCATCATCAACTCCTATGCATCCAATGAGAATCCACTGGATTTCGTTATATCCATTGCTTCTAAGCTACAGAGTTTCACTTGTGACCACCTTATCTGGTGTGCTGACTTTAACATGGTGGTTAATGCAGTACTTGGTAGGTCTCACACTAGGGCGTTTCGCCGATCGGGTGCACAGCAGAGACTTCTCTTGGACACTTTTGTTACTAATGATCTGGCATATTCCTGGAGGGAACATAATCTTGCTCAGAGGGGGTATACGTATTTTTCTCCTGTGCATGCTCTGTATACGAGGATCAATTGGATCCTTATGTCTACCCCCTCTCTCCTACATTTGCTGTATGCTAGACACATTCCATGTGCGTGGTCTGACCACAACATTGCCTTTGTTCATTTTGACTTTGGTGTTAAATGTTGTACCCCATATTCTTGGAGGCTCAACGAGTTTCTTTTCTGCCGCACCCATATTCGCACTGCAATTGAGGGAGCCCTTTCTTCCAATTTTTCTACAAACTCTGTCTCCTCTGCTGATGTTGGCTGGGCTTGGATGGCCCATAAGGCATTTATATGAGGCAGGTTCATTGCCCTAGCTTCAGGGTTGAAAAAAGAAATTACTAGAACCCAATCTACTCTAGAAAATATGCTGACTAGGTTGATCACAGCCCATCAACAGAACCCTCAGCCTTATTTGTATCAAGCCATAAGGAACACTAGACTTCAATTAGATGCTTTTCTGACGGACCGTACTGAAAAAGCATTACGATGGACACAGGCCACGTATTATAAATGTTCCAATAAGCCTGATCGGTTGCTGGCCTCTATGCTGCACCAGAGGCAGAGGCTCAACAGAGTTCATACTATTCAGGTCAAGCCTGGAGTGCCCACCTCCAACCCGACTCGCATTTATGAGGTCTTCCATTCTTTCTACTCTTCGCTCTACAAGGAACGCTCTTCTCCTCCCTCTTCTGCTACTATTGATGCTTTTCTCTCTCATATTTTGCTAGGGATTTTCTAAATCTTTCAATGTCGGCTGAAGAGGTTGACCAAGATATCTCTGATTTGAAGCTTGTTAAGGCGCCGGGCCCGGATGGCCTTTCTGCTCTATATTACCATAAATGTAGTTCTATTCTTCTCCCCAATATCACTTCTTTTTGTAATAAGTTCATGTCTGGCTCTTCTATGCCCCCTGAGTTTCTCACTGCCTCTATTGTAGGCATCGCCAAGCCTAATAAAGAACTTCTCCTTCCATCCAATTATCGCCCTGTCTCCCTTATTAATCTATATATGAACATTTTTACATCCATCCTCACCAGTAGATTGAATCAGCTTCTCCCAGATTTGATCCACAATGATCAAGTGAACCCCACTTGATCATTGTGGATCAAATCTGGGAGAAGCTGATTCAATCTACTGGTGAGGATGGATGTAAAAATTTTCATATATAGATTAATAAGGGAGACAGGGCGATAATATTGGGTCAACAGGCCCCTCACAATATACGTAAGATGTTGAATGTGGTCCACTGGGATTCTGCTACTTCCACTCCCTTAAACTTATTGGGTCTCAATATTGAAAAAGCTTTTGAAACAATCTCCTGGACCTATCTCTTTGGGGTCCTGCAGGCCATGGGCTTCTCATGACCATTTGTATGCTCTCCATACTCTTTATTCTAACCCTCAGGCCTATTTTAAGTTCCCTTCTCCCTTCCCTGTTCCTATTGTTATTGAACATGGTACTCAACAGGGGTGTCCTCTTTCTCCAGCTCTTTTTTCTTTCTTTTATTGATCCTTTCAAATCTTCAATTTTCAATAAACATAGACCAATAATTAATTGGTTTGATAATCCTTCAAACTTAAATATTATTATTATATTATTATGGGCTTTCAACACAGCTATCTACATGGCACTAAAAATTTTCCAGAGACAAAAAAACAAAACAAAAGAAAACGAAAACGGAAATAAAGGAAAGAGCTCTATTTGCTTTGGCTATGGTGCCCCTGGCGAATATCCTTCATGGCAATGCAAATATATCAGGGATTTCTATAGCCGATTCGGTCTATAAAGTAAATTTGTTTGCGGATGATCTTCTGCTTACCCTCACTAAACCCTTATTTCCTTGCCTAATCTATTCTTTGTCTTGGATGTTTTTTGGGCTGTCTCAGGCCTGGTGGTTAACAGGAACAAATCGGAGATACTATTTTGC
Source organism: Hyla sarda (assembly GCF_029499605.1). NCBI lineage: Eukaryota > Metazoa > Chordata > Amphibia > Anura > Hylidae > Hyla > Hyla sarda. The sequence continues at coordinate 197,616,305 of NC_079194.1, forward strand.
AATACCTCTTCTGTACAGAATCTCATCCATCTTAATTTTGTTCTCCGTCCTTCAACCTCCTATCTTCCTCATTTAGGTGTCTCTCTCTCCCTACGCAACTCTCTTCTCTCTATAAACTGAACTATCTCCCTCTTTTTAAATCTATTCGAGAAGATCTCTCTAGGTGGAATTTTCTCCACATCTCTTGGCTGGGCAGTCTTCATTCAGTCAAGATGGTGATTCTGCCCCATTTACTTGACTTTTTTTTAGAACACTCCCTATCCCAGTCCATCTGGAGGAAATTAAAGGGGTTGTGCGCTGCCCTAATTATCGGAGCTCCGCTCACAGCGTCCGGAAGTTCACTACTCCGAATGCTGTGTGCGGGCTTCCTATAGACTTTCGTTGAGGGGGCAGGCGAGATGTCACGAGGGGGCGGGCGAGACATTGCGAGGGGGCGGGTGAGACGTCGCGAGGGGGCGGGCGAGACGTTGCGAGGGGCCAGGCGTGACGTTACGCCCGGCAGCCGCGAACACAGAAGCCCGCACACAGCGTTCGGAGCAATGAACTTCCGGACGTTGTGAGCAGAGCTCCGAAAATTAGGGCAGCGCACAACCCCTTTAAGGCATGCCAGGCTGACCTCTTTAGATTTACAGTATATGGCGAGGCCTCCATCCCAGAATTCTACGGGCTATTATGTATTAACTTAAAAGTGTTGGGGGCCTCTCTGTGCCCAATATTCTGAAGTTTTATAGGGCAGCACGTCTAGCTCAGCTCTTGGCCTGTAATGTAGGTTCCTCTGGTCCTAGATGGCTCACTCTGGAAAATTATCTTTTGTCTCCATATACCCTCTGTTCCCTTATGTGGTCATCCAGCCATGTCTGTTCTTTCATCCCTCCTTCTACCTTACTCTCTCGCTATGCCTTATTGCTCTGGTGCTCTGTCCATTTTAAACTACCTCTCCAGTCTCCTCTCTCCCCGGCTATGCCTCTTTTCTGTAATCCTTCTTTTCTACCTGGCTTGTGACCATCAGCTTTTTAGTTGGTGGTTTGCTAATAAACTCACCCGTATTCATCAGTTCCTGGTGGTAAAGAAGCTCATCAGCAGGGAACTTTTTCTATCCAGATTTCAACCTTGTCCCTTGCATACTCACACAGATCTTTTCTTTTCTGTTATCTCTACCTCATGCTTATTCCTTGATTGTTTCCACTTCCTTCAAAGCTATGTCTATTTACACTCCCGCCCAACAAGGGTCACTGTCCCTTAATTATTCTACACTTAATCACCCCCCTGATGATACTAAAATGAAGTTTAAGACCCAATGGGAAGAGGACTTCCAGGTGTCTATGTCTCTCTCTGAGTGGCATGACTGCTGTATTCAACTCAGTAAGGGAAGTTGGCAGGTATCACTTGCTGAAACTTCCCTCAAAATACTACATAGAATGTATTATGTCTTGGTCTGTCTCCACACTGTTTTCAAGGAGGTATCTCCTTTGTGTTTTCTAGGATGTCCTGAGGTGGGGTCTATGCTTCACATGTGGTGGACTTGTCCTCTTGCAGTAACTTTTTGGGGTAGAATCATGGAGCTCGTCTCATCAGTATTAGAGAAACAAATCCGTCTTTCTCCTGCTATCTGTCTTCTTGGACGGAAGCCTGATGGACTTCCCTTTGCCTCCTTTAAATTGGTCCAATTTATATTATTGGCAGCGCATATTCATGTCGCTTTAAATGGCGTTCTGCTATTTTGTCTGTTTCAATGGTTATCTCCCGGGTTAACCAGATTCTTGTATCGGAGATGCTTAATGCCCTTCTGGCAGATAAAATTGCTTTGTTTACTAAAGTATGGTAGCACTGGTTGTCCTCTTCCCATGCCCCGGGCATGTCCTATTATTTATCTCTGTAGAAGTTTGATACGCTTATATTTGACCCAGATGCCTTCTTTTTTAATATGTACATTTTGCATACTGCACTTGTGCACTTGAAGATTGTCTTATTTCTCTTGTACCACTGTCTCCCCATCCCCTTACTGCCCCTCCTCCTATTGTTGGGAACTGATGTTGTTTTTTATTATGTTTTTATATGCATCCGTATGCCTGTATTGCATTATTTTTGCATATGATACCATTGTACTGTTATTTTCCTTTTCAATAAATATATCTTTTGTCACTATAAGGGAATCCTTCTCCATTAACTTGGGTGCCTATTGACCTAAATACTTGTTTCAAGGTGGCCTATTGTGTGGGCATACTTCATACAGACTAGAGACCTGCACTAAGTTCATTTTCAGCCCTAACCTCTATAAGGTCATAGAGAGTGGATCCCCAGAGCATATTACGCTGCGGATCCAATGCTGAAAGACCGCTGTATGCTGCCTTTACAGGTGCCTGCTCGGAGCGGCAATCCGCCGTTATGAGCAGACATACTGCGATGTGTGAGTTGCCGTGCGCATGTGCAGTATACTTGCACATTGCGGCAGCTCTCGGCCTAGCTGTGATTTGTGCGAGTACATTGCGCATGCGCAGCGACTCGGGCATCGCTTCAGTGTGCCTGCTTGTAGCGGCGTATTGCCGCTCAGAGAAGGCACCTGTAAAGGCAGGATACAGCGGTCCTTGAGCAGTGAATCTGTAGCGTAATATGCAAACGTACCCTAATGCTCCCCAATTGTTAGAACGGTGAAGATTTAACAAAAAGCCCAACTATTGCTGCAAATTCCCTTGATCAGAACAGCTAATATCTGGGAGCTCAATGATTGAGAATCATATGCACCAGCTTATGACTGGGCCTGCTTCAACTTAAAGGGGTTATTCACCATAAGGTGATTTTAGTACTTAGCTGCCAGACAGTAATATACATGCTTAGAAGGGATCCGTGCTTGTGTTGGAGATAAATGGCTGTGTTGTGAGTTCACTATAATGCCGTGGCTTTCTTTTTGTGAAATGGCTATTTCCTGTTGTAGTTCCCTCCCTCTAACTACAAGTCCCAGAATTACTTGTTTGTAAGTGTGAGGTCACTTTTCTTCCTCCCACACAACAGGTACCCCACCAATTGAAGCACACCAGGGACAGTTCCCTACAGTCCTGTGCAGAAGGATCTCCTCCCCACCCAGTGGTTGCTTTACCCATTTAAGCAGACAGGTTCCCTTTCATCACCTGACTAGTAATGTAATGTCCAGGGTCCCAATGCAACTGTGACAACACTCTTTTTGTTTGCAGTTAAAAATAAGCATTGGGGCAAAGATCACATAAGAATTGTGAGACCATCCATCAAACACAGGCACAGACACTATATTATGAACACCACCAACCTCAGTCCCTATAGCATAGTCAAATAAACAAAATCCCTGGAATACCACTTTAAAAAGGATTACTTTTCATCAGATGACTGATTTTAACCATGGCTAATTGTGAAGAATCATTTTAGAATAGAGTTTTCCTTTAAAAGTACATCCCAGTGTCCCTTTTAAGAAAAAAAAACTACACTTACCTTAAACCTAGTCCCCTGCAGGTCCCACTACTCCTCCTTCCAATCATCTGATATTTTTTTTTCTCCTTGCTTCTGAGACAAGAGGTCAGAACAGGACCTACCTTCTCAGCCAATGATTGACCTCAATGGGACACTGAGCAGGCAAGTCCTGCTTTGAACGCTTGCCTTGGAGTAGTCGAATAGGAAGAAAAGAAGAGCTTCCGGCACTTAAAGATGTTGAATAGAAGCTGCAGCGGGACCTGCAAGGGACCTCAGATAAGTATGGGTTATTTTTCTTTTCTCTACAGCCCTAGCATTATATGAAGATTTTCTTTTGAACACTGAAATATCCCTTTAAATATTTTACTGTGAAGGCTGACTGACAAATCTATGTAAGTTTCCATTGACGTTGTCACCTAAGCTTTCGTAGAATACTACTAAATTTTGCCCAGCTGCAGCACAATGTATTCCCAAGCCGCTATGTCATTTTTTATTTAGTCATCTTTAAAATTTGGATACTTCATGTGGAAGCATAGATGTTTGTTACTCTCTTGTAAATAGACATACCTAAGAAAAAACTAACACAACTCAGAAACTTATTAAATTATATTGTACTGAATTGAATATGCCCAGTGGAACCATCAGTAACACACTCACAATGCAATGCGCACATGCTTTTTGCATAATCTGTTCCCCAGAACAAAAATCCCATGTTCGCTGTTGAAAGCTCTCAGAGGAAGGCATGCAATAAAATTGTCATTTACAGGTTGGTGCAGAAACGGCTTTGATTTTCTCATCATTAGCCGGTTGTAGTTTGTCCTGATAAAAGTGCTGTCGGCAGCAGCGACGCTAACAGTATCTTGCTAATCATCCTTTTTCCCTGCTTGACGTTGTCTTTGAACAGATTGTAAAAAATGTTGGCTAAGTTGCTCTCCAACAAGGCCTTGGTTAAATGCTCCCAAGTCTGGCTGTGCAACACACCGGAACTGACAAAAATTGGCACGTCTGGAAGCAGACCATATCAGAATCCCGCTCTGACCCAGTGATTGGGCAATTCTGAGTCATCAGCAGATGCTCCTTCTATCTGTGTTTTGGTTTCTTCAAGGACATTAGTCAAACTTGCAAGTAAACAATTCTATTTATCAACATGGTTGCAAAAATTAAAATAACCCTTAAATGATATCCATATACTTATCAAGTGCGTCCAGAGGATATTTTCATTCTTTAGTGAAATGCAATAACCACACTTTAGTTTTCTCTTCAGTAATCACAAGGTGGTTACACTAAAGCCCAATTATGTCATCTAAATATATGGTTGTCTATTAAATGCCCATCCTCGGCAGTTCTGATGAAATCATTTTAACCCCTTAGGCCATTGAGTAGCCCAGTGTTTTCAAACCAGGGTGTCTCCAGCTGTTGCAAAACTACAATTCCCATCACATCTGAACAGCCTTTGAAAACACAAGAGTTGCCTATAGTGTTGCTTCATCGTTTGACAATATAAAACGTGCAATTGGAATTATTTCCAAAGACTATGAAATATAAAAGGAACTGAGAATGGTTAAGCCAGTTGCCCTGTATGTGTTCTGATGAAAATATTTATTGCTAAACTTATTTTCTGGTTTGCTTCTCAACTTAATTTATTATCAGAAAAAGAGTCATTTTGGTCCTAGCCCACATTTCAGATTTGTTTAACACCCCAAAATACTACAAGATGTGAAGGGAGTGTTCAATAGAGATAGTTACTGAGCACTGTACCACCATGGATGCCCACTGGACCACCAGGGAAAGACAGTAAACTAGTAGTGTAGATCAAAAGCGTTTATCATGGATAAACTAAATAACCAGGTATGAACCCAAAACCAGTCAACAAGGACAGACTCGTAAGCGTACAAATAAAACTACACCACTTGGTTGCCAGGAACTGGATACTACTATTGGTATCTTGCTGGTATTGGTAATTCTATTTTATAGTGCCGCATCTGCATTGAACATCACAATACAAGGTCAATAGTAGCAGATTAAGTGTTCTAAAGGATATGGGTTGTCCATAATCCATGCCCAATCTTCCTGATGCCATATCTACAGTCACCGAGTCCAGACAAGGCAGATGATCTCCACTATGTCTTATACTGGTGAATTAGTCAGATTAGTATGTGAATTTCACACTATGCATTCAAAAAGGTTGAAATCCGCATTGAAGGTCCACAGCTTTTCCACAGCATAATGTGTATACTGCAGATAAAAAAAATGCTACTTGCACATCCACTGGCAGCCAAGCCACAAAACAGGTACTGGTGCAGCAACTAACTACAAACTGGAACGGTGGGCAGCACCAACAAAAAATATCTATGCAATAAACGGAATATGTGTGGTCACCAGTAGTTGTTATATTATTACCCTCATACTCGTCCATGTGAAAGTAGTAGCAGTTATAATATTACCTTTATACTCTTCCACGTGTCTCAGGACAATTCTGACGGGTTGTCGTGGATACAAAGGCGTTAATTGCCAGCAGAGAAGCTCTGGAACCAGTGACATACATAGAAGAATAGGGGCCCCAAAGCAAAGCTCCAATTGGGCTTCCTATTTTGGTACCAGATTTCACCCACTCTGGATATTTAAGCCTGTTGTTTATTCCCCCTTGACTTTTAGATCAATACCCCATGTCTTTTTTTTTTACTGATATTGCAATTGCACAGGGAGAGTAGTCCTGCACAATTTCTTACGAGTAGCAGAAAACAATGGGACTAACTAGGGCTGGGCCCATTCTCTTCATAGCAATCCAGAACCCATGGCAGCTGCATGGTCTCGAAGAACCATATACCAGTAAGTGACAATTTGGGGACCGTTGCCCATAGAAAACAACCAGAGTAGTTATTTTTGTTATTTTCCATTTTAAAAAAAGAGACTGGAATCTTATAATTTACTACAATATATTTTAACCAATATTTGGTATCAGTGCAACATCTTAATGGTCTGGTTACTCCAATGATTTTAATGATTATTCTATAGGGCATTATATGAAGTAGCCCCAGGGTTATTAGATCATTGCCAGCAGTACTTCACAGAGAGGGACCCCCAAGGTCAGGGGGTGGTAGTTTGTGTAAACCCCCCTGAGTTGCACTTCCCCTAGAACACATTGTCAATGCCTCTAATGTTCTTTTAGCAATTGAGGAACAAGAAGATTCTGTGTTCCTGTGTAGATAGAATCACTCTTAATTGAATTACTTGTTTGTGTTTAATAATAAGCAGATAGAATCATTTCTAGCGCCTGCTCCATGAACTGGAGTCAGAGGGAAACAAAGGCAATATTAGAGGGAGCAGTGTGGTCATCTCAGTGCATGCTGGTTTGGATGGGTATGTGTGGTTTTTCTGTAGTAGGTCTTGTATCAATAGTCTTCTTGTTGTCTGTTCAAACCCTCACGGGGTTACATGAGGACTGCTTCAACTCAATAGCCTTGTCCTCTGCCATTGTATTTTAATATAGGTTTATAGTCAGAGATATATTTTGCCTGCAATTATTCATAACCCCTAGTTTATTCCATAGGCTTTTTCTTTTTGCTTTCTGTCCTTTGTCCACACGACAAGGGGGTCATTGTTTACAAGATGGATGGAGGAACCAATTACTGTACAAGTCATGAATTTCTAACTATAAACTGGTGGGATGTATATACATTCGTGGCCAATGTTAACAATTGTATTAATTTCCAAATAATACAATGCAGGCACCTATAGGGCTTAACCACGGATTAACCTGTGATGTTCTGATCTACTGTGTTCTGAAGTTTTTCCTTTACAAATAAACAATACACTTCATGGCCAAAGTAAATCTATATATTATATTTACTGAGCTATATAAAGGCAAATTTATGTGTGTTGGCATGTGGAAAGGGAGGGGGCACAAACTGTTCTTTTCCTGTTGTGGAGGGAAATGGAGACTAATGCTGTCATAATGCTTTTCAAATATCATTGTCATATAGTGCCTAAAAGGATGCCATACAGTACTAGACAAGTGTTCCATAAAATGTACCATTAAGTGACTACATAATATGACATAGATACATAGTTCTTAAAGGAGATATCCAGGATTGAAAAATGTATCCCCTATCCTAAGAATGGGGGATAAGTTTTAGATTATGGGGTGTTCGGCCGCTGGTACCCACCACGATCTCCCATACGGGGCCCCGGCAGCCTGTGGGGAGGGGGGTGTCGACCACCACATGAAGCTGCGGCTGACACGTCCCCTCAATACAACTCTATGGCAGAGCCGGAGCGTTGCCTTCGGCAATCTCCGGCTCTGCCATAGCGCTGTATTGAGGGGCGTGTCGGCCGCCGCTTCTAGTGGGCCGTCGAGGTCCCATATGGGAGATTTCGGAAAGTCCCATCGGTCGGACCCCCCGCGATCTAAAACATATCCCCTATCCTTAGGAAAGAGGCAGTGGCGGACTGACCAGCTGGTCCATTCGGACATGGTCTGAGGGTCCGGTGGGAGAAAGGGCCTGCCGTCCGCCGCCTGTCACATATAATTGCAAATTATTACTTTCTTTCTTTTTTTTTTTAACACCCGGCACAGCCGTGGAAATGGCCCGCCGCGGTCGCTGTGTCATTGAGAAGATTTTACTGTGTGGGAGCCGAGCTGGGTGTTACTATCATTCCTCTTTCAGACAGCCACTGTGGTGGCGACCCCTTAAGATAACCACAGTGGCTGTCTGGGAGAGGAGCGTAGTTCATGCCCCACACGTGACCTCACATCTAAGTGCAGTAGTTCACTATGCTATGACCGCCCAAGAACTACCTGCTCTGCCGGCTTTCTCAGTCTGCAGGCGCAGGGTCAAGGGGCGACACAAGAACAAGCCCAGCCAGGTGGGTGGCTTATGAATGTAATAGTTTTAATGTAATAGTTTTATCTTCTTTACCACTCCCTACATCAGTGTTTCCAAACCAGGGTGGCTCCAGCTGTTACAAAACTTCAACTCCCAGCATGCCCGGATAGCCAAAGGCTTGCTGTCCAGCTGTTACAAAACTTCAACTCCCAGCATGCCCGGATAGCCAAAGGCTTGCTGGGAGTTGTAGTTTTGCAACCTCTGGAGCCACCCTGATTGGGAAACACTGCACTAGATGATAACTTATATGTCTGACTGTGCCATCCTGTAGGGAGCGGTGTAAGCCGGTATTCATGAACCTGAGGAAGATGCCTGCTCTGGCATTGAAATGCGTTGTTCTGTAATAAATGACCTTTGGTTATTTACATTGACCCTACTTTCCTATAAGCCATTCACCAGCATTGCTGCATATACCTAGTTCCATTGCCTGCGCCTCAATTAACCCTCAGTGGTTTGGAGGATTTATTGGATTACTGAACACCACGAGGTGGTCTAGAGGGACCGGCTGCACTTTGGACACATTTCTCTCAATAAACTTTTTATTGCTTTCCAAGTCTTAAAACATAGAAGTTCCAGATTACAATTTTGAGGAAACATTCCATAACATTAATAGCTGTGCATGAAAACATATGCAATATATCGTGGAGGTAGCGATTGGACCTCAGGAGGTATCATGCATAAACAAAGTGGGTAAACTGGGGGAGAGAAAGAAGAGAAAGAAAGAGATAAAGGGTAGAGGGAGGGGGGGGATAGGAAGAGGAAAGTATAGGAGGGGAGGGGGGGGGGTAAGGACGACGTCAATGGTTGACCTGGTGTAATAGCCACGGAGACCAAATCCGTAGAAATTTATCATGCGTTCTGTTCGCTCTATGGGACATCTCCTCAAATTGACAGATCTGATGGACCTTAGCCTTCCACTCGATCAGGGAAGGTGGGGTAGGACTCAACCACTTTAAAGGTATCAAGGACTTTGCGGCCGCTAGCAGGTGAGTTAACAAGAGGTCTCTGTGAGGACGGTACAAATCGGATGGTCTACCTAGGATAACCATCTCTGGGTTAAGTGTAAGCGAGGTATGCAAAATAGCATTAATTTCTCCCTCAATCTCCAGCCAATACCCAGCTATGGTGGTGCAAGTCCACCATATGTGGGTGTGGGTGCCCGTGTGTTTCTCACATCTCCAGCAAAGCCCGGAGGAGGAGAGACCATGAAGGTGTAAGAACTCAGGAGTCCTATGCCATCTAGACAGCAATTTGTAATGCATTTCTCTCAGTCTAATACATCTGGAGAAGCCTTGGGAATGAGTGAGAATGTATTCGGTCTCCTCGGTGGAGAGAGAAATGTTTAGCTCTCTCTCCCACGAGATGAGATAGGTTGGTTTAGTGGTCGTCAAAGTATCAGCTAGTAGTTTCCTGATAGAAGATAATTTGTGTAGTCTCGCTGATTGAACAGTGAGAGATTTCTCGAATACAGTGGGCTCCCTGAGCCTTCCCACTGTTCGCAAGAAAAGCGTACAGCAGTGTTTCATGTGTTCTAGGTGAAGGAAGGAGAGACGGCAAGAGGGTAGGAGTGATCGAAATTCATCTGTTGTCGGAACCCTTCCGTCCACAAAGACCAGTTCGACTGTGTAGGAATTTAATTTCTCCCATAGAGAGGAATATGTCGAGTAGTTACAACCTCCAATCAACGGTATCAGACCAGCGGGGAGAATAGGAGAGACAGGAGGGGAGAGAGCTGGGGCTAGAGAGTGCCAAACAGATGAAGGACCAAGAAATAGGTGGGAGTAGGATGACCGAGAGAGATGTTTGTGTTTGGTGACCCATAGTGCTTTGATGAAGTCTTCTCCACAAACCCAACGGGCCCACTCCCACTCAGAAAAGTGATGTGAGTCGGAGGAAGTCCGGAGATGCGGTTGGGAGTGAATCCATCTTCTAAGCTGTATTGTTTTGTAAATAGCTGAAATATCGGGAATCCCTATTCCCCCTTTAACAGATGGTTTGGACAAGAGAGAGTGTGCTAATCTAGGTGTTTTGTGTTTCCATAAGTATGAAGAGAGCAACTTCCTGATCGCAGAGAAGAAGGCTGGGGGAAGGGCTATCGGAAGCATTTGGAGTTTATATGTTATTTTGGGAACAACATAAGTCTGGAGGACATTCCTCCTTCCTATCCAGGAGATGAGGGGAAAGTCATATTCCTTCAATAGGGCTTGGATATCCTCCACTAGAGGTTTAAAGTTAGCATTGTACAGTTCAGCTAGTGTAGGAGTAACGCGAACCCCTAAGTACTTCAGGGAGGAAGGCGCCCACGGGAACGGGGAGAGCAGTTTGAGGTCTTTGACTCTTGCTGCTGGGAGAGAAATATTTAAGAGTTCTGATTTAGTTATATTGATTTTGTAGTTAGATATGCGACCAAATTCTGTAAATAGCGAGACCAGGCAGGGGAGACCCTCCTCTGGACAGGTGAGGAGGAAGAGTAAGTCATCTGCGAATGCTAGGGTTTTTAGTTCACCATCAGGTGTGAGTACACCCCTCACCCCCTCATGTTGTCTTATTTTTTGAAGAAGGGATTCCATAACTAAAATAAACAAAGTAGGGGACAGGGGACACCCCTGCCTGGTGCCGTTGGTGATGTGAAAGGGTAGGGATAACGTGTCATTGACCATTAGAGAGGCGTAAGGGCTAGAGTACAGGGAAAAGATAGCAGCAATAAAGGGTGGGGGGAAGCCAAATTTCTGAAGAACATCCTTCATAAACGACCAGCTAACTGTCAAAAGCCTTCTCGGCATCTACACCGAGAAGGACCAGAGGTATATGTTCGTCATGAGCATGTTGTATGGAGGCCAAGAGCTTGAAAGTGTTAGACCTACCTTCGCGGCCCGGGACAAAGCCGGACTGGTCTGGTGCAATCAAGTGCGGGAGAAGCTTTTTAATGCGCATAGAAAGTAATTTAGCCCATATCTTCAGATATATGTTGAGGAGCGATATGGGTCTGTAGCTACCACAATCGCTCGGGTCTTTGCCCTCCTTAGCGATAAGTGTGATGTGAGCCTCTTGCGACTGTTTTGGCCAAGATCCCCCTCCCAGGAGTGAGTTGCATCTGTCAGTGAGATGTGGGAGTAAGGTATCGATGAATTTCTTGTAGTATATTAACGACAGACCATCGGGTCCAGGGCTTCTTCCCGGGGGAAAAGATAGTATCACCTTCCTAACTTCTTCGGGGGTAACAGGGTCTAAGAGGGTAGAAGACATTGCTGAGGGCAAAGTGGGCAAGTCCAATTCAGCCAGGAAGCGGGATCGAGCTTCCGAGAGGGTCTGGTCAACGTCTGCCCCCTGAGGGGGTTGAAGGTTATACAGGGATTCATAAAAGCTGTGGAAAGCCTTCGCAATGAGGGGAGTGGATGTTTGTGTTAAGCCATTCCTATCTTTTATTTCATGTATGTGCTGCTTGGTTCTAGCCTTTTTGATGAGTGTGGACATTAGGCGGCCTCCTTTCTCTCCGTGTCCGTATAATTTATGTCTGTGGTGCAGGTATGCCTTAGAGGAGCGCTCATATAGGTGTTTAGTAAGCTCCTCCCTCAACGCCCTGAGTTCTGTCAAAGTGGCCTCTAGCTGGGAGCGTTTATGAACCCTCTCAAGAGTGGATATGTCGTGTAATAATTTGTCTAACCTTTTCCTGTAATCTTTGTTTAGTTTGGATCCCCAGGAGATGAGGATGCCTCATATGTAGGCCTTGTGGGCCTCCCACACCATCGGCGGTGGAGGTCCAGATCCTGCATTTTCAGTAAAATACATCTGCAAATGTTTTAGAATGTCAGGGAAAGCTAGTGGGTGCTCAAGGATCCTTTCGTTCAGTCTCCAGGTGAAAGTGGGAGGAGTGCTGTCAGTGAGAGATATAGTTAGAAAGATAGGGGCATGGTCTGATATCGTGATCGGTTCAATACCTGTGGACATCACAGTCGGCAGGAGAGAGGTGTGGATGAGCAGGTAATCCAGTCTTTGGTACGTCCTGTGCGTAGCCGAGTAATAAGAAAAATCTTTGACGGAAGGGTTCCGAGTTCTCCAGGGATCTAAGAGGGATAAATCAGACAGTTTAGTGAGCAGTCTAGCTAGCAGTCTCTGTGAAATGTGGGACACACCAGACGATGAGTCCAAGCAGGGGTTCAAAGCTACATTAAGATCCGACCCCAGGATGATTGGCCCCTCTGCGTACAGTTTAAGGTCAGCTAAGGTTTGAATCAACCAGGGGACCTGAGCGTGGTTGGGGGCATAGATATTAGCCAGCGTGTACTTAGACTGGTGTATCTGGATACGCAGAAAGAGGAATCTACCCTCCGAGTCTGTATGCTGATGAAGCACCTTGACCGGCAGGGATTTGTGAATCGCAATTGACACCCCTTTAGACGCCGAGGTCCCGTGGCAGGAATGAAACCACTGGTTAAAATATTTAGTGGGGAGCTTGGGGGGTTTATCCCTTCTAATGTGGGTCTCTTGTAGAAAAGCTATGGAGGCCTTTAATCTTCTAAGCTGATCCACAACATGGTGTCGTTTTTCAGGGGAATTCAAGCCTCTGACGTTATAGGAGACTAGCGTGATATCAACCATTGCACGTCAACAGGAGGGATTGGGGTGGGGGGGGTGGTGAATAAAGGGGAGCAGGCAAAGGGTCAGGGGTAGAGAGGGGGAGAGGAGCCGCAGAGGGTCAGAAAAGGGGGGGGGAAAGGAGGGGGGGGGGTAGCGAAGAAAAGAAAAAAAGGGGGGGGATAAAAGGGGGAGAGGGAGTAAAGTAGGAGAAAGATCCCACTCGTGTGAGTGGGGCGAAGAGAAGTAAGTAACTGAGATACGGTGAGTTACCTAATCTCAGGGGGTGGCAACAGGTACGCCTAGTCTGTGATAGACTAGAGAGATGTGCACCTTAATGGGCATGTATATTTCACAACACTTGACAATATGATAATAGAGCTGGTAGCAATTAACTGAGGTATCAGGCGACATTGCGTGCATTTCAGCCTAATCAGCCGATCCACCGGACAGCGGACAAGTCCGCGGCCGCCGGGGCTGAAGGCTAACATTTCGAATCTCAGATCTGGTGGGTAAAGAAAGTTGGGGAGGGGGGGGGGGAGGGGGGGGGGTAGTAGAGGAACTTGGCACACCAGATATACACTTATAAATAAAAATACAAGAAACTTATACATCATAAGTGGAAATAGGCCCCATCTAGGGTGAGGAGTGAAAATGGTGGTCGAGGATGGGTGTGGGGGGGGGGTCTCAGGAGGAGAGGCAAGTAGGCATCCGTATCGGTGGTAAGTTTCAATGTCTCTGTCCATCTTCCGAATGTCCTGCAGGAGATCACCGAACAGGAAAAGGGGGGGGTGGGGGGGGGTGGGTGATGGCTGAAGCAACCAGGCAAGTGCTGTTATATGCATAGGGGCAGCTCCGGTGGGTAATGGGGTACAACCAGTTCAACCAACAGGTAAACAGCAAACAGTCCTCCCCAGGTGAGGGGGGGGGGTGGCAAGGTAAGCTCCCCAGGTGAGCTCCGGTGGGTAATGGGGTGCAACCAGTTCAACCAACAGGTAAACAGCAAACAGTCCTCCCCAGGTGAAGGGGGGGGGTGGCAAGGTAAGCAAACCTTAGCGGCACCAGCCGCATGAGACACGTCCAACGGAGATTCTCGAGGTTCGCGTCGGCTTGTGGGGTAGAGAGAAACCAAGACCCCTCGGCAGGATTCAACGTGGTGGAGGGGTCTCCTTCTGCGGGGTCTTCTTTAATTTTCCTGCTTTAGTGCGGGAGACCACCTTCCAGTCCTCAGGTCGCGGCAGGTCTGGGAGAGGGCGCAGGTCAGAGATCGGGAGCCAGGAGGGAACCTCGACAGGCGGAATGTCCAGGACGGCCCATATTCCCTGTAGGTCTGCCGGGGTTCGTACTATGAGTCTACGGCCATTGTGATTAATAGATAGCCCAAATGGAAAGAGCCACGAATATTGTAGGCCCCGGGCTCTCAAACTCTCGAGGAGCGGTTTTAGCAATCTCCGCTTTGCAAGGGTTGAGGGAGCAATATCTTGGTAAAGGGCAATATCTTCTCCTTCGTATTTCACTGGGTGTTGTACCCTGGCAGCTTGGAGGATGGCCGCAGTGTCCACGTAGGACAAGAGGCCACAGACGACATCTCTTGGTGGGTCTGCTGGTCTTGGCTTCGGTCGCAGGGCCCTGTGGATCCTCTCTATCACAACGTGGTCTGCCCGCTCTCTCCCCAGGAGAGTCGCAAAGATGTCAAGCGCGACTTTACGGAGTGCCTCGTTAGCCCAGGTCTCGGGGATACCTTTACATCTTATGTTCTTCCTGCGACTCCGGTTCTCCTGGTCTTCTATTAAGGCATATGCGGAGTTGATGTGCATCTCCAGTTGTTCCGTGCGGTCTGCAAGGGCCGAGGAGTGCGAGGTGAGTGAGGAGCAGGCCGTCTCCAGCGCCTCCGTTCTGTGGCCGATCGATAGTACTTCCGCCTTGATGTCAGCTAGCTCCGCCAGGACCGGCTTCACTGCCTGGGCGAGGGCCTTCTTCATGAAGGACTTTAAGAATTGCTGGGTCACCATCGCAGGAGAGGCTCCCTCTGTGTCGGTGTCTTGTTCCGCTTCCTCCATGGAGTCTCTCTGGCTGCTCGCGTCCGGCGCCATCTTGGGCTGCCTGGCGGGAGAGATGCCTCCTTTCTTTTTAAAGAATTTGGCCATCTCTGTCTGTCCTCTTTCAGGTCTGGGTGAGTCACCAGGGTCAGCAGTGGCTTGTTTGCCGTATTTGACCATCGCAGGCTAGAAATGGATGGAGTTATAGGTGCTTTCTCTCAGTCGGACGGGAGAGCTGCAGGCTCAGACGTCCATACCAGTCCGCGGCTAGGCTCCGCCCCCCCCACTTTGGACACATTTCTATACACGATCACCAGAGTTGTGCCTGCTTGTCAGCACAACTCCTTGGGTAAGTGCAATTTATTATTATATGCGGATCCTACCCATCGTTTATTGCACTACGGAGCGCTCTCTGTGTTTTTTTGTAGGAACGGTAGTGAGGCAGATGTGGCAATACCAAATATGTTTATGTTTATTTTTGTTTGCATTATTTAAAAAATATAAATGAGGAGGGGGGGGTATTTAAACTTTTATTAGAGGAGGGGCTTTTTTACATTTATTAACATTTTTTTTTCACCATTTTTTTTGTCCTCATAGGGGAATAACACATGTAAACTTTTCATTGCATACACTGAACAATGCTGTCTGCCTCACTACAGTTCCCTCCAGAAATACTCTGTGCTGCAGTGATAAGGCTGTAATTAATCGTAGAGGCCTCAGTCTCATCCAAGCAGGGGGCAAGAAGAACAGTCTAGGTGGTGTGGTGTCTTATGAATGGACTAGTCATTAGTTTCTACCCGCCTTTTACCGTTCCCTACATGATGGCACAGTCATAGATATAAGTTATATGTCTGACTGTACCACTGCCATCATGTAGGGAGTGATGAAAGGCGTGTAGAAACTAGTGACAAAGGGAGTAGGCTTCCCAGCAGCACAGAGGATTTCTGGAAGGAACTGTAGTGAGGCAGACAGCATTGTTCAGTATATGCAATGGCAATTTTACATGTATTATTGCCCTATGGGGACAAAAAGAATGGTGAAAACATGTTATTAAATGTAAAAAAAGCCCCTCCTCTAATAAAAGTTTAACCACCCCCCCCCCCTATTTATATTTTTTAAATAATGCAAACAAAAATAAACATAAACATATTTGGTATTGCCACATGCAGAAATGTCTCATCTGTTCAAATACAGTGCTCAAAAACCTAAAGGGAACACTAAGATAACACATCCTAGAACTGAATGATTGAACTAATCGTATGAAATATTTTCATCTTTACGTAGTTGAATGTGCTGACAACAAAATCACACAAAAATTATCAATGGAAATCAAATTTATCAACCCATGGAGGTCTGGATATAGAGTCACTCAAATTCTAAGTGGAAAACCACATTACAGGCTGATCCAACTTTGATGTAATGTCCTTAAAACAAGTCAAAATGAGGCTCAGTAGTGTGAGTGGCCTCCATGTGTCCGTATGACCTTCCTACAATGCCTGGGCATGCTCCTGATGAGGTGGCGGATGGTCTCCTGAGGGATGTCCTCCCAGACCTGGACAAAAGCATCCACCAACTACTGGATAGTCTGTGGTGCAACGTGGCGTTGGTGGATGGAGGGAGACATGATGTCCCAGGTGTGCTCAATCGGATTCAGGTCTGTGGAAAGGGCAGACCAGTCCATAGCATTAATGCCTTCCTCTTGCAGGAACTGCTGACAGACTCCAGTCAGCATTGTCTTGCATTAGGAGGAACCCAGGGCCAACCACACCAAGGGGTCTGAGGATCTCATCTTGGCACCTAATGGCAGTCAGGCTACCTCTGGCAAGCACATGGAGGGCTGTGCGGTCCCTCAAAAAATGCCACCCCACACCATTACTGAGCCACCGCCAAACCTGTCATGCTGGAGGATGTTGCAGGCAACAGAACGTTCTCCACGGCATCTCCAGACTCACGTCTGTCACATGTGCTCAGTGTGAACCTGCTTTCATCTGTGAATAGCATAGGACGCCAGTGGCGAATTTGCCAATCTTGGTGTTCTCCAGAAAATGCCAAACATTCTGCACGGTGTTTGGCTGTAAGCACAACCCCCACCTTTGGAAGTCGGGCCCTCATACCACCCTCATGAAGTCTTTTTCTGACTGTTTGAGTGGACACATGCACATTTGTGGCCTGCTGGAGGTAATTTTGCAGGGCTCTGGCAGTGCTCCTCTTGCTCCTCCTTGCACAAAGGCTAAGCTAGCAGCCCTCCTGCTGGGTTGTTGCCCTCCTACGGCCTCCTCCACGTCTCCTGCTGTACTGGCCTGTCTCCTGGTAGCGCCTCCATTCTCTGGACACTATGCTGACAGATACGGCAAACCTTCTTGCCACAGCTCTCATTGATGTGCCATCCTGGATGAGCTTAACTACCTGAGCCACTTGTATGAGTTGTAGACTCCATCTCATGCTACCACTAGAGCGAAAGCAGCGCCAGTCAAAAGTGACCAAAACATCAGCCAGGAAGGATAGGAACTGAGAAGTGGTCTGTGGTGACCACCTGCAGAATCACTCCTTTATTGGGGGTGTCTTGCTAATTGCCTATAACTTCCACCTGTTGTCTGTTCCATTTGCACAACAGCATGTGCAATTGATTGTCAATCAGTGTTGCTTCCTGAGTGGACAGTGTGATTTCACAGAAGTGTGATTGACTTGGGGTTACATTGTGTTATTTCAGTGTCCCCTTTATTTTTTTGAGCAGTGTATAACATCAATGAAACCGCATGGTAAATTGGGTAAACATAAAAAACACCAGACTACATATTTGCGATATTTGGTCACTTGAAATACCAGAAAAAAAATATAACAAAAAGCGATCAAAAAGTCCAATCAAAACAAAAATGGTACCAACAAAAACCACAGATCAAGGCGTAAGAAAACTATCCCTAAGGCTTTGTTTACACTTTTTTTTCTGGTGTTTTTTTGGGGGCAATAAAAATCTGCCAGAAAAACTGCTACAGGATTTCCCTGCATTTTTGTGAGGAAATTGTATTTTTTTTTTTTTTTTTGCCCCTTCTTGCCCCTTCGGCAGTTTCCCTTCCCAGGGTTTTTTTTTTTTTCAGATTTTGTTGAAAACAAAAATAATAATAATAATAATAAAGTAGTGATGGAAGAACTTTTAGGGAACAAATTTTGTTATATTTTTTAACAAATTGTTTTTTGTTTCTTTGTCAGGGAATGATTTATGTAAGTGGGCAAGGGCGTAAAAATGGTGCCAACAAAATAACAAACGGCAAAGGGGTTCATGTGAGGAGTGGTTTGGGAGGCATAATAAGTGGTTTGGGAGGGAATAGGGGCAGGGTGGGGCAGAGGTGGGGCCAGGGGTGGAGTCTCGCTGGGGGTCCTTGCTTTATTTGGTCCGGGGGCCCTGAGCGGTGTTAGTACACCCCTGGATAGGGGATAAGTTCTTCAATCCTGGATATCTCCTTTAAGGCTGAAAAAAGACCAGAGTCCATTAAGTTCAATCTATATTCCTATTTTGTCCCTACTGTGTTTATCCAGAAGAAGACAAAAAATCCCTATGAGGGTCAGAATAAATCCCTGGATCACTGTTCTGTCCCTATAGATCCAGTATCCATAACCTTTAATAGTTATTACTCTCCAGAAATATATTCAGGCCCCTTTTGGGCTCTTTAATTGAGTTCACCATGACCACTTTCTCTGGCAGAGACTTTCATAATCTCACTGCTCTTACAGTAAAGAACCCTCCCTTGTGATAGATACAGATACAGATAATAGATTGTGAGAGAGATCTCTATACTATCCCCTGATCTATTTATACATAATTAATGGGTCACCTCTATGCCATCTTTTTTTCTGAACTAAACAAGCCTAATTTTGGTTACCATACAGTAAACATATAACAGAGTAAAAAAGTGATAGTAGTAGTTTCTAAATGAGTACGCTTCAGCAAATTCTATTTTTTTTTTTTTTGTTTTTATCATGATGAGACAGGGATCAGAAAATAAACATTTTAGGCATGTTTATTTTGTAAAAAAAAAAAAAAAAGTTTTACTTCTTTAAATAACACAAAAGCTTTTTTGGGTATTGATGTACTCTTATTTACCCACAGACTAAAGAGAACATGTCAGTTTTACCAAAAAGTACACTGGGATTAATTTTTTTTTTTTTTGACGTTTCGGAAATGCTCTTAAATATGCATATCTTAAGCAAACAAATAAGCCGCAGTTAACCATATAATTACTGTAAGAAGTCTCCTTGGCTATGGACTCTTTAATAAGACCAAACAAGTGGGGGGGGGGGGGGATACTGACCTCTGGCATTAACTTCTGCTCTTACTCTGGGTAAACATATTATTGAGGACATGTTTGTGTTACTGTTATGCATTAATATGACCTAGTAAATTATCTAATTAGCTGCACATATAGATGACAGAGGAGCCACTAGGAGTATTTACAACACCTTTGTACTGCCATTTATCTGAATAGGTGGCATGCCAAACTGTTCTAATAAGGAGTGATTGTGGCACTTGAGAGCTGCTCGGAATAATGAGAGGGGTGCTACACATTTCTCTCTGACTAAGCTTTCTTTCGTGTCTTCAACTTCTTTATAAAGAATTTATTCCTTAGCATTTTTGCCATGTTAACCAGTTGAACTACTAGTTTTTAAACAGGTATAATGTTTAGAACCGATATATAAATACATAGGAATATGTATAACCTACTGGTGAATAGGAAGGAGTCAAGTTATATTGGTGCAGAACATAAGAACAATGTATTCTAACTATTCATTGACCACATTTTTATCTTTATGCTTGAAAAGTTAATAATGCTTCATTTGGATAACAATTATTTGGTAAAAAGGTACAAACCTCCCTAAAGATGGATGATCACAGTAAACAATATTCCACTGAAAAAGGATCTACACTAGTGTTGGGCGCAAATATTCGCTATATATTCGAAATTACGAATATTCACTTTTTTCCGCATATGCGCATATTCTCATATGTGAATATTCGCATATGTAAATATTCGCATATTCCTTCTTTTCACTTGTGGGCCAATTAGAATGATGCAAATACACTTGTCAGAGGTTATTAACAACATCCCTAGCAACCAATAGTAAAGTTGCCCACCCCCTCATTGTTTTCTTCCTCCAATATGCGAATATTCACATATGCAAATATGCGAATATTCACATATGCGAATATAGCGATTATGCGAAATTCGCGAATATAGGACAAATATTCGTCTATATCTTCGCGAAATATCGCAAATTCGAATATGGGCACTGCCGCTCATCACTAATCTACACCCATAAAATTTTTTCCTTTACTTGGTCACATAGTGGTAGACATATTCTCAAGTACTTAAAGGGGTACTCTGATTACTGGCAATCACGGGGACGGAGCATAGTGACGTCACGGCTCCACCCCCGTGTGACGTCACGCTCCGCCCCCTCAATGCAAGCCTATGGAGGGGTGTGACAACTGTCACACCCCCTCCCATAGACTTGCATTGAGAGGTGGAGTGTGACGTCACTATGCTCCGTCCCCGTGATCGCCAGTAATCAGACCCGAAGCGAGCACACTCCAGGGGCAGATTCTAACTGGGTGCAGCGTGAAAGATCACGGGGGTCCCCAGCGGCAGGACCCCCGCGATCAGGCATCTTATCCCCTATCCTTTGGATAGGGGATAAGATGTCTTAGCACCGGAGTACCCCTTTAATGGCCCTCATGGAAGGCTTTACATTTCTGAAGACTCAGTAGACAAATGTTCTTTATGTGACAGTGTATGACACCATGGACAAGAGCTTTGTTTATATTAGTACCACTGGGCAAGTGCCCAGATCACATTAACCTAAACTAGTTTCTGTTGACCTACAGATCAAGTTATCCACCCTTGGTGTTTTAGTGGTATATTTTCCATTAGGTCACTTACGGGTGTATTAAACATACTATGAAGTTATTGCATAAAGATGTGGCTGTCAGTTGAGAGTTGCTCCATATGCTGTAATTGGCATGGGCATAGTGTGTGCTCTCGTGCCAACCAGATTGATAGAAAATCACAATGTATCCTCTAGGCAGGAGACATCCTGGCACCAACTCTAGGCAACAAAGGTTCCCTTGGTTGTGTGCCATTTGATCCATTCTGGTAAGGCTATAACAATATTTAAAGTACAACTCCACCCTACCAATTTGTCAACTGATTATACAATGTAGTAAATGGACATCTGTTTAGTAGGTGACCTTTTACATTTAGGTCACTCTCAGTAATGTACACCGCTGGTAAAGTTTCCATGTTTTCATGTAAATTTTACAAATGCTCTTGAGCAAGCAGCAGTTTGGCATATAAACTGATACTAGTGGACCCCAAGCTGTGATACATAGCTTTCTTTGGCAACAAAATAAAGGAAAAGGACACCAGAAAATGATGCTGGATAAAGGCCATTTCAGATTTAGACCTTACTGTAACACAAAAATAAACAATCTCACCAAGAACTATCCTTACAATCTCACTTTATTGTGAAAAGGTCACAGTCCATCTGTTTGTCTGCTGCTTCCAAGACATCTGATAGTGATATTCTTTCTTAATTTTAACCCAGTAAGAGACACAGTATGTTTTTTTTTTTTTCTCTTTTTTTTAATAGGGGAATCTAATTTCTTCCAGATGCCCTGCTAAGGCATAATAACGCTACACACTGCATGGGGGATTATTACTGATCACACAAAATAGCTTTAATGAAAGTTAGAACATCAGAGGTTTGGTTAAATAATGCACTACAAAGAACATGCCAAGCAACCATGCATACAGTATACAGTCATGGCCGTAAATGTTGGCACCCCTGAAATTTTTCAAGAAAATGAAGTATTTCTCACAGAAAAGGATTGTAGTAACACATGTTTTGCTAAAGACATGTTTATTCCCTTTGTGTGTATTGGAACTAAACCCAAAAAGGAGGACAAAAAGCAAATTGGACATAATGTCACCCCAAACTCCAAAAATGGGCTGGACAAAATTATTGGCAGCCGTAACTTAATATTTGCTTGCACACCCTTTGGAAAAAATTACTGTAATCAGTCGCTTCCTATAACCATCAATAAGCTTCTTACACCTTTCAGCCGGAATGTTGGACCACTCTTCCTTTGCAAACTGCTCCAGGTCTCTCTTATTGGAAGGGTGCCTTCTCCTAACAGCAATTTTAAGATCTCTCCACAGATGTTCAATGGGATTTACGTCTGGACTCATTGCTGGCCACTTCAGAACTCTCCAGCGCTTTGTTGCCATCCCTTTCTGGGTGCTTTTTGACGTATGTTTGGAGTCATTGTCCTGCTGGAAGACCCAAGATCTCGGACGCAAACCCAGCTTTCTGACACTGGGCTGTACAGTGCGACCCAAAATCCATTGGTAATCCTCAGATTTCATGATGCCCTGCACACATTCAAGGCTCCCAGTGCCAGAGGCAGCAAAAAAAAAAAAAAAACATAATTGAACCTCCACCATATTTCACTGTAGGTTCTGTGTTCTTTTCTTTGTAGGCCTCATTCCGTTTTCAGTAAACAGAATGATGTGCATTACCAAAATGCTCTTGGTCTCATCTGTCCACAAGACATTTTCCCAGAAGGATTTTGGCTTACTCAAGTTCATTTTGGCAAAATGTAGTCTTGCTTTTTTATGTCTCTGTGTCAGCAGTGGGGTCCTCTTGGGTCTCCTGCCATAGCAGTTCATTTCATTTAAATGTTGATGGATAGTTTGTGCTGACACTGATAATCCTTGAGCTTGCAGGACAGCTTGAATATCTTTGGAACTTGTTTGGGGCTGCTTACCATCCGGACTATCCTGCATTCATACCTTTCATCAATTTTTCTCTTCCTTCCACACCCAGGGAGATTAGCTACAGTGCCATGGGTTGGAAACTTTTTGATAATGTTGGGCACTGTGGACAAAGGCAAATCTAGATCTTTGGAGATGGAATTGTAACCGTGAGATTGTTGATATTTTTCCACAATTTTGGTTCTCAAGTCATCAGACAGTTCTCTTCTCCTCTTACTGTTGTCCATGCTTAGTGTGGCACACCCAGACACACAATGCAAAGATTAAGTGAACTTCTCTCCTTTTAATATGCTTTCAGGTGTGATTTTTATATTGCCCACACCTGTTACTTGCCCCAGGTGAGTTTAAAGGAGCATCACATGCCTGAAACAATCTTATTTTCCACAATTTTAAAAGGGTGCCAATAATTTTGTCCAGCCCATTTTTGGAGTTTGGCATGACATTATGTCCAATTAGCTTTTTTCCTCCCTTTTTTGGTTTAGTTCAAATACACACAAAGGGAATAAACATGTGTATAGCAAATCATGTGTTACTGCAATCCTTTTCTGTGAGAAATGCTTAATTTTCTTGAAAAATTTCAGAAGTGCCAATATTTACGGCCATGACTGTTTGTATATGTAGGCATGCATAAGCTGTATGTTAAAAAAGTGGTTCACTCGATAGGGACCACCATTTTCACCCTATTCTTCATATGATGTATCTACAACAACATAGAATGTGGTATTTCATTCTTCATTGATGTAACTTGTTTCCTACAAATGAGCTTCCGAAATTGGGAAAGTAATAAAGGATGGGTCTGGTTTGCAGGCAGGAGTTATCATTTGGAATAACCTGACAGCCTACATGCCTTTATATTTTTAAGTGTACTGTCAGATCCCACAAAAAAAAAAAAAAATGCCTCTATCACTTATATTTAATGTAAAAATTATTCTTTTCATTAGCTCAAAGTGCTAAAAATCCTCTCAGGGGAAAGGGGCGTGTCCCTCCCTTGTGGTGGTGGGAGGTGATTGGTGTGTCTCCTCATGCAGCCATGTCCAGGAGTCATCTCTTGTCCAAGACTCATGGACAAGCCTGATGCTGCTTCAGCAGTCAGGTTGCTGTAGGCTTCAGACCACCACATGGTGGCAGCTACAGCAAAAGTATTTGTATTTTTTTTTACGCATTTAAAGGGTGAGTCTGGCCTTAAGACATCTTATCCCCTATTCAAAGCATAGGGGATAAGATGCCTGATTGCGAAGGTCCCGCCGCTGGGGACCCCCACAATCTTTCATGCAGCACTCTCGCTATCGCTATCATCAGCCTCCAGAGCGAACAGTGCTCCGGGTCTGATGAATCATGATCACGTGGCCGGAGTATAGTGACGTCACAGCTCTGCCCTCGTGTGATGTCATGCTCCGCCCCCTCAATGCAAGCCTATGGGAGTGGTCGTGGTGGCTGTCATGCCCCCTCCCATATGCTTGCATTGGGGGGTGGAGCGTGACGTCACACGGGGGGCCCCGTGATCGTGATTCTGGCCCCGTGATCGTGATTCATCAGACCCAGAGCGATGCTTGCTCTGGAGGCTGATGATAGCAGGGTGCTGCATGATAGATTGCGGGGGTCCCCACATGATCAGCCATCTTATCCCCTAACCTTTGGATAGGGGATAAGATGTCTTAGGGCTGGAGTACCCCTTTAAGTACTGCCTCTCTGAAACTTGTTGCCCTAGGCACAGACCCACAAGGGCCAAATTACAAATAATATAGTCCTGGTACTTATGATCCTGGGATATATACAATTAAAATACCTTGAAATAGTGAAGCATTGATGAATATGTAGAATGTGGTTGAAGCTTAATTCTTGATGGTCAATAATGCTTTATTAGAGGAAATTCAGTCATAAT
The DNA here is from genome assembly GCF_029499605.1 of Hyla sarda. Classification (NCBI taxonomy): domain Eukaryota; kingdom Metazoa; phylum Chordata; class Amphibia; order Anura; family Hylidae; genus Hyla; species Hyla sarda. Next base: position 197,640,951 of record NC_079194.1, read on the forward strand.
ATGTTGTCTTTATTGGACAATGGTTGATGAGAGGGACAGGGGGGGGGTGGAGAGACCACATCCTAAATGGTTCCCATTTTTTTTTCGTTTTATGAGTCTAATAGAATTAATATTTTGTGTTACTGATGGGATTGACTGCTTGAACAATGGTCAATACTGAGGTGCTAGCCATTATACAGATACAAAATGTGCAATGCTTTTCCATCTTCCAAATTGTACTGCAGTTAAAGGGATTGGCGTTTGCTTCAGGGCTAGGGGTGGTGTAAAAATAATAAACCCTTTAAGACATTTATACCTGCTAGATAAATGTATGCAATGATCTAGCTCACAGTTTTTTGTTGGATGCAAAAATATTCTAATGTGCATAAGGGCTATCAGACCATTATAGAAGTCCCCTTATAGTTAGAGAGAATTGTATCAGCTTTTTATGTTTTTTTTTCCAACCATTATGAGACACACTAGAGATATCTACCACCTGCTCACACTCTATCATTTATGTACACTAATGTACAGTAGCTACTAGGCTGAATTATACTAGAAAATGGATGGATTTAGGAGGAGGGCTATGCATAGTTTGAGCAATTGTCATGTAGGGCAGGGGATAAAGCAAGCTAAGTATTACATCTAAGTTTTAGACGCATCTTAGTATTAGATCTATATCTGCCTACTTGATAATCCACCCCCTCAACAAGTTGACATTCCCTTCATGGAATAGGTGCTAGGCGTAAAACGGTCAAGTAAACCATAAAGCGCAGTTTGAAAGGTCAGGGAACAAGCTCAGGGAAACAGGAAAAATAACCACAGTATAAACCAATAGCACAAGGAAAACATGGGACAGTCAACACAGACTCAGGTCAGGCAGGCAAAAGGTCAAAACCAGAAGGGGCATCGAGGTACAGAATCTGCAGGAAAAAGAGTAGTAAAAGCACAGTAGCAGAGATCAGAGTAACAAACTATCATAGGAACAGTTATAGAAGGGTGTAAGCCCCAATCCCCAGCAAACTTTCTCAGCAGTGCAGTTTTTACATATCCACCCAGAGAAGAGTGCACACCAAGCCAAAACTTGGTTGGCCCCATGTTCCTGCAGCTGATAGGACAGGAGGAGCTGTTACACAACTGTCCTTTGGATTTGGAGGGAGCAGGCTGCAGTGAAGATTCGGGCTGGATTGTGACACTATTGCTTTGTACTGTTCTCTCTGGGTTACTACTTTAGTGATTATCCCATGTCTGTCCTACCATGTAAGGTCCTGGAGGTCGTAGGATATTGTCAGCTCTGCAAGGAACTGTTCTGTTCCTTTCTTCTTCTTTCTTCCTCTCTGCTTTCTCCTTTTCATTTGTTAGACATCCCCCCCTGAAAGCACCACCTTTGGTTCCACAGCTAGAGAGCCCAACTAACCAGATGCAGCTTGTGGTATGTCTCTTTCTTTTATGGAACATTTGCCTGAATTGTAAAACCTGTGTGCCCTTATTGTTGGGCTGTATATACCTTATTGGGTGCTTACAAGCATCCTGTTTGTATTACTTACTTTAAACTTTAATAAAACCTTCACTGTAAAAAAATATACTTTTTATTTGTCTTTAAATAAGGGAATTTCGATGATATTCGGATGATCTGGGACCTGAATCATTTCAACTATTTGTAATAGCCACAAATAGTTGACTTGTGTGTTGTGAAAGTAAGTATCTTTAGATAAATCTAGTACTACAATGAAGGAACTAAACAGTGGGAACATATAGTTAATCCTTACAAATTATAATATACAAATGAGTAAGGTGAAGATAGTAGATTGGTGCATTGTACTCAGTAGAACTTTGGCAGGTGCTGTAGTCTTATCAGTAACTGTAATATGCAGTCCATGTGGGGGACTGTAGTTTACAGCTGAAGGCCATGAAATGAATCAGACCTTGGGATCTGCATCACAGAGCTGCTATCTCTATTAGTAAAATGTATAAACCTCAGTAATAAAAGTATCCAAATGTCTGGCACGTTTCTATGACAAAAAGCAGACGTGAGGTCTAAAAAATATACAGTTCAGAGTTGTCCCAGACTCTTTTGTGAAATAGAGTTGCAAGCTGTGACTGTGCCAAACTGGGACAAATTACTTAAAATGAAGCAATACACGAGGCTTTGCCGAGTGACCAAAGACTTTCGAAAGTTGCAAACCAGACACTTTTGTGGTTGACCGCAGTCCATTTTAGAGGAATACTTGACCACAAGGATGAAACTGATCACCTCATCCTGTGCTGTAGCAAAAGCACTTCCTGATAATTTGGGAACAGCCTTGTATATGACAAGGATCATCAGATCTTGATTCCATCCACTAGTGACCAAAGCCACAGCGGCACTAAGTAAACAACCAAAACCAATAGGAAAGATAATACAACGTGGTTAGAAGCTCTTATAATATAAGTGAACCAAGTCTGCAGCCTGGTTAAGCGCATGGAGCTAAGAATACTGTTTTTCCAAAGAGGCCAAATGGTTTCAGGTATTTTAGATCATTTCCCTCTAAAAACACTTTTGACCCTCCCTACATGTTAGAAGGGTCTGCCTCCTGGAGTCTGAATAGTCAGCTGTAATTTGTGGGGAAGCCTGTAGTAAGTGTTTAATTTTCCTGTAGCACCACTACAGGGGAAACTGTGCGTTACACCATACCCATTTTATTCAATAGGTTGTTCTGTATAATACAAGGCAGAATGTGAGTCATTATTTAACAAAATAAGGGCAAATTGCATATGCAGTGTGCGAAAAATAAAGTGCACCCTTACTGCATAAGAATTAATAGGGTAAGGAGAAGTCAGGTTCTGCTAATCAAATGCCTTTGATTACTTTGTCATCACCAAGTGTGACAATCTCTATAAAAGCAAATGTTTTGGTGGTCTGGAGCATGTAAGTGTGTGTAATTACAATGCCAAGGAGCAAATACATCAACAATGAACTTGTAATTGTTGTTACTCATCAATCTGGGAACGGTTATAAGGCCATTTGAAAACAGGTACATCATTCTACAGTAATAAAGATTATTAACACAAGTGAAAAAAAATTCAAGACAATTGACAATCTTTCCAGGAGCTGTGATTTACTACTCCACCCCTCTAGGGTGAAATTATTGAGTAACAGAGAAAAGGCAAGGCATAGTTTTGGCCTTGGTATACTAAGTGTCAGTTGGACGGGAAGAGTTAAAGGGTAAGGAAAAATTAGAAAAAAATTGATGAATCTTGAACCAAGCTGCCCCAGTGGCCATTGTGAAAATAGCAATATAAAATACAGTACATATAAATATTTCACAAAAACATTGTTCGTTTGTTTGTTTGTATCTGTTTCCTGCTATACTCCAAAAAAACTGTATACTGAAAGGATAATTTTAAATGTCGGATGTGTAAGCCAGCAGCTGGTAAAATGGGGGATAGGAGATATGTACCATATAGGCTTCTTGCCTTAGTGACATAAGACTGGAGTTTGTAAGAGTTTTGGAAGTGACTGAAGGTTCTGGAGACTCTTCGTCTCTTCATCCCTTCCATACTCCAGTTCTGTGGTGTTTTGTAGTCCTGAACCTGATCTCACAGGTGTGTGAGCACTGCCAGAAAGCAGCAGAAAGCAGATGGTCTGAATCAAGATTTGTTTGCCTGGGCTACTTTGGATACTGCTACAGTACACCAAAAAGACTTTTGCACTGAACCTGTCAAGTTTGGGTGAGAATTACCGTATTTATCGGGGTATACCAAACACCGGCCTATAACACGCAAAATGTTTTTTACCCAAATATCCTTGGTAAAATGAGGGTGCGTGTGTGTGCATGTGTATACCCCGGTACACTGTTTCTGACCCCGCAGAAGCCCCCAGGAAAGGCAGGGGGAGAGAGGCCATCGCTGCCTGCTTCTCTCCTCCTGCCTTTCCTGGGGTCTAGAGCCCTGTTGCCGCTGCTTCTCTCCTCCTGGCTATCGGCGCCGCTGCCCCCATCCCAGGTTTTATAATTACCTGTTGCCGGGGTCGGGTCCGTGCTGCTTCAGGCTCCGGTGTCGTGTCTGCTGCGCCGTTGCTATGAGCTGTGAGGCGCAGTGACGAGTGATGTCTTCAATGCGACATCACTCGTCATAGCGCAGCTCAGCGCATAGCAACGACGCAGGAGACGCGACACCAGAGCCAGAAGCAGCGCAGACCCGACCCCGGCAACATGTAATTATAAAACAGGGTATGGGGGAGGCAATGGGGCAGCGGCGCCGACAGCCAGGGGGAGAGAAGCGGCGGCAACAGGGCTCTAGACCCCAGGAAAGGCAGGGGGAGAGAAGCGGGCAGCGACGGCCTCTCTCCCCCTGCCTTTCTTGGGGGCCTCTGCAGGGTCAGAAAAACCGGGGATGGGGACGCAATGGGCCAGCGGCGCCAGCAGTCTCTGGACCCCAGGATAGGCAGAAGCAGAGAATCGGGCAGTGACGGCAGGTCTCTGGACCGGCAAAAGCCGCTGCAGTTCATTGATTTAAAGCGCCTGCTTTAAATCATTGAACTGCAGCGGCTTATCGGCGTATAACATGCAGATAGACTTTAGGCTAAAAAATTTAGCCTAAAAAATGCATGTTATACACCAATAAATACGGTAGTTTTTGTTTGTAAAGAGAACCTGATGTGAAAAACATCTACATTTCTGTTCACTGTATGCTGCAATGGGAACCCATTGTGGATTATTGCAATAAATCTAAGACTACTGAACTGTGACCAGCACCAGCACCTTTAAAACATTTAAGGCACAAAAACACTTGTTGCAGTTGTTCTTTAAAGAATACTATGTTGTGTTTCTCTGGAGAGTGGCAGTATGCTGCTCAAATCCTATTGTTCCCTATGATGAAGATGGGGTTTATTGAATCCCCATTTTTCTTGTTTTTATTTATTTATTTTTTGTTTTACTTTGTGTACAGGGAGTAATGCCCTAGATGCTAAGCAAATAAATAGAGTAGGGGGACTACCTGACAGCTTCCCTTTAACAAATATTGATGAGGCTTTTCAGAGTAAAGTCAGTTCGGTGTGTTTTGTTTTTCTTTTTTTTAAATTAGATTTAAAGTTAGATTGGTTTGGTGTAATACTAGGTGGGAACAATTAAAATGAATAGGAGAGCCGTTCATCAAAGTTAAAGCTGATCTATTTTGAATACATTTACACAATTCCCCGGACGGTCATATGTAACATTACTCTACATTGGTCTTTGCAAAACACATGTTTGCAAAACACAGATCTCTTCTATACAAATAAGTTACTTTTTCTATTTCTGTCTGGCTTTCTAAACTTTTAGGGGCAAACCACTCAAAAATCAGGAAAAAACAGTATAGACAAAAAGTGGAAGTAGGGTTGTTGCCCATAGCAACCAGTCTAATAATTTATTATTATATCACATTTTGTTAAAATTAAATGGTCTGACAGATTTAGCAAACCAAATTTTATATATGCCTTTAGGACATTCTACACTACAAGAAAGTACAAGGAGCTTTCCAATCCTTGTAGCAGACAACACCATGTAATTCTTCATTTTACCAATGGTGGCGCTGCAGGGAAAATTATCACTTGCTGTTGCAATTTAAAACTTAATATTGAGGGTCATAGAATCAGGAATCTGATTGGCTAAAATAGTTTATGAAATTCAGTTGTCGCCAAATGGTGTTGGAAGCTTACATTTGTCTTGTCAATTTTTTCACAATTCGTTTTTTAGTACTTACCAACTATAAAACAATACATACAATAACAATAATATTACTACTACTACTAATAATAATAATAATTTATAAATAATAATTTTCTAAATATCATTCACAGGCTAAAGCTTAATCAAAGTTAGTGAAGGCCCGCAGTGAAACTTTGGTTGGACGTCCCATCCCCTACTCAAGAAACAATGTCATACAGTATAATGTGTGGAAACATGTGACTTACATATATTGTAAAAACAACAAACCCCAGGGGATAACTGGGCAATACTAATATAAACAAAAACTTTAGGGGAAACCCCCCAAAGGGGTGCCCTAAACTGGAAATACCCCCCCCCCCCAAAAAAAAAGGGTGTTAAAATGTAACTTTTATTGTTATGCACTTAAAATTAAAGCAATTATAGTGACAATTGGTATCACGTGATATGTGTGTACCACAGTGCTTAAAATGACAGGGTCTGTCTAGCACACTAGAAAATAGTAGAGAGAAGGCCTCTTAAACTGTGTGCCACATAATTTGTATGGCCACCACTGAGGCACTGACTACTATTGAATAATGGTGCTGACAGAAACCCCTGTGTTAAAAAGTTAACAACAAGCCAGAGTCCTGATGGCGTTTCGCTGGCAACCCAGTGTCATTAGAGGACTGGTGGTGAGGGAGGCCTGGAAGTGCAGCTTCCCTTTATAAAGACTCTCCCATGTCATCAATCGGGGCCCCCTCCCGCCTCCTAAGGTGCCCTCCCATTCATAAAGCATTCCTCCTATTGTAATGCGTATCGTGATCACATGCATCAGCATTAGGAAATGCCGATGATGTGCTGAGATGGTGTGGCCAATAGTTGCTTACATTGACGTGTCATGTGATGTAAACACAGCGCGAGTGTAATCAAGACTCGACATGAACGCGCTCTGTGCTGGTTTGGGCAAAGGAGAAGTGCACATGTCCATGCGTACGCGCATGACCGCGGACTTGTAAGTCAAAATGAATGAAATGCTAGCAGTGCGCATGGGTAGAAAATGATCGCGTATGGCCGTAAACTTGTGCTCCAAGACCTAAGTTGACTGCAAATGCGCGTGTGCGAGAATTCACGCATGTCAGCGCACTTAGTGCAAAACAGAGGCAAATAATCTAACAAGACCATATCTCCTAGCACTTGTATAGGTGCTGAAGTATGATGCATTGCAGATGTTAATATATTCACCTACGTGTTGGTATAAAGTGTAGACATGGGCCTATATGTGGAAGAATAATATATATGAGTTTATAGGAATTAAATATGCCATCTCAGAACTGCATATCTGTGTACATCAAAGATTCTGGTGTAAGCAACTATTGGCCGCACCAACTCAGCACATCATCGGCATATCCATCGGCATATCCAATGCATGTGATCACGATACGCATTACAATAGGAGAAATGCTTTATGAGTGGGAGGGCACCTTAGGAGGTTGGAGGGGCCCCCGATTGATGACATGGTACAGTCTTTATAAAGGGAAGCGGCACTTCCGGGCCTCACTTGCCGCTAGTCCTCTGATGATGCTGGCTTTCCAGCGAAACACCGTCAGGACTCTGACTAGTTGTTAACTTTTAAACGCAGGGGTTTCTGTCAACACCATTATTCAATGCTAGTCAGTGCCTCAGTGGTGGCCATACAAATTATGTGGCACACAGTTTAAGAGGTCTTCTCTCTACTATTTTCTAGTGTGCTAGACAGACCCTGTAATTTTAAGCACTGTGGCACACACATATCAATTGTCACTATAATTGCTTTATTTTTAAGCGCATAACAATAAAAGTTACATTTTAATACCCTTTTTTTTGGGGGGGGGGGGATTTCCAGTTTAGGGCACCCCTTTGGGAGGTTTCCCCTAAAGTTGTTGTTTATTATAGAGGCGTAGATGCCGACCCCCCTGGAGCAGGTGCTGACAGTAGGCTGGATGCTGAGGACAGGGTGTCCGGTTTCATGGCTGCTTCTTCTACAGCTAGTTCACCCTCTGCAGGCCGGGTATGAAAATGGAGGGGATTCTCTGTCAGGGAGAGTGGGCCCCATCCCTGGCGGGGGTAGGAGAAGGGCGCATAACATCCATGAGTGATAGTTGCTGCTAAATAGGGCCCCCACTATCACGTACCTCGTCCCTGCCTGAAGGCAACAGGCAGGGTTCGGCCAGCTCCATCCATCCCTCCTGGTGGTCTGAGGGGAAGAGCTGTGGTTGCAGAGTCACAGCAGGCGGGACAGAATGTGCTGCAGGGTCTCGGCGTGAAGCAGTGGAAGTTGTCCGGCACTTGGTTTGGAGCATCACTGGTGAGTTCTGGGGAGAGACTGCCATCTCAGAGGCTGTAGGAGAGGACCTCTGGGCCGACGGTCCCCTCGCCAGAAGGCCCAGCAGCGCAGGCAAGTGCTCTTAAGTGTAGTCGGAGATGAAGGGGCGGGAGCAGCCACTGTCTGTGGCACCTGCGCCATCTTGGATTGCCCCGTCATTAGGGCTGGCACCTCTGGAAGCTCTTGTAGCGGGCCGAAAAAGTTAGAGATCAGGACCGCTGCAGGCTGGGGTGTTCCCTGAGTCTTGAGGTGCCTGCCCGATCATCTGGCTTCCATGTGGATGGTGATTATCCCCCAAAATTGCAGCCGTGGAGACGGAGCTTTACGTGGCAAGCCACGCACCATTAATATTTTATTTTTATAGTTAGGACATTTATGCACATGGAGATAACAAATATATTCATTACATTTTTTTTAATGCTTTTTGGGGGTAAAATGGGGAAAAGGGACGATTTCCATTTTTATTGGGGGGGAGGGGATTTTTCAAATGTTTTTACTTTTTATTTGCATATTTTATCTTTTATTTTTTTTACACTTTTTATGTCCTCTTTTTATGACTATTTATTGCAATCATTTGATTTCTAATACTGTTCAGTGCTAGGCATAGCACTAATCAGTTTTATCGGCGATCTTCTCAATCTCAGACCAGAGCAGAAGACCCCAGAAGATGGACAGAGGCAGCTGAGGGGACCTTTGGCCGCCATTTTAGATGATCAGATCCCCGCGATCCGATCATCCAATATAACGCCCGCATTGCCACAGATGCCGTGATCTGTATTGATCACAGCATCTGAGGGGTTAATGGCGGACATCAGCGCGATCGCTGATGTCCGCCAATACCGGCAGGTCCCTGGCTGTTGATAGCAGCCGGCACCTTCCGTGCATGATGCGAGCACTGGCGCGGTGCTCGCGTCACGTACATGACGTAAATGTACGTCATGGTGCGTTCATTTCCATTGCATTGTGACGTACCTGTACATCATGTGTCGTTAAGGGGTTAAAACTTGTCACCGCAGTTGTCATAGTTTATCCAAAGCCAGAAGATGATCTAATCCAGTGGTCTCAAACTGTGGCCTTCAAGATGTTGCAAAACTTTAACTCCCAGCATGCCTGGACAGCCAACGGCTGTCCAGGCATGCTGGGAGTTGAAGTTTTGCAACATCTGGAGGGCCACAGTTTGAAACCACATTAGCTTTGGCTATAAAAAAAATGAAAAATTGGTACAAATACTTTAGCATTTTTCGGAAGAACGCTGTGCATGACACCAGCCTCAAACACATGCCCTGTGGAGCTTCATAGACAAGAAGACAGGAGGCTGTGCACAGACAGACAGTACTTGGAAGAAATATATTATTTGTAACCACAGGGAAGCTATCTTCACACTCACCAAACCCCATTCACAAAGCATCAGACAACGTATAAATCTCTGCCATGTTTCATTAGTCAGGGATTATAACCATTTTCAGCGTGATTACTATCTGCGCGCGCACATAGAAGTTTGAGTGAGTTGTAATTAAACACATTATCAATTTTCCACTAGATCTGCTCAGGAGTCGGCATTATTTCTGCACATCTACATCTACTGCAGGTAAAAGCCGGCCTCACATATTTCAAATAACATCTTTCTCTGGTTTCAAATGACACAGTGAACACAGGATTTAATTATGTTAATTGGTAAATTACAGCAATACCAGTGTCTGCAAATCTCTGATTATACGTTGCTGCTACTCTCATTTTCATGTTAACACTTGATGGTGTTGCATAGGATTCAGTGCTGTACTTACAATGAGCTGGATTAGGCTTTTATGGTGTAGGTCAGAGGGGTGCTAGGGGCAGGACCAGTTCTTAAAGGGGTATACTGGGATTGTTTTAAAATGTGACTATGCTACAGGGGCTGTAAATGTAGCGTAGTTCATAATATAGTGTTTGTACCTGTGTTTGGTGGTCTCGCAATTCTTCTGTGATTTTTGACCCTATATAAATTTTTAACAGCATACAAAATGAGTGTCATCTCAGGTTTTCCCAGGTTGCAGTGCGGCATGAGACATTACATTACTAGTCAGGTGTTCAGAGGAAGCCTGTTTTTGCTTTAATGGGTGGAGCAACCGCTGGGTGGGAGATCACTCTGGTGCTGGAGGCATCCTGATCAGAAAACACTGGTCAATTGCATGGAAGGGAGCACAGGTGTGTTTCAATGGGTGGGGTGGCTTATGTGTGGGAGGAAGAAAAATTACCTCACATTTACAAACAAGGAACTATGGGATTTGTAGTTTGAGAGAACAAACTCCAACAGAAAATAGCCAGTTCACAAAAAGATAGCTACAGCGTTATGGTAATGTGACAACATAGCCATTTGGCCCCAAGAAAAGCACAGATCCTTCCAAAGCATGTCCATTACTGTCTGACAGGTACGTACTAAAATCATCTTATGGTGGACAACCACTTTAATGCCCATGAAAGAGTCTTCAGAATGCAACCCCATTTTGCTTGGCCTGTGAATTTTAGCATGATGGCTTTTAGGAGGACAGTCACACATGGAATAGGACCTGTTATTATAATGGAAAGCATTTACCTTACCAGCACCTATAGGATTATCAGATACTTACTGTCAATGTCTAAAGAAATTAAATTTGTCTTTCTTAATGAAGACACATGCCTACTATTGTTACATAGTTGCAGAATTTATAAGGTTGTTAAAAGACAAGAGTCCATCAAGTTCAATATCCCTATTGTGTTCCTACTGTGTTGATCCAGAAGAAAGCAAAAAAATCATTATAAGGGCTGATGTCAATTGCCCCATACCAGGCAATTGCCCAATACCTCTTTACCTTTCCTTCCCCTGGCTGGCAATACTTAGGCATTTCATCTACATAATGCTAAATGGGTCATGGGAAAGGTACCTTAAATCTGGCTCCAATCCTTCACCCTATATATGAATACACCAGTGAGTGCTGTGAGGCCAAGAGGCTGAAAATGCCAGTTTGGGAAAAGGAGCCATATTGTATCGTTAGGTAGGAAACAGTACAGTCCTGCTCGCAACTCAGCCAATGACTCTACCTGTTTGGACAATTTATCCAAAATGGCAGATTCCAACAGGGCTACTCTAGTCTAAATTTTCGGGGATACAGGGAAGGTCAGAAATCACCTAACAGGTACATAAAGACAAAACCAGGGCACTAAAGGGATAAAACAAAAACAAGGTCAAGGATCAAATCCTGGATGGCTATGCAGTGCAGAATCAGAACAAGAGGCAGAGCAAACAGCAGGCAGAAGTCAAACCAGTAGAGTAACATCAGGTCTACAACAGCAGGCAAAGTCAATGTCAGGGAAAGGAGCAGACAGTCAGGATATAGGGAATGCTGAATACTTTGCAAATGTTAGTTATGGCAGGAAAACACAATCATGGGTCTCAGTGACCAGCAGACACCCATTTATATACACTATTAAAACTCTTTAAAAAAAAATCTTAATCCTACCAGTACTTATCAGCTGCTGAAGTTGAGTTGTTATTTCTGTCTGGCAACAGTGCTCTCTGCTGACATCTCTGTTTGTATCGGGAACTGCACAGAGTAGAAGAGGTTTGCTATGGGGATTTGCTTCTAAACTGGGCCATTCCCGAGACACGTGTCATCAGAAAGCACTTAAACAGAAAAGAACAACTCAACTTCAGAAGCTCATAAGTACTGAAAGGATTATGATTTTTTTAATAGAAGTAATTTACAAATCTAGAGCAGGTAGAAAGAGTATGAGTCCGGCACTGCTATGCAGGTGAAGGCAGTTTACTGGATAATAGGTATCCGCTTTCTCAGGTATGGGTAGAGACTGAACAGTGTGTGCTATGTCGGGGTGCTGGTTAGAGAAGGCACATATCGCTTGACACAATCGGGACAATGTAGAGAAAACCGCACTCACCCGATCAACGTGCACAGATTCTTTATTCCGTTGAACATCAACATAGAACACAGGAGGACTTATGGTCGGCAGGAACGCCAGGGAACAGGAGGTGTTGTTACAGCTGTTTCACGGGAACACAGCCCGCTTCGTCAGACTACACCCTCTGATGACGCGTCGCAGGTTAAATACACACCCACGATTACGTCAGCAGAAGGGTGTTACACACAGGTAAGTGATTTAAAATCTTACAAAAGTAGAAAAATCTTTAAAATCAATACCCTCTACAAAAATCTATGACATATATGGACTTCTATTTATAAAAATACACTGAAATCTAGCTTATCATTAAGTCCAAGATTACCTTGGGCATCCGTGCACAGGATGAACTCCGCCTCCGTACGCAGTAGTAGCTTTTTCCTATCAATCCCTTCTTTGGGCATTATTCTCTTTATCCCAAAGAATTTTAATGCGGCTGGGTCATTATTATGAGTGGTTTTTAGATGTTCCAAGACCCGAGGGCACCCTTTTCCTGAACGAACTGAATAAAGGTGTTCTCTAAATCTGATGTTTAGCGATCTTGTGGTGCTACCTATATAGTAGCGGCCACAGTCGCAAAACATACAGTAGATAATATAATTCATTTTACAATTGATGAATTCCCTCACTTTGATTTGTACACCTCCAATGGTGAAAATTTTACCTACTTTGAGTTTAGGGCACCATTTGCAGTTCCCACAGCGGAAATTACCGCATATTGTGGGGCCGCTTAGCCAGCTCGAGTTCTCCTTACTGGAGTATTTACTGCTAGTTAGGATGTCACCTAGATTTGTAACTCTTTTGTAGGAGATGAGGGGTTTATTATCAAATTGTGCAGATAAAATAGGGTCACTCTGGATTAAGTACCAATGCTTGTGAATACTTTGCTTTATCTTCTCAGCCATCGGGCTGTGTGTGAATGTAAAGCAAAATCTTCTATTATTGTTTTTCAATTTATGCTGTTTTTTTTTAGAGTTTTTTAAACCACTATTTTGTAGAAGGGAATTTCTGTCTTGTCTATTGGCCCTATTGTAAGCAGTCTGTAGAATTGGAGGTGGATAACCTCTTTCTAGTAGTCGTGCAGTAAGTTCTTTAGCTTGCTTTTCAAAGCTACTCTGGGTATCGTTTATTCTCCGCAAGCGAAGAAATTGCCCATAGGGGATGGCGGTTTTGACGTGACCCGGGTGGTAACTCCTATAGTGTAGGAGAGAATTACCCGCCGTCGGTTTCCGGTAACCCTCTGTGCGCAATTTGTTTTCACTAATTCTTACCAAAACGTCTAAGAACTCTATTTCTTCTTTGCTTGACTTGCTAGTGAAGCTGAGAAACATATTGTTATTAGTGTTAAGCCATGTAATAAAATTTGTGAACTCTGTTCCCGTACCTGTCCAGGTTATTAGGACGTCGTCCACAAATCTTACATAACTGGCAATCATCTTTCTGAAAGGATTAATTTCTGAAAATAATGCCGACCATAAGTCCTCCTGTGTTCTATGTTGATGTTCAACGGAATAAAGAATCTGTGCACGTTGATCGGGTGAGTGCGGTTTTCTCTACATTGTCCCTAATTTACAAATCTGTTTAACTTTCTGGAGCCAGTTGATATATATATATATAAGTTTTTTCCTGGATAACCCCTTTAATTCTGCCTACAGCCACTATAAGGGGAGCTCCTTTAAATATCCAAATGATTTCTGTTGGTGTTTAAAACATCACTCTAGGTAAATCTCCTTATGGTCCTCATAGTCTTTAAGGTACTGTATTTAAGTGGCTTTTTGTTCACTCACCTCTTCGTGGTTCTCCTGTTGATATTAGTGGGTTGGGGTCAGAAGTACCCCAGTTATTTTCTGCAGAATACAATCACTGATAGCCACCTATATGATGTCAATGATAACTATGGCACAATAATTCAGACTGAATTGTAAATAACAAAACAAGGGGTGCATACCTGCTTAAAATATAACCTTTAATAATATAAACTAAAAAAAAAGGGCCAGTAGGAACATAAATAGATGTCCTTCTCTGCCACATTTATTATAGTTTGTGTAGATCTCTTTGCAAAATATACTTCTCTACTCCAAGTGATCTTATTATAAAATATAGGTTTGTAGATTGCATTAAATGATACAGACCCTTTGTTTTTAATATCCTAAGTCTGTAGCTCAGAAAGTTCAATGGTTCTTGCAGCCTTCCACAGACTGGGAAGAGTCAGGTTAGGTTATCTCAGCAGAGATCTTTTGAAGTGCAGAGAAGTACATTCCTCAATAACCTGACCTTGGATTACTTCCCACAAGACTTTGAAAGTCACTATAACAAGGTCACATAACTACCAATGGTTCCTGCACTTTTTTGTTGCATCTTAAAGATATATCTTTCCTATGGAAAGTTTTTCCAAGATTCAGTCACTCATCTATCTGCAACATATAAATGTAATCCTATTTCCACTTGATGCAGCACTGTGTTTCCCAGAAGCACCAAATGGTCCAATTGGAAATCATGTTATCCTCATGGCCAATATGCAGTGTGTGCACACAGGTTGTCAGCAGGGTTGTCATCTTTCTCTTTTTTCTATTAGAAATAAATCAAAAAATTGTAGTCAACTTAAAGGGGTACTCTGCCCCTAGACATCTTATCCCCTATCCAAAGGATAGGGGATAAGATGTCTGATCACGGGGGTCCCACTGCTGGGGGACCTCGTGATCTCCCTACTGCAACCAACATTCATTTAGAGTGTCTGGTGCAGCGCTGGAGGCACATGACGTCACGGAGGCACATGCGCTGGAGGCACATGACAACTGTTACGCCCCCTCCCATAGACTTGCATTGAGGGGGCATGGCCGAGATATCACGAGCCTCCGTCCCGCATCACCAGTCATCCAGCATGGAGTGAAATTTGCTCCATGCAGCGGATGTCTAGGGTGCCTCAGCGGTGGGACCCTTGTGATTAGGCATCTTATCCCCCTATCTTTTGGATAGGGGATAAGATGTCTATAGCTGGAATACCCCTTTAACTTTTTACAGACACACAACCCAACCTTTTTTTTTAGAAACAAGGAGGAGCATTATTAAAATATTACACTAGTATATGTGCTATTATAGATGCGAAAAGTCGCCTAATAATACACCTTTCAGCACCAAATTCACCAAACGTCGCATGCCATTTGATGAATTTGGTTCACGGGAACATTACCTCAGAGTCCTCCTATTTTTTCCACCTGTTCCGTCAGCGTGCAGCACTGGAAATAAACGAAGCAACCAAGTGTCAGGAAATGGAAACAGGGTGCCTCACTTGCCTGCTCAGCATTATCATCCTCCCCCTCCACCCGTTATCATAAATTATCCTGCGGGCACAATTGAGGGTGGGGGGCATCAGAGTACCAACACCACATCAGATTCATCTGGGGGATATGTTCCACCTGTCCCCTACGGTACTGATGCCCATGCTACTCATTTAGACTGCTTTCCAGGGCTGAAGTGGCATGGTGTGAGTTTGTGTGTAAATCATGGTGCTGCGAATTTTCTAAGAATTTTTTGAGACTTTCAGGGAAAACTCTCACATAATGAATTAGTGCCCACTGCATAAAACTAGTCTAAAGCACTGCAAATGGTAGTTCACTTTCAAACATGATCAAAAGCAAAAGTCTCAAAAAGGCCCCTCAAGGCCCCCATATTACAACCTCAGAAGCTCTCAATATAATGTCCATAAAATACATAGATTCTAAGATTAACAGGTATACTAGAAATAAACAAAAGAGTTCAACGGCAGCATGAAAAAAGCCACAATGCTCATCTGCTATCTCCCCTACCACCACTACAAGCAGTCTACCGAGTGCCGTCTTCTGTCTCCTGTACACTGTTAATTTCTGGCACCATGGATGTGCTGATCAACCGTTGGCCTATTTGGAGATGTAAAGTCTGTGCAAACTGAGTACAATTGTTTGCTACTGTACTCACTTCAAGCCGTGGCCTCTCTCTCTCGGCTCACTGATACACATAGTACTCTAAGTCCACTCACATGAAGAGAACCCTCAAGCATTCAGGTATCTCCGGCTTCCCGGCATTGCACCTGTCCATACAACCTGTGGCCTTCTCCTTCATGTAGCTCAGAACACACTGCCCGGCTAGGACAGTTTGCACTATGCATCCCATCTATTAGCGCTTGGTAGTGCAAATCTGAAAATAATAGTTTTTTTATTCTGTCAAACTACATATGTCAGAAAAAAACTTGGTTTTGCAGACTTTCTGCTTTATGAATTTTCCTGTTGGAAAATACACAGTAGAGTCAGCAATACTGCGAGAGAGCTGGGAGTAATTTAGATTTTTTTTTTTTTGCTCCTGGCTCCCCTCACTTCTATGTACACAACCGATTATGGTTGAAGTAAGAGTAGAAGGCTACAAAATTTCACTTCCTTTTCCCATTGAGGCCTACAATCTAAATCATTATGTTTTGGTGTATGGGAGGAACCAGAATACTCCAAAGAAACCCACACAGGGAGAACATACAGACTCCTTACATGTGTTCTCTTTGGTTGGATATGAACCTGAGACACCAGCCTTGCAAGGCAACAGTGCTAACCACTGATCCACCATGCTGACCCTATTCCTATGCAATTCTGTTATCCAGGTTAATACTTTCACAGATGGTTGTATAGGACATAGTACTGTAAGGAAATCAGCAACAAAGAGGTTAAATCTAAGAACAACAAGCTAAACAACTGAAATTTCCATTGCATACTAATAACTGTGTCTGCTTTTGCATGTAATCATTAGATTCAATTACAAACTGCTCCATTAATTACCATGCTCTTTACTGCTTGTGCCTCCTTGACCTAACACTACAGCGTCTGATTTTCAATGGCGATGCATTAGTCGGGTGTCCCAGATGTGTTGTGTATTCACTGCTTTCATGTATCACCTAATTAAACAAACTTCTGAGTGGCTGATATATGTGTAAGACCCTACATGAGACCGAGGAGAATGGTCAAAGCTTTTTATTTGAATAACTAAAAGAGTATAAGGCTTGTTCTAACTTTGTAATAAATGTTTAAATGTTGGCCCTTAGAGCTGATGTGAGTAGTTATGGGCATCAGGGGTGTGTGTAGTTGTTTTGTGATACTGGACTCCTGGGTTCAAATGCAACCAGGGTCAAAATCTTGCTTGAAGCTGTCAATTTGTGATACAAAGCAATTTTCAAAATTAAAAATGAGTTCTTTCATTAACTCAGTCTCCCGGGTTTAGCTTGTTTAAAGCATACCTGTCAGATCCCACAAAAAAAGAAAGATGAATATGTTACTCAATACCTACTCCTGACCATGTACATCTAATTTTTAAGCCCTTTTCGCCTATATTTATTATAAAAATCCCTCTTTTCATTAGCTCACAGTGTTAGAAATCCTCTCAGGAAGGGGGCGTGTCCCTCCTTGTGGTGGTGAGAGGGGGTGTGTTCCTCCCTTGTGGTGGTGGGAGGTGATTGGTGTGTCTGCTCATGCAGACTTTTCCATGAGTCATCTCTTGTCCAGGAGTCATCTCCATGTCCATGAGTCATCTCTTGTCCATGAGTAGTGTTGCTCGCGAATATTCACAATTTGAATTTTATTCGCGAATATCGCATATTCGCGAATTCGCGAATATTCGCGAATATAGCGCTATATATTCATAATTACGAATATTCGTTTTTTTTATTTTTTTTTTATTTTTATTTTTTTCACAGTACACATCACAGTGATCATCCCTCTCTGCTTCCAGCTTATGTGGTGTAAGAAGGCTCTAATACTACTGTGTGAGACCGGTGCGCAAATGCATATTTGCATATGCTAATTTTCGCATATGCGAATTTTCGCCTATGCTAACTTTTGTATATGCGCATTTTCGAGTATGTTAATTTTCGCACACGTGAATATTCGCATATGCGAAAATAAAACGAGAATATTACGAATATGCGAATATTCGCGAATATGACGAATATTCGTCCGTATATTCGCGAATATTCGCGAATTCGAATATGGCCTATGCTGCTCAACACTATCCATGAGTCATCTCCTTGTCCATGAGTCATCTCTTGTCCATGAGTCATCTCTTGTCCATGAGTCATCTCCTAGTCCATGAGTCATCTCCTAGTCCATGAGTCATCTCTTGTCCATGAGTCATCTCCTTGTCCATGAGTCATCTCTTGTCCATGAGTATTCTCCTTGTCCATGATTCATCTCCTAGTCCATGAGTCATCTCTTGTCCATGAGTATTCTCCTTGTCCATGAGTCATCTCCTTGTCCATGAGTCATCTCTTGTCAGTGAGTATTCTCCTTGTCCATGAGTCATCTCTTGTCCATGAGTATTCTCCTTGTCCATGAGTAATCAGCCTTGTCCATGAGTAAACCCAAGTGGTGAAATTTTCAGGCACTGTTTTCTTTTTTAAATATTCAAAAATTTTTAAACAACCATATTACAAAATGTCTTTCATTTTCATCAGTAACAATGTATAAAATGATTTTGGATCTGACAGTGCCCATTTAAAGTTTGTTTCCCTACATCAGATGAAAAGGGACACTGAAGACAACGTACATTTTGATCTGAATCATAGCTCAAGCTGCATTATCTCTGTGAAGCTAAATTTCTTTTTACTGCAAATTGATAGCATCTTGCAAAATGACAAATCCCCCCCCCCCCTTTCTGTCTTTCAGTGATCCTGATGATCAACTGGTCAGAATTAAAGGGGTTATCCAGGAAAAAACTTTTTTTTATATATATATAAACTGGCTCCAGAATGTTAAACAGATTTGTAAATTACTTCTATAAAAAATCTTAATCCTTTCAGTACTTATGAGCTTCTGAAGTTGAGCTGTTCTTTTCTGTCTAAGTGCTCTCTGATGACACGTGTCTCATGAACCACCCAGTTTAGAAGCAAATCCCCATAGCAAACCTCTTCTAAACTGGGCGGTTCCCGAGACACGTGTCATCAGAGAGCACTTAGACAGAAATGACCAACTCATCTTCAGAAGCTCATAAGTACTGAAAGGATTAAGATTTTTTCATAGAAGTAATTTACAAATCTGTTTAACTTTCTGGAGCCAGTTGATAAATAAAAAAAAGTTTTTTCCTGGATAACCCCTTTAAGGACATTATTTGAGCACAGCAGTCATACATATCATTCCAGATAATGGGTTACATTCTCAGCCTCCTTTCCTGCTGATTTTATAAATTTGTAATGATATATTTTAATGCACACAGTGCTGTTCTTTTAATTCCTTTTCTCTAGCCAACAACTGAATATAGTTTGTTTTCCCATGTTGGGTTTCCTCCCACTATGTAGAATATTGCATTGTTATTTAAAAAAGATTCTGTCACTAGGTTTATGCTCCTCTACGTGAGAACAGAATAAAATACATTAATCTACACGAGGAACCTACTTGAAGAACAATTCGGTATAAACTCAAAACGTGTTGAAATTGCCACTACCTGCCTGTAATTTTATATACCGTTTTATAAATAAAAAATATTTCCCTTACTTCTTCCATACCCTGGTAATGCACTAGGATTGCACTCCCATCTTTTTTTTAAATTATATAACTATACTTTAGTTGCCGAGGATCATTTAGTTGCCCAGTCTGAGGTCCACAGCAGTCTGGATCAGGCTTTTATTGAAAATATCTCTGTACTTTTCTCTATTCAGCTTTCCCTGAACTCTGACCAGTCTACCAGTCCCCGCTGCTAAAAAAAAAAAAAAAAAAACACCCCTCAGTAAGACACTGCCACCATCATGTTTCATAGTAGAAGTAGTATTTGACTAAGTTTCCACACAAGTGTTTTTTGGAAAACTACCACTGCAGTTTTAGATCAAAAGTCAGAAGTGGATCTGGTAGAAAGGAGAAGTGTAAGTCCTTTCTTTATATTTTCTATTCCTTCTGAATACACTTCTTGCTTTGGCTCAAAAACTGCAGTTGCAGTATTACCCAAAAAAAAAAAAAATGCCAGAAAAAAACGGTGTGGAAACCTAGTTTAGTGCATAGAGCTTAAAATTGAGGCCTACACATTCATTCTTAGTATCATTAGACCAGATAATCTTGTTTATCACGGATTAAGAGACCTTTAGGTACTTGTTTTGCAAACTCCAGATAAACGTTTTGTGTCTTTTACAGAGAAGAGGCTTTTTTTGGCCACTCTACCATAAAACCCAGATTAGCGGAGCACTGCAGTGATGGTTGACCTTCTGGAAGTTTCTCCTATCTGGACACACGATTGTTGAAACTAAGCCAGCATGACCATTGGGTTCTTGTTCACCTTTCTTACCCAGACCCTTCTCCCCCAATCACTTTGTTTGGTGGGGCAGCCAGTGTTAGAAAGAGTACTGGTTGTTGAAAACTTCTTCTATAGAAGAATTCTAGAGGGCACTGTGCTGTTTAAAATTTTCAGAGCAACATACATTTTTGTGCCCTTATCTAGATCTGTGCCGCCACATACTCCTTTCCCTTAGATCTAAAGGTAGTTCTCCCCATCTCTCCATTAGTTATTACTCTTCCAAATCATATCCTTCCAAATTTTCCAAATCATATCCAGTCATCTAAATGACCAAAGGTGACTCCAATCAACATCTCCAATAGGATCAAGAGACCCAGAGCTATTCAGTTGTAATGGCAATATCCAGACTTGTGCATGCAATTTGTTAGCTTTTCTTTTTTAATAAATTAGTCGAACTTCTGTATTACATAAGGAGACTGCATGGGAACTGAACAGTGGCAGCCAGGTCCTCCCTAAAATCATGTCAGATCATTGGAGGTTCCAATCATCTTATTGTAAAAGACCCTTATAACTAAAAAGTATTATCCAAAACTGTCAACCACATTCAATTCAACAAATGGGAGAACGGTAAATTTATACTTTCCCACATATAGCAGTATACAATAAGCGTGAATAAATGAATTGTACAATTATGGCTTCCCAGTCCATGTAGCAAAGTTCATAAACTATTTTTTTTTGCCTGAGGGCCATTCACACAATAGACATGGTCATATAGCTGACACTCCTATAAGCATGTTGTGAGAGTCTTTGCCTGTAAACAACAATCGGGCAATGTTTCTCAACCACTTGCTGCTCATGACATCCCAAAAGAAATACTTAATATGTCATACACTTATACTTGTGAGTAGGAAATTATTAAAGTTTATCTCTATGGCAGTGTATCAGTATGGAAGGTTATATATACAGTAAGTCTTTTTTAGACTCCTGATGCTCACTAAGCAATAAATCACAAACTTAATGTTTTGTTGCATTTGCATGATATCTTAAAATGTATTGATTCTAAAACATAAATGGGTACTTCAGAAAGTGATTTCCATTTACCTGTGCTTAGGTTTTCTCCCCTAGCACCCGTTATGTCCATGTCGGCCTCCTGCTGCGCTGCACTTATTTGTGTCTGTATTGCACAAGGACCTTCCTTCCATCTTTATGAAGATGTTTTAGGTTAACTTCAAAGCATAACTTTCTGTACACAAAATACTACCCCCACCAACTTTCCATTCAGTCAATTTTACCTTAAAATTGAACCAACCATGCCATAATACAGGCCTTGGGGCAGCCATCCTTTCACTACACAAGCTTATAAGTCCTTCCTAGGTGTTATCCCACACAGCTCCTCCTTGACACCATCCACTCAACCTTAAAGGTGTATTCCAGGCAAAAACTTTTTTTTTATATATCAACTGGCTCTGGAAAGTTAAACAGATTTGTAAATTACTTCTATTAAAAAATCTTAATACTTCCAATAGTTATTAGCTTCTGAAGTTTTCTGTCTAACTGCTCAATGATGATGTCACGTCCCGGGAGCTGTGCATGATGGGAGAATATCCCTTGCATGATGGGAAAATATCCCCATAGGAGCTGGACAGCTCCCGGGACGTGAGTCATCAGAAAGCAGTTAGACAGAAAACAGCAACTCAACTTCAGAAGCTAATAACTATTGGAAGGATTAAGATTTTTTTAATAGAAGTAATTTACAAATCTGTTTAACTTTCCGGAGCCAGTTGATATATAAAAAAAAGTTTTTGCCTGGAATACCCCTTTAACTCTCTACTGCTCCGTTGTAACTTCCAGCTTTAGCAGTCTCCCCAAAACTGGACTATCCAAAAGGTGACAGCACACTCAGCCTAAGCCTCTTTGGCATCAGAGTATCGCAAGCTTACCTCTCCTAGACTAACCTAGCTCACTACTCCCAATTGGCAAAAAAAAGTTCTAGGTTATCTTACCATCTCTGCCTCATGAAATTCTCCAGGCCTTGCTCAGCAATATCTAAATGAAAATTCATTCATCATGAGTCTCCCAAGAACACATAAGGCTATGCAGCATGTCCACAGGTAGCACACCCCACCTTCCAGCCCACTGATGCTTCTGTAAGCACAACTCAATCTGGCTTCCAGCGCACGATGCACCTTTGATGGATAAGTCTTAGACCTAACACTTAGACAAGTCAGTTTCAGGTTTTTATGACACAACACATGAGCTGAAACTTCTCAGTCCCTTGATTTCAAAACATGCCCTTTCATCAGCTTCTCTCTAGCAATTGGCTTCGGCCTTTGCAGCGCCATCTTCATGAGATGGTCATTATAAGGCGCAGTCTGTTTCTACACATCCCCTGTATTAGAGCTTGTTATCTGCGCTAGCTCCTGCATTGTTCTTTGCTATATGCATCCTGTGTATTCTGACCTTTGCTTGTTACCCCACTTTCCTCTGCTTTTGGATTTGGCACTGCACTGCTTTTTATGTTTTAGCTTAGCCCTACTTTTCCTTATATGTCTGTCTTTTTATTTCCTGTGTTTTGTTATTGCTTCTAGTTTTGTGCCTGTTAACCCATTGTATCCGGACCTGACCTGCTCTCTTGACTTCTGTACAGTGTTTGTTTATTTGTAGGTGGGCATCCCAAAAAGCAGGGACAGGAGTTTTGGAGAGCTCAGGGTGGCACTTATCCCTGCCTCCCATGTCAACAATAATATGTAATAAGTTATAAGAATGCCTGTTTTATTTTATCAGGTTGATCCAATTCAATAGGTTTTGGTTTAATGAACAAAATATACAACATGTGGGACAGTACAGCGGCTGGAAGGATGCAAGACAGAAAGTTGCTTGTGGTTTTACAATAGACAAAACAATAGAAAAGTGTAGATGTCAAGCAGTTTCCTATGTATGTTAACCACAATCAAATTGATGCAACCAAAGGTTCACCATAAACATGATAGAAGCTACAGCAGAATGAAAAGAAAGATGAAGATACGTGCATCATTCCTAATACATTCTATAATAGAAATAGAAAGACCTATACAGTCGATAAGATATTTATTTTGTGCATATTCAGTTAATGTTTAGAAGCCAAACAAAAAAGCCTCAAATACCTATCAAAGTGAATGTAGTTTTAAAACTTCTGTTCTAAAACCATAGGATTCGTGTAGGGAAATAAGTTAGACTGTAAAATTCTTAAATTAAATAAAGTTTCTTTCCGAAGGACTCAATGGGATTGTGCCATAATAAAGAGGAGAGCTTCACAGTTGACAGGTTTGTTTTTGCAACTTTACGAGCCTTATTCGAACCTCCAGCGCACAACACAAACTTACAAATAGATGTAACCATTGTACATTCGCTCCAAGGAAGACTCCATTTTGGTTCTATCTCTGAGTTAATTTGTATTCGCAATAAAAAGAAGTGTAATGGATCTTTTTGGCTATTATGAATAAATGATGCGTGCCTAACAACTAAATTCACGGATTACAGAAAGAATATTGTTAGAAAATGATTGTTTTCACAACTCGTAGAAGGTAATTAATTGGGGAATGGGCGTTCACAATGATGACTGAAGTGTTTGCATTCCCAACGCTTGAGTTAACATTCACATTGATGAGATGAAAGCACAGAGAAGTGGAAAGAAAGAATTGACAAGATCGCACATGAAGGAAATGGTGTAGCTACAAGGGCCATAGTCCATTCTACCCGTAAGCGCAATATTATAAGGAGTTGATACAATGTGGTCATAAAAGATGTACATATACATGTACTGTGCATTTGTGTTTGCGTGAGCATGTCTGTGACAAAGATGCACACTGGGAGGAATTGTCATCATTGTCATTAGAGGGGTTTTATGCAACTTTTTGGTTTAAATTTCTTTGTTTTTTTTAAGTGTGTACAGAACGGCTGTTAAAGGACATCTGCAGTGCTAGACACTTTTTTCCTTATGCCCAGGAATTACTTTTTGATGGTGGGGGGGTCCGAACGCTGGGACCCCGACTTTCCTCCCTCCTTGTATCTCTTTGTGCATCCTTGCCTCTCCCATAGAGGTGTATGGAGGTGGTGTGTCGTTGACCTCAGTGAGGTCGGCGACATGCACATTAGCCACGCAGAGCCGCGGCAATGCCGGGTCCCAGTATGGGAGATCGTAGGGGCGTCCCAGTGGTCGGACCCCCCGCGATAGGGGATACGTGTCTAATATTGCAGTACTCCTTTAAGGTCAGTCTTTTGCACAAAAATATACCAGCTCCTTTTTGATGTGTGTATAGAGTGACATTTTTAGAAAACGTGTACCTGCACAAAATGTATCAAATGTACTGCGACCATTTAATAACTTTGGTGCTTCTACACATTACCAGCACACAAAAAATATACAAAAGCACTAAGTACCAGTACAAAAATGCATCACTTACACCTACAATGAAAAACACCCCAACCGTGCTTAAAGGGGTTATCCAGGAAAAAACTTTTTCTTATATATCAACTGGCTCCAGAAAGTTAAACAGATTTGTAAATTACTTCTATTAAAAAATCTTAATCCTTTCAGTACTTATGACCTTCTGAAGTTAAGTTTGTTCTTTTCTGTCTAAATCCTCTCTGATGACACCTGTCTCGGGAAGCGCCCAGTTTAGAAGCAAATCCCCATAGCAAACCTCTTCTAAACTGAGCGTTTCCCGAGACAGGTGTCATCAGAGAGGATTTAGACTCTCCGGCGTGGATCGTTGGAGGTGAGTGACAGCCTCCTGCTGTTGCTTAGCAACAGCTCCCAGCATGCAAAAAGGGCATGCTGGGAGCTGTAGTTATGCAACAGCAGGAGGCAGACCACCACAACTCCCAGCATTCCCTTATGGGCATGCTGGGACTTATGGTTTTGCAACAGCTGGAGGCACATTTTTTCTATGGAAAAGTGTATCTTCAGCTGTTGTATAACTACAACTCCCAGCTTGCACAAACAGCTAAAGTGCATGCTGGGAGTTGTAGTGGTGCATCTGCTGGTTGCATAACTACAACTCCCAGCATGCCCGTTGGCTGTCGGTGACTGCTGAGAGTTGAAGTTTTGCAACAGCTGAAGGCACACTGGTTGTGAAACTCAGAGTTTTTTTTTTACCTAACTCAGTGTCTCACGACCGGTGTGCCTCCAGCTGTTGCAAACTACAACTCTCAGCAGTCACCGTACACCATGCACCGTACATGCTGGGAGTTGTAGTTTTGCAACAGCTGGAGGCACACTGGTTGTGAAACACTGAGTTAGGTTACAAACTCAGTGATACATAACCAGTGTGCTTACAGTTGTTGCAAAACTACAACTCTCAGCAGTCACCGACAGCCAACGGGCATGCTGGGAGTTGTAGTTATGCAACAGCTGGATGTCCCCCCCCCCCAATGTGAACGTACAGGGTACACTCACATGGGTGGAGGATTACAGTAAGTATCTGGCTGCAAGTTTGAGCTGCCGCAAACTTTCTGCTGCAGCTCAAACTGCCAGCGAGAAACCACTGTGAACCCCCGCCCGTGCGACTGTACCCTAAAAACACTACACTACACTACCACAAAAAATAAAATAAAAAGTAAAAAACACTACATATACACATACCCCTATACAACCCCCCTCCCCTCCCCAATAAAAATGAAAAACGTCTGGTACGCCACTGTTTCCAGAACGGAGCCTCCAGCTGTTGCAAAACAACTCCCAGTATTGTCGGACAGCCGTTGACTGTCCAGGCATGCTGGGAGTTTTGCAACAGCTGGAGGCACCCTGTTTGGGAATCACTGGCGTAGAATTCCCCTATGTCCACCCCTATGCAAGTCCCTAATTTAGGCCTCAAATGCGCATGGCGCTCTCACTTTGGAGCCCTGTCGTATTTCAAGGCAACAGTTTAGGGCCACATATGGGGTATCGCCGTACTCGGGAGAAATTGTGTTACAAATTTTGGGGGGTATTTTCTGCTTTTACCTTTTTTAAAAATGTAAAATGTTTGGGAAAACAAGCATTTTAGGTAAAAAAAAAATTTTTTTTTTTACATATGCAAAAGTCGTGAAACACCTGTGGGGTATAAAGGTTCACTTAACCCCTTGTTACGTTCCCCGAGGGGTCTAGTTTCCAAAATGATATGCCATGTGGTTTTTTTTTTGCTGTCCTGGCACCATAGGGGCTTCCTAAATGCGGCATGCCCCCAGAGCAAAATTTGCTTTCAAAAAGCCAAATGTGACTCCTTCTCTTCAGAAACCTGTAGTGTGCCAGAAGAGCACTTTTCACCCCCATATGGGGTGTTTTCTGAATCAGGCGAAATTGGGCTTCAAATTTTTAGGGGTATTTTCTGCTATTACCCTTTTTAAAAATTAAAAATTTGGGGGAAAACAAGCATTTTAGGTAAATTTTTTTTTTTTTTTTACATTTGCAAAAGTCGTGAAACACCTGTGGGGTATTAAGGTTCACTTTATCCCATGTTACATTCCCTGAGGGGGTCTAGTTTCCAAAATGGTATGCCATGTGTTTTTTTTTTGCTGTTCTGGCACCATAAGGGCTTCCTAAAGGTGACATGCCCCCCAAAAACCATTTCAGAAAAACGTACTCTCCAAAATCCCCTTGTCGCTCCTTCCCATCTGAGCCCTCTACTGCGCCCGCCGAACACTTTACATAGACATATGTATGTGCTTACTTGAGAGAAATTGGGCTACAAATACAAGTAAAAATTTTGTCCTTTTACCCCTTGTAAAAATTAAAAAATTGGGTCTACAAGAACATGTAAGTGTAAAAAATGAAGATTGTGAATTTTCTCCTTCACTTTGCTGCTATTCGTGTGAAACACCTAAAGGGTTAAAATGCTGACTGAATGTCATTTAATACTTTGGGGGTGTAGTTTTTATAATGGGGTCATTTATGGGGTATTTCTAATATGAAGACCCTTCAAATCCACTTCAAACCTGAACTGGTCCCTGAAAAATACTGAGTTTGAAAATCTTGTGAAAAATCGGAAAATTGCTGCTGAACTTTGAAGCCCTCTGGTGTCTTCCAAAAGTAAAAACTCATCAATTTTATGATGCAAACATAAAGTAGACATATTGTATATGTGAACCAAAAAAAAAATGTATTCGTAATATCCATTTTCCTTACAAGCAGAGAGCTTCAAAGTTAGAAAAATGCAAAATTTTCAAATTTTTCATCAAATTTACGGATTTTTCACCAAGAAAGGATGCAAGTATCGACAAAAATTTACCACTATGTTAAAGTAGAATATGTCACGAAAAAACAATCTCGGAATCAAAATGATAACTAAAAGCATCCCAGAGTTATTAATGTTTAAAGTGACAGTGGTCAGATGTGCAAAAAACGCTCCGGTCCTTAAGGCCAAAATGGGCTCCGTCCTGAAGGGTATATATATATATATATAAATATATATATATATATATATATATATATATATATACATATAAAAAAAATTTTTTCCTGGATAACCATTTAAGTACAGTATCTTCCTAGTTTTCCTTTTTGTATAGCTATGCATGATATTGTTTATACATTAGAGGATGATTTATTTTAAAGTATATCTAATACATGTTAAGTCTTAATAGAGCCATTCTACTTTTTCCTCTGTAATGTCCATTTTAAGATACCTCTACTAGTATTTATCATAATAATCCTAATAAGAGAAGAGTAGATGGCACTTCGCAGAGTGGATGAGATAAAGCAGTTTTATTCACTCACATGAGACAGGCTGGTGACATCGGTGTGGGGAGGGAGCAGACAGATTGGAACAACGTCTGTTTCGCGGCTTGCCCTACTAGTATTTATCTATCAACATAGTCTGTTATCCTATTCCCCCATGCCCCACAGGCTTGACTGCAAAATAGACAAATTTTAAGCTTACCCCATGCAAAAGAAGTTGTTTTCTGTGCCTTGAATGCTACTAAAGTGTGTTTTGGTAAAATGTGTTTTGGGTCTTTGAAATGTTGATAAGTATTTATGCACACAAGGCAACAATAAACTTATTAAGAAAATTACATTTTTATGGTGATCTGTTACATGCCCCTGGCTCACACAGCAAGATGATTGACAAGCCGAGAGTCTGCACAGAGCCCTGCTTGTCCCTTACACACTTCCTGCATTTTGTCTCTGCACACACAGATATTACTTACAGGGAGAAGACAGCATTTTTTCACTAACGAATGTACACATTTTTTAACCAATGTTTATTACAGATATGCATGTAATATTATTTTCTATAATATCTGATTTTTTTTTTTACATTGCATCACAAAATTGGTTTGTATACTTGTGCTCATGTTAATGCTTATGTACAATTTTCTTGACATATTTGTGATGTATGAACCTCCCCTCCCTTTCCCTCCATTTTTATATTTTAATTTTCCTGTTCCCTTCACCCCCTCCCCTTTTTTTTTAAAACTCAATAAAAACTTTAAAGGAGAATAATTTTTTTATTTGCAAAGGACAGGTACACTTTAAGAAGGAGATTAGGTCATGTTCAGTAATTTTTTTTAGCATTGTGCAAGAAATGTTATGAAATAGAGTAGTCTGTACTACAGGATATATTTTACTATATTTTAGCATGCTTAGTAAAGGGATGGGTTCAACCTTTAGTTGTTGAGGACACTAGGAGACCCCTAAACGATAAACTTCTGCTGAAATTGTACTGCAGATCCTACCATCTGTGTAAGTAACAGCATAAGATCCTCTCTCTGTGGGAATATATATCACGGTGATGTAGTTAGTTCCAGAGCACAAGAGCAAGGATTTGCATCTTCATCAATGTATGTCAGTGACCTATATGGGAACATGCAGCTTGCACCTGGAGAAAGGATTAAAAAGTAATTTTTTAGTTATTAGTTTTTTAGACCTATTCATTAAAATGTATTTCTTTTTTTACTAAAATGTATTTAGTTTTTCTTTTTTTTTTACTTCCTATTGTTGTCAATTTTTTAGGAATAATTAAAAGGTGTTTTCGGGGGAGGGGGGGGTTATGGGGGGAATGATGTGACATTTTTGTGTTAATTACTCTCACAGGTTGTGTAGCAGCTAGAGATAAGCAAGCCAAGTCTGCAGAACCCGTCAGGCTATAGCAGATGGGATGAGGAACACGTACCGTTTTGGCGCCTGAATGAAAGGAGGAAGTACTGGGAGAACTGAGAGTACATCACGGTAGCCCAACATACCTTGTAGGTATCAGCAAGATCACATGACCCCACGTTATCCAATCATTGCTTGAATCTATGTGCCATACAGCTCCAAGGCCAATGAGGACACAGCACAGAGGAGGTTTAAAAGGTTGGTAAAGCCCTATGCACTCCATTGCCGCCACCATTTTGGAGAGAGAATGCTGAGAGAGAAAGCAAGAACCAAGATCCTAGAAAGCCTTCACAAATTCAATAGAATTTCAAAGCAAGCTGAGCAGTGGGCTGATATCAAACAGTGACCCTCTGTCCCCTACAGTAGTGTGTCCGTGGTGTACCAGCATAGGATGTTGTCCTGTGGGATAAAGATTGCCTTGGGCATCCCTGCTGTCTATGTGCTGGACCCACTGCTCCATAGTATATTCTGTTACACTTTGACGTATTCCTTTGTTATGTTTTAATTAATTATGTACTGTCTTCTGAAGGGATTGTGGCAGAGTGGACCAGGTGGGGGGGACTCAGAGTTTTGTCAGAGTTGGAGTCTAGTCTGGTCTGGGTTAGTGTTCAGTTCAGATCTGTGTAAGCGGAGGTACCATGAGGAGAAGTGTGAGACGTTATAGTCTGCTGCCACATTTCAGGCCGCCCCATCGCTTAGGTGAAAGTCAAAGCCTGGTGGTAAGCACAAAGCGCCGGGCAAAAATGTATTATTTAGTCAGCTAATCAAGCTAAAATCAGCGTTGGCTGCTATTTAACACCTTGAGGACCAATACAAGTAAACCTGTACGCCCTTAAAAGACCAGGCCTGTTTTTTCAAATCAGGGATGTCTGACTTTATTAGAGAATTACTCTGGTAATGTTTTTGCTAATTGCGATAATTCTGACTTTGTTTTTTTTTTGTCACAAGTTGTCCTTCATGTACATAGTAAAAGTAAGCCGATATCATTTGTAGTTTTTTTTTACAATGCAAAAAATCATGAAATTTAAAATTTTAGTTTTTTTTTGCTATTTTAACACTAATAGGTTTCATTTATTTAAACTTTCTGACCAAATAGTTTATGAAACTTATACTTTCAGATCTCTTTATTTTGAAAGCATTTCTTTTGTTTTTAATTAACATTTTAAATGAATTAGAAGCCTAACCGTTTAACTTAAAACTTAAAAAAAAATGTTTATGTACTATGCAAGGTTTGCAGAAATTTGAAGGTGGTAGAACCATAGGAACCACCCCCAACCCCCCCCCCCCCCAAAAAAAAAAAAAAAAATGTACCCCATTTTAAAAACTAGACCCCTCAAGGTATTCACTAGGGGGTACAGTGAGTATTTTAACACCATAGTTTTTTGGCAGGAATTATTACAAAGTCAGTGTTAAAAATTAGAAATTTGCTTTTTTTCACAAATGCGTTATTTGTGGGACATATTTTTTGCACATCGCTTCTGATATTGAAAGAAATGCACCTTATATTTTATTGAGCTGCTTGGCCTGTGTTTGGAAATACCCTGGCTTAGGCAATATGCATTGCTGTAAGGGTTTACTTTGATCCTGGCAGTGCGGCAGGGTCCTGGCTGTGTGTTACAGCCAAGTCCCTGCCGCAATCTCATGGGTGCACTGGCAGCACCCACGAGAACCATGAACGTGTATACTCGTCCTGGTGCGGGAACGTGCATCCTAATCCTTCCTGGACATGTATACATCCATGGTCCTTAAGGTGTACAAATCCCAGCAAGGTAACAGGCTTCCCTAGGTCACTCTGCACTTCCCTCTGCACCAAAGTTTGTACTGTGGCAAATACAACAGTTATCAGTAAAGATAGTTACCGAAGCTTTGCATCGGTGTCATAATTTTCCCCGTGCTTGGCCCAGATGAAGCTATCTCATTCTCAGAACGTTTATGTTAACATCGCCCTGTCGTCACAAAGTGTACATCTCACCTCCATTCTGCATGTGGAACCAAGTGCACTACAAATCCCAGCCAGTAGTAAACGAGCCCCTAAACATTATTGCATTACAAGGAAAGCAAAGCATTGAGTAGTGGGCTGACCTCAGACAGCAACCTCCTGTGACCTGCAGTACTGTATACAGGTGGTGTACTACAAATCCAAGCAGGAAGCTGGGAACAAGCCCATAAAAGTTGTCCCATTACAATACATATCAAGCAGAGCACAGCAGTGGGCTGGCCTGCATTTTAACATAAATACAGATTAAAAGCATTGTGAATGTGGGAAACACATTTTACGCCAAGTTAAGCTTCGAAAGTGAACATGGCATAGCCATTTAAAGCACAGTTGCATGTTTTTTTCTGGATTTAATCAAACATACCGTATTTCTACATGAGTTTAACATAACTACACATTCAAAAGTGTTGAAAGTGAAAGCAGAATAACCATCAAAGGACAAGTTATGTGTATTTTCTCCGTTAACAAATGCATAAATGCAAGTCATAGAGTAACAGCTCCCACCTCTACTCACCAAACACTTCAGCTCGGACAAAGCAGCAGAGCCTCTAACCCGCAACTGATGCAAATGTAGAAAATATGATCCAGCTCTTCGGTGTGTTTAAAAAGAAAACTTTATTGCTTCATCCAACAAATGACAAGCATAGCGGGACATGCACTGTAAGTGTGAGTAGGCAGCCCTGTGTTCCAATCACTGTGGACAAAGTCTGTAGGCTGAGGAAAAGAAAGAGCATGACTGGCAGAAGCTTTGCATTGGTGAGGTTTATAGTTATTGCTAGTACACAATCCTCAGAAAATAACAAAAACAGATAAGCGGCTCCTGGTGCACTACCACAGGGAGAAAGCAATGATATAGATGACTCTATATAGCAAAACCTTCCACTGGCAGATTTGTTCACCTAAGTTGGTTATGTACGAGGCAACTTCTCATACAATCGAACTTCTCAGACTTTTGAACCCTTCCAATATCCCTATAGAGGTTTGGTAAACAATGCAAATAGCATGCTAGGAAAGCTGCAAAGTAAGCTTTAAATGGAGTTGTCTTCAAGTATAATTGAAGCCCATTAATTTGACAGAATCTGAGCCCACTGGAGCATCCCTTGGCACTTTGGTGGGCCAGTCTGATCCCAAGGAATGTAGGAATTGCATTAAGCTTAATTATTCAATGGATACAGAGCAACTTTCACTGAGCAATGCTAAAAAATGGTCATCACAAGTCATACAAAAAGTCACAATATATCTACAAATATAGTACCATAATATACTACTAATAATCCATCTTTATAACCTCTATTAACTATAAACATTTATAATAAAATTATAGTAAAATCACCAGTGACAAAGATATATATATATATATATATATATATATATATATATATCTCACAGAAAAGAAAACGTCCGGCACTCGAGAAAATGCAGGTAAAACTTGTCAATGGCTTTATTCACACGCTTAGGCAGGACACAATCTGACGCGTTTCGCACCCTCAGGTGCTTAATCGTAGATAGACATACACTCAATAATGCAGGTTAAAATACACATGAGTTTGGTCACATGACCACATGAATCTTAATTAAAAACAGTTGGTTACAAAACATGGCATTGGGAATCATGATCACATTTAATCGTTCGGAGAGAGTTCACACCAGGATGAAATCAATGCGGCTTTAAATTTCACATTACAAGTAACATTCAAATTTCAAACTTGAATAGTCCAAAGGCTAATCTACCAATACTACCGATATTCATATTGATTCAGGGGTGCATATTTAACTGAAATAAGCAATTTAAACTATATCTACACATAAGAATCCGAGATATTTTTATATATAAATCAATAACCTCATGGTGTGTATCACACTATGTGAACAACCCCCTATAATTTGCGACAATTCAAAATTTATTATATGTACCGATATTCATATTGGTTTAGAGGTACATATTTACCGAAATACGCACTTTAAACTATATCTAAACATCAAAATCCGAGATATTTTTATATATAAATCGATAACCGCATGATGTGCATCACGCCGTGTGAACATCCCCCTATAATTTACAACAATTCGAAATTTATTATATGTGCACAAGAAACGAAGAATGTAAGTTAGACCGGGGACTAAACTTGTGTGATTAATGATAAATTGTATACATCCACCATATTTACTTATTCCATTTATGCACACGTTAACATTAAATCCAATCTTTTATTTAATCCTTGCGGGAATCTTGTTCCCAAGAGGAACATCCAATGTGCCTCTCTATTGTATAATTTCTTTCTGAGGTCGCCTCCCCTAGGTCCTAAGGTGACTTTTTCTACTCCCAATACTCGTAAATGGGTAGTGTCTCCTGAATGGGACTCTCTAAAGTGACGTGACAGCATAGACATGTTTGTCAAACTACTTTTAGCATCCGTAATATGTTTCCTGAACCTCACTTTTAGTGAATTCCCCGAGCATCCTACATATTGCAAATTGCACGCAATGCATGTGGCTACATATATAATGGATTTAGTGTTACAATTGATGTATTGGTGTATATTGTATGTCCTATTTGTTGTGCAAGACGTTACAGTATTTGAATTCACCATATGTGTACATGTGATGCATCTGGTATGACCACATTTGCGATTACCTATATTCCTCAACCAGTCCCGATCCTTTACACTTTCCTTTTGACTAATAAATAGACTGGGTGAGACTCTGGTTCCAATAGTGGGGCCTCTCCTAGACACAATAGAAATACCTTCTGATAATAAGTCTCTTAATATTGGGTCTGTTTCTAATACCGGAATATATCTATTTATTATTTTCTTAATCTGCCCAAATTGGGTGCTGTATGAGGTCACGAAAAATGGTGGTCTATCTTTACTCGAATTTACATTTTCATTTTCGATTATATTTTTGGCTGATTTGTCTCCAACCTTATGTGAGTCCCTTCTATTCTGATGCCTGCTAGAATAGGATACTAGTTCCTCGCGTCCCCGTCCTTCTATTCTTATTTCTGCTTTTTTTAATATTTTTTCACTATAACCCCTCTGTTCCAATCTAGTATGAAGTTCCTCTGCCGCAATTTTAAATTGTGTCTCACTAGAGCAGTTACGTTTTATTCTACATAATTCGCCATAGGGAATATTATCCAGGACATGTCGTGGATGGCAGGAGGAGGCTAACAAAATGGAGTTAGAGGCTGTATCTTTTCTATAGGGGCGAATTTC
This sequence comes from Hyla sarda, assembly GCF_029499605.1. Classification (NCBI taxonomy): domain Eukaryota; kingdom Metazoa; phylum Chordata; class Amphibia; order Anura; family Hylidae; genus Hyla; species Hyla sarda. Next base: position 197,675,449 of record NC_079194.1, read on the forward strand.
TATGCCATCACTCCCACTAATCAACGAAATGTCCAAAAAATTAATTGTATTTTTATCAAAATGTGAGGTAAACCCCAAATTTAGGTTGTTATTCCCAATATACTTGACAAATTCCGAAAATAGTGTCTCTGTACCCCTCCAAATTATCAATAAATCGTCTATGTAGCGACTGATCCAGTGTATGTTATCATGATATGGATTTTTGTCACTGAAAATAAAAAGTTGCTCCCAGTGAAACATGTAGATATTTGCAAAAGACGGGGAATATTTGGCACCCATTGATGCTCCCCTGGTCTGCAGGTAGAAACCACCATCGAACACGAAGTAGTTGTGTTTAAGCAAAAACTCCGTGGCGATGGTGATAAATTCCCGCAGACCAGGGGAGTATGTGCTGAACTTTTCCATATGAATGGACAGGGCCTCGAGGCCTTTAGACCAGGGAATGCATGGATATAAGCCTATAACATCACACGTTGCCCATGACAACTGCTCATCCCACACGATTTTTTCTAAGATATTGATCACATGCTTAGTGTCTTGTGTAAACGTGGGGGTGATTTTAGTCAGGGGTTGGAGATGGTGATCCACCCACTCTCCAAGGCGCTCACCCAGCGACCCAATGCCAGCAACTATTGGCCGAAGGGGAGGTGGAAATACACCTTTATGTACCTTGGGGAGTGAGTGGAACACTGGGGTAACTGGATTCTCTACAAACAGATATTCTTCCAGTTTTTTGTTAATTGCCCCCAGTGCTACACCCTCTTCCAATATTTTCTTAAGTTCCATTTGGTACGTTTTAGTAGGGTCATTTCTTAATTTACAGTAAGTTGATGTGTCTAATAACATATCCTCATTGAGTTTTTTGTATAACCCTGAATCCAGAACAATAATATTTCCACCTTTATCAGCATTACGAATTACGATAGATTTATTCTCAGATAATTCCTTCAATGCTATACGTTCATTTTTATTTAAATTGTCATAAGCATTATTCCGAGACACCTGTTCATTAAGTTTCACTAGGTCCCGCTCGACCAACTCCTGGAATCTATCCAGCGCCTCCGTGTGATACACACCATGAGGTTATTGATTTATATATAAAAATATCTCGGATTCTTATATGTAGATATAGTTTAAATTGCTTATTTCGGTTAAATATGCACCCCTGAATCAATATGAATATCGGTAGTATTGGTAGATTAGCCTTTGGACTATTCAAGTTTGAAATTTGAATGTTACTTGTAATGTGAAATTCAAAGCCGCATTGATTTCATCCTGGTGTGAACTCTCTCCGAACGATTAAATGTGATCATGATTCCCAATGCCATGTTTTGTAACCAACTGTTTTTAATTAAGATTCATGTGGTCATGTGACCAAACTCATGTGTATTTTAACCTGCATTATTGAGTGTATGTCTATCTACGATTAAGCACCTGAGGGTGCGAAACGCGTCAGATTGTGTCCTGCCTAAGCGTGTGAATAAAGCCATTGACAAGTTTTACCTGCATTTTCTCGAGTGCCGGACGTTTTCTTTTCTGTGAGAGTTCTACTAAGCCGGGAGCGGTACCGGTGTCCGCAGCACGAGATAGCGCAGCAAACACGAGAGTGGTGAGCAGCCTGACCCTATCTGCATCAAACAGTTCCCGCATTGGAGTGCTCCCACCGCGTGGATTAACATGGCTGAATCTAATTTGGAAACGCCAAGGCTAGGACTGGGGGAACCTGTAACCGCTGATGTGAGTAATATGGACAAATATGGTCCGAGCAGAGATGCGAAAGCTCAAACAGTGTTTAATGATTTTGTAACAACCACGGTTAACGTGGTTCCCCCTGACATGCTTGCTATCACAAGACAGTTGGAGAATCTCATGATTAAAGAGACGAAGACCTGGTGGGATAACAAAACTCTCACTACATATTTAGAAAAGAACATTGTTCCAAGGGGTCTCAGACTGAAAAAAAGACCCATAAAAACATACTCACAGGGATTCATTACCAAATGGGACTCCGCATTGCTGGAATGTTCAGCCAAACTTATGACATATATTGTGGAGGAGGAATCCCTGGAATTAGCCAGTATGCAGCAAGAAATGGAGGGCCTTAGGACCCAGCTGGCTATGTACAAAGAGCACAAGGATTTTGCCAGCGTGGAACAAGCAGCATTGGAGAAACTAGACAGTGTGGAAAACTCCATAATGGACATTAAAAAAAGTAAATTCCAAAGAGATATTCTGGACTACAACAAAGATCAAGTGTTCTCGTGGCATCTTAATAAAGGGGACAATCCAGACACACCGCGTTCTATTTTACGCACACCACGATCCAGATCCAAACGCAGAAATCATCCAAGGTCCCGATCTGCAAGGAAAGTGAGCTTTTCAGACCCTGAAAGTTCCCAAGAGGAAAACACAGGTGCACAATACTCATCAGCACAGCAACAGAAAAAGAAACTAACATCGATCGCCGCACCATCCAAAGAACTTGGAGCTGTTCCAAAAAACCGTCTGGGCCAGACCGACAGCTTAAAGGGTCAAAAACAAGGAGAGCTGGACGCAAACATAGAAGAAAGAAGATATCCCCTGCGCTCGCTACTGGTTCCGAGATAAATCCGGTAATGAACTTATCTGCATGCATCTTATCTGCTGACCAAATTACTGTACTTGGTAAAGGACTGAATTTTGTGCCGACAAGTAAGTTCGAACTTTTTAATACCATATTAGATGTTAATAAATTGGCAAGAGGACTCACTCTCAAAAGACATTTTCACAAGGGGGTTATGAGTCATGAGGAGGGAGAATCCTCAGGTACAGTTGTGGAAGGATCAGTAGCGAACGATGGTGATGAAATTAATGTTAATGTTACTAATTTCAAGGATCAAAATGTATTATTACAGCTTACCTGTTTGCAGAAAGAAAATGCAGTTGTCGATGATAGTAGGAATAATAACTACCGCTCGGCCAACCCTGGTTTCTATCCTGTTGCCTCCCGTTCGGAGGCGCTGGATAGATTCCAGGAGTTGGTCGAGCGGGACCTAGTGAAACTTAATGAACAGGTGTCTCGGAATAATGCTTATGACAATTTAAATAAAAATGAACGTATAGCATTGAAGGAATTATCTGAGAATAAATCTATCGTAATTCGTAATGCTGATAAAGGTGGAAATATTATTGTTCTGGATTCAGGGTTATACAAAAAACTCAATGAGGATATGTTATTAGACACATCAACTTACTGTAAATTAAGAAATGACCCTACTAAAACGTACCAAATGGAACTTAAGAAAATATTGGAAGAGGGTGTAGCACTGGGGGCAATTAACAAAAAACTGGAAGAATATCTGTTTGTAGAGAATCCAGTTACCCCAGTGTTCCACTCACTCCCCAAGGTACATAAAGGTGTATTTCCACCTCCCCTTCGGCCAATAGTTGCTGGCATTGGGTCGCTGGGTGAGCGCCTTGGAGAGTGGGTGGATCACCATCTCCAACCCCTGACTAAAATCACCCCCACGTTTACACAAGACACTAAGCATGTGATCAATATCTTAGAAAAAATCGTGTGGGATGAGCAGTTGTCATGGGCAACGTGTGATGTTATAGGCTTATATCCATGCATTCCCTGGTCTAAAGGCCTCGAGGCCCTGTCCATTCATATGGAAAAGTTCAGCACATACTCCCCTGGTCTGCGGGAATTTATCACCATCGCCACGGAGTTTTTGCTTAAACACAACTACTTCGTGTTCGATGGTGGTTTCTACCTGCAGACCAGGGGAGCATCAATGGGTGCCAAATATTCCCCGTCTTTTGCAAATATCTACATGTTTCACTGGGAGCAACTTTTTATTTTCAGTGACAAAAATCCATATCATGATAACATACACTGGATCAGTCGCTACATAGACGATTTATTGATAATTTGGAGGGGTACAGAGACACTATTTTCGGAATTTGTCAAGTATATTGGGAATAACAACCTAAATTTGGGGTTTACCTCACATTTTGATAAAAATACAATTAATTTTTTGGACATTTCGTTGATTAGTGGGAGTGATGGCATAGAAATTCGCCCCTATAGAAAAGATACAGCCTCTAACTCCATTTTGTTAGCCTCCTCCTGCCATCCACGACATGTCCTGGATAATATTCCCTATGGCGAATTATGTAGAATAAAACGTAACTGCTCTAGTGAGACACAATTTAAAATTGCGGCAGAGGAACTTCATACTAGATTGGAACAGAGGGGTTATAGTGAAAAAATATTAAAAAAAGCAGAAATAAGAATAGAAGGACGGGGACGCGAGGAACTAGTATCCTATTCTAGCAGGCATCAGAATAGAAGGGACTCACATAAGGTTGGAGACAAATCAGCCAAAAATATAATCGAAAATGAAAATGTAAATTCGAGTAAAGATAGACCACCATTTTTCGTGACCTCATACAGCACCCAATTTGGGCAGATTAAGAAAATAATAAATAGATATATTCCGGTATTAGAAACAGACCCAATATTAAGAGACTTATTATCAGAAGGTATTTCTATTGTGTCTAGGAGAGGCCCCACTATTGGAACCAGAGTCTCACCCAGTCTATTTATTAGTCAAAAGGAAAGTGTAAAGGATCGGGACTGGTTGAGGAATATAGGTAATCGCAAATGTGGTCATACCAGATGCATCACATGTACACATATGGTGAATTCAAATACTGTAACGTCTTGCACAACAAATAGGACATACAATATACACCAATACATCAATTGTAACACTAAATCCATTATATATGTAGCCACATGCATTGCGTGCAATTTGCAATATGTAGGATGCTCGGGGAATTCACTAAAAGTGAGGTTCAGGAAACATATTACGGATGCTAAAAGTAGTTTGACAAACATGTCTATGCTGTCACGTCACTTTAGAGAGTCCCATTCAGGAGACACTACCCATTTACGAGTATTGGGAGTAGAAAAAGTCACCTTAGGACCTAGGGGAGGCGACCTCAGAAAGAAATTATACAATAGAGAGGCACATTGGATGTTCCTCTTGGGAACAAGATTCCCGCAAGGATTAAATAAAAGATTGGATTTAATGTTAACGTGTGCATAAATGGAATAAGTAAATATGGTGGATGTATACAATTTATCATTAATCACACAAGTTTAGTCCCCGGTCTAACTTACATTCTTCGTTTCTTGTGCACATATAATAAATTTCGAATTGTTGTAAATTATAGGGGGATGTTCACACGGCGTGATGCACATCATGCGGTTATCGATTTATATATAAAAATATCTCGGATTTTGATGTTTAGATATAGTTTAAAGTGCGTATTTCGGTAAATATGTACCTCTAAACCAATATGAATATCGGTACATATAATAAATTTTGAATTGTCGCAAATTATAGGGGGTTGTTCACATAGTGTGATACACACCATGAGGTTATTGATTTATATATAAAAATATCTCGGATTCTTATGTGTAGATATAGTTTAAATTGCTTATTTCGGTTAAATATGCACCCCTGAATCAATATGAATATCGGTAGTATTGGTAGATTAGCCTTTGGACTATTCAAGTTTGAAATTTGAATGTTACTTGTAATGTGAAATTTAAAGCCGCATTGATTTCATCCTGGTGTGAACTCTCTCCGAACGATTAAATGTGATCATGATTCCCAATGCCATGTTTTGTAACCAACTGTTTTTAATTAAGATTCATGTGGTCATGTGACCAAACTCATGTGTATTTTAACCTGCATTATTGAGTGTATGTCTATCTACGATTAAGCACCTGAGGGTGCGAAACGCGTCAGATTGTGTCCTGCCTAAGCGTGTGAATAAAGCCATTGACAAGTTTTACCTGCATTTTCTCGAGTGCCGGACGTTTTCTTTTCTGTGAGAGTTCTACTAAGCCGGGAGCGGTACCGGTGTCCGCAGCACGAGATAGCGCAGCAAACACGAGAGTGGTGAGCAGCCTGACCCTATCTGCATATATATATATATATATATATATATATATATATATATATATATATATATGTAAACGGGTTCAGTACTTTCCTTAGGGAGAGGACCCCACTTCTGGCATAGGACGGAGATTTAAGTAGGCCATTTAGCACTCCGTGGGCTCTTGGGTACAAAAACATGCAAATTAGCTCACCACACCACCTACACAGGTAGTGCGTCCTGCAAAACAGCTCAGGCTCCATTTAAGAAGTCTCAGAACTGATTGGGATTTATGCCAAACCAGAACTTATTGGTGGATATATAAAAGCCATCAAAATAAGGAGCCATTATGAAGAGAATCTGACATACCGATTTTAACAGCTTATAGATTCATATATAAAATAGAAGCAGAAGCGTCCTGACAGTGTGGTGCTTTTTGTGCATTTTTTCCTTATTGAAAAATGAGAACTAACATGAGTAAAATAAATAAATAAAAATGTAAAAAAAAAAAACATGAAAGATCTATAAAAATCTTTAAAAGTTTTTTTTTGTTTCTGTAAAATCAGTGTCTAATCCTTGATATGTTACTGATTATAAAGCACATCTGTATAAAAAGATTTTTAGCAGTAAAGTAGTGAAGAGGTTAATGTAGACTTGCTTTACTACTTGACAATTGGTGACCCCTGCCAAAAATATTTGACCACAATTATAGTATAGCCGCCAATGTTATATCTTTGTACACGTCTCATACTGTACAAAGTAATATCCTTCCCTCTCAGAGAAATGTGAAAAGCTTGGTCTTGGGTTTCCCCCAAATTCGCCAGAGGCAAGCTTTGCAAATAACCCCCATAAAATTAACGTGAACAAATTGGACATCTAATCCTCCATGCTTAAAAAACTCTGAATTCTCTAATCCCTGGCCTAAATTCATGGGAATAAAAAGCACAACAATAAACAGTAGTGCATTACGACTAGGAGACTATTGAGACATTGCAGGCTTGATTGCTACAAACTATGTGTTGTTTTTGGATTGCACCTTCTTCTATTGGCCTTGTGCTGTGTGTGGTCCGCATGTCACAGTCCTTCCTTAGACATTTTATGTAACAATTTCTTCATAAAAGAACAACACATCAGGCTGCTGAGAAAAATATACAAAGCTGCAGGAGCAAGCGCAAGTAGTAGTACAATGGGATTTTTCTCACGGTTTTCTTGCTATTTGTTGTTTTTCTTGCTGTTTTGTGGGAAGATACAGTAAACTGAATATATTCAATATTTAAACAAGTAAAGCCCGGATAATTAAGTAATAAAAATATTCATTGTACCTACTTTCTCTTTTTATGAGACTGTTTTGTTTTAATTACAAAGCCAGGAATGGATCTGAAAAGTGAAGAAACCTCAGTGTTTCCTTTGTACGTATCCTCAATTTATGATCTGTTACTGGCTTTGATTTTAGTAATTGCAATTAAATACCTGAACGTGTGAACACAGCCTATCTGGTAAAACTAACAAGCACATGAGGCCTCGTAGGAGTTAGCCTTCAGAAAAGGGAGTTTTGATGACAATCCTTCTATCTGTTTTTCACTTTGAGATTCAGGATTATCTCAGCGCAAAAAAAATGCACGTCATTGCCCTTTCAGGTTAGCATCAGTAATACTAGTTAGGTGATATAACTTTGTTCTGTTTTTTATAATGAGCCATCAGGGTAGACAGGTGGAAATATTGGGGGAGATTTATCAAAACCTGTGCAAAGGAGAAGCTGCCAAGCATGGCTGTTTGAAGGAATTTGGGGGCCCCAAGCAAAATGGACATGGAGGCCCCCCCTTGATGTTCACGCACGTCACGCTCTAGGGCCGGCGTCAAGACGTAGTAACACCGGCCCTTGAATGCTGGGAGCGTGACATGAGCGCACGTCGATACGAGGCCCCCACATTAGGTGCAGCACAGTTCCCCCCATGTTAGGCGCAGCACAGTTCCCCCCACATTAGGTGCAGCACAGTTCCCCCACGTTAGGTGTGGCACAGTTCCCCCCATGTTAGGTGCGGCACAGTTCCCCCCACGTTAGGTGCGGCACAGTTCCCCCCACGTTAGGTGCGGAACAGTATAGTCCCCCACATTGGGTGCAGTATAGTTCTCCCCACATTAGGTGCAGTACAGTTCTCCCCACATTAGGTGCAGTATAGTCCCCCACATTAGGTGCAGTATAGTTCTCCCCACATTAGGTGCAGTATAGTTCTCCCCACATTAGGTGCACTATAGTTCTCCCCACATTAGATGCAGTATAGTTCTCCACATTAGGTGCAGTATAGTTCCCCCCATTAGGTGCAGTATAGTTCTCCACATTAGGTGCAGTATAGTTCTCCACATTAGGTTGGCAGTATAGTTTACCCCACATTAGGTGCAGTATAGTCCCCCCACATTAGGTGTAGTATGTTTCCCCACAGACATACAGCCTCCAGCCATACAGTGTATGGCTGGAGGCTGTATGCGTGTTTACTGCCCTATTTCAGTGTTCTGACCACTGCTCCTTTTGTCCGGCCACCATAGCAGTAGGTCCCGGGACTGGAGGAGCGGTGGTCGGAGCACTGAAGCTGATGTGCCGCTGGTCACTTACCATGCAGGCCAGCGCATGTCCTGTTCGCTGCTCCGCTCCTCCGCGTTGCTTTCCAATGGGCGCACGCACAGGATGGTGCAATTGCCCCCCCCCCCTGGATCTGCCACTGCATGCATTATATACACACACACAACACACTGTACACATTACATACTGTACATACATGCTTTATAGACACACACCATACTGTATACATTACATACTGTACATGCATGCTTCATACACACAGATACTGTACACATTACATACTGTACATGCATGCTTCATACACACACACCATACTGTATACATTACATACTGTACATGCATGCTTCATACACACACCATACTGTATACATTACATAATGTACATGCATGCTTCATACACACACACACAACACACTACATACTGTACATGCATGCTTCATACACACACAACACACTGTACACATTACATACTGTACATGCATCATACACACACATACTGTACACATTACATACTATACATGCATCATACACACACACTGTACACATTACATACTGTACATGCATGCTTCATATGCACACACAACACACTGTACACATTACATACTGTACATGCATCATACACACACACATACTGTACACATTACATACTGTACATGCATCATACACACACACTGTACACATTACATACTGTACATGCATCATACACACACTGTACACATTACATACTGTACATGCATCATACACACACACACACTGTACACATTACATACTGTACATGCATCATACACACACATACTGTACACATTACATACTGTACATGCATCATACACACACTGTACACATTACATACTGTACATGCATCATACACACACACACACTGTACACATTACATACTGTACATGCATCATACACACACATACTGTACACATTACATACACACACTGTGCACATTACATACTGTACATGCTTCATACGCACACAACATACTGTACACATCACATACTGTACATGCTTCATACACACACACATACTGTACACATTACATACTGTACATGCTTCATACACACACAGATAGAATAGATCAGTGTTTCCCAACCAGGATGCCTACAGAGGTTGCAAAACTACAACTCCCAGCATGCCCAGACAGCCTTTGGCTGTCCGGGCATGCTGGGAGTTGTAGTTTTGCAACAACTGGAGGCACCCTGGTTGGGAAACATTGGTATAGATCCACACATGCACTTTACATATAGTCATCCACAATAGTAACACACACAGGCACAGTACATAGACATACACATATGTACACACACATATATATCCACACAAACACGCTTATACACACACATATATATATTGTGACAATCCGTCTTGGGGATTAGCTCTGGGATCGTCCTGGACCACGCCACAGGATGCGTTTCTTCTCAATAAACCAGCAAACAAACGCTTATAATGCAAATCTGGCACCTTGCCAGTTTTATTAGACAGGTTGCTGGGAAAGAAATAAACAAAAAGCAGGAACAAACAAAATCCTAGACCGTCTGGTCACTAAACTAAACAGATCTGACTAAACAGATCAGCTTGTCCTGACTTACAACCGCTGAGCTTCCCTCCTGCCTCATTACTTAAGAAGCAGGTGAGAGCTTCTGCAGGGTGAGCCAAGGAAATACACCCTTTCCTTGCCACACTGCCACAATATATATATGCAGGGACACCTACTGTAGTCAGGCCCCATGTTGTACTGCCTCTGCGGTCTCCTTTCCTCACAGCTCTCTCCTCACCCCTCCCTCTCCTCCTGCTCAGACGGCTGAAGGCTGAGAGAAGAGTCCGGGCTGAGGGAAGATACCAAGTGCAGCGGGGGTGGGGGAGCGTGATTGTGGTGAGGTGAGAAGAACTCCAAAGCTGCAAATTAGTTTATTTTAAAAAAATTTCAGACATTCGGGGGCTCTCTTGTTTGACTGGGTGCCTGGGGCCCAGAGCACAAACTCCAAGAGCAGGATTGTTAATCGCTACTGGATGGGCAAGCACTGGCTGTGCTCGGGGGCCCCCAGCCAGTTCGGGGCCCCAAGCAATTGCTTGGTTTGCCTGTCCTGTAGCGACGAGCCTGTTGCCCAGTTGCCCATAGCAACCAATCAGAATCCTTATTTCATTTTGTAGAGACCTTGTTAAAAATGAAAGAAGCCAACTGATTGGTTGCTATGGGCAACTGAGCAACTTTTCCTCTGGACAGGTTTTGATAAATCTCCCCCATTGTCATTAAAACTGATGAGAAACAGAAGGCAAACATACCACTAAGGAGAAGGGGCACTGGCTTTGGATCTATCTATCTATCTATCTATCTATCTCATATCTTTCTAAATAGCTATATACATATCTATCTTTTTGTTTAACTATTTATGTCTTTATGTATTTATTTTTTGTGTGTTGGTATATAATTATTTTTTAATGTTTAATTCACACATATGTATAGTAGTTAATATAAGTGAATGCACCCCTCACATTTATGTTAATATTTTATTACATCTTTTAATGTGACAACACTTAAGAAATGACACTCTACTACTATGTAATGTAGTGAGTGCACAGCCTGTATAATAGTGTACAATGTAGTGTCCCCTCAAAATAACTTAACACACAGCTATTCATGTCAAAACCGTGGCAACAAAAGTGAGTACACCTCTAAGTGTAAATGTCGAAACTGGCTCAAAATGGCAATATTTTGTGTTACCATTATTATTTTCCAGCACTACCGTAAGCCATGGAGTTAACCAGAGCTTCACAGGTTGTCGCTCAAGTTCTCTTCCACTCCTCCAAGACAATATTCCAGAGCTGGTGGATGTAAGAGACCTTACACTCCCCCTTCTTGGGTTTGAGAATGACCCATAGCTGTTCAATAGGGTTTATGTCTGGAGACATACTTGGCCAGTCCATCACCTTTACCCTCAGTTTCTTTAGCAAGTCAGTAATCGCCTTAGAGGTGTGTTCGGGGTCATTATCAAGTTGGAATGCTGTCCTGTGGCCCAGTTTTCGAAAGAAAAGGATCATGCTCTCCTTCAGTATGTCACAGATGGTGGCATTTATGGTTCCCTCAATGAACTGGAGCCCACCAGTGCCAGCAGCACTCAAGCAGCCTCAGACCATAACACTCCCACCACCATGTTTGACTGTACGCAAGACACACTTGTCTTTGTACTCCTCACCTGGTTACCGCCACACATGCTTGACACCATCTGAACCAAATAAGTTTATCTTAATTTCATTGGACCAAAGGACATGGTTCCAGTAATCCACATACTTAGTCTGCTTGTTTTTGTTTTAGCACACTCTTTCTTCTTTTGAAGTGGCTTTCTTCTGGGATGACTTCTGAATTTAATGCTGGACACATGCACTCACCTTCTTTAGTGGACCATGATGAGGCCTCTTCTGAGTGGATGCTGTATAGTCTTGCCTACCAAGCCGCAGCTCAGTTTCTGGGTCTTGGAAATCATTTTATTGCCTGGGTCATCTTTCTGTAGAACAACAGTTCTTTTTTTCATATCTTTAAAAAGTTCTTTGCCATGAGGTGCCATGTTGAACTTCCAGAGACCAGTATTAGAGAGTGTGAGAGTGATAACAGCAAATTTAAGACATCTGCTCCCTATTCACACCTGAGACGTTGTAACACTAATGATACACATGACACTGGAGAATGACAATAGCTACTTGGGCCCAATGTAAACATTTCTACTTAGGATGTACTCACTGTTGTTGCCAATGTATAGACATTAATGGCTGTGAGTGTTTTGAGGGGGCACAAAATTAAACACTGTTATACAGGCTGTGCTCTCACTACTTTACATTGTAACAGACTGTCCTTTCTTTAGTGTTGTCACAAAAAGATATAATGAAATATTTACAAAAATGTGAGGGATGTACTCAGTTATGTGCAATACTAAGTATAAATTGTACAGCACAGGCCCAAGAGAAATGCGATCATGTCAGCCAGAAACCGGAGGGGTCCCTGTTTTTGCTAAGAGCCCTTCTGCTCTATTCATTTATTTAAAAAGTATGTATTTTTTATATATATCACTAGGGATGAGCGAATTGAATCTGACAAATCCGAATTCGTTAAGAACTTCAGGAAAAATTTGATTTGCAACGGATGCAAAAATCGCCATCATTCAATCGCTTCATTAAACTCCATTTAGTGCGGTCCAGTCTCCAGGACATCTAAAATGGCAGTTCTACATATGAGGACATGGGCAAGGAATCCTGGGAAGGCGGGAACAAGAATCGGCGGGATGACCCTGAATCACATGCAGCAGCATGCATCCTATTAGCAGCCAGCCACCCCTGTAATGTCATAGCCCTATATAATCGTCAGCCATCTTGCGGCCAGTCACATCAGCGTTCTATTACAGAGAGAGAGAGAGAGAGACAGCAGTGTGGTAGCACAGAAAAGCATTTTTACAGCAACGATTTACCCCCCAGTTACATCAGCGTTCTATTCAGAAAGAGATGGACAGAGAGCAGTGTGTTGCACACAAAGCTTTTTTACAGCAGCAATTCACCTCATGCCCAAATCCAGCCTAGAAGCACTGATAGGGAAGGGAATGAGATTGAGAGAATTTTGGGTGTAGTACACAGCGACTGTGGGCTGCTGCACTGGTGTGTACAACAACTGAAATGCTAATAGTAGCCAGACAGTTAGGGGGAGCAGAGCACTAAAAGCATATGGTCCTCTATTAAACCCTTAAGGACCGGGTTTTTTCCGTTTTTGCATTTTCGTTTTTTGCTCCTTGCCTTTAAAAAATCGTAACTCTTTCAATTTTGCACCTAAAAATTCATATGATGGCTTATTTTTTGCTCCACCAATTGTACTTTGTAATGACGTCAGTCATTTTGCCCAAAAATCTACTGTGAAACGGAAAAAAAAAATCATTGTGCGACAAAATTGAAAAAAAAAACGCCGTTTTGTAACTTTTGGGGGCTTCCGTTTCTACATTTTTTCGGTAAAAATGACACCTTATCTTTATTCTGTACAAAGTAAGAAAAAGGTCCAGCACAGGTTTGCAGGTAAAAAACAGCTTCTTCTTTTATTGGGTCAGTTCCGACAAGACAAATAAGCCGACGCGTTTCGGACCTACACTCGGTCCTTAGTCATGGCATACACACTCAGTAAAAAAAAGATACATATATATAAAACGTTATGGTCACATGACCATTCATCAATTAGATGTAGGAAAACCTGGAAAACATGGCATGGATCTCAGAAAGCATCTGTGTAATGCAAAAAACATGGACAAAAAACGGCAAACAAGGGAATCATAATTTCAAAAGATAGATACAGTAAAACTAAATGCCTATGATGGAGACCAAAAGTAATAATAGTAATAATAATAATCACTAATAGAGTTCATACCCTCCTCTTACACACGCTAACATGGTCTGCACGGGCTTTATGGCTCATATATAGAAAAAATTTATAGAACATTATTCTGATTTTCAAAAACAAATATTTCAGCCCGTACAGAGACATGCAAATACTACACTCATTTAAGGCAGGTTGAAAAGGGGGGGATTTCTTTATTAAATAATAAAAAGACAAAGAAGGAAAAAGGAGAAAAAAAAACTATCTGTAAGAGAGCTATATATGGTATTATTTGCCACCTATTACCACCTCAGCATGATAGGATCAAATCCTGCCTCAGATTCATGCCCTGCGGTTGACGGGTGTCCAACTGGAAAATCCAGAAAGACTCCCTATTCAGCAGGGTCCTCCAGTGATCACCTCCTCTGGTATGCCTAAATACTTTTTCTATGCCCATAATTTTCAGAGAATCTGTGTTCCCTCCGTGAAAGTCCCTGAAGTACCTGGACAGAGAAGACACATTGAAACCAGTCCCTCTTGCATCTGAAATGTGTCTCCTAATCCGGCACTTCAGGGCATTCACGGTACAGCCTACGTACTGTATGTTACATGCAGCGCATGTGGCCATATAGACTACATGGGTAGTATTACAATTGATATAAGTTTTAATTTTATAACTTCTATTAGTACTGCATGAAACAAAAGTATTAGTTACCTCCATATGGCCACATGTGATGCATTTTTTATGTCCACATTTCCAACTTCCTGGAAAATTCAACCAAGTAGGTTTGATTTTATTTTTGTTTTTTTCGGGGTCCACAAACAGGCTGGGAGACAATTGTGAGCCCAAAGATGGCCCTCGCTTCGCCACAGCCTGTAGGGAGCATACCTCAAAATTACGAAGTACTGGGTCCTGTTCCAGAATGGGCAGGTATCTTTTCATAATGTTCTTTATTGTATAGAATTGTTTACTGTAGGCTGTAATAAATCTAGGCAAGTATTGTTTGTTTCTCTGGGGGTCATCTGAAAACTGTCTCCTATTGTTTGTTTTAATTAGATTCTCTCTATCTAGATTTCTCGCTTTTCTGTGGGCCTCCTGTAAAGTTCCCTCATCATAACCTCTCTCTTTTAGCCAATCTTTATTCTGTAGGTCCATACGATTAAAATGATACCCTACTTATATAGGTTTGATTTTGTCGGACTTCTGGAAAAAATCATAACTATATGCAGGAAAATTTATACATTTAAAATTGTCATTTTCTGACCCCTATAACTTCTTTATTTTTCCGTGTATGGGGCGGTGTGAGGGCTCATTTTTTGCGCCGTGATCTGAAGTTTTTCACGGTACCATTTTTGCATTGATGGGACTTATTGATCGCTTTTTATTCATTTTTAAATGAAATAAAAAGTGACCAAAAATGCACTATTTTGGACTTTTTTTGCGTGCGCGCCATTGACCGAGCGGTTTAATTAATTATATATTTTTATAATTCGGAAATTTCCGCACGCGGTGATACCATATATGTTTATTTTTATTTTTATTTACACTGTGTTTTTTTTTTTTTATTGGAAAAGGGGGGTGATTCAAACTTTTAATAGGGGAGGAGATAAATGATCTTTATTCACTTTTTTTTTCACTTTTTTTTTTTGCAGTGTTATAGGTCCCATAGGGACCTATAACACTGCACACACTGATCTTCATCATTGATCACTGGTTTCTCATAAGAAACCAGTGATCAACGATTCTGCCGCATGAGCAGAATGCCTGGATCTCAGGCACTGAGCAGTCATTCGGCGATCGGACAGCGAGGAGGCAGGAATGGGCCCTCCCGCTCTCCTGTCAGCTGTTCGGGATGCCGCGATTAGCCACGGCTATCCCGAACAGCCCAACTGAGCTAGCCGGCAACTTTCACTTTCACTTTTAGCCGTGCGGCTCAGCTCTGAGCGCGCGGCTAAAGGGTTAATAGCACGCGGCGCCGCGATCGGCGCTGCGCGCTATTAGAGGCGGGTCCCGGCTTCACTATGACGCCGTTATATCAGGAGAGCAGGACCAAGGACGTACCGGTATGTCCTTGGTCCTTAAGGGGTTAAGTGTAACATGTGCGTACATCTAAGTGGTGCATTCCACATACGTACATCTAAGATGTGTACCATTTTATGTACCATTTTGTTCCTGTTAAAGTCTTGAGGGCCTAGATACTGTGAAAGGCCAGCCAAAAGTAAACACCTGCTGGTGTTGTAGACAAATACTGTTTTAAGCGTACTGGAGCGCATTGTCCTCTCCTCATAATTGCATACCACATACATACAAGTGGTGTACCATTTTGTTCCTGTTAAATTCTTAAGGGCCTAGATACTGTGAAAGGACAGCCAAAGGTACATACATGCTGGTGTTGTAGACAAATACGTATTGTACTCCTCTCATATACGCACAAAGTATGTCAAGCAGAGAAGTGCCAGAACGTGCACACAGGAGTGGCAGAGACCTAAATTCATCAGGCAGAGGTTGCAGCAGACTAGGGAAGAGTGGCAGCAGGAGTTGTAGCGAGAGGCCTGAGCTCCTGGTATCAGCTAAAAGGTTGTGTCTCGACCAGCAACCCATCTGCCCTCATCGATTGGTTAACACGGTCATCCACTTCATCACAAGTGACATCTGACACACGCAGTCAACAGTGGTGGGTTCCTCAGACACAACCCTCATTTGGCATGGCCCGGAAGCAGTCCCTGTCCTCCCATTGCCTCTGTCCTATGCTGTTCTTTCCCCCACAGAAGTATCTTATGCTGTGGGTTCAGCTCCACTATTTAGTGAGGACACTCTATTAGAGGACATTCAGCAGCTACTGTCCAGCCAAGAAGTGGAGGAGACATCCACCGCTTCCTCCGCTAGGCGGACAAGTAGTGATGAGGAGAGTGGTGTGGGAGGTGGTGTTGCCAGCGTTCAGGCTCCTGAAGCAGACACTGTTGAGGAACCTGAGGAGGACATCAGTGACGTGCAGACACATCATCATCATCAGTAGAAGAGGGTTGCAGGTTGCCCTTGAGGCAGCAGCTGAGCCAGCAAGGTGGTAGCATTGTTGGCAGTCAGCATGGTGACAGAAGTGGAAAGTCTGGAGCCAAACGTGCACGGGGTAGACCACCTGCTTCCCTGTAGCCTACCTTCCCGGGAGGTAGGGGAACAAGAGCTCCTGGAGTCGACAGCAGTAGCAGTTAATCAGTGTGGACTGTTGGCAGTGGAGAATAAGGCAGGGAGTCCCTCCGAGTCACTTGCACAAATAGCACGATGCATGCTCACTTGCTTGCCTAGTGACTGCCGAATTGTCACCATTCTGCAGCGGGATGACTTCTAGCTCTCCAGCTCATTGGACCCTCACTACCAGCACAAAATGGGGGGCTTTTTTACACCTAATGAGAGGGAGAACAAACTGACCTAATACAGAGACATATTACATAGTTAGTTGGCCGATGCCTATCTGTGCCATAGTCCATCCTCTCGCAGGTCTGACTCAGGGGGTCCTCTGAGTTCACCTTCCACTGTCATGGCTGCTGGGGAGGGGTGGGGTGGCAGGAGCAGTACCAGCAGCAGCCTGAGTCTACAGTTGCTGATGAGTATCTTTCTTCACCCGCATAGTGAAGCAACTCATCAGCAGCAGATACACCTGGAGCAGGACTTGAACAAGCAGGTGGTGGCATACCATTACATGACCATGCCAACACACCTTAAAGATACGCTGTGCAGCCAAACTTGATTTGTGGCTGCAACTAGCAGAATTTGCTCTGGAAAAGCTGTTCTGCCTGGCCTGTAGTGTGCCATCAGAGCAGGTGTTAATAGTGCGGCAGGGGCCATAGTAACCCCAAGGAGCACCCGTCTGTCCATGAAAAATGTGGAGAGACTGACCTTTGTGAAGATGAATCAGGCATGGATCAGACAGTATTTCCACCCACCAATGCCTGATGCATCAGAGTAGATTGACCATGGTGCCACATCAACACTTCACAAATATTGATAGTGCTGAATAGATTTAATGTGCTGCTCCCCAGTTACAGACGTTCCTCCATATCAGACCAAAAGTAAGTATTGAGGATATGCATTAGCTAAAACTATATAAAATATATGTACCCAAACATTTTTTTTAAATCAAACAAAAGGAAAGGTGTTCAAAAAACACCATGTGCCACCTACACCACCAAGTATTGATGTAATGCAAAGACCTCTAAAAGGTGGAAGGGAGCAACGTATGGTCCATTGTAACCGGGGGTGGGGGGGGGGGGTAAAAACTTCCACTGTAAGGTCCTACTCTTGCATTATTAATTCCCTTCTTGGCAAGTGTTACTCGCCCTAAAAAGGGAGGCCCCACACAGGAACCTCTCCTTATTTCCAGCTACAAACACTGCCATTTCACAGGGTTTTTAGACCATACGTTGTTCCCTTCCACCTTTTAGAGTTCTTTGCATCACATCAACACTTAGTGGTGTAAGTGGCACATGGAGTTTTGTGCACACATTTCCTTTTGTTTGATTTAAAAAACAAATTGGGGTGCATATATTTTATCCTAAGAATATTATTAAAAGTTAAGTTTTAGATAATGTATATCCTCAATACTTTCTTGTGCATACCAATACTTTCACAAAATAGACCGTTTTCTTCTGTCTACTTGCCTCAGCTACTATTCTGATCCTGCCACCCGCCTGATGTCACACATCTGATGCCAAGTTCTCCTTTTTCACCCACCTTCAAATCCCTGTCTAGTGATGTTGCCACCCACCGCCCCACTATTTCACTGGGTGACTTTCAGGACTTCTGATGCTGCTGATGCCCCCTCCAGGCTGTCTGATACAGCCACCATATGTTCTCCTCATGCTTATGCCAGCTCCAGGCTGTCTCATTCTGCCACCATATGTTCTCCTCATGCTGCTGTCACCTCCAGGCTGTCTCATTCAGCCTCTATATGGTCTCCTCATGCTGCCGCCAACTACAGGCTGTGTCATTCAGATACTATATGGCTTGCTCTTTCTGCCGCCAACTCCATGCTGTTTCATTCAGCCGCTATATGGTCTCCTCATGCTTCCGCCACCTCCAGGCTGTGTCACTGTACCACCATGCGGTTTCCTCATTCTGCTGGCACATTGAATAAAACTTTTTAGGTTCATCTATTTGAAATCTTCAATTTAAATGTTAAAAAATATCTTTAATCTTTTCAGTTGTGAGGCCCTATGGTCTCATCAGGCTGTTGCCACCTCCAGGCTGGGTCATTCAGCCACTATATGGTCTCCTCATGCTGCCGCCAACTCCACAATGTGTCATTCAGGCACTATATGGTCTCCTCATGCTGCTGCCACATCCACGCTGAGTCATTCAGGCACTCTATGGTCTCCTTCTGCTGCCGCCACCTATGTGCTGTGTCATTCAGGCACTATATGGTCTCCTCATGCTGCCCCCAACTCCAGGCTGTGTCATTCAGCCACTATATGGTCTCCTAATGCTGCCGCCACCTCCAGGCTGTGTCATTCAGGCACTATATGGTCTCCTCATGCTGCCACCACCTCCAGACTGTGTCATTCAGCCACTATATGGTCTCTTAATGCTGCCGCCACCTCCATATTGTGCCATTCAGCCACTATATGGTCTCCTTATGCTGCTGCCACCTCCACGCTGTGTCATTCAGGCACTATATGGTCTCCTCATGCTGCTGCCAACTCCAGGATGTGTCATTCAGCCACTATATGGTCTCCTCAGGCTGCTGCCCACTCCAGGTTGTGCCATTCAACCACTATATGGTCTGCTCTTGCTGCCGCCAACTCCAGGCTGTGTCATGCAGCCACAATATGGTCTCCTTATGCTGCCACCAACTACATGATGTGTCATTCAGCCACTATATGGTCTCCTCATGCTTCCTCCACCTCCAGACTGTGTCACTGTACTGTCATGTGGGCTTCTTATGCTGGCACATTAAATAAAACTTTTTAGAATAATCTATTTGAGATCTTTAATCTTTTCAATTGTGAGGCCCTATGGTCTCGTCAAGCTGTTGCCACCTCCAGGCTGGGTCATTCAGCCACTATATGGTCTCCTCATGCTGCCGCCACCTTCACGCTTTGCCATTCAGCCACTATATGGTCTCCTCATGCTGCCGACACCTCCACACTTTGTCATTCAGGCACTATAGGGTCTCCGCATGCTGCCCCCATCTCCACGCTGTGTCATTCAGCCACTATATGATCTCCTCATACTGATGCAACCTCTGTCATTGTGCCGCTCTGCCACAGTGATTCTAATAGCGATGCTGCTAATCTGCATGTCATACTGAATAACAGTATTATTTCACTAACCCAGCACACACACTATGCATGTTCCAGAAGGCAAAGTGTTATACACCCCTATTGAGGCTTACTGTAGGCCAGAAATAGCCATTTTTAATACAGATTCACCGCAAATAAATTCGGACCGAACCAAATTTTTTCGGAAAACTTGGTGAATCGGCCAAATCGAATTTTTCGAAAATTCGCTCATCTCTATATATCACACCAATTCTGAAGCACTGTATACTCAAATTGGTCCCTGTCCCCACTGAGGCTAACAGTCTAAATCAGTATGGTTTTGGAGTGTAGAGGAAAACTGGAGTACCCAGAGGAAACCCACACAAACTCATTGCGGATGTTGTCCTTGGTGGGATTTGAATTTAGAACCCCAGCATGGCAAGGTAACAGTGCTAGATACTGAGCCACTGTGCTTTCTTTATGTTTACATCTCAATTGCATATGGAAGAAAGTAACAATAAATTAGAACTATAGTATACTGCATGATGAAAAAACTGTTTTCCAATATCTACATTTCATGATATTCTGCAATTGAGGGGGATCATTATAGTGCAGGATCTATTGATGAACATGACTGGAGGATCATTTCTGATGATCTCTGTTTGACTTTTTGTAATTGGCTTAAGACAACAATATTTGTGCAGTGGGATAAAACCAACCTGATGTCTAATCCCTTGACTGCTTGTTAATCTGGTACCATGTGTCATTACATCAAACACATCTCTTACTTCTCATGTCACTATTTCCTCATACACTGTATATTCTAGTGAACTGTGAATAGGCCCAATAGCTAATGTTACAACATTTAATCTGTTTAATGTGTTTGGAATAAAGGTTTATCTGATATCCTGTACTGGGGGATTATAAGGATTAGTACAATGGCTATAGTATTGTTGATTAGTGGTTCTTTCATCTGTTACTTAAATATCTGAAAATTGTAGAACGCCCATTTGGTACAACAGTACCATGTAGTAATCACATTTCTATGTAGTATATACAGACTTGATAACTGTTACAACATATTCAGCATTTTGGGCTGTTCATGGGGGAATTATTATTATTATGGAGGTGCTCTTAAAAACTGAAGAGGCAACAACCAATGATGGTGATTCATATTCCTTTAGCATAAGAAACAGGGAGAATGAGAAGCAGTCTGTGTAAGAGGGAAGCCATGAGGAGCAGTCTGTGTGAGGGGGACATGGGCCAGTATGCATTGACTTCCCAGTATAGCAGTCTCACTTCATTACGCTCCCTAAACTGGAAGAACCAGCCTTTGGATTGTTTTTTGTGTGTTGATACAGAGGGTGCTATTAAGGAAAGGGAGCCTACTTACCTAGTGGGGAAATACTATTAAAGGGAACCTGCCAGGGCCCTTAAGTGCTATAAACTCCACCGTACCTTTTAGATAAAGGGCACAGTGTTTGGACACTGTGTCCATAACCTTCCAGTAAACAATTATACTAGCCAATGTTCATTGAAAGATAAGCAGTCCAAGAGCCAGTCATACTGCCTCAGGGCACAGCATTCGGATGCTCTACCCATAGGCATCCTTGGATGCGGCAAGTTGTTAATAAAAACTTTAATTGCCGCTACTTGCCGCTAGGTATGTAGTCACAGAGGCAGAGCCACAGCGTGTGTAGTCATGCTGCCTCTGCTCTCCTTCCAGCCTCTCTTGCTTGATTAATTCATATAAATTCCGGCACTCAGAGTGTCAATCAAGCAGGAGAGGCTGGGAGAAGAGCAGAGGCAGCATGACTACACACGCTGTGGCTCCGCCTCTGTGACTACTTACTTATCTGCGAGCAGCAGCACTTAAAGTTGTTGTATCAACTTTTGGCATCCAAGGAAGCTTATGGGTACAGCATCCAAATACTGTGCCCTTCATCGAAAAGGTACAGGGGGAGCTTACAGCACTTAGGGGGCATGACAGGTTCCAATTAAGGAAGGAGTGTCTTCCTACTTAATGGTAACTATTAAGCAAGGGAACGTACCTATCTAGCTAATAGGAGCAAATATGGGCAAAAATGGGGAACTGTATTGAAGTAAACATATGACTATTACTGGGAAAGAATAAAATGTACAATTTGGGGCTCAAGGTCAAAGATATTTCATAATACATTTATTGTATTAATATCCACATAAAATCATAAAATATGCAGTGTCCTGCGATTCACAGTGCCCTTGTGAGTCGTCGGGATCACTATATATAAAATTACAATAGAATAAAATGTCAAAATGCAATAAAACCACACACTTAATGTGACCAGTCCGATACTGGAATATAAATGTTTAATGAGTCCTGTTGTAGTTCACATTCTCAGAGTCAGTAATCGCATATAATGTTACTGTCGTGAATAATATTATCCAGATGTTATAAGTTGACAAAGTTTGTAGGCTCACCGGTCCGAGAATATAGATATAGGGGGATCTCTGTGAGGGTTCCTCACTGTTATTGTGCAGGGATCTCTGGTGTCATCTGCGGGTAATATGCAATGGATTAGAGTTTACCTAGATCTCAGTGCGTACTGGTCTTTGTCCCTGTGCCGGCTCTCTTTGCAATAGAGAGCGCTGCTGGAGATTTGGCCGTCTTCCGGGATCCCAGTGCTGATGGTGGTGGGATCCAGTGCAGTGGACTGCAGCACTTCTCATGAACAGACAGAACTGGACAATTTTATATCATCTCTCAACCCCAAATATCCCTCAGCAAATCTGCAGCATTCCCTTGCAAAAGTGCGCAGTCTAGATAGAGCCCCATTTTTTTACCCCAAAAAATCCAGATATATCCGTACGTCCAGCTAAGGAACACTCTAAATTGATTATCCCTTTCAACACACAACATCGAAAAAAAGGAACCATTATTAAAAAATATTGGCCACTACTCTGTCTAGATAAAATGTTGAGTGACTTTCTCCCGGACAAACCACCTATCATTTATACCAGAGCTCCAAACATGGGAATTAAAGTAGCCCCCACAGTCCGGACAACCAATCCTAACCCCAAGCCTACCAACTTAGTTGATTTAAAAGGTTTCTTTAGATGGGAACAATGTCCCAATTGTAAGGCCACTAACTTTGACAAGAGATCTACTGAAGTAAAATCAGCTGCCAACGATTTTGTATATAAAATCAAAGAATTTTTTAACTTTGCAAGCAAGGGGATAATTTACATTATTCAATGTCCATATAATAAACAGTATGTGGGTCAAACTTTACGGGCCCTTTAAACATGTATCCTAGAGCATAGGTACAATATTAAAAAACAAAATGATAAACACCCCCCTTCCTGCGCATTTCAAACAATTTTCATCAAGGGAATCCAAACAATTTGAAATATACAGCAATTCAGTAGATCCAATAAGATTGGACAGGAGGAAATTACATAAGTAAAATGTCCAGAGACGAATTCAGGAAGATTTTTGAATTTGGCTCCCTGGCACCCAGAGGGCTGAACAGTGACTTAGAACTGTTCTGCTTTTTGGATTAGATCGGGGGATGTCCCTTTGGACGGCTCGAAGGCATCAAACTGCATACTCAGCACTCCAGCGAGCCCTTCATCGGGCCCTCTCCCCATCATCTATTTGTCCATCTAGTGAAAAGGAGAGCCATCACATATTTTCAATTTTTACTTATTTATTTCTTTAGTATATTTATTATTATGTATTTATTTATTTATTCATTCACATTTTATTTTTATTTTTCGCATATTGGCCCTCATTTACTAAAGTGCAGCCAACTCTTTTTCTCGATTATTACGCCTAAATTTTAGTCGAAACGTCTGTACGACTATTTATGCGACCAAATTTTAGTCGCCCAACCAACACTTTAGAAAGCACTTGGAGTGCTTTTTTCACTCTGAAATGGGCGTGTTTTATGTAAAAATGGGTTTTTTACCGACAAAAAACAAAAGAATACTCGGAATACTTAGAAAATTACTCGAGAAAAAGTGTGAGTTTGCCTCACACAATAACCGACAGCCAAGAGGCCGAGTGAAATTCCAAAGACTGTTTGCCATTGTGATTTTGTGAAAGTAACTTGTTTTGTGAAAGTAACATTTTGTACAGTTCAACACTTTTATGAATAAAATATTGAATGCTTTTGTGATAGTTAATGCTTATATATTTTTTTTCTTTTTAACACATTTGCAATATTAGGTTTAAATCAATTTAACACCCAAGCTGATAAACAAGGATAATTGTTGTAATGTTTGAAAAATGATAACACATGAATACTTTTGATTCATGGAAACATTTTTAAACTAACAAGTCTAAACCATTTTGACTCACACAACTAATTTCTTTAGCTCGGAGTTCGTGCGACACAATTGACTAGTGCAACACAACAAAAAAACGTGCGACAGAAAAATAACCGACATGTGCGAAAGAATAGTAAATAAGCCTGAAAAAAAAGACGAGTGAAATCACTGCAGACTAAACACTTCACTCTTAGTAAATCAGGGCCATTATCTTTACATTAATATTGTACCTTTTTTATTTATATGAGGTTTTTATAAGGTGTAGCATTCATTTGATATAAAGATTCAAAACTTTTCCACAATTAGATATACTGTGTGCATGGTAATATGTATCATATTTGCAGTATTTATACCATATATTTATTTTATATCCCTGTTTTGTTTATTGGCAACTATTGATAATAATAACCCTTAAGAATATATGTATAATATTTTCTATTGTTTGTTATACACATATGGTTGCTAATTTGCCAATTTGCACTGGTTGTGACGTCACCTACAAAGAAGGAATTTAACATACATATGTCCGACAAATTGACCCCCAAACATCTATACTAAACTGTTGAGAAAAGGATCTATGGGGGTCCTGAAACACATCCAGCTGACTAACAATTGATTATTGCGACCACCACCAACTTGAACATATTGTGACCATACCCTAACTTTGATTTATATCTGCCTAGCATCACCCGTTCAGTCAATCAAATGCCGGACAGTGCGCGCTGCCAAACACGAGGACGACACCGGGAATACTAACCATCTGTGCATGAGAAGCACTGCAGTCCACTGAACCGGAGCCCACCACCATCAGCACTGCGCTATCTCTAGCAAAGGGAGCCGACACAGGGACAAAGACCAGCACGCATGGAGATTATGGTAAACTAATTAATTGCATATTACCGGCAAATGACACCAGAGATCCCCCTGTATCTATATTCTCGGACCGGTGAATCTACAAACTTTGTCATCTTATAACATCTGGATAATATTATTCACAGCAGTACCATTATATGCGATTACTGACTCTGAGAATGTGAACTATAAGAGGACTCACTGAACATTTATATTCTAATATCGGACTGGTCACAATAAGTGTGTGGTTTTATTGCATTTTGACATTTTATTCTATTGTAATTTTATATATAGTGATCCCGACGACTCACAAGGGCACTGTGAATTGCGGGATACTGCATATTTTATGATTTTATGTGGATATTAATTTATACAATAAATTTATTAGCAAATATCTGTGACCTTGAGCCCCAAATTGTATATTTTATTTAGTCTATTTTTGGACACCGTGGGTTAGGTGTCAGATTGGGTAGCTCGGGTCTTCATTGGTGATTGAGTGTGACAAGAGCCTCTTTAAAACCTCTATATTACTGGGAAAGGACCTACCTATCTACCTAATGTTGGTAATGTATTGTAGAAAAATGACAATATTAGGGGAAATGCCTTTCTTATTGGGGTGAAATATTAGGTACCAACTATACCTACCTAGTCACCTAATGTGAGGGTAAATCTTAATACAAACAGGTCACTCTTTAAACAGAGGGAACACCTACCTAATGGGGGGATTATAGGCAAAAAGGAGGCAATGGTGGGAGGTACAACTGTATATGGGCAGAAAGTGGGCATCATTTCTGTGTAGAAAATAGCACTGTAATAGCATGGTGGCACAAAGGAGGGCATATTAGTGTGTGAGGCACTAAGGGAAGGGGGGGAGGGTTATTACCACTATGTATGCCTAAGACATTTGCCCAACAAATATTAAAGTGGTGCTTTGTGACTGGAAGAAATATTCAAGACAAGTTGCACCCCTGTACCCTTGCTGCCCTGTCAGGCAGACTCCATTTGGTGACCCCTGGGCCCCCCTGCACCTGTGTCTTGTATATAAATCCTAAATGTTATCCAGTGTATTGTACATAAAATGTGATATACCTTTAAGTGCTGTTGTCATGTGATTGTAACTAAGAAAAGTACCAGTGACCATGTGACCTACAGGGTGACCTATGGGACCCCTCCATAGTCTCCCCCATATAAGCCCTGGGTGGAGCTTCCTCTCTCTCTTTTCTCTTTAAGTCTTTGCTGAGTTGGAGTAAGGTCAATAGGTGTGTGTCTGGAGTCCTAAAGAGACCTAAAGTCTACCACGCAGCCACGGAACTTAAAGTCCAGTACCCCACAGATCAAGTCAAAGCCTGCTAAGCTACAGAAGGGGTGAAGTCAGTCATAGTCTTCCATAGTCAAGTCAGTCCAAGTCGATCTGTCTTCAGTCAGTGTGGCTCTGCAGCAAGTTGTCCCAGTCCACCATAAGTCCCAGCAAGCCCTGAGGTCTCTTAAGTCATTGGTCACCTCCTTGGGCCCAGCCAAGCTGTATAGACTGTTACTGTATGAATCGGTAAAGCTTCCGTTGTTCCGTAACTTGGCATCAGAGTCATTATTTGCCCCCGTGCCAAGTCCAGGATCCAGAGGTATTCCTTCGGGTGGTGTAGAGGATAAACCATGCCCTGGTGTCACGAACTGGTATCTACCCCGTATGGCTACTGTGTGATGGTAATACTGGTCTTTGAATACAATCATTATGATGTGTTAATGTGTGATGTGTGGCGACAGTATGGCAGAATTATTTGTCCATCAAATAACAGAATTATCATTGATGTTAGTCTCTGTATACTTGGTTTTGTCCAGTACTGATATTTAAGTAGTATTTGCTCAATGTATTTGGAAATGTATATTATTGAGTGGTTGGGAGGGGCTCAAAACATGTATCATTATTGACCATGGCAATGCCACAGGTAGGCCAAAATGCTGATGCCCTATCATAGGTGCGCTCAGATCACATGTCAGTCAGGTGCTCACTGCTTCCCGAAGGTAACATATATTGGAAGTTGTAACTAGTACAGTTCTTTAAGGTAAGAATTCTGCACACAATACCCCATACCTTAGCTTTCTGGACTCCTTTAAGAAATACAAATGTGAGAGAACAAATTGGATATAGCCGCACACACACACCACACTCATCCAAAAATAATACTGAATATATTCTGTTCTACACATAGATCAGCCAATGAGTTTAAAAGCCTGGAAAACTTGATGTTCTGTAAAAAGAGAGAGTTTTTATTTTGTTTCCCTTTAGATTATATAGACTAAACTGCTACCATCAGTAGGAACTTCATTTAGGGTTATAATTAGGGTTTTGCATTAAATCAAGACAGTTAAGTATGTCTGGCCTGAAGACGTAAATGAGAACCAGACATTTGGCTCCATACATTGGCACGGGTTTTAAACAGAAAATGTAACAGAGCTCGTGCAGGGTAGAAGTGAGCACGCTCATTAGGTGAAAATGGGGCCTTTTGTGCCAAGATGCAGGAGCACAGGCCTCTATAGATAGACAGGGCTCGCAAATCCATGTGTTATTGGTTGAGGTGAGCATTATAGCAAGCCTCGGAGACAGTAAGGTAGCGTGAATCCTTTATGACTTATTTTATAGTTGTCAACATGTCTCTTAAACAGAGTATCAATTTAAAGCGCTAAACACAGGCTGGATGTTACCGAGCCTCGCTCGCTTTATTCACTTCTCGGGCTTGTGGTAATGTTAAGTAAAGTTAACAACACAGTATAGGATGGGCCAGGATAAAAATTTGTTTTCTGTAGCCATGCAGACATTTTCTAAAAAGAGTATAGGATTTCATCTGCTCAATCTGACTAGAAAAATAATAGTTAAATGTAGAGGAAAGAAGAAAAAAAAAGTCATAGAAAAAATGCCAGAAAATATTTGTTTTTATTGTTGTATATAGCACTCAATAAACGCACGTGTGTTAGCCCTTGGGGGGTGTATGGTAGTGGTGATATGGTATAGGTATATAAGGGGTTAATGTTAACCCTAGAGTTCGTGACGCCAGGCTGAGGGCTGGTATGCTGAATCAATGTTCCGGCCTATCGCCGCCCTTCCCAGTAACGATAGGTGCATAAAATAACTGAAGGTCCACAAAGAGATTTGAACTTGAACTTGAATAACTTTTACTGAAGTGCTTGCAATATCCACGGCACAGTAACAGTCTCATACAAACAGTCCTTAGGTTGCTTAGTGACTGGCAGTAGTGGCGGACCTTGAGCTAGACATACAGTCTCTGAATTTAGGAAGAGATTTGCAGATCCGTCCGGATTTAGGGGAGTTATTAGGTCCGGTGATGCTGCAGAGTGTTTGGGAGGTGATACACTCTATAATTAGATTGTTCAGCCGTTGCCGCAAGGCTCAGGCCTAACTCACTGCGATAATTGCTGCGCAGATCCTTCTCTCATGACAGCCCACGAGGTAAGAGGGAGAAACATGACCGCCGCTCCCTTATATGGGCAGGGGCGTGGCGAATCTGATTGGTCCGAACGTCCGCCATTCACCATCTCATGGTGAGATGGGATTGCTTATGTCACAGGGCCTCCAAAGGTCCTTAAGTATAATACCATAGAGTTCACCTAGTCACATGACCCGCAGGTCCTGCAACGCTAATGGAAACAAGTAATTAACCGTTTATTTACACATGTTATCCTATTTACATTAACCTATGAATAAATTAGAAATTTATACACTAGAATAGAGGCGACTAGGGGTAGACTGGCTAACAGGAATCCCTACGTCCTAGGGACTCTGGCTATGGGGACCCATAAATAAACAGGTACCGTATAGAATGCGGTACTGGGACACAACACACATTTATTTTTTATTTTTTTGTAGCATAGGTACCTACATAGGGTGATTCTCGGTCAAATTATAGGTACAATGGGTGATTATTGGTAAAATTATAGGTACACAAGGTGATTATCGGTCAAACCATTCAATTGCTTTGTGTAAAAAAATTCCCAGTGATCAGTCAATGAACATCATTGACTGATCACATTTTTTGTGCAGACCTGAAAATCATTATTCGTCGACAGCCAAAAATAATGGAGGTGAACTGTTGACTGAATGAGCCAGCCATCTCGTGCCACCATTCCCTCATTCAATAATTGTGACATGTAAAGATTACCTTAAATGTGCACTGTCAGATACAAAAACCTTTGATATGTTGTAAAGCTTGCAAAACCAATGGGTTTTGCAATTGCTTTCATTGGAAATTTTTCAATAATACATACTGAAAAAGCCAGTCAAACAACTGCACCCCCCCCCCCTGCCTGCTTGCACATACTAGTCCTGCTATGTCCATGCGTCATGGACACACTTCTTTGATTGACAGCTGTGAGCGCAGGGCTCCCAGCTGGAGGAAAAATCCTCCCACTGTCAACTTGTGTCCCACTACTGTCAGTGAGGACAAGCTGGGAATTGTAGTTTTGCTAATGCTAGGGGAGATGTGAGCAGACAGCATACTGAGGGAGGGGGCGGAGACCGGCACAGTGAGGCCACGCTCCCTCCCTTTGAGAGGAATTCAGACTACTGAGCTAAATTAAAAGTGCAATAAAAAATAAAAAAGGTGCTAGCCACATAAAAATTAGATGTACATGGTCAGGTACTGAGTGATATATTAATTATTTTTATTTTTTTTGGATTTGATGGGTACGCTTTAAAGATCCCCATGTATATAGTCATTCAGCACTCACATTAGGCAAAAATCTACCCATGTTAAAGGACCCTTAGGGCCTATTCACACTATGTATTTTCCGTTGTTTTTAATGAAATTCTGCTGTACCATTCTCACTATGAAAATTTCTGGATCCCAGACTCCACCAAAAGAATGCACATGTTCAGGTTTAGGGCCAGCTCAGGGTCAAGCCAATCTATTCTATCTATGGACATAGAGCTTGCTGTATCTCTCTTAATGCTGTTAAAAAAAATTCAAGCATGATGGCATCTTGCATAATAGTGTACAAAAAATAAATACAAACAGACATGTTTCAGTATCTGGCACACAGGCAGCCACTAGATGTGCCTTATTTATTAAGAGACCTGTACATCTGCCCCATATTGCCTATGTAGAACCTCCAGACAGGACTATAAGCCTTGAGTCCAGATAATGGTAAAATACTTAAAGGGGTACTCCGGTGGTAAACTTTTTTTTTTTTTTTTTTTATAAACTGGTGCCAGAAAGTGAAACCGATTTGTAAATTACTTCTATTAACAAATCGTAATCCTTCTAGTACTTATTAGCTGCTGAATAATACAGAGGAAATTATTTTCTTTTTGGAACACAGAGCTCTCTGCTGACATCATGACCACAGTGCTATCTGCTGACATCTCTGTCCATTTTAAGAACTGTCCAGAGTAGAAGAAAATCCCCATAGCAAACATATGCTGCTCTGGACAGTTTCTACAATGGACAGAGATTCAGCAGAGAGTACTGTGGTCATGATGTCAGCAGAGAGCTCTGTGTTCCAGAAATAAAAGAATTTCCTCTGTAGTATTAAGCAGCTAATAAGTACTGGAAGGATTAATATTTTTAATAGAAGTAATTTACAACTCTGTTTAACTTTCTGGCACCAGTTGATTTAAAAAAAAAAAAGAACGTTTTCCACCGGAGTACCCCTTTAATACTCTCAAGCCGTTATCTCGATCCTGTGTACCTATTTTTGTATTCCAGTGGCTTGTTCATGTATACAGGATAGAGGATAAGGGATAATGTGTTGTCTAGATTTTATTTACTGATTAGATCCTGAAACTGAAAGATGCTCTTTTTAACTGGTTTCTATTCTCTGTAATAAAAAAAAAAAAATAAATTGTACATTATTTTGGGGGCAGCCATTTTGCCTGAGCTGTTTTTAACATCATTTAGAGATATGCTTTACTGCAAGCCAAATAGACAACAAAAAAACATGAGCTATCCCCTTCACATACATTGGAAACATTACTGGGCATGCTCTGTGACTTTTGCAAAGGTCATTCTACAGGGAGGGGAACCCTGGGCTCTGAACTCCAGCTATTGTGAATGGTGTCTAATCTATACACTGGTGTAACCTTTTGTTGTTATGCTGAGCAGATCACTTTCCGGCAGCTTACACCTTACGATCACAGACAGACCAGGAAGTCTCAGCTTAGTTGGCCAAAATTATTTTTAAATATAGATAGTAAAATGTAAAATTAGAAAGATATGACAAAAAAAAACAAAAACATACAACATAACACAAAGAACCACTTTTTTTCTGATGACACTTCAAGTTGGCCTTAAACTTTAACTA
This sequence comes from Hyla sarda, assembly GCF_029499605.1. Taxonomy (NCBI): domain Eukaryota; kingdom Metazoa; phylum Chordata; class Amphibia; order Anura; family Hylidae; genus Hyla; species Hyla sarda. The sequence continues at coordinate 197,707,041 of NC_079194.1, forward strand.
TGTGTAAGCTGAACCCAGTGGTTTTAGTGGGACCAACATGGTGGCCTTCAGACTTTTCTGATGGTAGATGTTGGGAGAGAAAAGGATCTGCCATGTTGGATTTTAAATCCGTTTGTTCAGATATGCTGACTCAACAGGTATCTAGCATTAGCCTTCTTCCCTCTCCTCAATTAGAGCACATGCACACTCAGCTGTGCCAAGCACGCATGTTTATGGGAGGAGAAGTAAAGATACCTGTCAGCCCTAGGACAGCAGAATCTCACATTTCTTTTTGCCTTCTTTCCATCCTTTGTTGCATGGAGGGGGTGTGTTGGCCACTGCTCTGTGCGTGCATGGGGGAAAGCCGGTCACTGGGCAGGAGATCACGGGGGTCCCAGCAGTCAGACCCCCAGTGATCAGACACTTATAGGGGATTAGTTGTTCATTACCAGAGTACCCCTTTAAAGGTGTATTTTTTGTTGGGCTGGTGGGGCATGTTGTACTGCAGTGTGTTAGAAAGGGGTCAACGCCTTTTGTTTACATCCCACCGTTCATCTTGACATCTTGCTCACGTAGACTTTTTTCACTTTTCACTTTCCAGTGCACCCTGATTTATCAACTGCGACTTTCGCAGATCTAGGCGCATCTGATTAAAAAGCTCTAGGAATCTACACCAGCTTGAACCTTGCTCATGTTTCTGCTTTTCTGACTACCTGATCATGGATCACACTGATTTACATCCCCACCTTGTCTCCCACCCACCTGCACTGCACATATCCCATCTGTCTGCTACCTGTTGCAAGACTACATGTCCCAGCATGCTCTTACAGTGAGGGCATGCTGGAAAATGAAGTCTTGTAGCAGGTAGCGGGCGGGAGATGTGCGGCATAGGCGGGTAGGAGACAAGGGGTTATGTAAATAAGTGCCCCTGTCATTTAGTGAGGGTAGCAGGTATAGAATCAGATGGAGCACGGGCAGCTGCAGAGTGATACCAGCTCAGGCTCCTTTTAACATACCTCGGCGCTGTGGAGTTTTTGGAGTCCCTAATGTAATTTCACATTTCCTGCTGAGTCCCGTGATTGGCTGGGACCGAGCAGCCAATCACGAGACCCGGTGGGAAATTTGAGTTAACAGTAATGATTAAAACTCTGCAGCTCCATTATATGTTACAAGGAGCCCCGGCTGGCATCACTCTGCAGCCACCCAGGACTCCTGCAGACGGACGGAGAGATGTGCAGGAGCCATCCCTGCCATCACTCAGTGCTGAGGTACATGCTGAAGGATGGCAGGGATGGCTCCTGCACATCTTCTGGCCCAGCTGCGGGAGTCCCGGGCGGCTGCAGAATTATGTAAGCCCGGGCTCCCTTTGCTACGGCGCCGCAGAGTTTACTGTCATTTCAAATTTCTTGCCTGGTCCTGTGTCAAGGGACCTAGGGGGAAATATGAAATTACAGTGATTTTATGATCAACGCCGGCCAGGGAGCGAAGCGTATTACCGCCCACTTCCCTGGCTTGCTGGGAGTTGTAGTTGTGCGGCGGGGGCGGGTGACAAGCTTGTCATCTGCCCTCTGCTGCACAACTACAACTCCCAGCATGCCCTTACTGTAAGGAAATGCTGGGAGTTGTAGTCATGCAGCGGGAGGGGGGGGGGGTAAATGACAAGCTTGTCACTCGCCCGCACATCTCCCACTCCACATGACTACAACTCCCAGCATGTCCTTACTGTAAGGGAGGGCATGCTGGGAGTTGTGGTCATGAGGCAGCATGGGAGATGCGCGGGCGGGTGACAATAAATGTATGAACCTATTTTTCTTTTTTTTTTCTTCTCATTTCAGATCCATGTATCCTATGGACTACTTAGGATTCGGTGGACTGCTTCGATGATCCGCTTTTTTTTTCTTTCTGTTTAATGTTAATAAAATGGTGGGAGTGTTTTTTGGAATACGTTTTTTTTTTAAGTGTTGTGTTTTTTTGTGTTGTGTTTTTATTTTTTATTTACTTGACATGCTGAGTAATGGAAGCTGTCTTATAGATAGAGTCCACTACTTAGCCGGGGATTAGTGTTAGCCACAAAAACAGCTAGCACTAACCCCCAGGGGTGCCGGTAAGAGCCGGTACCAACAGGCCCGGAGCTCCTGGGCCTAGATGGTAACAGGCTGGCATTATTTAGACTGGGGAGGGCCGGTAACAATGGTCCTCACCCACCCTGGAAACGTCAGGCTGTTGCTGCTTGGTTGGTATTTGGCTGGAAAAAAAAATAGGGGGAACACTATTCCTTTTTTTTTTATATTTAATTATTTATGCAAACAAAAAAGCATAAGGTTCCCCCTATTTTTATTGTCAGCCAAATATCAACCAAGCAGCAACAGTCTGACGTTACCAGTGTGGGCGAGGACCATTGTTACTGGCCCTCCCCAGCCTAAATAACGGCAGTCTGTTACCGCCAAGGCCCAGGAGCGCCATTTTTGATGCACCAAGCCTGTTGGTACCGGCTCTTCCCGGCACCCCTGTGGTGGTGGATACCGGGGTAATAATTGGGGGTTAACGCTAGCTGTTTTTGTGGCTAACACTAAGCCCGGCTTAGTAATGGACTCCCTCTATAAGACGGTTTTCCACTACTAAGCCTGTAAAGTAAATAAAATAAAAAAAACAACTCGTTTAAAAAATAATTTATTAAAAAAAACACTCCCCCAAAATCCCTTGTTAACCATTTTATTAACATTAAACAAACAAAAAACACTGTTCATCATAGTCCTCCAAATTTAAAGTAATCCACAGGATACACGGATCTGAAATGAGAAGTAAAAAAAAAAAATGAGTTAGAAAAAAAGTGGTAAAAAAAAGATTTAATAAACATATATATCACACATTTTTTTCAAAGCTGCAAATTGGTGTTCTGAAGTGATTTATTGGTTTTTGCTTATGTGTGCTAAAAAAAAATGGTATTCAAAAGTGATTTATTGGTTTTTGCTTATGTAAGCCAAATGTATCAACCCCCTGTGATAGTATGATAAATGTGTCATGCAGTAAGCAAAACTAAAGCAAAAAAAAAAAAAAATGCCTACAGAATTGGCTTACCAAAGCAACGATGATAAATGTCCCCTGATGACCTTGCCTTTTTCTAACATTTTGATGAAGATGAGCTAGCGTCATAATTATACCAACCATAAGAAACACAGATGAGGACAACTTGACCATTGTCACTCTATAGCTCTAGTGTCCTGTAACAGTCACATGGATCACCAGTGCATCAGGTCCCACTCTGTGTCTATAGTGCACAGATAAAGATAAAAGATGACTGGAATCTAAAAGGGAATAAATGAGTGACAAAATGAAATAGAAAACTTGTGAAGTTTGTCAGGTCATGCGTTGTGCTTCCCAAAGGAATAGCCAGCGTCTCACCAGGACAGATAACATGCTGCCTTAAGAGCTGAACAAGTTAGATTATAAGTTCTAAAGAAAGCAATTATGATTTTATTACATCTCCTGCGCTGATGATTAATGCTGGAGGCCTCGGGGAGAATGCATCCTATCATTTGCGGTGTACACTGTAATTATGCTTACCTCTCCAGGTACTGTATTCCAGGGCCTGAACAAACACTGCCTGCAACAGGGAGCTCAGCAATTGTGCAGCCTTACAGATGTGTTATCATATAAATGAGATGGCTCCAGCATGATAGTGGCCCTAATAAATCTCTGACTTATATCGTATACAAGATATGTCTCAGGCGGAGCCAAACAGTCACTTAATTTTCCCTACAAACTGTTTGTATTGCCAAGCACCCTATAATAATACATGCTTCACAGAGCTTTGATGGCTGCTGGTTTAATGACTTCTATTTTAGTACAGGTCATTTTAGAAACAGTCATTTAAATGATCTCTGACTGTCATAAGGTTAAACTACCAGTACACATAGATAGTAGTGTTGCTCGCGAATATTCGCAATACAAATTTTATTCGCGAATATCGCATATTCGCGAATTCGCGAATATTCGCGAATATAGCGCTATATATTCGTAATTACGAATATTCGTTTTTTTGTTTTTTTTTCACAGTACACATCACAGTGATCACCCCTCTCTGCTTCCAGCTTGTGTGGTGTAAAGAAGGCTCTAATACTACTGTATGAGACTGGTGCGCAAATTTACGCATATGCGAAAATTTGTATATGCTAATTTTCGCATATGCGAATTTCCGTTTATGCTAATTTTGGTATATGCTAATTTGTGCATATGAAAATTTTCGCATACGCGCATTTTTCGCATATGCGAAAATAAAACGAGAATATTACAAATATGCGAATATTCGCGAATATATCACGAATATTCGTCCATATATTCGCGAATATTCGCGAATTCGAATATGGCCTATGCCGCTCAACACTAATAGATAGATAGAAGAAAATTGTACATCCCATATAGTTGAAATAAAATATAGGTGCACGCAGACTCTGGAGCCCAGGTCACTGAGCCCAGTACTTGCTTCAGACAGAAAAAAGATCTCTCCACAGCACCATATGTAGCAAAAAACGTGAAGTTTAATCCATTAAAAGTGTCTTTACAAAAAGAAGTGATGTTTCAACCAGCCTTCTTTTTGTAAAGACACTTTTCATGGAATAAACTTCATGTTTTTTGTTACATATGGTGCTGTGGAGAGTTCCTTTTTTAGATAGATAGATATGAGATAGATAGATAATTAGATAGATGTTAGGATTCAGCAGGCTGCATGTGGATCCTCTGTGTCAGCGAGGGATTGGCGTGGACCGTGTCGGTGGACCGGTTCTAGGTTGCTACTGGTATTCACCAGAGCCCGCCACAAAGCGGGATGGTCTTGCTGGGGCGGTAGCAACCAGGTCGTATCCACCGGCAACGGCTCAACCTCGCTGACTGCTGAGAAGGCGTGGGACAGAAGGACTAGACAGAGGCAAGGTCAGACGTAGCAGAAGGTCAGGGCAGGCAGCAAGGTTCGTAGTCAATGGCGATAGCAAGAGGTCAGGAACACTGGTAAGGTAAACACTATAAACGCTTTCTCTGGCACAAGGCAACAAGATCCGGCAAGGAAGTGAAGGGGAAGTGAGGTTAAATAGACAGGGAGCAGGTGGAGGCTAATTAGACTGATTGGGCCAGGCACCAATCATTGGTGCACTGGCCCTTTAAATCTCAGAGAGCTGGCGCGCGCGTGCCCTAAGGAGCGGAGCCGCGCGCGCCAGGACGTGACAGCCGGGGACCGGGACAGGTGAGTGACTTGGGATGCGATTCGTGAGCGGGCGCGTACCGCTATGCGAATCGCATCCCCGCCGGCAGTGTCAGTGCAACGCTCCCGGTCAGCGGGTCTGACCGGGGCGCTGCAGAGAGAGGAACACCGCGAGCCCTCCGGGGGGGAGCAGGGACCCGGAGCGCTAGGCGTAACAGTACCCCCCCCTTAGGTCTCCCCCTCTTTTTGTCCGGTTGTCGCTCCACATGGGAGGAGGACATTGGGAGCGATTGTAGAGTCTCCTTCTGGAGGACAGAGAATTCCTGGGTATACTCACCATGGCAGGCAGTTCAGAAGGAGTGGGAATGGGGAGGGGGGGCAGAGGGTGAAGCTTGGCACGGGGCAGAGTGTTACCAGGACGGGGGCTAAGAGGAGGAGACACTGAGGTTTGACTGACGGGACTGGGAGCAGACATGAGGCATTTTTTTGTGGCAAGAAGTACCCCAGCTCTTGATCTCCCCTGTGGTCCAGTCAAGGGTAGGAGAGTGGCGTTGGAGCCATGGCAGACCGAGGAGGACTTCAGATGTGCAGTTGGGCAAAACTAAAAATTAAATTTTTTCGTGATGCCGTCCAATGCTCATGAGCAGGGGTTCTGTGCGGTAACGCACAGTGCAGTCCAACTTTACTCCGTTGACCGAGGAAATGTAGCGCGGCTTGACGAGACGGGTCACAGGGATGTTGAACTTATTAACAAAAGAGGCCAAAATTAAATTTCCCGCAAAACCAGAGTCCAAGAAGGCCATAGCTGAGAAGGAAGAGTTGGCAGAAGGAGAAATCCGCACGGGCACAGTGAGACGTGGAGAAGCAGACTTCATACCAAGAGACGCCACACCCACGTGAGCTGGATGTGTTTCCCAGACGTGGAGGACGAATAGGGCAATCCACCAAGAAATGTTCGGTACTAGCGCAGTACAGACATACATTTTTATCTCTACGGCGAGTCCTCTCTTCATGGGTCAGGCGAGACCGGTCCACTTGCATAGCCTCCTCGGCGGGAGGCACAGGGATAGATTGCAAAGGATACTGAGAGAGAGGTGCCCAGAGATCAAGGTCTTTTCCTGGCGGAGCTCCTGGTGTCTTTCAGAAAAACGCATGTCAATGCGGGTGGCCAAATGGATAAGTTAATGCAGGTTGGCAGGAATTTCTCGTGCGGCCAGCACATCCTTGATGTTACTGGATAGGCCTTTTTTAAAGGTCGAGCAGAGGGCCTCGTTGTTCCAAGATAATTCAGAGGCGAGGGTACGAAATTGGATTGCGTATTCTCCTACAGAAGAATTTCCCTGGACCAGGTTCAGCAAGGCAGTTTCGGCAGAAGAAGCTCGGGCTGGTTCCTCGAAGACACTATGAACCTCAGCGAAGAAGGACTGTACAGTGGCAGTGACAGGATCATTGCGGTCCCAGAGCGGTGTGGCCCATGACAGGGCCTTCCCAGACAGGAGACTAAGCACGAAAGCCACCTTCGACCGTTCTGTATGAAATTGGACCGACAACATCTCCAAATGTAGGGAACATTGTGACAGGAAACCACGGCAAAGTCACTCGCTGCGGAGGAGGTGCAGGAGCTGGCGGAGGAGATGGTTTCTGCTGTAGCTGTGGCAGAAGTTGCTGTAGCATGGCGGTCAACTGCGACAGCTGCTGTCCTTGTTGGGCGAACTGTTGTCCAAGGTGCTCTATCTGTTGAGACTGCTGGGCGACCACCGTGGTAAGGTCAGCGACAACTGGCAGCGGGACCTCAGCGTGATCCATGGCCGGATCTACTGTTAGGATTCGGCAGGCTGGATGTGGATACTCTGTGTCAGCGAGGGATTGGCGTGGACCGTGTCGGTGGACCGGTTCTAGGTTGCTACTGGTATTCACCAGAGCCCGCTGCAAAGCGGGATGGTCTTGCTGCGGCGGTAGCAACCAGGTCGTATCCACCGGCAATGGCTCAACCTCGCTGATTGCTGAGAAGGCGTGGGACAGAAGGACTAGACAGAGGCAAGGTCAGACGTAGCAGAAGGTCGGGGCAGGCGGCAAGGTTCGTAGTCAATGGCGATAGCAAGAGGTCAGGAACACTGGTAAGGCAAACACTATAAATGCTTTCTCTGGCACAAGGCAACAAGATCCAGCAAGGAAGTGAAGGGGAAGTGAGGTTAAATAGACTGGGAGCAGGTGGAGGCTAATTAGACTGATTGGGCCAGGCACCAATCATTGGTGCACTGGCCCTTTAAATCTTAGAGAGCTGGCGCGCGCGCGCCCTGAGGAGCGGAGCCGCGCGCGCCAGGACGTGACAGCTGGGGACAGGGACAGGTGAGTAACTTGAGATGCAATTCGCGAGCGGGCGCGTCCCGCTATGCGAATCGCATCCCCGTCGGCAGTGTCAGTGAAACGCTGCCGGTCAGCGGAGAGAGAGTGCAGAGAGAGGAACGCCGCGAGCGCTCCGGGGAGGAGCAGGGACCCGGAGCGCTCGGCGTAACAATAGATATGAGATAGATAATTAGATAGATAGATAAGGATAGATAGATAGATAGATAGATAGATAGACGGATGGATGGATGAATGGACTGATGGTTGAACAGACAGGTGGAGGACCAGACAGATAACTAGATGGACAAATAGATTTTTGCACCTTTTTCTGTGTATTGATCCCATTCTTGCTTTTGCCTTAAAATACTGACTATAATGAGGACCAAATACTGAGCAAAATACTAGATGCGAACCCAGCCTTAGAGTTCAATGTGTTCATGGGATTTGGAATTGTGCAGTTGATAATTTCCCTTTACTTTTATGATCCATGAAATTATAGCTGGTTAAAAAATGGTTGGTGTCTACTACAAGACAGGATAATGAGGTGTCTTGAGAAGAGTTAAAAAAAAAAACAATATTAATTTGGTGACAGGTGCTGATGGCTGGGATTTAATGCCTTGAGTACTATTTAGCTTACCTGGTTAATTTAAGCCCTATGACATCAAATGTGGAAAGAGGATGGCTCCTTTAACTTTAAAGGATAAGTATCATGAAGAAAAACTTATCCCCTTTTCTTCATGATACTTATCCTTTAACTTTTGGCTTCCTTCAACATTGACTTCCTCCACTATTATAGGAGAAGAGGTCACAAGATTTCAAATGGCCAGTCAGATTGACCTTGTTAAAGAGTATCTTTCAAAGCTTACCATCCGTGTTTATTTCTAGTTCTAAGACTAATTTGTTTGCTGCTGCCTTTTTGGAGTTAGTAATCCCCTGTAACCAAAGTCAAAAAGGGATTTAAGGGATTAATACTGTTTAGTATTGGGGAGTGTTGGCCATGTGTCCAGTAGCTACATTCCCTAAATTTAAACTTACCCACTTGACAATTAACTTTGGTCTATTGTTTATTCATACTGACAAATCCACCTCACCCGATCCACCTCCACCTTTTGGATGGCACAGTCACAGATTTTTGGACACATTCCTTCCATACGGATGTGGAACTGAAGTTTCCTGGCTAGGCAAGGGTTCAATGGGGAATAAGACGCATTGACAGTTGGAAGTCTAGTGCTTAAAAACATTATATATGACTGTCCACTCACTAGTGAACATGATTGGTATTGACAAGTGCCTGTCAAGATCCGGACTGGTACGCGGGGAGGACACGGGTAGGGGATCCTCTGTGCCAGAGGGGCAATGGCGCGGGCAACGGAATCTAAGGGATTACTGGTTTTCACCAGAGCCCGCCGCATAGCGGGATGGACTTGCTGCGGCAGGTAACCCCCAGGTCGTTCCACCCGGTAGTGACTCAACCCCTCTGACGGCTGAGACTGGCGCGGGACACAAGGACAAGGCAAAGGCAAGGTCAGACGTAGCAGAAGGTCAGGGCAGGTAGCAACAGTTCGTAGTCAGGGGCAACAGCAAGGGTCTGGATACACAGACGATGGGTTCACAAAACGCTTTCACTGGCAAAAGGCAACAAGATCCGGTGAGGACAGGAAGGGGAAGTGGGTTTATATATGTTAGGGAGTGATTGGGAACAGATTGGGCCAGGCACCAATCAATGGTGCACTGGCCCTTTAAATCTGAGAGACCTGATGCGTGCGTGCCCTAGAGAGCGGGACCGCGTGCGCCGGGACTGGACAGAAGGAGGACAGGGTAGGTAAACAGAACGGGATGCAACCCGCGGGCAGGCACGTCCCGCCGCGCAGATCGCATCCCCGCCGGGGGAAACAGAGCAGCGCTCCCGGTCAGTGAGTCTGACCGGGGCGCTGCGGACAGGAGCCGGACGCCGCGAGTGCTCCGGGGGAGGAGAGGGACCCGGAGCGCTCGGCGTGACAGTACCTCCCCCTTGGGTCTCCCCCTCTTTTTGGAACCAAGGAATTTGTGGATGAGCTCCTTGTCCAAAATATTGGCCTCGGGCTCCCAGGACCTCTCTTCAGGGCCACAATTCTCCCAGTCAATTAGAAAACCACTAAAAATGAAGACTTAGAAGATGATTCAGAGTTTTTGAAATTGTAGGAAAATTCAGCCCAAGGCAGAAGGTCGACCCAATCATCTTGACGGGATGAAACAAAATGTTGCAGGTAGTCACCAAGTATCTGGTTTACTATTTCCAATTGACCGTTGGATTGTGAGTGGTAAGCAGAAGAGAAATTTAATTTGATTTTTAATTGACTGCAGAGTGCCCTCCAGAATTTTAAAACAAATTGAACGCCTCTGTCAGAGACGATATGCGTGGGAATGCCGTGGAGACAAAAAATTTGAAGAAAAAATTGTTTCGCCAATTGTGGCGCGGAAGGAAGACCTGGCAGAGGGACAAAATGAGCCATTTTAGAAAAACGATCAACGACCACCCAAAAGACTGTGTTGCCGTGAGGTCAGTGATGAAATCCATAGCAATATGGGACCATGGCTGTTCGGGCACTGGCAGAGGAAGGAGAAGACCTGCAGGCTTCTGGCGAGGAGTCTTATCACGGGCACAAACTGTGCAAGCCTGAACGAAATCAGTCACATCCTTCTCCAGGGAAGACCACCAATATAGTTGGGAAATTAACTGAATTGATTTTTTTATTTCAGCGTGGCCCGCAAAAAGAGAGGAGTGACCCCATTTGAGGATCTTGAGGCGAAGACGTGGAGGGACAAAATTCTTTCCAGGAGGGATTTGCATCAGAGAGGCTGGAGCAGAGGAGATCAGACACTCAGGTGGTATAATGTGCTGTAGAGGAGCTTCAGACTTGGAGGCATCGGTGGAACGTGATAGAGCATCAACCCTGACATTCTTGTCAGCAGGACGGAAGTGTATTTCAAAATTGAAGCGGGCGAAAAACAACGACCATCTAGCCTGGCAAGGATTTAACCACTGGGCGGACTGGAGGTAAGATAAGTTTTTATGGTCCGTGTAGATGGTGATGGGGCGAATGCATCCTTCCAAGAGATGTCTCCACTCCTCAAGCGCTAACTTAATGGCCAAAAGTTCACGGTCTCCAATGGAATAGTTTTTGTCTGCAGGAGAGAAGGTTTTGGAGAAAAAAACGCAAGTGATATTTTTTCCAGAAGCTGTTTTTTGAAGAAGAATGGCTCCAGCTCCGACCGAGGAGGCGTCAACCTCAAGGAAAAAAGGCTTCATCGGATTAGGCCTGGACAGGACCGGTGCCGAGGTGAAGGCGGTCTTGAGTCGGTTAAAAGCTTCATCCGCTTGGGGAGGCCAAGATCTTGGATTCCCGTTTTTCTTAGTCAGTGCCACAATTGGAGCAATGATGGTGGAGAAGTGGGGAATGAACTGCCGATAATAGTTAGCGAATCCAAGAAAGCGTTGGATAGCACGGAGTCCAGAGGGAAGTATCCCAGGAAAGGAAGGCTGCTGCATTCAAAAAGACATTTTTCAAATTTGGCGTACAGATGATTTTCACGAAGGCGCTGGAGCACTTGACGGACATGGAGACGATGTTCCTCAAGGTTGGAGGAAAATATTAGAATGTCATCTAAGTAGACTACCACGCAGGTATACATCAAGTACCGAAAAATGTCATTAACAAAATCTTGAAAGACTGCAGGGGCATTGCAAAGTCCAAACGGCATGACGAGATATTCAAAGTCTCCATCTCTAGTGTTAAATGCGGTTTTCCACTCGTCACCCTCACGGATTCGAATGAGGTTATATGCGCCCCTTAGATCAAGTTTGGTAAAATGTTTTGCTCCACGCAGTCAGTCAAAGAGTTCAGAGATGAGTGGCAGAGGATAGCGGTTTTTCACTGTGATTTTATTAAGACCGTGATAGTCTATACATGGGCGTAGAGATCCGTCTTTTTTGGCAACGAAGAAGAATCCAGCTCCGGCTGGAGAAGATTTCCAGATAAAACCTCTTTTTGGGTTTTCCTGAATGTATTCAGACATGGCTTGCGTTTCTGGAGCAGAGAGTGGGTAAATCCTGCCACGGGGTGGTGTGGTACCAGGAAGCAAGTCTGTGTGGTGGTGAGACCTCTGCTTGCTTTTTACAAAAAACTTCAGAATAGTCCTGATAGGCCTTAGGAAGGCCTGGCAATGGCATAGCGATGGAGACTTGGCTGGTAGGAACAGATTTGAGATGTCGCTTGTGGCAGGAAGAACCCCAACTTTTAATGTCCCCAGTGGCCCAGTCGAGGGTAGGTGCGTGACGCTGGAGCCAGGGCAAGCCAAGAAGAATTTCAGAGGTACAGTTGGGCAATACAAAAAATTCAATAATTTCATGATGGAGAGCTCCAACGCTCATGAGCAGAGGTTCTGTGCGGTATCTCACGGTGCAGACCAGTTTTTCTTCATTCACTGATGAAATATAAGAGAGGTTTGACGAGACGGGTAACAGGAATATTGAATCTGTTGATTAGAGAGGTTTCAATGAAATTTCCTGCTGAACCTAAATCTAGAAAGGCCACAGCGGAGAAGGAAGTATTAGTATTAGCGGGTAGAGAAATCCGCACAGGGATAGTCAGTCGTGGAGAGGAAGAATTCACACCTAGCAATGCCTCTCCCATGTTAACTAGGTGCGTGCGTTTCCCTGATGTGGAGGACGAATAGGACAGTCCTTCAGGAAATGTTCGGTACTAGCACAGTAAAGGCACAAGTTTTCGTTCCTTCGGCGAGTCCTCTCTTGTTGGGTCAGGCGAGACCGATCCACTTGCATAGCCTTCTCGGCGGAAGGCACAGGAACAGGTTGCAAAGGACACTGGAAGAGAGGTGCCAAGCGAGGAAACCGCCTGGTGCTAACACGATACTTTTCCTGGCGAAGCTCCTGGCGTCTTTCTGAGAAACGCATGTCAATGCGGGTGGCCAAATGGATGAGTTCAGACAGGATAGCAGAAATCTCTCGTGCGGCCAGAACATCTTTGATGTGGCTGGATAAACCTTTCTTGAAGGTCGCACAGAGGGCCTCATTGTTCCAGGCTAGCTCAGAGGCGAGGGGGCGGAACTGTATGGCGTATTCGCACACTGAAGAGCTCCCTTGGACAAGATTCAATAGAGCCATCTCGCCTGAAGAAGCCCGGGCTGGCTCCTCAAAGACACTGCGTACTTCGGAGAAGAAGGACTGGATATTTGCAGTGGCAGGATCATTGCGGTCCCAAAGCGGTGTGGCCCAGGACAAGGCCTTTCCAGACATCAGGCTGACCACGAACGCCACCTTAGACCTTTCTGTGGGAAACTGGTCCGACATCATCTCCAGGTGTAGTGAACACTGGTACAGGAACCCACGGCACAGCTTAGAGTCCCCGTCAAACTTATCAGGTAGGGACAGGCGGAGTCTAGAAGCGGCAACTCGCTGCGGAGGACAATCTGGAGCTGGCGAATGAGATGGTTGCTGCTGTGGTGGCAGAAGCTGCTGTTGCATGGCAGTCAACTGAGTCAGCTGTTGTCCTTGTTGGGCGATCTGCTGAGATTGCTGGGCGACCACGGTGGTTAGGTCAGCGATACTGGGCAGCAGCACCTCAGCGGGATCCATGGCCGGATCTACTGTCAGGATCCGGACTAGTATGCGGGGAGGAGACGGGTAGTGGATCCTCTGTGCCAGAGGGGCGATGGCGTGGGCCGTACCAGGGGAACGGAATCTAAGGGATTACTGGTTTTCACCAGAGCCCGCCGCAAAGCGGGATGGACTTGCTGCGGCAGGTAACCCCCAGGTCGTTCCACCCGGTAGCGACTCAACCCCTCTAACGGCTGAGACTGGCGCAGGACACAAGGACAAGGCAAAGGCAAGGTCAGACGTAGCAGAAGGTCAGGGCAGGTAGCAACAGTTCATTGTCAGGGGCAACAGCAAGGGTCTGGATACACAGGCGATGGGTTTACAAAACGCTTGGGAACAGATTGGGCCAGGCACCAATTAATGGTGCACTGGCCCTTTAAATCTGAGAGACCCGGCGCACGCGCACCCTAGAGCGCGCCGGGAATGAACAGAAGGAGGACGGGGCAGGTAAACAGAATGGGATGTGACCTGCGGGCAGGCACGTCCCGCTGCGCGGATCACATCCCTGCCGGGGGAAACAGAGCAGCGCTCCCAGTCAGCGAGTCTGAACGGGGCGCTGCGGACAGGAGCCAAACGCCGCGAGTGCTCCGGGGGGGGGGGAGAGGGACCCGGAGCGCTCGGCGTGACAGTGCCAATGCATTTTTCCTATTCTTTGTTTTGTTGTTTTACCTTTGTTATTTGCTTGAGCTTCTCTGGTCTTGCCCTGAGTATCGGACCATTTCTTTATCTTCTTGGTGTAAAAAAGAATTGTGTGAAGAGCGATAGTCAATAGTAGTCCCACATAAGATGAATAAATAGGAGGCATGGCAGTTCAGCATCAGGTGCTTTAAGGTGATGCCACTATTGGAAGATAGGGTGCACATGACCAACATAGGTTTAGACATTTTTAATGTTGGGCAGTAATGTTACTAAATATAGTAGGCCTTGGTTATTTATTTCAATAACAGACAGATTGATAAACGATAAAAGAAAAAAAGGAAGAAAGAAAAAGATAAAAATAAGAAAGAAAAAATACCTGAAAATCTCCATGTACCAACATTTAAAAAATCTATGGTATGTTTCTGTTTTTTTTTTGTTTTTTTTTAGTTTTGTGTGAGTATCGTTTTGATCTCCAGCAGTTTATAAACTTAATGTATTTGTCATTTTAACACACACAAGAAGCTCTGGATCCAGGAAGACTGTAAAGCATGTTACCTATTTTTACATCAGACTAATGGCTCTAGATGCCCAGACCTGAATTAACACTATAACATCACAGGCTGACACAATATCGACTCTGATAGGATTGGCTGGCCACACTGGCTTTGTGTAAACACCAGCAACACTGTCGTAGGGTCTCCTGATACCATAAGTTCCTGCACTTGACTTCCCTTGACTCCAGAGGAGCCCCCTCCTCTCTCCTGACAGCACAGATCTGGTCCTTGGTGACTCTTGCTCCAGATCATAAACCCTATAATCAAATGGTTAGTTGACAATAATTGTAGGGAAGACTGTGACATCTTCATCATTACACATCCCTGCAGAGATCATTAGCTACAAACTCACCTGAGAATGGATGTTGTCTCATGACACATGAGGTTGTTTGTGATGTGGTTAAAAAATGACAACCTCCAGACATGTAGATGTTTGCATGAACATTTCTATTTTGTATTTATTTAATTATTTACTTATAATTTATATATATATATATATATATATATATATATATATATATATATATATATATTCTCAGATCTTATTTGTTATGGAAAATATATTTATTTCAATAGCTATTTCCAGATCCTTCAGTCTTTTTCAGCCTGATCCCATATAGTGTATATTTGGATAACCTCCCCCTCTTTGTTCAATACAATCCCCCTAATTAGTCCCAGCAGAATCTGGATGTGTATAAGTTTTATGTATCTGTCACTGTTCTTCTGTGAGTCACTGAATTATAGGGCAAGCTTTAAAAAACTCAGGAAAATCGATCAAGTCACTGTGTGAAGATCAACAGGATGGTAAAGGCATGGGGGGAGATTAATTAAAACCTGTGCAGAGAAAAAGTTGACCAGTTGCCCATAGCAACCAATCAGATCGCTTCTTTCATTTTCAGTGGCCTTTTTAATAATTAAAGAAGCATTCAGTTTGCTATAGGCAACTGGTCAACTTATTCTCTGCACAGGTTTTGGTAAATCTCCCCCATGGAACTTCAATACATTAGTGATTTTTTTAAATAAATAATGTTTGGGAGATTAGACAGAACCATTTATTACATGTCCCCCTTTTTATTTTATTTAACCCCTTAACAACCACGGACGTAAATGTACATCCTGGTTTGGCGGGACTTCCCGCACCAGGACGTACATTTACGTCCTGTGTATGACCGCGAGCATCGGAATGGTGCTTGCGTCATACACGGCAGGTTCCGGCTGCTACTAGCAGCCGGGGACCCGCTAGTAATGGCCGTGATCGCGCGGATGTCCACCACTAACCCCCTCAGATGCCGTGATCAATACAGATCACGGCATCTGCGGCAGTGCGGTACTTTAAACGGATGATCGGATTGCCGGCAGCGCTGCCGCGGCGATCCGGTCATCCAGCATGGCGGCCGGAGGTCCCCTCACCGGCCTCCGACCGTCTCCCAGGGTCTTCTGCTCTGCTCAGACCAGAGCAGAAGATCACCGATAATACTGATCAGTGCTGTGCCCTATATATAGCACTGAACAGTATTAGCAATCAAAGGATTGCTATAGATAGTCCCCTATGGGGACATAAAAAGTGTAAAATGAAAGTTGAAAAATATAAAAATAAAAAGTAAAAAAAAGTGAAAAATCCCCTCCCCCAATAAAAATGAAAATTGTCAGTTTTTCCCATTTTACCCCCAAAAAGCTAAATTTTTTTTAATAAACATTTTTGGTATCGCCGCGTGCATAAATGTCCGTACTATCAAAATATAATGTTAATCATCCCTTACGGTGAATGGCGTAAACATAAAACATTTAAAAAGTCCCAAAAATTCAACTTTTTTGTCACATTTTATTTAAAAAAAAAATAATAAAAAATAATCTAAAAGTTTTATATATGCAAATGTGGTATTGATAAAAAGTACAGATGACAGCGCAAAAAATTAGCCCTCATACCACCCTATATATGGAAAAATTAAAAAGTTATAGGTGGTCAAACAGGGCGATTTTAGATTACTGATTTTGTACAAAAAGTTTTAGATTTTTTTTAAGCGGTACAAAAATATAAAAGTATCTAGCCATGGGTATCATATTAATCATATTGACCCACAGAATAAAGAACACATGTAATTTTTACTGTAAAGTGTATAGTGTGAAAACAAAACCCTCCAAAATGTGCAACATTGTGTTTTTCATTTAAATTTCCTCCCTAAAAATTTTTTTTTGGGGTTCGCCGAACATTTTATGGTAAAATGAGAGGTTTCATTACAAAGTACAATTGGTCATGCAAAAAACAAGCCCTTATATGGGTCTGTAGATGCGTAGATGGAAATATAAAGGACTTATGGATTTTAGAAGGTGAGGAGGAAAAAACGAAAACACAAAAATAAAATTGGCCTGGTTCTTAAGGTGAAAATGGGCTTGGCCCTTAAGGGGTTAATACTTCCTTTCCCCATGTAGTGGCCACTGTAGGGGGCATATGTGGAGGCCATCAGCTGTTTCTAAATATATCATGAGGCTGCATACTTCCTAACTTTTTAGCAGTGAAATTCGGACATCTTTGAAATTTTTATAGGTCATGCCTGTCACGCTCTGAGCTCCGGCCGCAAGCTTCGGCCGTGAGCGCAGTGTTCAGGGGTCCCCGTCTGCTGGCGGGGCTGGGATTCGCATCGCGGGGCATGCCCATATGTGAATCCCAGGCCGTCACTCACCTCGCTCCGCGGCCTCGGTGTCTCAGCTCCGGCGCGTGACCCCATCTCCTAGGGCATGCGTACACCGGAGCTCTGAAATTTAAAAGGCCAATGTGCCCATAATTAGTGTTTGCACCTGACACCACATTATAAGTCCCTGCACCTCCCATACTTCCCTGCCAGATCTTCAGTGCCCCTAGCCTGAGATTAAGTTTTCCATTTTGCCTGGTTCCTCACCCATGTATCCAGACCTTCCCGCTACGTTATTTGACTCCACACCTTTGCCGCCTGCCTTGACCTTCTGCTAAGTTTGACGACGCTACTGCTTTATCCTCTGGTACCTCGCCTTGCCGAGCTACCTGTGTGATCGAGCCATGTCGGGGGTAGCGACATGGGTGTCGCCTGCCGCAGCAACTCCATCCTGCCTTGCGGCGGGCTCTGGTGAAGACCAGCGGCACCTTAGACTCTGCTCCCTGATACAGTCCGTGTCATCAGCCACACAGGTTAGAGGATCCACATCCAGCTCCGTGACAGCAAGATCCAGCCATGGATCCTGCTGGGGTTCCTCTGCCAGATAATCCGGATCTCGCTTCTATCGTGGTGCTCCAGTCACAGCAGTTGAGCCAGTTATCTGCCATGATGCAGCAGTTGCTAACTGCTCAGCAGCAACCGTCACAACCACAGCCTCCTCCTCCTCCAGTGCTGCCTCCCGCTGCTGCCGTTTCCTCTGGAACGAAACTCCGCTTGTCTCTTACAGAGAAATATGAGGGGGATCCCATGTCCTGTCTGGGTTTCGTGACTCAGTGCCCCATGCACATCGAACTCATCGTAGTACAGTTCCCTACGGAACAAGCAAAGGTGGCCTTCGTCATCAGTCTCCTAACTGGAAGGGCTTTGGCCTGGGCAACTCCGCTTTGGGATCGCAGTGATGCTCTCACAACCAATCTCCAGGCTTTCCTGATGGAATTTTGGGGTGTCTTTGAAGAACAGCCCGAGCCTCCTCCGCTGAGACAGCACTACTAAATCTTTTTCAGGGCAACTCCGCTGTGGGCAAGTATGCCATTCAGTTTCATACCCTGGCATCAGAGTTTTCATGGAACAATGAAGCTCTTTGTGCCACCTTCAAGAAAGGACTTGCTGCCCTTGCTGCCCGGGCATTGCCTTCTTCCTTAAATGATCTTAAACAGTTGGCATCCCAGATTGATATCAGTTTCTCTGAGCGACGTGAGGAACTTCGCCAAGAAAAGGAGTCTGCACAACCTCCGCACTTTCCTCATTTGGCACCTGTCTTCCAGCAGCCACCGCAACCTTCTACATTGCCTCCCGCAGTGGGTCTTGCTTGACCATGTGGGAAATAAATCGCAGACGAACTGAGAATCTATGTCTCTACTGCACCAGTGTGGATCATTACCTAAAAGATTGTCCTCTACTTCCACAGACAGGGAAACACTCACACCTAGAGTTTATGGGAGAGGCCTCTCTAGATGTGAATACCACCTCTCCACGCTTAAATTTGATGGTCCATTTTTTTTAACCTCCAAAGAGATTGTTTCTGTTCTTGCCTTCTTGGACTCTGGTTCTGCGGGAAATTTTATTGATGCCTCCCTCGTACATAGGTATCATCTTCCTGTATCTCGCTTGTTAAAGCCCTTGTACAGGGCCCTTGTACAGAAAGACTGTACTGTACCACACTGAACTGTTGTCTATGCAGGTCAGAGTCTTGCATAAGGAGAACTTTTCTTTCTATGTACTCCCTCATTGTACTTCTCCTCTCCTGCTAGGCCTTCCATGATTGCAACTCCATGCCCCGCAGCTGGATTGGAAAACTGTAGAAGTTCTTCGTTGGGGTCCGCATTGCAAGAACCATTGTATTCAAATACGTTTAATGAAGTTGAAACCATCTTCTTGTCCTCTGCCCGGTTTGGCTTCCTTCCTATAGGACTTTGCTGATGTCGTCCATCGTCCATATGATTGTCCTATTGACTTATTGCCCAGCTCCACACCTCCCCTGGGCAGAATTTACCCTTCATCGGTCCCTGAAACTCAAGCTATGTTTAGTTACATTCAGAAGAATCTTCAGAAGGGGTTTATCAGGAAGTCCTCTTCCCCTGCTGGAGCCGGGTTCTTCTTCGTAGAAAAGAAAGACGGGTCTCTGCGACCTTGCATCGACTACCGAGGCTTGAATAAAATGATGATAAAGAACCGCTACCCACTTCCTTTAATCTCTGAATTATTTGATCGTCTGCTGGGTGCCAAGATCTTCTCTAAACTAGATCTTCATGAGGCCTATAATTTAATTCGTATACGAGAAGGGGACGAATGGAAGACTGCGTTTAATACTCGTGACGGACATTTTGAGTATCAGGTAATGCTCCAGCAGTCTTCCAGGAGTTTGTCAATGAAATTTTTTGTGATCTTCTATCCTCCTGTGTTGTTGTCTATTTGGATGACATTCTCATCTACTTGCCCAGTCTCTACACTCATCGTTCTCACCTCCGCCAAGTTTTCCAGCGCCTCCGAGACAATCATCTCTATGCAAAACTTGTAAAGTGTACTTTTGAAAAGACCAGCTTTCCGTTTCTGGGGTATATTGTTACCAGTCAAGGTCTACAAATGGATCCTAATAAGTTGTCTGCTGTACTGGATTGGCCTCGACCTTCTGGCTTGAAGGTGATTCAATGCTTCCTCAGCTTTGCCAATTATTATCAGCAATTTATTCCACACTATTCCACCTTGGTTGCCTCCATCGTCTCTCTTACCAAGAAAACTGCTAATCCGAAGGATTGGACTCCTAAGGCCGAAGAAGCGTTCAAACTGTTAAAATCCGCCTTCGCATCTGCTCCTGTGTTGTCAAGACCAGATCCAATCAAGCTATTTATTTTGGAAGTCGATGCTTCTTCTGTTGGTGCAGGTGCAGTTTTGGCACAAAAATCATCCAAAGGAAAAACTGTAACCTGCGGCTTCTTCTCTAAGACTTTCTCTCATGCGGAGAGAAATTATACTATTGGAGATCATGAGCTTTTGGCTATTAAGTTGGCCTTGGAAGAATGGTTTCATCTCTTGGAGGGCATTGTACATCCACTTACCATTTATACTGACCTTGAACTTGCTATATCTACAGACTGCCCATTGTCTCAACCCTCGACAGGCTTGCTGGTCTCTGTTCTTCTCCAGATTTGACTTTTTTATTCACTTCCGTCCAGCAGAGAAGAATCTACATCCTCTGAAGTACAAGACCCAGAATCTCACCCTCAACATATTGTACCTCCTAATCGTCTCATTTCTGCTACACCAGCAAGTCTTCAGCACCTGCCTCCTGGGAAGACCTACATTACTCCCGGCCTAAGACTCCGAATCTTGAGGTCATTCCTCTCTGTTGGCCAGTTATGCTGGTATACGTAAGTCCTTGCAGCTCATCTCCCGGCAGTGTTGGTGGCCAACTCTAAAACAAGATGTCATTTACTTTGTTCATTCCTGTTCAGTCTGTGCCCAGGGCAAGACCCCTCGTGCCAAGTCTGCTGGTCTACTACATCCTTTGCCTGTTCCTGAGCTGCCCTTGACCGACATAGCAATGGACTTTATTACTGACCTTCCTTCTTCTGGCAGCAATACGGTCATCTGGGTTGTTGTGGACTGATTTTCTAAAATTATTCCAATAGATTTCCCTTAGGGAAATCCAATAAGACCCTGGTTTCCCATATACTTCCTTTATGTATGTAAAATTCCCATAAGCTTTATACATTTTTTACACAGTTTAAAAACCAATAGTGCTGTATACCCTTATTGTATTAATGTACAGAATTCTTATTTGTCTCACAAGAGACTCTGTTACTAATTGCTGGCTTGCTTGCAGATAGAAACTGAATGTGCCTGCAGGTCATTATGTTATTACTGAGTAACAGCACAACTAGAAGAACAGATACAAGAAATACAGACTTTTAAATCACAAACGGATTTCAATAATTTAGAACAACAACTACAAAAACATTTAGAAAGCTTCCAATCAGAACTGAAAGAGTGAAAACATTGCAAATACATGAGGGACAAAAATGATTTCGATACAGGTCTGATATACGTCAAAAGAGGCACAGATAACCTGTAAAATCAGTACAACAATTATACAGATATATCTGAGTCAGAAATATCAGAGTCAGATGATCAGTCAGGAGGTAAAGGTACTAATTTTAACACAGGGAGATAGAAAAGCAAAAAATAAGCACAAATTCAATTATAAGAGTCAAACAAGAATCAGCAAAATAGAGGCCAAGGTTTTGAGGGTCAACAATATAATCAGCATATCCAGCAGAGAGGTGGCCCTAACCAATATAGCCACACAAACCCCAACCCTCAACAGCAAACATGGGTACAAAACCCAGCACCCCAAACAATAGGACAAACCTGTGGAAATTTACAAAACTCTATATTGGCACCCTACTCCTCTGCATCACAACCAATATCTCAGTTACTGCAACCGGTTATGGCAACTACCCAACACACACAATCAGGAGGGATCTTAAATCAACAACCACCTTTACAACTCAGAGACAGAGAGAAATGGGGGTACTTACAAAATCCCCTACATCCCAGACCAACATAGAGACAGATGGAGAAATGCAGATCTGTAACCTCACACCAATAAAACTAACACAAGATCAAGAATCAGTATTACAGAAAGGTTTATCGTTTACCCCAACTCCAAAATACAACCAATTTACGTGCGTAAAATATATAAATTTATTCGCGAGGAAGCTCGCATTGCACAAAGTGCATAAGAACAGCACAGATAATTGGGGAGAAACCAGAAAGAGAGACGAACAAGTAGTGGCTGATCTAACAGACCTATTAGTGGAAAATGAGACAGGAGATAGATCCACAGTATATCCACCTTTTTCTATCCTTAAGGCCAAATGTAGAACAACGCCGACATTTAGCCAATTCAACAATATTGACACCTTTGTAAAAATTGTGAGTGCAGAATTGGATAAAATGCCTCCCAGCAAGTACAATAACAATCTTACTAATAAAGAAAACCAAGCTCTTCAAGAACTAGAGAAAAATGACCAAATAGTCATAAAACCCTCTGATAAGGGGGGCAATATAGTAATAATGACTAAAGATGATTATAAAAATATGGTGTTGAGATTGTTAAATGACCAAAGTACATACAGGAGATTGGATAAAAACCCTACAAGTACTTATGTCATAGAGCTGAAAAATATTCTGTTGGAAGGAAAATCTGGAGGATTAATTACAGAGGAGGAATTTAAGGCAATGTACAATGAAAAACCTACAATGGAAACGTTTTACGCCTTGCCAAAAATTCACAAACAGAAGGATCCGATTCCGGGTCGCCCAATAGTTTCGGGAAACAAAAATCTTACAGAAGGGATAAGCCTCTACGTAGATCAAATTCTATCACCATTTGTGGCATCCTTACATTCATACATCAAGGACACCCGAGATGCTGTTTCCAGACTCAAAGAAATCACATTTCCACCTGGCGAATTTATTGTGAGCCTCGACATAGAGGCCCTTTACACCAATATTGAACATAGCCTAGGAATAAAAGCAGTCAAGCATTATTTGAGCACAAGAGGAACACAATCCACTAATCACAATAATTTTGTCACAAATCTTCTTTACTTTCTATTAACACACAATTACTTCACCGTTGATGGTCACTTTTATTTACAGCACAATGGCACAGCAATGGGCACAGCTTGTGCACCAAATTTAGCAAATTTGTTTTTAGGGTGGTGGGAGGACACAATAGTATTTTCAGAAGCACATGGGGAATTCACAAAACACATTTTGTTTTGGGGTCATTATATAGATGAAGTTATTTTGTTTTGGGATGGCACCATCACCTTATTTAACCCCTTAAGAACCAACACAAGTAAACCTGTACGCTCCTGAAAGACCAGGCATGTTTTTTCAAATCGGGGATGTCTGTCTTTATTAGAGAATAACTCTGGTAACGTTTTGCCAATCACAATAATTCTGACATTGTTTTTTTTTTTTTTCATAAGTTGTCCTTCGTGTACATAGTAAAAGTAAGCCAATATCATTTGTATTTTTTTTTTTTTTACAATGCAAAAAATCATGAAATTTTAAGAAAAATTAAGATTTTTTGCTATTTTAACACTAATAGGTTGCATATATTTATACTTACTGGCCAAATAGTTTATGAAACTTATACTTTCAGATGTCTACTTTATTTTGACAGCATTTTTTGTTTTTAATTCACATTTTAAATTAATTAGAAGCCTAACAATTTAACTTGAAATTTTGAAAATTTGAATTTTTTTATGTGCTATGCAAAGTTTGCAGACATTTGAAGGTGGTAGATCACACAGGAACACCCCCCAAATGACCACATTTTAAAAACTAGACCCTTCAAGGTATTCGCTAGGGGGTACAGTGAGTATTTTAACACCATCGTTTTTTGGCAGGAATTATTACAAAGTCACTGTTAAAGATTCAAAATTTGCATTTTTTCACAAGTGCATCATTTGTGGGACATATTTTTTGTACATCACTTCTGATATTGCAAGAAATGCACACTATATTTTATTAAGCTGCTCGGCCCGTGTTTGGAAATACCCCCGCTTAGGCCATATTTGGTTCCTTGGCCGCGTGGTAGGACCCAGAAGGAGAGGAGCGCCATTTGGCTTTCAGGGCATCATTTTTGGCCGAATGGATTGTAGGCGGCACTTTATGCCTGCAAAGGGTTTTAGCTGCCAGAACCATACAGAACCCCCACAAGTGACCCCATTTTGGAAACTACACCCCCTAAAGTATTCATCTAGACCAAAAGGGAGTACTTTGAGTTCTTTTTGTGTGGCTGGAATGGATACAAAATCAGTGGAAAAATTTTAATTTTCTTTTTTTTCCACAATTGCATCATTAGTGGGACATATTTTTTGTACATTGCATCTGAAAAGTAGAAAATGCACCCCACATTTTATTACGCTGTTTGTCCCGTGTTCGGTAATACCCCCGCTTAGACCATATTTGGTTGCATGGCCACATGGTGGGACCCAAAAGGAGAGGAGCACCATTTGGCTTTCAGGATATCATTATACAAATTATGGGCCGCACTTCAACTTGCAAAGCATTCTAGCTGTCAGAACAATACTGCACCTCCAGAGGTAACCCCATTTTCGAAACTACGCCCCCTAAAGTATTCATCTAGGGCAAAAATGAGTATGTTGAGTCTCGCGCTGCGGGGTGCTGCAGGGAAGACAGAGGGAGCTCCCTCCCTCTGTCATAACACTTATAGCCAGCGGTCACTTCCGTCCGCAGCTGTAAGGGTTAAAATGCTGGGACTGTAGTTTACTTCAGTCCTGGCATTGCGGCAGGGTCCTGGCTCTGTGTTACAGCCGGGACCCTGCTGCGATCTCGTGGGTGCACTGGACAGCACCCGCGAGAGCCATGGACGAGTGTACACGTCCTAATGGCTGAACGTGCATTCAGCCTGGACGTGTATACACGTCCATGGTCTTTAACCCCTTAAGGACCAAGGGCGTACAGGTACGCCCTTGGTCCTGCTCTCCTGATATAACGCGGGGTTACACAGTAACCCCACGTCATATCACGGCGGGCCCAGCGTCATAGTGAAGCCGGGACCCGCCTCTAATAGCGCGCAGCACCGATTAACCCTTTAGCCGCGCGCTCAGAGCTGAGCCGCGCGGCTAAAAGCGAAATCGAAAGTGGCCGGCTAGCTCAGTCGGGCTGTTCGGGATAGCCGCGGCTAATCGTGGCATCCCGAACAGCTTACAGGACAGCGGGAGGGCCCCTACCTGCCTCCTCGCTGTCCGATCGCCGAATGACTGCTCAGTGCCTGAGATCCAGGCATGAGCAGTCATGCGGCAGAATCGTTGATCACTGGTTTCTTATGAGAAACCAGTGATCAATGATGAAGATCAGTGTGTGCAGTGTTATAGGTCCCTATGGGACCTATAACACTGCAAAAAAAAAGTGAAAAAAAAAAGTGAATAAAGATCATTTAACTCCTCCCCTATTAAAAGTTTGAATCACCCCCCTTTTCCAATAAAAAAAAAAAACACAGTGTAAATAAAAATAAACATATATGGTATCACCGCGTGTGGAAATGTCCGAATTATAAAAATATATAATTAATTAAACCGCTCGGTCAATGGCGTGCGCGCAAAGAAATTGTGCATTTTTGGTCACTTTTTATATCAATAAGTCCTTTCAATGCAAAAATGGTACCGTTAAAAACTGCAGATCATGGCGCAAAAAATAAGCCCTCATACCGCCCCATACACGGAAAAATAAAAAAGTTATAGGGGTCAGAAGATGACAATTTTAAACATATAAATTTTCCAGCATGTAGTTATGATTTTTTCCAGAAGTCCGACAAAATCAAACCTATATAAGTAGGGTATTATTTTTATCGTATGGACCTACAGAAAAAAGATAAGGTGTCAATTCTACCGAAAAATGTACTACGTAGAAACAGAAGCCCCCAAAAGTTACAAAACGGCATTTTTTTTTTTTTTCAATTTTGTCGCACAATGATTTTTTTCCGTTTCACCGTAGATTTTTGGGCAAAATGACTGACGTCATTACAAAGAAGAATTGGTGGCGTAAAAAATAATGAAGTTATGATTTTTTAAAGGCAAGGAGCAAAAAACGAAAATGCAAAAACGGAAAAACCCCCGGTCCTTAAGGGGTTAAGGTGTTAATAGCTTTGTATAAACTCTCAACAATAATCAAATTGGGATGCACTTCACATCGGAAATCAAGACACAATCACTTTGCTTTCTAGATTTAGAGATCTCTTTCAGGTCTGGAGGCAGCATACAGACAAAAGTATATAGAAAAGTCACATCTACCAACAGCTTCCTAAATTGGAAAAGCTTCAATCCAAGACCGCTTAAAAATGGGATACGCATAGGCCAGTATCTTAGGGCCAAATGAAATTGTTCAAAAGAAGAAACATTTTTGGAAGAGAGAGAACTTCTATATCACCGCTTCCTGGCTAGGGGCTATCCCAAAAAGGTTCTACCCCGTGCCTTTGGTAGGCCCAGAGACACCCCGAGGGTGGATCTATATAGACAGAAGAAAACAAATGATCAACCAAAAATAATAAGGGAGCAGTCCTCAAGGCTGGACGAAGTGCAGACCTGCTCGAAAACACCGGTAGTTAGCCTCTGAGCGCCATCCATCTCTGCAGCCCGTATCCTCGGTCAGCCCCGGTCTTAGGAGCATTGTCGTATACTTAATGGTGAGTGCGGATGATTTTCTGTTTTTATTCATATCCCATACATTAATAAATATAGTATCCCAAATGGAAAAACAAGGTGCTTAAAACATAACTTTTATTATAATATTTACTTAAAATCCACCCACTTTCTAATAATGTGAATACCAAGTGTGAAAACTATAAATAATTAAAAATTTTAACGTAGTTCACCATGGACTACCAGAATCGCATCCCCGCCGGCCATGTCAGTGCAGCGCTCCCGGTCAGCGGGTCTGACCGGGGCGCTGCAGGGAGAGAAACGCCGCGAGCGCTTCGGGGAGGAGCAGGGACCCGGAGCGCTCGGCGTAACAGTTCTGGTATGGCGTTGTTATTCAGGTAGGGTATGGCGGAATTGTTCTGTTCTGGTATGGTGGTGTTATTCAGTCACGGTATGGCAGTATTGTTCTGTTCTGGTATGGCATTGTTATTCAGTCACAGTATTGCGGTTTTGTTCTGTTCTAGTATGGTGTTGTTATTTAGTCACGGTATGGAGGTATTGTTCACAAATGAGGGAACACATGTTTACAGATTGGACAAAAAGATATTTTTTTTATACCAAAAGCCAGACCCCTAAGGGTATGGGGGAGGGGCTGGCAAAATGAGGTTTTGCCTAGGGTGGCAAAAATCCTTGCACCAGTCCTGTGCACAGACAATATTAACTCTTTATAAGACGATAAGGCATATAAGTGCATGCAACAATAGAAATCACAGTATAATAAATTACACAACATACTACTTATAATCCTGACCAGTGGGACTGGAGCAGACACGATAAAGTGACATCCACCTGACAGGGCTGTTGGACAAGTGTGTTCTGCCCTGGGAGACCACAAATGTGAAAAGAAGATTATGGCTCTTGAACTAGAGACACAAAAATTGCATTGTTTTTAAAACAAAAAGGCATGCTAAAAATGCAAAGGGGTTACAGTAAATCAGCAATCTAAATGAGAAAGAGTTAAATAGTGCAGCACAAAAGCACGACTATTATATTGTTGTGCCAGCGCATAGCGCTCATCCCAGCAAGAACTTACAGAAACAA
Organism: Hyla sarda; assembly: GCF_029499605.1. Taxonomy (NCBI): domain Eukaryota; kingdom Metazoa; phylum Chordata; class Amphibia; order Anura; family Hylidae; genus Hyla; species Hyla sarda. The sequence continues at coordinate 197,734,379 of NC_079194.1, forward strand.
ATGATATGGTACAATATATATTATTGCTGGGCAGGACATATAAAATGTATACTTCCTGCTCAGTATGAGATGAACTTGTAGATGTATAGCTCCAGGGACAGCTCAGACCTGCTAGGAGCAGGGACAGTATACAGCACTGCACTATGCAATGCTGTATACCGTATGCCTCACCACTTAGGATGGGTTCACATATGTCCGGCATCCGGCATAGGTGAACTCAGCCTAAATCTAGACGCAACTGATGCCACAACTGATGACAACTTGTCATTAGTTGTATGGCATACGGCTTCCATTGTTTCTGGGCAACGGACAGGGGAATGCAGCAAGCTGCGTTCCCCTGTCCGGTGCCCTCCGGCATGTCCAACCATCCAGCATCAAAATTGAGACGCTGGATAATTGTGAACTGTCCCATTCAAATGAATGGGATCAGTACTAGCATCAGTTTCCCTCCGGTGCACGCCGGAAGGAAACTGTACCAGACGACTGATATATGTGAACCCAGCCTTACTTGCTATGCATCACTACTTATCTCCACAGATGCTGACACTATGGACTTTTCGCCAGCAAAAATGTCATAGTCTCAGAATGCTGCGTTACTGGGAAAATATTATTTCCCCAAAACGCTCAAAGGCAGGAAAAACAAACAAACCCAAAAATGCAAAAGTAGGTTTGGCATTCTATAATTCCTTATTGACTCCTGCTAACAAGTCACAGCTTTTTAGCTGCACAAATACACTGTGCGGCAGATTCGGCATTTTTTGGGTTGTTTTTGTCCCATTAAACCAAGTGCAAACTTAGCCTTATAGGCACACAGACATACAGTAATGCAAACAATATACATAATTGACACTAAATTGGTCACATGGGTCAGTTTTTATTCAATAATACATTTTTTTTCCCCTTTTGGCTGGAGATACATTTCACTTAGAAGAATATGACACTGGTCATTTCTTGCCGTGTCCTATATTAGACACTAGTTTGGAAGCAGCTTGTGATTTTAACGCAGTTTCAATGGAATTGATTTACGTGCAGCTTTAAATTTCTTTGTTGTATTGATTTTTCAGTAACACAAAAAAAAATGTCAATCTAATAAAGTAATTTAATTCCTTCACATTCAGAGAGATTAGCAGCATCAATTCCACAAATAGCTTGGTTGTAGGGGGGTGGGGGCATCTTACACTCTTAACTTCCCTGTGAATCAAGCTGAATTATATCTGAAACGGCAGCAATTTCTTCTGGAGAGGCAGCTGAGATTTCAGGCACTTACAGTACGGATCTTAAAACTGTCAAGGAGGCAGGATATCGTCCCGAATGTTAAGAGTCAGAAGAGGATTTCTGTACAGTACCCAGATTATCTTTTAATCGCTATAAACCCAAATTCCATTCACATGGTAAATTACTGTATATTAAATGCACAAGCTGAGGTTAATAACAATTATACACACCTGGCACACAGCTGCGGCCATAATATAGAGAGCTGAACTAATCTTAAAGGGGTATTCTTATAGAAGAAGGTTATGGCCCATTGCTAGGACATGCCTAAATATCATTCTGACTAGTGGAGATATGACTTCCATGAACCCTACAATCCCTAAAACAAAGGAACAGATGCACGGCAGAGCTTCCACCCTTCAGCCATGTAGGGCGCTACAATACAGTTTCACTCAAGCAAGTAAAAGCTGAAAAAAACACGAAAAAAATGACAAATCCTATAGTTTACTAACTTACAGAATATATCCAATTGGGGTGGAAAAAGTGTGAACATGGATATGCTCAGCTGAGGAGGCTATGCTAACTCTGGGCACAACACTGGACAGGGCTTCAAAGATAATCTGTGGCTATTTTTCACACAACGGTGGGCCCAGTGCAAGGTTTTCATGAGTTTTCATGAGTGCCCCCCCCCCCATCTATATAGAGAAAAATTTGTAGTCACATTAACATACTGCGACATCTAGTGTTTTATAGTGTGTTTAACCCTGTAAAAGCATATTTAGAAAACTGAATGAAAAATATGTGCTCCCCCTTAATAGAGCACACTTTTCTCCAATATCCTCCCAATTATGCTGCTACCTTATACAATAAGAAACAAAACACAAACAAAAGCAACCTGGGACAAAGTAAAAAATAAAAAAACACACACCTTTTTGTTAATTTTGGGGGCTTCCGTTACTACACAGTGCACTTTTTGGTAAAAATGAGACACTGCCTTTATTCTTTAGGTCCATACGATTAAAATGATACCCACGTTTTATTTTTACAACTTTTAACCCCTTAAGGACACAGCTCATTTTCACCTTAAGGACGCAGTCCTTTTTCGCAATTCTGACCACTGTCATTTTAAGCATTAATAACTCTGAGATGCTTTTACTCATTATTCTTATTCTGATACTGTTTTTTCATGACATAGTCTACATTATGTTAGTGGTAAATTTTCGCCGTTACTTGCATCCTTTCTTGGTGAAAAATCCCAAAATGTCATGAACATTTTTAAAATATTGCATTTTTCTAACTTTGAAACTCTCTGCTTGTAAGGAAAATTGATATTCCAAATACATTTTATATTAATTCACAAATATAATATGTCTACTTTATGTTGACATAATAAAATGGACATATTTGTACTTTTTGAAAAAAAATTGAGGGCTTCAAAGTATAGCAGCAATTTTCAAAATTTTCATGAAAATTGCTAAATCTGAAGGGACAGATGTTACAGAACTATAACTCCCAGCATGCCTGGGCAGTCTAGGCATGCTGGCAGTTGTAGTTTGGCAACATCTGGAGGGCTACCGTTTGGGCACCAATGTAAAAGTGGTCTCCAAATTGTGACCCTCCAGATGTTGCTAAACTGCAACTCCCATCATGCCCAGACAGCCTTTGGCTGTCTGGGCATGCTGGGAGTTGCAGTTTGGCAACCACCAGAAGGGCAGCAGTAAAGATCGCTTTACTGCCACCTTCCTTTAACCCCCGACCGTCGCTTCCCTACCTGCGCCGCTGATCTCCGCTGCTGTTATCGATGATCGGCAGTCCCCACGGCATCTTCTCCCCAGGTACCAGCCGCCCGACATCCAGGTGTGGGCAGAGTGGGGGGTTTCCATGGCAACCCCCTGTCGTGCACTGCCATTGGTCAGAACTCATTTCTGACTAATGGCAGGGGATAGGAGAAGATCGCAGTTCTGCAACCTGGCTCCTATCCCTCAGGATGATTGGGGCTGTCACTGACCGCTCTGATCATCCCTATTTTCCGGGTGATTGGATCACCAGTGACCCGATCAGCTGGAATAGGAGAAAATCGCATGTCTGAATTGGATGTGCCAGGATGCCTGCTGAATGATTTACACCCTACGTCCTTAAGGACTCGGGATGCAGGGCGTATGCATATGCCCTACATCCTAAACAGGTTAAAAAATGACAACTTTTTGACCAAAAATTTGTATGTTCAAAATTGTCCTCTTCTGACCCCTATAACTTTTTTATTATTATGTATATATGGATGTATGAAGGCTCTTTTTTTGTTCCGTGATCTGTAGATTATATACCATTTTTGTTCTGATGGGACTTTTTGATCACTTTTTATTCATTTAGTTTTTCGGTGTATAAAGTGACTAAAAATCAGTAATTCTGGATGAAGTTGGTATATTTTTATATTTGCACCATTGACCATGCAGTTCCACTAATGTTATATTTTATTAGTTCGGACATTTTACCGCGTGAAAATACCACATATGACTATCTTTATTTTTCTTTACATTATTTTATTTATTTAAAAAAAAGCTTCCTGAGCTACCCGGAAACATTTTTTCAAGCATCTAAAGGGTTTATTCCAGATATTGGTCCATTCGGCAATGTCTGATGTTAGCTGTGGGTCCCGACTGCTAATAACAGGGGCCTACCAGTTATGGAGCGTGCTCAGCTCCTGAGCATGCTTCATACAGCAGGAGTAGGTGCAGGAAATATTTATTTATGCCCTACATCCTTATTAAATATAACATTAATTATATTGTAATGATATATAATAAGGTAGCACATTAACTGACAATTTTTCAAATGGGCAAGTGTAAGTATCTGAGGGCCTTTGAAAAGGGTCAAGTTGTGCTGTGGGTTAGGGCATCTTAAAAACAGCACTGACATCTCTGTCTAAAATGTTGGAGTGCGAGGTAAAAAATTGAATTGAAAGTTACACGAGTACATAATGCTACTTCTGTCGCTACAGTCCACTAGGGCATCCTAGAATATCTTCAAAGGTGTCCATGCCCATTAAGTTGTTTCACAGATATACACATTTTTACACATTTGCAGCCATTCACATTTTAGTCCATATTGGCCGTCAAACTGGTCACATATGATCATTTACATGGTGAAGAATGCAAGCATCCTGAAACTTTTTTGAAAATATTCTTTCCCAAAATGTCTTTTATTTTTATCATTCTTTCACCCATCACCTGAAAATGTCAAACGCGGCTGACTTCTTTTCAGATGGTATGTTGTTGGTTGGCTAAAGCCAGAATTCATTGTCAAATTTCACCTGATTAATGATTATTGTTATTGATAAAGTTCACTTCATTGTAATGATAAGTTCACATGCCCGTGGTGCTCTCACCTGTTCAGGGTCTGTTCTGCTCAACTTTCATCTTTCTGGCGGACTGAGGGAAGGAGCACCCTTTAGCGGAGCATGACGGCAGTGTGAACGAGCACTTAGGTGTGTGGGTACTTTTAAAAGGAACTCTCCAAAGCTGAATTACAGTGTTATGACTTATACAGGGCAGAGAGGGGTGGAGCACTACTACTCGCTTTTATGTTCTTTAAATATGGAGTCATGCTTCACCCCCTCAAGCCATTGCTGTCCTGTGTACTCTACATTTCCTATGTAACACTATAGGTAATATCTGCAGTTAGCTTATTTTTTTTTTTAAAGTAAATTTTATTAACATTTACAAAAATGTGCAGTCATATAACCGATAGACAAATGTCAAACAGCAAATGGCAGAATGATCACATGGCAATCAATCAACAATGAGAACGCTGAAAGTCCGGGCTGGGCTCTAGCCACTAATACAATCAAAACAAAAATTCAACGTCTCATAGGGAGACAAGCATCAAAGCAGTTGCGTGACCTCTGCAGTAACAAGCAGGGGGGGGGGATAGGTCCAGGGTTAGAAGAACAGGGAAAGAGGGAAAGGGGACAGGTAGGGACATGAGAGCGGGGGAGACAGGAAAGAAGGAGGTGAAGTCAGTTACATTGTGAGACACGACCGACCCTCCACTGCAGTTAGCTTTTTATCTATAGTTCTGGTAAAATTGTTTGTGTTCCCAACAGCTGGTTCACATTAGAAGTTAAAGGGGTACTCCAGACCTAGACATCTTATCCCCTGCCCAAAGGATGGGGAAAAGATGTCCGATCATGTGGTCCCGCCACTGGGGTCCCTGCAATCTGGGCTGCGGCACCCCAGTCATGCCGGATGACTGGCGATGCGGAGCCGGAGACTCGTGACATTCTGGCCATGCCACTTGTGACATCACAGCCATGCCCTCTCAATGCAAGTCTATGGGAGGGATCGTGACGGCTTATAGACTTGTATTGAGGGGGCGTGACCGTGACATCATGAGGGTGTGTGGCCATGACGTCACAAGCCTCCGGCACTGCACCCGAACGATGGGTGCAGCAGGGTGATCGCAGGGGGCCCTCGCAATCCGACATCATATCCCTTATCCTTTGGATAGGGGATAAGATGTCCAGAGGCTGAGTACTCCTTTAAGTCCTGGGTTGTAAGTCCACAGAATATGGACAGTTGTAAAGTATTTTTCTTGTTTTATCAGTGTAATTAGCATGCCAGCAGTTATCATAGCCAATGTCTAGGTGTAATTTATTATTTATTCCAAATACCTGGTGTGTAATTTTAAATTTATGGATGTTTCAGGGATATTAAGAAAAAGCTCTAGGAAACCCAAATCTGATTCCACGCATTAGCCGTAATTACATTTTTTGATTGTGCTATCATTGGTATCAATGTCCGGAGGAACGTGGGTGATGGAGTAACTGTCACCTTTATTCTAGCCCTTGAGATAGAAGATACCTGTCATAATAAGAAATTGCTAGATTACTCTAACCATACATTGATATAATAATTCACATATAACGTCTGCTGCTATAATTTAAGGTTATCTGTGCTGCAGACCTGACCATCCCTTACAGCAAGATCTCTTCAACTCACTGAAGAATTTGACAAAGAAGTGAAAGCTTCCCATATCTTTTTTTTTCAGTCTGGTCTAATATCTATATTTCTCCCTTTCCACTCTCTCATTAAATAAGATAATGCAGGGAAAACTATAAAAAGAGGCAAAGAATTGCATGTACCCTGGAATGGTATCAATGAAAAAATACCTCATAATGAACTCTGTTAAAAGAAAACCTAAACACCAGTCCAAGGCTTGCTTTCTCTTCTCTTTCTCTTTCCATTCCTTCCAAAAAATATGTAACCCCTTCCTTGATGTACCTGTGTGTCATGGTTGGGTTAGGGGAATATGCTGTAGGCCTGAGAGTTGGGTCCGCACCATAACCGGCATCTGCCAGGGATGATGAACATCCCAGAGCCCCTCCCCCAAGAGGGGCCAAAAAAAAAAAAGTGTAGAAAAAGGAAAAAAAATGTTTTAAATATATGAAAAAAAACATCTTAGGAGTTTCTTGCTGCAGTAGTAGTGTGGGCCAAAATCATCCAGCCACCTCGTCTTCGTATCCCCTAATAGTAGAGCCAAACATAAAACATCATTTAAATAAAATGGCTTTTTTTTGTAATGAAATAACACTGTCCTCTACAAATAATGTTTAATCATGATCACATTAGGAGCAATTTATAAGAAAGTTCAGTAATAAAGTGGAATAGCTGTGGGGAAAAGCAGGGTAAGAATGTTAGGATTAACTGGAGCAATATAAAAAATAGATTATGTTTAATGAAAAATTTCCCAGTGTTCAACATTTTATTATAGTTAATAATACCAGGCTTCATTTTTGTCTGGGGGTAATTGTGAGTCCTTAATAGCCGGTAGTACTATTCCCCCACTGGATATTGGCAAGCATTAATAAGCTTAATTTTCCAGGTTTAAGTTTAATGGTAGTGAAATATATAAGGTAGTTACATTTATACTTAAAGGCTAACAGGGAAGTAATAGCCTTATGTTTTCTGGCTCAGAAATGCTTCTTCTAGGGAGAATATAAATTGAATCGGAATGCAATGGGCAATGAAAACTTTAACAAGGTAACAGGATAGCAAAGAGTGCATACACCTATTGTTCTTCATTGTAAGCAATGGGGTTCCAAAAAACTAATAATGTTGTCTTCTTATGTAACCTTAAATGAGGTTTGTCGGGGGGGGGGGGGGGGGGGGTTGAACAAGAGTCTGCTTTTTCTGGGAAGAACACTACTCTTATCTATGGGATGCATCTCGTATTATAGTTCATCCCCATTGACCTAAAGATGAGCTGGAATACAAAATACAGCCCAAAAACAAGAGTATATTTTTATTCTAATCCCAAACACACTTTAAAAGGGAACTTTGCATGTTTGTCTTTAACGTTAGCAAATGCTGAATGACCATTTCATCCATTATAGAGCCTGCTGAGGGTCCCACAGCTTTTCTCAGACCTTGTCTTAGTTATACTGAATTACAATCCCCACCATCATCACTTTCATCCCTATATTACTGTTTGCTTTCATTGGTATAGTTACAGTATTAGGACACAATAAAACATTGTGCTGAAACAGAACTATGAAAAAATGGCATATAAAATTTAAAGGGGTACTCCGGTCGAATTTATTTTTTTTTTTAAATCAACTGGTGCCAGAAAATTAAACAAGTTTGTAAATTACTTCTATAAAAAAATCGTAATCCTTCCAGTACTTATCAGCTGCTGTATGCTCCACAGCAAGTTTTTTCCTTTTTGAATTTATTTTCTGCCTGACCACAGTGCTCTCTGCTGAGACCTCTGATCATGTCAGGAACTGTCCAGAGCAGGAGGAAATTCCCATAGCAAACCTATCCTGCGCTGGTAAGTTCCTCACACGTACAGAGGTGTCAGCAGAGAGCACTGCGGTCAGAGAGAAATTAAATCCAAAAAGAAAAGAACTTTCCCTGAAGCATACAGCAGCTGATAAGTACTGGAAGAATTATGATTATTAAATAGAAGTAATTTACAAACCTGTTTAACTTTCTGTCACCAGTTGATTAAAAAAAAAAAAAATGTTTTCCACTGGAGTACCCCAGAAAAATCGATAAATAACAAAAAAAAAAAAACTATGCAATAATTAGATCCTACGCTAAGTAATAGCTAATTCAAAAAGGAGAAGCGTATGTAGACCAAAGTATCAAAAACTCAATAAGCTTTATTAGCACAAAATGCACAAAAATAAGACAAACATTTAAAAGCACATAAATAGAGGTACAACTCGAAATCCACAAGGGCAGGAAGGGGGGGGGGGGGGGAACTCTTCAGGGTATATCAGATTCATGTGTATATTGCCACATGTACAGAAATACAACAAAATGCCCAAAGTAAATAAATCAGTAAGTCAGGAAGAGGTTAAATCCCAAGTAATAGCCCCATGATAAGGTGCATAGAAACTAAGAGGATTTCACCCGTAAAAATGTTATATGCAGGCTGAAACTGAGAACCCAACAGGACGTAAATAAAGTATAAGCAATAAATTACCTAGTGGAGAGGGTGAGAGAGTGTAAGACCAGACCGCCGTGGCCCGACGTTTCACCAAGATAGGCTTCTTCCGCAGCCTCTTTTTGCCCAATATCACATTTAGGGCAATGCTCACCAACCTGTGGCACTTTAGTTGATGCAAAACTACAACTCCCAGTATGCCTTGATAGCCTATGGAAATCAGAACATTCTGGGAGTTGTAGTTTTTTTTTTTTGTAACAGCTGGAGAGTAATAAGTTAAAGACCATTAATTGAGTGTGACTGGTCATGATGGCAGTGTTTGTACCCAGTCTCATCTCCATCCCAGGTGCATTAACATATTGTACTTAAGCCTTTAAGCTAAAAAAAAAAAAAAAAACTAATTTTAAAATGTCTCCTCAATTACTGGTACCAAGGGCTATATAACAATAAATACTAATGATAAAATAATATCTGGTGAATTAGGATATTCCAACACAACGCAATGCCTTGTTGGGTTAATTGCTATATGGCTACATCTGTACATACACTAAGATAAGACAGTAAACAGAACCTCTCTAGTAAGTTATCAGATAATAACAGGTGGGCCTTGTCTTCCTTACAAGATGTACAGTAATGACAGAAGAATGTAGAGTAAAGGTTTTAACATATGGCAGCCTGATGTTCAGTCAATGCATGACATTTTTTTAAACCTATATAACACTAAATACTGTTGTAGTAGCCTATATTGTCCTGTATGGTCTTGGTGACTGATACATTGTTCATTATTGCTATACAGGTGTATGAAACTAGACTGACAGCTTGAATGACCCAGAATGCATCATTCTTGATGGAAACATTGGTCTATTCTTGAGTAGAAACAGATCCCTGAGGCCCTGAGAAGGTTGGATAAGGTTACACAGTTACTGTATAGTGAAGCATTTTATGCTACCCATCCTTGAGCCTGAAGGATTGTATACAAATGGAGAACATTGCAGATCACTGGCGATCTACCAAGATGTATGGTAACTATTTCACAGACTACAGCCCACACACTACCAGAAGGGTTCTCAATGATCCCCAGGTTAATGTCAGAAGGTCTTCAGGAATGTCTGACCATTAGTTACTGTATGCAAGATAAGAGACAAGAAAATCAAATGTTATAGTAAAGTATTATATTATAGGGTGACGTGTACAGATTGGTGCCATAAGGAAGTGAGATTGGTTGTTATGAATCAGTTTATCACCAAGAAGGCCAGATTAATTCAAGAAGGAGATTGTTCACTTAGGACATTTCCTTTAAGAAGAGGACCTAGATCTCAACATTACTTTGTAGATGCTGTAATGAAAGCCCAATAAAACACCCCACTACAGTTATCTTTGAGGAAGTTAAAAAGTTTCTGAAAAAGCTGGGGGATATCCAATATGGCCACCATAATAACTCCCACATTGGTTGTGATCCAGCTTTCCCAAATTGCATCCCTCATCATTAAATATTACCATTTAGTAGACTGTGGAAAAGGTTTTGCAACCCACATGGAAGTTTGTAAAGGTGGCAGAAAGTAATATCTCAAACATACACACCGTTGGGGTTGTCCCTGATGGCCCATGGCCAGAGGGACAACACAGCTCCTTGGTAAATGGGAGCACTTCAAAAAGTTTAAAGCGTACCTGTTATAGTGCAAAAAATGTAAAAAAAAAAGTGATATGTTACTCAGTACCCAATCCTGATCATGTGCATATAATTTTTATGTGTCTCAGACCTATATATCCAGAGATATAAGAATTTATATTCTGGTGAGTAACTTTTTCATTGTGCTCGCTGGAGGGGGCGTGTCAGTCTGTCTCCCTCACAGTCTGTGTAGGAACATTCCTATACAGGTGGGGGTATGTGCAGAGCATTACACCGTTGTCTGTAATACGACGGTGCAATGCTCTGCACATACCCCCACCTGTATAGGAGTGTTCCTACACACACTGCTATACACATGGAGGGGGGGGGGGATCTTCAGAGCATTGCACCATTGTCTGTAAAACAGACAACAGTGTAATGCTCAGCACATACCCCCACCTGCATAGGAATGTTCCTACACACACTGCTATACACATAAGGGTGTGGGGGGGGGGGATGTGCAAAGCATTGCACCATTGTCTGTAATACAGACAACGGTGCAATGCTCTGCACATACCCCCCCCCCCTCCATGTGTATAGCAGTGTGTGTATGAGCATTCCTATTCAGGTGGGGATATTTGCAGAGCATTGCACTGTTGCCTGCACATACCCCCACCTATATAGACACATAGTGGGTATGTGTAGACTCAGAGCATTGCACCCTTGGATCTGTGGAAGACCCTAGGGTGCAATGTTCTGCAGTGCACCTAGCATCATGTGCAGGGGCCGCAGCACGGGCCGCATTAGAGGCTGCAGCAGGGGCCGCAGCACGGGAGAAAGCAGGAATCGCGGCCGGAGCAGTGACGAACCTCCAGTGGCAACATACCAGGTAAGGCCTCTCAATGCGCTCTGCAGGGGGCTGAACTGGGACTTGACCTTGGTGCTTGTCTGAAGGCAGTGAGGGAGAGGGGGGGGGGCTGCCCATGAGCATGCTACCTGTGCTCATTCACAGGCAGTGTGTGCCCACGCATACACTCAATAGAAATCTCCTATACTGGATACCGGTATGCTTTACGGCCAGTATCCAGTGTGCTGTAAAATCTAGACTAATCTGTCTGGCTAAAAGACAGGCGACTCCTAGTGGTGGCTATTTTGAGCTTTAATATCAGGTGAAAATGTAAAAATTTTTTAACAGGTGTATATTGTAACGAGTCCTGCAATATATGAAAAGTTTTCAACAATGACAGTGCCTCTTTAAGGCACTTGTCATGTACTTGTCATGTACTTGTCTTGTAGTGACTGGAAAGAAAGATGAAATCCAGTAATACATTTTTTTTTTAAATGGGGCTTCAAGGAGTTTATTACTAATGTCCTATCCTAAGGTAGGTGTAACGGCTCAGCTGTCCTGTGTGAACAAAGACTGAACCATAACAGGGAGCGGAGTCTAAGGTGCCACTGGTTTTCACCAGAGCCCACCGCAAAGCGGGATGGACTTGCTGCGACAGGCAGCACCCAGGTCGATACCCCTGGCACGATCCGTTCACACAGATTGCCCAGATGAAACTTGGCACAGATGATGAGGCGTAGCTAGATAAAACACTGGTCAGGAGGCAGGTAGCAAAGAAGCATAGACAGGTCACAAGCACAAGGTCAGGAGGCAGACATCTAAGGAGCAAGGTTAGGTCACAAGCAGAAGGTCAGGAACACTAATAAGGCACAAACTATGTAACGCTTTCTCTAAGGCACTAGCACAAAGATCTGGCACAATAATAGGGAGGTGCCAGACTAATGTAAGGTCCCCCTTTAAATCAAGAAGTGCCGGCGCACGCGTGCCCTAAAGGGAGGGGATGAGTGTGCCTGCGATGAGCAGGACAAGAAGGAGAAAGTTAAGGGGATGCCCGGGACTCGTATGCGGGCGTGTCTCACAAAGCGAATTCTGGAGCCACCGTAGGTAGGGAAGGGGGTGCGCTCACGGCCAGACTGAATGGCCAGAGAATTACCAATAGCAATGCCCAGGACACGCGTGCAGGAGCGTCCTGCACAGCGTGTCCCAGGGTTGCAACCACCAGGGAGGAGGGAGCTCTCACGGCCAGAATGAAAGGCCGGAGCGCTGCCCTTAACAGTAGGCCATCAATGTCAAAGCAATTGGGGACTTACTATGGACACCCATACAGTCAGCTAACTGAAGGGGTCATGGCACTGCAGTGAGTGCTGTAGGCTTTTCATTTATTTTATTAATAATATATAAGAAGGACAAACAAGAAAAAGGAATGCTGAATCATTCGCACTAAATAGTGATAAATGCATGGACACATAATGGTAAAAAAGCAAGCCTAAACAAAAAAGGTTGAAGAGAGCTGCTTATCATATAACAATGAACTAAGAACACAATTGTCCATCAAGTAAATCAAACTAAAAGAGTAGCAAGAAGGGAAAACGAAAAAAGGGAAGAAAGAGTGCCAATCCTACGAGACTGTAGCTGAGCACATTAAAGGGGTACTATGCTGCCCCACCGTTTGGAAGATTTTGTTCCAAACACTGGGTGTGGGCTACAGGGGTTGTGATGTCATGCCACGTCCCCTCAATGCAGGTCTATGGAAGGGGGCATGGCAACTGCCACGCCCCCTCCCATAGACCTGCATTGAAGGGGCATGGTGTGACATCCTGAAGGGCATGGCAGTGATGTCACGACCCCCACAGCCTGCACGGCATTGGAATACCCCTTTAACCCCTTAAGGACCCAGGACGTACTAGAACGTCCTGGCACCCTGGGCTTTAAGGACCCAGGACGTACTAGTACGTCCTGGTGTTTCTCCGGTCTCTGTCGGAAGCGGATGCCTGCTGAAATCCTTCAGCAGACTCCTGGGGAAAACGCCGAGGGGGGCCATGTAGGCCCCCCATGTCGGCGATCGCCGCAAATCGCAAGGGAAATCGCCCTTGCGATCTGCGGCGATACCGGGCTGATCGGGTCTCAGGGACCCGACCACCCGGTAACTTCGCATGATCCCGGCTGTCACAGACAGCCAGGACCATGCTAAAGTATAGGAGCGAGGTGGCAAGCCTGCCACCTCCTCCTATCCCCTTTGATCCGTCGGTTAGCTAACCGACCAATCGCAGGGGGGGGGGGGGCGGTTACTTCCTCCCGTCCTGCCCGGCCCCTGGAAGTCCGGAGAGGACGGGAGGAAGACCGGAGGACGCAGCGGGGGACGAGGGAGTGCTGGGGACTGGCCCCGGTACTTACCTCGTCCCTGAAGACCCGGATCCCGGCGATGAAGATGGCGGCGGCGACAGGTGAGTAGATCTTCAGCCGCGGTCGGGCCCTTTACAGCAATGCACGTCGCCGTAAAGTCGACATGCATTGCTGTAATTGGACCCTGCAAACCACAACTCCACAACCACAACTCCCAGCATGCCCAGACAGCCCTTGGCGTCTGGGCATGCTGGGAGTTGCAGTTTTGCAACATCTGGAGGTCCACAGTTTGGAGACCACTGTGCCCTCCAGATGTTGCAAAACTACACATCCTCAGCATGCCCTTACTGTCCAAGCATGCTGGGAGTTGTAGTTCTGTAACATCTGGCCCTTCAGATGTTGCAGAACTACAACTCCCAGCATGCCTGGACAGTTTTGGCATACTGGGAGTTGTAGTTTTGCAACATCTGGAGGGCTGCGGCTGGGACACCACTACACAGTGGTCCCCAAACTGTTCTCCTCCAGCTGTTGCGTAACCACTACTCCCAATATGCCCTTTGGCTGTCTGGGCATGCTGGGAGTTGTGGTTTTGCAACAACAGGAGGCACACTGGTTGGGAAACATTGTCTGTTTCCTAACTCAGTGTTTCCCCACCCGTGTGCCTCCAGCTGTTGCAAAACTATAACTGCCAGCATGCACTGATAGACTGTGCATGCTGGGAGTTGTAGTTTTGCAACAGCTGGAGGTTTCCCCAACCCCCCCCCCCCCCCCTGTGAATGTACAGGGTACATTCACATGGGCAGGGGGCTTACAGTGAGTATCAGGCTGCAAGTTTGCGATGAAGCAAATTTTGCACGGCAGCTCAAACTCGCAGCGGGAAACTCTCTGTAATCCCCCGCCCGTGTGACTGTACCCTAAAAACACTACACTACACTAACACACACAATAAAATATAAAGTAAAAAACACTACATATACACATACCCCTACACAGCCCCCCTCCCCAATAAAAATGAAAAACGTCTGGTACGCCACTGTTTCCAAAATGGAGCCTCCAGCTGTTGCAAAACAACAACTCCCAGTATTGTCGGACAGCCGTTGACTATCTAAGCATGCTGGGAGTTTTGCAACAGCTGGAGGCACCCTGTTTGGGAATCGCTGGCGTAGAATACCCCTATGTCCACCCCTATGCAAATCCCTAATTCAGGCCTCAAATGCGCATGGCGCTCTCACTTCGGAGCCCTGTCGTATTTCAAGGCAACAGTTTAGGGCCACATATGGGGTATCGCCGTACTCGGGAGAAATTGCCTAACAAATTTTGGGGGGCTTTTTCTCCTTTCACCCCTTATGAAAAGGGGAAGTTGGGGTCTACACCAGCATGTTGGTGTAAAAAAAAAAAATTTTACACTAACATGCTGGTTTTGCCCTATACTTTTCATTTTGACAAGAGGTAAAAGGGAAAAAAGCCCCCCAAAATTTGTAACGCAATTTCTCCCGACTACGGAAATACCCCATATGTGGGCGTAAAGTGCTCTGGGGGCGCACAACAAGGCCCAGAAGGGAGAGTGCACCATGCACATTTGAAGTGATTTGCACAGGGGTGGCTGAATGTTACAGCGGACCCCATTTCGGAAATTACACCCCTCACGGAATGTAATGAGGGGTGCAGTGAGAATTTACACCCCACTGGTGTTTGACAGATCTTTGGAGCAATGGGCTATGCAAATAAAAAATGTTGTACAGCCCACTGTTCCAAAGATCTGACAGACACCAGTGGGGGGTAAATGCTCACTGTACCCCTTGTTACGTTCCTCAAGGGGTCTAGTTTCCAAAATGGTATGCCATGTGGAGGTTATTTTGCTGTCTTGGCACCATAGGGGCTTCCTAAATGCGACATGCCCCCGAGCAAAATTTGCTCTCAAAAAGCCAAATATGACTCCTTCTCTTCTGAGCATTGTAGTTCGCCCGTAGTGCACTTCAGGTCAACTTATGGGGTACCTCCACACTCAGAAGGGATGGGGTTACAAATTTTGGGGGGTATTTTCTGCTATCAACCCTTGCAAAAATTTGAAATTTGGGGGGAAACACACATTTTAGTGAAAATGTTTTATTTTTTTTTACATATGCAAAAGTCGTGAAACACCTGTGGGGTATTAAGTCTCACTTAATTCCTTGTTACGTTCCTCAAGGGGTCTAGTTTTCAAAATGGTATGGCATGTTTTTTTTATTTTTTTTGCTGTTCTGGCACCATAGGGGCTTCCTAAATGCAACATGCCCCCCAAAAACCATTTCAGAAAAACGTACTCTCCAAAATCCCCTTGTCGCTCCTTCGCTTCTGAGCCCTCTACTGCGCCCGCCGAACACTTTACATAGACATATGAGGTATGTGCTTACTCGGGAGAAATTGGGCTACAAATACAAGAATACATTTTCTCCTTTTACCCCTTGTGAAATTTCAAAAATTGGGTCTACAAGAAAATACGAGTGTAAAAAATGAAGATTGTGAATTTTCTCCTTCACTTTGCTGCTATTCCTGTGAAACACCTAAAGGGTTAAAACGCTGACTGAATGTCATTTTGAATACTTTGGGGCGTGCAGTTTTTATAATGGGGTAATTTGTGGGGTATTTCTAATATGAAGACCCTTCAAATCCACTTCAAACCTGAACTGGTCCCTGAAAAATAGTGAGTTTGAAAATTTTGTGAAAAATTGGAAAATTGCTGCTGAACTTTGAAGCCCTCTGGTGTCTTCCAAAAGTAAAAACATGTCAATTTTATGATGCAAACATAAAGTAGACATATTGTATATGTGAATAAAATAAAATAAATATTTGGAATATCCATTTTCCTTACAAGCAGAAAGCTTCAAAGTTAGAAAAATGCTAAATTTTCAAATTTTTCATCAAATTTTGGGATTTTTCACCAAGAAAGGATGCAAGTTACCATAAAATTTTACCACTATGTTAAAGTAGAATATGTCACGAAAAAACAATCTCGGAATCAGAATGATAACTAAAAGCATTCCAGAGTTATTAATGTTTAAAATGACAGTGGTCAGATGTGCAAAAAATGGCCGGGTCCTAAGGTGTAAAATGGCTGGGTCCTTAAGGGGTTAAAGACAGCCAACGAGAAGGGCCATGTGAGATATCCAGGAGCTCAGATCACCAAATCCGATTCATGTAATTGGTCGGAAGTTGTGAGGAATTCCTCCATATGCATAATGGCATTGATACAGTCAATAAAGTCTCCTATAGTTGAGGGGAAGAAGACTCCCAGCAACGTGGGATTACTTGCTTTGCTGCATGCAAAACATTATGCAGGACACCTTTTCATATTTACGGAAAGATTCACAAGAGACAGAGTAGAACCACTTTTTAATGTCCACTCAGTGCACCCCTGGAAATATATTTACTCTTTTTTGTTTTGAAGGGAAAATGCTATATAATATTATTAACCCCTTTGCTATCATCTGGATCCAGACAGCATTCAGCGACCATACGCACTTTGGTGATTCTTCCATTAATCGATGCTGAAGAAGAGATTCCCTTGGTTTAGTCTTTTGATAGAGATGAGAAGAAACGCTGAAAATCGAGACTGACAACCAGACAACAAGCTCCTAAATAATGCCAGCGCTCAGCGCCTCGGGCAAAGTAATTTTCTTTGTGTCAGCTCCTATCAGGAGTTATATGTAAAGATATGAGGAGTATGCATTGAATTGAGGTGCATTAGACTAAGAACTGAAGGTGTTTAATATTTGCATGTGGCCGAGAATTATATTGAAATAAGGTGTCAATTTCGAGGAGGGAGACAAATAATGCTGACTAAGAAGTGTAAAGCAAGACACAGGGAGAAGGAAATGTGGATTTTTACACTGTATTATAAATGTTAGTATTAACCTCTTCCATGCTGGAAAGAATAGAAGAAGCCTAGGGGGCTGAACAATAGTGTGGTGGAGGGGTTACAGTGGCACCCAGGCCCAATATAAGGGTCTTGTTTGTGCTGTGGCCCAGGAGCTTCATGTTCTGAAGAGCTATGAAGAGGCCTCTTGGATTTTACAGCCAAACATGTTAACTCCTATTTTAAGGTCTGGGTAATCCTGCAGTAGACATCTCTGGTAATATGGATGACCAGTTAAGTGAATAAGACATCCTGGTTTTTACATGGATTAAACAGAGCTTTAAAGCTGGCAGATCCCATCAAGAAGGAGTCCAGACGAGAGATAAAGACTGGGATTGTCTTCAGGTTTTGTGAACCCTACAGGAGCAGTGTCCAAAATCCTGGCCCTACAATAAGTTCATTACAGTGTCTCGTCGTCACTTAACGGTTAAGAGATGATACTGGATGCTCCTTGTGTTAAGACTGTCATCTTGGCACAGAGATGAGCTCTAAGGC
Organism: Hyla sarda; assembly: GCF_029499605.1. Taxonomy (NCBI): domain Eukaryota; kingdom Metazoa; phylum Chordata; class Amphibia; order Anura; family Hylidae; genus Hyla; species Hyla sarda. The sequence goes on from NC_079194.1 coordinate 197,752,229, forward strand.
TGATCTATCGCAATAGCCCAACTACTCCCAGGAAGATGTTATATAAAGGAGCATATTGAGCACTGGTGTCACAGGAATTCAGCATTGATATTGTACCAGAATGAGTTCTTTATAGAGCACTCAAATCCATCTGTAAAACCTGATATGTAATAAGAGCAGAGATATTATTTTGAGTAGCCTGGAATTACTGTGTTCATAGTAACAAGTAACATAGTTCATAAGGTTGAAAAAAGTCCATCAAGTTCAACCTATATCCCTAATGAGTCTCTACTGAGTTAATCCAGAGGAAGGCAAAAAAAAAACCTCATACTAGAGGTAAAAATTCCTTCCCGACTCCAAATACGGTAGTCAGAATAAATCCCTGGATCAACGTTCTGTCCCTTTAAATCTAATATCCATAACCTGTAACTAGAGATGAGCGAATCGAAGCTGACAAACCTAAATTCATTGCAAATTTCATTAAAAATTCGATTTGCAACATATGCGAATATCACCGCAATTCTATTGCACGAATCGCTTCATTAAACTCCATTTACTTGGCGATTTTGCACAGAAATTAATTCTTACTGCAGCCATTAACCCCTCAGTCACTGTGAACAGCATTGTATTACAGAGAGGGGCAGAGAGCTGTGTGTTGCCTCAGCTGCAGAAAGGTTTTCACAGGAGGGAGAAATAATTTCTTAGGGCAAATCTGTGTCTTTGTTCCACAACAACTGGTCTGCTGGTTATACTAGTCTGTAGACGGTATAATCCATAATCAGCAGTCCATTCCTAAAAGTATTTGAGAGAGCGTCTTTTTCCAATTTTGGGATTTGTACTCAGTGACTGTGTCTGCAGCACTGTTGTGTACTGCATACTGCAGAGCATTTTTCTGCCCTCATAAGTGCATTCCACATACCTACATCTAAGTAGTGTACTATTTTGGACCTGTTAATCTGTCAAGGGCCTAGATACTGTGAAAGGACAGCCAAAAGTAATCACCAGCTGGTGTTTTACTCAAATAATTTTTGAAGCGTACAGTAGCGCATTTTTCTGCCCTCATAAGTGCATACAACATACATACATATAAGTAGTGTACTTTATTGTACCTGTTAATCTGTCAAGGGCCTAAATACTGTGAAAGTCCAGGCAAAAGTAATCACTGGCTGGTGTTTTACTAAAATACGTTTTTTTAAGCGTACTGTACCGCATTCTTCTGCCCTCATAAGTGCATACACATACGTACATCTACGTAGTGTGCAATTTTGTACATGTAAATCTGTCAAGGGCCTAGATACTGTGAAAGTCCAGGCAAAAGTAATCACCGGCTGGTGTTTTACTAAAACACGTTTTTTTTTTAAGCGTACTGTACCACATTGTTCTGCCCTCATAAGTGCATACCACAAACGTTCATCTAAGTAGTGTACTATTTTGTACCTGTTAATCTGTCAAAGTCCTAGATACTGTGAAAGTCCAGGCAAAAGTAATCACCGGCTGGTGTTTAACTAAAATGATTTTTTTAAGCAAACTGTACTGCATTTTTTGGCCCTCATGAGTGCATACCACATACTTACATCTAAGTAGTGTAGTATTTTGTACCTGTTAATCTGTCAAGGGCCTAGATACTGTGAAAGTTCAGGCAAAAGTACTCACCGGCTGGTGTTTAACTAAAATAGTGTACTGTAGCGCATTTTTCTGCCCTCAAAAGTTCATACCCCACACCTACATCTAAGTAGTGTACTATTCTGGACCTGTTAATCTGTCAAGGGCCTAGATACTGTGAAAGTCCAGACGTTGGAATTCCACCCTCCATATGTTGGACAAAGTGTACGAACAGAGAAAAACCATCACCGATTTATTGATGATCCAAGCGGATAGGAGTACCACCCTGTGTAATTTCAATGTGAACCAGTGGCAGCCCATACGTGACACCTGCCATTTGCTCAGGCCCTTTGAGGAAGCCACATTATTAGTAAGTCACCAGGATTGCGGGATGAACAACGTCATTCCACTGCTTCATTTCTTACAACATGTGTTCGAAATGATGGCTGGTCAGGGCACTGGAGATGAGGCACCTGCATCTCACGGCCACATGAGCCCTGTGGGGGCTAAACTGGAGGAGGGGCACAGTGGAGCACAGTTTATGTTTCACCAAATGGGCAGTTTTTCTAGTAATCTGACAGGAGAGGAGGAGCAGGAGCAGCCAGAGGTGCTAGAGGGTTATGAGGAAGGCGAGACAGAGGACCCAGACACACCGTGGCAGTATACAGTGGAAATGGAGGCAGGGAGTCCCTCCGAGTCACTTGCACAAATGACACGATGCATGCTCACTTGCTTGCGTACTGACAGCCGAATTGTCACCATTCGGCAGCAGGATGACTTCTGGATCTCCACCTTATTGGACAATTGCTACAGGCACAAAATAGGGGCCTTTTTTACACCCACTGGGAGTGAGGACAAAGTGACCTACTACAGAGGCATCCTATGTAGTCAGTTGGCCGATGCCTATCGGCACCATCGTCCATCCTCTCGCAGGTCTGACTCGGGGGGGCCCCCTGCTCTTATCTTCCACTGTTATGTCTTTTGAGGAGGGGTGGCAGAAGCAGTACCAGCTCCATCAGCAGCAGCCTGAGTCTACAGTCGCTGATTAGTAGCTTTCTTCACCTGTATAGTGAAGCAACTTATTAGCAGCAGGCAGACCTGGAGCAGGACCTGAACTAGCAGGTGGTGGCATACCTTGACATGACCATGCCAACACTCCTTGAAGATCCACTGGACTTCTGGGCAGCCAAACTTGATTTCGGGCCGCAACTAACAGAGTTTGCCCTGGAAAAGCTATCCTGCCAGGCCAGTAGTATGCCATCAAAGCGGGTGTTGAGTGCGGCAGGAGCCATTGTCACCCCAAAGATAACTCGTCTGTCCACGAAAAATGTGGAAAGACTGACCTTTGTGAAAATGAATCAGGCATGGATCAGCCAGGATTTCCACCCCCCAATGCCTGATGCATCAGAGTATATTGACCATGGTGCCACATCAACACTTCACAAATGTGGACAGTGCCAAACAGATTTAAGGCGCTGCTCCCCAGTTACAAATATTTCTCTGTATCAGACTGTTTTTCACCCACCTTCGTCACAGGGTATTGCCACTCACCTGACCACTCTGTACCCGGGTCACTTTCAGGAATCCTGATGCTGCTGCTGTCACCTCCAGGCTGTCTCATTCAGCCACTATATGGTCTCCTCATGCTTCAGCCACCTCCAGGCTGTGCCATTCAACCACTATATGGTCTCTTCTCATGCTTCAGCCAACTCCAGGCTGTGCCATTCAGCCACTATATGGTCTCTTCATTCTGCCACAAACTCCAGGCGTACCATTCAGCCACTATATGGTCTCCTCATGCTTCAGCCACTTCCAGGCTGTGCCGTTCAGCCACTATATGGTCTCCTCATGCTTCAGCCTCCACCAGGCTGTGCCATTCAGCCACTATATGGTCTCTTCATGCTGCCACAAACTCCAGGAGTACCATTCAGCCACTATATGGTCTCCTCATGCTTCAGCCACTTCCAGGTTGTGCCATTCAGCCACTATATGGTCTCTTCTCATGCTTCAGCCAACTCCAGGCTGTGCCATTCAGCCACTATATGGTCTCCTCATGCTTCAGCCTCCTCCAGGCTGTGCCATTCTGCCACTATATGGTCACTTCTCAAAGGGCTGGGCGGTATACCAGTTCATACGAATACCGACATTTTTGTGCTGCACGATATGAATTTTAACCCATACCGCAATACTGGTTTGGCCCCTCCCCCTCGGGAATGAATTAATTTGCCCAGCGCTGCGCTGTCCCCACATCATTAATCATTAATATTAATATGATTAATATGTTACCCGCGAGCGCTGTTCTGCCCCCCAAATAATTATCAGCCTAGCGCTGTCCCCATCCCCATACTCCTGTTTGTTGCGGCCGCCGGCGCTGACACTCTATACCAGTGGTCTTCAACCTGCAGACCTCCAGATGTTGCAAAACTACAACTCTCAGCATGCATGCTGGGAGTTGTAGTTTTGCAACATCTGGAGGTTGGCAGGTTGAAGACCACTGTTCTATACTGTGTGGTATCCCTATGCCCGGGCTGCAAAAAAATAAACAAAATAAACTTTATCTTACCTCCCGCTGGTCAGGTACCGGCCTCATCTGCTTCCTAGGGAATGAAACGTCGGACAGCCGTCAGACTATCACCGGCCGCAGCGATGTCCCGCCCCTGCCGCTGATAGGCTGAGCCCACTGTCATGTATGAAGCCATCCAGAGCTCCTTACATGACTGTGGGCTCAGCCTATCAGCGGCCGAGGCGGAACATCGCTGCGGGCGGTGATAGGCTGACGGCTGTCCGGCGTTCCCGTCCCCAGCGTAAGGCCGACGTCGGAACATGCATTAGTTTATTTTGTTTACCTTGTGTCAGCGCCGGCGGCCGCAACAAACAGCACGAGGAGGGCAGCACTAGCGGGTGACATGTGAGTATTTATCCCGATGGGGCAGCGCTGGGCTGATAATTAATTGGGGGGGGGCAGAACAGCGCAGCGCTGGGCTGATAATTAATTTTTGGTGGGGGAGAGGAGGAGGAAATACCGTTATATACCGTGGAACCGCCGAAAGCTACAAAAATACTGTGATACACACATTTGGTCGTACCGCTCAGCCCTAACTTCTCGTGCTTCAGCCAACTCCAGGCTGTGCCATTCAGACACTATATGTTCTCTTCATGCTTCAGCCACCTCCATGCTGTGCAGTTCAGCCACTCTATGGTCTCTTCATGTTCAGCTACCTCCAGGCTGTGCAATTCAGCCACTATATGGTCTCTTCATACTGCCACAAACTCCAGGCTGTGCCATTCAGCCACTATATGGTCTCCTCATGCTTCAGCCACCTCCAGGCTGTGCCATTCAGCCACTATATGGTATCTTCATGCTGCCACATACTCCAGGCTGTGTCATTCAGCCACTATATGGTTTTCTCTTGCTTCAGCCAACTCAACGTTGTGCCATCCAGCCACTATATGGTCTCTTCATGCTTCAGCCACCTCCAGGCTGTGCAAATCAGCCACTATATGGTCTCTTAATGCTTCTGCCACCTCCAGGCTGGGCCATTCAGCCACTATATGGTCTCCTCATACTTCAGCCAACTTCAGGCTGTGCCATTCAGACACTATATGGTCTCCTCATGCTTCAGCCACCTCCAGGCTGTGCAATGCAGCCACTATATGGTATCTTCATGCTGCCACAAACTCCAGGCTGTGCCATTCAGCCACTATATGGTCTCCTCATGCTTCAACCACCTCCAGGCTATGCCATTCTGCCACTGTATAGTCTCCTCATGCTTCAGCCACCTCTAGGCTGTGCCATTCAGCCACTTTAAAGTCTCCTCATGAATCAGCCACCTCCAGGCTGTGTCATTCAGCCAATATATGTGATTAACTGATGCTGCTGGACCTGGGTCTAAATTATTTTATGGTAGCACTAGCTACCATAAATCTTCAATTTAAATTTCTAAATTCATCTTTTAATCTTAGGGATTGTGAAGCCCTAGTATCTACTCATGCTGCTGCCACCTTCAGGCTGTATCATCCAGCAACTATATGGTCTCCTCAAGCTGCCAACACCTCCACGCCGTGTCATTCAGCCACTATATGGTCTTATTATGCTGCCAACACCTCCAGGCTGTGTCATTCAGCCACTACATGGTCTCTTCATGCTTCGGCCGCATCCAAGCGGTGTCATTCAGCCACTTTATGGTTTCCTCATGCTGCCAACACCTCCCCTCTGTGTCATTCAGCCACTATACGGTTTCCTCATGCTGCCAACACCTCCACACTGTGTCATTTAGCCACTATATCGTCTCCTCATGCTGCCAACACCTCCAGGCTGTGTCATTCAAGCACTATATGGTCTCTTCATGCTGCCAACACCTCCACACTGTTTCATTCTGCCACTATATGGTCTCCTCATATATATACTGATGCCACGCTCTGCGGCAGTGATTCTAATAGCGATACCTGTAATTTGCATGTCATACTGAATAACAGTATTTTTTCACTACCCCAGCACACTCCATATGCGTGTTGGAACAAAGCAAAGTGTTCTACACCCCTTTTGAGGCTCTCTGATAGCCAGAAATAGCCAATAGATAACATAGATTTGCGGCAAATAAATTCAACTTGAAACTATTTTTTTCAGAAAATTCGGCGAACGGGCGAAACAAATTTTTTAAAAGTTCGCTCATCTCTACCTGTAACGTTATTACTCTCCAGAAATGTATCCAGGCCCCTTTTCAATTCTTTTACAGAGTTCACCATGACCACCTCCTCAGGCAGAGAATTCCACAGTCTCACTGCTCTTACAGTAAAGAATCCCTGTCTGTTGGTGTAGAAACCTTCTTTCCTCTAAATGAAGAGGATGCCCCCTTGTTATAGATACAGTCCTGGGTATAAATAGATCATAGGAGAGATCTCTGTACTATCCCTTGATATATTTACACATAGCATTGCTGCTTATTGTATAGTAGTAGAGACTCCTTTCCTTGGCAGGCATCCCTGCTCTTCACATATAGTTTATGTGGTGCCTAAAGGAAGGAGTCCTTGCTCTTGTAGGTATTGAGCAATAAAGCGTACACTGTATGCCTTGCCGCTCAGGTAACATTTTCTGTGCCAGGTGTAGAATAGCTCACACGTATGTTGTTGTATTTCACATGTTTTATAATGGTTGGATGACCAAAACATCCGGTGTCCATTAGTTTAATACAATTCATCTCTTGTACGACTATATTGTATGTGTGGATATATGTGAGCCTGGGAATATGGTAGTTAACCCCTTAAGGACCAGGCCATTTTACACCTTAGGACCAGAGCGTTTTTTGAACATCTGACCACTGTCACTTTAAACATTAATAACTCTGGAATATTTTTACCTATCATTCTGATTCCAAAATTGTTTTTTCGTGACATATTCTACTTTATGTTATTGGTAAATTTTGTCGATACTTGCATCGTTTCTTAGTGAAAAATTCCAAAATTTGATGAAAAAATTGAAAATTTTGCATTTTTCTAACTTTGAAGCTCTCTGCTTGTAAGGAAAATGGATATTCCAAATCATTTTTTTTAATTCACATATACAATATGTCTACTTTATGTTTGCATCATAAAATGTACGTGTTTTTACTTTTGGAAGACACCAAAGGGCTTCAAAGTTCAGCAGCAATTTTCCAATTTTTCACAAAATTTCCAAGATCACAATTTTTCAGGGACCAGTTCAGGTTTGAAGTGGATTTGAAGGGTCTTCATATTAGAAATACCCCACAAATGACCCCATTATAAAAACTGCAGCCCCCAAAGTATTCAAAATGACATTCAGTCAGCATTTTAACCCTTTAGGTGTTTAACAGGAATAGCAGCAAAGTGAAGGAGAAAATTCACAATCTTCATTTTTTACACTCGCATGTTCTTGTAGACCCAATTTTTGAATTTTTACAAGGGGTAAAAGGAGAAAATGTATACTTATATTTGTAGCACAATTTCTCTCGAGTAAGCACATACCTCATATGTCCATGTAAAGGGTTCAGCGGGCGCAGTAGAGGGCTCAGAAGCGAAGGAGCGACAAGGGGATTTTGGAGAGTACGTTTTTCTGAAATGGTTTTTGGGGGGCATGTTGCATTTAGGAAGCCCCTATGGTGCCAGAACAGGAAAAAAAACACATGGCATACCATTTTATAAACTAGACCCCTTGAGGAACGTAACAAGGAATAAAGGGAGCCTTAATACCCGACAGGTGTTTCACAACTTTTGCATATGTAAAAAAATTGAAAAGAAATTTCACTAAAATGTGTGTTTCCCCCCAAATTTCACATTTATGCAAGGGTTCATAGCAGAAAATACCCCCCAAAATTTGTAACCCCATCTCTTCTGAGTATGGAGGTACCCCATAAGTTGACCTGAAGTGCACTATGGGCGAACTACAATGCTCAGAAGATAAGGAGTCATGTTTGGCTTTTTGAGAGCAAATTTTGCTCGGGGGCATGTCGCATTTAGGAAGCCCCTATGGTGCCAGGACAGCAAAAAATACCCACATGGCATACCATTTTGGAAACTAGACCCCTTGAGAACGTAACAAGGCATAAAGTGAGCCTTAATACCCGACAGGTGTTTCACGACTTTTGCATATGTAAAAAAAATTTACAAAAATTTCACTAAAATGTGTGTTTCCCCCCAAATTTCACATTTATGCAAGGGTTAATAGCAGAAAATACCCTCCAAAATATGTAACCCCATCTCTTCTGAGTATGGAGGTACCCCATAAGTTGACCTGCAGTGCACTATGGGCGAACTACAATGCTCAGAAGAGAAGGAGTCATATTTGGCTTTTTGAGAGCAAATTTTGCTCGGGGGGCATGTCACATTTAGGAAGCCCCTATGGTGCTAGGACAGCAAAATAACCCCCACATGGCATACCATTTTGGAAACTAGACCCCTTGAGGAACGTAACAAGGGGTACAGTGAACATTTACCCCCCACTGGTGTCTGTCAGATACATTTTTTATTTGCACAGCCCACTGTTCCAAAGATCTGTCAGACACCAGTGGGGGGTAAATTCTCACTGCACCCCTCATTACATTCCGTGAGGGGTGTAGTTTCCAAAATGGGGTCACATGTGGTTTTTTTTTTGCGTTTGTCAAAACCGCTGTAACAATCAGCCACCCCTGTGCAAATCACCTCAAATGTACATGGCGCACTCTCCCTTCTGGGCCTTGTTGTGCGCCCCCCAGAGCACTTTGCACCCACATATGGGGTATCTCCGTAGTCGGGAGAAATTGCATTACAAATTTTGGGGGGCTTTTTGCCCTTTTACCTCTTGTCAAAATGAAAAGTATGGGGCAACACCAGCATGTTAGTGTAAAAAATTAATTTTTTTACACTAACATGCTGGTGTAGACCCCAACTTCACCTTTTCATAAGGGGTGAAAGGAGAAAAAGCCCCCCTAAATTTGTTAGGCTATTTCTCCCGAGTACGGCGATACCCCATATGTGACCCTAAACTGTTGCCTTGAAATACGACAGGGCTCCAAAGTGAGAGCACCATGTGCATTTGAGGTCTGAATTAGGGATTTGCATAGGGGTATTCTACGCCAGTGATTCCCAAACAGGGTGCCTCCAGCTGTTGCAAAACTCCCAGCATGCCTGGACAGTCAACGGCTGTCCGGCAATACTGGGAGTTGTTGTTTTGCAACAGCTGGAAGCTCTATTTTGAAAACAGTGGCGTACCAGACGTTTTTCATTTTTATTGGGGAGGGGGGCTGTGTAGGGGTATGTGTATATGTAGTGTTTTTTACTTTTTATTTTATTTTGTGTTAGTGTAGTGTAGTGTTTTTAGGGTACAGTCACACGGGCGGGGGATTACAGCAAGTTTCCCACTGCGAGTTTGAGCTGCCGCGCAAAATTTGCTTCATTGCAAACTTGCAGCCTGATATCACTGTAAGCCCCCTGCCCATGTGAATGTATCCTGTACATTCACGGGGGGGGGGGGGGGGGGGGAATCTCCAGCTGTTGCAAAACTTCAACTCCCAGCATGCACAGTCTATCAGTGCATGCTGGTAGTTATAGTTTTGCAACAGCTGGAGGCACACGGGTTGGGAAACACTGAGTTAGGAAACAGACAATGTTTCCCAACCAGTGTGCCTCCTGTTGTTGCAAAACTACAACTCCCAGCATTCTCAGGCATGCTGGAAGTAGTAGTTTGGCAACATCTTTAGGGCCAGATGTTGCCAAACTACAACTCCCAGCATGCTTGGAGTTGTAGTTTTGCAACATCTGGAGGACTACAGTTTGCAGACCACTAATACAGTGGTTCCCAATCTGTGCCCTTCCAGATGTTGCAAAATTACAACTCCCAGTATGCCCAAACTGTCCAGGCATGCTGGGAGTTGTAGTTCTGCAACATCTGCAATGCGACGTGCATTGCTGTAAAGGGCCCGACCGCAGCTGAAGATCAACTCACCTGTCGCCGCCGCCGCTGTCTTCACCGCCGGGATCCGGGTCTTCAGGGACGAGGTAAGTACCGGGGCCGGGCCCCAGCACTCCCCCGTCCCCCGCTGCGTCCTCCGGTCTTCCTCCCGTCCTCTCCGGACTTTCAGGGGCCGGGCAGGGCGGGAGGAAGTAACTGCCCCCCCCCCCTGCGATTGGTCGGTTAACTAACCGAAGAATCGCAGGGGATCGGAGGAGGTGGCAAGCTTGCCACCTTGCTCCTATACTTTAGCATGGTCCTGGCTGTCTGTGACAGCCGGGATCATGCAAAATTACTGGGCGGTCGGGTCCCAGAGACCCGATCAGCCCGGTATCGCCGCAGATCGCAAGGGTGATTTCCCTTGCGATTTGCGTCAATCGCCGACATGGGGGGCCTACATGGCCCCCCTCGGCGTTTGCCCTGGATGCCTGCTTAAGGATTTCAGTAGGCATCCAGTTCCAATCTCTGCCCGGTGAGCGGCAGGGACCGGAAAAGGCCATGACGTCGTGGGACGTCATTGGTCCTTAAGGCCCAGGGTGCCATGACATCCCAGGACGTCATTGGTCCTTAAGAGGTTAAAAGAAAAGCATTATCTTTCTGCATAAGAATTGGTTGTGTCATGGAAGAGCCATTGAAAAAGTATGTACTGACTAAAGTCTCCCAGTGACACCAACATTTATAAATGCAAGGGCATCTACTGTACCTCAGTAAGTGTAAGCCTTGTTCTGCATTCAAACAGACTCAAAATAGGGAACATTTTTTAATTAGAACTATTTGAACAGTAGAAATGTAGAAATGTAGAAATGAGTTAAAAAAAACATGCAGAAGAGGTGACATTTCATTTTGTGAGATCTTTCAGGTTTTAGTGAGTCTAGTGAGCATGTTTTCAGGTATACCTACTTGTCCTTCATACAGTACAGTTTGTCAAAGACATGGATAGGAGATATGTGTTTGATCATAGGGGTCTGACAGCTGGGACACCCCATGATCTAGAAAACACACCCAGTGGGAGCTGACTCCACCTGCATTTCTGATTCACAACGCCTGCTTGACCGCCACTGCATTCATTGTCTATTGGATAGGGGATAAGTGTCCTTGGTGGTAAAACATGTTTATTAGTATACAGGAGAAGATTTGCCTTTCAGAAATCATAAAATTGGGCAATAATATAAGTCGGAGCTGTATGATTTTTTAATAATGGAACTCAGAAATTGTATTTTATGGTATTATTTAAAGCAAGGATTTATGGTGTGTGACCTTGAGAGAATAATTTGTGCTTGGCGAAGACCCCTAAAATGTAACAAATGTGACAGTGCTGGAGAAATCTCTTGATTTTATTGAGTGTTTCATTACACACATGTAACTAATGCAACAATACACAGCGCTCCTGTTCACAATAAAGCAACATGATCGGGGGATTTAACATATGCCAGACATAGCAGACTCAATTATGTATTCACATCCTATGGTGCAAATGAATAGCATTCAGCTATAGGCCCTAGGACTATAATCAATAATGGAAGGAATATTTATTGTTTTGCTTTACCAAGAATAATAGATCTCCGAGAAGGCTAATTGTAAGTCGTGGCTAGGAGAGAAAAAGTGATTGTTTTGATCACTCACAAAAACGTGTGATGCCTGCACAACAATAGAAACCTTCATTTATGCATTGTGTAAACTCCGACAGTTAAAGTACACCAGATCTGTTGATAGGAACACCCAGCTTTCCCAGACCCCTGATAAAAACTGGTTTAATTATGTAGTAATGCATTGCTTGCTTTTATAGACTTTACCCAAAAGGACTTTCAGGAAGTTGGCCCTTGAAGTTGGAATGACAATAACAGCCAGAAAATGATTCCCACCGGCTTTTTAAGGTTCTGAGATAACACACTAGGTACATGGTTGAGGGCGATCCCTTGACCATTACAAAAAGTCAGGTCCGATGAGATTTATTGTAGTGTTAGGAAAGTTCTCCAAAGCTTATAAGAAACATGGTAATAACAGTTTTGCCACTATAGACTAAACGTTGCCAGGTATTCTTAGCATCAGATGTAGAAAAATAAAATTTCGGACAATGTAACAGTAATGAGCAATTGAAAGGCTTATGTATACTTTAGAGGAAGAGGCTAACTATCCAAAGCCAGTATAACTGGATGATTTCAGATCATTTTGGACTTCTAGCCTGAAATTTTTAGCAGCAATGGTTATAGAATTAGCAAAAATTGAGCCCCATTTCTCCAAAGGCTCCATAGTTGCGGCATGGTATGTAAGGCCTGGGCCCAGGCTCCTTTACCAACTTTAATCCAGCCCTGGTTGTGACAATATTCTTTAACTTTTCCACCAAGTTTTTTTTTAATTTACAGGTCCCTGCTATCGAGATTATTACCATATATAATCTAGTGAACTCGAGTGAACAAAAAAACGTTTCTGGCTTTAGCTGTGAGGGGATGGTCCCGGCCGTCCATCTCCGCCTGTCAATCCCTTCTCAGTGGTCTTCATCCTGCGGACCTCCAGATGTTTCAAAACTACAATTCCCAGCATGCCCGGACAGCCGATGGCTGTCGGGGAATGCTGGGAGTTGTAGTTTTGCAACATCTGGAGGTCCGCAGGTTGAAGACCACTGAGAAGGGATTGACAGGCGGTGATGATGATGACGAGGGGGATGATGACGAGGGGGATGATGACGAGGAGGATGATGACAGGGTGATGATGATGACGAGGGGGATAATGACGGGGTGATGATGACTAGTGTTGAGCGGCATAGGCCATGTTCGAATTCTCGAATATTCGCGAATATATGGACGAATATTCGTCATATATTCGCGAATATTCGCATATTCGTAATATTCTCGTTTTATTTTCGCATAAGCGAGAAAATTTGCGAATGCGAAAATTAACCTATGCGCAAATTAGCATAAAAAATTTGTATACGCGAAAATTCGCATATGCGAACATTAGCATATGCAAATTTTCGCGTATGCGAATTTTCGCACACCAGTCTCACACAGTAGTATTAGAGCCTTCTTTACACCACACAAGCTGGAAGCAGAGAGGGATGATCACTGTGATGTGTACTGTGAAAAAAAAAATAAAAAATAAAAAATTTAAAAACGAATATTCGTAATTACGAATATATAGTGCTATATTCGCGAATTCGCGAATATGCGATATTCGCGAATAAAATTCGCATTGCGAATATTCGCAAGCAACACTAATGATGACAGGGTGATGATGACGGGGGTGATAATGACAGGGTGATGATGACAGGGGTGATAATGACAGGGTGATGATGACAGGGTGTTAACGACGGGGTTGTTAATGATGGGGGTCTGGATGATGACAGGGGGGATGATGTATTTCCCACCCTAGGCTTAAAGTCGAGTCAATAACTTTTCCTTGGTTTTTGGGGGGAAATTAGGGGCCTCGGCTTATATTCGGGACGGCTTATACTCGAGTAGATATGGTATTTCTAATAATTCCTTATTATTTCTATCCTATCATCTAATATTCCTATCATTATTTCCTCTATGAACCATTAACCACATTCTGCTTGTATTCAACACCCTGTAACGTATTTTACTTATTATTATTATAATTATTTTTTTTTGCTTTGCAGCCCTGTCAGATGACGATTGACTTAAGTTAATAAAGATTTTAATTAAAGAAATAAAAAGTTGCTCGACCTTCGCGCCCTATCAGGATCCGTTTATTAAATACTTTCTAGAATGTTAGCCCCAGCTGTGTACTGCCCACTGATGTGAAAATATGAAGGAATATTTCAGAAGGAATGCTGCGGTCTCCCCCATTGCTCGCCGTCTCTTAAGTGCTTAGTAAAATCTGGTAGCTCCGGTCTCCCACACACCAGTCAGGTGATTTCTGCTGGTAATCGCACAAGCCAGGGGCATTTGATTTACACAATAATGTTACATTACTGAATGTGCCATTATTGTGCTGCTACTCCTGAGTTTAGCATTGTCTGAGCAGTTTATCATTTTGATATACTCAACTCCTGCCTGAAAGTGCCATAAAATCTAAACTCTTCCATTACCCACATCTGTTTAGAGCTGTCAGAGGGCCCAGCAGGGAGATGCTGGGCAGTCCTCAATGAATTCTTCTCATCTTTACTCACATGTCGACTTAAAAGCTGCGGAAAAATATGGGATTCCAAAGACATCTCTCTGATTCCTGGATGCTTCACAACTATGGAGTGTTGCTCTGGCTGGAGGAATGTAAAGTATAAATACTACACAGGTCATGTATCACTCTTAAACAAACATTAAATAAAAAAGCCAATAGGCCATCTTCCTCTACGTATTATTTCTTTGATATTTCTTTCAAACTTCAACATGGAGACAATGAAATAATAGTAGATTATCATTGCTGTAAGATTATATGCGACAATGTAGTGGCTAAAATGTGCTATGTTAGGGCCATAGGTTAAAAACAACGTGGTGTAAAGGTGTATGCTTATTTTATGATAATTCAGGTATATTTATTTTATTTTTATCAGAAACAAGTTTTATTTTAGCCCTGTAGTCAGTTAACATCCATAGTAAGAAAAGGCAGTATGGAATAAAGGATAGTGGATGGATACCAATGCATGTAGAGAAAATGTACAGCATGACATATCTTTTTACATTAACCACAAAACAGTAAGTTATTAAAAAGAAAAAAAGAATAAAAAAAAAAAAACAAGAAAGAAATAAAAACAACCCCCACCCATTGTAGTTCTACTAAGTACACCAAACATCAAGCTTGGGTTAGTTGACTTTTTACAAAGGTGTCCATAGTGGCATTGCACACTGCATTAGTCACCCACTTAGCTTGTGAGTTCCTAAATCCAAGATATAAAAAAAAGTCACTTTATTAGATCATCATCTGCTCCAGAATGTCCAGCCAGCACAACTGTGAAGAATTGCCTTCATTGAATTTGTGACCCTAGATTTTCTGAACCATGTCTCCCAAAATTCAGTCCACCAGAGCCTTTTCAGATAGGATCCATATCTATTGGGCAATTCTGGCACATGCTGTGAATACACTATAAATGTTCAGAATGGTACTCTATTTACCGTATATACTCGAGTATAAGCCGAGTTTTTCGGCACAATTTTTCGTGCTGAAAACACCCCCCTCGGCTTATACTCGAGTGAACAAAAAAACATTTCTTGCTTTAGCTGTGGGGGGATGGTCCAGGCCATCCATCTCCGCCTGTGCAATCCCTTCTCAGTGGTCTTCATCCTGCGGACCTCCAGATGTTGCAAAACTACAACTCCCATGCATGCCCGGACAGCCATCGGCTGTCCGGGCATGCTGGGAGTTATAGTTTTGAAACATCTGGAGGTCCGCAGGTTGAAGACCACTGCCGGGCCTTTGTCATCATCCGGACCCCCCTTTTGTTTTCTACTCACCTCCATTCGGTGGGAAGGAAGGGTGAGCTGGTCCGGGCCGTCCATATTCGACCACCTATGCTGCAGGGACCATCTGGTGGGGAGGGTTAGTCGTTCCGGGCTGTCCATCTTCACCGGGAGACCCCCTTCTCCGCTCCGGGCCGGCCCCGGACTAGTGACGTTGCCTTGACGACGACGCGCAGGGACGTTCATGCGTCACTGCGCCTCGTCGTCAAGGCAAAGTCACTAGTCCGGGGCCGGCCTGGACCGGAGAAGAGGGCCTCCCGGTGAAGATGGACAGCCCGGAACGAAGATCCCTCCCCAACGGACGGTCCCTGCAGCATAGACGGCCCGGACCAGCTCACCCTTCCTTCCCACCGGAGGGAGGTGAGTAGAAAACAAAAAGGGGGTCCGTATGATGACGAGGGCCCAGCAGTGGTCTTCAACCTGCGGACCTCCCAGATGTTTCAAAACTACAACTCCCAGCATGCCTGGACAGCCGATGTCCGGGCATGCTGGGAGTGGTATTTTTGCAACATCTGGAGGTCCGCAGGTTGAAGACCACTGAAGGGATTGACAGGCGGTGATGATGATGGGGGGTGTTAAAGACGGGGGGTGTTAATGACGGGGGGTGTTAATGATGGGGGTTGTTAATGACAAGGGGTGTTAATGACGGGGGTGTGGATGATGACAGGGGGGATGATGTATTTCCCACCTTAGGCTTATAGTCGAGTCAATAACTTTTCCAGTGTTTTTGGGGTGAAATTAGGGGCATCGGCTTATATTCGATTCGGGACGGCTTATACTCAAGTATATACGGTAATTATCATATGTCACAAATTCAGCCCCAAAAATGCACTTAGCAAATTCATTTCTGCTACATCAATTCTTGTATCTATTTTAAAATAATATGCACCAGGCTGTACATTCTTTGTACAGTCTTTGTAGTAAAATGTAAAATGTATATAGATATCGGCCTAGTTTACAGCCGCAGGTGCAAAGCTGCTTGCTGATGTGACACCCTTAGTAAGGACTACTTTACTCATATAGCTAACAGTGCTACTTATTCTCCTTCCTGACGCATCACATGAACAGAAGATGACATCATACATGATGGCTCAAAATTACTGAAGGTGTTCAGCCCAGTTAAATCGGTAAACATAGAGTGCCCCCACTAAATTTTCTACGGCAGGCACTCTAGCACCGTCTCTGTGGCAAGTAATCTGGGGGGGGGGGGGGTAAGCAGAGTGTGTCCCACTCTAGTGGGGCATCTGTATCTGGCACTTTGGGAACATTTTAATGGCAGTCACTGCAGGGGGGGGGGGGCATTTCTGGGACAGGTATTCTGTGAGTCATTTGAAGCTAATGGAGCCACTTTAGAGTTATTTTTGAGCAGGCACTCTGTTGGTATCTGAGGCTGGCACCCTCTTTATATGGCAATAATGCAAAAGCGCTTACTATGTCTTATGTTGATCCCCTCGGAGAATGAGAGGAAGGATAATGTCTGACTTGTTTGCACTAAAATCACCAATGTGTTAAAGTTCATACTGATCTTCCTGGTTCGTGATCCTAATACCAGAACTCTATAAAAATATACCTGTGGGGAAAAGAGGAAGCAGTGGTAAAAAAAAAATCATATTTATATAGAAAATAGCTGTGGATATTCATTGCACATGGCATGAATACATCAGCTTCTTATGAACATGGCGAAAGGTTTTACTGAGCATTTTGAAAATCTTCTATGTCTTTGGCATCAAATATGGATATTACATAAACAGAGAAATATGGGCAGACACTATCCTAAAGGTAGAAGCCTATTCCTGCACAATATGTTTTCCCTGTGGCTGCTCAGTGGGTCCTGCGGGTCATTGCTTACAGCCGAAATGATAATGTCAGTATCCAGGTGCA
Organism: Hyla sarda; assembly: GCF_029499605.1. NCBI lineage: Eukaryota > Metazoa > Chordata > Amphibia > Anura > Hylidae > Hyla > Hyla sarda. The sequence goes on from NC_079194.1 coordinate 197,769,548, forward strand.
GAACTGCAACACCTAGGATTTTCTAAGTATTGGCTTTGTAAACTTCGAATATTGCTGGTTAATTGTTGGCTAGGAAAGACAAATTATGAGCAGGGGAACTGTTCGGGGAGGATTTAGTGTATTTGAATAATTTAGACCCCTGCGGTTAATGTGACAGGATTGTTTTTCTTTTGCTGTACCCCGCTGCTACAAGAATTAAAACTGCCGGGTGTACTGGAGTCTGTGCCTGGGCTTAGTAATGAGGTTGATCAGTCAATAAATGATTTTATGCAGCAAATTAAACTGTAAATTTGGTGCGGGTGGTAAATATTTTGAGTGCAGAGATACCTGGCTAATGAGGAGGTCTGGGTGGGGGACACATAACTGAAATGTCAATGCTCTAAATCTTCAAGATGGTGGGGTTCTATGAAAAGTTTATTGCTGGAGTGTGAGTTTTTCTGCTCTGTAAACAGCAGGGGGATATTTTATAGACACTGTATTTACAGGAACATTTCACCTTTATTTACATCAGAGAAGCACAATGGAGCAGGCAGATCTGTATACACGCTACCGCTTTTTAAAGTCTCATTCATTACAGTGAATCCATCCTTCCATGAACGGCACTATAAAGACACAACAACGCTTCCTTCAACATATATATATATATATATATATATATATATATATATCCCCTTATATAGTGCTAACGTATTCCACAACTCTGTACATCATTTGTCACCAGCACCCCACAATCTTATTTATCTATCTTTCTAGCACATGATGACTGATTTCATAATAAGTCAATAAATCTATCAGCTTGTTGTTGGAGTGTGAGAGGAAAGCAGAGTATTTGGAAGATATCCATGTAGTCCCAAGCACAACAGACTGTGTCAGTCTAAAGAGGGGCATTTATAAAGCAGCATATCACACCGTGCTGTCCTCCTATTTCGAGGAGATTTAAGTTTAAAGGGGCACTCCCACCTTATAATGTAACAACATATCTTTAGGTATGCTCAACTGTGGTAGCCACTAGAAAAGATAATGAAGGTTGTGCTGGGTGTTGTAGTGCCACATGGTAACTAACTCAACTCTTTGTGACCCCCCCCCCCCCTTTTTTTTTTTGTCACTGAAGCTGTTTCTGTATAAAAAGTGAAGGAACAATAGGATTTTGTAAAACAACTTGTAAACTTAAATTTCTGATGCAATTCCAACAAAATGCAATTGCTTTGGTATAACCTGGAATGTTACAGCTTGTAAGTGCTTTCTGGTTCTCAAGTTCTTATTCCAAAGTTACTGAAAATACTGTAGAGGATCTTCACAGGTTGGTTCACTGAGGTGCAAGGTACCAAATGTAAAGGTTACTCTGGCAAGAGCCAGGCCTAGACTTATTCTAACAGATTTAAGTCCTTCTATTTCCCAGAATAAGGGCGATTGGATTAGGAACTTTCTCCTGTAATCATTAGCTAGGAGCGGTATGTGACCAAAGCATCATTCAACTGTGTACAATATTTACAAGAAATGTTAACCCTTGACACTATGCAAGATTTCAGTGTATGCAATATAAACAGTTCAATGTGCATAAAAACATTTGAAAAACTCCAGTACTTAATACACATTTTATGCATAAAGCATACCTTCAGACTCTTAGCCATCAGTGGTAGCTACAACAGTTGTACATGGACACTACACCAGTCAGTGGGGCAATCTGCAATCCCAGCTTACCGGGGGCACCATGGGGCAGCAAAAACTCAGAATCTTGCAATTATAAGATACAGAGGGACAGGGGCATAGGAGCAGAGGGTTAGTGTTTTACTGGTTAACAACCCCTGCTCAGTAACGGATGCCGTCTATAAGAAAAAACTAAATATTATACTTCATCCAATATTTTATCTGTTGAATACCACAGATTTTGGCTCATGATACTGTGTAGCGAAAGCACCAAATTTTGCCTTGGAAACCCTGTGAAACTAAAGGAGATATCTTTTGAAATTTAACTTATCCCCTATATACAGGATAGGCAATAAATAACTGATCTCAGGAGAGTCCAAACACTGGGACCCCCGCAATCTCCTAAACGGGCCCCCTCAGTGAGAAGCTGGAACATGCTCCATTAATTTCTAGGGGAGTGCTGAAAAGACCAGAGTACAGCATTATTGGCACTCCCATAGAAATGAATGGGGCGCATCAAGAAAATTGGACCCCCCCCATATCAGCTACTTATCCCCTTTTCACTGGAATGATCTCCTTTAAGCAGATAGAGTAAGCCAGAGATGTATATGCCTGACTGATTGATTTTTTTCATCACTAATAATAAATCTTTATTAGCATTTTCTAAAATATACAACATTCAGGACAGGGCATATTTGTCCCAACACTAGTATTTAATATAATACAAATATATTATATGACACGTGTGTTCATTGAGAACTGATTTTAGAGGCTCATTGGTGCCCAAAGGAAGTTACAAGGTTCATTCAGGTACTAAACTGCATGCACTGGCAGATTGGTCACAAAGGGAACAAACAAATTATACCTTCACTTTAACAGATATCTATTTGCACACTAAGAAAATCATTGTTTTGCAGCTCAAATGTGGCAGAGGCAGCATCAACTAGTAGTAGCACTTTTCATCCCTCACACACCCTGCCTTGGCCTGTATGATTGAGTACAGGGCTTGGCTTCTAGTCAGGAGCTCTGTATGTCAATCAGTAAAGGGTGGGGAGGAAAGAGGCACTCTGCTGCAGCTTGGTCATGCCTCTGTGACACTTGATCTGCGATTTGTACAAACATATATCTGTCAAACACTTTAACCAATCACAACTTTTTACATTCTGCAGTAAAAGTTTTTTTTAAATGACATTAAAATTGTCAAAATAGTGTTCTAATGTATTATAACTTATAAAATCACATTGGAGACATCTGTAATCTCTGGCCAACTCTTATTGCCAGAAAGAATGATGTCTACAAAGCGCTTTAGTCCTTTGACATGGAGTTACTGGAAATATGATATTACATTCTAAGCTGGATCACTGTTGTAGATACTTTTGGGTCATGTGCTATCAAATGGTCAATGTTTAAAGTGTAATATAAGTGGGTTAAAAAAAGCTGTCTTGACCATGCAGTTATTGTCTGATGAAGTACAGGAAGTAAGAGCAGGACAATAAGGACTATGTGAAGGCTCCTGGCTTGTCAATCATCCTGCTGTGTGAGCTGGGAGAATGTCACAAGTCTTCATGTACATAACCCTGCTTGTCCTCAGTGTACAGAGAGCATTTCTTGTCCTCACTGCATAGAGCCCTGCTTGTCCTGAGTGTACAGAGCCCTGCTTGTCCTCACTGAACAGAGCCCTGCTTGTCCTCAGTGTACAGAGCCCTGCTTGTCCTCAGTGTACAGAGCCCTGCTTGTCCTCACTGCACAGAGCCCTGCTTGTCCTCAGTGTACGGAGCCCTGCTTGTCCTCACTGCACAGAGTACTGCTTGTCCTCAGTGCCCAGAGCCCTGCTTGTCCTCAGTGTACAGAGCCCTGCTTGTCCTCAGTGCAGAGAGCCCTGCTTGTCCTCAGTGTACAGAGCCCCACTTGTCCTCAGTGTACAGAGCCTTGCTTGTCCTCAGTGTAAAGAGCCCTGCTTGTCCTCAGTGTACAGAGCCCTGCTTGTCCTCGGTACCCAGAACCCTGTTTGTCCCCTGTGCACAGAGTCCTGCTTGTCCTCAGTGCACAGAGCCCTGCTTGTCCGCTATGTACAGAGCCCTGCTTGTCCTCAGTGCACAGAGCCCTGCTTGTCCTCAGTGCACAGAGCCCTGCTTGTCCTCAGTGTACAGAGCCCTGCTTGTCCTCACTGCACAGAGCCCTGCTTGTCCTCAGTGTACAGAGCCCTGATTGTCCTGAGTGTACAGAGCCCTGCTAGTCCTCACTGCACAGAGCCCTGCTTGTCCTCGGTACACAGAACCCTGCTTGTCCCCAGTGCACAGAGCACTGCTTATCCTCAGTGTACCGAGCCCTGCTTGTCCTCAGTGCACAGAGCCCTGCTTGTCCGCTATGTACAGAGCCCTGCTTGTCCTCAGTGCACAGAGCCCTGCTTGTCCCCAGTGCACAGAGCACTGCTTGTCCTCACTGCATAGAGCCCTACTTGTCCTCAGTGTACAAAGCCCTGATTGTCCTCAGTGTACAGAGCCCTGCTTGTCCTCACTGCACAGAGCCCTTCTTGTCCTCGGTACACAGAACCCTGCTTGTCCCCAGTGCACAGAGCACTGCTTGTCCTCAGTGTACCGATCCCTGCTTGTCCTGAATACATTTCCTGGTTTTTCTCTCTGCATAGAAACACACAGAAAATAACTGCAGATACAAGACAGCTTTATTACCTAAGAAAATGTAAATTTTTCAACAAATGTATATTACAAATACACATAACATTTTATTATCTACATTAAATAAAATGTTTTCACAAATAACAGGTACACTTTAAGTAAATTTCACAATTAGGGCATCCCCGTTATCACATCAATCTATACAATTAGTTTAAAGGGGTATTCCAGGCCAAAACTTTTTTTTATATATCAACTGGCTCCGGAAAGTTAAACAGATTTATAAATTGCTTCCATTAACCTCTTCAGGACCCATGACGTATGCATACGCCATCACACCCTGGGTCTTAAGGACCCATGACGTATGCATACGTCATGGCGTTTTCCGGTCTCTGCCGCTCGCCGGGCAGAGATCGGAACCGGATGCCTGCTGAAATCCTTCAGCAGGCATCCAGGGCAAACGCCGAGGGGGGCCATGTAGGCCCCCCATGTCGGCGATCGCCGCAAATCGCAAGGGAAATCGCCCTTGCGATCTGCGGCGATACCGGGCTGATCGGGTCTCTGGGACCCGACCACCCGGTAATTTCGCATGATCCCGGCTGTCACAGACAGCCAGGACCATGCTAACGTATAGGAGCGAGGTGGCAAGCCGGCCACCTCCTCCTATACCCTGCGATCTGTCGGTTAGTTAACCGACCAATCGCAGGAGGGGGGGCGGTTACTTCCTCCCGTCCTGCCCGGCCCCTGAAAGTCCGGAGAGGACGGGAGGAAGACCGGAGGACGCGGCGGGGGACGGGGGAGTGCTGGGGACCGGCCCCGGTACTTACCTCGTCCCTGAAGATCCGGATCCCGGCGAGGAAGAGGGCGGCGGCGGCGACAGGTGAGTAGATCTTCAGCCGCGGTCGGGCCCTTTACAGCAATGCACGTCGCCGTAAAGCGACATGCATTGCTGTAATAGGACCCTGTAAACTACAACTCCCAGCATGCCCAGACAGCCCTTGGCGTCTGGGCATGCTGGGAGTTGCAGTTTTGCAACATCTGGAGGTCCACAGTTTGGAGACCACTGTGCCCTTCCAGATGTTGCAAAACTACACATCCTCAGCATGCCCTTACTGTCCAGGCATGCTGGGAGTTGTAGTGCTGTAACATCTGGCCCTTCAGATGTTGCAGAACTACAACTCCCAGCATGCCTGGACAGTTTTGGCATACTGGGAGTTGTAGTTTTGCAACATCTGGAAGGGCACAGATTGGGAACCACTGTATTAGTGGTCTGCAAACTGTAGTCCTCCAGATGTTACAAAACTACAACTCCCAGCATGCTGGGAGTTGTAGTTCGGCAACATCTGGCTCTAAAGATGTTGCCGAACTACTACTCCCAGCATGCCTGAGAATGTTTGGGAGTTGTGGTTTTGCAACAGCTGGAGGCACACTGGTTGGGAAACATTGTTTCCTAACTCAGTGTTTCCCAACCCGTGTGCCTCCAGCTGTTGCAAAACCACAACTCCCAAACATTCTCAGGCATGCTGGGAGTAGTAGTTTTGCAACAGCTGGAGGTCCCCCCCCCTGTGAATGTACAGGGTACATTCACATGGGCAGGGGGCTTACAGTGAGTATCGGGCTGCAAGTTTGCGATGCTCGCTGTAACCCCCCGCCCGTGCGACTGTACCCTAAAAACACTACACTACACTACCACAAAATAAAATAAAAAGTAAAAAACACTACATATACACATACCCCTACACAGCCCCCCTCCCCTCCCAATAAAAATGAAAAACGCCTGGTGCGCCACGGTTTCCAAAATGGAGCCTCCAGCTGTTGCAAAACAACAACTCCCAGTATTGCCAGACAGCCGTTGACTGTCTAGGCATGCTGGGAGTTTTGCAACAGCTGGAGGCACCCTGTTTGGGAATCACTGGCGTAGAATACCCCTATGTCCACCCCTATGCAAATCCCTAATTCAGCCCTCAAATGCGCATGGCGCTCTCACTTCAGAGCCCTGTCGTATTTCAAGGCAACAGTTTAGGGTCACATATGGGGTATCGCCGTACTCGGGAGAAATTGACTAACAAATTTTGGGGGTCTTTTTCTCCTTTCACCCCTTATGAAAAGGTGAAGTTGGGGTCTACACCAGCATGTTAGTGTAAAAAAATAAACTTTTTACACTAACATGCTGGTGTTGCCCTATACTTTTCATTTTGACAAGAGGTAAAGGGGAAAAAAGCCCCCCAAAATTTGTAACGCAATTTCTCCCGACTACGGAGATACCCCATATGTGGGCATAAAGTGTTCTGGGGGCGCACAACAAGGCCCAGAAGGGAGAGTGCGTCATGTACATTTGAGGTGATTTGCACAGGGGTGGCTGATTGTTACAGCGGTTTTGACAAACGCAAAAAAAACAAAACCCCACATGTGACCCCATTTCGGAAACTACACCCCTCACGGAATGTAATGAGGGGTGCAGTGAGAATTTACACCCCACAGGTGTCTGACAGATCTTTGGAAGAGTGGGCTGTGCAAATTAAAAATGTTGTACAGCCCACTGTTCCAAAGATATGACAGACACCAGTGGGGGGTAAATGCTCATTTTATGACTTGTTACGTTCCTCAAGGGGTCTAGTTTCCAAAATGGTATGCCATGTGGGGGTTATTTTGCTGTTCTGGCACCATAGGGGCTTCCTAAATGCGACATGCCCCCCGAGCAAAATTTGCTCTCAAAAAGCCAAATATGACTCCTTCTCTTCTGAGCATTGTAGTTCGCCCGTAGTGCACTTCAGGTCAACTTATGGGGTACCTCCATACTCAGAAGAGATGTGGTTACAAATGTTGGGGGGTATTTTCTGCTATTAACCCTTGCAAAACTGTGAAATTTGGGGGGAAACACACATTTTAGTGAAATTTTATTTTTATTTTTTTACATATGCAAAAGTCGTGAAACCCCTGTGGGGTATTAAGGCTCACTTTATTCTTTGTTACGTACCTCAAGGGGTCTAGTTTCCAAAATGGTATGCCATGTGGGGGATTTTTGCTGTTCTGGCACCATAGGGGCTTCCTAAATGCAACATGCCCCCCAAAAACCATTTCAAAAAAACGTACTCTCCAAAATCCCCTTGTCGCTCCTTCGCTTCTGAGCCCTCTACTGCGCCCGCCAAACACTTTACATAGACATATGAGGTATGTGCTTACTCGAGAGAAATTGGGCTACAAATATAAGTATACATTTTCTCCTTTTTCCCCTTGTAAAAATTCAAAAATTGGGTCTACAAGAACATGAGAGTGTAAAAAATGGAGATTGTGAATTTTCTCCTTCACTTTGCTGTTATTCCTGTGAAACACCTAAAGGGTTAAAACGCGGACTGAATGTCATTTTGAATACTTTGAGGGGTGCAGTTTTTATAATGGGGTCATTTGTGGGGTATTTCTAATATGAAGACCCTTCAAATCCACTTCAAACCTGAACTGGTTCCTGAAAAATTGTGAGTTTGGAAATTTTGTGAAAAATTGGAAAATTGCTGCTGAACTTTGAAGCCCTCTGGTGTCTTCCAAAAGTAAAAACACATACATTTTATGATGCAAACATAAAATAGACATATTGTATATGTGAATAAAAAAAAAATTATTTGGAATATCCATTTTCCTTACAAGCAGAGAGCTTCAAAGTTAAAAAAAAATGCAAAATTTTCAAATTTTTCATAAAATTTTGGGATTTTTCACCAAGGAAGGATGCAAGTTATCACAAAATTTTACCACTATTTTAAAGTAGAATATGTCACGAAAAAACAATCTCGGAATCAGATTGATAACTAAAAGCATTCCAGAGTTATTAATGTTTAAAGTGACAGTGGTCAGAATTGCAAAAAATGCCCGGGTCCTGAGGTGTAAAATGGCTGGGTCCTTAAGGGGTTAAAAAATCTTAATCCTTCCAATAGTTATTAGCTTATGAAGTTGAGTTGTTGTTTTCTGTCTAACTGCTCTCTGATGACTCACGTCCCGGGAGCTGTGCAATTCCTATGGGGATATTATCCCATCATGCACAGCTCCCAGGACGTGACAGCATCATTGAGCAGTTAGACAGAAAACTTCAGAAGTTAATAACTATTGGAAGGATTAAGATTTTTTAATAGAAGTAAGTTATTAAATCTGCCATCACTAAGAACTGGCATCTACTCATGGCAGATCCAGATATTGTGAATACAGCACAGAATAGACCTATAGTGACCTTCAGAAAAAACAAGACGATCGCTGATTTATTGAAGGGTCAGAAGTTGAATAGAGAAGCACATCCCAAGGAGACTTGGTTGTCTGGTATAGCCCCGAAAGGGAATAAGAAGTGCGGTTTCTGTCCTCAATGCCCTCACAACATTAATGCGATTTCTATTAAATTAGGGAGTTATGTTTTTGAAATAAAACACCTCATCACCTGCCGGAGCACCTTTGTTGTATATTTTTTATTTTGTAGTTGCCAATTCTTTTATAATGGAAAAACCGAGAGACAACTCCGGGCCCGAGTACGTGAGCATATGTACTCGGTTCGAAAAGGAGGCGGATCCCCAAGATTTGTTCAGCATATGCAATCCATACATGGTGGAAATTGCACCACGTTAAAATTTGGAGGTCTTGAAACAATTCCTTGTCACCCTTCTGGAGGAGATAGACGTCGTCTGCTCCTGCGTGCTGAGGCGCGATGGATACTGCGCCTTGACGCGCAGGGGCCGTTAGGGTTAAATGATAAATTAGATTTTTCCCCTTTTTTATAAATTTCTCTTTATTCAGGGCAGTTCTAGGTCTATTAGTATTGATGTACTTACCTAACTTGCTTTTTGCTTCCTTATATGGCTTTTCGGTCCGTTCACTTCTGAATGTAACACGGGGTGAGAGTTCACCTGGAATCATGTGACTCACCAGCTGCACCTTTATAATTCGCACAGCGCGATGACGTTAACGAGGCCGGATGAAGCGCATTCCTATGCGTGAAACCGCCGGCAGTCGCCTCTGAGCGCTCCACTACCCATGCCCTCCATGTTCGAGTCGTGACCCGAGATGGGAGCAGGATTACCTGGACTGAAGCGGTGAGTGCAGGACACCTTTTTTCTTCATTTACTACTAATTTACAAATCTGTTTAACTTTCCGGAGCCAGTTGATATATATAAAAAAAAGGTTTTGTCTGGAATACCCCTTTAATACTTTACAAAGACAACCCCCTATATATGCTATAGTGCTGCATATAGATCTGCATATAGATGTTATAGAAGGGTCCATCCATTCTAGGAGCCACAAAAAATACCACTTTATTTTTATAACACACACAGATTCCTTATAGGCACACTTAAATTTGTTGTTGCCCTTAGAGGAATTTGAACCTAGGATCCCAGCTCAGCGAGGCAATAGTGCTAACAACTAAGCTACTATGCTGCCCTGGAAACCAGAGGATGAATAAGGCTCAAAAGCTACATAAATTTACCAAGTTAGAGGCCATGATAACCAATCTACTAGTAGTCCATAATCTTCTTTTTCTACATCTGGATTAATATGGAACCAGCATATATTAAGAAGTCATTTACTACTACAAGAAACCAACGCACCGGAATTATCAGCGTCCTTAAGCAACTTCTCATCGGACATTTTCATTTTGTAATTCTAACTTTGAGTGTTTTTGCCTTGCAACTACTTTACATAAAATGCAAGTGCATTTTTTTAAAAGAAATCTGAATAAAATAACTGAGGTAGATGATTTGTAAATTTATTAGACAGAATTATGTGCTGTACGCAACTCATAAAGGAAGTTATAGGTTAAGACCACTTGCTTAAGCTTACATGGGCAAGTTCATGGAAAGTTCACCAGCTGGTTATTCATGTCTCTTTCTCAATAGGGAATCTAAGGGGAAAATACTTCCAACGGCCAAAAATAAGTGCAAGAAACACATGTTCATAAAATATTTTGAAGCAAAATAGAATAGAAAATAATGTGAAAATAATGTCTGCAAGAGCAAGACTAAACTGTGACGTGACAATTGGTTACTATGCACAAGTCAATAAAAATGCATATGTACAATGGTGCTTAAAAATTTGTGACCCCTTCAGGATTTTCTATGTTTCCGCATAAATTTGTCCTAAAACCACATCAGATTTTAGTAGATTAAGAGAATGAAAACATAAAGTAGTCCTAAGAGTAAAGAGAACCAAACAGATAAAGTAGTCCTAAAAATAGAAATGCGTGTGTGTATATCGCACCCAATTTGTCCCCAAATAAAGTCGCACAGGTTTGGTTTTCTTTTGATAAAGGGGTTTTCACACTGAGAAAAGTTGATAAAATCAGATGTGTACCACATAAATGTAAAGAGGTATAAATGTGCAAACCCAGCTTCCTTTGTTTGTGCATGTCTGATGGGGGCGCATGGCCCAAAGCATAAGTACGGCACAGGGACCTGTTCAGCACAGGCATCTGCTCATTCGCTACTTGAGAATCCACACTTACGCAGGATACCCAAGCAAATGAGCGCTGCTTCAGCTGTATATGCGCATGCAGATTCATCCGAAAGCTTCCTCTTAGTGTGAGCTGCAGGATCCGCAGCCTATACTGAGAGGAGACCGTGATCTCTGCCCCAGTGCAGATGCAGGTGCCGATGACATCACTCATCGACACCTGCACTCTAGAGGAAGGAAGACGTGGCCAGGCTGTACTGCGGATGGGATTGCTGCATGGGATATGAGGTAAGAATTTTTTTTTTCATCCTGGCATCTTGCTACCTATCTACTTCGCTACCTACCTACATAGCTAGCTACCAAACTACCTACCTACCAATTTATTTTCCTAACTACATATGTACCTAGGTACCTACCTATTAACCTACCTTGCTATCAACATAGCTACCTACCTAGCTACCTAGAGTCTTGTATGATCTTGTTTCAGATAATGGTAGATGTGAACATTAGTGATGAGCGAATTTTTGAAAAATTTTATTCGGGCGATTCACCGAATTTTCAAAAAAAAATTAGTTTCGATCCGAATTTATGTGCAGCGAATCACTATAAAAATGGTTATTTCTGGCATACAATGAGCCTCAATAGGGGTGTAGAACACTTTGCCTTGCTGTAACACGCATAGGGTGTGTGCTGAGTTAGTAAAATAGTACTGTTATTCAGTATGACATACAGAGGCATCGCTATTAGAATCACTGTAGCAGAGCGGCACAATGACAGAGCCTGGAGGCGGCATCAGTATAAGAAGACATATAGTGGCTGAATGACACAGTCTGGAGTTGGTGGCAGCATGAGAAGACCACATAGTGGCTGAATGACACAGCCTGGAGATGGCGACAGCATATGGTGGCTGAATGACACAGACTGGAGTTTGCATCAGCATGTGGAGAACATTTAGTGGCTGAATGAAACAGCCTGGAGGTGGCGGAAGCATGAGGATACCATTTAGTGGCTAAATGACACAGCGTGGAGCTGGCGGAAGCATAAGGAGACCATATAGGTGGAGGTGGCAGCAGCAGAAGGAGAACATATAGTGACTGAATAACACAGCCTGGAGGTGGCAGGAGCATGAGGAGATCATACAGTGGTTGAATGACAAAGTGTGGAGGTGTCAGCAGCATGAGGAGAACATATAGTGGCTGAATTACACAGCCTGGAGTCGGCAGATTCATGAGCAGACCACATAGTGGCTGAATGACACAGCCTGGAGTTTGCAGCAGCATGAGGAGAACATTTAGTGGCTGAATGACATAGCCTGGAGGTGGCGAAAGCATGAGGAGACCATATAGTGGCTGAATGACACAGTGTGGAGGTGCAGGCAGCATGAGGAGACCATATAGTGGCTGAATGACACAGGGTGGAGGTGGCAGCAGCATACGGAGAACATATAGTGGCTGAATGGCACAGCCTGGAGTTGGTGGCAGCATGAGAAGACCATACAGTGGCTTAATGACACAGCCTGGAGTTGGCGGCAGCATGAGGAGAACATATAGTGGCTGGATGACACAGTGTGGAGGTGGCGGCAGCATGAGGAGACCATATAGTGGCTGAATTACACAGCCTGGAGGTGGCAGCAACATGAGGAGAACCTATGGTGGCAGTATGAGACAGCATGGAGCTGGCATCAGCATGAGGAGAACATATGGTGGAAGAATGAGACAGCCTGGAGCTGGAATCAGCATGAGGAAAACATATGGTGACAGAATGAGACAGCCTGGAGGTGGCAGCAGCATCAGGAGTCCTGAAAGTGACCCAATGACATAGTGGTGCGGTTTGTGGCAATACCAGTACCCGGTGACAAAGGTGGGCATCAGGCAGCAGGATCAGAATAGTAGCTGAGGCAGGTAGGCAGAAGAAAACTGTCTCTTTTGTAAAACTGTTAGTGTGCACAAGTAAGTATTGAGTATATGCATTATGTAAAACGTAACTTTTAATATGCTTAGGATAAAATATATGGTCCCCCAATTTTTTTTAAATCAAACAAAAGTAAAGGTGTGCAAAAAACATCATGTGCCACCTACACCACCAAGTATTGATGTGATGCAAAGACCTCTGTTACACTCAAGCACCGGCCTCTGTTACACGCAAGCACCGGCCGTGAGCGCAGAGTCCCTGTGTCCCCGTCTGCTGGCGGGGCTGGGATTTGCATTGCGTGGCGCGCCGGCATGCAAATCCCAGCCCGTCACTCGCCATGCTCTGCTGCCACCTCCTCCCCTGTGTCTCAGCTCAGGGGCGTGCGTCCCCATCTCCTAGGGCGCGTGCGCGCCGGAGCTCTGAAATTTTAAGGGCCAGTACGCCCATAATTACTGTCACACCTGTCACTATATTATAATGTTCCTGCACCTCCCCCACTTCCCTGACGGATCTTAAGTGCTCCTAGCCTGAGATTAAGCGTTCCATATTGCCTGTTTGCCTTATCTGTGTATCAAGACCTTCCCGCTACATTATAGACTTCGCACCTTTTCCGTCTGCCTTGACCTTCTGTTATGTCTGACAACGCTACTGCCTTATCATTCGGTACCTCGCCTTGCCCAGCTACCTGTGTGGTCGAGCCATGTCGCGGTAGCGACCTGGGTGTTGCGGCGGGCTCTGGTGAAGACCTGTGGCACCTTAGACTCCACTGGTCCGAAACGGTCCGTGTCATCAGCTACACAGGTTAGTGGATTCACGTCCACCTCCGTTACAGCAAGATCAGGCCATGGATCCTGCCGGGATTCCTCTGCCAGATAATCCGGATCTCACTTCCATCACAGTCACAGCAGTTGGCCCAGCACTGCACAACAACAACCGCCACAGCCTCCTCCTGCTCCGGTTTTGCCTCACGCTCCTGCAGCCGTTTCCAGATCTAAACTCCACTTGTCTCTTCCAGAGAAATATGATGGGGATCCCAAGTCCTGTCGTGGTTTTGTGACTCAGTGCTCCATGCACATAGAACTCATGGCGGAACAGTTCCCTACGGAACCAGCAAAGGTGGCCATTGTCATCAGTCCCTTAACTGGGAGGGCTTTAGCCTGGGCAACTCCACTTTGGGAGGGCAGTGATGCACTCACTACTAATCTCCAGGCATTCCTGACAGAATTTCGAGGTGTCTTTGAAGAACCAGCCCGAGCTTCCTCCGCTGAGTTGGCATTGCTGAGTCTATCTCTGGGCAACTCCTCTGTGGGCGAGTATGCCATGCAGTTTCGTACTCTGGCATCGGAGTTGTCATGGAATAATGAAGCTCTTTGCGCTACCTTCAAGAGAGGATTATCAAGACAAATCAAGGATGTCTTTGCTGACCGGGAATTGCCATCTGACCTGAATAAACATATACACTTGGCATCCCGGATTGATATCCGTTTCTCTGAGCGACGTGAGGAACTACATCAAGAAATGGAGTCTGCACAACCTTGGCGCCTTTCTCGTCTGGCACCTGTCTTCCAGCAACCCTTGCATACTTCTACGTTGCCTCCCGCAGTGGAGGCTTTGCAAGTGGATCGGTCTTGCCTGACCCTGCAGGAAAGAACTCGCCGACAAAATGAGAATCTATGCCTATACTGCACCAGTGCAGATCACTTCCTCAAGGAAACACTCGCACCTAGAGTTTGTGAGAGAGGCCTCCCTAGGTGTGAATACCACCACTCCATGCTTAAATATGATGGTCCAGCTTTTTCTACCCTCCAAAGAGATCATCTCCGTTTTTGCCTTTCTGGACTCTGGCTCAGCTGGGAAAACTTTATTGATGCCTCCCTACTTAATTGGTATCATCTGCCTGTGTCCCGCCACATTGTCCCTACAATTGTCCTATTGACTTACTGGTTGGCACCACTCCTCCCAGAGGCAGAATTTACCCTTTGTCAGTCCCTGAAACTCTGGCCACGTCTAAATATATTCAGGAGAACCTTCAGAAGGGATTTATCAGGAAGTCCTCTTCTCCTGACGGAGCCAGCTTCTTCTTTGTGGAAAAAAAGGAACTGGTCCTTGCAACCTTGTATTGACTACCGAGGCTTGAATAAAATTACGGTAAAGAACTGCTACCCACTTCCTTTAATCTCAGAGTTATTTGATCGTCTGCGAGATGCCAGGATTTTCTCTAAACTAGACCTTCGTGGAGCCTATAATTTAATTTGCATACGTGAAGGGGACGAACGGAAGACTGCATATAATACTCGCAACGGACATTTTGGATATCCTGTGATGCCATTTGGTCTCTGTAATGCTCCAGCAGTTTTCCAGGAGTTTGTCAATTATATTTTCCGTGACCTACTGTACTCCTGTGTCGTTGTCTATTTGGATGACAGACTCATCTATTCTCCCAATGTCCAGTCTCATCACTCTCACCTTCGCCAAGTGTTACAGCGTCTCCGTGAAAATCATCTTTATGCTAAACTGGAGAAGTGTACTTTTGAAAAGACTAGCCTCCCTTTTCTGGGCAACATTTGTTACCAGTCAAGGTCTACACACTTCATCAGGGGACATAGCATACGGAAGGTGTACAGAGATGCAAGATATGCACACCTATTATACGCAGTATTTATAATAGAAGAAATGGGAGAGAAAACTTCGAAATTAATTGGAGTAAGGTAACTGACTCCAATTATGTCAGCCAATAGTGTAATTGTCCGTTATTCAGTACCTAAAATATAAAAGATACAGCAAGATGCTAATAAATGCCAGACTTAAACCAGAGAGCTTGTAATACGAATGGGGAAAAAGCAATACATTGGGGGATGCTAGTCTGTAAACAGATAGATGAACCAATACTAAGCAGATTGTTCACTATTCTCTGGTATGCGCTAGTTAAAGGTAAGTAAAATAAATCCACATATTTACACGAGTCATAATTCTGAGAAGATATGGCAACCCTGCAGTGGCAGGGTGTTTCGGCCCATTGACTGGGGATGCATGCTTTGTGTGCACGCCCGCGTCCCTAGAACTAAGCGGCACTTCCTGTTCCTGTCTAGAGTTCGGGCCCTGTGACGCATGTCAGGGGGTGGACTCCTACAGAATCAGAGCGAATGTCTCTCGGAGCAGTTAACTCTTAGACAGCGGGCACGTTAGCTACTGTTTACTATATAAAACAATAAACCTGATTTAAGGCTAATGGCGCAACAAACCCAGGATAAGTATAGACTCTTTCCCAGCAATCACCATAATAGATGAAAAAAGGCACCCATCACAGCATTATACTAACCAAATGATCAAGCAACATTATCGTTCCAAAGATCATAATAGGGGGATTACAAGTAGTGGCTGTCGAGCACATAGGTAAGGAGTCAATCATGACAGCAGAACAAAAGGGGAAAGCAGTGTCAGGGAATATAATCTGAAAACTGATGATAAGGGAACAGAAAAAAATGAACTAAAGATGAATAATAAAGTAACATATATGGAACACCAAGGCTAATGGGGTGGCGGCGGAGAGGGGATAGCCTTTATAACCATGGTGGAAAATAATGACAAGGGGCCTAAGGGGGGTCCTGATAAGCCCTATGTCGCTCCTAGGGCAAATCCGTAATCCTAAACAGCATGGATGCCCTAAAAAGGGTGGTACAGTAATAGCGGGAACCTCCTGGTTTGCCCTATTAGTCCCTACACTAGCAGTGGCTCTAGAGTCATAGATCCACCAGGATCTCCCCTAACTACCTTACCACCACCGACTGGTCCCATGCCTCGGTGTTAAATACATTTGACTAAATGAAAGGTGCAAATGACAATTGTTTATTTAGTCCTTTAGGAACTGTTGTTTGAAGACGGTAAATTCATTTGCATTCTCTCTGTTAAACTTGTCTGTCAAAATCCCCACCACGTGGTAGTGGTTTAACCTGATCTATTCCCATGAACATATTCTGACTGATGTCGCCCTGATGACACGTGTTCATGTGAGCTGCCACAGGAGTGTTCATATGGTTCCTTATGTCCCCCAGGTGTTCTAGAACTCTCCTACAAAACTCATGAATTGTTTTACCAATGTACAAGTGGCAAGATAAATAATTCCCTGAGAACTACAATTAATCAATTGTCTGAGGAAAATAGTTCTTCCAGTGAAGTAGTCTTCTATTGTTTTGGATTGTAGAATGTTCGCGCACGCTTTGCAGTGGCTGCATTTATAGTAGCCTGGAAATGAGAAAGGGCTCAACTATGTGTTAGATACAGTAGTCTGCAGATAACTATGTACAAGCCAGTCACCTATGCTCTCCCCTTCCACCATCTACCTTCTACCATAGGTGACGTCTGGCCTAGTACCCACAATTTCCAAACGATCAGGATCCAGCATGAAAATACTACAGTGTTTCTCGATTATATTTTTCACCTGGGTAGACATACAGTCAAAGGTGCCTATGTTTCTCAAAGGCTGTGGATCCTTTGCTCGCGACTTTGGTACCAATAGCTCTGTTCTATACTGCTGTAGGGCATTCTGAAAGGCAGTTTTCAGTACATAATTGGGGGACCGTCCGGTGGGGAGGATTAGTCGTTGCGGGCTGTCCATTTTTACCAGGGGGCCTCTTCTCCGCGCTTCGGGCATGGCCCCTGACTAGTGACGTTGCCTTGATGATGACGCACAGGGACGTTCATGCGCAACGTCCCTGTGTATCATCGTCAAGGCAACGTCACTAGTCCGGGCCCAAAACGCCGAGAAGAGGCCCCCCCGGTGAAAATGGACAGCCCGCAACGACTAATCCTCCCCATCGGACGGTCCCTGCAGCATAGATGGCCCGGACCAGCTCACCCTAACTTCCCGCCGAGGGGAGGTGAGTACAAAACAAAAGGGGGGGGGGATGGATGATGATGAAGGCCGCAGTGCTCTTCAACCTGCGGACCTCCAGAGGTTTCAAAACTACAACACATGCTGGGAGTTGTAGCTTTGCAACATCTGGAGGTCCGCAGGTTGAAGACCACTGATGAAGGGATTGACAGGCGGTGATGATGAAGGGGGGGGGGATGATGACGGGGGTGTGGATGATTACATGGGGGGGATGATGTATTTCCCACCCTAGGCTTATAGTCGAGTCAATAACTTTTCCTGGGTTTTTGGGGTAAAATTAGGGCCCTCGGCTTATATTCTGGTCGGCTTATACTCGGGTATATACGTTATATATTCCCTGACCCTGCTTTCCCCTTTTGTTCTGCTGTCATGATTGACTCCTTACCTATGTGCTCTATAGCCACTACTTATAATCCCCCTATTATGGACTTTGGAACGATACTGCCGTTTGATCATTTGGTATGTATAATGCGGTGACAGGTGCATTTTTTCATCTATTATGGTGATTGCGCCGAAAGAGTCTATACTTATCCTGGGTTTGTTGCCCCATTAGCCTTAAATCAGGTTTAATGTTTTATATAGTAAACAGTAGTTAATGTGCCAGCTGTCTAAGAGTTATCTGCTCCGAGAGACATTCGCTCTGATGCTGTAGGGGTCCACCCCCAGACATGCATCACAGGGGCCAGACTCTAGACAGGAACAGGAAGTGCCGCTTAGTTATAGGGAAGCGGGCATGCACACAAAGCATGCATCCCCGGTCAATGGACCGGGACACTCTGCCCCTGCAGGACTTGTGTAAGTATGTGGGGTTATTTTACTTACCTTTAACTAGCGCATACTGGAGAATAGTGAACAGTCTGCTTAGTATTGGTTAATCTATCTGTTTACAGACTAGCATCCCCCAATTGTAATTTCCTGAACAGGACTGTGAGTATTGCTTTCTTCCCATTCCTATTACAAGCTTTCTGGGGTAAGTCTTGCATTTATTAGCATCTTGCTGTATCTTTTATATTTTAGGTACTGCATACCGGAAATTTGAGGCCTCTTCAGCCTACCATTGATTGCTTTGAGGATTCATGTAAATAATGTATCATAGTATGTTTGGTATAATAGCACTACACTATTGGCTGACATAATTGGAGTCAGTTACCTTACTCCGACGAGTTTCGGAGTTTGCTCTCCCATTTCTTCTATTATAAATACTGCGTATTATAGGTGTGCATATCTTGTATCTCTGAACACCTTCCATATGCTATCGCCCCTGATGAAGTGTGGTCGACAGTTATTACTGGGTCCCCCACATGGAAACGAGTTGCGACAGGGACTGCTATGACCTATTCTAGCAGAGCATGTATTGTTTGGCTGCATAACTGCAGTCTTTTACTATACCTTGCAGACATGAGTTTCTACTGTTGATAACTTACTGAGTTCTTTTTTCACTTGGGAATCATTATTTCACTATTTTTGGTGTATTAAAAGTTATGTTTTAAACGGCACACCTGTCTATGGGACATGATTATATATATATATATTTTTTTTTTTTTATTCTAATACACTGGAAATATGTTTTTTTTTCACATAATGCATCAGTTTAGACCTATTTATTTTCATGGTAAAACCCCTTTAATAAACTGGTAGGGACTGTGATGCATAAGTTAACTCAATGCACCCAAGGTTTGCACTAGAAATACAATTGATGAATAATAGGCTGGTCCTTCAGCTACTGCCTACAGGGTCTCTTTGGTTTATTATCATTGGAGGGCAAGATTACCACAGAATCAGGAGGAGCTAAGTATTGTTTGATCGGCACTTGGATGGTGTTAATTGATGGAAATCCAACTTACACTTTTACAGTATGGAATTAGCAATACTCAGTTACTCAATTACCTCATTTGTGTTGGGCTAGAAGCCCTCTAGAGTCTAGAGATGTTCTCTAATATCTAACAAGATAGTTAGTTTACATTACTATCTGAGGGCATTGCTTGTATATGGTTTAGCAACTGAGTATCTGTACCTAGGGTACATATAATTTCTCATACTGGGTTATTGTTTGTTGGGTTCTTTTTAATGGTTTGTCCTATGAGTCTGACATTAGATGCTGTTGTGCTGTTTGCTGTATCCTTCTATTTGTTCTTAATATTGCAGTTATTTACTATGGCAGCTTCTTCTTATTTTCTGCATCTGTACTTGACAAGAATCCTCAATGGAAGCATAGTTGTGCTGTCTATCTACTACTCTTTATGTGCCCACAATAACAGTGTTTATCTACACTGTAGCTAGATATCTACAGCATTGATCTCTACATTATCTGTGGCAGATGGAATTCACACCCTGTAGTGTATCTTGGTATACACCGGATGTTTGTTATCTGTACCATGGCACTTTTACATCTATATTTGCACTTATGTTTATCTCAGTATATTTATTATATAGTTATCAAAAGCTATGTGACAGAATTAAATTTGCTTTTCCCTGAAGAGCTTGGTAACACATTCCAAAGTGAAAGGCGTAGGAATCATTGGGATCTAGTAATGGATTGATTCTAATTACATTGTATGATACTTACCTTGATTTGGTTACACTTGATGGATTATTTTCCTGTTTTTGAGGTGATATAGTATTTACTTTATATTTGCCACAATATTGACTCTGTAATTAAGGTTACTGTTTATCTGTCACCCCCAGACTATGTACTTTTTCTATAACTTTCCCCTCTTCCAAGTTTTTTTTATTTTGTTTCCCTCCCAATATATCAGAGAAGGACTGTCACTGTGGTGAAGGCAACCCTATTAAGGAGGTGGGAACTCCAAGAGGCAGGGACATATTTACAGAAGAAGGGGGGGGCGAAGCTCAGTTTACACTGGGGGAATGGGGGGGCACTGTTCCCTTGTATACCTTCCCTAGTTGTCTGTCTATTCTGGCAGTCCAATTTGGGGCATTATCATCAAGATAAACTATGGCCGTCTAGACAGAAGTGTTTACTTATGTTTTGTAGCAATTTTAATATTTTAGTCTGGAAGATGAAATATTTTATTTCAGAAATTGTTGTGCTTTCTGAATTTGTATATTTTCTTCAGTGATTTCTTTCTTTAGATATACTTCTGGCAATATCTGATTGAATGTTGGAGCATTTATTTTTGTCTCCATTGAGTGATCTAATTTATACCTACAGTTTGGACAAGAAATTGTACATCAAAGACATTGTCAATATGTAATCCTGACATGTGTGCGTTCACCTCCTCTATGTGTAGTCATTAGTATTTGACCCCCTGAGTGTCTACTCCAGTCATTCATTGATAATAATAGTAAACTCCATACAGGAACACTACAGGAATAGGAAACATTTCACTGAAATGAGTTGTTCATGGCAGCAAATACTCCCCAGAGATCTAGAAATGTAATTCTGTGTTGGGATAACGTACAGGCATTGTTGTATAAATGACAGTATATCTATGACAAGGCGAAGCTTGCTACTTTTATACATCACAATTGTCAGAACGCTCTGTTGAAGGAGCAGCACCTTTCAAGCACAATTCTATTTTTGTTCGTCCTCACTTCACCTTCGATATGACCCAACTATAGGAAGCAGATTATTAAGCTTCTCGGGCAGGTAGTGGAATCAATCATTGCAATCTGTCACAACCATTCACCAGTCAGGCAAACGAAAACTGCATTTCTATGGAGGACTAGCTTCAGGATGGAAATACATTTTCTGCTATGCTTGTTTAATCTTTTCAGCCTCATTCATCAGTCTCTTAAAGGGGTTGTAAGCTTTAGACAGCCTCTTGTAAATGCCTTATCAGAGCTCTCTAAACTACTAGACAACTGCCTACTGAGACAGTTAGCTAGGGTGGACAACTGGTGTCCATTGAACTCAATGTATTACCACTTCACAATCCATGAAGCTTTGGTCCCCTTAAAGGGGTACTCCCCTTTAAATATATTTATTTTTTATTTTTTTTCTTTTAAAATCAACTGGTTTGACAAAGTTAAACAGATTTGTAAATTACTTCCATTAAAAAATCTTAATTCTTCCAGTACTTTTCAGCTGCTGTGTGCTCCACAGGAAGTTATGTAGTTATTTTCAGCCTAACCACAGTGCTTTCTGCTGCCACCTCTGTCCATGTCAGGAATTGTCCAGAGTAGGAGCAAAGTTTCTGACATGGAAAGAGTTGGCCGCAGAGTGCACTGTGGTCAGACTGAAAAGAACTACACAACTTTCTCTGTATCATACAGCAGATGATAAGTACTGGAAGTGATAAGATTTTTTATTAGACGTAATCTACAAATCTGTTTAACTTTCTGGAAGCAGTTTATTTGAAAAAAAAAATGTTTTCCACTTGAGTACCCCTTTAACTATACACAAGTATGATAGCAGTGAGATCCCTCCAAACCCCTTTACTATTTTACCTTTCTTTACAGAAGACCCAATAAACCTATAATTTAGTAATATGTTATTGAATTTTGAATAACTGCATTTTTGGAAGAAAAAACCTACAAATAAATTAGTCTTAACACAACTGCTTACATGAATAATACACAGCAATAGTATGAAATTGCTATTTGACTTGTCTTTTAGTACAGTTTTCCACATAGAAGTTCTAAAATGACAGGCCTAGGGACATTCACTAGGCCTCCAGCTGGCATCTTAACCACTAAAAACTCTGAGATCATGGCCTAAGGGGAAAGGGGAAGTCTAACTGTCAACTGTCTAGATGCTGCAGTCACTATTGACCATGACATCCAGGGGGTTAATCGAAGTAGATTAAATCAGATGGATATCAGATGTAGTATGCAGCTGGCACCTGCCATGTAGGAAAGGGCTCAGCTCAGTCATGCATCCTCTGCAGCATTGTAACATCCATGTATGTCAACAATTGAGAAGAGGTTAAAGGGAATCTGTCAACAGCCTTTCCTGCATTAACCTGTTTATACATTGTAATAGTGCATGATGCTGAATTGAATGCACTTTACCTTTTTTAATTCTGTTGTGCCGTACCAGAGAAAAAATAGATAAATTCAAGTATGCAAAATGCTGCGTTCCCAGCCCCTTAGTGCACCATTTTGCCCGCCTGGCTGGTCCCTGTAATAAGTCCACTTCATTTTCATCTTCTGTTCTCCAGAATTCCAGCATGACGCTGTTACGTGCTGTGTCCACTGCATGTACGACCCAGGACTACAAAGGTGCATGTACCACTACCCCCATGTGCTGGAGAGCAGAATAATAATATTTATGAGGGGGTCAGATTACAAGGACCAGCCGGACGGCCAGAACGGTTTCACCATTTTAATGCTAATTCCTCATCACATTGTTTTCAATCTGCCTCAAGAATTTCTAGATGTAGTTTTTTTCCAGTGAGAAAAAAAAAAGAACTAAAATGATAACAAAAGGGACTTTCAGTCCTATATAAAACCAAAGATGCTGTATTGTGATGAGAAAAATGAATTCTCTTTAATACAACCGTAGCTGGTTCATATGGTTCAGCCATCCATGTATTACATACCTTTGAATTAAATGAGTTGCCGTGTGTTTAATATACAAATAAGTGGAATACTTGGTATTGCAAGATAAAACCTCCTGAATATAGTACATGTCAATTGGTATTTTCCATTGACATGTTTGAAAAAGATATTTATATAAACATTGCAGTGGCACCACTTACAGTATGCATTACATATCTATTCCCACAGAAGCAAGCTTTTACAGAACTCTATTGTAGGGAGTTTCTTCTCCTTTGCCAACTGCTGACTGACAAGTAGGGCTACAGTGTATATTATACAGTTCCTTTAACTTACTACTGCAGAACATCATAGACATACCTCAGCTGATGAATGGCTTTCCTTTTAAAGAATGAGGTTGTTTTATATAAAACAGTACCCGGCGTTGCCCGGTTTTTGCCCGTCCTCATATCCCGTCCTCCTATCTCGACCTCCTATCCCGAGCTCCTATCCTGACCTCCTATCCCTTCCTCCTATCCGGTCCTCCTATCTCGACCTCCTATCTCGACCTCCTATCTACACCTCTTATCCCTTCCTCCTATCTCGATGTCCTATCCCATCCTCCTATCCCGTCCTCCTATCCCGACTTCCTATTCCGTCCTCCTATCCCGTCCTCCTATCCCGACCTCCTATCCCGACCTCCTATTCCGACCTCCTATCCCATCCTCATATCCCTTCCTCCTATCCTGTCCTCCTTTCCCGTCCTCCTATCCCGACCTCCTATCCCGACCTCCTATCCCGACCTCCTATCCCTTCCTCCTATCCCTTCCTCCTATCCCTTCCTCCTATCCCGACCTCCTATACCGACCTCCTATCCCGACCTCCTATCCCGACCTCCTATCCCTTCCTCCTATCCCTTCCTCCTATCCCTTCCTCCTATCCCGTCCTCATATCCCGTCCTCCTATCTCGACCTCCTATCCCGACCTCCTATCCCTTCCTCATATCCCGTCCTCCTATCCCGTCCTCCTATCTCGACCTCCTAGCTCGACTTCCTATCCACACCTCCTATCCCTTCCTCCTATCTCGATCTCCTATCCCGTCCTCCTATCCCAACTTCCTATCCCATCCTCCTATCCCATCCTCCTATCCCGTCCTCCTATCCTGACCTCCTATCCCAACCTCCTATCCCGACCTCCTATTCCGACATCCTAAGCCATCCTCATATCCCTTCCTCCTATCCCGTCCTCCCATCCCGTCCTCCTATCCCGACCTCCTTTCCCAACCTCCTATCCCGACCTCCTATCCCTTCCTCCTATCCCTTCTTCCTATCCCTTCCTCCTATCCCGTCCTCATATTCCGTCCTCCTATCCCAACCTCCTATCCTGACCTCCTATCCTGACCTCCTATCCCTTCCTCATATCCTGTCCTCCTATCCCATCCTCCTATCTCGACCTCCTATCTCGACCTCCTATCTCGACCTCCTATCCAAACCTCCTATCCCTTCCTCCTATCTCGACCTCCTATCCTGACCTCCTGTCCCGTCCTCCTATCCCATCCTCCTATCTCGACCTCCTATCCCCACCTCCTATCCCGTCCTCATATCTCAACCTCCTATCCCATCCTCCTATCCCGTCCTCCTATTCCGACCTCCTATCCCAACCTCAAATCCCATCCTACTATCCCATCCTCATATCCCGTTCTCCTATCTCGGACTCCCATCATGACCTCCTATCCCGACCCATATTATGTGTACCAGGTATTGAATTATCTCCAGCCATACGGAAGTTATGTGGGAACATACATTTCCCATTGATTTGCATGGGACTTTAAACAAAAACCCCGACCCTCACAAATGGGGGTAGTTAAGGGTTAAATTAATTTGCTATATTTTAAGTGAACATATAAGTAACATGTGACCAAGTATTATCGAAATATCTCCAGCCGTTTGGAAGTTATGCATTAACTTATATTTCCCATGGACTTGTATGGGACTTTAAACATAAACCCCGCACCTGGCAAATGGGGGTGAGTAAGGGTTAAATCACCTATCCTATGTTTGTTGTAGACATATAAGTAACATGTGTGCCAAGTTTCATGTTAATATCTTTAGCCGTTTGGACGTGATGCTGGAACATACATACATACATACATACATACACACACACACACATTGAGTTTTATATATATATATATATATATATATATATATATATATATATATATAGATGAAGGAGAGCAATAATTGTATTTATTAGGGTCTTTCCAATGCTCTTTCTCATCCTGTACTGAACTGGTGCAATCCAATATGTTGACTTTATTTCATGCGCCCCACATCTGATGTGTGCCAATTATTGTGAGCCTGGAAATTAATGCTAGATTCAGGAGAATTATCATGAAGCCCCTAGGCAAAGGGTGAGATTACTGCCAGGAAGCTGCCAGATGTGGTTATAGGATGAGGCCACTGGAGAGATGGACGGTTCCCAAGAGGTTACAGGGGACTCGGCTCGGAGCATTGGCCCATATCTTGGGCAGACACAGTGCGGTACATTTCACACACAGGACAGGATGTCCCCTAAGCATACACACATAATTATTTATATGTGTATTATACTCACTGCCCAAGATTATTTGTCAGTGCTGGCAGATAATTATGAGGTGGTACTGAAGACTAGCATCTTTTGAATATAAAACATCCACGTCATGCAGCAGGCCAGACTGATCATATCCTCTCCTGGTTACATTTAGGATTAATTATTTTCATTGTGACATTTAGAGAAAACTTCTTGGGCATTGTTAACTAAGCATGATTCCTGTTCAATTCTGAGGCAAATAAAGTTTTTTTGCTGGCTAATTCATATTCAAGACATAAAATGATTGCATGATCCATTAGTTGGCATATAAAAGTTACATTTTGTCTATAAAAGAATTACTTTTAGGGTAGTATATGTCAATAATACGGAGTCATATGGAGCCACCAAGGACCAAAGATATCTTGTTCTTAAAAGGACAGGATCACTCTTTAGAACCCCTATGTTAATACCCAGGTCCTAAACTGAGGACAGGAGGATCTTCCTCCTCAAGAGTGTAGGAACTTGCCCTTTTTACCCTCACTACAAAAGTGGAGGCAGAAGTTTCGGAATAGTTTATTCTCAATGTACATTTGGCCTGTATGTCCATGGGTTACTTAAAGTGTACCTGTTGTCAGCAAAATCTTCTTATATAATGTAGATAATGCCATTATATGTATTTTTGTAGTATACATTGGTTAAAAAATATGTATATTTTTGTCCCTGCAGCTGTTAACTGTATATCTCTATGAGGAGTCCAAATACAAGAAGTAAGGGTGGACAAGCAGTGTACATGCAGTACTGAGTACAAGCAGAGCTCTGTGCTCTAAGGACAAGCAGGGCGCTGTGCACTGAGAGAAAGCAGGGCTCTGTACACTGAGGACAAGCAGGGCTCTGTACACTGAGGACAAGCAGGGCTCTGTACACTGAGAAAAAGCAGGGCTCTGTACACTAAGGACAAGCAGGGCTCTGTAGGACACTCTAGGACACTAAGGACACTTAGGACACTAAGGACACTCTTTACACTGAGGACAAGCAGGGCTCTGCACACTGAGGACAAGCAGATCTCTGTACACTGAGGACAAGCAGGGCTCTGTGAACTGAGGACAAGCAGGGCTCTGTGCACTGAGGATAAGCAGGGCTCTGTACACTGAGAACAAGCAGGGCCCTGTGCACTAAGAACAAGCAGGGCTCTGTACACTGAGGACAAGCAGGGCTCTGTGCTCTGAGGACAAGCAGGGCTCTGTACACTGAGTACAAGCAGGGCTCTGTGCTCTGAGGACAAGCAGGGCTCTGTGTACTGAGGACAAGCACGGCTCTGTGCACTGAGGACAAGCAGAGCTCTGTACACTGAGGACAAGCAGGACTCTTTACACTTAGGAAAAGGAGGGCTCTGTACACTGAGGATAAGCAGGGCTCTGTACACTGAGGATAAGAAGGGCTCTGTACACTGAGGATAAGAAGGGCTCTGTGCACTGAGGACAAGCAGGGCTCTGTGCACTGAGGATAAGCAGGGCTCTGTACACTGAGGACAAGCAGGGCTTTGTACACTGAGGACAAACGGGGCTCCGTACAGGGAGGACAAGCAGGGCTCTGTGCACTGAGGACAAGCAGGGCTCTGTACACTGAGGACAAGCAGGGCTCTGTACACTGAGAACAAGCAGGACTCTGCACACTGAGGACAAGCAGGGCTCTGCGCACTGAGGACAAGTAGGGCTCTGTTCACTGAGAACAAGCAGGGCTCTTTACACTGAGGACAAGCAGGGCTCCGTGCACTGAGAACAAGCAGGGCTCTGTGCACTGAGAACAAGCAGGGCTCTCTGCACTGAGGACAAGCAGGGCTCTGTACACTGAGGACAAGCAGGGCTCTGTACACTGAGGACAAGCAGGGCTTTGTACACTGAGGACAAGCAGGGCCCTGTGCACTGAGGACAACAAGCAGGGCTCTGTACACTGAGGACAAGCAGGGCTCTGTACACTGAGGACAAGCAGGGCTCTGTGCTCTGAGGACAAGCAGGGCTCTGTACACTGAGTACAAGCAGGGCTCTGTGCTCTGAGGACAAGCAGGGCTCTGTGTACTGAGGACAAGCACGGCTCTGTGCACTGAGGACAAGCAGAGCTCTGTACACTGAGGATAAGCAGGGCTCTTTACACTTAGGACAAGCAGGGCTCTGTACACTGAGGATACGAAGGGCTCTGTACACTGAGGACAAGCAGGACCCTGTGCACTGGGGACAAGCAGGGCTCTTTGCACTGAGGACAACAAGCAGGGCTCTGTGCACTGAGGACAAGCAGGGCTCTGTTCAGTGAGGACAAGCAGGACTCTGTGCACTGAGGCTCTGTGACATGCTATGGGCTCACACAGCAAAATGATTGACAAGCCAGAAGCCTGCACAGAGCCCTGCTTGTCCTGCCCTCATTTCCTTTATTTGGACTCCTCACAGAGACACACATACAATAGCTGCAGAGACAGTATTTAACCAGTGTATATTACAAATATTCATATAATGTTATTATCTACATTATATAAAAAGTTTTTGTTGACGACAGGTACACTTTAAGGGAAGACCTGTCCTTGGCAGTAACCACAGTACGTTCAGATATTTTTGAGATGGCCATGTCCACCTTTGAAGAAGTGTCTGCCCCCCCCCCCCCCCCTGCTTTATGTGATCTTCCTTCTCGGTAACATTGACTTAAATTTGAGCACATGACCCTTTTCATGGTGCTTCTATTACAACTCTATGGGGGAGATTTATCAAAACCTGTTTGGAGGACATTTTTTAAAAGGCCTATGGAAAACGAAAGAAGCAATCTGATTGGTTGCTATGGGCAACTCAGCAACTTTTCCTCTAGAGAGGTTTTGATAAATCTCCCCCTATGACTCTCTGAAGAATCTTTGAAGGCCTAGGCACTCTACAAGTCGACTCCAGAGCTTCACCAGAATTAACATCCTGGTCCCCTGATTGGTTGGATTAAGAAAGTCTCTGGACCTTCTTCGGAGGAAAAAACTTCCTAGCATTTTCCTACTCTTCAGATGAAGAATTAAAGGAAATCTGTCAGTAGTATCACCCGCACTAAACCTGTCCCACAGGCTTGTTGTGAAGGTGATGCTGATTAAAATGGTACTCACATTGTCCAGATTTACCTATTTATACTAATGAGGGCCTTGGGGGAATGGTTGAGCTCTGACGTCATCTTCGCCGGGCGGCTGCTCCGCCCGGCTCATCAATATTCATAACCCCCCTCCCTGCTCCTTTGCCCGCTTACTGTGTACTCCCTGAAGTGGCGTTCTCCTCAGCCTCACTGCTGCAGCCGTCTTTGAAAAGTAAGAAGACGCTTCTGTAAGTACACAGTAAGTGGCACATGCGCAGTACACTAACATGGACGAAGGACAAGGGAGGGAGGTTATGAATAGTGAAGAGCTGGGCGGAGCGGCCGACCGGCGAAGATGACGTCAGCGTGCCCCAAGCTCGGATCAGAGTTCCGCTCATGCCCCAAGGCCCTCATTAGCATAAATAGAAAAACGCTATTTGCGGAGTAACGGCTGAGTGAATCTGGACAATGTGAGTACCGTTTTAATCAGCATCACCCACACTACAAGCCTGTGTGACAGGTTTAGTGTGGGTGATACTACTGACAGATTTCCTTTAACTTATTCTAAAACACCTTAATCAGGTGTCATGAAAAAGGACTTCTATGGTGACTGGTGTCAGGATCTCTTAGGAGCAAAGGACTCCCTTAGCTCACTTATGGACTGAGTTAAAAATTCCTTGACCCAGATTACCCCATCTTGTACTCTATAACAACCACAAGGCTGCCAAGGAGCCAAGGTCATACCCCCTGGAAGTGACATCAGACATCACCTTAGGGTAAACAGAGAAAAAGAGACAGCAATTAAAGATGTATACTCGTATGAATAAAGCTTTCATAAATAGAAAAAGACCCCGGAACCCACAACCTGCAGTATCAAGGAGGTGAACAACCTCTAAGTTGTAACGATAGCCACAGCAGAAATAGAGTCCAGAAGACTCAAAAAGTAGTGTTGCTCACGAATATTCGCAATGCGAATTTTATTCGCAAATATCGCATATTTGCGAATTCGTGAATATTCGCGAATATAGCACTATATATTCGTAATTACGAATATTCGTTTTTTTTTTTTCCCCCACAGTACACATCACAGTGATCATCCCTCTCTGCTTCCAGCTTGTGTGGTGTAAAGAAGGCTCTAATACTACTGTGTGAGACTGGCGTGCTAATTTTGGCATATGCTAATTTGTGTCTATGCTAATTTTCGCATATGTTAATTTTCGCATACGCGAAATTTTCGCATATGCAAAAATAAAATGAGAATATTACGAATATGCGAATATTCGCGAATATATGACAAATATTCGTCCATATATTAGCGAATATTCGCGAATTCGAATATGGCCTATGCCGCTCAACACTATCAAAAAGCCTTAGAGGGGCAGAAACCACCTCTCTCCAGAAGGACAGGAAAAAAAACACCTTGTGTTGAGGAGGTCTCTTCTTTATAAGAGGGGGTTTATTGTTTAATTACTTGATTGTTACTTAAATAATTGTTTTTATAAAAAAAAAATCCCATCAAAAATCCCATCAGTCCACTAGATATAAGGGAATGTTTTTCATGCCTCACGGTAAACAATGCATAGTTTAAAACGTAAACAAAATGACAGAATCTTATTTTACTTTTCATTCCCTCCAGAAAGAATTATATGAACCCCAAAATGACAGCAAAGACAATTATTCTAGTAAACAACAAAAGCCCTTATGAATCCACATTTACAGGAAAAAAAATAATGTCATTGTTTCAAGGGTGTAAAAATGAAAAAAAAAGTTTTTTCTGTTTTCGGATTTTTATTGTATTTTTAGCATTTTGAGTACCGTATTTATCGGGGTATACCACGCACCGGCCTATAACACGCAACCTCATTTTACCAAGGATATTTGGGTAAAAAAAGTTTTTTACCCAAATATCCTTGGTAAAATGAGGGTGCGTGTGTGTGCATGCGTATACCCCGATACACCCCCAGGAAAGGCAGGGGGAGAGAGGCCGTCGCTGCCCGCTTCTCTCCCGCTGCCTTTCCTGGGGTCTAGAGCCCTGCTGCTGCCGCTTCTCTCCGGCTGGCTATCGGCGCCGCTGCTCGTTCTCTCCCCCTGACTATTGGTGCCGGCGCCCCATTGCCGGTGCCGATAGCCAGGGGGAGAGAATGGGCACCGCTGCCCCGTTGCCTCCCCCATCCCCGGTTGAATAATTACCTGTTGCCGGGGTCGGGTCCGCGCTGCTTCAGGCCTCCGGTGTGCGTCCCATGCGTCGTTGCTATGCACTGCACGGCGCAATGACGAGTGACGTCATTGCGCCGCGCTGTGCAGCGCATAGCAACGATGCAGGGGAAGCACACCGGAGGCCTGATGCAGCGCGGACCCGACCCCGGCAACAGGTAATTATTCAACCGGGGATGGGGGAGGCAACGGGGCGCTGGCACCAATAGTCAGGGGGAGCAGCAGGGCTCTAGACCCCAGGACAGGCAGTGGCAGAGAAGCCGTCAGCGCTGGGGGTCTCTGCACCTGCAAAGCCGCTGCAGTTCATTGATTTAAAGTGCCGGCTTTAAATCATTGAACTGCAGCGGCTTATCGGCGTATAACACGCAGGTAGACTTTAGGCTAAAAATTTTTGCCTTAAAAAGTGCGTGCTATACGCTGATAAATACAGTATTTTAACTGTAATTCAAAATTATTTACTTTTATTTTAAGCACACATTACACATACATTAGTTTTAAATTCTGTCACTTTTCTTTATTTACATTTTCTTGGTGTAAAATTTTATTTAAAAGTTTAAACACAGATAGACCTCATTTTCTGACATGTGGTTATAAAGGCATCCCCCTACCCCTGCAAAAAAAAGTTAAATAAATATTTTAAATAGGTAAGCCAATGCACTGTGTATTCTCTCCAGAAGGCATTTTTTGTCTTTGTCAATATTATATAAAATTTCCTTTAAAAATGATGAGGTGTTTCTGTGCCTGTACCATGTTTTTTTTGTTTTTTTGTTAAAGTCATAATAAGACTCAACTGAATGATATTATTATGAGGTGGGATGTACACAGTTCATAAAATATTGAAGCTATCTCAAAGTATTCATGAAAAGAAAAATGCATACCTTAAAGACTTTTGTGATATATATATATATATATATATATATATATATATATATAAACATATATATATATATATATATATATATATATATATATACAGTAGATATATGGTATTTCAAAAAAAAATATTTTAAACAAGAATTTTAAATTAGGTCTGAAACTTAGCAGAGACTTCCTGTTCTGTACAGATAATTTCCCAGAACTGATCTACTTATTAACACAGGCAGGATTACCTAAAATCTTGAGGTAAACTCCATTGCTGATGATACATAGAGGAAGTCCATAGAGACAGAAAATGTGCTCTACAAACAGATGGGCCAGAAGGTTAGCAGAAGGTAGTGCCCGGACCGGAACAAAATAAGCCATCTTTGAGAACAGGTCCACCACAACCCAGATTGAGGAGCTGCCAGAGCATTCCTGGGATGGCAGTGGTCACAGCAGGCTGGCAGGTTTAGCCCCAGAGACTTTATTAAGGGTGCAGCTAGAGCAGGTGCACACAAACGCCCAGACATCTTTAGGGTAGGCCACCAGTAGTGACGGGATAACAAGTCAAGAATTTTACACACCCCAGGATGCGGAAGCTGGACTTCAGCTGCATGGGAGATAACAGGTCGCTACCGCAAGAGGGGTGGCAGTTAAGTGGCAGCTGATCAGGCAGGCCAGAACGCCCCAGGCCACTACCTTCTTCCATTGCTCCATGGCCCAGTTCTCATGCTCACATGGCCATTGTAGGCACTTTTAATATAGATATATATATTGGTTTGATTGGTCTGTGGCACTCTATTAGGAGCTTCTCTGACCCATTTGTCTAACCATCACAATTTTGTCCTTGTCAAAGTCTCTATTATCCTTTTACTTCTCTATTGTCCCTGGTTCCAACCCATGAATTTAAAAACTTACCAACTATGTCCTTAGGCCTCTGATAGGGACTATTGTCACACAATAATCAATGTTATTCATGTTATGTGTCAGTGGTTTTAATGTTATCAGGGGAAGGCTGGGTCAGTATCCCAGTAGATGTTAAAGGGGTATTCTGCGAATTTTTTTATTTGACTATGCTACAGGGGCTGTAAAGTTAGTGTAGTTCATAATATAGTGTCTGTACCTGTGTGTGACGGTTTTCTCACAATTCTTCTGTGATTTTCACCTCACTATTTATTTTTACCAGCAAACAAAATGACTGTTGTCTCGAATTTTTCCCAGCTTGCAATGCAGCCGAGACCTGACTCACCTGATGACAGGGAGCCTGTCTGCTTCAATGGGTGGAGTGATCAATCTGCAACTAATGCAACAGCTGGAGGCACCCTGATTGAAAACAACAGGTCTGCAGCTCATTTATGTTTCAATGGGTGGGGTGGCTGATGTGTGGGAAGGAGGAAAATAGAATTGTGGGATTTGTAGTAAAAAAAAAGAACAGTCAAACAGGAAATACAAGTTCACAAAAAGCTAGCCACAGTGTTATGGTAATCTCTCAACATAGCCATTTAGCCCCAAAACAAGCACAGATCCTTTCTAAGCATGTCCATTACTGTCTGCCAGGTACGTACTAAAATCTCCTTATGGTGGATAACCCCTTAAAGGCTGTGGCTGCACAATGATCACAGCAGACCCTTTTGGCAATCCAGGACATAGGTCTTGAATACCTCAAGCCAGTTCAGCCAGTTCACATTTTAACTAATGTGCACTTTTAAGAGGCACACACAGTTGAGAGAAGGATGCGTTGTGACATGCCAGCCTTTTCCAGAAGCTAAAAAAGAAGAGGAGCTGTGGAGGAACTTAGAGTTTGGAAGAGCAGTGTTGGACTATAGGGACAAATGAGTTTTGGGCATAACATTATATAGGGCCATAGAGGGTGGCTTTTATATGGGAGAACCATTTTGGCACTATTAACCCCTTAAGGACCAAGGACGTACCGGTACATCCTTGGTCCTGCTCCCGTTATATAACGCGGGGTTACACGGTAACCCCGCATCATATCACGGCGGGCCCGGCGTCATAGTGAAGCCGGGACCCGCCGCTAATAGCGCGCAGCGCCGATCGGCTAAAAGCGAAAGTAAAAGCTGCCGGTTAACTCAGTGGGCTGTTCGGGATAGCCGTGGCGAAATCGCGGCATCCCGAACAGCTTACAGGACAGCGGGAGGGCCCCTACCTGCCTCCTCGCTGTCCGATCGCCGAATGACTGCTCAGTGCCTGAGATCCAGGCATGAGCAGTCATGCGGCAGAATCATCGATCACTGGTTTCCTATGAGAAACCAGTGATCAATGATAAAGATCAGTGTGTGCAGTGTTATAGGTCCCTATGGGAGCTATAACACTGCAAAAAAAAGTGAAAAAAAAGTGAATAAATATCATTTAACCCCTCCCCTATTAAAAGTTTGAATCACCCCCCTTCCCCCCCCCAAAAAAAAAAAACACAGTATAAATAAAAATAAAAATAAACATATATGGTATCACCGCGTGCGGAAATGTCCGAGTTATAAAAATATATCATTAATTAAACCACTCGGTCAATGGCATAAGCGCAAAAAAATTCCAAAGTCCAAAATAGTGCATTTTTGGTCACTTTTTATATCATTTAAAAATGAATAAAAAGCGATCAATAAGGCCTATCAATGCAAAAATGGTACCGTTAAAAGCTTCAGATCACGGCGCAAAAAATTAGCCCTCATACCGCCCCATACACGGAAAAATAAAAAGTTATAGGGGTCAGAAGATGACAATTTTAAAAGTATTATTTTTCCTGCATGTAGTTATGATTTTTTCCAGAAGTACGACAAAATCAAACCTATATAAGTAGGGTATCATTTTAATCGTATGGATCTACAGAATAAAGATAAGTTGTCATTTTTACCGAAAAATGTACTACGTAGAAACGGAAGCCCCCAAAATTTACATAACGGCGTTTTTTTTTCAATTTTGTCGCACAATTTTTTTTTTTTCCATTTCACCGTAGATTTTTGGGCAAAATGACTGACGTAATTACAAAGTAGAATTGGTGGCGCAAAAAATAAGCAATCATATGGATTTTTAGGTGCAAAATTGAAGTTATGATTTTTTAAAGGCAAGGAGCAAAAAACGAAAATGCAAAAACGGAAAAAACTCCGGTCCTTAAGGGGTTAAAGGGGTACTCCACTGCCCTGCTTCCGGAGCTCCGCTCCCCAGCGTCCAGAAGTTTATTGTTCCAAACGCTGTGTGCGGGCTTCCGTGTTCAGGGCCACCTCTCATCAAGTCACGCCCGCCCCCTCGTGACATCACGCTCGCCCCCTCAACGAAAGTCTATGGGAAGCAGGCGCTACGGACGTCACGATGTCACGAGGGGGCGGCCTTGACGTCACGAGGGGCGGCCCTGAACATGGAAGCCCGCACACAGCGTTTGGAAGAATAAACTTCCGGACGCTGGGGAGCGGAGCTCCGGAAGCAGGGCAGAGGAGTACCCCTTTAATCTGTAGGACAATACAGATGGGGAGATTCTATAGAGGTGAGGAGGGTGTCGGAGGAAGGAGCTTCAAATAATTGTCCAGCAGATTCTGCAAAAATTAGTCATGGATGGAAGAAGAATCTACCACTATATGATAGATCTGTAGTATAGAGACTCTACCCCTCTCTATGCCACAAGTTTCATGGGTAATGTAGGGAACATTAGAAAATAATTTCAGTGTGGAAATAGAATCCATGTCTGTCACTTCAGCTAAAAGAGGTAAACCTAAGGCATACACAAGAACCTATACATTATTCTCTGATAATAGCATATTCTGTGTTTTGAAGAAAAATAAGAAAAAAGTTGTTTATTTTCTTTCCACTTAAAGGAGCCAAACAAGTATTAAAAAAATGAGTTATTATTCTCTAAATGCAGAAGGCATTTATTTAGATAGCTATATACTGTTGAGACGAGACCCAGGCATGAGCCAGGTATCTTTACGCAACCATTGTCACCACAAGATCAGATGCTTCTTGTGTCAGCAGAAAAAACAAACGTGAACACCAGTGACTCTGTTATGAAACACTATGATAAACTGACAGGCGCATGTGTGCAGAGCACAACTCACAAGGCTGCAATTTAATCTTCTCATTTGAAATATAAATATTTTTACTATCAAACTTGACAGTACAGAAAATGTGTGCCCTGCAGCTGTCTGACAAAACAAAATTTATATTTAAAACTTCCTGAAATAATGCCTTTCATATGTTGGGTTTTGTCACATTGGAGTGGCTCTCAGCTTACCTTATGGTCCTGTACCTTTAATTATTTTATGCCTAGAAGACACATTTTAAATAGAGGAGGCGGTCTACATGCATTTTGACAGCTGGGGATGATTAAAATACTGACAACATGTACTATATAAAATTCCCTAAGGTTTTGGTTGGGCACTTACTGAGAGAGCTGAACATTACAATCCAAAAAAAAATATTACATTTTTTTTTTCATATATATCCACAAGCTTAAAATCTGCAAGCCAGTGGAGTAAATCCCCTTCTTTACTGGAACCTGAACAAATATCTTAAGGCTAAAAAGCTTGAAAATGTATCAAAATGTCAGTTACAAACATCTCAGTTAACAAGCCTTTAACCAGACTTTATTTTATTTTTTTCCTGTTTTTTTTTTTATTTTATTTATTCTTTTATTGCTATTTTTCGACTTGCCCTTATGAGTCAGGAAATATGGTAGCCAAACAAGCATGTTTTATGATGTCCCCATTGGCTGTTTATACTTTAATGAAATGGAGGGGGAAAAAAACAGGGAAATTGGTTCAAGTTTTTCGGGACTGTTACAAAATGATCTACATCCAAGAGTCGTCTATTTCCAATACCCCTAAAGCGTATGCATTTCCCAGTTTTAATGGCGTCTAGCCACTCTTACTAAAGACCTCATTGCTTCCTAGAAATGATTCCTCAGTAGAAGGTTACATGTGTCCTGTGTATAGTGTGATGAATTTATAGCACTCTACTGGATTTCCAAAATATCTGCAAGTCATACAAAACTGTTTCCAATTTGTGCCTACACATAAATAAAGGCTGTTTGTTGATACAGAAGAGAGACATTACTGACTGGACACATGGTTACTCGGAGGCTTCCAAAGTCCTCATATATGTCCTGCAGAACATTAAAAATGACCAAGCTATTTATTTTATTAGTTATGATGGCACTATGTTAATTTGATCCCAGGATCACAGGTAGGTAGGATGTATGTTATGTATGTTATGCTTTCTTTTTCTGGTTTAAAACAACTTTACAGGGAGTACCCTGCTGGGAGTTTCAAGGCTGTGCCTTCTGAATAGTTACAGATTGGCTAAGTAAGCAACAGAGCTAAATAACGAGAGTGTACAATAATATTGGGATTAAAAAATAAGCAAGACAGTACTAACCTGTAATAGTACAAAAGTCCCAAAAGGAGGGCAGAAGAGAAATCAAACAATCTAGTTGTCACGATGCCGGCTGGCAGGTAGTGGATCCTCTGTGCCAGAGAGGGATTGGCGTGGACCGTGCTAGAGGATCGGTTCTAAGTCACTACTGGTTTTCACCAGAGCCCGCCGCAAAGCGGGATGGTCTTGCTGCGGCGGTAGTGACCAGGTCGTATCCCCTAGCAACGGCTCAACCTCTCTGGCTGCTGAAGATAGGCGCGGTACAAGGGAGTAGACAGAAGCAAGGTCGGACGTAGCAGAAGGTCGGGGCAGGCAGCAAGGATCGTAGTCAGGGGCAACGGCAGGAGGTCTGGAACACAGGCTAGGAACACACAAGGAAACGCTTTCACTGGCACTAAGGCAACAAGATCCGGCGAGGGAGTGAAGGGGAAGTGAGGTGATATAGGGAAGTGCACAGGTGTAAACACTAATTGGAACCACTGCGCCAATCAGCGGCGCAGTGGCCCTTTAAATCGCAAAGACCCGGCGCGCGCGCGCCCTAGGGAGCGGGGCCGCGCGCGCCGGGACAGAACTGACGGAGAGCGAGTCAGGTACGGGAGCCGGGGTGCGCATCGCGAGCGGGCGCTACCCGCATCGCGAATCGCATCCCGGCCAGAGGCGGTATCGCAGCGCCCCGGGTCCGTGGAACCGACCGGAGCGCTGCAGTGAGAGGAGTGTAGCGAGCGCTCCGGGGAGGAGCGGGGACCCGGAGCGCTCGGCGTAACAGTACCCCCCCCCTTGGGTCTCCCCCTCTTCTTGGAGCCTGAGAACCTGAGGACCAGACTTTTGTCCAGGATATTGTCCTCAGGTTCCCAGGACCTCTCTTCTGGACCACAACCCTCCCAATCCACTAAAAAGAAGGTTTTCCCTCTGACCTTTTTAGATGCTAAAATTTCTTTGACGGAGAAGATGTCCGAGGAGCCGGAGACAGGAGTGGGGGGAACAGATTTGGGAGAGAAACGGTTAATGATAAGTGGTTTAAGAAGAGAAACATGAAAGGCATTAGGAATACGAAGAGAAGGAGGAAGAAGAAGTTTGTAAGAGACAGGATTAATCTGGCGCAAAATCTTGAAAGGACCAAGATAGCGTGGTCCCAACTTATAGCTAGGGACACGGAAGCGGACATATTTGGCGGAGAGCCATACCTTGTCTCCAGGGGAAAAGATGGGAGGAGCTCTTCTTTTCTTATCCGCGAATCTCTTCATGCGTGAAGAAGCCTGTAAGAGAGAATTTTGGGTCTCTCTCCATATGATGGAAAGATCACGAGAAATTTCATCCACAGCGGGCAGACCAGAGGGCAAGGGGGTAGGGAGGGGGGGAAGAGGGTGACGGCCGTACACCACGAAAAACGGGGATTTGGAGGAAGATTCAGAGATTCTGAAATTATACGAGAATTCGGCCCAAGGTAGAAGATCTGCCCAGTCATCCTGGCGGGAGGAAACAAAATGTCGTAAATAGTCACCCAAGATCTGGTTAATTCTTTCTACTTGTCCATTGGATTGAGGATGGTATGCAGAAGAAAAATTTAATTTAATCTTGAGTTGTTTACAGAGAGCCCTCCAGAATTTAGACACAAATTGGACGCCTCTATCCGAGACGATCTGCGTAGGCAACCCGTGAAGACGAAAAATGTGTACAAAAAATTGTTTAGCCAACTGAGGCGCTGAAGGAAGACCAGGAAGAGGGATGAAATGTGCCATTTTGGAGAATCGATCAACGACCACCCAAATAACAGTGTTGCCATGGGATGGGGGTAAGTCAGTAATAAAATCCATACCAATCAGAGACCAAGGTTGTTCGGGAACAGGCAGAGGAAGAAGAAAACCAGCGGGCTTCTGGCGAGGAGTCTTATCCCGGGCACAGATAGTGCAGGCTCGCACAAAGTCCACCACATCAGTCTCTAGAGTCGGCCACCAATAGAAGCGAGAGATGAGTTGCACAGATTTCTTGATGCCCGCATGACCTGCGAGATGGGAGGAGTGACCCCATTTGAGGATTCCGAGGCGTTGGCGTGGAGAAACAAAGGTCTTTCCTGGAGGAGTTTGCCTGATGGAGGCTGGAGAAGTGGAAATCAGGCAGTCAGGAGGAATGATGTGTTGAGGAGAGAGTTCAATTTCAGAAGCATCTGAGGAACGAGAGAGAGCATCGGCCCTAATGTTCTTATCAGCAGGCCGAAAGTGAATTTCAAAATTAAATCGGGCAAAGAACAGAGACCACCTGGCCTGACGAGGATTCAGCCGTTGGGCAGACTCGAGGTATGAGAGGTTCTTGTGATCGGTGTAAATAATAACTGGAAATCTTGATCCCTCCAGCAGATGCCTCCATTCCTCAAGTGCTAATTTAATGGCTAGAAGCTCTCGATCCCCGATGGAGTAGTTCCTCTCCGCCGGAGAGAAGGTCCTAGAAAAAAACCCACAAGTAACAGTATGCCCGGAAGAGTTTTTTTGAAGAAGGACAGCTCCAGCTCCCACTGAGGAGGCATCAACCTCCAATAGGAAGGGTTTAGATGGGTCAGGTCTGGAGAGCACGGGAGCCGAAGAGAAGGCAGACTTGAGTCGTTTAAAGGCGTCTTCCGCTTGAGGAGGCCAAGACTTGGGATCGGCATTTTTTTTGGTTAAAGCCACAATAGGAGCCACAATGGTAGAAAAATGTGGAATAAATTGCCTGTAATAATTGGCGAACCCCAAAAAGCGTTGGATGGCACGGAGTCCGGAGGGGCGTGGCCAATCTAAGACGGCAGAGAGTTTATCTGGATCCATTTGTAGTCCCTGGCCAGAGACCAAGTATCCTAGAAAAGGAAGAGATTGGCATTCAAACAGACATTTCTCAATTTTAGCATAGAGTTGATTGTCACGAAGTCTCTGAAGAACCATACGGACATGCTGGCGGTGTTCTTCTAGATTGGCCGAAAAAATTAGGATATCATCAAGATATACAACAACACAGGAGTATAACAGATCACGAAAAATTTCATTAACAAAGTCTTGGAAGACAGCAGGGGCGTTGCACAGGCCAAAGGGCATGACCAGATACTCAAAGTGTCCATCTCTGGTGTTAAATGCTGTTTTCCACTCATCCCCCTCTCTGATGCGGATGAGGTTATAGGCGCCTCTTAAGTCCAATTTAGTAAAGATGTGGGCACCTTGGAGGCGATCAAAGAGTTCAGAGATGAGGGGTAAGGGGTAGCGGTTCTTAACCGTGATTTTATTAAGTCCGCGGTAGTCAATGCAAGGACGTAGAGAGCCATCTTTTTTGGACACAAAGAAAAATCCGGCTCCGGCAGGAGAGGAGGATTTACGGATAAAGCCCTTTTTTAGATTCTCCTGGACGTATTCAGACATGGCAAGAGTCTCTGGGGCAGAGAGAGGATAAATTCTGCCCCGGGGTGGAGTAGTGCCCGGGAGGAGGTCGATAGGACAATCATAAGGCCTGTGAGGAGGTAGAGTCTCCGCTTGTTTTTTGCAGAAAACATCCGCGAAGTCCATATAGGCCTTAGGGAGACCGGTTACTGGAGGAAGCACAGAGTTACGGCAAGGGTTACTGGGAACCGGTTTTAGACAGTCCTTGGAACAAGAGGGCCCCCAACTCTTGATCTCCCCAGTGGACCAATCCAGGGTTGGGGAATGAAGTTGAAGCCAGGGAAGTCCAAGGAGAATCTCCGAGGTGCAATTGGGGAGGACCAAAAGTTCAATCCTCTCGTGATGAGATCCGATGCTCATTAGAAGGGGCTCCGTGCGGAAACGTATGGAACAGTCCAATCTTTCATTGTTTATACAATTGATGTAAAGGGGTCTGGTGAGACTGGTCACTGGGATGTTGAACCTGTTGACGAGAGAGGCCAAAATAAAATTTCCTGCAGATCCAGAGTCCAAGAAGGCCACAGAAGAGAAGGAGAAGGCAGAGGCAGACATCCGCACAGGCACAGTAAGACGTGGAGAAGCAGAGTGGACATCAAGGATTGTCTCACCTTTGTGCGGAGTCAGGGTACGTCTTTCCAGGCGGGGAGGGCGGATAGGACAATCCCTCAGGAAGTGTTCGGTACTAGCACAGTACAGGCAGAGGTTCTCCATGCGGCGTCGTGTCCTCTCTTGAGATGTCAGGCGAGACCGGTCGACCTGCATAGCCTCCACGGCGGGAGACACAGGAACAGATTGCAGGGAACCAGAGGAGAGAGGAGCCGAGGAGAAGAAACGCCTCGTGCGAACAGAGTCCATATCTTGGCGGAGCTCCTGACGCCTTTCGGAAAAACGCATATCAATGCGAGTGGCTAGGTGAATAAGTTCATGAAGATTAGCAGGCATTTCTCGTGCGGCCAGAACATCTTTAATGTTGCTGGATAGGCCTTTTTTAAAGGTCGCGCAGAGGGCCTCATTGTTCCAGGATAATTCTGAAGCAAGAGTACGGAATTGTACGGCATACTCGCCAACGGAAGAATTACCCTGGACCAGGTTCAACAGGGCAGTCTCAGCAGAAGAGGCTCGGGCAGGTTCCTCAAAGACACTTCGAATTTCCGAGAAGAAGGAGTGTACAGAGGCAGTGACGGGGTCATTGCGGTCCCAGAGCGGTGTGGCCCAAGCCAGGGCTTTTCCAGACAGCAGGCTGACTACGAAAGCCACCTTAGACCTTTCAGTGGGGAACTGGTCCGACATCATCTCCAAGTGTAATGAACATTGGGAAAGGAAGCCACGGCAAAACTTAGAGTCCCCATCAAATTTATCCGGCAAGGATAGTCGTAGTCCAGAAGCGGCCACTCGCTGCGGAGGAGGTACAGGAGCTGGCGGAGGAGATGGTTGCTGG
Organism: Hyla sarda; assembly: GCF_029499605.1. Classification (NCBI taxonomy): domain Eukaryota; kingdom Metazoa; phylum Chordata; class Amphibia; order Anura; family Hylidae; genus Hyla; species Hyla sarda. The sequence continues at coordinate 197,811,438 of NC_079194.1, forward strand.
AGCTGTGGTAGTAACTGTTGTAGCATAACAGTCAGTTGAGACAGCTGTTGGCCTTGTTGCGCCATCTGTTGTGACTGCTGGGCGACCACCGTGGTGAGGTCAGCGACAACTGGCAGAGGAACTTCAGCGGGATCCATGGCCGGATCTACTGTCACGATGCCGGCTGGCAGGTAGTGGATCCTCTGTGCCAGAGAGGGATTGGCGTGGACCGTGCTAGAGGATCGGTTCTAAGTCACTACTGGTTTTCACCAGAGCCCGCCGCAAAGCGGGATGGTCTTGCTGCGGCGGTAGTGACCAGGTCGTATCCCCTAGCAACGGCTCAACCTCTCTGGCTGCTGAAGATAGGCGCGGTACAAGGGAGTAGACAGAAGCAAGGTCGGACGTAGCAGAAGGTCGGGGCAGGCAGCAAGGATCGTAGTCAGGGGCAACGGCAGGAGGTCTGGAACACAGGCTAGGAACACACAAGGAAACGCTTTCACTGGCACTAAGGCAACAAGATCCGGCGAGGGAGTGAAGGGGAAGTGAGGTGATATAGGGAAGTGCACAGGTGTAAACACTAATTGGAACCACTGCGCCAATCAGCGGCGCAGTGGCCCTTTAAATCGCAAAGACCCGGCGCGCGCGCGCCCTAGGGAGCGGGGCCGCGCGCGCCGGGACAGAACTGACGGAGAGCGAGTCAGGTACGGGAGCCGGGGTGCGCATCGCGAGCGGGCGCTACCCGCATCGCGAATCGCATCCCGGCCAGAGGCGGTATCGCAGCGCCCCGGGTCCGTGGAACCGACCGGAGCGCTGCAGTGAGAGGAGTGTAGCGAGCGCTCCGGGGAGGAGCGGGGACCCGGAGCGCTCGGCGTAACACTAGTGATACGCAGCAGGTTTTAAAATAAATGATAATCCAAAAGCAAAGCCAGATATTGAGTTAAAGGGGTTATCCACCATAAGGTGATTTTAGTATGTACCTGGCAGACAGTTATGGACATGCTTAGGAAGGATCTGCGCTTGTCTTGGGCTAAATGGCTATGCTGTGAGATTACCATAACACTGTGGCTAGCTTTTTGTGAACTTGTATTTCCTGTTTTCTTGTTTGCCTACAAATCCCACAATTCTATTTTCCTCCTTCCCACACATCAGCCACCCCACCCATTGAAACATAAATGAGCTGCAGACCTGTGGTTTTCAATCAGGGTGCCCCCAGCTGTTGCATTACTTGCAGATTGCTCTCCCCACCCATTGATGCAGACAGGCTCCCCGTCATCAGCTGACTAGTGAGTCAGGTCTCAACCGCATTGCAAGCTGTGAAAAATCTGAGTCCGGAGTAATTTTGTATGCTGTTAAAAATAAATATTGGGGTTAAAATCACATAAGAATTGCGAGAAAACTGTCACACACAGGTACGGACACTATATTATGAACTACACTAACTTTACAGCCCCTGTAGCATAGTCAAATAAAAAAAATTCCTGGAATACCCCTTTAAGGTCAATATTTAGCAAAAGTACCCAAAGTCCCAAAACAGTAGGCAAAAGAAAAGACAAACAATCCAATTGTAAGTAAGCCGCGTTCACACTACAAAACTCAAACAACAGGCCCTCATATGGATTTTTAGGTAGAAAATTGAAAGCGTTATGATTTTTAGAAGGCAAGGAGGAAAAAACAAAAGTACACAAATGAAAAATCGCCCCCAGATAGCTGCTCCCTTTATAAAAAAAAACAATGTAGGTAGTTGGTAGCCCTCCTATTAGTTTGGTAGTTTGTCCCCATATTAGCTAGGCAGGAATATAGTAGATAGTCCCTCACATTTGGTGTAGGCAGCATAGTTCCCTCACATTAGGTGTATGTAGCAGAGTTCCCCCATATTAGGTGTAGGCAGCAGAGTTCCCCCACAGTGGGTGAGGCAACAGAGTTCCCCCACAGTAGGAGTAGGCAGCAATGTTCCCCCACAGTAGGTGTAGGCAGCAGAGTTTTACCCCCCCCCCCCCCACCCATCCCAAAAAAAAATATGCTGACCTGTAGTGTTGAGCGCGTATATTCGAAATGCAAATTTGCGAATATTTTGAATATAGTGATATATAAATGACGAATATTATGACTAATGTTATTTTTTTTTCTTCACAGTACACATCGCAAAAATGATGTGGTCCAAAGAAGGCTCCAATATTATTTACTGTGTGAGTCGGTGTGGAGCGCAAATATTTCATATATTAACATATTTGCGAAAATTGGCACTTCCAGAGGACACTGGTGCCTCCCTTTTTTTTAGCTTTAAATAGGGAAGGTTAGTTTAGCAGACAGGGGCCCGCGTCTTCCTTCCTCCACAGTGCAGTTGCCAATGAATGACGTCATCGGTGCCTGCACTGGATGCTGCATGGGTGCAGAGGTCACGTCTCCCCTCTGTGTAGGCTGCAGATATGCGGCTCACACAGAGGGGATGCCTTCTTCTGTATGTGCGTGTACACTGTCTGCCTGGGGATCTGGGACAAGTGTCTTGGATCCCCAGTAGCGGCGGCAGTGGCAGGCCCTTTACCCAGCCTGGTCTTCGGACCCCGTCTGATCAGACCGGCCGGTCAGTCCGCCCCTGAATATATAAAATTAAACATAGGTCCGGATATGGCTTTATGAACACATAAATTTGCAGTAATCGGGTTTAACCAGTGTACCATGGCATTTATTTGCTGACTAAAACATTCTGTATAAAATCTGTGTACACATGCCCGTCTTAAAGGGGTACTACCGTGGAAAACTTTTTATTTTTTTTATCAACTGGTGCCAGAAAGTTAAATTAAGATTTTTTAATAGAAGTGATTTACAAATCTGTTTAACTTTCTGGCACCAGTTGATTAAGAAAAAAAGTTTTCCACAGTAGTAACCCCTTTAATGGCCCTTAGGATTGAATTATAAGTATTATCAGTTGGCTTATGGTGAGAAACTAGACATCTTCACTTTACACTATGAAAAAAAAATTTGGACAATTTGTTAAAACAAGCGCTGGCATTATTAAAAATAGTCACTGTTCCATACTATTCTGTAGCATTCTGCATCATTTTTCTTCCATGTGAAAAATTGTCAAAGTATCACTGGAGAATAATGAAATAAGGCTGGAAATAGTGGCTTCATTTAATACTTTTCCAGGAGATATAGGAAATGAGGTGGATGCAACGGGGATTTGGGGATTCAATCTAAACATAAACACGAGAGATTTATTTTACTTCGTCTCCACATTTAGAAAAATTTTTGTAACAATTTATCACAACTACTTAGATTGTACTTTGCATTTAAGGAGAACAAGACATACTTAATCCTTGTGACATCTTGAACGTTGTAAGCAAAAACCCTAAATTGTCTTTATTATGTTCCAGCTACACCATGCAACATGACTGAGCAGAATACTGTACGTGTAAATATCCCCTAAGAGAGGAAATGTGGCCTACTTACAATAGTCAAGAGTCAATATTTATGATAATGAAGCCTATCATCTGGCTCCTTCATCTATTAAAGTTCGGGATGAGCGAATCGAATCTGACAAATCCGAATTTGTAATGAATTTCAGGAAAAATTCGATCTGCAACGAATGTGAATATCGCCGCGATTCGATCACGCGAATCGCTTCATTAAACATCATTCGGTGCAGTCCAGGCCCCAGGACATCTAAAATGGTGAATCCACATGTGAAGACATGGGGAAAGGAATCCTGGGAAGGTGGGAAAAAGGGTAGGCGGGATGACCCTGAATCACATGCAGGATGCAGCCTATCAGCAGCCATTTACCCCTGGGATGTCACAGCCCTATATAATCGGCAGACATATCGCGGCCAGTCACTTCAGCTTTTCACTGCAGAGAGATTGATAGGGACAGACAACCCTGTGTGTTGCACAGAAAAGCTTTTTTCAAGCAGCAATTCACCTCCTAGTCAAGTCAGCGTTCTGTTGCACAGAGAGAGGGACAGAGGGCAGTGTGTGTTGCACAGAAAAGCATTCTTACTGCAGCGATTCACCTGCCAGTCACTGCCTACAGTGTTCTATTACAGAGAGGGAAAGTGAGCAGTGTGTTGCACAGAACAGCAGCAATTCAGCTCAAGCACAAATCCTGCCTAGAAACACTGATAGGGAAGGGAGTGAGATTGAGAGAGAGAGTGCAATTTTGGGTGTAGTACACAGCGACTGTAGGCTGCAGCACTGGTGTGTACTGCTGATGTTGTGCGCAAATACTTTTTTAAGCATACTGCAGTGCATTGTCCTCCCCTCATAAGTGCATACTAAATACGTACATCTAAGTGGTGTACTATTTTGTACCTGTTAAAGTCTCAAAGGCCTAGATACTGTGAAAGGCCAGGCAAAAGTACTCACCGACTGGTGTTGTACACAAATACTTTTTTAAGCGTACGGTAGCGCATTGTCCTCCCCTCATAAGTGCATACCACATACGTACATCTAAGTGGTGTACTATTTTATTCCTGTTAAAGTCTCAAGGGCCTAGATACTGTGAAAGGCAAGGAAAAAGTACTAACCAGCTGGTGTTTTACACAAATACTTTTATAAGCGTAGAAGAGGGTATTGTACTCCCCTCATATACGCACTAAGTATGTAAGGCAGAGAAGTGCCAGGACTTGCATAGGGGAGTGACAGAGGCCTTAATTCCTCAGGCAGAGGTCACAACAGACTAGGGGTGAGTGGCAGCAAGAGTCGCAGCGAGAGGCCTAAGCTCCTGGTATCAGCTAGCGGTCGTATCTCGATCACCAACCCATCTGCCATCATCGATTGGTTAACACGGTCATCCACTTCATCACAAGTGACATCTGACACCCCCAGTCAACAATTGGGGGGTTCCTCAGACACAACCCTCAGCTGGCATGGTCCTGGATCAGTCCCTGTCCTTCCATTGCCTCTGTCCTTTGCTGTTCCCTCCCACAGAAGTATCTTATGCTGTGGGTTCAGCTCCACTATTTAGTGAGGACGATCTAGAGGACAGTCAGCAGCTACTGCCCATCCAGGAATTGGAGGAGACATTCGCCGCTTCTTACGCTAGGCGGGCAAGTAGTGATGAGGAGAGTGGCGTGGGAGGTGGTGTTGCAAGCATTCAGGCTCCTGAAGCAGACACTGTTGAGAAACCTGAGGAGGACATCAATGATGTGCAGACACAACTCAATGATGATGATGAAGCCGATCGCACTCGTGAGTCGGGTGCAAAAGGGGCTTCATCATCCTCAGGAGCAGAGGGTTGCAGGTTGCCGTGAGGCAGCAGCTAAGCCAGCAAGGTGGTAGCATGGTTGGCAGTCAGCATGGTCCTTAGAAAATTTTATTTTATTAATTGTGGTTCACTAACCGGCATTTGTAGTTTCATCTAGGTTATGCCATTTCATACTTATGTGTATTTTTATGGTTCTCCAATTTGTGATATTATGTGCCTGTCAGGTGTAAGTTCAGAGTTAATTTCAGGAATGATACAGGAAGTGATGTGCACAAGAGGAAGGAGTTCTATACTTACTAGTATATTTATTTGGCACTATAGCTACATAGCCGAAACGCATCGGTCCTTGTTCTTATCTATTTTTGTTACCCTGATGTTTTTAATGAGGAAGAAATAAAGTTCGTGTTTTACACATACTTAGGTGTCTATAAGTGCTGGGGGACCATTGCTTCTAGTGAGCAATCTTTTCTTTACAGTCAGCTTGGTGACGAAAGTGGACAGTCTGGAGTGACAGTGTGCAACTCCACCTCCTCATCCTCCACCGTGTCCTCAGCCTCCACTGCACGGACAAGTCTCAGTGCCCCTCCAGTACGTCACGCTGTTCTTCACATGGTTTGCCTTGGTGAACGGAGTCACATAGGGGAAGATCTGCTAAAATTCATTCATCAAGAAATCGAATCATGGCTTATTCCACGAAAACTGGAAATGGTAACTATGGTGACTGACAACGGGAAGAACATCATGTCTGCGCTGCAACAAGGAAGCACATGTCACAATTCGGCTTACAGGTTGTGGATCCACTGTGTTAGCGAGGGATTGGCGTGGACCGTGCTGGTGGACCGGTTCTAAGAGGCTACTGGTGTTCACCAAAGCCCGCCGCAAAGCGGGATGGTCTTGCTGCGGCAGTAGCAACCAGGTCGTATCCACTAGCAACGGCTCAACCTCGCCGACCGCCGAGAAGGCGCGGGACAGAAGGACCAGGCAGAGGCAAGGCCAGACGCAGCAGAAGGCCGGGGCAGGCGGCAAGGCCCGCAGTCAATATGGATAGCAGGAGATCAGGTAACACAGGCTTGGACAACACTAAACGCTTTCACTGGCACAAAGCAACAAGATCCGGCAAGGGAGTGCAAGGGAAGTGAGGTGATATAGCCAGGGAGCAGGTGGAAGCTAATTAAGCTAATTGGGCCAGGCACCAATCATTGGTGCACTGGCCCTTTAAGTCTCACAGAGCTGGCGCGCGCGCGCCCTAGAGAGCGGAGCCGCGCGCGCCAGCACATGACAGCCGGGGACCGGGACGGGTAAGTGACTTGGGATGCGATTCGCGAGCGGGCGCGTCCCGCTATGCGAATCGCATCCCCGCCGGCAATGTCAGTGCAGCGCTCCCGGTCAGCGGGTCTGACCGGGGCGCTGCAGGGAGAGAGACGCCGTGAGCGCTCCGGGGAGGAGCAGGGACCCGGAGCGCTCGGCGTAACAGCACACATGTTCAATCTGGTTGTCAAGCGGTTCCTGAAGTCTTCCCCCCATCTGCAAGACAACCTGACAATGGGAAGGAAACTTTGCATGCCCTTCAGCCACTCGTACACCATAAAACTCACTCTCCTTGAGCTGCAGCGCCAGAACGGCATCCCCAACATAGTCTGATTTGCGAAGTTTCCACACGCTGGAATTCCCCCTCCATATGTCGGATATGAACAGAGAAAAGCCATCACCAATTTCTTCATGATACAAGCAGATAGGGAGACTCCCCTGTGTAAATTGCCCAGGCCCTTTGAGGAGGCCACATTATTAATCAGACGCCAGGATTATGGGATGAACAACGTCATTCCACTGCTTCATTTACTACAACACGTGTTGGAAACAATGGCTGGTCAAGGCACAGGAAAGGAGGCGCCTACATCTCATGGCCACATGAGCCCTGTGGGGGCTGAACTGGAGGAGGGGCACAGTAGAGCACTGTTTAGGTTTCGCAAGATGGGCAATTTTTCTAGTCATTTGACAGGAGAGGAGGAGCAGCAGCAGATAGAGGAGCTAGAGGGTTATGAGGAAGGTGAGGCAGAGGAACCAGACACACTGTGGCAGTTTGCAGGGGAGAAGGAGGCAGGGAGTCCCTGCGAGTTACTTGCACAAATGGCACGATGCATGCTCGCTTGCGTAGTGACCACCGTATTGTCACCATTCGGCAGCGGGATGACTTCTTGCTGTCCACCTTGTTGGACCCTCACTGCAGGCACAAAATGGGGGCCTTTTTTACACCCACTGAGAGGAAGGACAAACTGACCTTCTACAGAGGCATCCTATGTAGTCAGTTGACTACTATCTGCGCCATCATCCATCCTTTCGCAGGTCTGACTCAGGGGGCCCTCTGCGCTCACATTCCACTGCCGTGGCAGCTGGGGAGGGGTGGGGTGGCAGGAGCAGTACCAGCTCCATCAGCAGCAGCCTGAGTCTACAGTCGCTGATGAGTAACTTTCTTCACCCGCATACTGAAGCAACTGATCAGCAGCAGGTAGACTTGAAGCCTGAACCAGCTGGTGATGGCATACCTTGACATGGCCATGCCAACACAACTTGAAGATCCTCTGGACTTCTGGGCAGCCAAACTTGATTTGTGGCCTCAACTAGCAGAGTTGCCCTGAAAAAGCTTCCCCTGCAAGGCCCTACTTTCACATTATTAATTCCCTTCTTTGCAAGTGTTTCTCACCCTAAAAAGAACAGCCCCACACAGGAACCTCTCCTTATTTCCCCAGGTTTTTAGGTGGAAATAGAGAGAGTTTCCTGTGTGGGGCCTCACTTTTTAGGGTGAGTAACACTTGCCAAGAAGGGAATTATTAGGGCGAGAGTAGGGCCGTACAGGAGAAGTTTTTACCCCCACCTGCTACAATGGACAATACGTTGTTCCCTTCAGCTTTTTCAAGGAAAGTGTTACTCGTCTTAAAAAGGGCAGCCCCACACAGGAACCAATCCCTATTTCCCTTTTTAGGGCGAGTAACACTTGCCAAGATGGGAATTAATAATACGAGAGTAGGGCCTTACAGGGGAAGTGTTTACCCTCACCGGTTACAATGGACCATACGTTGTTCCCTTCCACCTTTTAGACGTCTTTGCATCACATCAATACTTGGTGGTGTAGGTGGCACATGGTGTTTTTTGTACACCTTTCCTGTTTCATTTTTAAAAGAAAATTTTGATGCCATTTAATTTATCCTAAGCATATTAGTAAAAGTTAAGTTTTACGTAATGCCTATCCTTATTACTTACTTGTGCACACTAACACTTTTACAAAAGAGACAGTTTTCTTCTGCCTACCTGCCTCAGCTACTATTCTAATCCTGCCACACGCCTGATGCCACACATCTGATGTCAAGTTTTCCTTTTTTCACCTACCTTCATCATCGGGTACTGGTATTTCCACCCACCGCATCACTCTGTCATCGGGTCACTTTCAGGAGTCCTGATGCTGCTGCCACCTCCAGGCTGTCTTATTCTGCCACCATATGTTCTCCCCATGCTGATACCAGCTCCAAGCTGTCTCATACTGCCACCATATGTTCTCCACATGCTGCTGCCAACTCCAGGCAGTGTCATTCAGCCACTATATGGTCTCCTCAGGCTGCCGCCAGCTCCACGCTGTGTCATTCAGCCACTATATGTTCTCCTCATGCCGCCACCACCTCCACACTGTGTCATTCAGCCACTATATGTTCTCCTCATGCTGCCGCCACCTCCACGCTTTCATTCAGCCACTATATGTTCTGCTCATGCTGCCGCCAACTCCAGGCTGTGTCATTCAGCCACTATATGTTCTCCTCATGCTGCCGCCAACTCCAGGCTGTGTCAGTCAGCCACTATGTGTGCTCCTCATGCTGCCGCCACCTCCACGCTGTGTCATTCAGCCACTATATGTTCTCCTCATGCTGCCGCAAACTCCAGGCTGTGTCATTTAGCCACTATATGTTCTCCTCATGCTGCCGACACCTCCACGCTGTGTCATTTAGACACTAAATGTTCTCTTCATGCTGCCGCAAACTCCAGGCTGTCATTCAGCCACTATATGTTCTCCTCATGCTGCCACAAACTCCAGGATGTTTCATTCAGCCAATATGTGGTCTCCTCATGCTGCCACCAAATCCAGGCTGTGTCATTCAGCTACTATATGTTCTCCACATGCTGCCACCACCTCCATACTGTGTCATTCAGCCACTATATGTTCTCCTCATGCTGCTGCCACCTCCAAGCTGTGTTATTCAGCCATTATATGTTCTCCTCAATCTGCCGCCACCTCCAAGCTGTGTCATTCAGCCACTATATGTTCTCCTCATGCTGCTGCCACCTATAAGCTGTGTCATTCAGTCGCTATATGTTCTCCTCATTCTGCCGCCACCTCTACGCTGTGTCATTCAGCCACTATGTATTCTCCTCATGCTGCCGCCACTTTCACACTCTGTCATTTAGCCACTATATGTTCTCATGCTGCCACCAACTCCAGGCTGTGTCATTCAGCCACTATATGGTCTCCTCATACTGATGCCACCTCCAGGGTCTGTCATTGTGCCGCCATATCACATTTGACTTCTTGTTAGATTTGGTCTTTTGAAACCACGCTATTTATTCAAAATAAACGCAGGGGCCAGGGACATTAAACTTGGGAGTATAACATTAAATTAAAATTTCTAAATCTTACATTTAAATTTCAACAAATCGATGTAATCTGTTCAAGACTGAGGCCCTATGGTCCTTGACGTCATATATTAGCTGTGGAATTACCACAAGAATCCAATGAAACAGGATGGAGCAATAACAATGAACCATAGCTCATTAAATGAAAGATTTGCAGTTCCACAAGGAGTAAGACAGTGGGGGGGGGGGGGCAGGGGCACTGAGAGGCACGGGCTGGAACGTGGTAGCTCACCTCTCAGCGGACCGCCAGCTCGATTCTCACCAGAATGGACACTCAAAAGATTTAAATAAATTGTGCTCGCTTCAGCAGCACATATTCTAAAATTGAAATGATACAGAGAAGATTAGCATGATCCCTGCACGAGGATGAAACGCAAATTTGTGCAGCGTTTCAAAAAAGAAAAAAAAGATGTAAATATTTTAAAATTAAATTATATAAAAATTACATTAAAAAAATCTATTTATTTTCTACCACATCCAGTCATTCTGTGGCAGTGATTCTAATTGGGATGCCTGTAATCTGCATATCATACTGAAAAACAGTATTATTTAACCAACACAGCACACTCCCTGTGCATGTTAGGAGAAGGAAATGTGTTCTACACCCCTATTGAGGCTCTCTGGAGGCCAGAAACAGGCGTTTTTAATAGTGACTCACCGCAAATAAATCCGGAACGAAACAAACCTTTTGGGAAAATTCGGCGAATCGGCCGAATCAAATTTTTAAAAAATTCGCTCATCTCTAATTAAAGTGATACAAACATATAGATGAGAATACCATGTCAGCTTCTTCCTACTATATGTTTATGGTTCATAACTGGGCATGCAAGGTCTGGAATTTGATCATTAAACGGGTACTCTGGGAGACTAAACCCATAGCCCAACCTTTCCCTCTCACAAACCTATTTAATTGTCTAAATAACATGCATTAGCTACTTAAAACAGTATCCCCTCTTTCTGTTGTCACTTTCATGAAGGAAGTGAGGAAAATAAGTCATCCAGCCATCCACTGTGTCTCTTTCCAAGTCCCTCTCATAAAGAAACACTCAAGGACCCTTCTGAGAGACACAGACCACATGGTTTCTGCCCTGCACTGATGAAACATGCTCCCTTTAGCTGGGAGGTGTGTGCAGCCTTAGCCAATCACACTCTGTATCTCTCTGCTCACAGAACAGGAGGGTAGGTCTGCTCTCAGAGGGGGAACAAGATGGCAATGACAGAGAAACTGCAATGTCTACTGGGAAATGTAGTATTTATGCTGAAGAGGAGGGAAGGATGGCTAAGAATATCATTCAGACAGAGAAGACAACAGGGGGTCACAGGAGAGATGCAGTTCCGCCATCAGGGGGGTACAACCCATACACCTGTAAGGGACCCGGAGCTTGAGGAGGGCCCGGCCGACCCTGTCCTTTTTTTTTAGCTTGTCAGTGAGTGACTGTGTCTGTCACTCACTGACCGCTGGGGGCCTGCCCCTGTACACTGCTCGCTGATTGACTGACTGACAACATACAGTCAGTCAATCAGTCAGAATCCTTTGAAAAGGCAGCGGGCCCCCTCACATGCTGGGCTGGCCCTACCGGAGGACATATGACGGGGCAACCAGACTTGCCCCATCACTAAACTGGTACTTACATCTGCCTGGGGGACTTGCTGGCGGAGGTGCACACAGTGAGTGACGTCCTGTGCGGCCCATGCAATGACGTCACTTATAGTGCGCACCTCCGCCAGCAAGTCCCCCAGGCAGATGTAAGTAGCGCAGGCCATGTGAGTGAGTGTGTGTGTAGCACAGGCCGTGTGAGTGAGTGAGTGTGTGTGTGATGTAAGTAGCGCAGGTCGAGTGAGCGAGTGAGTGTGTGTGTTTTGGTGGGTGCTTCCTAATGTGGGGAATTTATGCTACACTACCTAATGTGGGGAATTTATGCTACACTACCTAATGTGGGGAATTTATGTTACACTACCTAATGTGGGGAATTTATGCTACGCTACCTAATGTGGGGAATTTATGCTACACTACCTAATGTGGGGAATTTATGCTACGCTACCTAATGTGGGGAATATATGCTACACTACCTAATGTGGGGAATTTATGCTACGCTACCTAATGTGGGGAATATATGCTACACTACCTAATGTGGGGAATTTATGCTACACTACCTAATGTGGGGAATTCATGCTACGCTACCTAATGTTGGGAATATATGCTACACTACCTAATGTGGGGAATTTATGCTACACTACCTAATGTGGGGAATTTATGTTACGCTACCTAATGTGGGGAATTTATGCTACACTACCTAATGTGGGGAATTTCTGCTACATTACCTAATGTGGGGAATTTATGCTACGCTACCTAATGTGGGGAATATATGCTACACTACCTAATGTGGGGAATTTATGCTACGCTAGCTAATGTGGGGAATTTATGCTACGCTACCTATGTGGGGAATATATGCTACACTGCCTAATGTGGGGAATTTATGCTACACTACCTAATGTGGGTAATTTATGTTACGCTACCTAATGTGGGGAATTTATGCTACACTACCTAATGTAGGGAATCTTTGCTACACTACCTAATGTGGGGAATTTATGCTACGCTACCTAATGTGGGGAATATATGCTACACTACCTAATGTGGGGAATTTATGTTACGCTACCTAATGTGGGGAATTTATGCTACACTACCTAATGTGGGGAATTTATGCTACACTACCTAATGTGGGGAATTTATGTTACGCTACCTAATGTGGGGAATATATGCTACACTATCTAATGTGGGGAATTTATGCTACGCTACCTAATGTGGGGAAACTATGCTACCTAATGTGGGGAAACTATGCTGTGCTACCTAACGTGGGGAAACTATGCTACCTAATGTGGGGGAACTGGTGCCCACCTAATGCAGATGAATGTGAGTTGCAGCGCAATGTTATAGCATAGTACTTTTTTTGGGGGGGGTGGGGGCAGGAACATTTTTTGCACAGTGGCCCTCTGCTGTCTGTGATCGCTCCTGGGCCAGGCATAGGCTGCATCCCTCTATATAGGGGTGTAGCTCCATCCCCTGAAAGAAATCTCTCCCCCTGCCAGGCTGGTCCATCACCCCCCCTCCCCCCCCTGCCCTATTGCTGCTTTCTAAAAAAAAAAAAGTGCAGTTCACACGGCGCTTCTTCCATCACTTCTCCTGCCCGGCAGCACTGTGTGGGCCATTAAGACACACACAACATTCAATATGGAGTGACAGGAAGGAGCCAGCAGCTTCATCCTGTCACTCCAGCCCGGGCTTCCTGTGTGGCAGCGGCTTATCAAGAGGCTGTCTGCACAGGAATCAGAGAGAAGAGGAGCGACAGCAGCTGCAGGGGAACAAAGGAAAGGTGAGTGATTTTTTTTTTCATGCTATGAGGGGATAATATACGATCGCAGCAATGTGAGGGGGATAATATACAATGGAGGCCAATGTGAGGGGCATAATATACTATGGGGTAATGTGAGGGGCATAATACACTATGAGGTAATGTAAAGAGCATAATATACTATGGGGTAATGTGAGGGGCATAATAACCTATTGCGGCAATGTTTGGGCCTATACAGCTGCACAGAGGGATCTAGTACTATATGGGGCAGTGTGATACATATAGGGGGTTTGTATAGAGGTGAGGAGTATGCTGTAGCGAGAATCCTAAAATGTTTGTCTGGCAGATTCGGTGAAGACGAGTTGTGATCGGGAGAAATCTTCATGATGAGCCAGGACAGATAGATAAAAGTGAACGACTCTGATCAGAGAAGACACCCCTGTGAGTATGTAACTATAATTACTTATATGGTCTGCAGCTTCTGTGTACAGCTCAAATCTACCTCTATCTAGGGGTTAGTGATCTTTTGTATAGTGGTTTTTATTCAGTAACAATATATCAGTATTAGTCAGTGGTCATGGTGTGGCGGAATTATATGTCCCTTGTATTGTGGTGATGTTAGTGATACTGGTCAGTGTATAGTGGTTTTTATTTCCTTACAGTATGGTGGTATTATGTAGTCACTTTATAACTAATATGGAGTGGTGATATTATTTTATCTTTCTAAGCCCGGTACTGAGATAAAACCTAGCGTGTGCCTCAGTGAGGGGAGGGGAGGTGTGGCAGACTACAAGCTGTGTAAGGGGCCCCAAAATTTCTGATGGCAGCCCTGGAAACATGTATATCAGGCAGGATCATTTACAGGCTTTGGAGCTTTTTTTTATACGTACTTCCCCTGGAGCACCCCTTTAAGTTTGTATTGATACCATAAGACTCTAAAACATGGCATCTGACCATACTGTACTCTAGAGATTGCTGGCTTCTTTCCTAGCTAAAGAGAATGTCTAATTGCAGACATATAGCTCTGTAGGTTATATCTCATTACTTAATTATATTCAATGCTTCATTGGTTTCAGCTCCAGCAGGTGTCTTGCCAATTTTTAGCATTTAAAGATTATCTGGATTTGACATTTAGTCATAAATAAATATGGGACAAGAAGAAAAAAGAGAATGCATCACATCAAATTCTTAACAAGTGACAATTTACTTGGAAAAGTAAACTTCACGTATATTTATAGGATCTTTAGGATTTAGGATTTCCTCTAGTGATTACTATACAGTTTAAATGTAACCATTAAAGAAAATCTGTCACCAATTGTCATTAATAGTGTCTCCTACTTTTCTATATTCCATGAACCAAAAATACAGCAGTGGAAATCTACCCTCTGGACCCGAAGTCTTCTCCTCAATAAAATACCACAACATATGGAAAACATCAAATGTTGACCTAGGAGTACATTTTATCATATACCCTGTTGTGTCCTATATTCATTCCTGGGGGTATCTGAAGCCGACGTCGGTAATCTGCAAGACCTCACAGCCAGCAGCTGCCATTATTGCCATTACTGATTTTTTTTACGTGTACTGCCAAGAGAGCTTCTGCATCCCCCTGGGGGTACGTGTACCCCAAGTTGAGAACTGCAGCTCTAGATCAATCTCTTTAAGCTGAAGCAGACACCTCCTAACAGTTACATTCATAATAATATGTCTATATACATGGACTCTCTACAATACCATATACTCAATAGCAATGAGAAGTGTTTGTCCGACAAAGCTAGGTAAATGTAAGCCCACTATGGACAGGTATGGGAGTGAAGTATGTTGCTGTGAAGAATATGGGTGGTGCTCTGACATGGTTCAGCAAACATCCAAATCAATTCTCAAAGAAATAATGAAGGTCAGCGACTCACTAGTGATGATCTTCAATCTTTTCTTTATTGATGAATACTCACATCATACGATACAGGAGAGGGACAGTGAAGGGGGGGTAAAGCAGGCAACGGTAGCCGTTTCGCACAAATTAGTGCTTCATCTGGCCTATGAAATAGTTGGTCCACCCATCTCAAAATGTTATATTGTGGTGACCTGAGGAGTATGTAATGGACTTTGACTTTGGTTTCACAGTATTTCTTTGTTCTTCTTTGACACTCTATCGAATGTCTGTATTTACTTTCTTTCTCCATACAGTGGGGATCAAAAGTTTGGGCACCCCAGGTAAAAATTTGTATTAATGTGCATAAAGAAGCCAGAGAAAGATGGAAAAATCTCCAAAAGGCATCAAATTATAGATTAGACATTCTTATAATATGTCAACAAAAGTTAGATTTTATTTCCATCATTTACACTTTCAAAATAACAGAAAACAAAAAAATGGCGTCTGCAAAAGTTTGGGCACCCTGCAGAATTTATAGCATGCACTGCCCCCTTTGCAAAGCTAAGACGTGCCAGTGTCATGGGTTGTTCTCAACCATCATCTGGAAAGACCAGGTGATGTCAATCTCAAAGATTTTAAATGCCCAGACTCATCTGACCTTGCCTCAACAATCAGCACCATGGGTTCTTCTCAGCAGTTGTCTAGAAATCTGAAAATAGTTGACACTGGAGAAGGCTATAAGAAGATAGCAAAAAGTTTTCAGATGTCAATATCCTCTGTTCGTAATGTAATTAAGAAATGGCAGTCATCAGGAACAGTGGAAGTTAAAGCAAGATCTGGAAGACCAAGAAAAATATCAGACAGAACAGCTCGCAGGATTGTGAGAAAAACAATTCAAAACCCACGTTTGACTGCACAATCCCTCCAGAAAGATCTGGCAGACACTGGAGTTGTGGTACACTATTCCACTATAAAGAGATACTTGTACAAATATCGTCTCCATGGAAGAGTTATCAGAAGAAAACCTCTTCTACATCCTCACCACAAAAATCAGCGTTTGAACTTTGCAAATGAACATATAGACAAGCCTGATGCGTTTAGGAAACAAGTTCTGTGGACCGATGAGGTTAAAATTGAACTTTTTGGCCGGAATGAGCAAAGGTATGTTTGGAGAAGGGGAACAGAATTTAATGAAAAGAACCTCTGTCCAACTGTTGGGGGTGGATCAATCATGCTTTGAGGTTGTATTGCACCCAGTGGCACAGGGAACATGTCACGAGTAGAAGGAAAAATTGATTCAATACAATTTCAGCTAATTTTGGATGCTAACTTGATGCCATCTGTGAAAAAGCTGAAGTTAAAGAGAGGATGGCTTCTACAAATGGATAATGATCCTAAACACCCCTCGAAATCCACGGAGGATTACATCAAGCGGTGTAAACTGAAGGTTTTGCCATGGCCTTCACAATCTCCTGACCTCAACATAATTGAAAATCTATGGATAGACCTTAAAAAAGCAGTCCGTGACAGCCCAGAAATCTCAAAGAACTGGAAGACTTTTGTAAGGAAGAATGGGCAAAGATACCTCAAACAAGAATTGAAAGACTCTTGGCTGGCTACAAAAAGTGTTTACAAGCTGTGATACTTGCCAAAGGGGGCAGTGCAAGATATTAACTCTGCAGGGTACCCAAACTTTTGCAGACGCCATTTTTTTTGTTTTCTGTTATTTTGAAAGTGTAAATGATGGAAATGAAATCTAACTTTTGTTGACATATTATAAGAATGTCTAATCTGTAATTTGATGCCTTTTGGAGATTTTTCCATCTTTCCTTGGCTTCTTTATGCACATTAACACAAATTTTTACCTGGGGTGCCCAAACTTTTCATCCCCACTGTATATGGATTAAAAGTGGTAATACTATATACAATCCATGGGCAAGAGTTGCGGTCTTTCTGTAAAATCTCTAGATATACCCTTTACACAGTAAACCTGCTTTTTCAATTAATCTTATCTTATTATCTTAGTGTCTTCATGCCACTAACAGAAACAATAAGTGAAACTCCATAACTGTATTCCGTCAGTGACACCATATTGCATTAAGCATCACTTAATAAACCAAATACTTAAAGGGGTACTCTGCCCCTAGACATCTTATCCCCTAGAGGATAAGATGTCTGATCACGGGAGTCCCACTGCTAGGGATCCCTGCTATCTCCCTGCTGCACCCGGTATTCGTGTAGAGTGTCGGGTGCAGCACTGGAGAGCATGAGGCTCGTGATATCATGGCCGTGCCCTGCTTGTGATGTCATGGCCATGCATTGAGGGGGCATGGCCGTGACGTCATGAGTGGGGCGTGGTCGTGACGTCACGAGCCTCCGCCCCACATCGCCACAGAGCAAAGTTCGCTCCATGCATCGGATGTCTGGGGTGCCGCAGTCGAGATTGCTGGGGTCCCCAGCGACGGGACCCCCATGATCAGACATCTTATCCCCTATCCTTTGGATAGGGGATAAGATGTCTAGGGGCTGAGTACCCCTTTAAGGTATTATGGAAATTAATTAACTAGATTATTTTCCATAAGACAAAAAAAAATACAAATATATTTCTTACCTTCAAGTCAATTGAAAGATTGACGTTAATTCATTGTGTTGTTCCCGTTCATTGAGGAACTGGAAGCAGTCAGTGGACTGGGTAATCCTGGGGATTATAAATATGGACATTGCTATTTGTTTCCTGTCATACATTTTAAACATTGGTGTTGAAATTTCAACAACTGCCATGATACAATAAGCAGAGTGTGCTTCCTCTTGTATTAAACATGACAAGCAATGAGTGGCATACCATCGGTGGCCCTATCGAGGAGAGTGCGTTAGTGTAATGCATTTATAACAGTCTCACTTAGAGTCAAAGGAGCTTACTCCGATCAGTATATGTTCTCCATGCATATGTGTGATAATTGGGAAGATATGTCAGTGTATGCACAAGAGCCAAGACAAAGACTAGACATTAGTACAAAGCACAATGCAAATCCTCTATAATAAGATAATAAGAATTACACTGGAGAATATCACTCTGCATGTTATAATGAATTTCCTATATATATATATATATATATATATATATATATATATATATATATATGTATATATATATATATATATATATATATATATATGTATATATATATATATATATATATATATATATATATATATATATACATACTGTAACAAGTTTATGGGAAGCCTGTGTGAGTGATCTTATATGGCTATACCAAAATTACATCTTTACCCACTCTGTATGTCACAAGTAAAGTATCTAATAGTTTGGATATTTTAGCTTGTCTATGTCTGTCAGTGTTCACATTTGAAGAAACACAGGCAGTAGATTAAGCATGTTTACATAAGATTTCAGTCATCAGAACAGCTAGCAAAAGCTGGAAATTGCATAAATGAGCATAGGAAAAGAATACAGCATGAAAAAGGTTAATATAAATACTGAGTAATGTCCTCAATCTGATATTTACAGGACCTAAGTGGTGATAAATTCTAAATCATAATGGATTATTGGTTAATTATTAACAGAACATAAAATTTACCTACAAATGGAATAAACCTTCAAAAGAGGTGTTGCAAATAAAACAGTAATATCTACCATATCAAGTTTCTATTTTTTCTACATTGTGTAGCGACCATGCTTCATTACAATGTGCGGACAATGAGACTGTCTATGCTTTCATAACATTGAAAAATCCTTTAATTCTCTAGTGCAAAAGAATCATAGAGGTGTTCCCAAGCTCCCAGAGTGCTTAGAGCTGGATCACCTCCTTGATCCCTATTCTGTCCCTGTTGCTGCTTGATTGAATCCGATCCCTGTTTACAAATCTCGTTCCTCCTGTGCACAATTTATATGCACTGGGCAGGAAAGAGATTTGAAGACAGGGCTTGGCTTCCAGTTTAATACCTATCTATCTACCTAACTTTCAAACAGAGATGGGAGGGAGATGGGAGGGAGGAGGTGTTCTGGTCTTTAGCACTTCATGGGCATGGGAACATCTCCATTTTTATTTTGTTATTCTTTATTTAAAGAGAAAACCTTGGAGGTACACAGAGAACATAAATAAAACCAGTGTACAATCATGAGCATAACACAGAGAATAAAAGGTGGGTCAGGGCAGCAAGGAATCACACCAAGAAAACCAGAAAAAACAGTCTACGATTCTAAACAGTATTTATAGCTCAACATCGTACAAGAGGGTAAACATACAAAAAAGCAGGAGCAGCAAAGGACAAGATTTAGAAGAATTAAGGGCAGGGAGCAAGATAAGGTAAAGGGAAACAGAAACAATGGAGGGGGAAGGAGGGGAGAGGAGACAGGGAAAAGGTGGGGTAAAAGAACAAGGAGGGGGTGAAATAGACTCACCACACCACACAGGCAAGGACATGAACGGTCACAGGACCTTACCCAATAAGCCAGCAGAAAGTGATCAGTCAGGAGATGTCCCCAACAAGTCAGCATAGTCAGAAGTGTCTTGAAATTCCATCCATGGAGACCAAGCCCAGAAGAATCAAGCATGAGAATCTTGGATTAAAGAAATCAAATTTTCCATGTGAATGAGGCCAGCAGATTCCTTTTAGAAGAAATTATGCAGTAAGATAAGTGTCTGATGGCGGGGGGGGGGGGGGTCTGGGTCCGACAGCCGTTGAGATCTCCCATACGGCGCCCTAATCTCCTCATGAATACAGTTGTGTCGACAACCGCATGAAGTGGTGGCCAACACACCCCTCCATCTATTTCTATAGGAGAGCCGGAGATACAGCATTCTAGTGTCTCTGGCTTGACACAACTGCATTCATGAGGAGAGTGAGACACTATACGGGAGAATGTAGGGGATCATTTTTTAGGTACTGAACAACCTCTTTAAATTCCAATACACTTTTCCTACTGAAGATTCACCCTGTGTCATCACTAATCAAGGATCCATTAGTAGTGGACAGGTGGTTTACAGAAGGGACATTATGTATCATAACTAAGAGAAAAAGAGTGTCATAGTGACCTGTCACATGTGGTAACAGGGAGCTGTTTTAATTAATACTCATAGATTTCACGCTGCTGATTTGATGCTTTGGATTTGATGCTACAGATTTAATCAATATAAATAAATTGCTTAAATCCACAGCATCAAGTCTACAGCATAAAAACTGCAGTGGATTAAGTATCTGCAAACATACCCTGAAAGTTATGATGATATTCCAATACCATATTCCTGCTACTGCAAGTTAAAAGGGAGTAGCCCTTGAGAAGTGTTGCCCTTTTAACAACAAGGATTTGGACCATGACTGGACACTCATTGGTCTAGGACCATACTCCTATTTTGTTGTGAACTGGCAACATACACATTTGCAAGTTGGGACCCGTGGAGGTTAATAGTCATTTTATGTGTTTGTTTTTTTTTGGGTCACTAAAACCAATGGAGACTTAAGAAAGATCTATCCAAATGACAAAGTAACAAGAGAAAAGCCTCCCAAACACTCAAATTGATACTGTAAGATAGACAAAAGCTAACACCACTTTGGGCACAACCTGATCCTAGGAGGACCTGTATAATGTTGCACAGTACCACAGCCTTAAAAGACACCTGCTCAAAATTGTTAGGTTCTGGAACGTTCAAGTGGTTAGTATAACCAAGTCTGACCTACAACTATCAAACTATCTGTGTCTCAGCTACTGTTAAGTGAACTGTTTACCTGCTACATTCTGCAAACATTTTTAAAGGTAATCCTGCCAACCCCATCTTACAGTGATAGAACCGTCTCCATTCCCAATGTCCAAAGACAAGTCACTTCTTATTTCTATTACCACTAAAACAGGTTTATAGATGAAACCATGTGTACCTTTTAAATCCCCCCCTCCCAGAAAGTCGCATGATATCATTATGTGATAGCTTAAGAGATAGATATCAGATAGATAGATAGATAGATAGATGGCCAGTCCAAAAAAAGCAGCAGCACACCAAGTTAGACGACAGCGTGTCAGACTTTATTCATCAGATGCTGCGACGTTTCAATCGTCTTTGTCAAGACGGTTGACCAGTTGAAACGTCGCGGCATCTGATGAATAAAGTCTGAGATGCATTCATCTAACTTGGTGTGCTGCTTCTTTTGTTGGACTGGTTATCTGGGGGGGGCCTCTAACCCAGGCCTGACCAGCTTGCACCCGCAAATATTTACTGGGAGTGCGGTCCTCTTTCTGGATATTAGATAGATTGACAATGTAGTCCAGAAGAACAGCACATATCTTATATGCACTGTGTACTTTTAACTTATATGTATGCACTTTAATTAATAAAGATTGTGCATTTGTATCATCGGCCTTCTGATGTACTTTAGTGTATTAAATATTAACTTTATTCACTGAATTGATTGATTAATTGTATGATGTAATGGGGATTATTTAAGAACCCATGTATTGCTCACTTGTTAGGCTTGAAAAAGGCGGTGAGAGACTGAAGAAACGTCGCACTTTGTTACGCTGAGGATGTAATAAACACTGCTCTTTGTTGAAAATCCTGTGTGTTGCAATCCTTTTCATTGGATAGATAGACAGATTGATAACAGACAGATAGATAGACAGATAGATAATAGATAGATAGATAGATAGATAAAAAAATAAAAAAAAGTCCAAAGAAGCAGCACATCCACCCAAAGTCAATGAAAAGTATACTGTGTACGCAGTCATAGGAGGCTTGTTAGGGACTCCAACTTCAACACAGTAGAGAAAAACCGCAGCACTCAGGCACAGTACAATGAACAAACACTGGCTCTTAAATAGCCACAACTGACATCACTCAATTAGTGCAATAATAGTCAGTATAAAAAATGTGCATAACATAATAAAGTGCATGTGCATAATCAGAGCATGAATGAACCACAGTTCATACATACAAGTTATAAAGGTGCTTAAACACATTTGTGCAAATAATATGCACATAATATATACTGCATGCACAAATATGTTTAAGCAGTTTTATAACTTGTATGTATGAACTGTGGTTTATTCATGCTCTGATTATCCACATGCACTTTATTATGTTATGCAAATTTTTTATACTGATTATTATTGCACTAACTGAGTGATGTAAGTTGTGGCTATTTAAGGATCAATGTTTTTTCATTGTACTATGCCTGAAGATGGTGTTGTGAGACTACCGAAACGTTGCACTTTTTGTATATCTTGCTAAGATGGAATAAAATGCACCTTTTTTGCACTTGAGACACTTTTTGTGTGCTGCGGTTTTTCTCTACTAGAGAGATAGATAGATAGATAGATAGATAGATAGAAAGATAATAGATAGGTAGATAGATAGACAGATAGATAATAGATATAGATAGATAGATAGATAGATAATAGATAGATAGGTAGATAGATAGATAATAGATAGATAGATCATAGATAGATAATAGATAGATAGACAGATAGATAATAGATAGATAGATAGATAATAGATAGTTAGATAGATAGTCTTTTCAATAAGTGAAAATTGAAATGTTCTTGAACCTAAATGCATAATGAATGTGTCCCTCCTGTCCTTTATGGAAATTGTGCTTATACAACAGAGAAGGGAGCAGAGTAGTCAATAAATGGCAAATCCGATACTTCCAGAGGCACGAGAGAGCGATGCAAACCAATACTGATGTTCAACTTCGAACTCAAGACCTCTTAAATGCAAGCTGACAGCTTAGCAGACTTTCCTTCCTCTGTGTGTATGAAGCTAAGAGTACATTTCATTTAGTAAAATAAACCCACTCTAGAGGTGGATTGTCAAGTGCTATATGCCTTCAAATGATACAATTACTGACCATTTCCCATGTATTCTATATCATGTGAGAATGTTTGTGCTAAAGATGGGATTTCCAGGGTGGGGGAAAAATAACTGAAAAGAAATACCTCACAGAGGAAAACTTCAAAACCAATTTAAGTTGAAGGCGTAACATTGCAGAGAGGTATTCCAACTTGTTATAAAATATTCACATGGCCCCACTATAATAAGTGATGCTCATACATGTTGGAATTGTCACAGAAATGTCACAGGGAAATCTACAGGGCAAATCCACCCTAAATCATGCAGTGTGGCTTTCCCTACAAGTTAAAGGACAGATGAATGAGTAAAACATAAATGTATAAAATGTAGGCTTAGTTGCCTTACTTTGAAGCTCCTGTCCCATGCCAGTCTCTCTTCTTCCGCGCCAGGTGATAGCATTTTGTCAGCTCAAGGTTGTGTTCGGCTGCAATGGTCATGATGAGTAGTCTTGGTCATAGAACATCCATTACATTTAAAAATGATAGCTATATTACAGTAATGACAAACATAATAAAGTGGGTGATATAGATACAGACCAGAAAACTACCCAACGTATCTTTCGCCAGTACTTCTTCAGGGAGAAATCAGTATTACTGGAAGTTTGCAGGTCTCTTTTTTTAATATTTTTAATTTGTGTACTAATAAAGATGTAATTGATAATAATACATGCGGTCTGTGCTAGTTTGTTTTTTGTGCTGACTGCCATGAATGCAGCCTTTCTAATTCATCGATGATCAACTATTATCTCTAGGGGAAGCAACATTTACCAAGGTTTTTTTTACCCTAGCCACTGGGAAAGCTATACATGACAAGTGAAAGCAGTTTGTGTAATGAACAGACAAGCCAGGTTTACGTAAGTAAGATTGACTTTTACACAGAAGAGTCATAGTAGAGATTCTCCCACTATGACATCTAAATGCTTTATTATGGACAAAGATTGTGTTTATGAGTCAATAGCTTTTTGCACATGTTACATTTTTGTGCTGTTGGTGCATTTATTGTGTCTTGTTCTCATACTTCCTAAGTGTCAGGGACCTAAAAAGCCTGTATAGAATATAGAGTCTCCATTCTGCATTCTGTGAGATAACACTTACCGTATATTGCAAGTATTTTATATTTAAATAAAGGTCATTCAGACAGACAGTTGCTAACCTGAGGGATCATATCCAGCAGAATGCTACCTGGTAAAGTATAGTTTCCTTAAACTATGTTTAAGGGATTACTGCATTAGGGTTAAGTTTGTTAAAATATCCTTTAAGAACATTAGATATCTGTATGACCATGTGGTCTTCTTACTTCTTTACCTTCATCCTATCCATGTAAGCTCTTGTACGCTACCCTTCCCTTTCTCAAAAATATCTACTAAGTAAACGTTTTGAGACTCTTCTGATAAATTTGGAGACAAGGTGGATGAGAAGAAATTGAACACAGAGCCATAAGCCTTATTTTGAACATATTTTAATGACAATAAATCCATGAATTTATTCTACATATGTATGTTGTGTAGTCATATAAGACAGTACCTATCATCTCTGACCCCTGTGGTGTCCACAGGTTACCATATTTTTTCAACACTACCCAACAACAGCACACAAATGATACTATCTACATCTGAAAGCATCATATACTAGAAATTTATAGAAATATGGCATAAACAACAGAAAAAAAGAAGAAAAAATGGCTGTGAAAAGATGACTTGTTAGGTCTGTTGGACGGATGGGTTAAACTGAATATTCCTTTGTAACAAAGCCGCTGTCAGGAGCTTGGGTCATTATCGTGTAAAGTTACTTGGGAAGTTTATGTTTAACACCGAGCACAGCTTTTCTGCCATACTCCCCAGGGATACGAACAATCAATTTCATAAAGGTCCAAGAGAAATATCACCCATCGTGTAAGTGGGGTTAGGTGTTCTCGAGATGATAAGAAGAAAAGGTTGTTAAGAGTCAAGAAAATGTTATCCCTCAGATGTCAAAGCACTAATTATGCTGATAATAAGAGTAATGGGACAACTCGGCTCAGTTCCATACGTCTCACAGTGCAGTGGTAGTAGGGTGGCTGTGCTAAATGCTGATGTCATCCTGCTGACTTATAGGTTTCTCCAAGATCTAATAAAGGGTGGCAGATGAGCGTGTGGTACCCAAAGTGATGATAAGTGTTAATCCAATATAAATAAAGAACAAAAAAGGCTTGTGGCACTCTGATCTCATTTTTTTTTTTTTTTTAGCAATCTCAGCCCGAGATACAGAGTGTCCAGTAGAGGGCCATTTTACAGCTGAGCACTACATCGTCATTGCCCTCAAAGACATAAGTCTGTTGGCTGGTCCTCTTAAAGTTGGTGGGTTTGGATGACTTTTACTAACGTGTATGGTCATCTTAATACCAATATATTGATAACACAGGATAAAGTCAGCTCTTGACCACTGGTTATAGAGCAACTGTTACAAATTTTTAACCCCCCCCCAAGACTACTACCATGATAGTACTGTTAATAGCAAATGCAATGCAGCCGAACCTTTGGCTGCACTTTTCCATGGTTTATCAGCATGAAAGTCATTTTATTTTGCGGTCAACGGCAGTTGAATAGGAGTAGCTGGGGGTTTGCAATTCCCCACCACCGCCACACCTAACCTCTCTACATCAGCACTGGGACCACTCTCGTGTCCGCCCTTGATGTCCTGGAAGTGCGCACTGGCCCGCCGTGAATTCACAGAGCAAGTGCTCCCTCCGCGAGTGATAACTCTTGGCCTCTATCACTGCGCACGGAGGTGTCACACGATGGGAGTGAGCGCTCGCTCTGTGAATTCACGTTGGGCTGATGATGTAAGGTTCATTCTACACACATCCAAGACATCAGGGGGGCATGTACTAAGGCATTGTGCACCCCCAGCCACGCCTATTGTACTGTTGCTGACAGCAAAATAAAATCATTTTCAGGCTGATAAACCATGAAAAAAAGCCGTGAAAGGTATGGCTGATTTGCATTTGTTATTAACAGTACTATCATGGTAGTAGTCTGTGGGGGAGGGAGTATAAAATTGGTGACAGTTGCTCTTTAAAGTACTTTAGGTGGCTGCTGTAAAGCATATATAAATGCTGCATATATAGCATGTATAAATACTGCTAAATGCAGGAAAGCTTGCTGTCCCCATTATAATGCACATAAAATTAAAAAAATCTACAATAAGAAAATATAATTCAATTTTTAATTAGTCAAATAAAATGAACATTGATACATTCCCTTTAAAGTTGTTGCCTCCGCATGGTAAACCCTTTTCATACTAGAACTACCTCAGCAATTAACTGATCACTAAAAGTCTGATCCTTCAGCAACCAGGTGACTTTGCTGAGGCATGGCATGGACAGATAAATGTGTACCTTGCATAGAGGAGGATCCTAGTATGTCATATGGACAGGGGGTTTCTTCAAAGAGTTTTTTCAAAGTCTCCAAGTTCTGGCTACCATTTTAGATCTTGCTATTGTGTAGGCCGGCACAACTTTGATGAAGTTTCCAAAAAGGTTGATCCAACGTGCCTGAAGAACATCAAAATGGAAATGTGGAGTTGCACCATCCTGCTGATGGACTATATTTGGCACATTTTCCCCTATTTGTGGCATAAGCCATTTGTGGCATAAGCCACATCACGGCTCCACCCACTCAATGCAAGCCTATGGTGGGGGCGGGATGCCCCTCCATAGGCTTGCATTGAGGGGGCGGAGCGTGACTTCACTATGCTCCGTCCCTGTGATCGCTAGTAATTAGACCCGGAGCGAGCACACTCCGGGGGCTGATGCTAATGGGGTGCGGCGTGGGAGATCACGGGGGTCCCCAGCAGTGGGACCCCCGCGGTCAGACATCTTATCCCCTATCCTTTGGATAGGGGATAAGATGTCTTAGCGCCGGAGTACCCCTTTAAGTCTTACTATGGGGAAGATTTATCAAAACATGTGTACAGGAAAAGTTGACCAGTTGTCCATTGCAATCAGATTAATTTTATTTTTTAGAGGCCTTTTTAAAAATTAAATAAGGAATTTGACTGGTTGCTATGGGCTATTGCCACACTTTTTATCTGCACAGGTTTTGAGAAAACTCCCCCTTTTCTTTTTGTTTGTTTTTGTAGCGGAGGGGGGTGATGTAACTTTAAATTTGAGGTTAAAGGACAACTGCAGCGGCATTACACTTATCCCCTATCCACAGGATAGGGGATAAGTGTTTTATCGTGGGGGGGCCGACCCATACGGTGACGCCCCGTCTCCTCTCCATCCCTATACAGTTCTATGGGAAATGCAGGGAGGCACGAATGCTGCCTCCCCGCCTCTCCAATAGAGATGTAGGGAGGAGGCGTGCCGGCCGCAACGTCATGCTGCGGCTGGCACGCCCCCTGCATGGGAGAGCCGCTGCCCCGTACAGGAGATCGTCGGGGGCCCCAGCGTTCGGACCCCCCGCGATCAAACACTTATCCCCTATCTTGAGGATAGGAGATAAGTGTTTGTAACGCTGAAGATGTCCTTTAAAGGGAATTTGTTATCAGAAAATGACCTATTGTTTAAATCAAGTTTTATATGTTAAACATATTTTTTAAGATTTGTGGGTGATTTTGTTTTCAGTTTTCCATTTTACTATGTATATTTCAAAATATTCCTGAAATCTTGCAGTTTTTAATCTTGCCTCTAGGCCTAAAACTAAGCTAAGACTTACTGTTCTGTCTGTACAGAATTTTAGCGAATGATGACACCTGAAGCTAGAGAAACAATAGGAGCTCAGCCTCCCTTCCCCTGTAGAATTACTTCCACACAGGTCACGGAACATGTTTACAAATCCACCCCATAAAAAAATAGGGTCTGGAGATGTCATTTTGTCTGTGTCCATGGGGCTTGTTGTAAAGCATATAACTACAGTAAATGCTGTCAAAAACAGGCAAGGCAAGATTGCATTCCCATAATAACATTACAAATTATATAAATAAAAACAATTGCATTCAGAACATAGAAACAAATAAAAAAAATGTCATTACCTGGTGCATATATATATATATATATATATATATATATATATATATATATAGTGACACATTAACTTTAAATTCAATATCACCCCTATTGTCACTATTTCCTGGGAGCTCAGTGTCCCCTTGTTGTCAGTCATTGCTGTGATATATTCCATACTGCAGCCGTACTCGACACACTGTGCACACTGTTGCATAGGTGTTAGTTTTATTGCTTAACAAACATTTTCACGGCTGTGTCGTAATTCATATATTAGTGATTTACAGTGTGCGCTCCACACAGCTGGTTCTTTCTGTCACTCTGGATCCTATTTGCTGCAGTTCTCTGTACTTGGATTTTAGTTAAAGAAAAACTCTGCTGCTGAAAGACATTTTACAATGATCCACAGTTTACATCTGCATATAAAGTAAAGTAACTCTGTAAATACTTTAATTTCTTGTGCTGATCTCCTTATGTACAATTTATTTAGAAAATCCTAAGATTCTGGTATGTTGCGGCCTAGTGCTAAAATAAATAAATGCATTTTTCCCCATCATTCTTTACTCAGTACCCCATATACATAACACATGAAATTGAGCTCTGGCTCCTCTCATATCTCTTGAGTTGTTTCTCCATCTTGATTGGAGTCACTTATGGTAAATTCAGCTGATTGGACAAAATTTTGAAAGACACACCGCTGTCTATATAAGGTCTTACAGCTGACAATGTATATCAGAGCAAAAACCAAGCCGTGAGGGAAGAAAGAACTGCCTGTAGAGCTCAGTGACAGGATTATGTGGAGGCAGAGATCTGGAGAAGGGTGCAAAAAAATGTCTGATGCACTAAAAGTTTTTATAAGCACAGTGGCCTCCAAAATTCTTATATGGAAGAAGTTTGGAACAACCATTTCCTAAAGCAGGCCTCCCCACCAAACTAGGTAAATTGGGGAGAAGGACCTTGGTAAGATCAAGATCCCAATGGTCACACTGGCTGAGTTCCATCGCATAGATGGGAGAAACTTTTAGAAGGTCAACTACCACTGTGGCCAGAAAGAAGCTTCTTCTCAGTAAAAGACGTATGAAACCTGCCTGTAGCTTATACAAAAACAACTGAAGGACTTTTAGACTGTAGGAAACAAGATTCTCTGGTCTGTGGTAACCAGGATGAAACTTTCTGGCCTCAATTCTAAGCAGCATGCTTGGGGGAATCCTGCCACTGTTCATCATCTGCCCAATACCATTCCTACAGTAAAGCATGGGGGTGGCAGCTTCATGCTGTGGAGGTGTTTTTCAGTGGCTGGGACAGGGAATCTGGTCAGGGTTAAGGGAAAGCTAAATGGAGCAAAGTACAGAGTCATTGTGCAGTACAGATCCTTTCTTGCTGTGAGAGTGAAAGTTTTTTCCCCCACTTGACTAGTTGCTGACAAAAAGCAAAACAACTCACCTCAAAATCTTAAACATAAATAAATAAATAAAAAATAAGTAAAGGAATACTAGTATAAGGCTGATATGATAAATTCTTCTTTAAACAGAGCTTATTTCTTAAAAAAAAAAAAAAACAGCACCACACCAATCCAGAATAACTACTTAACTACTATTTTCCTTCACTCAAGGCTATGGCATTCAGCACCAACCCCTGCCTCTCAACATCCCTGGGAAGGGAGGTACTGTTTCTTTAAGATAGGCCTTCACCATTTGAAAATGACCTATATTGTCTTAAATTGTTCATGTTAGTACATGAGAATGAACTGAGCAAATTATACTAGTGATCTTTATTATATTCCTCTCCAGACAATTTCCCAGTTTGTGTATATGAGTATTAACAAAGGTCCTGAATAAAAGGCTATATCCGCAAAGCCTGAAATAAAAAAAAAGGCAAAGTAATGTGTCACTAGAGAACTTGGGATCAAATGAGCTCTAATATTTTATGAAGAATGTAATCACTTTTCTCTTGATTGTGGTTGCAAACATTACTGTTATTAAAGAGTTTATTAATCTCAGGGGATTGGCCTCGTTCAGATGCATACCTACAGACCAAAGAATATCATTGGAGATAATCTCTCTGCTATAATAAAACCGCACCATAAAATAATGGCATATTATTACTAGAAGAGGGAAAATGCAAGCTGAGATTCCTAGATGAAACAGAGGGCACTGGATAAAATTACTGTAATTGCTTCAGTAGGTTTGCACAGAGGCTTCAGGAGGTTGGTATAGAAAAATCTTGTGATTGGTGTAAATGACATTTCCAGCCACAACTCTAGTCAGGTTAGGTTTTTTTCAGAAGTTTTTTGGGCCTAAAAACAAAACAAAACATCAGAAGTGCCAAGTTGGTTTAATGTAGCATAAGTTCCTACTATCTTTCAGTTCACATATGACTGGAAAGTTTTTTCACCAAAAAATGCTGTGCTATAAAAACAGCCTTATACTGGGTTTTCCTATGATAAACTTTCTTGACATATTGATTAGATATAAGATCAATGTCCAGTTTGTTGGGGTCCCAATAACTTACAGATGCACAATTACAGATTTTACAACTTCAAATCCACAGATCCTGTGTGTGGGAATGCCTCCTAAGGGTACATTGTTACATACATATTTTGCTGAAGAATTATGGCAGCAGATTTTTCTGCATATGGAAGTCAAAGGGTAGCAAAATCAGCTGCAGAAATCTGAAGCAAAATGCGTACGTGTAAATGTACCCATAAGGTACATTCACACATGGAGGATCTGCTGCAGATTTTAAGTTGTAAAATCTGTAATTAAGGATCTGCAACTATGGATTTTACATGGCAATTATTATGACTTTTGACTGATTTGTAAAATCTGCAACAGTGGCAACCAGAGGCACCACGTCTGCCACATATAGCAGGGCAATATGCCTGTCAGTGTAACACTGATATACCGAATAAATTTAAGCAAAATTTAATATATTTTATAATTGAATGTAATGTATTATCGAAGCAATCAAGGGATTGCATGGTAAAGTCTGAGGCCTCGTTCACACAAAAATAAGGGAGGACATTACACATCTGCAAGTTTTGCCGATGCTAGGACCACTCAGAAATACGCCATCTGCGTAGACAACAAAGCATTTCTGAGCTGGTTCCACTGAAAGAAACATCTGCCAAGTACACAGTGCAGCATAATTTAAAGCAATGGGAATTTCATAGGTATTATTTTTAGCTGGAGTTGCCACATATTTTTTCATGTTATAGTTTGGAAAGGCGCCATGTAGTCAGGATGACGTATAAAGAAGGGAGGTGCTTGTTTAGATTGATAGGTTTGATGGGCTGAAATTTTTCCAGCGGATTCTGCTTGGAAATTCTGTTGTGTAAACAAACCCTAATAATAGATCATAAATGTAGATAAAAAACATTTTACTTGTTTGCAAACATTAAATAAACAAATAATTCTCCCATTAAAAAGGTTGTTTAGCATATAAAACAAGCACTCATACAGCTGTTATAACATTTAGAATACTGCTACATAATACACTCATATTAAACAACTTTTACTATGTAAAAGTAGTAAAATGTAATATATATTGATGCAATTAAGTCGCAAAAGTTATGGCTTTCAGAAAAAATAAAAAGAAAATGAGATTTTTTTCTTACAGGAAAAAAAAAACAATGGTGCTATTGCTGATTTTTTTGTATTCCCCTTTAAAAAAATTAGATATGTTTTTCTTAATTAAAGGGGTATTCCAGGCCAAAACTTTTTTTTATATATCAACTGGCTCCGGAAAGTTAAACAGATTTGTAAATTACTTCTATTAAAAAATCTTAATCCTTCCAATAGTTGTTAGCTTCTGAAGTTGAGTTGTTGTTTTCTGACTAACTGCTCTCTGATGACTCACGTCCCGGGAGCTGTGCAGTTCCTATGGGGATATTCTCCCATCATGCACAGCTCCCGGGACGTGACATCATCATTGAGCAGTTAGACAGAAAACTTCAGAAGCTAATAACTATTGGAAGGATTAAGATTTTATAATAGAAGTAATATACAAATCTGTTTAACTTTCCGGAGCCAGTTGATATATATATAAAAAAAGGTTTTGCCTGGAATACCCCTTTAATACTGATCAGAGGGCCCAGATGAATTTACAGTATCTCACATAAGTGAGTCCACCCCTCACATTTTTGTCAATATTTTGTTACATCTTTTTATGTAATAACACTAAAGAAATGACAACTCTGCTACAATGTAAAGTAGTGAGTGCACAGTCAGTGTTTTATGTTGTGTCCCCTCAAAATTACTCAACTCATAGCCATTAATATCTTAACCTTGGCAACAAAAACTTAGTACGCCCCTATGGGGAAATGTCCAAATTTGGTCCCAAAGGGTCAACATTTTGACATGAAGCGTCAAAAGTGCTTCACAAACTGTTACATAGGGCAGGGAAGTAGTGAGGCCCTAATCTCACCCTCAGCCTCTGTCCCTTCCTATTGCGTATCTGCCCTAAAGGTCAGATCCACAACCACGAAGATGATCCCTTCCTAGCTACGTGCTGGGACATTAAGTCAAAATAACAAAGTACAAGTACTGTACAGGTTGGGAACAAAGTCAATAACCAGAATACAGAATACATCTGGAATACAAAGTAGCACAAAACAGGCATCAGGAACAGGAAACTAGGTAAAAGGAATATAGTGTATAGACTACAGCCTAAGAACTAACACAAAATAAATGGCAGATATAAAATATGAACTAAACAAGTAAACAAGGAATTATATATTAACCCCTTCCCGACCTATGACATACCTGTACGTCATGGGTGGCAAGGTGTTCCCGACCCATGACATACAGGTACGTCATGAACATTTTTGCCGCTACTCGCGGCATCCCGCAGCGCCCGGAAAGATGGTGGCTATCACTGATAGCCAGCCATCTTACCATGCGACCACGGGGGGTTTCATCCCCCCCCCCCACCCCCAGCGATCACTGCTATCAGCTGGTCAAATCTGACTAGCTGATAGCAGTGTTTCGCTATCAGAATACTTAGCAGCGCGGTGTGTGAGTCCGGCTCATGGGGATCGGGACACACACCGCTCTGCTAAGTGTCCCTGACCCGTCCCCCGGCATCACTTACCCGTCCGAGCGGTGTCCCGAGCGGTCCCGGCGGCGAGCGGCATCCTCCAGGCGGTCTCGGCGGCGCTGCGTCCCGGAGGTGAGTTTCCGGCAGCAGTGCGGCATCTTCATTGGCAGCAGTGAGATCGCCTTAAAGCGATCTCACTGCTGCCTCTGGGAGTTTCAAAACTGCAACTCCCAGCATGCCCAGACAGCCTTTGGCTTTCTGGGCATGCTGGGAATTGTAGTTTTGCAACATCTGGAGGTCCTCAGTTTGGAGACCACTGTATAATGGTCTCCAATCTGTGCTCTTCCAGATGTTGCAAAACTACAAATCTCAGCATGCTCAGTCTGTCCAGGCATGCTGGGAGTTGTAGTTCTCTAGCATCTGGAAGAGCACAGATTGGAGACCATTATACAGTGGTCTCCAAACTGTGGACCTCCAGATGTTGCAAAACTACAACTCCCAGCATGCCCAGACTGCCCAAGCATGCTGGAAGTTGTAGTTCGGCAACATCTGATCCTTCAGATATTGCCGAACTACAACTTCCAGCATGCCTGGGCAGTCTGGGCATGCTGGGAGTTGTAGTTTTGCAACAACTGGAGGCACACTAGTTGGGAAACATTGTCCGTTTCCTACCTCAGTGCCTCCAGCTGTTGCAATTGTTGCAAAACTATAACTCCCAGCATGCACTGACAGACCATGCATGCTGGGAGTTGTAGTTTTGCAACAGCTGGAGGCACACTGGTTTGGAATCACTAAGTTTGGTTGCAAAACACTTGAAAGTTTATTACTTAACTTAGTGTTTCCAAACCAGTGTTCCTCCAGCTGTTGCAAAACTACAACTCCCAGCATGCACGGACAGCCAAAGGGCATGCTCGGAGTTTGCAACAGCTGGATGTTTGCCCCCTCCCCCCAATGTGAATGTACAGGGTACACTCACATGGGCGGAGGTTTACAGTGAGTGCTGCAAGTTTGAGATGGTGCAAATTTTGCGCTGCAGCTCAAACTTCCAGCGGCAAACTTGCTGTGAACCTCTGCCCATGTGACTGTACCCTAAAAACACTACACTACACTAACACTAACCTAAAATAAAAAGTAAAAAACACTACATACCCCTACACAGCCCCCCTCCCCCAAAAAAATGAAAAACGTCTGGTACGCTACTGTTTCCAAAACGGAGCCTCCAGCTGTTGCAAAATAATAACTCCCAGTATTGCCGGACAGCCATTGACTGTCCAGGCATGCTGGGAGTTTTGCAACAGCTGGAGGCACCCTGTTTGGGAATCACTGGCGTAGAATACCCCTATGTCCACCCCTATGCAAATCCCTAATTCAGGCCTCAAATGTGCATGGCGCTCTCTCACTTTGGAGCCCTGTCGTATTTCAGGGCAACAGTTTTGGGACACATATGGGGTATCGCCGTACTGGGGAGAAATTGCCTTACAAATTTTGGGGGGCTTTTTCTTCTTTAACCCCTTATGAAAAGG
The DNA here is from genome assembly GCF_029499605.1 of Hyla sarda. Taxonomy (NCBI): domain Eukaryota; kingdom Metazoa; phylum Chordata; class Amphibia; order Anura; family Hylidae; genus Hyla; species Hyla sarda. The sequence goes on from NC_079194.1 coordinate 197,845,924, forward strand.
TGAAGTTGGGGTCTACACCAGCATGTTAGTGTAAAAAAAAAATTTTTTTACACTGACATGCTGGTGTTGCCCTATACTTTTCATTTTCACAAGAGGTAAAAGGGAAAAAAGACCCTCTTAATTTGTAATGCAATTTCTCCCGACTACGGAGATACCCCATATGTGGGCGCAAAGTGCTCTGGGGGCGCACAACAAGGCCCAGAAGGGAGAGTGCACCATGTACATTTGAGGCGATTTGCACAGGGGTGGCTGATTGTTACAGCAGTTCTGAAAAACGCAAAACAATAAATATCCATATGTGACCCCATTTTGGAAACTACACCCCTCACAGAATGTAATAAAGGGTACAGTGAGCATTTACACCCCACTGGTGTATGACAGATTTTTGGAAGAGTGGTCTGTGAAAATGAAAAATAAAATTTTTGATTTGCACAGTCCACTGTTTCAAATATCTGTCAAACGCCAGTGGGGTGTAAATGCTCACTGCACCCCTTATTAAATTCCATGAGGGGTATAGTTTCCAAAATGGGGTCACATGTGGGGGGGTCCACTGTTCTGGCACCATAGGGGCTTCCTAAATGGGACATGCCCCCCAAAAACCCTTTCAGAAAAACTCACTCTCCAAAATCCCATTGTCGCTCCTTCCCTTCTGAGCCCTCTACTGCACCCGCCAAACACTTTACATACGCATATGAGGTATTTCCTTACTCGAGAGAAATTGGGTTACAAATGTTAGGGTGATTTCTCTCCTTTTACCCCTTGTAAAAATTCAAAAATTGGGTCTACAAGAAAATGCGAGTGTAAAAAATTAAGATTTAGAATTTTCTCCTTCACTTTGCTGCTATTCCTGTGAAACACCTAAAGGGTTAAAACACTTACTGAATGTCATTTTGAATACTTTGGGGGGTGCAGTTTTTATAATGGGGTCATTTATGGGGTATTTCTAATATGAAGACCCTTAAAATCCACTTCCAACCTGAACTGGTCCCTGAAAAATTACGATTTTGAAAATCTTGAGAAAAATTGGAAAATTGCTGCGGAACTTTGAAGCCCTCTGGTGTCTTTCAAAAGTAAAACTTGTCAATTTTTTTATGCAAACACAAAGTAGACATATTGTATATGGGAATCAATATGTAATTTATTTGCAATATCCATTTTCCTTTCAAGCAGAGACTTTCAAAGTTAGAAAAATGCTAAATTTTCAAAATTTTCATGAAATTTTTAGATTTTTTACCAAGAAAGGATGCAAATATCAGTGAAATTTTACCAATAAAATAATGTAGAATATGTCACGAAAAAAAAATCTCGGAATCAGAATGATAAGTAAAAGCATTCCAGAGTTATTAATGTTTAAAGTGAGAGTGGTCAGATTTTCAAAAAATGCCCAGGTCATGAAGGTGAAAATGGGCTGGGTCATGAAGGGGTTAAAGGATGAGATATATCAAAGGATGCAGGGGATGAACAAGTTTAGACTAAAGCAAGACACTATAACACAAGATATGCAAATACTAGATAACAAGAACAAACACTGGTATGAACGCGGACCAAGAACAAGATATACACACTAGATACAAACAAACTGACTCCTATGTCAGGGAAAAAGGGAAGCTCATGAAACAGATCTACCCATAGGAGAAAACGATAGCACCACTAAACCAAAACTCTAAACATGGAGGGACATAAACAGCAACTCCATTGTGTGAACAAGAACTAGTCTTTGAGGAAACCCAAAATCCAAAATACATCTAAACACAGGTAGAAATACTAGACTTACAGAAACAGACACACCAACTTAGAATACTGAACTAGACACTAACAGGACAGGCTAAAACAAAAAAAGTGCACAGATCAACTGGCTCCTGAAAGTTAAACAGATTTGTAAATTACTTCTATTAAAAAATCTTAATCCTTCCAATAGTTATTAGCTTCTGAAGTTTTCTGTCTAACTGCTCAATGATGATGTCACATCCCGGGAGCTGTGCTTGATGGGAGAATATCCCCATAGGAACTGCACAGCTCCCAGGACGTGAGTCATCAGAGAGCAGTTAGACAGAAAACAACAACTCAACTTCAGAAGCTAACAACTATTGGAAGGATTAAGATTTTTTAATTAAGTAATTTACAAATCTGTTTAACTTTCCGGAGCCAGTTGATATATAAAAAAAAAGTTTTGGCCTGGAATACCCCTTTAACACTAGACTGTCCAGAGTTCAGCATGCACAGACTGACCAGAGGAGGCATTTTACATTTTGTATGGCCACCATTATTTTCCAGAACTGTCTGAAGCCTCTTAGGCATGAAGTTGACCAGAGCTTCACATGTTGCCACTGGAGTCCTCTTCCACTCCTCCGTGACAACATTACAGAGCTGGTGGCTTAACTTGGACTCCAGTAATCCATGTCCTTAGTCTGGTTTTCTTCAGCAAACTGTTTGCAGGCTTTCTTTTGCATCATCTTTAGAAGAGGCTTCCGTCTGGGATGATGGCCATGCAGATCACTTTGATGCAGTGTGATGTGTATGGTCTGAGTACTCACAGGCTGACCCCCCCCCCTCCTGTTAGCACTCATACATCTATTTCGTAAAGACAACTTCTGGGCATGACACTGAGCATGTGCACTCACCTTCTTTGGTCGAACCTGTTCTGTGAAACCACTCTATGGTCTTTCCAGTTGTACTGCAGCTCAGTTTCATGGTCTTAGTAATCTTTTCATAGACTAGATTATCTTAAAGTAGAGCAATAATAGTTATTTTCAGATTGTTTGTCATTAGTTGCCATGTTGAACTTCCAGTAACCAGTATTAGAGAGTGAGAGAGTAATAACACCAAACTGAAGACACATGCTCTCTATTCACACCTGAGACCTTGTAACACTAACAAGTCACATGACACCAGGGAGAAAAGGGCTAATTGGACCCATGTACTCACTTTTCTTGCCAAGGTTTAGCCATTATTGGCTGTGTGTTGAGTTATTTTGAGGGGACACAACATTAAACTCTTAAGGATGCAGGACGTACCTGTACACCCTGAGCCTGCTCCCCTGCTAAGTAGCGGGCTCACGTGCTGACCCCGTGCCAAAGCCGTGTGGTCCCGGCGGCTATCAGCCGCCAGGACCCGTGTCTAATGCCGGACATCACCGATCGCAGTGATGCCTGGCATTAACCCCCTAGACACGGCGATCAAATTTGATCGCCACATCTAAAGTGAAAGTTGGGCTGTTCGGGACCACTGCGATGAAATCGTGGCATCCCGAACAGCTAAGAGGATGGGGAGGGTCCCTACCAGCCTTTTCGCCATCCGATCAGTGATCTACTGCTCCATGCCTGCTCAGCAGGCTGGAGCAGCAGAGCACCGATAACACTAATCAATGCTGTGCTATGGCATAGAATTGAAGAGTGTATGCAATCAGAAGATTGCATGTAATAGTCCCCTATGGGAACAAAAAAAAATAGTGTAAAAAAAGTTTAAAAAAAAAGTAAATAAATGTGAATTAACCCATTCCATACTAAAAGTTAAAATCACCCCCCTTTTCCCAAATTACATGTAAAAATATGTAAACATAACAGAAATAAACATATGTGGTATCGCCGTGTGGGTAAGTATCCGAACTATAAAAATATAATGTTAATTAAACCGCACGGTCAATGGCATTTACGTAAAATTGTGTATTTTTGGTCATTTTGTATACCCTAAAAAAATGTATAGAAAGGGATCAAAAAGTCCCATCAAAACAAAAAGGGAAACTACAGACCATGGCGCAAACAATTAGCTCTCATATAGCCCTGTATGTGGAATAATAAAAAAGTTATAGGGGTCAGAAGATGACAATTTTAAACATACTAATTTTGGTGCATGTAGTTATCATTTTTTAAAGTAGTATAATAAAATAAAACCTACATAAAGTTGGTATTCTTGTAATCGTATGAATAAATGTACAGAATAAATGTAAGGTGTCATTTTTACCGAAAAGTACACAATTTTGTCCCACAAATAATTTTTTTTTGTTTCGCCATAGATTTTGTGGTGAAATGACTTATGACAGTATGTCATTACAAAGTAAAATTGGTAGTACATAAAACAAGCCCTTCACGAAACAGGGTTGTCTCCTCTTGTTTGACCGGGCCCTAGAACTGTTAGCAGTGCATCTTCTCTCCTCTCCCACCTACAGGGGTATTATGGTTGGTGACCGTGAATTGAAGTTGTCATGTTTTGCAGATGATATACTATTATTTATGGGCTCTCCTAATACCCAGCCCCACAATGTGCTTAAAGTCCTGGCCAGTTTCTGTACTTACTCTGGCTACAAGGTCAACGTGTCGGAGTGTCTACTGGAGGTTCAGGATGTCCCCTCTAAATTTCTCCTGGGTCTCCTACAGGTCAAGAAGGCAACCACTTGTGAAACTTGGGGGGAGACTCATTTTCGTATTCTACACAAAGCTACCTATGCTTACAATCTCTCATTTGGGGATGCCCGAAGGTGCCCTAAATGTAACTTAGAAAAGGCGGGTCTCCTGCATGCGCTCTGGGAGTGTCCAGCTCTATTGTTCATGTGGAAAGAAGTGGGGGAGTATATCACACAGGTATGGCAAGAGGAGGTCCCTCTGACCCCACTGGGTATGATCTTTCATTACATACCCAGGGGATCACAGTCTCCAGCAGACAGTTTAGTTGCTATTAAAGAGGTTCATCTCACGTTGTCCACGGTTAAATGCTTATTGCATTTCTGGTTGCAAAAGGAGGTCCCCATTTTAAAGCATGTTGTAGACACTATGGTGGAGATTTATCAAAACCCGTGCAAAAGAAAAGTTGCCAAGTTGCCCATAGCAGCCGATCAGATTGTTTCTTTCATTTTTCAGAGGCCTTGTTAAAAATGAAAGAAGCAATCTGATTGGTTGCTATTGGCAACTGGGCAACTTTTCCTCTGGACAGGTTTTGATAAATCTCCCCCTATGAAAGGTCTTCTATTTATTGATAGACTAGAGACCTTACGGAACTTAGGGCCGTCAGTTTCTTGAATTTGCCTACCTGCCCCAAGAAATCTCCAACTCGTGTCTGATTTTTGTCATTCTTCCTGGTGTTGTACGGCATCCCTGGTGGGTACATTTGGGAGATTGCGAGTGGAGGTATAGGTTCAGATTACTTCTCAGTGGCGGTGGTCAGGGGTGGTGCAGCGGACTTCTCTCTTCTCTTGTCTCTGCTTCTTTTTTTCTTTTTCTTTTTTTTTTTTGCTTTTGTAGCTATTCAAAATGTCGGATTCTATTTCCTTTCTCGATCTTTTCTATCCTATCTTCGGGGAACTTAGTCCTTCTGTTTATTGCAGGCTGACCTTATGAGTTCTACTGGGGATGTTCCTCTAGTGTGGCTAGGGGATTACTTTATTTTATTTTATTTCCGTTGTTCTTTATTGGGTATTTTGTTTGATGGTGGGTAGTTCCTTTAATTTTGTTTTATGATTTCTGTACATTGTTCTATGGTGGGAGGTGGGTTCGATGTAGGTCCATGTACCGGGACCTTCCTCTCTTGGAGAGGTCGATCGCATGGTGGACATGGTTCTCTGCATGTGCGAAGTGGAGGTGCTAGCTACTTGTACTACTCAGATGTGTGGTGGTGTGTGAGAGGATACTGTCTTGTGGGAGTGTAGGGTATTTAGGGTGTTGCTGTTTGGGATAGTAAAGGGCGCTGTTAACTCTTGTCACTCGTGATGCCAGGGTGAGGGTTAAATGATGTGTTTCTTGATAGGCCTATTGCCACCCTTCCCAAGAGCAATAGGTGATGCAAAAATAAAGGATTGTCCACAAGTTCTGTTAACTGAAAACTTACAGGAACTTTTACTGATGAATTTCTGTGCATGAAGTAATAGTAATAGTCCAGATAACAGAGTCTCTTTACATATGGCTTGAGCAGTAATTGACAGTCGGTTGGGATCAGATAAGCCCAATTTAGCTTTTAAAGAATTGTATAGCAGAGATCCGCTGGATTTAGGGGAGTTATTAGGTCCAGTGATCTTGCGATGAGTAGCGGGGAATTGCTTAGTCTATCTGCTAGGTTATAGGCCTAGGCCGCAAGGCTTTGGCCTAGTAAATTGTCTTGTAAGCTGCAGAGGTCCTACCTCTTCCAGAGTCAGCAACCCAAGAGAGGGATCTAGATGGCGCGGGTCCCTTATATGGGCAGGGGCCGGACGTTTTGGATTGGTCCGTAACGACTGTCACTCACCGTTACAGTGCATTGTGGGTGAACACGTCACGGGAACCTCCAAAGGTCCTAAAGCAAAACCATAGAGTTCTAAGCTGGTCACGTGACCTGCAGGTCCTGCTACGCTCCGAACAGGTAGATAACTAAATTTACACATATATAGACTTATATTAATATTAAATAGAACTGCTATATAGTCATCGACTAAGTGAGAGGTGACAAGAGGAAATCTACAAAAGAGGGACCCCGACATCCTAGGGACTCTGACTATGGGGACCTCTACACAGGTATCGTATACAATACGGTACCGGGACACCACACATGGCATGTTTGGCAACGTTATTTTGGGGCCTCTGTGTTCGCAATTTTCTACAACTTCCATGACTGATATGTATGCCATCCACTGTCTATCTGTACAGCTCTGTGTGATGTTGTGTTCCTTTTATTGAAATGTTAATAAAACATTGTAAAAAAAAAAATAAAAAATAAAAAAAACAAGCCCTTATATCGGTCTGTTGGGGAAAAACTAAAAGTGCTATGATTTTTTGAAGGGGAGGTGCAAAAACAAAAAAAATGCTGAGTCCTTAAAGGACAACTGCAGCAGTATGACATTTATCCCCTATCCACAGTATTGGGGATAAGTGTTTGATTGCGGGGGGGGGTCCGACCGCTGGGACCCCCCCCTGCGATCTCCCTAACGGGGTGCCGCCATTAGCGCTCATGGTGAACGCTAAGGTGCGTAGCGTCGACCTAGAGGTCGACGGTGACACCCCGTCTCCTCCCCGTCCCCATACAGTTCTATGGGGAGACGGGGATGCACAAACGCTGCTTCCCCGCCTCTCCCATAGAGATGTATGGAGGAGGCGTGCCGGCTGCAACGTCATGCTTCGGCCGGCACGCCCGCTGCACGGGACAGCCGTGGCCCCGTACAGGAGATCACAGGTGGTCCGACCGCTGGGTGGATAGGGGATAAGTGTTACTCACGCTGCAGATGTCCTTTAAAGGGTCAAACACTGTTATATATACTGTGCACTCACTACTTTACATTGTAGCAGAGTGTCAGTTCTTCAGTGTTGTCACATAAAATATTTACAGAAATGTGAGCGGTGGACTCACTTATGTGAGATTCTGTATGTGTCCAACTTTTTTTTGCCAAACAACTCCACATGGTCTTCTGTGGGATTTGAACAGTGAGTCCCCATTTTTGGAGGCTGCTCCTTTCATTGTCTATGGGGTGCCGGAGATAGTGAAGTGCTGTACTCTGCTATTTCCAGAGCAGTGCCACTATAGACAATGAATAGAACGGCATACATGCACAGCTTTCCTCACCATTGCAAGGTGCTACTAGGAGCTCTGTTCTTGAGATTGCGGAGGGTCCCATTTGTTGGACCCCTCCAAAATCTGGCGCTTATCTCCTAGGGATAAGTGAATAGGGAATAAGTGTTTAAGAAGTTTTTTTTTTTAATACTGGTTCTTGGAAACAGCAGCAGGCATGGTGAAATTAGATGCATTGGCTCAACTAGAAGTGTCCCACAATATTTCAAACTGAGATTCTTCTCATTATAGTTGGCATCCTGCACACATCTTTATGTGATTTATTGTGCTAGTGACGAGAGATGAGCACATTTTTTAAAAATTTGATTCGGAAGATTTGCCGAATTTTTCAAAAAGATCTGTTTCGGTCCGAATTTATTTGTGGCGAATCGCTATTAAAAACGGCTATTTCTGGCCTACAGAGAGCCTCAATAAGGGTATAGAACACTTTGCCTTTTTGTAACACGCATAGAGAGTGTGAGTGTGCTGTATCAGTGTGACATGCAGATTACAGGCATCTCTTTTAGAATCACTGCCGCAGACTGTCTGGATGTGGCAGCAGGGTCGGGAGACCATATGGCATCACAATTGAAGAGATTAAAAAGATATTTTTATGTCATTTCCAACCCCTGCCTCTGAGAAACATTTACTTTGAACTAATACCGATAGACCACAAAACCCTGTATAAGTCACATGGCGGCACAATGACAGAGCTTAGAGTTGGCAACAGCCCGACAAGACCATAGTGCCTCACAATAGAAAAGATTAAAGACATTTTGTAAAATGTAAATTGAAGATTTTAGATAGATTAACATTTTAAAAGTTTACTTTAAGGTGCCCGGAGATGGCAGCAGTATAAGGAGACCATAATGTGGCAGAATGACACAGCCTGGAATTGGCAATGGCCTCACAATTGAAAAGATTAAATATATTTCAGAAATTTTTTATTGAATATTTAAAATAGATTAAGATTAATTTTCATTGAAGCAGCATGAGAAGACTACATGGCCATGGTGTGTCTGGCTCCTCTGTCTCGTCTTCCTCATCACCCTGTAGCTCCACAGCCTGCTCCTCCTCTCCTGTCAGATGACTATAAAAACCACCCATTTCGTAAAACCTTTCCTGTGCTTCACTGTCCCCCTCCTCCTCCAGTTGAGCTCCCACAGGGCTCATGTGGCCTCGAGATGTAGGCACCACATCTCCAGTGCCCTGATCAGTCATCGTTTCTAACACGTGTTATAGGATATGAAGCAGTGGAATGACATTATTCATCCCGTAATCCTGGCAACTGACTGATAATGTGGCTTCCTCCGCTTGAGGCTTTTCTCTGTTCGTATAGTCGGTCCAACATATGGAGGGTGGAATTCCAAACTTCGCAAATCAGACTATGTTGTGGGATGCCGTTCTAACGCTGCAGCTCAAGGAGGGTGTGCTTTGTAGTATGAGTAGCTGAAGTGCATGCAAAGTTATCTTCCCATTATTAGGATGTCTTTCAGATGAGGGTAACACTTCAGAAATCACTTGACAACCAGATTGAACATGTGTGCCATGCAGGGCGCATGGCTCAGGCTTCCTAGAAGCAGTGCAGACAAGATGTTCTTCCTGTTGTTGGTCACCATCGTTCCCATTTCCAGTTTCATGGGGTAAGCCATGATTAGATTTCTTGATGAATGAAGAAAAGATTTTATATAAATTAATATAAAAAATGTTATGTAATGTGCCAGAAGCATGAGGAGACCACATGGCGGCACAATGACACAGCCTGGAGGTGGCAGGAGCATAAGGAGACCATATAGTGGCAGAATGACCAAGCCTGGAGGTGGCAGCAGCAAGAGGAGACCATATGGTGACATAATGACACAGCCTGGAGGTGGCGGCAGCATGAAGAGACCAAAGGACCTCATAAAATGGCACACCACGTAAATGTACGTACGTGGTATGCACTTATGAGGGGAGTACAATACGCTCCCCTATGCTTAAAACAGTATTTGTCTACAACCCCAGTCAGTATGTACTTTTGGCTGGCCTTTCACAGTAACTAGGCCCTTAGGACCATAGTGCCTCCCAATTGAAAAGATTATAAGAGCATAAGGAGACCAAAATGTGGCAGAATGACCAAGCCTGGAGGTGGCAGCAGAAAGAGGAGACCATATGGTGACAGAATGTCACAGCCTTGAGGCGGCGGCAGCCTGAAGATACCAAAGGGCCTCACATTTGAAAAGATTAAAGATATTTTTTTAAATTGCATGCAGCCATGTTAACATCCCCCGGATACTTGATGAAAAACATCCCCCGGACTAGCAGTTTTGGGCGCCGGGCAGGTGAATTTGTCCGGCCCTTAGCCAGGTTTCGGGCAAGCAGGGCCGGACCTGACAAGTGCGGCGGATCTGCAGTCTGTATGGAGCGGGCTCCTGACTCCTGCCCGCTCCATACTCTGCAGCCTTTGTCCTACGAAGCAGAGCAGGGGAGATGACAAGCTGTGTACAGTATTTGTCTTCTCTTCCCTGCTCTGCAGACGTGCGGGGGGAGATGAGGGGGCGTGGCTTCTTGCTCCCCGTGCAGACCTGCGTCCTCTGCCTTCACTCCCCCAGCTGTAGCTTCAGAGAGCTGAGGGGAGGAGACACGTCTGCACAGGGAGATGCTTGCGGCGCTCTGCAGTACTCTGCAGCCCCCGGCTGTTCTCAGTAGCGGCATCTAAAGGGAGATGTGAATGCTCCCTGGTGGGCTAGTGGGGTCGATCGCCCCCCCCCCCCCCGCAGCGCAATCGCAGGGGGGCGATCCACTATGGAGGTAGCCGGAGGACTTACCTCTGTTCCCTGCTGTCCTATGGCTCTGTCATTGATAGATCCTGGCTGGACCAGGCTCTATTAATGTATCGCAGAGCATACAGATTAATAGAGTTCAATAGAACTCTATTCATCTGTCTGAGGAATCTATTGATTCCTCATAAGTGTAATAAAGTGTAAAAAAATAAATAAATAAAATAAAATAAAAAAGTTTTAATAAAAGTTTGAAAAACACACATTAACCTAGTGGTCTTCAAACTGTGCCCCTCCAGATGTTACAAAACTACAATTCCCAGCATGCCAGGACAGGCATTGGCTGTCCGGGCATGCTGGGAGTTGTAGTTTTGCAACATCTGGAGGGCCACAGTTTGAAGATCGCTGCATTAACCCCTTCCATGTTAAAAGTTCAAATCACCCTCTTTTCCTATATAAAAACATGCAAACATAATAAAAAATAAACATATTTGGTATCGCTTCATGCGTAGTTGTACAACCTGTTAAAATATAACATTATGTATCCCGTACGGTAAATGTAAAAAAAAATACCAAACCACAGATTTGCAATTTTTATAATATCCCAGAAAAAAAAAGTTAAAAAGCGATTAAAAAGTCAGATCAATGCCAAGATGGTACCGATACAAAAAACTGATTATGGCACAAAAAATGAGCCCTCATACAGCCTGGTATGCGGAAAAAAATAAAGCTACAGGGGTTAAAAAATGGCAATTAAATTTTTTTGAAAAAGTCCAGAATTAGTAAAACATGATGTAAACGATACAAATCTGGTATCGCTGTAATCAGGCTACCTAAAGTATAAAACTAACATGTTACCTCAACCACAAGGTAAATGGCATAGAAAAGAAAAACCACCAAATCTGCTAAATTATCTTTTACTATTTCAATTTCACTTCCCTTAATATATATATATATATATATATATTTTTTTTTTTTTTTTGGTTCGGAGAATATGTTATTGAAAAATTAAAAGGTAACAAGCAGTTTTTTTATAAAATTTCCACACCCCTGGGGAGGGAACAGCATAGGACAGAGGCAATTGGAGGACAGGGACTGCTCCCAGGCAATGCCAACTGAGGGTTGTGTCTGAGGAAAGCACCGACTGTTGACTGGGGTGTCAGATGTCACTTGTGGATGACCGATTTAACCAGTCAATGACCACAGATGGGTTACTGGTCGAGACACGACCACTAGCTGACACCAGGAGCTCAGGCCTCTCGCTGCGACTCCTGCTGCCACTCACCCCTAGTCTGCTGTGACCTCTGCCCGCACCTGATGAATTTAGGCCTCTGTCACTCCTCTGTGCACGTCCTGGCACTTCTCTGTCTGACATACAATATTTAGTGCATATATGAGGGGAGAACACCACGCTCCACTACGCTTAAAACAGTATTGGTCTAGAACAGCCGTAGGTATGTACTTTTGGCTGGCCTTTCACAGTAACTAGGCCCTTAGGACTTTAACAGGAAAAAGACGGTAGACAACATAGATGTACGGACATTGTATGCACTTATGAGGGGAGTACAATACGCTTAACTACGCTGAAAACAGTATTTGTCTAGAACAGCAGCAGGTGTGTACTTTTGGCTGGTCTTTCAAAGTAACTAGGCCCTTGGGACTATAAACAGTAATAAAATGATACACCATGTAGATGTACGTACGTGTTATGCACTTATGAAGGGAGTACAATACGCTCCACTAAGCTTAAAACAGTATTTGTCTACAACACCATCCAGTATGTACTTTTGTCTGGCCTTTCACAGTAACTTGTCCCTTAGGACTTTAACAGGAACAAAATGGTACTCCACTTACATGTATGTACGTGGTATGCACTTATGAAGGGAGTACAAAATGCTCCACTATGCTTAAAACAGTATTTGTCTAGAACAGCAGCAGGTGTGTACTTCTGGCTGGCCTTTCACAGTAACTAAGCCCTTAAGAGTTTAACAGGAACAAAATGGTACACCACGTAGATGTATGTATGTGGTATGCACTTATAAGGGGAGTACAATACGCTCCACTAAGCTTAAAACAGTATTAGTCTAGAACTGCAGCATTTGTGTACTTTTGGCTTGCCTTTCACAGTAACTAGGCCCTTATAGCTTTAACTGAAACAAAATGGTACACCGCCAATGTATGCACAGGTTACACTTAATAGAGGACAATACGCTCCGCTACGCAACCTGTATTATGCACCAATGGCTTTTAGTGCTCTGCTCACCATATCTGGCTGGCTACTATTAGCTTTCCACTTGTTGTACACACTGGTGCTGCAGCACACAGTCGCTGTGTACTACACTCAAAATTGCACTTTCTCAATCTCTCTCCCTTCCATATCAGGGCTTATAGGCCGGATTTGGGCTTGATGTGAATCGCTGCTGTTTATACACCCAAATTTGTACTTTCTCTCTCAATCTCCCTCCCTTACTTATCAGTGCTTCTAGGCTGGATTTGGGCTTGAGGTCAATTGCTGTAAAAATGCTTTTCTGTGCAACACACACTGCTCTCTGTCCCTCTCTGACCCTCTGTAATAGAACACTGAAGTGACTGGCCACAAGATAACTGCTGATTATATAGGGCTGTGACATCACAGGGGTGGCTGGCTGCTCATACGCTGCATGCTGCATGTGATTCAGGGTCATCCCGCCTACCCTTGTTCCCGCCTTCCCAGCATTTTTTGCCCCATGTCCTGACATGTGGAGACGCCATCTTAGATGCCCTGGAGCCTGGACCGCACTAAATGGAGTTTAATTAAGCGATTCGTGCAATTTTTCCTGAAATGCGCAATGAATTCCGATTCGTTAGATTCGATTTGCTCATCCCTATTAGTGACCTAAAAAAAAAAATCGACATAGACATTAAATAACAAACAAGTTAAAATTACCCAAATGACTGAGAAAAGTTGGAGGGATTTTACCTAGTTGAATGACATTTTCCATTTATTCTCAGTGAAGTTTTATTTTTCACACTATGAACTCTTATGAAATGAAATGGACAACTAGTCAGAAACTTCCATCCATAAGAGACTGTGTGGACTTCAGAAAAAAGGGCATTTCTAACAATAGACATAGCTGAACAGAGGATAATTGCTGTCAAAATTAATTTAATACCGGGACTGCTGTATCTATTTCAAGGTATAAAACAGAATACAGCAAGGTGAAATGAGGGATACATCACTTCGCATCTGTTTACACATGAAGTTTTTATGACACAATTGTTTTTAGGTGTTTACAAATAGAAAACTAAAAACAAAAACATAGTGTATTTCATGTTTTAGAAAATAATTAATAGCTATTTTCTGAAGAAAATACACATGCCAGAATCTCACAGAAATGAAGGGTCTCCTCAGGTGTTGAGAGCAAGGATATATTTGCACCTGGCAAATTTGGCAGCAGAAATTTCTTCACATAAAATTATATACATTTAAATGGGGCTGTTTCTGCAGCATGTGTATGGGTCTATGCATGTCCCATTCAAATAAATAGTATTAATAATATAATATAATAATAAATATTAATAAATATAATAATAAATACCTGCATCAAAGCTTCCACATGTGAATATACCCTTATAGAGATCTAAAAAGGGGTTGACAGTTTTATCAAATATTTTGATATTTATGAGAGTACTTGAGAACCCTAATCATGGACCCCCCTCCCCCCCCCCCCCCCCCCTCCACCAAATATTGTCTTCTGGTGATTCTTAAAAAAAAGTTAAAATTAGTAACATAAAGAGATTTGAAATTCATCCCACTGACCATATGGTTTTCCGTATGTGCAAGATCTTTGCTAGCTAGTGAATTTATAAATAGTGCTATATATTGTTTAACATGTCTAGATCAGCAGAAGATGGCCAGTGGGGGCTGTGAATAGGATGTGGCTAGTGAGGTGATTTCCTCAACATGTGGTCATTTAAAAACATTTACAGAAAAAGATACAACCGCTATTAGAAGAGGAAAGCAAAAGTCTGATTGCAAACAATGAAATAAAACAGATATACTTGCCGAAAAAAAATTCTAAAATCCGCACAGTAGCCCACTCATGTACCATTAACTCTTCAGTATCATTCCCTTAAACCATAAATGGGATAGGAACAGAATACTGTATTTATCGGGGTATACCACGCACCGTCCTATAACACGCACCCTCATTTTACCAAGGATATTTGGGTAAAAAAAGTTTTTTACCCAAATATTCATGGTAAAATGAGGGTGCGTGTGTGCGGGTGTATACCCCGATACACCCCCAGGAAAGGCAGGGGGAGAGAGGCCGTCGCTGCCGGCTTCTCTCCCCCTGCCTTTCCTGGGGTCTAGAGCCCTGCTGCCGGCCCTTCTCTCCCCCTGGCTATCGGCGCCGCTGCCCGTTCTGTCCCCCTGACTATCGGTGCCGGTGCGCCATTGCCGGCGCCGATAGCCAGTGGGAGAGAAGCGGCGCCAACAGCCAGGGGGAGAGAAGGGGCAGCGGCACCCATTGCCGGCGCCGCTGCCCCGTTTCCTCCCCCCATCCCCGGTGGCATAATTACCTGTTGCCGGGGTCGGGTCCGCGATGCTTCAGGCCTCCGGCGTGCGTCCCCTGCGTCGTTGCTATGCACTGCACGGCGCACTGACGTCATGCGCCGTGCCGTGCAGCGCATAGCAACGATGCAGGGGACGCACGCCGGAGGCCTGAAGCAGCGCGGACCCGACCCCGGCAACAGGTAATTATGCCACCGGGGATGGGGGGAGGCAACGGGGCAGCGGCGCCGGCAATGGGTGCCGCTGCCCCTTCTCTCCCCCTGGCTATCGGCGCCGGCAATGGGGCGCCGGCACCGATAGTCAGGGGGACAGAACAGGGAGCGGCGCCAATAGCCAGGGGGAGAGAAGGGCCGGCAGCAGAGCTCTAGACCCCAGGAAAGGCAGGGGGAGAGAAGCGGGCAGCGACGGCCTCGATCGGCGTATCGGCGTATCGACCCCGATCGGCGTATAACACGCACATAGACTTTAGGCTAAAAATTTTAGCCTAAAAAGTGCGTGTTATACGCCGATAAATACGGTAATAGCAAAAAAATAAAATAAAATAAAGGTTTATGTATTGCTCACCTCTCCTGTGCAAGTGAATGTGACCCTCTTTAACAAGCAGAATCCCAAAGCAATAAGGGGAAATCACATCACTGGCAGTTTAAAAAACCACCTTTATTCCATCTTCCTATAAAATCATGATACAAAATTTGAGTTTTTCCTAGTTATTATGACAGAAAATATGGATTTTATTAAAGACAAGAGGCGAGTATTATAATGCCAATCTTTTTTTACTAGCTCAGAATAGCAGCAAGTAAATGGTTAACAGTAACAGAAGAAAAAATCTTTCAGGTGGTAACAGGTATTCTATTAGGTAATGAGTCCCCCCATCAGCATGACGTCTAGGTAATATAAGGTCCAGGTGTCCCTTCAGATTCCTCTTACTTAGGTGCGAAGTGGATAGATGACCACAACGGGCACCTCAACCAAGGCGACTGGCATCTGACTCCATAACAAGGAATGGACTGGAATTGAAAATAGCTTTCCCATTCCAATCTTGAATGTGGTGCAACCACCATACGAGTACTTCTTTGGTATCTGGAGTTAAAGATACCTCTTCTGAGAATCCCAGGCCTTCTCTCAGATGTTGAGTCTTAGGTTGTTGCAGAGCCCTGTAATGGAGGGGTGCCGGAAAAATTGCCTGGATTGAGGCTGAAAGGAGTCCCACTACACAGGCTATGCTCCTTAGAGAAATACATTTTTGTTAAAATCGCCCGGATTTCTTTCCTAATCAGAGCCACTTTCCTGGATGGTAGGCTCAAAATGGCTAATTGAGTGTTTACTGTGAAGCCCAGGAATTCTACCTTGAAGGTAAATCCCAGATTGGTAAGGAGCGACAAAGTCCCCTGTGTATGTAGACTAATAAGTTGGAGAGACTGAGCCATGATGAGGATGTCATCCAGGTAAACTTCTCTGTAAAGTGGCTACCACTGGTTTTAGCAGTTTTGTAAAGCACCAGGGTGCCGACGACAGGCTGAATGGGAGACTTGTAAACTGCCATTTCTGGTCTTCACATATGAATTGAAGGTATGGTTGATGTAGATGATGTACTGGTACAATCAAATAGGTATCTTTTAGGTCTATTTTGGCCAGCCAATCGTTTTTGATCATGCGTTGGTATTTGACAAAATAAATCAGTTCTCTCAAGTTTTTCACTGGTCCTGTCGAAGTTGGTTAGGCCTCTGTAGGGTTGTCTTTCCTGATGTTGGCGGCCAGGAAAACGACCCCTTCCTTTCTTGGCCTTCCAAAAAATGTTTCTCTGGAAAAAAAATGTAAGGGAAGTTTGCGCTTTATCAAGTGATGAGAACACAGTGACGGAACATAGTGACTTCACAGCTCTGTCCCCGGTGTGATGTCATGCTCCGCCCCCTCAATGCAAGCCTATGAAGGGGGCATGGCAGCTGTCACGCCCCCTCCATAGGCTTGCATTGAGGGGGTGGAGTGTGACATCACACGGGGGCGGAGCTGTGACGTCACTGTGCTCCATCCCCGTGATCGCCAGTAATCAGACCCGGAGCGAGCACGCTCCGGGGGCTAGTTCTAATGGGGTTCGGTGTGGAAGATCACAGGGGTCCCCAGCGGCGGGACCCCCGCGATCAGGCATCTTATTCCCTATCCTTTGGATAGGGGATGAGATGTCTTAGCGCCGGAGTACCCCTTTAAGGTGAAAATGGACTGACTCCCTAAGGGGTTAAGGACTCAGTATTTTTCTGTATTTGCAGTTTGTTATTTTCCTCCTCACTTTTCTAAAAATCATGACGCTTTCAGTTTTCTACCAACAGACCCATATTAGAGCTTGTTTCATGAGCTACCAATTTTATTATGTAATGACATCAGTCATTTCACCACAAAATCTATAGCAAAACCAAATAAAATTATTTGTGGGACAAAATAACAGCATTTTGTAAATTTAGCGGCTTCCGTTTCTGCGCAGTACACTTTTCGGAAAAAATTACACTTTAACTTTATTCTGTAGGTCCATACGGTTACAAGGATACCCAATTTACGTAAGTTTTATTTTATTTTACTACTTAAAATTATAACTATATGCATAAAAATAGTATGTTTAAAATTGTCCTCTTCTGACCGCTATAACTTTTTTATTTTTCTGCATAAGGGTCTATATGAGGGCTAAATCTTTTGTGCCATGGTCTGTAGTTTATATCGGTAGCATTTTTGTTTTCATGGGACTTTTTGATAGCGTTTTATTAGTTTTTTTTTAGGGTATACAAAATTATCAAAAATTCGCAATTCTGGACTTTGAATCTTTTTTACAAATATGCCACTGACTGTGCGGTTCAATTAACATTATATTTTTATAGTTTGAACACTTACGCATGCGGCGATACCACATGTGTTTATTTTTATTATGTTTATTTTTTTTATATGGAATTTGGGAAAAGGGGGTGATTTAAACTTTTAGTATGGAAGGGGTTAATTCACATTTATTAACCTTTCTTTTTTTTTTCTACACCATTTTTTAGTCACCACAGGGGATGATTACATGCAATCTTCTGATTGTATACACTGTTAAATGCTATTCCATAGCATAGCATTGATCAGTGTTATCAGCACCCTGCTGCTCCAGTCTGCTGAGGAGGCATGGAGCAGCAGGTCATCGATCGGACGGTGAGGAGGCAGGTAGGGACCCTCCCCGTCCTCCAAGCTGTTCGTGACACCGTGAATTCGCGAAATCGCGGCGGTCCCGAACAGCCCAGCTGAGCTGCCGGGAACGGTTTTACTTTCACTTTAGACGTGACGATCAACTTTGATCGCCACGTCTAAGGGGTTAATTCTGGGCATCACCGTGATCAGTGATGTCCGGCATTAGACACAGGTCCTGGCTATGATGCAGGGTCAGCCCAAGAACCCGTGTCTTAGCAGGGGAGCAGGCGCATGGCGTACAGGTATGCCCTGCGTACTTAAGAGGTCAAAAACATACAAAAATTTAAGCTATATCCTAGCAAACGTTTGACATGTTTAGAGCAGTGAGATACTCTTAGGCCAAGTTCACACCTTAGAATTTCCACTGAATTTAACGGGATTCTGCTGCGCTCTGCACACGGTGGAATTTCTGTGCCAGATGTTTCCGGTACGGAAATTCCATTTTCCTTGTCCATACAAAGAATGAACACGTTCATTCTTTGTGCAGAGTCCGCACGGAATGCATAACAGTCTATGCATAACATAGTGCCCCCAGTGTCTGGAATGTCTGCACGGAAATTCTCCGTGCTGACATTCCGTCATGTGAACATAGCCTAAAACATGGAGTTTGAGTCAAACATGGTCAGCTGGTCTGCCAAAATCAGCAGGTGCAAATTACCTGCCTTTAGGGCAGATATAACTTTGGTATGATCTGGCTTTTTATTCTTAGTCCACACAATAGCTACACCTAGTATGCCTTAGGTGATCAAGTTAAATATGTTTTAAACCAAATGCATGGTCCGCTCATTAGTGTCATTGACAAATGCTGATATCATTTGTAACTAGTTTGAAGGGTTATGTTACTGACTATACTTTCAATTAAAAGAAGGTTAAAAAGAAAAATAATTCAAAACTTGCTAGATATGGTTCTTGTCTATTGCGGTCCTGTCTCCATTACTTACCTTAACATTTCCTTGTGAATTCGATTAATTTTAATTGTTTTCCAGCAAATTCATTTATACATTCAATCACAGGTAACAAGATTTGCAGCAGATATTTTATCATAGCACATAAAAAGCACCAGAGAGGAGATGTTCATTCCAGTGAACGGCCTTCAGCATGAATCACATCACCGCGAACCAGGGTCCTTCTATAGGTGACTACTTCTTGAGCAAATCCGATCAGACAGAAGGTGATGTTCTTGGGGAATGAAACATGAAGCCATCTTGATTAGCATTACAATCTATTAGTACTACGGACGAAGGTTATTTCAAAACAGTTATCGATTGCCATTTTCACTTGGCATAGAACAAATATTGACATGCACACTAGGCAAAAAATTTGCTGCTCTTCATCCAATCTTTTGACAAGTTTCATATAAGAAAACACAGCTTCCTGTTCCTATCACAGGTTATTGGGACTGATGGGGAGTTTAAAGGTTACATCATTAAGAAGACTTTAATCTTGTTGATGGATGGAGCATGTGAGACGTTCCTATGTTTACTGAAACACTTGCTTGTAATATTAAACCTCCCCCATAAATATATATTATTATAGATCAATCATTCCCCCTTATTTATATAGCACCCAAAAATACTCCACATTGAAGGTCATTGAACATCATTTAACATAAGAAAGTTTTTAAAATGTGGACAGAGGTCCACCAAATAACAAATGTTACTTAAGCCTTCAGATCATAAATATTGGACTTAATCCTTCAGATCATAAATGTTGAACTTGATCCCTATGTGTTATCCACTGGGGCATTAAATGTCTTCATTCAAAGTTTTTTTTTTTTTTTATAGTTAAAAGGGGTTATTTTAAATTAGAAAAAACAGAGTTGATTAATTCAAAAAACAGTGCCACCCCTCTCTTCAGGTTCTGAGTGGTATTGCATCTCCATGCCGTTGAAGTGACTGGAGCCAAATTGTAATACCACACACAACCTAAGGACAGATGTGGTACTGTCTTTTGAAAAAATCTGCTTTGCTTTTCTATTCCTAGATAACCCCTTCAAGGTTTAAGGGGTTATTTAGTAAAAGTTAAAAAGAACGCCTGTCTACAGGTTGTGTGTGGTATTTCAACTTGGTTCCATTTACTTCAATGGAACTAAGCTACAAACCAGACAAATGTGGTGCCATTTTTTGAAGGAATCAGCTATAATTTTCTATCGCTGGATAACACATTTAAATTGAGACTTTTGCTATATATTTTAAACTCAAGATTGACAATTTCTGAGACACTTTTAATGTTCCACATGATGCATTTTTGCACTGGCTTAGTGGTCTTTCCTTATAACTCACTCCTCCACTATTACTGAAGACTCACTCTCAAAACTACTCTCAGGCTAGGATTCCACTGAGGTTTTTTCCCACCAGCAAAAACACCAGGAAAAACTGGCAGTAAAACTGCCATAGCTTTCTTTTTTGCATTTTGGCAATTTTTCTGCCGTTTTTTTCTGTTGTGTGGAAACAGCCAAATTTGTACCCTGTGGCAGTTTTTTCACAGCCTTCAGGGTACCGCTCTGTGGGTTGGATGCTGAGCGCCCGATCCACAGAGTGTAAGGAGATGAGGAGTGATGTACAGCATTACTACTCACCTCCCCCGGCTGTATAGTATACAGGAGTGCATAGTGTACCTGTGTATACTATACAGGAGCAGGGAATCCTGTCACCAGACTGATATGACTCCTTGCTCCTATAGCCCCTTTGGGCGGTATACACTATATACAGCTATCACTTCTGATTTTTCTTTCTTTTTCTTTTAATAAAATGGTTAAGGAGGGCTGTGGGGGGAGTGTTTTTTAAGATAAAATATTTTTTCCAATGTGTAATTTTTTTTAATTGAATTTTCAGGCTTAGTAGTGGAAGCTGTCTAATAGATGGAATCCATACCTAAGCCGGGCTTAGCGTTAGCCCCCAAAACAGCTAGCGCTTACCCCCAATTATTACCCCGGCACCCCCAATAACAAAGGTCCTTGCCCACCCTGGAAACATCAGGCTGTTGCTGCTTGGTTGGTATCTGGCTAAGAATAAAAATAGGGGGAACCCTATGCATTTTTATTTTATTTATTTATGAGAAAAAAAAACGCATAGGGTTCCCCGTATTTTTATTCTCAGCCAGATACCAACCAAGCAGCAACAGCCTAACGTTACCAGGGTGGGCGAGGACCATTGCTACTGGCCCTCCCCAGCCTAAATAACACCAGCCTGTTGCCAACTAGGTGAAGGAGGGCCATTTTTGATGCTCAGGGTCTGTTGGTACCGGCTCTTCCCAGCACCCTTGTGGCGGTGGGCACCGGGGTAATAAATGGGGGTTAGCGATAGCTGTTTTTGGGGCTAACGCTAAGCCCTAGCTTAGTAATGGATTCTGTCAATAAGACAGCTTCCACTACTAAGCCTGGAAATTCAATTAAAAAAAAAACACGACACATTGGAAACATTATTTCATTTTAAAAAAAGCACTCCCCCACAGCCCTCTTTAGCCATTTAATTAAAAGAAAAAAATTTAGTTAATCGCCGTAATCCACCGAATCCACCGCAATCCTCTGCATACAAGGATCTGAAATGGGAAGAAAAGAGAAACACAAAAAATGGGTTAGCACAATTTTGGCACTCTCTGCTTAGGAGAGCACCCATATTGCAATGTCTTCCCAAACAGAGAGCCTCCACTTGTTGCAAAACTACAACTCCCAGCATGCCCAGACAGCCTTTGGCTTTCTGGGCATGTTGGAGGCTGTAGTTTGGCAACAGCTGGAGTCTCCCTGTGTGGGAAGACACTGGCAGAAGGCTCTGTTCACATTATACAAAATGTACAATGTGAACAGAGCCTCATACTTACCACTCTGCCTCCTGTTTGTTGCTCCGCCCCCTAATTACATCATAACATTGGGTGCAGTGAGCATTTACACCCCACTAGAGTCTGACAGATCGTTGGAATAGTGGGCTTTGCAAATGAAAAATTGCAAATGAAAAATCAGTCAGACACTTGTGGGGTGTAAATGCTCACTGGACCCCTTCTTACATTCCGTGAGGGGTGTAGTTTCCAAAATGGGGTCACATGTGGGGGGGGGGGGGTCCACTGTTCTGGCACCATGGGGGCTTTGTAAACACTCCAAAAACCCAATGGCGCTCCTTCTCTTCTGAGCATTGTAGTTGCCCACAGAGCACTTTATATCCACAAATTTAGCCCTTGTAAAAATAAAAAAAATGGGGTGTTAAGGCTCACTATACCCCTTGTTACATTCCATGAGGGATGTAGTTTCCAAAACGGGGTCACACATGGGTATTTTTTTTTTTTCATTTATGTCAGAACCGCTGTATCTATCAGCCACCCCTGTGCGTCGCGCCCCCTTCCCATAGACTTTTGTTGAGGGTGCAGACGTGACGTCATGAGGGGGCGGGCGTGACGTCACATGGGGGCGGCCTCGAACACGGAAGCCCGCACACAGTGTTCCGAGTAATAAACTTCCAGATGCTGCGAACGGAGCTCCGGAAGATAGGGCAGCGGAGAACCCCTTTAAGGATCAGGACAATTTTATTTTTGCGTTTTTTCCTCCTCGCCTTCTAAAATCCATAACTCTTGTATATTTCCATCTACAGACCCATATAAGGGCTTGTTTTTTGCGTGACCAATTGTAATTTGTAAGGATACCTCTCATTTTACCATAAAATGTACGGCGAACCCAAAAATATATATTTTAGGGAGGAAATTTAAATGAAAACCACATTTTTGCGCATTTTGGAGGGTTTCGTTTTCACACTGTATACTTTACGGTAGAAATGACATGTGTACTTTATTCTGTGGGTCAATATGATTAAAATGATACCCATGGCTAGATACTTTAATATTTTTGTATATTTTGACCACCTATAAATTTTTCATTTTTCTGTATATAGGGCGGTATGAGGGCAAATTTTTTGCTCTGTCATCTGTACTTTTTATTGATACCATTTGCATATTTAACCCCTTAACGACCATGGACGTATATACACGTCCAATGGCCGTTACCGAGGTATGACGCGGGCTCCCGACTCGAGCCTGCGTCATACCGGCCTGCCCCCAGCTGATTCTTGTAGCTGGGGGCCGGCGTTAATAACTGACTGGCCGGCTATTAACCCTTTAGATCGCCGCTGTCAAAGCTGACAGCAGCATCTAAAGGTGCCTGTATCCAGTCCCTGGTGGTCCAGTGGGGTGAATCGCTCCCCCGCAGCGCAATCGCGGGGGACCGATCCACTACTGAGGTAGCCTGAGGGCTTACCTCTCCTCCTGTGTCGGCTCCGGCTCTCTGAATGATAAAGCCTGGCAGGACCAGGCTTTATCAATCGAGCGCAGAGCACACAGATGAATGGGATTGTATGGAATCCCATTCATCTGTATGAGGAATCAAATGATTCCTCCTAAAAGTCCCCTAAGGGGGCTAAAAGTGTAAAAGAAAAAAAGGTAAAAAAAAAAGTTTATCACACACACATTAAGCCCTTCCTCATTAAAAGTTTAAATCACCCCCCTTTTCCCAAATTCCATATAAATAATATATAAACATAATAAAAATAAACATATGTGGAATCACCACGTTTGTAAATGTCCGAAATATAAAAATATATCATTATTAAAGCCGCACGGTCAATGGCGTACGTGCAAAAAAAATTCCAAAGTCCAAAATAGCTTATTTTTGGTCACTTTTTATATCATGAAAAAGTGAATGAAAAGCGATTACAAACTCCAATCAATACAAAAATGGTACCGATAAAAACTTCAGATCACTTTGCAAAAAATGAGCCCTCATACTGCCCCATATGTGGAAAAATAAAAAAGTTATAGGGGTTAGAAAATGACAATTTTAAAGGTATACATTTTCCTGCATGTAGTTATGATTTTTTCCAGAAGTACAACAAAATCAAACCTATATAAGTAGGGTATCATTTTAACCGTATGGACCTACAGAATAAAGAGAAAGTGTCATTTTCACCTAAAAATGTACTGCGTAGAAACGAAAGCCCCCAAAAGTTACAAAATGGCATTTTTTCTTAAATTTTGTCGCACAATGATTTTTTTTCCGTTTTGCCATAAATTTTTGGGTAAAATGACTGATCTCACTGCAAAGTAGAATTGGTGGTGCAAAAAATAAGCCCTAATACGGATTTTTTGGTGCAGAATTGAAAGGGTTATGATTATTAAAAGGTGAGGAGGAAAAAATGAAAGTGCTAAAATGGAAAAACCCATGGTCCTTAAGGAGTTAAAACTTTTAGATCATTTTTTATAAATTATTTTTTCTTTGGAACAAAATGTGACAAAAAAAACTGAATTTTTGGACTTTTTTCACGGTAAGGGATCATTAACATAAATTTTTGATAGATCAGACATTTGCGCATGCAGCGATACCAAATATGTTTATAAAAAAAGATACGCTTTTTGGGGGTAAAATGAGGAAAACTGACAATTTTCATTTTTATTGGGGGAGGGGATTTTTCACTTTTTTTTACTTTTTATTTTTACATTTTTCAACTTTTTTTTCACACTTTTCATGTCCCCATAGGGGACTATCTATAGCAATCATTTGATTGCTAATACTTTTCAGTGCTATGCATAGGACATAGCACTGATCAGTATTATTGGTGTCTTAAACAACCGCAATCCCCCTTATATCCGAGGTCACCGGGTCACCATAGACCCGTAATGACCCGGAATCGGCGCAAACCGCAAGTGTGAATTCACTTGCGATTTGCACCAATCGCCAACATGGGGGGGTCTCATGACCCCCCTGGGCATTTGCACTGGGTTCCTGCTGATTGATATCAGCAGTCACCCCGATCCCCGCCTGGCGCCGCGGGGACCGAAATTTCCATAAGTACCAGGACGCAAGGGCGTATGCATACGCCCTTCGTCCCCAACAGGTTAAAGGGGTACTCCGGTGGAAAACTTTTTTTTTTTTCATCAACTGGTGCCAGAAAGTTAAACAGATTTGTAAATTACTTCTACTAAAAAATCTTAATCCTTCCAGTAAATATTAGCTGCTGAATACTACGTAGAAAATTATTTTATTTTTGGAACACAGTGCTCTCTGCTGACATCATGACCACAGTGCTCTCTGCTGACATCTCTGTCCATTTTAGGAACTGTCCAGAGCTGCATATGTTTGTTTTGGGGGATTTTCTTAAAATGGACAGAGGTGTCAGCAGAGAGCACTGTGTTCCAAAAGAAAATCATTTCTTCTGTAGTGTTCAGCAGCTAATAAGTACTGGAAGGAGTAAGTAGGAGTAAGTAATTTACAAATCTGTTTAACTTTCTGGCATCGGTTGATAAAAAAAAAAATTTCCACGGGAGTACCCCTTTAAATGGGCACTGTCACCAACTTTATTTTTTGATATGTTGTAGTACTTATGTACTACAACATATCTCTAATATACTTTTATTATTATTTTTTTCTTTAAAAAGGTTTAATATACATTTAAAAACCGGCTACTGAAAAAGGACTGATTTTGGAGTGGCAATCAGTCCTTTTTCAGTTAGGCTGCACTCGCTCCTTGCCTGTCAATCAGACAGGCGGGAGCGAGTGCATTGGCTCCCCGGCCACTGGCTGGGAGGCCACTCCTCCCGCACATCGCCGCTGCCTCCTCGTTGCCGCCGCTGTCCCTGCACGCCCGCTGCCGGACTCTGCAGTAACTGCAAGTGTAATGAGGGAACAGGGTAGGTTGGGTGGGGGTGGGAGGAGGGAACGGGCTAGTGCCGTAGCGGGGGGGGGGAGAACGGGCTAACAAAAAAAAAATGGTGGGAGCTACCCTTTAATACAGTATTCATCCCAGCCACAACCAATCTCTTTAATCTACCACTTAACACACTGCATCTTTTCTTCCTCATTTAAACAAGCAAACACCAACACTATTCCTCAAAAAGTAATCCTCTTTGTCCAGCTACCGACCAACTTGATTCTCCTCTTTGCCTCAAAACTTCTTAAACAACATGTCTACCTTGAACTGTCTACCACCTCTCATCCAACTCACTCGTTGACCACCTTCAATGAGGTTTCAGTCCCCATCACTTTACTGAAACTGCTCTAACCAACTTGGCAAATGATCCACTGACTGCTATGGTCTCATGCAGGTACTCCTTTTTCAAAATGACCTTCCCGCCTTTTACTTAGTTGACCACTTGCTGCTATGAACTCTCTCACTCCTCTGGATGCATATAACTTGAAAGTATCCTGGCTAAAGTTTTCTGCAGGACCAGTTGTACTTTATAAAGACACCTTTTATTTAACCATAAAATGTATGGCACAATATAAAAAAATTTAAAAAACTATTTGTGGGGAAGGTAATTGAAACAAACTTTTGTACACTGAACTTTTCAGTAAAACAGACAAGTTATTATACATTTTGTAGGTCAGTATGGATAAAACTATACCCCTATTTACATAGCTTTTTTTTTTTTTTTTACAAAATAAGTATGCATAAAATGGTTGTATTCTGATCCCTATAACTTTCTTATTTTTCTGTATGAAGAATTATACTGCACCGCGATCTGTCATTTTTATCGTTACCACTATATATATATATACCAATTTGATATGGAATGTGATGTGACCAAAAATGGGCAATTTGGGATTTTTGAGCGTAGGGGATCATTAACATTATAATTTAATATTTTAGACATTTCTGTAGAAATATATAAATATGTTTGTTCATTTATTTTTATTTAGTTGAGAAAAGAGGGGGGGTATGTTTTATTAAGGGAGGGGATTGTATATATATATATATATATATATATATATATATATATATATATATATACACATATCTATACACAACTTTTTACGTGACTATTAATAGCAATCTTTCAATTTCTATTACTGTTCAGTGCTGTGAAATGGCATAGCACTGATCAGTAATATTTAAGATCTACTTGTACAGCCTGCCTGATGGCAAATTATACAAGGGGATCCCCAGAGAGCGGCACAGAGAAGGTTAAGAGCCATTTTCACTCATCGAATCTTCATCTTAACCCCCACAAGGTGGTTTGGACAGGGTGACAGGACTTAGAGCCAGTAAACCAGAGAAGTACCACAAGTCCTAGGCAAAGTAACAAAAAGGCAAGGAAGGAGTATAGCCAGCAATAGGCCAGAGGTCAAGATCTGGGTACATAACTGCAAGACCAGGAGGAGTCAAGAAACAAAGCTTCCACGGGCATTTTAATATATACCGGTTAAAAGAACAATCTGAACAGACTAGAATAGGGCTGGGTTGCAGTACCAGACAAATCCCCCATACGGATGACCAACTACTGCGCCTGTGTAAACAATACAATGTGTGCTATGACCTCTTCCTTCTGCCCACTGACAAGGTTCTTATAGATTAGATCCCTAAATGATGAGCTATTTAGGAATCAGCCCTAGAAAACCCCTTAAACATTTTTAATAGCTACAGCTGTATGGTAATATAAAATTAGACTAAGAAGCCGGAAGAAGAGAAATCATGAGGTTTCTTATTATTTGTAACCTACAGTAGCCATGATACATACCAAACTGCCTGGAGCATTATACCATAGCTGGAGTATGGATGACCCCTTCCCCATATTGTAGCAATGCACTTCCATTATTTACATGGTTGTATTTCTGCCTCTTATTAAATGGAAGTGAATAATAATAAAAAAGATTAGCAATGCAAATCTAATTTATTCTTTTCTATTTAACAAGGAGTGACATGCACCGGCCCCACTTGCTGCATATGGCAGGAGAGTTCTAAAGGGTTAAGCATCCAATTTACTGTGTATAGGTAGATATGTTAGTCAGTAATGGCTTTATAATAGTTATATTAATTCACAGACATAATGTTTAACATAAACACTACATTGGAGATCTTTAGAGTAATTTATGCATTCCACTTTTGCAGAATTCCAATTGAATGAATACGAACATAATCATTTGAAATGTTCTCCGAGGAGTATGTAGAAAAGTATGAAGCAATGCTGTGGCTCCCCACCGTTTTATTCATAATGGATCAGTCTATTCATTCCTTATTAATTTAATGGAGTACAACCGAGATGCCTAGCAGCTCAAGCTTATGAGTTGTTCACAAATGGGGCCTTTTTTTGCCTGTAATCGCTTAATCCTACTGGCTGGGCTTCATAAATTGAATAAAAGAGGGAACAGAGTTTTAATTAAGTCCAAGGAATAAGCTTGTCTAAAGTCTAACACAGGGCTGAAGTGTGTTTGTCTTGTACCATGTGAGCACCAGCATCGTAGGTTACAGGGATCCCTAGTCCCTGCTTTGATGATTTCTTAATGCCATCTCTTTTTAATTAAAAATATATTTTCCACCATCCACAGTGCAGCAGGTGAGAAGTCCTTGCTCCTTAGGGTGCTTGTATAACATAATCTCTGGTGTTCATGGCTTTAGTGGAAAGTCTACAAAGAGCCTGTGGCTTGTGGGTGGCTTTTGGAATGCTATCCTATATTTGGTCAATATTTTAGTTGACATCGAGGCCTCATGGTAATAGATCTCATCTGTATTTATGTGGAAGCTTAACGGGAGTAGCTTAAATAGGAAATGGTTTATATACAGGATTGACCAAACATGGATACCTGTCACATGCTAAAAGTCAATTCTTGTGTCTATGATCCTCATAAAATATTTTTATTTGTATTCCAATAAAAATGTTTCCTCCCTTACTACTGCTCCGCTTAGTCAGCTTAAAGGGTTGTCCAGCCTCAAACAAAATATAAAAAGTTTTCTCAGGGTGACATAAAAAAAAAAAAAGAAGAAGCCATACTCACCTGCCCTGATTCCCCAGCTGCTGTTACATAGTTACATAGTACGGTTGAAAAAAGACATATGTCCATCAAATTCAACCAAAAGAAGTGATGTTAGGGGAATACAGGTGGGTAAAGGGGAGGGAGGGGAAGAGATTCTATAGTTCTATATATGCTTTAATGTTAATTTGTTCTAAGAATGCATCTAACCCTTTTTTGAATACCTTAATGTTCCAGTGCTCCCGATCTCTGGCATTCACCACGGTTTCCAGGTTCCTGTGACACATGAACACCACAGCACCTGCCTGCTCAGCCAACCATTGGCCATGGGCATGTCATGAACCAGGATACAGTGGTGAACAAGGAAAATTAGCAACTTTGGAAAGGCAGCTGCAGGGTGGGCAAGAATTCTTGCTTAATTTGTTAAGTCACCCTGAGCCTTTTTTTTTTTTTTTTTAAACTGGACAGCCTTCAAAGGAATGTGGAAGGGTTTTCCATTAAAATCAATGGCACTATAATTATTAGAGATGTGAAGGTGAAAGTTAAACTACATCTATAATTTTATAGCGCTACTAGGGTATTGTTAAGCCGAGCGCTCCGAGTCCCTGCTCCTCCCCGGAGCGCTCGCGGCGTTCCTCTCTCTGCAGCGCCCCGGTCAGACCCGCTGACCGGGAGCGCTGCACTGACACTGCCGGCGGGGATGCGATTCGCATAGCGGGACGCGCCCGCTCGCGAATCGCATCCCAAGTCACTCACCTGTCCCGGCCCTCGGCTGTCATGTCCTGGCGCTCGCGGCTCCGCTCCTTAGGGCGCGCCAGCTCTCTAAGATTTAAAGGGCCAGTGCACCAATGATTGGTGCCTGGCCCAATCAGCCTAATTAGCTTCCACCTGCTCCCTGTCCATATTACCTCACTTCCCCTGCACTTCCTTGCCGGATCTTGTTGCCTTGTGTCAGAGAAAGCGTTTAGTGTTGTCCAAAGCCTGTGTTCCAGATCTCCTGCTATCTTCATTGACTATGAACCTTGCCGCCTGCCCCGACCTTCTGCTACGTCTGACCTTGCCTCTGCCTAGTCCTTCTGTCCCACGCCTTCTCAGCAGTCAGCAAGGTTGAGCCATTGCCGGTGGATACGACCTGGTTACTACTGCCGCAGCAAGACCATCCCGCTTTGCGGCGGGCTCTGGTGAAAACCAGTAGCAACCCTAGAACCGGTCCACCGACACGGTCCACGCCAATCCCTCGCTGACACAGAGGATCCACATCCAGCTAGCCGAATCCTAACAGGTATTTTAACATACCCGATCATTTAACCCTTTCATCATGTTCACTCAAATCCTGGAGTTTCCTTACTGCTGGTACACCTTAGCCTTAGTATACACTTTAGGTTCTCAAAGAGACATTCAGTTTTGTACAATACTTACATGTTAGAAGTGCTTAGATACTAAGCTGATCACAACATATAGCTCCCTGCTGAAACCCCCAATGATCAGCTATTTGAACATTTGTTATTAAATGGGTTTTCCAGTCAATCTTAAAGGGTTATTCGGGCCAAAGACATCTTATCCCCTATCCAAAGGATAGGGGATAAGATGTCTGATCGCGAGGGGGCCCCACCACTGGGACCCCTGCGATCTCCGTGCAGCACCCGCATTCTATGCGGGGCTGCTGCTCCCTATCCTTTGGATAGGGGATAAGATATCATGGCAGGAATACTCCTTTAACTGATGGTCTGTCCTCTAGGTAGGCCATTGGTACAGCCAAGCACTTCGGCATACCCCAACAGCTCATCAGTGATGGTGCCAGGTGTAACATATAAGCTATTGAAGAGATGTCCTTAGGCACTGCTGAAATATTATACAAGGCTTTGTAAGTCAGGAAAAGCAAGAAGAAGTACCAGGCTGTGGCATTTGTTCAGCTCAGTGTCACCTCCTTGATATTTACCTGAAAAATAAAAAGGCGATTTTATGAATTCGGAAAGCACTATTAGCTAAAAGCAAGGTATAAGGTCCAAAAATGTCCAACAAAATTACACAGTAGTACTTATTGCTCCTTAGACATGGTATAAAGCCTGTACTGACCCACTGCTCCATGCAGAGGGAGATTTGGGGCCCCTTTCTGGAGATTGCAGGGTTCCCAGGGAATAGACCCCCTGCAATGAGACACTAATCCCCTGTCCTTTGGATAGAGGAACCCATTTATAGGGGCTGAAATAGCCCTTTAAGACCACAAAAAATAAACATAATAAAAGAACTACATGTCAATGATGCACAGGAAGAGTTACTAAAATCGCACCATCTTCCCTGACATTAATTTCCACTGAGCTTTTGGCTGAAGCTGTACCTCAAAGACTTCTTCCTTTGTACCTCAAAGACTTCCTTCTTGCAATACTCTGCACATAACACTAGTAATACCTAAAGCTCTTTTTATTTTAGCCGTTTTAAGAGGGGTAAAACCACATATTACCTAATATTACTTTACATAAAAGAAAAAGTTTATTGTGTTATTGCCATGATGTGTTAAATGTAACATTGTGTTGTACTCCAATTTTTCTTGTTCACCTGCTTGCCCATTTACTGCTAGGAGCTGGCAGGCCACTGTGTGATGCATGCCACCATGCCTTGTCAGGGTTACTGGGCACCAAAAATTGTGCTTACTGACTGTTAGTTTAAAGGAGGGGGTGTCAGTATCAAGATTGAGTCTGATGTGACATTTTGGTGTGTATTGTGCTGCTGAATGGTGCAGCCAACACTTTTAGGAGGGGCCAAATAGGAGACTTTTAAAAGAAGCATATTGGCACCATGGATAAAAAAAAAAATTTAAAACGTTAAATAAAATGTTAAAATACATTGAAAATACCTGTGTAAAGATCAATGTAAAATAAATAAATGAATGAAACTATGGTAAATATCTGTCCCATATGGTAAACATCATATTAAAAAAATTAAACAATTACATTGATTATCCATCCCCCCCCCCCCCCAAAATAAAAAATAAAAAATAGGAATATGCAATGTCACACTGTGGATTTCTACGGGACCTATTGTTGAGTGCTGTATGATGTTAATCATATGCCATGTGTGCCTGTATTTATATGCACTGTTTCATACTGTTTTATATTGTTTTCATTGTTCTTTGTAACCGTGATTTCAGAGTTATTCAAGGAATAACCCCCACACACATGCACTTACATAGCAAGAACTTTATACAGAACTAGAATACAGTGGCTCTTACCCTAGTCTCACCTCTCAGTTGAAAGGAGCGTGGTAGAGAGCCAATCTCTATATAGAGTGGAGGTGTTAGTACAGTGCGTAGATCAGGACAACATAAGCTAAAGAGTTTTTACTAGGAACACTGTGCAGGCCTAGTCCTAGAATCTATAGTTCTGCATCTTGCCATTGGGAATTGCAGTATTGGGAATTGCATTGGGAATTGCATTGGGAATTGCATTGGGAATATTCTAAATGCAAATTTTTACTGCAAATATCGGTATATTTCGTGAATATTTAGAATATAGTGATATATTTTCGTAATGACAAATATTAGTGTTTTTATGCAAATGTATGCAAATCTCGGCACTTCTAGACCGGACACTGATCCCTCCCATCTTTTAGGTGAAAGATATAATTGCGCATGCGCACTTACGAATTTTTGCATGGAATAAAAAGAGAACAGACATAGTGAATATGTGAATTTCGCTAACATAGGGTGAATATTCGTCCATATAGTCGCAAAATATTGAAAATTTTAATATAGCCCCTGTGGCTTATCACTACGAGTCATGAGGTTTTCTACCTATACAGGGAGAAAGCAACAGGTAAATAAACAGGGCTAGAGTAGAAGAGTGACATAGCTACATATTACAAGTTAACCTTCTGTTTCTTGCTCTTTTTCATACTACCATCAAGGGTACACCAATAAAATAAGTACTATAAAAAATTTATTTTTCAGGCATCGGCTGCCCAAGTTCCCTTAGAGATTGCTTGAAGTTGTGTGTAGGTTCAACCTGCAGTACCCTAGTTTAGCTAGTCCAACTGCTGTCCACAAGAAATTGTCCTGTGGCTGAAAGTAAAATGTTTTTGCATAATAAATAAATGTGTATGAGGGACTGAAGACTTTATGAACATGTATTTATGTGCATTGCACCACTTTTAATGCATACACTGAGGTATCACAGTGTAACAGGTTAAAATTTCTGCATTTACTGTACCCAGATGAATGATGCTTTGGTCACATGATCCCAACCAATAGATGCAGTAGAGTCTCCTAGAAGAGTCCAACATTCCTCTCCCAAGAGAAGTGAAGTAACCAAACTCAGTAGAACCAGTCTAGACATATCCTAAGCCCTGCACTTGCTGAGTATTCTAGTTAGTCAAGCACTTGTTTTTGCTACATATACCTGCACCTTGGCCACATGTTTTCTACCTGGGTAAGACCATGCCTACAATCAAGTCAATTACATGTATACGTGCTACAGAAGCACCTAAAGATTAGTAAATTCAGTAAAACGTGCTATAGAAGATACTATTAAAGGGACAGTGACCAAATGTCCATTCTTCTGGCTAAAATGCTATACCAAAGTATCTGCCTTTTTTAGTGCACAAAAAGTTTGAATAAAGTTGTTAATGTCGTTTCAGTAAAGTTGTTTCACCAAATCTTTGGTCTCATTCCTGTTCTTTGCATATGGGGACAGCTTCCTTGACAAAAGATTGTGGTTGGGTCACAGGAAACATCAAGTTAGCTACATCAAGCTGCCACGAAACATATCAGATAAAGGACTACAACTTTCATCTGTCCTGCACTATAATTGTCCCTGCTACAAACATTATACCCACTTGTGTCTTTCCAAAGAGTTAAAAAGTAAAAAACGTCCATCTTTTCCCAAAGCATATTTACCTGGCTACTAAGGGAAAGAAAAACGAAAGCTGTGGCTTCTCATAAAAGAATGGGGCTCACTTGAATGCTTTAAAGGGAAATATTATGGGTTAAAGGGGTACTCCGGTGCTCCAGCGTTTTGAACATTTTGTTCAAAAAGCTTGGAGCCTGAGGCAGTGATCGTGATGTCACGCCACACCCCTTGTGACATCACTCCACACCTCCTCCATTCATATCTATGGGAGAGGGCGTGTCAGCCGACACACCCCCTCCGAGAGACATGAATGGAAGGAGCAAGGTGTGACATCATGAGGGGTGTGGCCGTGATGTCACGACCACTGCCGCAGGAACCCGACATTTGTTTAGAATGCCGGTTGCTGCGGGAGATCGCAGGGAGGCCCAGCAGTGTGACCCCCGCAATCAGACATCTTATCTCCTATCCAGGGGCGGACACAGACAGCAGAGGGCCCCTGTGCAAAAAATGTGCCTGCCCCCCCCCCCCACCAACACAGATGAACATATAAATGCAAATAAATCTATGCTGCCTAAAGGGGGGCTCTAAATCTATGCTGCCTAAAGGGGGGCTCTAAATCTATGCTGTAGATATAGGGCTCCCCTTTAGGCAGCATATATTTAGATCCCTCTTTAGGCAGCATAGATTTAGAGCCCCCCTTTAGGCAGCGTAGATTTAGATCCCCCTTTAGGCAGCATAGATTTAGAGCCCCCATTTAGGCAACATAGATTTAGATCCCCCTTTAAGCAGCATAGATTTAGAGCCCCCCCCCCTTTAGGCAGCATAGATTTAGATCCCCCCTTTAGGCTCTGCTGCCTAAAGGGGATCTAAATCTATGCTGCCTAAAGGAGGGATCTAAATCTATGCTGCCTAAAGGGGAGCCCTATATCTACAGCATAGATTTAGAGCCCCCCTTTAGGCAGCATAGTATTAGAGCCCCCCTTTAGGCAGCATAGATTTAGAGCCCCCCTTTAGGCAGAATAGATTTAGAGCCCCCCTTTAGGCAGCATAGATTTAGAGCCCCCTTTAGGCAGCATAGATTTAGAGCCCCCCCTTTAAGCTATGCTGCCTAAAGGGGGGCTCTAAATCTATGCTGCCTAAAGGGGGGCTCTAAATCTATGTTGTAGATTTAGAGCCCCCCTTTAGGCAGCATAGCTTTAGATCCCCTTTAGGCAGCAGATATTTAGAGCCCCTACATCAGGCACTGGCAGCATACATACATCTGCCGGCGGGTCGCGGGATGCGGGGACTTCTTGGAGTTGCGCTATAAGTGATGTGTGCACGTCATTGCATGTGCCGCGCAGGAAGTCGGCGTAGCGGCGCAGCGCTGCGCTTGCAATGACGTCACTACGCGCACCTTCGCCAGGAAGTACCCGCATTCCGTTACCCGCAGGCTGATGTAAGTAGCTATTAGCAGAAATCTCCTTCCCGGCACCCCGGGACTGCATGTCCCGGGTGTCGGGACACGAGAGCAGGGCTGCCATCAGAAATTTTGGGGCCCCTTACACAGCTCAGGCCTGGGCCCCCTGGACACCCCTCACAGTACCGCCAATTGCACATATCGTGTTGCATGTCCTACGACATATAACATGATACCGGTATCAGCATTACAAATTGGGCTGCTACCCCCATGCATTTTCCCCCTTGATCAACCTCCTGTGTCATTTCAACCACTCCCCACTGTGCTATATAATTTGCCACCCCCCTGATCCTCCCCCTGCCACTTTATCCCCCCCTCTGATCCCCCCTCCCACTTTATCCCCCTTCTGATTCCCCTGTCATTTTATTCCCCCCCGATCCCCCCCTGCCACTTTATCCCCCCCTGCCACTTTATTCCCCCGACTGCCCCCCCCCCCCCCCTGCCACTTTATTCAGAGATAATGGGGAAGAATTATCAGATCCTGTGCAGAGGGAAAGTGGAGCAGTTGTAGATCACTTCTTAAATTTTTCAGATGCCTTAAAAAAAAAAAAAAAATAGGAACAATCTGGTTGCTATGGGCAACTGCTCCACTTTCCCTCTGCACAGGATTTGATAAATCTCCCCCATTATCTCTGAATTTCATGTGTGTTGTGGCCTCTGTGCTTACTTTTTTGGTTTTCTCCTGATGCCTCGTATACATGTTTTTAATTTGGTTGGTGTTAACAAAATAAACTTTTAGCGCTATGTGGACACTTTTTTTGTTATGTGTACCCTTACAGTTACAGTCGCTGGCAGATCAGCCAGATATTGTGGCAGCAGTGGTGGCCGGTCACAGGGGGCTCAGTCATGATTGTGACAGCTGCGACCATGGTATTTATACCACTTGTGTATTACAGCAATAATACTTTTAATTTTCAATTTTCAGACCTATATGAGGCTTGTTGCTTTTTGTGCCACCAATTTTACTTTGTAATGGCATCAATCATGCTACCATGAAATACACAGTAAAAAAAAAACGCCATTTGGCAACTTTTGGGGGCTTCCGTTTATACAAAAAGTAGTATACTTAAAATCATCCTCTTCTGACCCCTATAACTTTAGCATTTTTCCATATACTGGGGTGTGTGAGGGCTCATCTTTTGCGCTTTGATCTGTAGTTTTTACTGGTACCATTTTTGTTTTGATGCGACTTTTCGATCGCTTTTTTTTAATTTATTTTTTATGGTATATGAAATTATTAAAAATTAGCAATTGTGGACTTTGGTATTTTTTAACAATTATGCCATTGACCGTGTGGGATAATTAACGTTATATTGGAATAGTTTGGACATTTATTTATTGATTCTTAAATCAATAAATGTGGTGGGTGTGTTATGTGCAATGTGGGGGAATTATATAGTGCAGTGTTTTCCAAACAATTTATCTACAGCTGTTGCAAAACTACAACTCCCAGAATGCCCAGACAGCTGTTGGCTTTCTGGGCATACTGGGAGTTGTAGTTTTGTAACAGCTGGAGGCACACTGTTTGGAAAACACAGACATAGTAATTTGTGTGTGAGTATGTAGTATAGGTTACCTTCACATGATACACATTCCCCTATACAGGAACTTCTTCCT
This sequence comes from Hyla sarda, assembly GCF_029499605.1. Classification (NCBI taxonomy): domain Eukaryota; kingdom Metazoa; phylum Chordata; class Amphibia; order Anura; family Hylidae; genus Hyla; species Hyla sarda. The sequence continues at coordinate 197,882,591 of NC_079194.1, forward strand.
GGGCCTCCATTGCGTAGTAGTATGGCTCCTCCCACCCATGTGACTGATCACATGGTAATGACATCACCAAAGGTCCTCTGCCTCCCATACACAGCCTTATGTTCGGCAGATATCGCTCCATTGTGCTGCCGTCGTCTGTAAGAGCCTTATCCAGGGGGGAGAGGACAGATGGCAGGAAGTATTTTGCAGTTGCCAGTGAAAGCAGGAGGCTGCTGCTTAAACAGCAGTATTCTGTGCTGGGGCTGCTGCAGGGGGATGCAGCAGGGGCCCGGCCCCCCCTGGGAGATGGGGCCCCTTACTGGAGTACTGGCTGTACCCCCCCTGATGGCGGCCCTGCACGTGAGATACAAATGCCGCCTGCATCATTCAGGTCCCATGGTAGGGCCGGCCCAGCATGAGAGGGGGCCTGCCGCTGACGGGCCCCCACTCACGCTGGGCCCCTGTGCAGTTGAACATGTTGCACATGTGATATGTGCGCCCCTGCTCCTATCCTTTGGATAGGGGATAATATGTCTAGCAGCAGAGTACCTCTTTAAGGTGGAATTTAGTAGACATCATATAGTAGAGTGGGGTAAAGAAAAACAGTCAGTATGTATTCAATAATAAAATCCCAATGTCTATAAATGAAAATATTCCTAAGGTTGAATTTCATCCAACAATGATTAAGAATCATGGACAAATGATCCCAGCATCCTGTTTGTGTAATTCGGAATGTGTTTACCAGTTTTTCTTTCCCATCTATGCAATCATTTGGCATTTGAAGCTAATTTAAACTAAAAGACCTCCTTTTTCAGTTTAATATCGCCGCAGTGTACAATTACATTTTATCAGAGCGTCAGCAAAATACCGTAATGAAACAGTTGCTGGATGATTAGAGTACATTTTGTACATGGGTAAATGCATTGGACAAAGATGTTACCGTCTAATTTTTCATTACATGTGTAAGGTGCCTGAAAACCTATCTCTATTAAATAGAGAATGCCCCATAGACAGATGTTATAATGAATTTTTTATTGATATATTCATATGTATGTGGTGTAACTGCGCAGAGAGACAAGGCTCTGCTTCCACCTGAAGAACTGTATATTTAACGGTGACCTGAATCCTTGGTACACCAAGGTGATGTAAATTACGCCACTTGAAGATAACTGTCTTATTTTAGCCCACTTCAGCAGAAATAAAATAACAGATGTGTCCTTTGGAGCAAATCATCTGTAGAGAAAGAAAAAAATACATAAAAAGAAAGCAGGGTCCCAATCATTAAGGAATTAATTTATAATGAATACAGCAGAGCAGGGGACCAAATGTGGGCTCATTACTATGTACTATTTAACCCTTGCATAAGGATGGGCTGCAAAATAAGGATCCTCTCTCAAAGTTATATGATCTCAGAAACAAATCATAAAATCAGAAGTCTCTGTCTTAAAATTGGATTTTAAAACAGTTTATGTTATGTCATTTTTTTTATGTAAAATTGGATTTTTTGTTCTGAATGGCTCTTAAATTTTTTTAATTGTGTCATACACTTTAGAAGGAAAATATCATAGCAGAACAAAAGTCTCAACTCTATGACTAGCCTTCAGCAGAATATCTTCGGTTGTATCCTTTTCACCCTGTGTGGTGTCAGACAATAACTTTTTGTTCTCTCAAAATTAGTTCTATAACACTAAGGTTTCATATGATCAATATACAGTGCTCAAATGATGGTGCTAAAAGTGGACATGTAAGGCTGGGTTTACATATGCCTGGCATCCGGCATAGGTGAACTCAGCCTAGATCTCGAGGCAACTGATACCACAACTGATGACAAGTTGTCATAAGTTGTATGGCATCCGGTGTCCATTGTTTATGGACAGTGGACAGGGGAACGCAGCAAGCTGTATTCCCCTCTCAGGTGCCCTCCGCGTGTCTAACCATCCTGTGTCATAATTGAGAAGCTGGATGATTGTTAACTGTCCCATTCAAATGAATGGGATCAGTTCTAGCATCAGTTACCCTCCAGTTCACACCAGAGGTAAGCTATGCCGGACAACTTATATATGTGAATCCAGGATAACAGAATTGCCTAAATAACGCTGTGAATCTTTAAAAGGCTACTATCATATAAAATTTATAACATGTCAAAGAGGCACGTCAAAAGTCTTGATCAACCGGGGTCTTGGTGTTGAAACCCCCACCAATTGCTAGAATGAGTTAGAAATTATTGCTAGAAATTATTATTATTATGGTTATGATTATTATTATTATTATTATTAGAGATGAGCGAACTTTTTAAAAATTCGATTCGGCCAATTTGCCTAATTTTTCAAAAAATGTGTTTTTATCCGAATTTATTCGCAGCAAATTTATATTAAAAACAGCTATTTCTGGCCAAAACAGAGTCTCAATAGGGGTGTAGAACACTTTGCATTGTTCTAACACGCATATGGAGTGTGCTGGGGTAGTGAAATAAAGCTGTTGTTCAGAAGGACCTGCAGATTACAGGCATCACTTTTAGAATCACTGCCGCAGAGCGGCACAATGACAAAGTCTGGAAGTGGCATCAGTATGAGGAGACCATATAGTAGCTGAATGACACAGCGTGGAGGTCTTTGCAGCATGAAGAGACCATATAGTGGCTGAATGACACAGTGTGGAGGTGTTGGCAGCATGAGGAGACCATACAGTGGCTGAATGACACAGCTTGGATGAGGTTGAAGCATGAGGATACCATATAGTGGCTGAATGACACAGCGTGGAGGTGTTGGCAGCATGAGGAGACCATATAGTGGCTGAATGACACAGCTTGGATGAGGCTGAAGCATGAGGAGACCTTATAGTGGCTGAATGACACAGCGTGGAGGTGTTGGCAGCATGAGGAGAACATATAGTGGCTGCAATGACATAGTGTGAAGGTGTTGGTAGCATGAGGAGACCATAGAGTGGCTGAATGACACAGCGTGGAAGTGTTGGCACCATGAGGAGACCATAGAGTGGCTGAATGACACAGCGTGGAGGTGTTGGCAGCATGAGGAGAACATATAGTGGCTGAATGGTACAGCCAGGAGTTGGCAGCAGCATGAGTAGACACTAGGCCTTCACAATCCCTAAGATTATAACATTAATCCTAAAATTTAAAATCAAAGATTTTGGGTAGCTAGTGCTACCATAACAACATTTTTATACCCAGACCCAGGCCCAGCAGCATCAGTAAACCATATATTGCCCTAATGACACAGCCTGGAGTTGGCTGAAGCATGAAGAGACCATATAGTGTCTAAATGGCACAGCCTGGAGTTGGCGGCAGATGAGGAGACAATGTGGCCTCACAATCTCTAATAATAAAAGATAAATTTTGAAATTTCAATTGAAGATGTACCTAGTGCTACCATAAACATATATAGGTAATGTCCTAGGCCCAACAGCATCTCTAAACCATGTAGTTGCTATATGACACATACAGGAGCAGGCAGCAGCATGAATACACAAGAGGTTCACAACCCCTAACATTAAAAGGTGAATGTTGAAATCTCTATTGAAGATGCATGTTAGCTAGTGTTACCATCCAAAAATGTAAGGCCCAAGCCCAGCAGCATCACTAAAGCATGTAGTTGCTGAATGACAGACAGGAGCAGTCAACAGCAGGAGTACACACGAGGGTTTCCTAACCCCTTACATTGAAAGATCAATGTTGAAATCTCAATTAAGCATGTATGTAAGCTAGTGATAACATCCAAAAATTTAAGGCCCAAGCCCAGCAGCATCAGTATGCCAAGTAGTTCCTGAAAGATACAGTCAGGAGCTGGCAGCAGCAGTACTCAAGAGGATTTCGTAACCCCTAAGATTGAAAGATCAATGTTGAAATCTCTATTGAAGAGGTATGTTACCTCGTGCTATCATCAAAGAATTTAAGGCCCAAGCCCAGCAGCATCACTAAGCACAGTAGTTCCTGAAACACACAGCCTGGATCAGGCAGCAGGATGCATACATAAGAGGACTTCACAACCCCTAACATTAAAAGATCACTGTTGAAATCTCTATTGAGCATGTATGTTTGCTAGTGTTACCATAAAAAAATTGTAGGTAATATCCAAGACAGTCCCAGCAGCATCAGAAAACAATATATTGGCTGAATGACACAGCCTGGAGGTGGGGAAAGCATAAGGAGCCCATAAAGTGTCTGAATGGTACAGCCTGGAGGTGGCCGAAGCATGAGGAGACCATATAGTGGCTGAATGGCACAGCCTGGAGTTGGCAGAAGCATAAGGAGACAAAATAGTGGCTGAATGAAACAGCCTGGAGGAGGGAGCAGCATCAGGAGTCCTGAAAGTGACCTGGTGACAGAGTGGTGCAGTGGTAATTCCAGTACCCGGTGATGAAGGTGGCTGGAATGTTTGTAAATGTGGAGCAGTGCCTTAAATCTGTTTGGCACTATTCATATTTGTGAAGTGTTGGTGTTGGCATCTGGCATTGGTGGGTGAAAATCCTGGCTGATCCATGCCTGATTCATCTTCACAAAGGTCAGTCTCTCCACAGTTTTTGTGGACAGACAAGTTCTCCTTGGGGTGACTATGGCCCCCGCCACACTAAACAACCACTCTGATTGCACACTATTGGCAGGGCAGAACAGCTTTTCCTGGGCAAAATCTGCTAGTTGCAGCCGTAAATCAAGTTTGGCTGCCCAGAAGTCCAGCGGTTCTTTAAGGTTTGTTGGCATGGCCATGTCAAGGTATGCCACCACCTGCTGGTTCAGGTCCTGCTCCATGTCTACCTGCTGGTGATGAGTTGCTTCACTATGCAGATGAAGAAAGGTACTCATCAGCAACTGTAGACTCAGGCTGCTGCTGATGGAGCTGGTTCTGCTCCTGCCACCCCACCACTCCCCAGCAGCCATGGCAGTGGAAGGTGAGCGCAGAGGGCCCCCCAAGTAAGACCTGCGAGTGGATGGACGATGGCGCCGATAGATATCGGCCAACTGACTACGTAGGATCTCTCTGAAGTAGGTCAGTTTGTCCTCCCTCTCAGTGGGTGTTAAAAAGGCCCCCATTTTATGCCGGTAGCAAGGGTCCAATAAGGTGGAGAGCCAGAAGTCATCTTGCTGCCGAATGTTGACAATTCTGTGGTCACTACGCAAGCAACTGAGCATGCATCGTGACGTTTGTGCAAGTGACTCGGAGGGACTCCCTGCCTCCATCTCCACTGCATACTGCCACAGTGTGTGTCTGGGTCCTCTGTCTCGTCTTCCTCATAACCCTCTAACTCCTCTAGTTCATCATGCTCCTCTTCTCCTGTCAGATAACTAGAACACTGCCCATCTCATGAAACCTAAACTGTGCTCCACTGTGCCCCTCCTCCTCCTCCTCCTCCAGTTTAGCCCAAACAGGGCTTATGTGACCGTGATATGTAGGCGCAACGTCTCCAACACTTGTTGTAGGAAATGAAGCAGTGGAATGACGTAGTTCATCCCGTAATTCATTACGTAGTTCATTACTAATAATGTGGCTTCCTCAAATGGCCTCAGCAAACGGCAGGTGTCACGTATGAGCTGCCACTGGTTCACATTGAAGTTACACAGGGGAGTATCCCTATCCGCTTGGATCATCAAGAAATCGGCAAGAAATGGCTTTTCTCTATTTGTTCAGTCGGTACAACATATGGAGGGTGGAATTCCAATGTGTGGCAATGTCACAAATCAGACTATGTTGTGGGATACGTTCTGACGCTGCAGCTCAAGGAGGGTGTGCTTTGCGGTGTACGAGGGCTGAAATGCATGCAAAGTTTCCTTCCCATTGTTAGGATGTTTTGCAAATGGGGGAACACTTCAGGAACTGCTTTACAAACATTAAACATGTGTGCCAAGCAGGGCGCATGGCTCAGCCTTCCCAGTCTCAGCGCATGCTAGATGCTCTTCCCGTTGTAAGTAACCATGGTTCCCATTTCCAGTTTTCGTTGAGTAAGCCATGCTTCGATTTCTTTATGAATGACTTTTAGCAGTTTGCAGGGGCCTGACAATGCCCTGGAAGGTGCGATACGGCTGTGGCCTGACGCCTGATCTCCCCCATAACATCTTCTGCCTCCCGCTGCACCTTTGCCTGACGGTGATGCTGATCGCAACACCGATCGTTTGAATTAACTGCACCGAAACCGGGTGAGTTGCTCCGCTATCTTTCTCTATTGTGGACATTGATTTTGCTTGTATCATTGGCATAGAGCACCACCCACAGGGGAACACTACACCTGCTACATTAAGCTAAAGATTAATAGGATTGAAGTGGGCAGGTATATGGGGCTGTGCCGTATCTGTTTGCTCTTTTGTGATTGCATTGACTTTTAGCAGTTCCTCCCCTGTGTGACTCTTTTCACCAAGGCAAACCATGTGAAGAACAGCATGACACCGCCGTGCCCTGCACACATGGTATGTTGAAGGGCCACTGAGACTTGTCTGAGCAGTGGAGGATGTGGACACGGTGGAGGATGAAGAGACCGAGTCGCACACTGTCACAGGACAAACGGGCTGAGAGCGTGGAGGAGGAAGCGGCGTTACCTGTCCAAGTTGGGGTTGTGGCTGTGCAGGAACCACATTCACCCAGTGAGCCATAAAGGACATGTATTGTCCCTGACCGTAGTTACAGCTCCAGACGTCGGCGCTGCCATGCACTTTTGTACACACTGGCAGGCTCAAGGACTGGCCCACCTTCTCTTCCACAAAATTGCGCAGGGCTGGTACTGCATTCTTCGCAAAGAAATGACGGCTTGGCCCTCTCCACTTCGACTCGATACAAGCCATCAGTTCTCTGAAAGGGGCAGAGTCAACCACTTGAAAAGGGAGGGACTGCAGCACCAGCAACTTAGACAGGAGCACAATCAGCTTCTGCGTGGGCAGATGAGTGGGCGCATACTGTTGTCTCTTGAAGATGGCTTCGTGGATGGATTGTTGGCGGAATGGCTGACTAAAAGTGGGAGGAGCAGGAGCATCTGGAGCAACAGAAGGAGGATATGACACACAGCTCCCTTCGGCTCAGGTGGTGGAGCCTTGGCTGGCTGAAAGAGGGAGCGGCGTGCCACTGGGTGATGCAGAAGGCTGGACCACTACATCGGAGCCATGGTTCACCCAGGCTGCTTAATGGGGGCAAAGCAGATGTTGACGCAGGGCCGTGGTGCCAACATTGGGACCCTGGCCACGCTTCACCTTCTGCCGACATATCTTGCATGTGGCTATGTGAACCTCCTCCGGATGCTTGATGAAAAACTGCCACACCGCCGAGTAGCTGATTTTCCCACCAACAGTCTGCACTAATTGATTGCTACTGCCACCGTCTCCAGGAACCCCTGTTCCACTACCTCCCGGGAAGGTAGGCTGCCGCGAAGCAGGTGGTCTCCCCTCCCCACATGTTTGGCTCCAGAATTTCCCCTTCTGCTGCCACGCAGACTGCCAACCATGCTACTGCCTTGCTGGCTCAGCTGCTGCCTTACGGGTAACCTGCAACTCTCTTCTCTCCCAATTGCAATTGGCTTCATCATCATCAAGTGTCTGCATGTCACTGAATTCCTCCTCAGGTTCCTCAAAAGTGTCTGCTTCAGGACCCTGAACCCTGGCAACACCGCCTCCAACGTCACTTTCCTCATCACTACTTGCCCGCCTAGCAGAGGAAGCGGCGGATCTCGCCTCCAATTCTTGGGCAGTAGCTGCTGACTCTCCTCTATTAGATCGTCCTCAGTGAATAGTGGAGCTGAACCCACAGCATTAGATACTTCTGTAGGAGAGGGAACAGCATAGGTGTTACGCCGAGCGCTCCGGGTCCCCGCTCCTCCCCGGAGCGCTCGCTTCACTCTCCCCGCGGCAGCGCTCCGGTCACGTCCTCTGACCCGGGGCGCTGCGATTCCGCTGCCAGCCGGGATGCGATTCGCGATGCGGGTAGCGCCCGCTCGCGGTGCGCACCCCGGCTCCCCTACCTGACTCGCTCTCCGTCTGTTCTGTCCCGGCGCGCGCGGCCCCGCTCCCTAGGGCGCGCGCGCGCCGGGTCTCTGCGATTTAAAGGGCCACTGCGCCGCTGATTGGCGCAGTGGTTCCAATTAGTGTTTACACCTGTGCACTTCCCTATATCACCTCACTTCCCCTTCACTCCCTCGCCGGATCTTGTTGCCTTAGTGCCAGTGAAAGCGTTCCTTGTGTGTTCCTTGCCTGTGTTTCCAGACCTTCTGCCGTTGCCCCTGACTACGATCCTTGCTGCCTGCCCCGACCTTCTGCTACGTCCGACCTTGCTTTTGCCTACTCCCTTGTACCGCGCCTATCTTCAGCAGCCAGAGAGGTGAGCCGTTGCTAGTGGATACGACCTGGTCACTACCGCCGCAGCAAGACCATCCCGCTTTGCGGCGGGCTCTGGTGAAAACCAGTAGTGGCTTAGAACCGGTCCACTAGCACGGTCCACGCCAATCCCTCTCTGGCACAGAGGATCCACTACCTGCCAGCCGGCATCGTGACAGTAGATCCGGCCATGGATCCCGCTGAAGTTCCTCTGCCAGTTGTCGCTGACCTCACCACGGTGGTCGCCCAGCAGTCACAACAGATAGCGCAACAAGGCCAACAGCTGTCTCAACTGACCGTTATGCTACAACAGTTACTACCACAGCTTCAGCAGTCATCTCCTCCGCCAGCTCCTGCACCTCCTCCGCAGCGAGTGGCCGCTCCTGGGATACGCTTATCCTTGCCGGATAAATTTGATGGGGACTCTAAGTTTTGCCGTGGCTTTCTTTCCCAATGTTCCCTGCATCTGGAGATGATGTCGGACCTGTTTCCCACTGAAAGGTCTAAGGTGGCTTTCGTAGTCAGCCTTCTGTCCGGAAAAGCCCTGTCATGGGCCACACCGCTCTGGGACCGCAATGACCCCGTCACTGCCTCTGTACACTCCTTCTTCTCGGAAATCCGAAGTGTCTTTGAGGAACCTGCCCGAGCCTCTTCTGCTGAGACTGCCCTGTTGAACCTGGTCCAGGGTAATTCTTCCGTTGGCGAGTATGCTGTACAATTCCGTACTCTTGCTTCAGAATTGTCCTGGAATAATGAGGCCCTCTGCGCGACCTTCAAAAAAGGCCTATCCAGCAACATTAAAGATGTTCTGGCCGCACGAGAAATTCCTGCTAATCTACATGAACTTATTCACCTAGCCACTCGCATTGACATGCGTTTTTCCGAAAGGCGTCAGGAACTCCGCCAAGATATGGACTCTGTTCGCACAAGGCGTTTCTTCTCCTCGGCTCCTCTCTCCTCTGGTCCCCTGCAATCTGTTCCTGTGCCTCCCGCCGTGGGGGCTATGCAGGTCGACCGGTCTCGCCTGACACCTCAAGAGAGGACACGACGCCGTATGGAGAACCTCTGCCTGTACTGTGCTAGTACCGAACACTTCCTGAGAGATTGTCCTATCCGTCCTCCCCGCCTGGAAAGACGTACACTGACTCCGCACAAAGGTGTCAGTCCTTGATGTCTACTCAGCTTCTCCACGTCTTACTGTGCCTGTGCGGATGTCTGCCTCTGCCTTCTCCTTCTCTACAGTGGCCTTCTTGGACTCTGGATCTGCAGGAAATTTTATTTTGGCCTCTCTCGTCAACAGGTTCAACATCCCGGTGACCAGTCTCGCCAGACCCCTCTACATCAATTGTGTAAATAATGAAAGGTTGGACTGTACCATACGTTTCCGCACGGAGCCCCTTCTTATGAGCATCGGATCTCATCATGAGAGGATTGAACTTTTGGTCCTCCCCAATTGCACCTCGGAAATTCTCCTTGGACTTCCCTGGCTTCAACTTCATTCCCCTACCCTGGATTGGTCCACTGGGGAGATCAAGAGTTGGGGGTCCTCTTGTTCCAAGAACTGTCTAAAACCGGTTCCCAGTAACCCTTGCCGTAACTCTGTGGTTCCTCCAGTAACCGGTCTCCCTAAGGCCTATATGGACTTCGCGGATGTTTTCTGCAAAAAACAAGCTGAGACTCTACCTCCTCACAGGCCTTATGATTGCCCTATCGACCTCCTCCCGGGCACTACTCCACCCCGGGGCAGAATTTATCCTCTCTCTGCCCCAGAGACTCTTGCCATGTCCGAATACGTCCAGGAGAATCTAAAAAAGGGCTTTATCCGTAAATCCTCCTCTCCTGCCGGAGCCGGATTTTTCTTTGTGTCCAAAAAGGATGGCTCCCTACGTCCTTGCATTGACTACCGCGGTCTTAATAAAATCACGGTTAAGAACCGCTACCCCTTACCCCTCATCTCTGAACTCTTTGATCGCCTCCAAGGTGCCCACATCTTCACTAAATTGGACTTAAGAGGCGCCTATAACCTCATCCGCATCAGAGAGGGGGACGAGTGGAAAACGGCATTTAACACCAGAGATGGACACTTTGAGTATCTGGTCATGCCCTTTGGACTGTGCAACGCCCCTGCCGTCTTCCAAGACTTTGTCAATGAAATTTTTCGTGATCTGTTATACTCCTGTGTTGTTGTATATCTGGACGATATCCTAATTTTTTCTGCCAATCTAGAAGAACACCGCCAGCATGTCCGTATGGTTCTTCAGAGACTTCGTGACAACCAACTCTATGCCAAAATTGAGAAATGTCTGTTTGAATGCCAATCTCTTCCTTTTCTAGGATATTTGGTCTCTGGCCAGGGACTACAGATGGATCCAGACAAACTCTCTGCCGTCTTAGATTGGCCACGCCCCTCCGGACTCCGTGCTATCCAACGCTTTTTGGGGTTCGCCAATTATTACAGGCAATTTATTCCACATTTTTCTACCATTGTGGCTCCTATCGTGGCTTTAACCAAAAAAAATGCTGATCCCAAGTCCTGGCCTCCTCAAGCAGAAGACGCCTTTAAACGACTCAAGTCTGCCTTTTCTTCGGCTCCCGTCCTCTCCAGACCTGACCCTTCCAAACCCTTCCTATTGGAGGTTGATGCCTCCTCAGTGGGAGCTGGAGCTGTTCTTCTACAAAAAAATTCTTCCGGGCATGCTGTCACTTGTGGTTTTTTCTCTAGGACCTTCTCTCCAGCGGAGAGGAACTACTCCATCGGGGATCGAGAGCTTCTAGCCATTAAATTAGCACTTGAGGAATGGAGGCATCTGCTGGAGGGATCAAGTTCTCCTGTTATTATCTACACCGACCACAAGAACCTCTCCTACCTCCAGTCTGCCCAACGGCTGAATCCTCGCCAGGCCCGGTGGTCTCTGTTCTTTGCCCGATTTAATTTTGAGATTCACTTTCGTCCTGCCGATAAGAACATTAGGGCCGATGCTCTCTCTCGTTCCTCGGATGCCTCAGAAGTTGAACTCTCTCCGCAACACATCATTTCACCTGACTGCCTGATCTCCACTTCTCCTGCCTCCATCAGGCAGACTCCTCCAGGAAAGACCTTTGTTTCTCCTCGCCAACGCCTCGGAATCCTCAAATGGGGTCACTCCTCCCATCTCGCAGGTCATGCGGGTATCAAGAAATCTGTGCAACTCATCTCCCGCTTCTATTGGTGGCCGACTCTGGAGACGGATGTTGTGGACTTTGTGCGAGCCTGCACTATCTGTGCCCGGGATAAGACTCCTCGCCAGAAGCCCGCTGGTTTTCTTCATCCTCTGCCTGTCCCCGAACAGCCTTGGTCTCTGATTGGTATGGATTTTATTACTGATTTACCCCCTTCCCGTGGCAACACTGTTATTTGGGTGGTCGTTGATCGATTCTCCAAAATGGCACATTTCATCCCTCTTCCTGGTCTTCCTTCTGCGCCTCAGTTGGCTAAACAATTTTTTGTACACATTTTTCGTCTTCACGGATTGCCTACGCAGATTGTCTCGGATAGAGGCGTCCAATTCGTGTCTAAATTCTGGAGGGCTCTCTGTAAACAACTCAAGATTAAATTAAATTTTTCTTCTGCATATCATCCCCAGTCCAATGGACAAGTAGAAAGGATTAACCAGATCTTGGGTGATTATTTGCGACATTTTGTTTCCTCCCGCCAGGATGACTGGGCAGATCTCCTCCCATGGGCCGAATTCTCGTATAACTTCAGGGTCTCTGAGTCTTCCTCCAAATCCCCATTTTTCGTGGTGTACGGCCGTCACCCTCTTCCCCCCCTCCCTACTCCCTTGCCCTCTGGTCTGCCCGCTGTGGATGAAATTTCTCGTGACCTTTCCATCATATGGAGAGAGACCCAAAATTCTCTCTTACAGGCTTCATCACGCATGAAGAAGTTCGCGGATAAGAAAAGAAGAGCTCCCCCCGTTTTTTCCCCTGGAGACAAGGTATGGCTCTCCGCTAAATATGTCCGCTTCCGTGTCCCTAGCTACAAGTTGGGACCACGCTATCTTGGTCCTTTCAAAATTTTGTGTCAAATTAATCCTGTCTCTTATAAACTTCTTCTTCCTCCCTCTCTTCGTATCCCTAATGCCTTTCACGTCTCTCTTCTCAAACCACTCATCCTCAACCGTTTTTCTCCCAAGTCTGTTCCTCCCACTCCTGTTTCCGGCTCCTCGGACATCTTCTCGGTCAAAGAAATTTTAGCTGCCAAAAAGGTCAGAGGGAGAAATTTTTTTTTAGTGGACTGGGAGGGTTGTGGTCCTGAAGAGAGATCCTGGGAACCTGAGGACAACATCCTAGACAAAAGTCTGCTCCTCAGGTTCTCAGGCTCTAAGAAGAGGGGGAGACCCAAGGGGGGGGGTACTGTTACGCCGAGCGCTCCGGGTCCCCGCTCCTCCCCGGAGCGCTCGCTTCACTCTCCCCGCGGCAGCGCTCCGGTCACGTCCTCTGACCCGGGGCGCTGCGATTCCGCTGCCAGCCGGGATGCGATTCGCGATGCGGGTAGCGCCCGCTCGCGATGCGCACCCCGGCTCCCCTACCTGACTCGCTCTCCGTCTGTTCTGTCCCGGCGCGCGCGGCCCCGCTCCCTAGGGCGCGCGCGCGCCGGGTCTCTGCGATTTAAAGGGCCACTGCGCCGCTGATTGGCGCAGTGGTTCCAATTAGTGTTTACACCTGTGCACTTCCCTATATCACCTCACTTCCCCTTCACTCCCTCGCCGGATCTTGTTGCCTTAGTGCCAGTGAAAGCGTTCCTTGTGTGTTCCTTGCCTGTGTTTCCAGACCTTCTGCCGTTGCCCCTGACTACGATCCTTGCTGCCTGCCCCGACCTTCTGCTACGTCCGACCTTGCTTTTGCCTACTCCCTTGTACCGCGCCTATCTTCAGCAGCCAGAGAGGTGAGCCGTTGCTAGTGGATACGACCTGGTCACTACCGCCGCAGCAAGACCATCCCGCTTTGCGGCGGGCTCTGGTGAAAACCAGTAGTGGCTTAGAACCGGTCCACTAGCACGGTCCACGCCAATCCCTCTCTGGCACAGAGGATCCACTACCTGCCAGCCGGCATCGTGACAATAGGAAAGAGGAAATGGGAGGACAGGGACTGCTCCCGGGCCATGCCAACTGAGGGTTGTGTCTAAGGAACTCTCCGTCTGTTGACTGGGGGTGTCAGATGTCACTTGTGAGGAAGTGGAGGACCGTGTTAACCAATCGACAACGGCAGATGGGTTGCTGGTCGAGACACGACCGCTAGCTGATATCGGGAGCTCTGGCCTCTCGCTGCGACTCCTGCTGCCACTCGCCCCTAGTCTGTTGCCACCTCTGCCTGAAGGATTTAGGCCTCTGCCACTCCTCTGTGCATTTCCTGGCACTTCTCTGCCTGACATATTTAGTATGTATATGAGGGGAGTACAATACGCTTCACTACACTTAAAACAGTTTTTGTCTAGAACAGCAGCAGTTGATTACTTTTGGCTAGCCTTTAACAGTATCTAGGCCCTTGACAGATTAACAGGAACAAAATAATACACTACTTAGATGTAGGTATGTGGTTTGCACTGATGAATGCAGAAAAATGCTCTACAGTACACTTTTGCCTGGAATTTCACAGTATGTAGGCCCTTGACAGATTAACAGGTAAAAAAAGTACAGTACTAAGATGTACATATGCGGTATGCACTTATGAGGCCAGAAAAATGCACTACAATGCGCCTAAAAACTCTGTATTTTTGTAAAACACTAGCCGGTGAGTACTTTTCTCTGTCTTTTCACAGTATGTAGGCCCTTGACAGATTAACATGTACAAAATAGTACACTACTTAGATGTACGTATGCGGTATGCACTGATGAGGGCCGAAAAATGTGCTACAATACGCCTAAAAACTCTGTATTTTTGTAATACACCAGCCGGTGATTAATTTTGTCTGTCCTTTCACAGTATGTAGGCCCTTGACAGATTGTAGTATGCACTGAAAAATGCTCTACAGTACACTTAAAAAAGTATCTGGGTACAACACCAGCCGGTGAGTACAGTACTTTTGCCTGGACTTTCACAGTATGTAGACCCTTGACAGATTAACAGGTAAAAAATAATACACTACTTAGATGTACGTATGCGGTATTCACTGATGAGGGCAGAAAAATGTGCTACAGTGCACCTAAAAAGTCTGTATTTTTGTAAAACACCAGTAAGAGATTACTTTTGTCTGTCCTTTCACAGTATGTGGGCCCTTGACAGATTAACAGGTACAAAATAGTACACTACTTAGATGTACGTATGCGATATGCACTGATGAGGGCAGAAAAATGCACTACAATATGCCTAAAAACTCTGTATTTTTTCATTACACTCTGCAGTGTAATGAATGAAGTGGCTGGCTGCAATATGACTGTCAATTATATAGGGCTGTGACATCACAGGGGTGACTGGCTGCTGATAGGCTGCATCCTACATGTGATTAAGGGTCATACCGCCTACTTACCTTCCCGCATTGCCTTCCCACCTTCCCAGTGTCCATTGCCCCATGTACTGACACGTGGATCCACCATTTTAGATGCCCTGGAGCCTGGAAAGCTGTAAAATGGAGTTTAATTAAGCGATTCGCGCAATAGAATCGTGGCGATATTGAATATTTCCTGAAATTCGTAATGAATTCGAGTTCGTCAGCTTTGATTCGCTCATCTCTAATTATTATTATTTTTATTTTTTTTACAATAGATTATTACAGGCTATAGACACATCTGAATGCATATTTATTCATTTATTTTTAATTATTTAATAATTGTAGTGCAAAAAATTTTTTTCTCTCTAGATCTTTAATTATTAAACATTTTGTTTAGTTTCTCCTTAACAGCCTTCTTCTTTTTACAAATTCGGCACAAAAACCATTTGTTGGTCTATGTAGTTTCTAGCCCTTGTCTCCCCTCTTCTGAAGGATCTTTTTTTGCTTATTTATTATGAGAATCGAACTGACCTTTGATCTGATTTAAAATCAGTTTACAATATATTTCAGGAGAGTAAAAATAAGGGTAAGCTCCTTCTCTGACAGAAAAAGGACTCATAAGTACAAAGCAATAATGAAAACATTTATTCAAAGATGTTCATGTGCCAGGCACAAATAGGTTTTCATGTACCAAAGGAAGTATTGTAGGTGCCAGATTCTGGTGCAGAGGACAAGAGGACATCAGAACCACCACCCTATAAGCATGGAAGAATGATGTATACAATAAGACTGCATAGGTTCTATATCCCTTTTGGCCAGTCCTGGATAAATATTTACACACTTATATTGACAGATTGATAATTTCAATTACTTTTTTATCTATTGCATGTAAAATTGCATTATAATTACTATTATCACTATGTTTCCTTCTGTACTGAAACAATATTAATACCCACAGATATGGTTCTAAAAAATGAGAAACTGCATGATAAAGTAATGGAGTGACAGTAACATACAAGATATATCAGTGATAATATAAAATATGTGAATTCCTGTGCTCACCAACACTAAAACACAGCTCAATTTATGAAAGCAGCATCAGATCTGAAGAATTTATGTCTGAGGAAAGGCTTGGACATTTAACCTCGCAGGAGTAATGTATCAATATAGAGAATTGAGATCAGACAATGAATGATAAAACTGGATTTTACTTTTTGCTGTGTCAAATCCTCTAAGAATATTAGAAACTTTCTTTAGACAATGAACCAAGATCCAACACCTATCATCAGGTGAGTGTTTTTAAAGGTACATTTTATTAACCTTTTCACTATTGAATTGGTATAGTAGATATGGAATCAAAACAGTAGAAAAGAAAGAAAAAACAGAGACAAAATATTTTTTAGAATGAAAAGTTAAACTCACCTCACTGGCAAAGATATTCAAATAGAGAAGGAAAGGAAAGAGGATGGCGCCGATCAGAAAAGACGTCAAGCGTGAGTCCCTAGATATAATTATAATCACTTATATGATAAACAGATCCCGTGCACAGCTGGTATCTTCCTCTATATGGTCCTTCATATAATCACTTATATGGCATACAGATCCTATGCACAGCTGGTATCTTCCTCTTTATGGTCCTGTATATAATCACTTATTTGGTATACAGATCCTGTGTACAGATGGTATCTACCACTATACAAGTAATGTCCATTTATTTGTTTTTGTATTTTTCTGTTTAGATGTGAATTCACACACTAGTTTGGTCTGAGCAGTGTGTTATTCTCCCTGGTTTGGGAATGGTTAAGGCTCAGAACCAATGAGATCTCGGGAGTGCCTATTTTAACCCAGAGTTCTCCTGCATTCTCATCCTGGTTATTGTGCAATACACTTCCAAGTCTGCTTGAGCATGCACCTTGTATTTATCTTGTGTTTTCAGCTGAGTTTTAGCCATGATTAAACAGTCTTGTTTATAGTAGATTTTAGTCTTTGTTCACACTGTGTTAGTCTAGTGTTACCTGTGCTTTGTATGTTATAATTCCTGTTTGGTATACTGGAGTCTATTTTGACTCATTCGGTTCTAGTCCTGTGTTTCTTGTTTTTATAATTCTGTGTCCTACTTGGTCAGTATCCTGATCACACGGTGGAGTGTGCACATTTGCCAGTAGTCTATTTAGCTTTATTATAATGGCTACTCCTTTTGTGGATTGGGGTGTCCAGTTTGTTTGCTCTGTATTGACTCACCACTTATGGTATTTGGGCAAGTAGGCAGGGAGAAAGTTTTTAGGGTCAGTTTAGGGCTCACACTCCTTGTCCTTCCAGTCGGTCATGACAATACGGTCACTGTATGTAATCATTTACATGGTATACAGATCCTGTGTACAGCTGGTATCTACCACTATATGGTCTTGTAAATAATCACCTATATGGTATACAAATCATGTGTATAGCTGGCATCTACCTCTATATGGTCCTGTATATCATCTCTTATATGGTATATAGATCCTGTGTACAGCTGGTATCTACCACTATACGGTCACTGAATGTAATCACTTAAATAGTCTGCAGATCCTGTGTACAACTGGTATCTACCTCTATATGGTCTTGTATATAATCACCTATATGGTATACAAATCCTGTGTACAGCTGGTATCTACCTATATACAGTCCTGTATATAATCACTTATATGGTCTGCAGATCCTGTGCATCTACCACTATATGGGCACTGTATGGGGGGATACTGGTCTGTGTATAGTGGTTTTACTCCATACACTATAGTGATATTATCAAGTTATTGTGTGGTGGTATATATTATCTCCTTGTATATTGGTAATATTGTCTTACCTATGTTACTGTGTTCTGGGATGCAGTTTTCTTTTCGATTTTGATTAAAAAATAATATTTGTTTGGCTTCACAGTACATTATATAGTAAAATGAAAGGTGTAATTACAAAGCACAATTGGTCTACCAAAAAACAAGCCTTAATATGGGTATGTGAATGGAAAATAAAAGAATCATGCATTTTAAAAGGTGAGTAGGAAGAAAAGAAAATGCAAAAAAGAAAATTGTCTGTGTCCTCAAGGCCAAAATGGGCTGTCTCCTTAAAGTGAGACTGGCTTATTTAGGAGTATTAGCTTTATTAGCTTTTGCCCCAGTAGGGCTTGTAAGGGTCATCATATTTTTATATTGTCCATGCTAAGATGTTTATGATGAAATAGCATAACTACATTTTGTAATAGTGCATTTATAATACAATAATAATAATAGTAGTAATGATTGTTGTTATTATTATCATCATTGTTAAATATGGATAAATGACAACTTGTTAAAACTGAAATTGCACAAAACTGAAGCTCTCTTGGCAGTGCCCAACAGTAAAATGGTAAAATGTCAGCAAAATCCAATACCATTATCCCTGGGAAACAAAATCCTTCTCTGCTCACACTATGTATGCAATTTGGACATACTTATTGACTAGCAACTATCCTTTTAGGAACTAGATAATACCAACAGATACTACCACCTGAGAAACATTGCAAAAATTAAGAACCTCATTCCACTGGTACACCTCTTTATAAGCTCATGGGAAAATTACTATATTGCCCTATATGTAGATCTCTCAAAGCAAACCAGTAGGCCACTTTCACAATGTTTCATCTAGTCATCTACATTAATAACCAAATAACCTCAACATGTTCCATAGAACCAATTGTTATTCAATTGTACTGTCTGTCCATAAAATAGAGAATAATTTAATGTTGCCTATTTAGTTTAAAGCCATAAACAATTTAGGCCCCATCTACTTGAAACAGATACTGAAGCCCCAAACTCCTTGCTGTCCTCTCAGATCAACATAGATAAGTAAACTATCTATACCCAGGATCCATGATAACATGGACCCTGAGCTTTCTGTCCACTTTCTTATGTTCTCGAACAGGAGGAGAGATCTCTTAATTGGACAAGATTAAAACAAGACTTAAAATGTAGCTAAGTATTAAAGTATTAAAAAAACACGCTCACCCTGTACATAGAAATTTTTAACAATACAAATGTTATTTGATGTTTCTGTGTGTGTGTGTGTGTATATATATATATATATATATATATATATATGTATATATATTAATTAAAAAAAGAAGAATTAGTAAACCTAATTGGCCCATAAGCATCCAATGCGATTCCAATGACCGTGCAGCATTTCACTACTAATATCTGTATCGGGTTTCTTCTTTTAAAGGGTTAAAAATCAACAAAGCTGGCTCACGGCGGCAGTATTAATAACTTGTGAGGATGTAAATGATGAAACAATAATTTGTCTCAATGTGTGAATTATTCATTAGAAAGCAAAACAAAGGTGGGCTGCGTGATTAAGGACAATGCAGACTGCTGATAACACACCGAGATGTAATTTGGTTGCTGTATAATGCAGATGAAGCAACAGGAAATGATTTAACATCTCTGTAATCAATAATATCACAGCTGCAGGCCAGGTTCTTAATGCACTTTAATAAGAAGTGCTGCTAAGTAGTGACAAAATCTTTGCATTGGATCAAGTTTAGGCAAATGTTAGGGAGAATTCTGCAAAGGAAGCAGAATCAAAATACTCAACCTCTCGGCTAACCATGCCTCTGCTAAATGTTTTTTTCACAGAGGTATGGTCCAATCCAGGCAAGAGTGTTCACTTACTAAAGATCTTGTTCTATTAGGCTAGGTTCACACGCCGCAATGTCTGCACTGAGAATCTTCATGCGGACATTCCGGACACAATCTGCCGGCACTAGGACCGCACAGGAATGTGCTGCCTTATAGACGGCTATGCATCCCGTGCGGACTCAGCACAAAGATTGAACATGTTTATTCTTTGTACAGACATGTAAAATGGAATTTCCGTGCCAGAAACATCTGGCAGAATCCTGTTGAATCCAATGGGACTCTGCTGCAGTGGAATCCGCATTGGAATCCGGCACAGAAATTCTGCCGTGTAAATATGGGCTTAGTGTAGTGATCTGCAACCTGTGGCCACCAGAAGCTGCAAAACTACAGAAACCATCATACACTAATAGCCACAGTCTGCTGGGACCATAAAAACAGACCATAGACTTGAAGATGACTAATCTAACAATACATTATGGTTTTTAGAATGATCTTCAAAGTAATGTCCATTGTGAAGTGGCTTTAAATAGTTAATAAGGCTAACAATGCTAACACAATTTTCACAATAAGCTGCCATGTTTGTACATAAGGAACAGCACTTTTTACCATTATATAACTTGCATCTGACATGTTCACCAGTTTTCTCATCTGCAGAATTCATCTGAAAATTTAAGTTGTCCTTGAGTTAGTGGGTATGTCCTTGAGTTACTAGCTGCTATGATATCTCCCATACACTGCACACACATGGACCCAGTTCAGCTTGGCCTTAACTTTTTTGTTATTGAAAGCCAAGAAACTGTACTGGAAATGAAAGGACAAGTGCTCCATAGAGTAGTAACGTTCAGATCCCGTGGTGAGAACCGTATATAAATTAATCACCTTGGATGGTTGTGCAACTTCATACACAACAATGATTTAAGCGTAAAGTAGTAGGTCGTCCGCTGCCTTATATATATGGCATTAGAGGATAAGGCTTCAACAGAACCCGGCTCAACAGCACTGATCGACCACAACAGGTGTAAGGATAAAAAGTGATTTATTTGACGAGTATGCAACGTGTTTTGCTGCGCATGCGCAGCTAGACGCGTTGCATTCTGGTCAAATAAATCCCTTTTTATCCTTACACCTGTTGTGGTTGATCAGCACCGTTGAGCCGGGTTCTGTTGAAGCCTTATCCTCTAATGCCAAGAAAATGTGCTGGACTTCCCTCCCCAATAGGTAAACAAAGGGGTAAGGAATTGGCCCATGGCTCAAGAAAAAGGCATGGGGATAAAATGAACATCAGGCCTTTTTGTTCTGGGTGTTAATAGGATACAATTTTAATATTCGATTTGGCTTCTTCTCTTTCTATGCAAGCCGATGCTACAAACTGAGCAAAAAAGGTAAAAAATGGAACAATATACAACAGTAGCATTAATAAATACACAAGCGCTGAATACAAATTGAATGAAAACAAAGGAACTTTTTAAAAATACATACAGTTCATTTTAACATTCCTGCTTTCCCTGAACATGAAATTATATCTGCACATAAAAAAGCCAGCATTATCTGAACGGTAAACAAACTCTAACTCATCTCAAGTGTTATTATAAGAAATAGAATTTACTGGCGAGGGCCCATATTCAATATGGCTCCTTGGCTTTTTAATGAAATGTCATTATTCCAATACAAATCCTTTCACTTTTACAGTCTTGCTCCACTCTCATATTCTTATATTTCATTTCCTGCAGTTGCATGGTATTATTGTCTTTTTTCCAGAGCTATTGATTTAGGTGTGTATGGTTATTACAATGCAAAATAAAACAGTCCCCTCATCCATTCTACCTTGTACTGTTGAACATTAACTTAATTTGTTTCAAATCTGCATTCGATTTGGCAAAGAAACCATTTATCTTTATGAAGAAAGCTCTCATAAAGTAGGGACTTTAAGAGATCACTGCTCTAAAAAATTTAATAGCCTTGTGTCTTATACACTAGGAAAATGAATTAAATCTTCAAATATTAGATGTCTCAGAATAACCTTTTTGCATTTCATACTATGTTTAATTTATTGTTTTCGAGACACAAGAATAGAGTGGGGGAGAGGGAGAGGAAGCCTTTATATTCCAGTTTAATGTCGCCGTATGAAAATCAATTCATGAATAAACACTTAATATCAAAACCGATCACAGGAATAATACAGAGAACTACTGTATTTGGAGTATTTGCTCATCAGGGGGTGGCAGTGTGTTCAGACCTTTTGTTTAGGATGATGATATATTATACCGTTTTATGTTTTTCAGAATGGCCTACATACTTCAGAACATGTGTACTTTATTGACATTCAGGTACTTTACTCCTGGTCAGAATATATTTATCCCAAGATGTTAAAGTTCAGAGGGTTGTTCTATCATTAGCACTCATCCTGATAACCTGGATAAAGTGTATTATTATAGGAGGGAGTCCAATTGTTGATCTTGGGAACAGGTGTCGCAAAGATCATATCAGAATGGAGGGAATTCCATTTATTGTCAGTAGATAGGAATGGTCTATGGCTGACATAGACACAATGGGGCAGCTTCATCAAAACACTCCTAAAGGACAGCAGTATCTCTGGCACTAACCCAAATATACAGATTAATAGTGCAGGTGATGCTGTTGAAAAACTTCTGGAAAATCTGTTCAGTCACTCCTGAGCAATCTGTATTTTTCCTTATATGCAAATGTCATCTTCTGAGCATGGGGGGGCGGTCTCCAATCTTCTGAGCAACACTTCTCCCACCCATAGTAACATAGTTTGTAAGGTTGAAAAAAGTCAAGAGTCCATCGGGTTCAATCTAGAACAATAATGTGTTGATCCAGAGGAAGGCAAAAACTACCCATGAGGCTGATACCAGAGAAAAAAATCCTTCCTGACTCCAATATGGTGATCAAGGTTCTATCCACATAAATCTAGTATCCATAATCTGTAATATTATATTTTTCAAAAAAAAAAAAATAATAATAACATCCAGACCTCCCTTGAACTTGTTTATTGAGACAGGCATCACAAAATCCTGTGGCAAAGAGTTCCATAGTCTCACTGCTCCTACAGTAAAGAATCTCTGTCTGTGATGATGGTGAAACCTTCTTTACTCTAGACCTAGGGGATTCCCCTTTGTCATGGTATAAAAAGATCACTAGAAAGATCACTGTACTGTCCATTCATATATTTGTACATTGTGATAAAATCGCCCATAAGACGTCTTTTCTCCAGACTAAATAACCCCAAGCTTGATAACCTGTCTTGGTCCTGTAATCCTCCCATACCACCAATAATCTCTGCACCCTCTCCAGTACAGCCATGTCCTAGTGCCCAAAAATACTCCATATGTGGTCTGACTAATGAGTTGTAGTTTTGCAACAATTGGAGGCTCCCTGTTTGAGAACACTTTGCAATATGAGCGCTCTCCCATCGGAAAGCGCCAAAAATGTCCTAACCAATTTTTTGTTTTGTTTTTCTTCTCATTTCAGATCTGTGTATGCAAAGGATTACGGTGGATTCGTAGGACTACTGTGGATGAACTGGATTTTTTTTTCCTTTTAATAAAATGGCTAACGAGGACTGTCGGGGAGTGTTTTTTGTATAAAATAATTTTTCCAATGTGTCGTGTTTTTTTAAAATAGAATTTTCAGGCTTAGTAGTGGAAGCCATCTTATTGAGAGAATCCACTACTAAGCCAGGGCTTAGCGTTAGCCCCAAAAACAGCTACCGCTAACCCCCAATTATTACCACGGTACTCACCGCCACAGGGGTGTCGGGAAGAGCCGGTATCAACAGGCCTGGAGCATCAAAAAATAGTGCTCCTGGGCCTAGGCGGTAACAGGTTGCCATTATTTAGGCTAGGGAGGGCCAGTAACAATGGTCTTCACCCACCCTGGTAACGTCAGGCTGTTGCTGCTTGGTTGGTATCTGGATGAGAATAAAAATACAGGGAACCCTATGCATTTTTTTAAAATGTATTTATTTATTTATGAAAAAAAAGGCATAGGGTTCCCCGTATTTTTTTCACAGCTAGATACCAAACAAGCAGCAACAGCCTGATGTTACCAGGGTGGGTGATGGCCATTGTTACTGGCCCTCCCCAGCCTAAATAGTGGCAACCTGTTACCGACATTTTTGACGCTCCAGGCCAGTTGGTACCGGCTCTTCCCGGCATCCCCTGTGGCGGTGGGTACCGGGGAAATAATTGGGGATTAGCGCTAGTTGTTTTTGGGGCTAACACTAAGCCCCGGGTTAGTAATGGATTCCTTCAAAACAACCGCTTCCACTATTAAGTTGGAAAATTCAATTTAAAAAATAACACTACACATTGAAAAAATGATTTTATATTAAACCCCCCCATCCCCCCCACCCACCCACACACACACACACAGACACAGCCCTCGTTAGGCATTTTATTAAAAGGGAAAAAATCCAGTTCATCCACACTGAACAAAAATTTTGGATACATATATTTTATCCTAAGAATATTATTAAAAGTTACGTTTTAAGTAATACATATCCTCAATAATTACTTGTGGTTTGATGCGGAGGAATGTCTATAACTGGGGAGCAGCATCTTAAATATGTTTAGCACTATCCATATTTGTGAAGTGTTGATGTGGCACCATGGTCAATCTACTCTGATGCATCAGGCATTGGTGGGTGGAAATCCTGGCTGATCCATGCCTGATTCATCTTCACAAAGGTCAGTCTCTCCATATTTTTCGTGGACAGAGGCGTTTTCCTTGGGGTGACGATGGCCCCCGCCACACTAAACACCTGCTCTGGTGGCACACTACTGGCCGGGCAGCACAGCTTTTCCAGGGCAAACTCTGCTAGTTGCAGCCACACGTAAAGTTTGCCTGCCCAGAAGTCCAGGGGATCTTCAAGGTGTGTTGGTATGGTCATGTCAAGGTATGCCACCACCTGCTGGTTCAGGTCCTACCGGCTGCTGAGTTGCTTCACTATGCAGGTGAAGAAAGCTACTCATCAGTGACTGTAGACTTAGGCTGTTGCTTTTGGGGCTGGTACTGCTCCTGCCACCCCACACCTCCCCAGCAGCCATGGCAGTCGAAGGTGAGCGCAGAGGGCCCCCCGAGTCAGACCTGTGAGAGGATGGACAATAGCACAAATAAGCATCGGCCAACTGACTACGTAGGATGTCTCTGTAGTAGGTCAGTTTGTCCTCCCTCTCAGTGGGTGTAAAAAAGGCCCCCATTTTGTGCCGGTAGAGAAGGTCCAATAAGGTGGAGAGCCAGAAGTTATCCCACTGCCGAATGGTGACAATTCGGTGATCACTACAGAAGCAAGTGAGCATGCATCGTGCCATTTGTGCAAGTGACTCGGAAGGACTCCCTGCATCTCCACTGCATAATGCCATGGTGTGTCTGGGTCCTCTGCCTCACCTACCTCATAACCCTCTAGCTTCTCTAGCTGCTCCTGCTCCTCCTCTCTTGTCAGATGACTATAAAAACTGCCCATCTCGCAAAACCTAAACTGTGCTCCACTGTGCCCCTCCCCTATCTCCTCCTCCACCAGTTCAGCCCCCACAGGGCTCAAGTGGGTGTGAGATGTAGGCGCCATGTTTCCAGTGCCCTGGCCAGCCATTGTTTTCAACACGTGTTGTAGTAGATGAAGCAGTGGAATGATGTTGTTCATCCCGTAATTCTGGCGACTGACTAAAAATGTGGCTTCCTCAAAGGGCCTGAGCAAACGGCAGGTGTCACGTATGAGCTGCCCCCTATCTGCTTGGATCATCAAGAAATCGGTGATTGCTTTTCTCTGTTTGTATAGTCGGTCCAACATATGGAGGATGGAATTCCAATGTGTGGAAACGTCGCTAATCAGACTATGTTGGGGGATGCTGTTCTGATGCTGCAGCTCAAGGAGGGTGTGCTTTGCGGTGTACAAGTGGTTGAAGTGCAGTCAAAGTTTCCTTCCTATTGTTAGGATGTCTTGCAGATGGGGGGAACACTTCAGGAACTGCTTGACAACCAAACACGTGTGCCATGCAGGGCGCATGTCTCAAGCTTCCTTGTTGCAGCACAGACAAGATGTTCTTCCTGTTGTCGGTCACCATGGTTCCCATTTCCAGTTTTTGTGGAGCAAGCCATGATTTGATTTCTTGATGAATGACTTTTAGCACTTCCTCCCCTGTGTGACTCCGTTCGCCAAGGCAAACCATGTGAAGAACAGCGTGACACCACCGTGCCCTGCACACATGTTATGCTGGAGGGGCACTGAGACTAGTCTGTGCAGTGGAGGCTGAGGACACGGTGGAGGATGAGGAGGCCAAGTCGCACACTGTTGCAGAACCAACGGCCTGAGAGCCTGGAGGCGGAAGTGGCGTGACCTGTTCAAGTTTCTGTTGTGACTGTGCAGGAACCACATTCACTCAATGGGCCGTAAAGGACATGTATTGTCCCTGACCGTAGTTACAGCTTCAGACGTCGGCACTGCTGTGCACTTTGGTACACACCGACAGGCTCAAGGACGGGCCCATCTTCTGTTCCAGAAAATTGTGCAGGGCTGGTACTGCCTTTTCGCAAAGAAATGACGGCTTGGGACTCTCCACCTTGGCTCGGCTCAAGCCATCAGTTCTCTGAAAGGGAGGGATGGCAGCACCAGCAACTTGGACAGGAGCACATTCCGCTTCTACGCCGTTGGATGAGTAGGTGCATACTGTTGTCTCTTTGACATTGTTTCGCTGATGGATTGCTGGCGGAATGGCTGACTAAAAGTAGGAGGAGCAAGAGCGTCTGGAGCTACAGAAGGAGGGTATGACACACAGCTCCCTTCGGCTGAGGTGGTGGAGTCTTGGCTGGCTGAAACAGGGAGCGGCATGCCACTGGGGGATGCAGCAGGCTGGACCACCACAACGGAGCCACGGTTCTCCCAGGCTGCTTTATGGTGATGCTGCATATGTTGACACAGGGCTGTGGTGCCAACATTGGGACCCCGGCCACGCTTCACCTTCTGCCGACACATCTTGCATGTGGCCAGGTTAACAGCCTCCGAATGCTTGATGAAAAACTGCCACACTGTCGAATAGCTGATTTTCCCACTAACAGTCTGCACTGATTGACTGCTACTGCCGCCGACTAGAGGAACCCCTGTTCTACTACCTCCCGGGAAGGTAAGCTGCCACGAAGCAGGTGGTCTACCCCGGGCACGTTTGGCTCCAGACTTTCCACTTCTGCCACCATGCTGACTGCCAACCATGCTACATCCTTGCTGACTCAGCTGCTGCCACACAGGCAACCTGCAACCCTCTTCACCTGATGATGATGAAGCCCCTTCTGCACCCGGCTCCCAAGTGAGATCGGCTTCATTATCATCGAGTTGTGTCTGCACATCACTGATGTCCTCCTCAGGCTCCTCAAAAGTGTCTGCTTCAGGAGCCTGAACACTCATAACACCACCTCCCAGGCCACTCTTCTCATCACTACCTGCCCGCCTAACGGAGGAAGAGGCGGATGTTTCCTCCACTTCTTGGCTGGGAAGTAGCTGCCACCCCCCCCCCCCCCCCGCATTCACCTCTATGTCCCTTGGTCTCCCCTGTCACCCCTTTTAACCCCCTTGTCATCCTTGTCACCCCTGTCATCCATGTCCACCTTTGCCACCCCCCTATCCACCCCTGTGTCACCAATGTTTACCCCCTCATCCACCCCTCTAACCACCCCCCAGTTTACCCCTCTGTCACCCATGTCTAACCCCCTATTCACCCCTATGTTCCTTTGTCACACCAGTCCACCCCTCTCTGTCACTCCTGTCCACCCCTCTTTTACCCCCTTGTCACCCTACAGTCATCCATGTCCACCTTGGGCACCCCCCTAACCACCTCTCTGTCACCCCTGTCCATCCCCTGTCACCCATGTTCACTCTTCATTGTCCACCCCTCTGACCACATTCTTGTCACCCATGTCCAGCCCCTATTCACCCCTCTGTTCCCTTGTAACCCCTGACCACCCCTCTGTTACCACCTTGTTACTCCTGTCCACCCCTCTGTCACCCCCTACGTCCCCCTGTTACCAATGTACACTCTTCTACACCCATCTGTCACCCATGTACACCTCTCTACACCCCTTCTGTCACCCATGTACACCTCTCTACACCCAAAACACCCCTGTGTCACCCTGTACACCCCTCTGCCACCCATGTATACCCCTCTGTCACCCATGTACACTCCTCTACACCCCTCTTCCACCCATGTACACTCTTCTACACCCCTCTGTCACCCATGTACACTCCTCTGCACCCCTATGTCACCCATGCACACCCCCCTGTTACCCATGAACACTCATCTACACCCCACTGTCACCCATGTACACTCCTCTACACCCCTCTATCATCGATGTACACCCCCCTGTTAGCCATGTATACACCTCTACATCCCTCTGTCACCCATGTATTCTCCTCTACACCCCCTGCCACCCATGTACACTTTTCTACACCCATCTGTCACCCATGTACACCCCTCTGTCACCCATGTACACCCCTCTACATTCCTTTGTTACCCATGTACACTCCTCTACACTCCTGTCACCCATGTGCACTCCTGTCCACCCCAACACCCCTCTGTCTCCAATGTACATCCCTCTATCACCCCCTTTTGGTTTTGCAGGTTTAATGGTGAAGAATTGTGGCTGGAAGAAATTGTTATGGTGGCCTGGACCAGATGGAGAAGAAAAGGGAACAACGCTGATTAGAGAAGACATCATTGGTGAGTTGCTTTCTAAAGCAGCACTTTAATCTACATACCCACAGGTAAATACATATTGTGCATTTTGTGCACATTGGTGCTTTTCCCTTTTTTTTTTTTTTTTTGCTTGTCAACTTTGGTAGGGGTGTCCCTGATAAAATATTTTTCGGAGGGGTGCCCCGAGCTGAAAAAGGTTGGGAAGCACTGATCTAGGCCCTTTAACAGGAACAAAATGGTGCACCACTTTGATGTACGTATGTGGTGTGCATTCATGAGGGGAGAACAATGCGCTCCAGTATGCTTAAAACAGTATTTATCAACAACACAAGCAGATGTGTACTTTTGCCTGAACATTCACAGTATCTAGGCCCTGAAGACTTTAACAGGAACAAAATTGTAAAACCACTTAGATGTACGTATGTGGTATGCACTTATGAGGGGAGGACAATGTGCTCCAGTATGCTAAGGAACAGCATTTGTCTACAACACAGCAGGTGTGTACTTTTGTCTGGCCTTTCACAATATTTAGGCCCTTAAAACTTTAACAGGAACAAAATGCTACACCACTTAGATGTATGCACAGGTTACATTTAATAGCCGACAATGTGCTTTAAGTACTCTGCTCACCCTAACTGGCTGACTACTATTAGCTTTTCAGTTGTTATACACACCAGTGCTGCAGCACACAGTCACTGTGTACAACATCCAAAATTGCACTCTCTCTCTCAATCTCACTCCCTTCCCTATCAGTGCTTCTAGGCTGGATTTGGGCTTGAGGTGAATTGCTTCTGTAAAAAAGCTTTTCTGTGCAACACACTGCTCTCTGTCCCTCTCTGCAATAGAACGCTGCTGTGACTGGGAGGTAAATTGCTGCTGTAAAAATGCTTTTCTGTGCAACACTCACTGTTCTCTGTCCCTCTCTCTCTGCAAGAAAACGCTGCTGTGACTGGGAGGTGAATCGCTGCTGTAAGAATGCTTTTCTGTGCAACACACACTGCTTTCTATCTTTCTTTCTCTCACTCTCTGCAATAAAAAGATGAAGTGACTGGCCACAAGATGGCTGCCGATTATATAGGGCTGTGACATCACAGGGGTGGCTGGCTGCTGATAGGCTGCATGTGACCAAGGGTCATCCCGCCTACCCACCTTCCCAGGATTCCGTGTCCCATGTCCTCACATGTGGATCTGCCATTTTAGATGCCGTGGAGCCTTGACCACACTGAATGGAGTTTAATTAAGCAATTTGCGCATTCGAATCACGACAATATTCGCATTCGTTGCAAATCCAATTTTTCCTGAAAATCGTAACGAATTCAGATTTGTCAGATTCGATTTGCTCATCCCTAGCCGTGAGCACAGCTGAGTCCCGAAATTCATATCAGGAGGATCGCAGCGGATGTCAGAAGTGACACCTACTGTGTGATCTGTCTATTAGTACAGGTACTACTACTCCCATTATGGAACAGTCTGTTCCATGCTGGAAGAAATAGTGCTACCTAAAATATAAAAATAAAAAGTTAAAAAACACACACACATTTTAATAAACACATAATTAAAATGCATTACTAATAAGAAGTTTTACAAACTTAACCCCTTAAGAACACAGCTCATTTTCACCTTAAGGACACAGGCCTTTTTTTGCAAATCTGACCACTGTCACTTTAAGCATGAATAACTCTGGGATGCTTTTACTTATAAATTTGATTCCGAGATTGTTTTTTCGTGACATATTCTACTTTATGGTAGTGGTAATTTTTTGTCGATATTTGCATCATTTCTTGGTGAAAAATGCAAACATTTTATGAAAAATTTGAAAATGTTGCATTTTTCTAAATTTGAAGCTCTCTGCTTGTAAGGAAAATAGACATTCCAAATAAATTATATATTGATTCACATATACAATATGTCTACTATGTTTGCATCATAAAGTTGACATATTTTTACTTTTGGAAGACATCATAGGGCTTCAAAGTGCAGCAGCAATTTTCCATTTTTTCACAACATTTTCAAAATCAGAATATTTCAGGGACCAGTTCAGTTTTGAAGTGGATTTGAAGGGCCTTCATATTAAAAATACCCCATAAATGACCCCATTATAAAAACTGCACCCTCAAAGTATTCAAAATGATATTCAGTAAGTGTGTTAACCCTTTAGGTGTTTCACAGGAATAGCAGCAAAGTGAAGGAGAAAATTCAAAATCTTCATTTTTTACACTCGCATGTTCTTTTGAATTTTTACCAGTGGTAAAAGGAGAAAAATCTTCCTAAAATTTGTAACCCAATTTCTCTCGAGTTAGGAAATACCTCATATGTATATGTGAAGTGTTCGGCGGGTGCACTAGAGGGCTCAGAAGGGAAGGAGCGACAATAGGATTTTGGAGAGTGAGTTTTTCTGAAATGGTTTTTGGGGGGGCATGTCACATTTAAGAAGCCCCTATGTTGCCAGAACAGCAAGTAAACCCCCACATGGCATACTATTTTGGAAACTAAACCCCTCAAGGAACGTATCTAGGGGTCCAGTGAGCCTTAACACCCCACAGGTGTTTGACGACTTGTAGTTAAAGTTGGATGTGTAAATGAATTTTTATCTTTTTCTCACTAAAATGTTGGTTTATCCCCAAATTTTACATTTCTACAAGGGGTAATAGGAGAAAAGGCCCCCCAAAATGTGTAACCCCATTTCTTCTGAGTATGGAAATACCCCATGTGTGGATGTCAAGTGCTCTGCTGGCGCACTACAATGCTCAGAAGCGAAGGAGCGCCATTGAGCTTATGGAGAGAGAATTTGGTTGAAATAGAAGTCAGGGGCCATGTGCGTTTACAAAACCCCCGTGGAGCCAGAACAGTGGACCCCCCACATGTGACCCCATTTTGGAAACTACATCCCCCACAGGATTTAATAAGGGGTGCAGTGAGCATTTAAACTCCACTTTGGAACAGTGGGCTGTGGGGGGCGTAAATGCTCACTGTAACCCTTATTACATTATGTGAGGGGTGTAGTTTCCAAAATGGGGTCACATGTGGGGGGAAGGGGTCCATTGTTCTGGCACTACGGTGGCTTTGTAAACACACGTGGCCTTCAATTCCGGACAAAATTTCTCTCCAAAATCCCAATGGCGCTCCTTTTCTTTTGAGCATTGTAGTTCACCCGCAGAGCACTTTACATCCACATATGGGGTATTTTCTTTCTCAGAAGAAATTGGGTTACCAATTTTGGGGGTCTTTTTTCCTATTTTCAATTTTAAAAATTTAGGGTAACACCAGCATTTTAGTGAAAAAAAAAAATGTTTTCTTAATTTTTCCATCCAACTTTAACGAACATTCGTCAAACACTTGTGGAATGTTCAGGCTCACTATACTCCTTTTTACATTCTGTGAGGGGTGTAGTTTCCAAAACAGGGTCACATGTGGGTATCTATTTTTTTGTGTTTATGTCAGAACCGCTGTAAAATCAGCCACCTCTGTTCAAATCACCAATTTAGACCTCAAATGTACATAGTGCTCTCTCTCACTCCTGAGCCTTGTTGTGCGCCCACAGAGCATTTTACGCCCACATATGGGGCAATTCCGTACTCAGGAGAAATTGCGTTACAAATTTTAGGGGTCTTTTTTTTCCTTTTACCTCTTGTGAAAATAAAAAGTATGGGGCAACACCAGCATGTTAGTGTAAAAAAATATTTTTTTTTACACTAACCGGCTGATGTAGACCTCAACTTTTCCTTTTCATAAAGGGTAAAAGGAGAAAAAGCCCCCAAAATTTTGAACACAATTTTTCCTGAGTTCGGAAATACCCCATATGTGGCCCTAAACTGTTTCCTTGAGATACGACAGGGCTCCGAAGTGAGAGAGCACCATGCGCATTTGAGGACTAAATTAGGGATTGCATAGGGGTGGACATAGGGGTATTCTACGCCAGTGATTCTCAAACAGGGTGCCTCCAGCTGTTGCTAAACTCCCAGCTTGCCTGGACAGTCAGTAGCTGTCCAGAAATACTGGGAGTTGTTGATTTGCAACTGGAGGCTTCTTTTTGGAAACACTGCCGTTTGATACGTTTTTTATTTTTATTGGGGGGGGGCAGTGTAAGGGGTGTTTATGTTGTGTTTTGCCTTTATTATGTTAGTGTAGTGTAGTTTAGTGCAGTGTTTTTAGGGTACATTCGCACTGACGGGTTTACAGTGAGTTTCTCACTAGGAGTTTGCGCTGCGGCAGAAAATTAGCCGCAGCTCAAACTTGAAGCAGGAAACTTACTGTAAACCTGCCCGTGTGAATGTACCCTGTACATTCACATGGGGGGGGCAAATCTCCAGCTGTTGCAAAACTACAACTCCCAGCATGTACTGACAGACCGTGCATGCTGGGAGTTGTACTTTTGCAACAGCTGGAGGCACACTGGTTGGAAAACCTTCAGTTAGGTTCTGTTACCCAATTCAGTATTTTCCAACCAGGGTGCCTCCAGCTGTTGCAAAACTACAACTCCCAGGCAAATGAGGTTTAATGTGGATAAATGTAAAGTTATGCATCTGGGTACAAATAACATGCATGCGTCATACGTCTTAGGGGGGATTAAACTGGCAGAGTCACTGGTAGAGAAGGATCTGGGTGTACTTGTAGATCACAGACTTCAGAATAGCATGCAATGTCAGGCTGCTGCTTCCAAAGCCAGCAGAATATTGTCATGTAACAAAAGAGGTATGGACTCAAGGGACAGGGACATAATACTCCCCCTTTATAAAGCATTGGTACGGCCTCACCTGGAATATGCTGTTCAGTTTTGGTCGCCTGTCCATAAAAGGGGCACTGTGGAGCTGGAAAGGGTGCAGAGACGCACGACTAAACTAATATGGGGCATGGAACATTTTAGCTATGAGGAACGATTAAAGGAGTTACAATTGTTTAGTCTTGAGAAGAGACGTTTAAGGGGGGATATGATAAACGTATATAAGTATATAAATGGCCCATACAAAAAATATGGAGAAAAACTGTTCCAGGTTAAACGCCCCCAAAGGACGAGGGGGCACTCCCTCCGTCTGGAGAAGAAAAGGTTTAGTCTCAAGGGGCGACACGCCTTCTTTACCATAAGAACTGTGAATTTATGGAACAGTCTACCTCAGGAACTGGTCACAGCAGGAACAATTAATAGCTTTAAAACAGGGTTAGATACATTCCTGGAACAAAAAAACATTAATGCTTATGCAGAATTATAAAACAACATCCCTTCTCCTTATCCCCTTACACCCTTCCCTTCAATTCCCTGGTTGAACTTGATGGACGTATGTCTTTTTTCAACCATACTAACTATGTAACAGCTGGAGGTACGCAACTTCAACTCCCAGCATGCCGAGACAGCTGTTTGGGCATGCTGGGATTTGCAGTTTTGCAACATCTGGAGGGCTACAGTTTAGAGACCAGTGCACAGTGATTTCCAAACTGTGGTCCCCAGATGTTGCAAAACTACAAATTCCAGCATGCCCAGGCAGCAATTGGCTGTCTGGGCATGCTGGGAGTTGTAGTTTTGCAACAGCTGTAGGCACAAAACTACAACTCCCAGCATGCCCAGACAGCCATTTGCAGCTGCGCGCCGCGCACCCGCCACACACCCCTGCCGCCCCTGCACACCCAATCGCTGATCGGGTTAATCAAACGGGATCCCGGGGTGTCGGGCGGGAATGGTCTCCCACGGACACCCCGGGACTTTAGCTAATTAACCCGATCAGCGCCGCGGGAGCGCGCACTTAATGAACGCCGGCGGAATGCGCTAAGTTATCGCGTTATCCACAGTATAAATGCGTCATTCTGCGCGAAGGGGTGAAGCCGAACTTCTCACCTGCCGGAAACAACCGGAGGTGAAAAGTTCTGCCCCCGGGATGCAGCAGCAGCTGCAAATATGTGGACGACGGATATACCCGTCGTTCTGCGCGAATGCACTTCAGCAGCCGGGTATACGCCCTCGTTTTGCGTTAAGGGGTTAATTATAAAAAAATATATTATTTTTATAATTAAATGGCCCCTTTCTAAATTTTTTATATTGCCGGCTAGATTCTTAGTTCTCTGCCCGCCCACATAAATTGATCCCTGCTTAAAAATTTTGTTCTAAAAAAATATGAATTTTGTTAAATACAATTTTTTCCATCACTACTGCATCTTTTTATTTTTTTTTAATGGTACCTTACGAAATTTAACAAAAAAAGGTATCTCCATCACTTTTTTGGATCGCTTAAGTCCAAAAAAAGAATACAAAACGGCAACAAAAACGCCAAAATTAAAACCCATATGGCGTTTTTCTATGGGAGAAAACGTCAAGATTTTCCTGAAAAAAAATGCCATACTCTGAATTTGAGGACGTTTTCGAAAACCAGCCTCTGAGCCCAAAAGAGCTGAAAAACGGCAATAGGATATAAAAAAAACGCCAAAATGAAAAACCTCAAGTGGATCTGGCATTTTGCAGTTCACTATTGACTTGCAGCTAAGATTTGCCCATGGTGTATGGCAAAATGGGCATTTTTTTAAGTGTTTTTGCATGAAAAACCTCAGTGAAATTCTAGCCTAAGGAGTGAATAAAACAACATTTTCTTCACCTTATTGGCATGCTACTGCTTTTTTATACTGCTAATCAGGTGCTCAGTGGGAGTCTGTCCTGCTTTGATGGGTGGAGCAATTGGTGGGTGGGAGAGAGTTCATTTTGCAATAGCTGTAGGCACCCTGATTAGGAAACACTGGTGTATTGCATTGAAGGGATCACACGTGTGTTTCAATGGGTGGGAGGGAGGAAAGTGATCTCATACTGTCAAACATGGAACTATAGGAGGTGTAGTTTAGAGAATGAAATTCAACAGGAAATACCCAGTTCTGTCAGGTACGTACGTACTATTATCACCTTATGGTGCATGACCCCTTTAAGTCATGAAAATTAGATGGCACCACAGAACCTTCAGTTTTGGGTGGTTAAAGGGAATCTGTCATTAGTGTCACCTGCACAAACCTGTTGGTATAGGCAGGTAGTGTGGGTGACACTGATTATAAAGATACTTACCTATCCCAGATCCTTGGTCCTGTTAGTCTCTTATGCTTCTTATTCGGGCAGCAGGCTTGGTGCAGTGCAGGAGCAAACTGAGGTCACTGCTTCTGCTTCCTCTGGACTGCTTACAGCCTGGCGAAGTAAGGAAGTAGCAGTGGTGACATCAGCGTGCTTCTGCAATGAACCATAGAATCTAATAGTAAGAGCAATATCTTTTCGTTTATCTGCATGAACTTGGAGCTTTCATAGCATAGTCCTTGTAATGTGGGATGTATCAGGTCCTCCAGAGACAAATTATCAGAGACTAACCTTTATTAGCTGAGAATTTCCTCACAGGGAAAACAACCCTTTGAAAGTTGTAGTCTACGAGTAACTGAACTTTCCTTGTAACTATTTATTTATGCCACATACTAGGTATTGCCTAGGATTTCATGCTCAGGTTTCTTTCTTTAGGCCTTATTAAACAACTAGCTGAAAGTTAGTGTCAGCCAAACTACCAGACTGTGCCTTTCTTATAACTACCAAATATAAAGTAACAGAATAAACTGAAGCTGGTCCATGCCAACCTTTCCATACAACTGCCCACACACCTCTTAGAAAGCTTTCGTCTGTACTGTGTACAAAATATATCATAGGAATATTTACTGAATAAATTACATTTTAAGTATTGCGTTACTATTATAATATAACCCTAGACACGTTCAATTTTGGTTTACTGGGTGTTTGTTTCCACTGAACATTGGAGACCAAGGCCTATAGTTGACGGTTAGAGGGTGAGACTGGAAAGGGTAGACCGTTCAAAGCCAGTTTACTTTTATAACCACAGCGGAATGTTTTCCGTACCTCTTTTGTACACAACCATGCTGTACTGGAAAGGGCTATCAGTAGAAAGATGGTGTTCCAAGGGTCTGTAGCCTGTGGTGCTTGGATTTTTCTCAAAGTATTAGATGAAGCCTGTGATTTTAAATTGGCTACTATTAAAGAGTTATGTAAGTTCAACCTGGACAATGATTTGTTGCAGAAACCTAACCACCTATAAAAACATTTATAGAAAATCCCTAACGCTCTTCTATGGGCCATGACAAAGGATATTCAAACAGACTGGGTCAGTGACAAATGGGCAGACTAACCACAAAATCAGCAGACAAGGGGTTAAACCAAAAACAAGCCAGAGAGTTAAAGCCTAGAGGGGAGCATAGTATCAGAGAGAACAGACTGAGCCAGGTGCAAATTCAGAAGACAAAGGCAGAACGATAAACAAGCAAGGGTTAAACCAGGAATGTACGTCAAGTCAAAAACTGAAGACACAAACAAGGTCAGAGAACAGGCAAACTGTCAGGATCCATGGAAAACTGAGTAGTACACAAAACACTGGTGAAGACTAATTGAGACCACTCAAAGGCATTGTAGCATTCAACTACTGGTTGAAATACCCCTTCCTCTCTCAGCACTGAGCTGATTGTCCCAGCTCCTCCACCTCCCTATTGGTCAACAAAGCTGTCAGCAATATGACCTGCAGATCTGCACCAAGAAGAGCACTAAGTAGCGACCCCCCCCCCCCCCCGGTACACTTCAGGGAATGGCCACAGCGTGGGAGTTATGACTGGTACATTTATGACAATTGAGATATTAGAGAACTTTAAGTTCATACAGAAACTGTAGAAAAACCATACTATCTTACATCATCCCTTCTTCTATATAATGTATCAGACTTGAATCTCATATCACTTTTTTGAGCAGTAAGATGTGACTGTATGAGGGGATCAGTATAACTTTTTCTCAGTGTCATGACTTGTGCTGGGTCATATGGAACTGACTCTAGAGATCTTTAAACTTCATGTCAGGGTATCTCCTAACTGACCCAGTTCATACTGACAGTCATGACTTACTATTAATACTATCACACATGCCACAACAGAGGAAAAACTTTATTGAATT
The DNA here is from genome assembly GCF_029499605.1 of Hyla sarda. Taxonomy (NCBI): domain Eukaryota; kingdom Metazoa; phylum Chordata; class Amphibia; order Anura; family Hylidae; genus Hyla; species Hyla sarda. The sequence continues at coordinate 197,919,654 of NC_079194.1, forward strand.
TACTGTACATCTGGAAGACTTGTCATGAAGCCTTCTAAATAACACTTGAAGATTAGAATGCAGATTGTATAGAATGATTCTATAGTTCTGGTACTATTATGTAGAAAAGATCTATTAAATAAAAATCAGCATCTTCAAATTTCATAAAACTTACACTTGCCATCTGCATCCTATTTAGGGGTAAGGACACTGACTGAGTTTTAAAATGGGACACCTTTAGAAGGAAAGTGTTGGGAATCTAAATGGTCCCAACTCATAGAATAGGACAAAAATTCAACTGATGTTTCTAAGGGTGCTTTCACACCATGTTTTGTACTTACGGTTCCCGAATACGGCTGGGAGGAGGGTGGGTGGGGCTTAATCGCGGCGCCCGCACTCAGCCGTATTCAGGAACCGTATTTAATGCATGTCTATGAGCCGACCGGAGTGAACCGCAGCCTCCGGTCGGCTGCGTTTTCGGCCATATGCGGTTTACCGACTGTAGGCAAAAACGCGGTTGACCGCGGGCACCACGATTAAGCCCCGCCCACCCCTCCTCCCAGCCGTATTCGGGAACCGTAAGTACAAAACGTGGTGTGAAAGCACCCTAAGACTACATGCACATGACATTTTGTGTATACAAGGCACAGATACATTGCCAGAAGCTCAAAATCGGCTGCCAATGTATCCATACTTTGATCAGCACTTAGTGACTATGTTCAAGTCATTTTCCTTGCGTATCTGATATTTGACTTGCTAGACCACAATTTTCAGTCTGAGCCAAAAATCGGATACAAGAAGATGATCACTAGGTGTAGTCTGGCTTAGAAAAAACATTGTCGCATACAACATTAGTTAATACAGAGATAATAGAGTAATACCCCCTGTTTATGACCCTAATCTATCAGTAATTGTGGAGAATGGCTTTAAAGACTATCTCTCGCTCTCGGTCTCTTCCCAGAAATCTTGGTATGTATGTGCTATGATTTCGAAAGGAACTTGGTTTTGCACCGTGGTTGCAAAGTTATCCTGTAGATAAAAGATAAATGGTGGAGTCCTAATGGTAGGACGCTCTGTGATCTGCTTATTATCTATAGACCCTTTAACACATTGCCTTCTAAGGCTGGGTTCACACATAGTACTGTATTTTGATCTGTTTGTTAGTCAAAACTAGAAATGGGTCAAAAATACAAAAAAGTGCAATTCTTTCCGTTATGATCAAAATACTATGTATGAGCCAAGTCTAATAAATATGCTGGTGACACTGGTTGTCTTGGTGGGGACTGAGTCGGTCTACATTAAGCTTTCACCTCATATGCGTTTTATAGTTAAGAAGAATATTAAGTTTTATAGTCAAGAAGCCCCTTTGGGCCTTGGCCATTGGTGCTGTAACATCTCAGTGCTGCTTCTAAGTGTCCAACAGAATTCATCCCAGAATGTTACATTATTTATTTATCTTGGATTTTACCATCCTTTCTCCTCCACAGGTATGCTCTCCTACCACTGCTACCACAACCCCATCCATAGTACCACAAACAACTAATACACAAACCTATTTCTGCCAATAATGATTCTTCAGCTGGGCATTAATTCAATATATATCATACATTTCAAATATCTGATATTAATAGTTGGATTGTTTCCACTTTACATGTGTGGTAGCCCTTGGGGGGTGTATGGTAGTTGGGGACTTGTTTCGGTAGATGAGGGGTTAATGTTAACCCTATAGTTTGTGACGCCAGGCTGAGTGCTAGTATGCTGAGGTAATTCTCCAGTCTATCGCCATCCTTCCCAGTAACGATAGGTGCATATATAAAAATGACTGAAGGTCCACAAGGTACTTGAACTTGAACAAACTTTACTAAAAGGCTTGCGGTACATCCAATGCACAATAACAGTCTCAGGAATACAGTCTCTATATAGTGCAATGACTGACAGTTGTTGCGGACCTTGACTTTTAGATACAGTCTCTGAATTTAGGGTAATATTTGCAGATCCGTCCGGATTTAGGGCATAGATAAGGTCCGGTGATCATGCAGAGTGCTTAGGGATTGATATACTCTCAATTTAGAATCGATCAGCCGTTGCCACAAGGCTCGGGCCTAATTCACTGCGGGAGATAGCTGTATAGATCCTTCCTTGTCAGGAGCACTGGAGCATAGAGAAAGAGCAATGGCCGCCGCTCCCCTATATAGGCAGGGGCAAGGCCCTTTTGGATTGGTCCCAGTAACTGTCACTCACCGTTACAAGGAGTGATGGGCAGCATACGTCACAGGGATCTCCAAAGGTCCTAAAGCAGAAACCATAGAGTTTTCCTGATCACGTGACCCGCAGGTCCTGCCACGCTGCACACAGGTAATTAACTATTTATAGACATTGATATCATCATATTTACATGCATCCTAAATAAACTATTAGCTCAATAACTATCTAGATGAGAGGTGACCAGGGGTGAACTAGACAATGGGGACCCCGACGTCCTAGAGACTCTGGCTAAGGGGACCCACACGCAGGTACCAGATAGGATACGGTACCGGGACACCACACATGAATCTATCTTTCACAAAATATATTTCATTTCACAGTTGAATATTTCTAATATGAAAAGACCATAAGAAATGGTGAAATTATTCATCTAGAAATAGTGTATCTAGGAAATCTATAAGTGAATGTAATATGAAATCTGAGGTCAGTGCTCCTCATCTATAACAACCAAAAGCAACAATGTAAAGATGTATGGAGGAGTAGGCAACCAGAAACAGCTGGGACATCTCCAGTCTAATCGTACTGTATTGGAGAGAATTTAATGAGGTTATTCTCCAAATGCATTAAGTGGAGTTCTGGATGATATCCACAACAGTATTCCAATTATCACAGAGAAGAATGCCAGAGAGTAAAGTGAGGTGTATTTGGAGAACTTTTGCAACCAATTCAATCCCTCAGGAATGAACCATAATAACATACAGCAAATAAACAACTGTTGTAAAGAATCGGTCTCAAAAAGAACTTTGATCATCTAAAGATTTGCAAGTAATGTAAAGCTCTTATACATGATACAAGTTTACAATGCAACTTTATTTTTATGATGACCCAAAAATTTAGGATTTACTTTTGTATGATGGTCTGGATTTGACTGCTAGTGTAAGAAAAGAAAAATGGACCATACAGCTTTTGGGTTGTTTTTGTCCCTATTCGTACAGTTTTTTTCAATCATTTTTTCCCCGTATTTGCATGGTTTTGTTTTGCATACAGCAAAAGTTATAGCCCAAAAAAAGTCTTTCACACTAGTGATTTCTCCGTTATTGAAGTTCCGTCGCATATTCCGTCCCGATTTTCGGCGAAAACCGGCCGTTTCAAAACCCCTGACGGCCGAGACTAAATCGCATTGCAGCCTATGGAATTTTGTAACTGCCCGTTTGCACCCGTATATGCCCGTAATTCATTACGGAAGTACTGCATGAAGTAATTTTTCCGCCACGATGTCCCGTCACTGTATAACGTCCGTAATGAATTACGGGCATATACCGGTGCAAACGGGCAGTTACAAAATCCCATAGGCTGCAATGAGATTTAGTCTTGGCCGTCAGGGGTTTTGTAACGGCAGGTTTCGCCAAAAATCGTGACGGAACATGCAACGGAACTTCAATAATGGAGAAATCACTAGTGTGAAAGGAGCCTTAGATGTATTTTGAGGCATAAATATTGTAATATACATTTCAAAACAGACATGCCAAAATACAGCCATATTTCGACATGTAAATAGCTCAAAAATGCCTTGCTTTAGTAAAAGCTATACCTTTTTTTTTCTTCATTGGGACATATTTCAGAATATCCCACTTTAAGGCTACATTAATAAAGAAAACACATTGGGGGAGATTTATTAAGCTGCGCCTGTGGTGCACATGCCCAAATGTCAATACTTTTTCTGGATAAATGATGATTTGCAAACAAAATGGAAGAGGGGCATCCTCCTAACATGCAACTTTTAGGCCAGCTCCCATCTGACAATTTTATGCCGGATGCATGGCAGCCACGTTCTGAATTTTGTAAGTGGCAGTGCCACTTAGTGAATCCAGTGTGCGGAAAATGGGAGGAGCTTTACTAAACTTGGGCATACCAAAGCGATGCAATTAGTACATCTTCCCCATTAAGGTGACACCATAGATCGAATGGTTTACTGGCTTCTTTACTATATGCCAGGGGGTGCCTGTACTCTGTGGGTACAATTGGTATAGCCAATGCAGTCTTAAACATCATTGCCCAACAGTGCATTATATCACAACATAGCAATGCAAATTATGTCTGCGACAGAATTTGCACCAGAATTTGCGCCAAAAATGGAAAAAAAAAACAACCAACTCTCCATTTTACTCCGAAACCCCTAAAAAGGGGTGTGGCCACTGGGAAAAGAGGGATGTGGCTGCTGAAAAGGGGCATGTCCCCGGCATTTTAAAGAAAATCCAAAATATTTAAGGTTTCCACAGAAAATTTTGTGTATTTGAGCTCTGGAAAACCCCACAGCTCAGAGCATGTGTAAAAAAAAATTAATATAGGGAAAATTGCAAAACGTAGGGACACAAAACCTACAAAGAAATCTACACTCCGCTCTTAGTAAATCAAGGAAATTCTGTGGAAATAGTATATTAAGGTTAAAGAGACTGTACTAGGTGAGAACAACATTGCTGTTTTGTCTAAAAATAACACCACACCTGTCCATAGCTTGTGTCTGGGATTGTCATTCAGCTACAAAACTGACACTAAATAAAAAAAAAATGCCATAAAAAGACTTTTTTGGGGGTAAAAAGTACATTGTATGAAAAAAAAAGAAACAAACAGAAACATACTCAATATGTGCAGGATAGCTGTCTGCCCTCATAGGCACGTCATTCCATAACATTAACACGTGGAAGTGTATACACGTCCAGGGGGATGCACGTTCCCGCACCTGGATAAGTAGACACGTCTATGACTCTCGTGGGTACTGCCAAGTGTACCCACAAGATCACAGCAGGGACTCAGCTGTAACACACAGCCGTGACCCTGCCGCACTGCCGGGACCGAAGTAAACTTTGGTGCCGTCAGTTTAACCCTTACAACCGCAGTCGGAAGCAACCGCAAGCTGTAAGGAGTTTGACAGAGGGAGGGGGCTCCCTCTGCCTCTCTCCTGTAGCACCCCGCAATGATCGCGGGGTGCTGCTAGTTACCTGGGCAGCCGGGGGCCTTACAAAGACCCCCAGGTCTGCCCTGGTTATTGCCTGTCAGGACATGGCAGGATAGGCTGGCATGCAGCATATAACTTCCAAAGCATAAAAAAAGTGTAAAATAAATATATAAAATAATTAAAAGTGTAAAATAAATATATAAAATAAATAAAGATTTTTTTTAAAGTGTGAAAAAATAAACTAAATGTATTAAATAAATATAATGAAAAATAAAAGTGCATAATGTGTAGGATCACAGGGCACACATCCGCAGCATATTACATGCTGCGGATGCCCGCCAGCAGTCACGATAATGAGCTCCCTGCTGCAGCTGGATAGCTTTGTGTGTCTACTCATAGTGGCGTATTTCCCACCGGCAGTCATGAGCAGACATACTGAGCTACCCAGCCGCAGCAGTGATCTAGCCCTTGTGACTGCTGGGGGGCAACCACAGTGTGAAATATGCTACGGATGTACTCTGTGTGACCCTACACTGCGTCCCATTCATACTGCATTTCAGCAGTATGTTAGAGGTATCCGTCAGCATCATTTCTGAATGAGACTGCTACAGTATACATTAGCATGCTTTTTGACATGACAATGGACACCTATACTGCAGAAATGCGACCCCCCCCCTCCAACAAAATAAATCAGTTTTTTCAAGATTTTTTTTTAACACTTATTCCCACAACATGACAAATAACTGTCACAGACAGCCCCGTGTCCCTGCTAGCCGACCAAGGACCAATCAGAGTGGTACCTGGTCCAGCCAATACACTTGTATAGGGTGCAGTACTGTTCTGACAGCTCCTATCCTTTGCAGGCATGGGGTGGGGTTTATAATTCATATAATGATGCCCTGAAAGCAAAAGGGGGCTCCTCTTCTTCTTGGTCCTGCCAGGTGGTCAGGCAACCAGATATGGGCTAAGTAGGGGTACTGCCAGGCCCAGGACAAACAGCGTGATTAAATATGGGCGTATTTCCTCCATTTCAAAATAGGCTTACCAAAATAATGTCCCACAAATAAAGAATTTGTGGGGAAAAAAGCAAATTTTTTTTTTTTTCCACTGACTTTGAAAAAATTCTAGCCAAACAAAAAGGGCTCAACGTACTCACTTCTGCCCTAGGTGAATACTTTAGGGGGTGTAGTTTCGAAAATGGGGTCACTTCTGGGGTGTAGTATTTTTCTGACAGCTAGAATGCTTTGCAAGATAAAGTGCGGTCTATAATTTGTATAATGATATCCTAAAAGCCAAATGGTGCTCCTCTCATTTTGGGTCCGACCATGTGACCATTCAACCAAATATGGCCTAAGCGGGGGTATTGCCGAACATGGGACGAACAGCGTAATAAAATATGGGGCACATTTCCTACTTTTCAGATGCAATGTACAAAAAATATGTCCCACAAATGATGAATTTGTGAAAAAAAAATCTAATTAAAATGTTTTTACTGACTTTGTAACCATTCCAGCCACACAAAAAGGACTCAAAGTACTTACTTTTGATCTAGGTGAATACTTTAGGGGGTATAGTTTCCAAAATGGGTTGACTTGTGGGGGTTCTGTATGGTTCTGGAAGCTAAAACCCTTTGTAGGCATGAAGTGTGGCCTCTAATTCGTCCTAAAATGATGCAGTGAAAGCCAAATGGCGCTCCTCTCCTTCTGGGTCCTACCACATCCTATCAAGGAACAAAATATGGCCTAAGCATTGGTATTTCCAAACAGCTCAATAAAATATTTGGTGCATTTCTTTCAATATCAGAAGAGAAGTACAAAAATATGTCCCAGCAAATTTCAAATTTTTAACATTGACTTGTAAGAATTCCTGCCCAAAACTATGGTGTTAAAATACTCACTGTACCCCCTAGTGAATACCTTGAGGGGTCTAGTTTTAGAATGGGGTAATTTAGGGGGGGTTCCTATGTTCTACCACCTTCAAATTTCTGCAAACCTTGCATAGCACATAAAAAAGATGTACTTTTCAAATTATAAAATTGGTTAGGCTTCTAATTCATTTAAAATGTTAATAATAAAAAAAAAAGGAAATGCTTTAAAAATAAAGTGGATATCTGAAAGTATAAGTTTCATAAACTATTTGGTCAGTAAGTATAAATATCTGCCACCTATTAGTGTTAAAATTGCAAAAAATCTTTATTTTTTTTTTAAATTTCATAATTTTTTGCATGGTAAAAAAAAAAAAACTACAAATGATATCGGCTTACTTTTACTGTGTACATGAAGGGCGACTTGTGACAAAATACAATGTCAGAATTATCGTGATTGGCAAAACGTCACCAGAGTTATTCTCTAATAAAGACAGACATGCCCAATTTGAAAAAAACAGGCCTGGTCTTTAAGGGGCATACAGACCTAATTGTCTTGGTCCTTGAGGGGTTAATTTACATTCATGCACATATTGCAGGGTGTTTTAAAAAATAATAATAAAAAAACAACCATTCAATAGTCTAAAGCTGAAAATCAGTTAATTCAGGCAGCCATCTGCAAACACAACGCACTCAGATAATTTGGTATGCCGGAGAACTTATCCATTTAGAATCTGATCGATAGGGTAATTACTATCTGTTGAGTCTGGCAGTGTCCATTTAATGGGAGATGTCATGGAGATGACCCTTTTTCTAAGCATTTCCTGTGACTAAATCTCCTGCTTTCATTTCATGAAAGACATTGGGAATCATTTGAGAGATTAGTAAAGCGGGTTGTAGTGTGCGGATGGAGGTGAGACGTGCAGAACTTGACTTGCCGGCAGCCGTAACCTCATTTTATAACAGAGGGATTATCTAGATAAACAGTGTATGTCTGTTCCAGCAAGGGAATGTGTTGCAGGTGAGTTAACCCTTTGTGGGTGAAAGAATTTCCACAGGGAGCTAACAGCTTTTCACAGGCTTGTGGCTTTCTTCACACATGTATGTCTTTTTTGTTGTTGTTGTTGTAAAATACTGTAAATGTTGCCTTATATATCCAACCCCCATTGACAGGTGCATTAATGTAAGATATAGATTTCGTATTTACAAATTGGGATCTGGTGTCTAAAGTCAAGGGGAAAGAATATTTAGGTTCCAGTGACAATGTTTATGGCTTGACATAAAAACAGACCTCAAGCAAAGTATTGGATTTTACAGTGGACTCTTGACAAGGTACACAGCTTGGCAGTTTTTCTCATACTTGGTGGAAATATTATTTTACGGTGTATGCACACGTACAGTATACTGTGCATATTTGATGCGCAGGATTTCAAGCTTCAGATTTCAATGTAAACTATATGACTGAAAACTGCTCGAAATCTGCAGCTTTAAATTATGTGCATCACATATGCACAGGATACTGTACGCATGAATACACCCTTGAAGGGGTACTCCACTGGCCAGCGTTCGGGACATTTATTTCCAAACACTGTGTGCATGCTGCGGGGGGTGGCCACGCCCCCTCAATGCAAGTCTATGGGGCTTGCATTGAGGGGGCATGGCATTATAAGGGGGCATGGCAGACCCCGCAGTGCGCACTAGATGTTCCTAACGCTGGCCAGTGGAATACCCCTTTAAACAGCAAAACAGTTGAAAAAGGATTCATGCAGTCTCTTGTGAATCATCCGTGACCTGCGCGTGCAGGCTGTGACGTGGCAGCGAGTGCCGATCACATCCGGGTTGGGGCCCTGCGCATGCGCCGTACTGCACCAATCGGCGCAAAGTCCCGATAACGAACACAGTATATAAGGGAGCCTAATACACATATGGATAGCGTCCCTTGAGAAAGTCAGGTGACGAAACGTACGTTGGGACGGTGGTGACAGGTATCCATTATGGGTAAGTGAGGATCTTTACCAACTTTGGGCATGTCATTTATATGCATTAGTTCACATCTGATAGAACAGATAGCTCTTATACACACATAGCGGGGCCCTTAGACCCCGGTTTACTTCTGGTTGCATATTATATAGAGCCTCTACATCATTCTCTTGACCTCACTGTATACATAGAGATCTATTGTGACTTAAATGATTGTTTTACCTGTCCCACCCAAGTTTTTTGGTTGAATCTGATTACATCTCATTTTGTATTGCTTTATGAACATAGATTTGGTATTCTATCTTTATTGTATATTGTCAAAAGTGGTGAAGTTTTTAACTTTTTGGATATATTTATCAAATTTGTACAGCAATTGCTCTTAGTCTCAGTTCTTTTTTGTATAAATAGTCTCTTGTGGAGGCCTGGTGGAAGGGTCATGTCAAAAATGGCTGCTGGCTAATATCTGCACCTTTTGTGCTGCTGTAGGTCTAGGTGAGGCCCCAGCATACACCACCTCACATTATTAGGAGGTCCCACTAGCCATATGTATATGATGCCTTTTCACATACTGGTGTTTTTATGACCACTACATCACTGCACAGTATCACCTTGACCAAGCTCATTTACATCACATAATTTGCACATCTTCAGGAGGCAGATACTTTACAGATGCTGGTTCCATACCATTCTCTTCCCAGTGTGGTCACCAGTAGTTGCAATCTGTTCTATCTCATTCACAGCTTTTTCTCAGTCTGATTCCCTACTGGCCTTTAACTGGTCTATGGGTAACCAGTGATGTTTCCATCTTACTGAGGATTAAAGCATACATCTAGCAATGCTCTGGTGGCATCTGTTTAAAGTTCTTGGGACACTTCTGAGCCCGAGACTTGTCCCGAGGTTTTCACTTTCTGGAGACGGATTTTCCAGAGGTTCTAGAGACTTGCACTGAACTGCTGGCAAATACATATCCAGACCACAATGGTCTTGGGGCAAGTCTCAGGCTCAGAAGTTGCAAGAGAATTTTAAACAGATGCCACCAGAGCATTGCTGGTAGTGACGATTTAAAGGATGATCCACCACTGGCTTTCTTCACAGACTCTCTGACTCAATAATGTCCAGGGAGGCTGGAGGTTAAGGATGCTCTGTAATACTGTTCTAACATGATGGATTCACTCATATGGACCCTTTTCTTCTCACATACCACCATCATGCTCTTTGGCGTCTGTTCAGACCCAGACTTCTAATCTCATGCTCAGTATGTCTTAGTTTATGTGCCCAGAAGGGTAAAAAATACATGGTTATATGCATTCACCTTAGCCCCACATGCAGATGCTATGGCATTCAAGAATACTGTTCTTGGTATCATCAACAACTGGCTCCTACTCTACATGCCAGGGGGGTGTCCATTCTTTGTGGGTAAAATATGCGTAACCAAAGCTGCATCAAACATCATTTTTGAACACTGCGTTACAACACAACATTATGTGGTGTCCCAGCACCGGTGGCTTTCCCGTGGTTTTGGACTGTCTCGGGCAACCTGGTAACACGAGGTGTTTTGCCCACTAGAGTCCTATTGTTCTATTAGTTATGTGTATATTGTGATATAAGAATAATATATTTTTCCTAAATTAATTTTGTTATGGTTCCATGTATGTATGTTTAAAATGTTACTGTGCCTTTAAAATGTGAGCAGTGAACCCCATGTGACCATGTGAGCCAATGAGACCCCAAAAGTGTCCCCTGTATAGTGAGGTATAGGGGAGGAGTCAGTCAGTCTAGTGCTGGACATTGTTCAGTCTAACACCATCCAGGCTCCTGAGCATCAGCTAATCTTAGATGTGCGGTGTGTTGTGTGCCCTAAGCAGAGGCCTACTTCAGCTTTAATCTTTCTACTGATCCTCCTACAAGTATACACACAAAAAGCATGCAAATATTGCACACCTATGGGAGAAAGAATGTCAGTATTTATGTAATGTTAAATAACATATGTATAATAAATGGTGCCCAAAAAATACAAAAAAAAAAAAAACCCTGGTGGCATCCTGGGACTTCCTGACTCTTTAAGCCCTATGTGGTTGGTATCTATTGCACCTAACTTTATTTTGTATGGGCTCATATAGGCAGCAGCACACCTGCATTATAGTTTGCATTTTGCACTTTATTTTTTGCCATCTTCGCTAGCCAGTTGATATAAGTATTGCGCTTACTACTGTTATATACTTACCTTATAGTTATATTGCTGCTGGACTTTGTGACGTATTGTACATATCACTGCTATGTGTTTACATATTAGCATTATGCCCATTTCTTCTTTGTACAAAGTCCCACTTGGGCTACCATGTATACATCATAGTCCCAGGCTGCCACCATTTTGTTGTCGTCCCAGATCCCCAGCAGACAGCGCTACATTCTCATGTATGTGCGATACACGCACATACAGAAGAAGGCGTCCCCTCTGTGTGAGCCGCATCTGCAGCTTACACAGAGGAGACGTGACCTCCACCCCTACGCAGCACGCAGTACAGGTGCCGGTGTCGTCACTCATCAGCGCCTGTACTGTGGAGGGGAGAAGACGCGGGCCCTGAAGCTGAGGAGATCGCTGCGTGGGATATCAGGTGAGCATCCTTTTTTTTTTCTTTGCATATACCTACAGGGAAGGGGGGGAGAGGGGGGGGGGGGGTGCTCTGAATTTACCTATAGGAAAGGGGGGAGAGGGGGGTGCTCTGCATTTACCTATAGGGAAGGGGGGAGAGGGGGGGTGCTCTGTATTTACCTATAGGGAAGGGGGGGAGGGGGGTGCTCTGCATTTACCTATAGGGAAGGGGGGGAGAGGGAGGGGGGTGCTCTGCATTTACCTATAGGGAAGGGGGGAGGGGGGGGTGCTCTGCATTTACGTAAAGGGAAGGGGGGGGAGGGGGGGGTGCTCTGCATTTACGTAAAGGGAAGGGGGGAGAGGGGGGTGCTCTCCATTTACCTAGAGGGACGGGGGGGGGGTGCTCTGCATTTACCTATAGGGAAGGGAGGGGTGCTCTGCATATACCTATAGGGAAGGGGGGAGGGGGGGGTGCTCTGCATTTACCTAAAGGGAAGGGGGGGGAGAGGGGGGTGCTCTCCATTTACCTATAGGGGAGAGGGGGGGTGCTGTGCATTTACCTATAGGGAAGGGGGGAGAGGGGGGGTGCTCTGCGTATACCTAGGGCTGGGCGGTATGACCATATATGTGTATCACAGTATTTTTTTTAACTTATGGCGGTTCCACGGTATATAACATATTCCCCCCCCCCCAAAATCATGTGACCTGCCAGCGCTATTCTGCTCCCCCCAATTAATGATCAGCCCAGCGGGGTACTACTCACATATGTCAAGCACTGCCCTCCTCCTCTTTGTTGAGGGCCTACGGCGATGGAATTCACTGTACGCCAGTGGTCTCCAACCTGCGGACCTCCAGTTGTTGCAAAACTACAACTCCCAGCATGGCTGTCCGGGCATGCTGGGAGTTGTAGTTTTGCAACAGCTGGAGGTCCACAGGTTTGAGACCACTGCTGTACACTGTATACCTATGCCCGGGCTGCAAAAGATACAGAAAATAAACTTAACTCACCCACGTCGGCCGCACGCTGGAGACGGGAACGCCAGACAGCCGTCAGCCTATCACCGGCCAGAGCGATGCCCCGACCCTGCCAGTGATAGGCTGAGCCCACTGTCATGTAAGAAGCCGGCTTCATACATGACAGTGGGCTCAGCCTATCACTGGCCAAGGTGGGGCATCGCTCTGGCCGGTGATAGGCTGACAGCTGTCCAGCGTTCCCGTCCCCAGCGTGCGGCCGACGTGGGTGAGTTAAGTTTATTTTCTGTATCTTTTGCATGCTGGGAGTTGTAGTTTTGCAACAACTGGAGGTCCGCAGGTTGGAGACCACTGGCGTACAGAGAGTTCCATCGCCGGCTGTCCGGGAATGCTGGGAGTTGTAGTTTTGCAACATCTGGAGGTCTGCACGTTGGAGATCACTGGCGTACAGTATAGAGTTCCGGCGCCCGGCGGCCCCCAACAAAGAGGAGGAGGGCAGTGCTTGACATATGTGAGCAGTACCCCGCTGGGCTGATCATTAATTGGGGGAAGCAGAACAGTGCTGGCGGGTCACATAGGATTAGTTCCCCGATGTGGGGACAGCGCTGTGCTAGGCTGATAATACATTCCCGAGGGGGAGGGGCCCAACCGGTATTGCGGTATGGGGGAAAATCCATATTGTGCAGCCCAAAAAATTTGGTATTCGGTATGAATCGGTATACCGCCCAGCCCTAAATATACCTATGGGAAAGAGGGGGGGGGGGTGTAGCTCTGCATATACCTATGGGAAAGAGGGGGGGGGGGTGTAGCTCTGCATATACCTATGGGAAAGAGGGGGGTGTAACTCTGCATATACCTATGGGAAAGAGGGGGGGTGTAACTCTGCATATACCTATGGGAAAGAGGGGGTTACCTGGCTACCTACCTACCGGCCCTTTTACTGTGCAGGACACCAAGGAGGGCATTATTACAGTTTGTGGGCCTATAGATGGAAAGATTATGTAGAGGAGGGCACTGAATATATGCAGAGTCTGACATGTTTTTCCTGCTGATGTTAAGAGATCCACATGGCTGTCTTATCCGGACGGAGAAGAAAAGGAAAGAGGACGCTGCTGTTCAGAAAAGACGTAATTGTGAGTCCCAAAATGTAACTGTAATCACTTATATGGTATACACATCCTGTGTACAGCTAATATCTTCCGCCATATGGTCCTGTATATAATCACTTATATTGTATACAGATTCTTTATAGTATACTGGTCTGTATATAGTGGTTTTATTCAGTACAGTATGGCGGTATTATCCAGTTATTGTGTGGTGGTATATATTTACTCCTTGTATACCAGTATTATTGGTCATGGAAATTTACCTACGTTAAGGTGTTTCTTACATATATAAATTTTAATTTATTGTGTGTGGGATTTGGGTGGAATAGGAGCGTGGCAGAAGATTGACGAGCTGCAGAGCCTAGCAAGGGCCCTTGCCTTTTTTTTGGTCCGGGGGCCCCGAGTGTTGTCAGTCCGCCCCTGGGGGGAGGGGGTGTAATTAAGGGGGGTGCGTGTGTGTGTGTGTGGGGGGGGGGCAAACAAAGGGTCCGCCCCGGGTGCCAAATGCTCTAGGTATGCCCCTGGTCTAAAGTGCCTTGTAAGGACCCCAGCAACCAGAATCTCAGGTTACGGTCTACAATTCCGTCCTGTGAAAAGCACCACAAGTCTCAGAATGGCAACAAGGCTCGCAAGGCGTACGCTGCACTCTCATACCATGTCTGTGTAAAAACATCTGCACAAGCTCAGTAAAGACAGTTATCCGTAACCTGATGTCGGTGTGTTTATTCGCTCATCGTGTCTGGCCCAGGAGAAGCTGTCTCCCTAACTTCGGACCGTGAATCGGAAAAACGGTGCTATGGCGTCACAAAGTGAACAGGTAAGCTTACTTACACCCACTTTTACGTTCAAATCACCCACTAAAATCTACAGACAAGCCAAGAGCCATGACGGGGCTATAGTATGGAGACAAAAACACACATTGTAAATAGCAGCACCACACCTATCAATAGCTTGTGTCTGGGATGGCCATTCAGCTCCACTGAAGTGAATGGTGTTCATCTGCAATATCACACGCTACTATAAATTTACCATTTCTCTAGACAGCCTAAATATGGTTAGAAATAACCAGACATTATTCATCACAAAGTGATTTAATATCAGATTGATAATACTATGTCATACTCCTAATTCTAATAATAAGTTACAATTTAATAACACACAAAAAAACAATATCAGGATTATATGTCCCAGAAACACCTTTAAAAAATCAATTCATACATAAAAGTCCTAATGAAAATGCTTAGATTACAAGTATATTTCTGAAGGATATGTCTGCAAAATCTTCCAATATATATGATAAAAATAAAAATACAGAACATGGCGCTGCATATGTCAATAACAATGTACCAGCAATGAATTGGTGAAATGTGGAAGGACAATAATTTATGCTCCACGGTCCTTATTGGAATATATTGTTAAAATGTAGTAACTCAATAATGTGTACTTCACTGTATCAACAAATACTCCACCAGTTCATTGCAATGTTACGTCAAAATAAATGATTCCCTTAAGCGGCACATTATGGGGGTGATATTAAAAACTCCTGTAATTTCTATTCCAGCAATATTAATCACACCTTTTTTTCCTCCCCACATTTTCAAAGGTCTCTTTAGCTGCTTTGAAAATATTAAATATGTGAGCGTTTATTTTCGGGCCACTTTTGGATTTTTTACTCCAAAATAGCTGATTTTGTCTCCAACATTTTTTTTTTTTTTTCTGCCATCTTTAGTTTTTTTTGCACCAAAATTGCAGAATTTGTTATCACAGAAAATTCTGGCGGAAGCATCTCATGTAATATTCTGTAATATACATGATAACTAGTACAGTAATCCCTCAACTTACAATGGCTTCAACTTACAATAGTTTCAACATACAATGGTCTTTTCTGGACCATTGTAACTTGAAACCAGACTCAACATACAATGCTATGGAATCTGCGAAACGTGTCAATGGCTGGAAGAACCGACTAATCAGAAAGGGCATTTCACTGATAAAACCCATGTATTCCTAAAGTGCATGCACTGACTGGTGTCTGGTAGCGCCCCCTACAGTACAGGGAGGTATTACATGTTCTGTACTCTACCTGTGCCAGGGTTAGCTTCTCCTTTGGGCATCAGGTGAGGGCGGCTCCATTTCCCTTTTTTTAGGACATTGCATGTTCTGTACAGGACCCTGAAGAAGCTTCTGTCCTCTACATAGACCAGTGTTTCCCAAAGAGGTTGCCTCCAGCTGTTGCAAAACTACAACTCCCAGCATGCCCAGACAGCCGAAGGCTGTCTGGGCATGCTGGGAGTTGTAGTTTTGCAACAGCTGGAGGCACCCTGGTTGTGAAACACTGAAATTGACAGTGATTTACAGTTACAGTAACCATGAAAAAAAAAATGTATAACACTTTTTTCTCAAAAAAACTAAAGGAAAAAAAAAACTACAACCATTTTTGTGATTTCTACACTAGCAAAGAGCTGTCATTAAATTTTTTATGTAAAACATTAAATTTACATAACCACTCCCACTTTTAACTGGAATGACTAGTGTAAACCTTGGATCATTCTCATGTAAAACACTTTGAATATCTAATGGAATTTTGAAACACATTTTTGACAAGAAGAGTTATGAATATGACCCCATACAGTATGTATAAGTAACAGGGCTGGAATGGGACTGATGTTCTGCCCTGGCATTTAAGAGCACACAGGGCCACTTTCCACTTGCCCACATGATAATTATATCTGGTATATCATTGGTTGCCAAGACGAGTTTCTGCTCAGTCATTTTAGATATAACATCATGGATAAAAAAAAGATAGCCATCTCTGACATCCTATCTTTTGAATCTAGTGGTAGTTATGGCAGCTAATATCATATTAAAGAGGTGTTCTGGTAGAAACATTTTTTTCAAATCAACTAATGCCAGAGACAGATTTGTAAATTACTTCTATTTAAAAAATCTTAAGCCTTCCAGTACTTATCAGCTGCTGTATGCTCCAGAGGAAGTTGTGTAGTTGTTTCCAGTCCTAAAGAAGCCAACGATTTCTCCAGCATACATTTTGCGGACTATCTATATCCACCTGGGTGATTATTTACTGCTTTTCTTGCCTTTTTTGTAATTTGTGAAGAATATTTTCATATAAAGGAAAAAAAAGAATTATTTGCAGTTATAACAGTGTGTGTGAATTTCTTCTTTGACGGTGTACACACTGGGAATAGAGCACCCAGTCACCACACTGATACACCCTGAGACGCATGTCCATTCCCATCATAATTTTTTACTTGTGTTCTTTCCAGTCTGACCACAGTGCTCTCTGCTGACACCTCTGTCTGTGGCAGGTACTTTCCAGAGCAGAAGAGGCTTCTTATGGGAATTTGCTCATGCTTTTGACAGTTGCTGAAATGAACAGAGTTGTCAACACTGTGGTCAGACTGAGAAGAACTACACAACTTCCTGTGGAGCATACAGCAGCTGATTAGTACTAGGAGGTTTAAGATTTTTAAATAGAAGTCATTTACAAATCTGTATCTTTATGACGCTAGTTGATTTGAAAACATTTGTTTTTCACCGGAGTACCCCTTTAACTCTCAGACTATAGCTTTTCCACAGTGGCAACATTCATGGTACAACTGGTAGTCTGAGATGTATCCTAAACTGTGCTGGTGTCTGTAATATGATGTAATGAAAATGTAAGTTAACCTCTTAAGGATGCAGGGTGTACCTGTACTTCCTGCGCCCGCTCCCACGATATAACACAGGGTCATGTGGTGACCCTTCGTCATATTGGGTCGGTCCCCGCGGTAGCCGGGACCTGAGGCTAATAGCATGCATTACTGATAACGGTGACACGCACTAATAACCCTTTAGACGCGGCGATCAAAGTTGATTGCCACGTCTGGAAATGTAAAAAAAGCATTCCTGGCAGCTCAGTGGGGCTGATCGGGACCACCGTGGCAAAACCGCAGTGTCCCGATCAGCTAGGACGCAAGCAGAGGGTCCTTTACCTGCCTCTGGCGTGTCCAATTGGCAATTAATTGCTCCAAGTCTGAGATCCAGGCTTGAGTAATTGACCGCCGATAACACTGATCAATGCCATGATGTGGCATAGCATTGAACAGTGCTGGCGATCAATGTACTGCATGTTATAGCCCTCTACGGGCGCTATAACATTGCAAAAAAAAAAGTGTAAAAAAATTGTTAATAAATGTGATTTAACCCGTTCCCTAATAAAAGTTTTGGAAAAAAAACATGTAAATAAAAATAAATAAAAACAAATGTGGTATTGCCGTTTACGTAAATGTCCTAACTATGAAAATATATCATCAATTAAACCACACTGTCAATGGCGTACACATAAAAAAAAATCCAAAGTCCAAAATAGTGTCTTTTTTGTCACCTTTTCCACCATAAAAATTGAATAGAAAGCGATCAAAAATTCTGATAAAAATTATACCGATAAAAACTTCAGATCACAGCGCAAAAAAATTAGCCCTCATAAAAAATTTAAAAGTTATAGGGGTCAGAAGAGGACATTTTTAAGCGTATACATTTTCGTGCATGTAGTTATGATTTTTTGCAGAAGTAAGACAAAATCAAACTTATATAAGTAGGGTATCATTTTAATCATATGGACATATAAAATAGAGAGAAGATATCATTTTTACTGAAAAATGTACTGAGTAGAAACAGAAGCCCCAAAAAGAGACAAAATTGTGTTTTTTCTTCAAATTTTGTCACACAATGATTTTTTTTTTTTTTGTCTGACTGATGTTATTACAAAGTAAAATTGGTGGTACAAAAAATAAGTAATCATATTGATTTTTAGGTGGAAAATTGAAAAGGTTATGATTTTTAACCCCTTAACCCCTTAAGGACCAAGGACGTACCGATACGTCCTTGGTCCTGCTCTCCTGATATAACGCGGGGTTACACGGTATCCCCACATCATATCACGGCGGGCCCGGCGTCATAGTGAAGCCGGGACCCGCCTCTAATAGCGTGCAGCTAAAACCGAAAGCGAAAGTTGCCGGCTAGCTCAGTGGGCTGTTCGGGATAGCCGAAGCGAAATTGCGGCATCCCGAACAGCTGACAGGACAGCGGGAGGGCCCCTACCTGCCTCCTCGCTGTCCGATCACTGAATGACTGCTCAGTGCCTGAGATCCAGGCATGAGCAGTCATGCGGCAGAATCGTCGATCACTGGTTTCCTATGAGAAACCAGTGATCAATGATGAAGATCAGTGTGTGCAGTGTTATAGGTCCCTATGGGAACTATAACACTGCAAAAAAAAAAGTGAAAAAAAAAAGTGAATAAAGATCATTTAACTCCTCCCCTATTAAAAGTTTGAATCACCCCCCTTTTCCAATAAAAAAAAAACACAGTGTAAATAAAAATAAAAATAAACATATATGGTATCACTGCGTGCAGAAATGTCCGAATTATAAAAATATATCATTAATTAAACCGCTCGGTCAATGACGTGCGCGCAAAAAATTCCAAAGTCCAAAATAGTGCATTTTTGATCACTTTTTATATCATTTAAAAATGAATAAAAGCGATCAATAAGTCCTATCAATGCAAAAATGGTACCGTTAAAAACTTCAGATCACGGCGCAAAAAATGAGCCCTCATACTGCCCCATACACGGAAAAATAAAAAAGTTATAGGGGTCAGAAGATGACAATTTTAAACGTATTAATTTTCCTGCATGTATTTATGATTTTTTCCAGAAGTCCGACAAAATCAAACCTATATAAGTAGGGTATCATTTTAATCGTATGGACCTACAGAATAAAGATAAGGTGTCATTTTTACCGAAAAATGTACTACGTAGAAACGGAATTCCCCAAAATTTACAAAACTGCTTTTTTTTTTTTTTCAATTTTGTCGCACAATGATTTTTTTTTTCCGTTTCACCGTAGATTTTTGGGCAAAATGACTGACATTATTACAAAGTAGAATTGGTGGCCCAAAAAATAATATGGATTTTTAGGTGCAAAATTGAAAGAGTTATGATTTTTTGAAGGCAAGGAGCAAAAAACGAAAATGCAAAAACGGAAAAACCTCCGGTCCTTAAGGGGTTAAGGACCAAGCCCATTTTCACCTCAAGGACCAGTGCATTGTCACACTTAGGAAGCCCCTATGGTAACATAACAGCCAAAAGCTGCAAGAACAGCAAAAAAAAAAAAAAATGGCATACTATTTTGGAAACTACAAACACCATTTTTACAAGAGGTAATAGGAGAAAATGCCCCCCCCCCAATAGTTGTAACCCCATTTCTTCTGAGTATGGAAATACCACATGTGTTGACGTCAAGTCATTTTGCTGAAAGGGTTTTCAGGGGTGTGTCGCACTTAGGAAGCCCCTATGGTGCCATAACAGCAAAAAAACAAACAAACACATGGCATTTTGGAAACTACACCCCTTAAAGGGGTAGTCCAGTGGTGAAAAACTTATCCCCTATCCTAAGGATAGGGGATAAGTTTGAGATCGCGGGGGGTCCGACCGCTGGGGCCCCCTGCGATCTCTCTGTACGGGGCCCCGGCTCTCCGCCGAGATAGCGGGTGTCGACCCCCGCACGAGGCGGCGGCCGACACGCCCCCTCAATACATCTCAATGGCAGAGCCGGAGATTGCCGAAGGCAGCGCTTCGGCTCTGCCATAGAGTTGTATTGAGGGGGCGTGTCGGCCGCCGCCTCGTGCGGAGGTCGACACGCCCCCTTCCAGCGGGCTGTCGGGGCTCCGTACAGGAGATCGCGGGGGGCCCCAGGGGTCGGACCCCCCGCGATCTGCAACTTATCCCCTATCCTTAGGATAGGGGATAAGTTGCTCACCACTGAATCACCACTGGACTACTCCTTTAAGGCAAGGCACGTAACGAGGACTCTAGTGAGCCTTAACACCCCACAGGTGTTTGGTGACCTTTCGTCAAATTTGGATATGTAAATTACATAAATTTTTTTCACTAAAATGCAGGGTTGTTTGTTTTTTCAAAATATTTTTTTTATTAAAGATATGTCAACATAAACATAGAGCCAATACAGATGAAGACTTAAGGCAGTAGGATAGGCGCACAAGTGCCAAGGAACACTTAAAAGAAAAAATAGCGGTCAATAAAAGAGTAGCAAATGACACTTACAACATGTGATGAAGGCAATTGCATGGCACAGAATACATTTAAAATTATATCAATTAGCAACCTGTCATTTCTATTCCAGAGGTTCCATTAAATCCCGGGAGAGAAGAGACAGAGGTGACAGAGAGAGAAAGATAAGAGGGTAGAGGGTTTTGAGGGTAGGGAGGCATAGTATGGGGTAGGGAAGAAAAATGCAGTTTTTTTTTTTAACCAAATTTACCATTAATAGGAGAAAATGCCCACCAAAATTTGTAACTCCATTTATTCTGAGTATGGAAATTCCCCATGTGTGGACGTCAAGTGCACTGCTGGTGCACTACAATGCTCAGAAGAGAAGGAGTTACATTTGGCTTTTGGAAAGCAAATTTTGCTGAAATGGTTTTTGGGGGGCATATCTCATTTAGGAAGCCCCTATAGTGCCAGAACAGCACCACATGGCACACTATTTGAGAAACAACATCCATAAAGGCATGTAAAAAGGGGTATAGTGAGCCTTTACACCCCACAGGTGTTTGACAAATTTCTGCTAAAGTTGGACATGAAAATTAAAAATTAGATTTTTTTTCACTAAGATGTTGTTGTTACCCCAAATTTTTCACTTACAAAAGGGGTCCAAATTTTTCATTTTCACAAGGGGTAATAGGAGAAAAAGCCTCCCAAAATTGTAACCCAGTTTCTTCTGAGTATGGAAACACCCCATATGTGGTTGTAAAGTGCTCTGCGGGCGAACTACAATGCTCAGAAGAGAAGGAGCTCGATTGGGCTTTTGGAGAGAGAATTTGTTTGGAATGGAAGTCAGGGACCATGTGCGTTTACAAAGCCCCTGTGCTACCAGAACAATGGACCCCCCGCCCCCCACATGTGACCCTATTTCGGTAACTACATCCCTCACGGAATGTAATAAGGGATGCCTTTACACGCCACTGGCTTTTGACAGATCTTTGGAACATTCGGCTGTGCAATTGAAAATTTTCAATTTTTCATTTTTACGGACGACTGTTCAAAAAATCTGTCAGACGCCTGTGGGGTGTATATGCTCACTGCACCCCTTATTACATTCCTTGAGGGGTGTAGTTTCCAAAATGAGCTCACATGTGGGGGGGGGGGTCCACTGTACTGGCACCACGGGGGTCTTTGTACATACATGGCCTTCAATTCCAGACACATTCTCTCTCCAAAAGCCCAATGGCGCTCCTTCTCGTCTGAGCATTGTAGTTCACACGCAGAGCACTTTACACCCAGATATTTGGTATTTATATAGAAATGGGGCTACACATTTTAGGAGGCTTTTTCTCCTATTACCCCTTGTGAAAATGAAAAATGGTGCACTCTCACTCCTTAGCCTTGTTGTGCGCCCGCAAGGCATTTTATTTTCACATATGTGGTATTTCCGTACTCAGAAGAAATTGCATTACAAATTTTGGGGGTCTTTTTTCCTTTTACCTCTTTTGAAAATGAAAACTTTGGGGAAACACCAACATGTTAGTATAAAATTATAATTATTATTTTATTTTTTTTACAATAACGTGCTGGCGTAGACCCCAACTTTACCTTTTCATAAGGGGTAAAAGGAGAAAATGCCCCTCCAAATTTTTAAGCAATTTCTCCCGAGTACGGAAATACCCCATATGTGGCCCTAAACTGTTGCCTTGAAATACGACAGGGCTCCGAAGTGAGAGAGCATCATGCACATTTGAGGCCTAAATAAGGGATTTGCAAAGGACCAGACCCAGATGCAAGAATTACACTTGCCTCCGATACCAAAAATACCCTACGGCAGTGTTTCCCAAGCAGGGTGCTTTCAGCTGTTGCAAAACTTCCACTCCCAGCATTCCCTTTGGCTGTCCATGCATGCTGGGGGTTGTAGTTATGCAACAGCTGGAGGCACACTGGTTGCAAAACAATGAGAGTTTGTTACTTAAAGGACAACTGTAGTGGTACCGTTTTACATATGCCCGTGCCCGGGCCTCAAAAATAAACAAAATAAACTCATACATACCTTCCTATGAGCCCCCGTTGGTCCGGCACAGGCCTCACGGTCCGGCAGTGCTGACGTCATTCCACTTCCTGGGGACGGGGACGCCGCAGAGCCGTTGGCGTATCACCGGCCGTAGCTATTCCCACCCTGGCTGGTGATAGGCTTAGCCGACTGTCATGTAAGGAGCTCTAGCCAGCTTCTTACATGACAGTCGGCTCAGCCTATCACCAGCAGGGGCGGGACATTGCTGCGGCCGGTGATACGCCGACGGCTCTGCGGCTTCCCCGTCCCCAGGAAGTGGAATGACGTCAGCACTGCCGGACCGTAAGGCCTGTGCCGGACCAACGGGGGCTCGTAGGAAGGTATGTATGAGTTTATTTTGTTTATTTTTGAGGCCCGGGCACGGGCATATGTAAAACGGTACCACTACAGTTGTCCTTTAACTCAGTGTTTGGCAACCAGAGTGCCTCCAGCTGTTGCAAAACTACAACTCCCAACATGTATGGTCTATCAGTGCATGCTGGGAGTTGTAGTTTGCAACAGCTGAAGGCACACTGGTTGCGGAACACTGAGTTAGGTAACAAACTCTCCGTGTTTTGCAAACAGTGTGCCTTCAGCTGTTGCAAAAACTACAACTCTCAGCATGCAGTGACAGCTGAAGGACATGCTGGGACTTGTAGTTATGCAACAGCTGAAGGCATACTACTAACACTCCCAGCATGAGTTTTGGCTGTCCGTGCATGCTGGGGTTGTAGTTATGCAACAGCTGGAGGCACACTGGTTGCAAAACACTGAGAGTTTGTTACTTAACTCAGTGTTTCCCAACCAGTGTGCCTCCAGTTGTTGCAAAACTACAACTCCCAGCATGCCCAGACAGCCGAAGGACATATTGGGAGTTGTATTTATGCAACAACTGGAGGAGAAAAGTTTAGAGACTACTGTGTAGTAGTGTCCAAACTATAGCCCTCCAGATGTTGTAAAACTTCAACTCCAAGCATTCCCAGACTGTCCAGGCATGCTGGGAGTTGCAGTTCTGCAATATCTGAAGGGCCAGATGTGACAGAACTACAACTCCCAGTCTGCCTGGACTGTCTGGGAATGCCGGGAGTTGTAGTTTTGCAACATCTGGAAGGGCTACATTTTGGACACCATTGCACAGTGGTCTCCAAACTGTGGCCCTCCAGATGTTGCAAAACTACAACTCCCAGCAAACTACCAGCATGCCCAGACAACCTTTGGCTGTCTGGGCATGCTGGGAGTTGTAGTTTGGCAACTCCTAGAAGGCAGCAGTGAAGATCATTTACCAATGATCTTCACTGCTGCCTCCACCGTTGCCTCCGCCTCCTTTCTGCCGCCAGTCCCGCCGCGATCACTGGTCCCTTGCCGCCCCTCGCCACAGTTAGGTACTCCGGCACCCGCTGCCATCTTCCCCCCACTCTGCCCGGGGATTTCATCTTTAACCCCACTGCCCCCAACTGCCAATGGTCGGTTAGTCCTGACCGACCAATGGCAGAGGATAGGAGGAGGTGGCACCCCTGCCACCTCACTCCTATCCTTCAGGAAGGTCGGATCTGAAACACTGGTGTACTACAAGTCCTATCACAAAGAAGATAAATATATATAGGAGTACTAGGGTACTACATGTCACAGCATAACCTGGTATTAAATAAATATACAGTGGAACACTGTGGCACTTAAAGTCTCAGAAAATACAAAGTCACAAAGAAATAAGTGAAGTGAAGTAGAACAGCAAGGTAACCTATCATTGGGATACAGTGGGAGGCTGTATGGGAGGGCTCAGGATTCCCCAGCAGTTTGGCAGAACTGGGGATGGATTTCAGTCCAGTGGCGTTGCTAGGGTTGGTGTCACCCGGTGCGGTAGAAAATGGTGTCACCCCCATACCTCCCCCCTCCCCCCAGTAAGTTTTTAGCCTGTTGTGACAGACACCACTGTTGTAGCGCATTGTGAGAAATTCCAGTATAATAATCAGATATACCAGTTGCCACAGAATAGGAAAGTGTTAAGGAAGTTTTCACCATTTAAATATACAGCTCCCAGAATTACTTAAAGGGGTACTCCACTGGAAAACATTTACTTTTATATCAACTGGTGCCAGAAAGTTAAACAGATTTTTAAATTACTTCTATTTAAAATATTAATCCTTACAGTACTTATCAGCTGCTGTATGCTCCACAGGAAGTTGTGTAGTTCTTTCCAGTCTGACCACAGTGCTATTTGCTGACACCTCTGTCCATGTCAGGAACTGTCCAGAGCAGGATAGGTTTGCTATGGGGATTTGCTCCTACTATGGACAGTTCTTGACATGGACAAAGGTGTCAGCACAGAGCACTGTGGTCAGACAGAAAATAAATTAAAAAAGAAAAGAACTTCCTGTGAATCACTTATACAGCAGCTAATAAGTACTGGAAGGATTAAGATTTTTAAATAGAAGTAATTTACAAATCTGTTTAACTTTGTAGCACCAATTGATAAAAAAAAAAAATGTTTTCCAGTAGAGTACCCCTTTGAGCAGTGGTGAGGTTATGCTGGGAGTTGTAGTTTCACTCACCATAACTGTAGAACTTACAGGTGACTACAGCTCTGATAGGACATAGAGAGGAGAATACACAATGATATCAGTGACTACAGGTGACGTCTTCTCTATAGTGAGGAGAATACACAATGATATCAGTGACTACAGGTGACGTCTTCTCTATAGTGAGGAGAATGTACAATGATATCAGTGACTACAGGTGACGTCTTCTCTATAGTGAGGAGAATGTACAATGATATCAATGATTACAGGTGACGTCTTCTCTATAGTGAGGACAATACACAATGATATCAGTGACTACAGGTGACGTCTTCTCTATAGTGAGGAGAATGTACAATGATATCAATGATTACAGGTGACGTCTTCTCTATAGTGAGGACAATACACAATGATATCAGTGACTACAGGTGACGTCTTCTCTATAGTGAGGAGAATACATAATGATATCAGTGACTACAGGTGACGTCTTCTCTATAGTGAGGAGAATACACAATGATATCAGTGACTACAGGTGACGTCTTCTCTATAGTCAGGAGAATACACAATGATATCAGTGACTACAGGTGACGTCTTCTCTATAGTGAGAAGAATACACAATGATATCAGTGACTACAGGTGACGTCTTCTCTATAGTGAGGAGAATACACAATGATATCAGTGACTACAGGTGACGTCTTCTCTATAGTGAGGAGAATACACAATGATATCAGTGACTACAGGCGACGTCTTCTCTATAGTCTTCCCTTATCTAATTCAGATGGTACATACCGCCAGGACTTGTTCCAGCTAAAACTTCTGTCTGCAGAATGTGACGCCCAGACGTCTCCTCTCTATGTCAGCGCATTCTCATCCTCTATATGAAAACAGTTATTATTATAAACCTGCCAGACACAGTATCCTCTAAATATAATACTACTATACACTATACTCTTTGATTATAAATCTTCCATACACCATACCCACTGAATATAATACTACCACACACTGTACATTCTGAATATAATACCAACATATACTGTACACTCTGAATATAAATCTGCCACATACTGTAACCCTGAATATAATACCGCCACACACTGTACCCTCTGAATATAATACTACCACCCACTGCGCCCTCTGAATATAATACTACCGCCCACTGCGCCCTCTGAATATAATACTACCACCCACTGCGCCCTCTGAATATAATACTACCACCCACTGCGCCCTCTGAATATAATACTACCACAAACTGCGCCCCCTGAATATAAATCTGCCACATAGTGTACCCTCTGAATATAAATCTGCCACATACTGTACCCCTGAATATAAATCTGCCACATACTGTACCCCTGAATATAATACTACCACCCACTGCACCCTCTGAATATAATACTTAGAGATGAGCGAACTACAGTAAATTGGATTCGTCACGAACTTCTCGGCTCGGCAGTTGATGACTTTTCCTGCAGAAATTAGTTCAGCTTTCAGGTGCTCCCGTGGGCTGAAAAAGGTGGATACAGTCCTAGGAGAACTAATTTACGCAGGATAAGTCATCAACTGCCGAGCCGAGAAGTTCGAGACAAATCGAATTTACTGTAAATTCGCTCATCTCTAATAATACTACCACAAACTGCGCCCTCTGAATATAATACTACCACAAACTGCGCCCTATGAATATAATACTACCACAAACTGCGCCCTCTAAATATAATACTACCACAAACTGCGCCCTCTGAATATAATACTACCACAAACTGCGCCCTATGAATAACATTGCCATACAGTGCACCCTCTGAATATAATACCACAACCGCAGTAACACCCCTCAACATCCGTTAGCTGATGCCATTACCACGGGAGGGGGGGTATTGGTGGTGTTGCTAGTGGATGATGGGGGTGCTACTACTGGGGGGTGTTGCTGGAGGATGATGAGGGTGCTACTGGCCATCCCCCCTGGCAGTACCACCCCCATCATCCATCGGCAGGATCATCCTCCTGGCAGGAGCACCGCCATCATCCACCACCAGGATCTGCTGATGGAGGTGCTGCAGCTGGGGGGTGGGTGTTGCTGGTGGATGATGAGGGTGCTACTGCCAGGGGGGAGCATTAGGTAGGCAGCAGTTCCCCCACATTAGGTAGGTAGCAGTTTCCCCACATTAGGTAGCATCTTTTCCCCACATTAGGCAGCATAGATTCCCCACATGTGGTACCAGTTCCCCCACATTAGGTAGGTACCAGTTACCCCACATTAGGTAGCAATTTCCCCACATTAGGTAGCACAGATTCACCACATTATGTAGCAGTTTCCCCACATTAGGTAGCATAGATTCCCCACATTTGGTAGCACAGATTACCCACATAAGGTAGCACAGATTACCCACATAAGGTAGCATAGACTCCCCACATAAGGTAGCACAGATTTCCCACATTAGGTAGCATAGACTCCCCACATTAGGTAGCATAGACTTCGCACACTTGGTAGTAGTTTCCCCACATTAGGCCGCAGGTTCCCCACAATGGGTCAAAGTCTCCCCACATTAGATCGCTGGTTCAACTCCCCCCCCCCCACCCCCCACCCCCACCGCCACACACACACACACAAAAAACCACATACAACACAGAGAGACACACACACACAAACACACACACAGTCAGATAGACACACACTCACAGACAGACACACAGAGTCACATACACACACAGTCACACACACACAGAGTCACATACACTCACACAGTCACACACACACAGAGTCACACACACACACAGAGTCACATACACACACACACACACACAGAGTCACATACACACACACACACACACACAGAGTCACATACACACACAGTCACACACACAGAGTCACATACACACACACACACACACACAGAGTCACATACACACACAGTCACACACACACACAGAGTCACACACACACACAGAGTCACACACACACACAGAGTCACATACACACACACACACACACAGAGTCACATACACACACACACACACACAGAGTCACATACACACACAGTCACACACACACAGAGTCACATACACACACACACACACACAGAGTCACATACACACACAGTCACACACACACAGAGTCACATACATACACACAGAGTCACACACACACACACAGAGTCACATACACACACAGACAGAGAGACAGACACACACACTCACCCATCCAGCAGCGCTCCTGCGCGGCCATGCAGTGTGACGTCAGGCCGGCGCAGACGTGGGAGCGGAGGCCGGGCACAGTGCTTGTAACGGCGAGGGGATGTGATGACGGACGGGCGCACAGTGCAGGTGAAAGAGGGGGGGTTGCTGACGTACGGAAGGGCGCACCGCACACACAGCGCGGGGGGGGGGGGGGTGCGCTGACGGATGGGTGGCCGGTCAGGCACAGATGGGGGTGTCTGTGTAGCGGGGGGGGGGGGTGCTGCGGAGCATCTTGGTGTCACCCCATTAGGTTGGTGCCACCCGGTGCGGGCCGCACCCCCCGCACCCGGGTCGCAACGCCTCTGTTTCAGTCTGTTACATATTAGTGGCTATCACTTCTTTTCTGCCTGCAGCAAGCTGTAGCTGCTCAGTGTATGTAGTACTCATTGGGTTGGCACGTTTTTCATTTTTTTCTCTGATCGAACCCTAATACCCAAACAAATCCAACAAAAGTTACCCAACTATAATGGCAACTCACATGCACAATTTGGTTCCTGCAGACTCCCCTTCAGGCTTCATATTTTACATGGAAAATGTGCCTTGAATTGTGCGGAAAATCTTTTTTATGCAGCAAGGAGCCCACTTGATGATGTGGTGTATCAAGTGACCCAGAACCCACCACAGGAAGCATGCTGGGCTCTTCCCAAGCCCTACCCAAACATCTTACCATGTCTAGAGCTTGTGTGACCTAATCTGAGTCATCTTCAGCAGGAAAGAGGGTAACAAGTTGACCCTTTTTGTTACATTTTTACTTGTCTGGGTAAAAAAGTAGTATAAATTTGGTGAGGATGTGCCTCTTGACCACATATCCTCACAGACATATAAGATTCATGGTCCTCTCCACTACCAATGTATGGCATGGGTAACTATTTAGCATAACACCCTGGCACTGTGTTATCAGGCAAGGAAAGCTTATCTATGAGTTGTTTATTTGAAACACATTACATGCTGGCATCTGGATTATCCCAGGTAGTCATTTCAGTATAATCCTTAGCTTCAATACTGAGAGTAGACACTATTTAAGGCACATTTCCCATGTAAAACATGAAGATCATAGTGAAGACAGAAGATATTGTCGCATCGGAACCAAAATATGCACGTGAATTGCCCTTTTGGGTGGTCATCTTTTGCTGAGTAGTAGGTTTTAATCAGAGAAAAAAAGTGGAAAAAAGACACACCCTAGTGTACATTAACACATATATATTCAGAGAAAGAGAGAGAAAAGTGTCTATATAAATCTTTAACTTCTGGCATGGTTTGGAGTTATGGGAAGGACCATTTGTTGCCCCGCTATGGTATCATTGATACTTAAAGGAACCCTTATTAAACAATTGTATATCCTCTAAACATTTGTTTATCATGGAAATAAGACTTCTTTTAAAGCCCCTCAAAGCAAAGCTTACTCTCTAAGCAAGAAGATGCATCTTAAGAAGCTTTGAAAACAATCCTTTGGGTATAGGGATCTATAAACAAGATATGACTGCATGGCTTTAAAACTTTACATTTGAAATATTGTAGACTGTGTCAGGCAGAAAACTACATTCACGTAAACCTTTGTATGTCAAAGCAGCTGGAAAACAACATTAAGATGCAAAATATGATTTGAGGAAGCCAAAACCAGTTTCATAGAAGAACAGAACAGGAGAACACATTATGGAGTCTAAGAGATTATGAAAATAAAGATTAGTATTGGAAACCAAATTGCAAATAGAAGCCAGAGATCTGTTGAATATACAATGCATGTGGAAAGTCTTCAGACCCTTTCACTTTTTTTCACGTTATGTTGCAGCGAATGGTAAAATAAAAAGTCCCCCATAATGCTGCACTCAATACAAAATGTTAGAAATATTAGCAAATTTATTGAAAAGAAAAAACTAAAATATTGCATTGACATAAGTATTAACCTTAGTTGAAGAACTTATAGGGGTACTCCACTGCCCAATATTTGGAACTAAATGTTCCGTAAGCTGCTTTCCCGCTGCGGTGGTGGGCTATGCCCCTTGTGATTTCAGGGCCGAGCCCCCTCAATGCGGTGGATTGCCACGCCCCTTGTGACGTAACGGCCATGCCCCCTCAATACAAGTCTATGGGAGGGGGCATCAGCGAAAACAGCGTTCGGTACATTTAGCTCCAAATTTTAGCCAGTGAAGTACCCCTTTAAAGGGGAGTCTACCACCACGTTTGGCATAAACAAGCTGCTGTTATTGCTGAATAGAGGACATTACTGTGTAGTAGAATGAGAAGAGGAAAATGGAAGAGGTATTCTCAGTCATAGTGATGTTCCAAAAGATATAGTCACATCCACAGGGCACCAAAGAGATAATCTGCATATAAAATGTAAAAAAATTCTTGACAAGGATGCAGCACATTAGGATACTCAAGGAAGCGTTTATTACACAATATCGCCCTCTATTCAGGAATAGCATAGGTCACATCAAAAGGGTTCATCCAAAAAAGACAACCTATTGACACATCATAGCTTTAGTGAAGCACATCACCACCACCAAATTTGTAAAAATTTCTTGTCAGAGATTTATTGTAACGGAGATCGCTGAATGATGAAATACTTTAGGAAATCAGAGGCTTTCATAGACTCATATAGACCATTTTAATGTTCTAAACATGCCTCAGTGACATGACAGAAAATCACTTTTGGGTGGATTTTACCCGTAAACTCAACTATGAATATGAAAGGATTTCATAACATGGTGTTTACTTGGATTTTTTAAAGATGGGTCATGAATATGTGGTCAATGGGAGTTCAGCCCCCAGGACCTTGCATCAACCAGAATAATGAAAAAGAAGAAGCATTTACTTGACTTGTGTCTGTTATTATAGACACAGTGGAACATCTATACATGAATAGGGCTGACCTGGAATCACAGGTCATGGTCACAAGTGTGGGCCTCTGCCCCTGTGTTCCGTGTGTTTGGGGACATTGAGTATCTGATACCTACATATAGAAGTCTAAAGGGTCAGAGCACCTTTTTTAGCCCAAGGGAGACATACACAATATTCAGTTTCAATATAATGGCTGACTGGTGTATTTTTTTTTAATAAGAGTTCCTTTTATGCATTTATGTAGCATGTATGCATTTTATGCAATAATAGTAGCAGCCTTCTTAATGCATTTTACAATACCCAAGCTTCTCAGGACTCACAGGCTACATTTGAATGGCATGGAATCAGTTAACTATCCCTGCGAGTGTGATGGACATTATCCAGAAGTTTAAACTACTGGTTCCAAGCCTGGCACAATAAACATTAAAGTTAATTTGTGGTGCTCTTTACTTGATGAGTGGTGTGTGCATGGCTGCTTCTCATGTAGTAACCAGACCTCTCACTGTATATAATTTATAATGTTTACATGCTTTCAGAGCACTTCTGATTTGCTGCATATATCCCACATTCTGCGGTTTCTATATTATTCCCCAGATTTCAGCGCCATCATTTCAATTTTGTACAGATTATTTTGATTCGATTAGTGGAAAAAAGAAGGATCATTAATGACAGCCAGGCACAGTGTGAAAAGTGACTTTTCTTTAGTTGTTTATACGTGTAAATATACATGCTGCAATATTACTACATTTATGAACATATATATATATATATATATATATATATATATATATATATATATATTTGTCTGATTGATATAAGGAGATTCCCTCTATTAGGTACATAGTTCTTTCTACTAGTTAAATAGTTTATAAGGTTGAAATACACAAGAATTCATCAAGTTCAACCTATATCCCAACTGTATCCCTGTAGGAAGGCAAAAATCCTTATGAGGCTGAGGCCAATTGCCCCCATACCAGGGATAGAAATTCCTTCCTGACTCCAATATGGCAATCAGAATAAATCCCTGGATCAACGTTCTGTTCCTATATATCTAGTATCCATAACCTGTAATGTAATTACTCTTCAGAAACCCGTTCACCATGACCACTTCCTCTGGCAGAAAATTCCATAGTCTCACTGCTCTTACAGTAAAGAACACCCGTCTGTGCTAGTGTAGAAACCTATTAATAGGTCATGGGAGAGATCTCTTTACTCATCCTGTTGATCTATAACATAGTTATTATTTAATCTTTTTTTCTACGTAATTCCTAATTCTGATAATCTTTCTGGGTACTGTAGTCCTCCCATTCCCCATATTACTCTGGTTGCCTGTCTTTGAACCCTCTCCAACTCCACTATATCTTTCTTGTACACTGGTGCCCCAGTACTGTATACAGTATTCCATGTGTGGTCTGACTAGTGATTTATACAGTGGTAGAATTATTTTCTTGTTGTGGGTATCTATGCCCCTTTTAAAGCACCCCATGATTTTATTAGCTGCCTGACACTGGTCGCTAAAGTTAAGTTTACTATTTACTAAAACTCCTAAGTCCTTTTCCATGTCAGTCCTCCCCAGTGCTTTCCCCCATTTAATGCATGTTCCCAGCCTGGATTTTTCCACCCCATGTGCATAACCTTACATTTATCATTGTTGAAGCTCATCTGCCACCTCTCCACCCAATCCTCCAACCTGTCCAGATCCTTTTGTGACAGTGCCATGTCTTCTATTGTGTTAACCACTTTGCAGTGCATAGTATTATCTGCAAACACTGGTACTCTACTATACAATCCTACTACAAGGTCATAATAAATATATTAAAAATTATAGAACCCAAAACTGACCCCTGTGGTACCCCACTGGTAACAGTCACTATATAAGAATACACTCGGGCAAAAAAGTATTTAGTCAGACACCAATTGTGCAAGTTCTCCCACTTAAAAAGATGAGAGAGGTTTGTAATTTTCATCATAGGTATACTTCAACTATGAGAGACATAATGAAAAATAAAAATCCATAAAATCACATTGTCTGATTTTTAAAGAATTTATTTACAAATTATGGTGGAAAATAAGTATTTGGCCAATAACAAAAGTGCATCTCAATATTTTGTTATATACCCTTTGTTGGCAATGACAGAGGTCAAACATTTTCTGTAAGTCTTCACAAGGTTTTCACACACAGTTGCTCGTATTTTGGCCCATTCCTCCATGCAGATCTTCTCTAGAGCAGTGATGTTTTGGGGCTGTCGCTGGGCAACACAGACTTTCAACTCGCTCCAAAGGTTTTCTTTGGGGTTGAGATCTGGAGACTGGCTAGGCCACTCCAGGACCTTGAAATGCTTCTTACGAAGGCACTCCTTTGTTGCCCGGGCGGTGTGTTGGGGATCATTGTCATGCTGTAAGACCTAGCCATGTTTCATCTTCAATGTCCTTGCTGATGGAAGGAGGTTTTCACTCAAAATCTCAAGATACATTCCCCCATTCATTCTTTCCTTTACACGGATTAGTCATCCTGGTCCCTTAGCAGAAAAACAGCCCCAAAGCATGATGTTTCCACCCCCATGCTTCACAGTAGGTATGGCATCCTTTGGATGCAACTCAGCATTCTTTCTCCTCCTCTGTGTGGTTCTGGGATTTTTGCTCACAGCTCTTGTGATTATTTTGACACTGTGGGGTGAGATCTTGCGTGGAGCCCCAGATCGAGGGAGATTATCAGTGGTCTTGTATGTCTTCCATTTTCTAATAATTGCTCCCACAGTTGATTTCTTCACACCAAGCTGCTTGCCTATATCAGATTCAGTCTTCCCAGCCTGGTGCAGGTCTTGTTTCTGGTGTCCTTCGACAGCTCTTTGGTCTTGGCAATAGCAGAGTTTGGAGTGTGACTGTTTGAGGTTGTGGACAGGTGTCTTTTATACTGATAACAAGCTCAAACAGGTGCCATTAATACAGGTAACGAGTGGAGGACAGAGGAGACTCTTAAAGAAGTTACAGGTCTGTGAGAGCCAGTAATCTTGCTTGTTTGTAGGTGACCAAATACTTATTTTCCACCATAATTTGCAAAGAAATTAGTTAAAAATCAGACAATGTGATTTTATAGATTTTTTTTTCTCATTATGTCTCTCATAGTTGAGGTATACCTATGATAAAAATTACAGGCCTCTCATCTTTTTAAGTGGGAGTACTTGCACAATTGGTGACTGACTAAATACTTTTTTGCTCCACTGTATATCTCAATAATAACCACTCTCTGTTTCCTATCAATGAATAAGTTACTTAGCCACATTTTCCCTAGCCAAAGCATTCTCATTTTATGTACCAACCTTTAATGTGGCACAGTATCAAATGCTTTGTAAATATCAAGGAAGACAACACCCAGCAATACGCTCTGATCCAGTCGTGAGATTATCGCCTCATAAAAGCTGATTAGGTTAGTGTTTTACATATTTTATTTTTCTCCTAATGCTTTTTTATTGCTCATTCACTGCCTTCCTGTTTTAGTAGCTTAAATGCATTTTTGTCATTTATTGCCCCTTAACTTTTTTATTTATCCACATTGTTTTTTAGTATAAGTTGACCTTTCTCTGAAAGACTTGACCTGTCCATGAATTACATTGTCACCCATTAATTTGAACTGGCATGTAATATCCCCTACAATGACAGCTAAGCTCATATTTGCCCATAGCTAAGGCTTGCTGATAGCAAACTCATAGTGATCAAGTGATCACTGAACCAGTTTCATACAGAAAAAGGTGGTATGTGGTGAGCATATTGTATTATGTATTTCTAAAGTGTGTATTTTATCATGCAAAGTGCATGTGTAGACATAGCCTTAAAGTGCACCTACATTTCCATGAAAGATTTGAGGATAAGTTGTTTTATGTGTACATGAAGAGAAGTGCTATTGCTGGGCCATTAAATATATTGCATATTCATTAGTGAATGTCGCGAACATAACATTTTCCATTCGCGAACAGCGAACTCGATTTCCCACAAAAGTTTGCTAACCGGGCAAACCACCATAGACTTCAATAGGCAGGAAAATTTTAAAAACCACAGGGACTCTTTCTGGCCACGATAGTGATGGAAAAGTTGTTTCAAGGGGACTAACACCTGGACTGTGGCATGCCGGAGGGGGGTCCATGGCAAAACTCCCATGGAAAATAGTAGTTAATGCAGAGTCTGGTTTTAATGCATAAAGGGCATAAATCACCTAACATTCCTAAACTGTTTGGAATAACACGCTTTAAAACATCAGGTATGATGTTGTATCGATCAGGTAGTATAAGGGTTACGCCCGCTTCGCAGTGACAGACCAAACTCCCCGTTTAACGTACTGCAAACAACCGCAACATTCCATTTGCACAACCGCAAACTCTCCATTTGCACAAGGTTGGATACCAAGCTAGCCATGTCCCGTTCCTTGTCCTCATTGATGTCATTGAAGGTCTCTTCCTCCACCCAGCCACGAACAACACCAAGGGTCCCCGAAAGGTGACAACAAGCCCCCTGGGATGTCTGCTGTGTTTGGTCTTCCACCTCCTCAAAGCCACCTTCCTCCTCTGACTCCTCTTCTTCAGACTCCTCTCTCTGCATTTTTATAAGGTTAAGTAGTACTATTCCTATCAGTTTAATCCCTGTTACGTCCCCTATCAGGGGACGTGTATATGGCATCGATTTTAGGAACCAGGAGATGGGAAAAGATGCTTTGTTGGTCCTGCTACTTCAAATTTGGGGCACTGCTCGTGCAATCTAACGTGCCACCAGATAGGAGTGGTGTGTTAAGTAGTTCCATTCTTATCAGTTTAATCCCTGTTACATCCCCTATCAGGGGACGTGTATATGGCTTTCGCATCTGGGGCAAAATGGACAGAGTCAAGAGGACTGTGATGTATAAGGAGCCTCGCAAGGGTGGGAAAGGAATCCCCGATATCCCCACTCTGCTGAGGGCCTCCTTTGCATGTGTCAGCGTGCAGCAAACTCTTGTTGAAAAGACTGGCTCAGCGGGCAGGTCCATGTCTCGCTTGTTCCTCATGCCCCTCTGGAGACAGCTGGGCTGGGACAGGTGGGACAGCTCCATTCCTTACAACTGGAACACTCCCTGATTCTATGGGGATGTTATCCGGTTTGTGAGGGAGCACCAGCTGGAGGGTCTGAAACTGGACCCGTGGAAGCCAAAGACTTGTTGGAACTTGTTCCGGGGCTCCCCACCGCCACGGCAGAGACTGCTTAGACTAATGTGGCTTCAAAACGGCTTACCAATGGACATAAGGACTTGTCGTGGATGGCCATTAAGGGAGGATTGTCTCTCATTCATGCCCGCGACCTGTACAGAACCCGGTACTGCTGTTCGTGGAGGAAACATCTTTGCATGTGTTTTGGCAGTGCCCCTTTGCACAGGGTCTGTTGGATGCCCTGGAATACGAACTCAGAGACTCTATACCCAGGAATTGCCTATCGTACCATTCGGTGCTTTACGCTTTGCGCCATGGCTGTGTAGGAATGCCTGAAATGGCCACACACCTTCCTGGCCTGCTTCAGGACGTCCTGTAAGCCTGGGTACTTATGCACAAAGCGTTGTACAATCAGATTACACAAATGGGCCATGCACAGCACATGTGTCAACTTGCCCAAATTCAATGCCGCCAACAAATTTCTTCCGTTGTCACAAACCACTTTGCTGATCTCCAGTTGGTGCGGAGTCAGCCACAGATCCACCTGTGCGTTCAGGGCAGACAGGAGTGCTGGAGCGGTGTGACTCTCTGCTTTCAGGCAAATCAACCCCAAGACGGCGTGACACTGCTGTATCCGGGATGTGGAATAGCACCTGGGGAGCTGGAGGGGTACCGTTGATGTGGAGCAAGATGCAGCAGCAGAAGAGGACTCAGCCGAGTGTTAGACGCCGGGCATGGTGGTGACTTTGTGATATTGGCTTCTTACGCTCAAATATTTCCTTGACAGACACCTGACTGTGGGCAGATGAGCAGGAACTGCTCAAGGTGAGAGACGGAGTGGCGGATGGTTGAGAGGGGGAAAGGAGGACAGCAGTGTTTGACGTGGCTGAAGATGCTGGACCAGGAGGAGGATGGCGGCTTTGAGTTTGTGTGCTGCTTGTACTAATGTGTTGATCCCATAGGCATTTGTGATGTGCGATCATGTGCCTTCGCAAAGCAGTTGTGCCTAGGTGGGCGTTTGACTTCCCATGACTCAGTTTTTTTTGGCACAGGTTGCAAATGGCCTCGCTGTTGTCAGAGGCAGACACACAAAAAAATGCCACACTGTTGAGCTTTGCAATGACGGCATTCTGGTGGTGGCAACAGCATGCGCTGATTGGCGTGATGTCTGGCTGACCCCGGGTGCCGATGCATGCTGTCTGACTGTGCCACTAGTTCCTTGCGACGAACTCCCCCTGCTTCCAACTCGTCTTCTCCTCCTCTCTGTCTCTCCATCTGAACTTTCCCCCTGTTCTTCTTCTCTTCCAGCGGGCACTCACGTGACATCCATGGACTCCTCATCATCATCAACCGCTTCACTTGTATCTTACAACTCAAAGGAAGCAGCAGCGGGTAAAACATCATCATCACACTGTACTTCCATGTGTGTAATGCTGCCTGACTGAGACATATCCCTGTTATCTACATCCTCTGGCAATAATGGTTGCGCATCACTCATTTCTTCCAACTGATGTGTAAATAACTCCTCTTACGGATCAAGTGAAGCGGCTGTGGTGCTAGTGTTGGTGGTGGCAAGTGGTAACTTGAGAGGTGCCCGAAGCTAAGCTGGAGGAGGATGGTGCGTCAAGGTTCCGAGCGGAAGCTGTAGAAGATTGGGTGTCCTGTGTTAGCCAGTCAACTATGTCCTCAGAACTTTTTGAGTTCAGTGTTTGTGACCTCTGAACAATGGGCATTATTCTATGGCCAAAGGGAATCACAACACCACGACGGCCCTTGCGGGGTGGCCTCCCTCTGCCTGTCATTTTTTTTTCGATTAGTGGTACTATGCGTGCAAGCTACTCTGACAACAGATATGAGTGTCACTGTGCACTGGCAGAAGTTGGCAGAGTAGACGCTGTAGGCCTGACGCACACGCTTGCAGACAATTAACTGCTATTCAATCTATAACAGTCAAAATTGTATTTTTTTTAAATGTACACTACTGTTACACCAGATATGAGTTGCACTGGTGTGACACTGTGCCCTTGCAGGCCCTGAAACGTACTTGTGTGAAGGAAACTGACTGTTATTATTTCACAGTCAAAAGAGTGTTTTTTTCTTTTTTATGCACACTACTGTTACACCAGATATGAGTTGCACTGGTGTGATACTGTGCCCTTGCCGGCCCTGAAACGCACTTGTGTGAAGGAAACTGACTGTTATTATTTCACAGTCAAAAAAGTTTTTTTTTTTTAAATGTACACTACTGTTACACCAGATATGAGTTGCACTGGTGTGACACTGTGCCCTTGCAGGCCCTGAAACGCACTTGTGTGAAGGAAACGGATTGTTATTATTTCACAGTCAAAAAAGTTTTTTTTGTTTTTTTTTTAATTGTACACTACTGTTACACCAGATATGAGTTGCACTGGTGTGACACTGTGCCCTTGCAGGCCCTGAAACATACTTGTGTGAAGGAAACTGATTGCTATTATTTCACAGGCCAAAATTATTATTTTTCTAAATGCAAGCTATTGTGACACCAGATATGAGTGTTGGCACTGGGCAAGTGGGCACAGACTACGCTGTGAGCCTGACAAAGGCTGCCAGGCAGGCAAATGCAATTAGATTACACAGGGGGAAAAAATGCAGACTGATGTTCTAGCCCTAAAAAGGTCTTTTTGGGGTGCTGTCCTTACAGCAGAGATCAGACGAGTCCTTCAGGACTTTAGTGGACACTGAATACTGTAGTTGATTGACAGAAAAAAAGGTTTCCATCAGAGTATAACTTTTAAACAGTGGTTCACAACCAGGGTGCCTTCAGCTGTTGCAAAACACACATGTGAAGGAAAATTACTGCTATTATATTGCAGTGAAAAGATTTTTTTTTTTTATTCAAGCTATTGTGACACCAGATATGGGTGGTGGCACTGGGCAAGTGGGCACAGTATACACTGTGAGCATGACACATGCTGCCAGGTAGGCAAATTAAATTAGATTACACAGGGGGGGGGGAAATGCAGACTGATGTTCTAGCCCTAAAAAGGGCTTTTTGGGGTGCTGTCCTTACAGCAGAGATCAGATGAGTCCTTCAGGACTTTAGTGGACACAGAATACACTAGCCTTGCTATGGATTTCCCTATTAAATCAGCAGCACCTACACTATCCCTCTTTTCCCTACAAATGCAGCTTCAGAATGAAGCTAAAATGGAGTCTGACCAGGAGGTGGGAGGGTCTGGGAAGGAAGGTCTGCTGCTGATTGGCTGGAATGTGTCTGCTGACTGTGAGGTACAGGGTCAAAGTTTACTCAATGATGACGAATAGGAGGCGGATCAAACATTGCATATGTTCGCCCGCCAATGCGAACGGGAACAAGCTATGTTCGCCAGAACTATTCGCCGGCGAACTGTTCGGGACATCTCTAGTCTTCATCTCTTATTTTAAGTTGTTCCTAAGATAGTGAGTGGAGACTAGCTGCTATGATGTTGCTCATACACTGTACACATACAAAAAAGAGAACTGTCTCTCTGTGTCCCAACAACAGTAGACATTATTAAGCAGTACCCAGCAGTGTAAGTTGTAAATTTCGCACTGGAGTGAGATATAACACTTGATGCAGGCTACAGTCCTGCATTTGTGTCTCTCTGCTCCTCCATCTGTCTCCAGTCACTTACTATCCTTATTAAGTTGACCTGCACAAAAAGTTTGACCTCTTCATTTTTTGATTGTCCTGGGCCTGAAAAAACTATACAAAGGCCATCAAACTAACTTTAAATTGCATTATTCATAATATTAAAATGCCATATGAAATCTATATCCATTCCAATTTTTTTTTTTATATATATATATATATATATATATATATATATATATATTTATTTATTAAGTGAAATAATAAATCCAACATAGCATTTGTATTGAAGATTATTTTTGCATTATGATAGAATTACAGTTTTTTTTTTATTGACTTACTTGCCCATATGCTTTTAAGTCTACCGCAGTTATGTTTGGCAATGGTCTTATATAGTTGGACCAAAATATTCCAAATTGTTGTGGTTACAGATTCAATAAAAATGAAAGTGCAATTCTATTTTGTGCCTTTTTTTTGTATATGCCTTAGATTGGCATTCTGTTCTTGATCATACCAAAAACACTGAGCACATAGATATTATTTGAATTTAATCCAGTGTGAGGTTGGCTTAGAGGGCCATAGGATCACAAGGTGTAAGGACTGGATTTGACTGCTCCATGGCTACACCAATCACTTTCTAGAGATATAAATAAAGCCATGTGCTTAATGTCGGTACAAATCTCCACAACAATATAAATTCTTTAATGACAGTCATATTATCTTTTCTATTTTATTCAAGCAGGACACGCTCTGGTTCCAAATGGTTAATGTGACAATCCTTGGAGATTCACTAATGATTTGCGGTTATGTGAGCCTCCATTCATAATGTTGGCTCAGTAATACATTTTCAGGGCACATTCTCAGATGTATTATGACTGGAAGTGATCTTGACAGGGAATGGAAGATTGTCTTTCTTCTAAGAGAAGGCCCCAGAGTGTTCCCTCCATGCGACCTCCTCAGACCTTGGCTCTACATTAGACTTATTGTCCTGAGAGAAGATTCAGTTACGGCACCCAACTCATTTTGTATAGTGCTCTATACTTTATGCTTGTTGGCAGTTAACTTGTAAAATTTTATTATTAGCCCAGTCTTTGTTTCCTTGATGGAAAACAATTATTCTATCATCAACTGTGTACAGCTCCATTTCTTGATATACAGTATGAATTGCCTATTTTCCCTTGTTATATAACCAATTAGTCAAAGTATGGCCGACGTATAACGTATATGTTCACTGTACTATATGTTTTATTTGTATTGGAGCCAATGGCATCAAAGTCCATAGAATAAAAGGTGTGGTAGATTCCCAACATCATCTTGCCTAATTTGGAACAGAATATTTTTATGACCAACATTATGGGCTGATTCATTTCTAAATATCTTTACATTGGTTTCTAGACTTGTTTGCCTTGTACAGAGCTTCAAATGCTCTGCTTACCGTTCGGGCTAAATGATAGGAGCAAACTGTATACCTGAGTAAGGGACGAGGCGTCACTCAAGAATTTGACCCAAGAACATTAGCATAAAGCCAGAGAAATACATAACTATCCATTTTTTCAGAGGTAAATTTTAGTGGTTTAACAGGTAGTAGGCAAAAGACTTCTCTTTAAAATCTGGTCAGGGAAACTTCTCTTTAAAATCTGGTTCCTCCCCATGCCACTTGCGAAATAAAGGAGCTCTGCTCACCGCTGTCCTGCACTTTCAGGTTTGGGGATGTGATGTCACACACCATCTCAGCCAATCAACAGCAGGAGATTGCTATGGCCACTGATTGGATGAGTGGACATGTGACGTTATGTCACCAAAGCCAGAAGTGCCAGACAGTGAGGAGCAGAGCTCCATTATATCTATAGCAAGATAGAGGCGAGGAAGGTAAGAGACAGGTATTTTTTTTTTTATGTAACTAATGCATATGGATAATTAATAATAAAGCAACAAGATAAACTCACCTTAGTGTGCCACCTACTTCCTTGATCATATTCATCATCTGTCATATCTGCTCCTATAGGTGAATTGTAGAAATATATCCTATCCTCGGATTTTATTTTTATAAAATGCAATGATTACAAGTATAATCTATATAGATAGAGAAATATGTATATTATATATGTTCCATGATACATTGCATTAATGCTTAAAAAAATATCTAAATGTGATAAAGTACAATTTTTCCATAAAATTCATGCTTCATATAATATAATGTACCTATTCATAATCTAATTTTCATTTCATCCCTCTCAAAGACTAAGTGACAAACAACACATGGAATCCATGGTGTGAAAACTATTAATTACAGGTACATGGAATTCATGGTAATCCTTAATTGGCTCGATCCCATATGGATGCGGAAGGGTACCTGTGTTATCCACGCTGTCACATCTAATGCTTGCCAGGATCTTACTGAAGTCAGTGGGGGACTTAATCTGTCATCTTAAATCAGTGATAAAGTCCTGGAGACAGTCACAACAATACTAGCAGGTACATACACTGGCATTCTGCTCCAAAACAGAAATATCATATTTCTGGGCAATAACACAAGTTAGCCAAGATGCTTCTAGTGGGATTAGCACATGAGATTATATTTAGTGCTAGACCGTTAGATTTTGTATAGGTGAAAATTCAAAAATTATATTATCTAAAACATAATGTTTTTGCCTGTAAATGCATTCTGAGATGAGTGAACTTTTGAAAAATTTGATTTGGCCGATTCGCCAAACTTTCTGAAAAAATTTGTTTTGTGTCGAATTTAATCGCAGTAAATCTATATTAAAAATGGCTATTTCTGACCTACAGAGAGAGCCTCAATAGGGGTGTAGAACACTTTTCTTTGTTCTAACACACATATGGAGTTTGCTGGGGTAGTGAAATAATACTGTTATTCAGTATGACATGCAGATTACAGGCATCACCATTAGAATCACTGCCGCACAGCGGCACAATGACAGTGCCTGGAGGTGGCATCAGTATGAGGAGACCATATAGTGCAGGGGTCGGCAAAGGGTGCATTTGAGTGGCACGCGAGCGAGTGCTGACCTGCAGGTAGTACCGGGACACTGTCACTTTATGTGGCTGCTAAA
Organism: Hyla sarda; assembly: GCF_029499605.1. Lineage (NCBI taxonomy): Eukaryota > Metazoa > Chordata > Amphibia > Anura > Hylidae > Hyla > Hyla sarda. The sequence continues at coordinate 197,962,870 of NC_079194.1, forward strand.
AGATCCGACCAGGGACGGAAGATATATCCCTCCCCGGTTATTGCTGTGCTGCGCTGGGAACAACTTAAGAGAGAGAGAGTATTCTCTCTTTTCCTCCCCTGTCACCTTTCAGTTGTTGTGCTCGGCTGTCTGAGGGCAGCATGGAGGGGGATTGCTCTGAGCTCTGTACCGGCTGCAGTGAGGTGTCTGAAAGAGGTCAGGGGTCACTGCTACATTTATGATTTTTAAATGTTAATTTAAGATTTTGAAAATGAAATGGAGGATTTTGAAATTGAAATTTTAACTCCCAAGTTTTAGTGTCCCGGGCCCCGGCATGTGGGTAGAAAGGACCAAATATAACAAATATAAAAGGAGTCACAAGTCACATTGCAGCACAATGACAGAGCCTGGAGGTGGCATCAGTATGAGGAGACCATATAGAGGCTGAATGACTGCCTGGAGTTTGTGGCAGCATGGGAAGACCATACAGTGTCTGAATGGCACAGTGACTGAAGGGTTAATTGCTGCAGTAAGAATTAATTTCTGTGCAAAAATGCTGTGCTCTGGGTCCTACAGAAGGCTGAGGTGACTAAGAGGGGAAACACTGCTGCAATAAGCTTTTCTGTGTAACACACTCACCGCAATGTCCGTCCTATCTCTCTGCAGTGTAATGAATGAAATGACGAGCCAGAAAATAGCTGCCGAATATATAGGGCTGTGACATCATAGGCTGCATTCTGCATGGGATTGAGGGTCATCCCGCCTACCTGCCTTCCCGCCTTGCCTTCCCGTCTTCCCAGAATTCCTTGCTCCATGTACTGACATGTGGATCCGCCATTTTAGATGCCCTGGAGCCTGGACAGCAGTAAATGGAGTTTAATGAAGCAATTTGCATGATAGAATTGCGGTGCTATTCGAATTTGTTGCAAATCAAATTTTTCCTGAAATTTGTAACAAATTTGGGTTCATCAGCTTCGATTCGCTCATCTCTAATTCTCTCTTTGCCTTTTAATATGAGAGGAAAGTCTTCATTAGAGGCCTGCATCAGGATTGGGATCCAATGGGTTCTGTGGGAACCAACAACAAACTTGCGGACGCGGGCAGTAATAAGGGTGGTTGCGAGTGAGACCGGAGTTTACAGTACATACAACGGGTCCTGCAAAACCCTGCACAGTCCCGCAAACCTCTGAAATGCCACAGGGGCTAATGACATGGCACAATGAGGTGATGAATTGGCACAAGAGGGTCATGAAATGACACAAGAGGGTAATGAAGTGGTACGGGGGGTTATGAAATAGCACAGAGGGTACTCTCTCTAAAACGTGTGTCAAAATGGGATTAAGAAAACAGTCCCGTGCAAGGCTCCAGTCTGCATCGCAACAACAATGACCCAGATTTATCAAACTGTGTGAGAGAAAAAAATTGAGTGATTTTCCCACAGCAACCAATCACAGCTCAGCTAATAAGCTCTGGTAAAGTGAAAGCTGAGCTGTGATTGGTTGTTATGGGAAAATCACTAAATGTTTTCTCTCACACAGTTTGATAAATCTAGGCCAACAAGTTTAAATCTGGACAGAACATGTCTACCAGGTGCATGGGATTATTGGAATCTGAGAGACAACTCTGCAGTTTGTTTTTGCTAAATATATATTTAATTTTTATTTTATTTTACTGTGTATATATGTTTCCTTTACTTTGCAGGTTGTCCAGACAGTAAATTGCAATAATCTTGGCTCTCAGCTACGAGGGTAGGTACCAATAGTGGAGAAAGCTTTGGAGGAGTCTTAAATTGCTTAGGAGTTATGTCCAGTGCCAGTGCAAGGATTTTTGCCATCCTAGGCCAAATGAATTTTGCTGCCCCTGTAACATACCTCCTTCTCATGTAATCATCTTAATTCTGGGGTTACACACGGTAATAAACCTCCTCTTGTAATCTTCTTACTTCTGGGGTGACACCTTCTCCTCATCTAATTACCATACTACTGGGGTGACACTCTCTAACAAACATACATAATCGTTCACTAAAACATGCTGTAAGAATCCGCACACAAGCCCCCATCGGCTGTCAGTAGTGCCATCATTGTCCTCTATAGCCTGAGCAGTGGTTGAGGGGCGGAGATGGAGTTGTGATGTCATGAGGCAGAGGACATTAGCGATCATGCCTGTCTGCCCTTGAGGACCACATCACTGCTGAAAGCAGTAATTTCCTGAGGCGGATAGACGTGATCGTGTTGGAGTGGGAAAGGGGGGAGTGGGAGATCAGGGTTGATTCGAGGCGGGAGTTGGAGTGGATGTATGGAGGCACGCGCGATGTCAGGATGCTGAAAGGACCTGTCCGGCCTGTCTGAGAGAAGATTACTAACTAAAGAGATCAATAGCAGGCTGATGGAGAGGGAGCGTGATGTGGGGCTTGGCCTCGGTGGAGGGTTGCTTACAGTGATCTGTAACAGCCACCACTGCAACTGCTTAGTGGAAGCTTTTGCTAGGTCCAGTCATTGCAGTGCGACAACCTAGTTTTGCGATAACTTGTGAGGAGATATTGTGGATGCTTGGTTACCTGGAGGCCTGGGAAATAGCCTAGTGAGTTTAAAGATGGGTTAATGTGATTAGGACTTTGTACAGCAGGAGTGTGAAACAGAACAACTAAAGCTCTTGAAAGCACTGTCTAATGAGAAACAGGGCTCTGAAGAATGGGGTTTATGATGGAAATAAAGAGCTCTAAAAAATAGGACCTGGACTTTGCGCCATTTTCCTTTACTTTTGGTGGCCTTTTTTGGGTCCACAGCATTACATTAAAAAAATTTCCCTTTGAGTTTTCCTATAGAATTGAAACGTGAAACTGAAATACATCAAAATCCTGGTGTTTCTGGGAATTCACGATGCCCCCCTTTACAAAAAACAAAAACAAAAAACACAAGAAACTGTGTCATGACAGTTTTAGATCATTTTTTGTATATACCGGTATATAATAATTTTTTTAATCTGTTTTACACTTTTTTTATTTATCTATTATAACATATAAATCAAATTAGAGATATCATTTGATTCTTTTGAATTCTAATGAACATTAAAAGCTCTCTCAATGGACATCAATTGATTTTCTTACTGCTTTTATTTATTTTTTAATCTTGAAATAAGTTGTTTGGTTTATTTATATATCTAGTTTTGGTAACATAGATTCTTCCTGTTCTACAGAGAAGCCGTTTTGTAAAAATAAATAAATAAATAATTAGAGCATATTGCTTTAAAAAATGTATATTAACTGTATATATGTGTATATATATATATATATATATATATATATATATATATATATATATATATATATATCACAACAAAATATGCTTTTTTCTTTTTTGTAGTGTATTTTATATTGCACTACAGTTTTTCTCTGGCTGCAAAGAGAGCTAAAAAGGACATTGAAATGTCAGTTAGGATGATGCAAAAAATATTACAAAGGCTTAGAGGGAGGAGGCATGAAGGAATTGTGGACCTTATACAAATTATTGATACAAATATGTTTTATTTTAATATAATTTTTTTTATTTATTTTTTATTATTATTTATTTTATCTTTTATTGTACATTTGCATGATCACCTCCCTTATTACTATCTCCAACTAGACTACCACATCGCTCCTTTAATTCTTTCTATGTTAGCAAAAAAAAATTCAAAAAAAATGTATACTATCAGAAACAGCAAAAAATAAAATTTTCCCAGTGGGATCACAGGATATATATATATATATATATATATATATATATATATATATATATACTTCACTTAAGTGATCCTCCACAATTCCTTGCGGGTGACTAAATAGCCTGTTTGTTCTAATTATTTCAGGAGGAAAATATATAGGTTGTTTTGAAGGCAGAACTATATATTTTTTAAACACGGCAGTGTACGGCCAAGTCAGCAGCATTTAGAAGGAAGTTCTCCAAACATCTTCATGTATCAATAAGGTGAAGACGTATCGGTATGACACAATTACAGCCACACTGGCGGTAACGTAATCTTATAATTTCATACACATTGCAATTTCCTCTCCTTGTTTTATCTACAAGACATCAAGCCTTGTCCCCAACAGTAAGCTGATTTGATATAGAGCTAATATAAAAAATATCTGACAGCTTGTCTGTTTGCGGTAAGTGAATATCTTCTGGGTTACACTTCAGAGCCGTACCATGTATATGTCAGTGTAATAAATTGCAATTAACCTGTGCATCTAAATGTGAAGATGAATCATTTTAATGAAGCGAGACACATAGCTTAATTTCAAGTGGGTAATATCTAGAGCTGCAGAGCTTCGAGAAATCATCCAGCTCCCGGTATCTTAAGTGCCTTTTAAAGCCCTGTAGATTTGACATGAGAATGTGACATCAAAATAATGCATTCCAAGAAATACAATGCTTCTGACATTGAGGCAATGATTCTATGGAAAGACATTAGTGGGGTAACGAAAGGCGCGCTGGATCGTTTATTTTTCATAGACTTATCTACCTCACAGGGTCGCTGCACTTCATACTCCACTGTGCACGTGTCCTTTGCTGATAACCCCTTATGTTCCAGGTAATAGAAAAAAAACTATATATTGTGACTTAAAAATGGCAATTTATTGACCTGCTGGAATTAGATAAAAAAATTTATAATTTAACAATACATAAAAAAAAATAATTGCCTAAACATTTAAAGCTCCAGAACTAGCCTGTAATTACAAAGAAGAAAAGGCAAAAGCACACATAGGCGCACACCAAGGAATATATCGCATAATATACTTTATTTAAATCTCATAACAAACAGTGTAAATACCACACAAATAAAAACACTTAAAATATGGGAGCCAGATAACACATGGTCTCCCAGAGCCACGAAGGAGAACCCCCAGTTACCTGGAGAGTCCCCTCAAAGGACACCCGCAAATCCAAAATATGTATAAGGGTGCATTCACACCATGTTTTTGCAATACAGTTCCTGTATATGTTTTCTATGTGAAAACCGTATGGAACCACCGTATTGGAAAACATATGCATTGACTCTCCATTGAAAACCGTATGCCAAAAGATGCATCAGGTTGTGTCCGTTTTGCATCGTGTACGGTTTTGTCAGGTTTTTTTCCTGTAGCCAAAACCGTAGTCTACCACGGTTCTAGGTCCGGTTGAAAAACTGTATTGAACCGTATACTTTTTTTTAACATGGGAGTCAATGGGGAACGTACAGAACTGTATGTGCATACTGTTCCATCCGGGTTTCACTATACGGTTTTTGACTTTGCACAGTTTTTTTTCTTGGAATTTCAATCAAACAAGTAAAACTTTATTCAAAATGGAGTGAAAAGTAAAAAACTTATACGTTTTTTTCTTAAAAAACGGATGCAACCGGATGTCAGTTTCCAAACCGTATATGGTTTTTAACTGTATACGGGTTAAAATTTGTACACACGTTTTGATACAGTTTAGTCAGGTTTTGAGGAATCCGTTTTTCCTCAAAAACCTGATACGGGAACTGTATTGCAAAAACATGGTGTGAATGCACCCTAACAAATACTCCCTTATTGCTGTGTACCCCTATAAGAATATATAAATATATAAGTATTACTGCACAGTTCCTAGCAGCCAAAAAGGTGTAAAACAAACATGCACAGTGGCCCTCATTTACTATTGCAAACCCGACATGTTTTGTCGGGTTGTGCGCCAGATTCTGTCACATTGCGCCAGAAATTCTGTCTGCGCCAGATTTTGCGCCAGAATTTGTGCCAGAATTGAAAAAACCCACGACTAACTCTCCATTTTGCTAAGAAAGGGCGAATAGACAATAGACCATTTGAAACAGTAAAAAGCTTTATGAGAGATAAGTAACACCCAAATAATGATTATAATAATAATACTATAACAACAACTTATAATAAAACAAAAAATTGTAGGATAGAAATAAAATGAGTTAAAAATAATTATTATAGTGCTCAAAATAATAAGAGTAAGTATAGATACACTGCCTCTTTCAATAGTCTATTATCATAGTACATAAATAATTTATTATTATACTACATAATATATACAGTCGCCTAGTGAAGCTGTATGGAACATTATACCATACCATGTTTACCTATGATATCATATAATATCATGTATACATAATACCCGTGCACTATATGCACTTGCAAATTTTATCTAAAGTGATAGTTTAAGAACCAGACGAAATAATAAATAGACCTCAATTGAAACACATAAAGAAAAATTGGATTAACAAAGCCATAGACCTGATCCATGGACTCAAGTAAGCAAGACAAAAATCATAAACTGATTGAGCCAATACACCAAAGTCCAGTTGCATAAAAATAATTATTATGACCATAGACCTAATCCATGACCATGAAGTGATAAAACCAAATGCAAACTCATACACCCCCAATTATCAGAAACCCCATTACCATTTGCAATGCTTAAAGCATATTTGTAACATGATATGGTGCCATACAGTAGAGCCTAGGATCCCCTGCACCGCACCAAACCACAAATCCATCAGATTGATGGCCCTGCCCTGCCTATTTGTTACCATGATATACTGTGTTGACCCCACACATATTCAAACAGAGAGCTTGCGTTAAGATGTAAATACCACATATATAATCAAGTAAAGATGGATAGAAGTTCCCATAAAAAATATGGTATAAGGTGCACAGTACATCATACTCTATAACATAATCCCACAGTATCTTATAGCAGGATGAAAAGCTCTTTGTTCAGGTATAATCCTTCCGTATATTATTAAATATTAATAATGCCCACACTATCAAATGTAAATAGCCCACAACACCAAACATAATGGGGAATATTTCTCAAAACCTGTCTAGAGGAAAGTTGCTGAGTTGCCCATAGCAACCAATCAGAGCGCTTCTTTCATTTCTGAAAAGGCCTCTGGAAATTAAAGAAGAGATCTGATTGGTTGCTATGGGCAACTCAGCAACTTTTTCTCTAGACAGATTTTGATAAATCTCCCCCAATGTGTATTCATCATAATAGTCTCAACGACCATACTTCCAACAGGCCACAAAGTCATGTCAACCAGATCTCACGTCCACACCTGACCCATCACATAACCTGCTGGCACTGGGTTTACACTATAGTACATATTTATTATATTATATTGTATACAGAGTGCCGAAAACTAATCATAACCTCAAAATTGTATTCTCTTTATTGTATTGAACAATTCCGACGTATATAACATGTAATCTATGTTTAGACCCATGAGGGCTAGCTGGGCAAATCTACAAAAGTCCACAAGTAATGGCCATTTGACCACAATTATAGGCGACTAGTCGCCATTCTTCTCAGTGTTCAGTAGGGTTATACCTCCTTGTCCATCATAGGGCCTCCATATTTCAAAAAAGGTACTTGGAGTTCCAAAGTTTTTATATGAAAGTTAGTTTTATATCAGGCAGTTCCACCAGTCACTGCATAACATACTGCAATCCAATAGATTGTCCACATCCTGATCCAGCAGGCGGTGAGCAATGGTTCCATCCTTATTGGCTCAAATTAGAGAACAGCAGCCTATATTTTTTGGTCCCAAATCTTCAAGTATCCGTGGAGCAGAACTGAAGGTCGAGGCTTGAACGACATTTCCTTTTCATCACCACCAGATGCATCCCGCCATCAAACAAGGTATGTCATCCCGGCATCAATCAGGTAGATATATCTCGAGAATCCATTTCTATGGAGAATATATAGGTGTTGTTATCATATGCATTATTTCTTAACAGGCACTTCTCCCTGGGTAAGTATTCCAAGACTCACACAGGTTACTTTAAAGTTCCCCCAAGTAGTATATATAGGGGTGCATCTGTACTATTTTATCAGGTGTGTGCTGTACTAAAGTCCCTTTAATACCACTACTGAAAGAATCTTGAAGTGAGCCTTAACCCAACTAGATAACCACAAGGGTGTCAATACCCCCCCCCCCCCCAAAAAAAAAAGGTGTCTTGTGCAAGTGATGTATATATCTCCGTTCCACTAAGTGGATGACTAGGGTTATAGAAACTAATTTATTATGTGTATAGATACAACAGTGTCATAAATATAAGTCAAAGAATCAAACATGAACTAGTGCTCCATGTGACTTACCATTCTCGTGTTTGAACCCCTCTTAGATCCAACATTGTTGACCCCATGAATCCATCTCCGAATTCATTCTGTGTAGACATAATTAGAAATAAACCCAAACTCTCACCCTAGATCCCAACAAAACCACCTCAAGCTCCCCCATTCAGCCACACACCCTGTTACACACACCGTGCTCCCACCCATATGTGAACCCCCTTAGTTCCCATCTCCCATGCAAAATTCCCATGATATAGAATAGTTGTATTATAATCATTATTGTCAGGATTCGGCCGGCTGGAGGTGGATCCTCTGTGTCAGAGAGGGATTGGCGTGGACCGTGCCGGCGGACCGGTTCTAAGTTGCTACTGGTATTCACCAGAGCCCGCCGCAAAGCGGGATGGTCTTGCAGCGGCGGTAGCAACCAGGTCGTATCCACCGGCAACGGCTCAACCTCTCTGACTGCTGAGATAGGCGTGGTACAAGGGATTAGGCAAGAGCAAGGTCGGACGTAGCAGAAGGTCAGGGCAGGCAGCAAGGATCGTAGTCAGGGGCAACAGCAAGAGGTCAGGAACACTGGCTTGGGATACACAATAATAGCTTTCTCAAGGCACAATGGCAACAAGATCCGGCCAGCAAGTGCAGGGGAAGTGAGGTTAAATAGACAGGGAGCAGGTGAAGGCTAATTAGACAGATTGGGCCAGGCACCAATCATTGGTGCCCTGGCCCTTTAAATCGCAGAGAGGCGAGGCGCGCGCGCCCTAGGGAGCGGGGTCACGCGCGACGGGACAGCACAGACGGGGAACGAGTCTGGTAAGCAGGCCAGGATGCGAATCGCGCATCGCATCACGGCTAGGGACATTATCGCAGCGCTCCCGGTCATTGGGTATGACCGGGGCGCTGCGAACAGGAGAACGCTGCGAGCGCTCCGGGGAGGAGCGGAAACCCGGAGCGCTCGGCGTAACAGTACCCCCCCCCTTGGGTCTCCCCATCTTTTTGGAACCCCCCCTCGGGTACCCATGACCTCTCCTTAGGGCCGCAATTCTCCCAATCTACAAGAATTTTTTTTTTACCTCTGAGCGTCTTAGACGCGAGAATTTCTTTAACCGAGAAGACATCTGAGGACCCGGAGACAGGAGTAGGAGCAACAACCTTGGGAGAGAAGCGGTTAAGGATAAGCGGTTTAAGGAGAGAGACATGAAAAGCGTTAGGAATACGGAGAGAAGGTGGAAGAAGGAGTTTGTAGGAAACAGGATTGATTTGGCACTTGATTTTAAAGGGTCCAAGATAACGTGATCCCAGTTTATAACTGGGGACACGGAAGCGGATATACTTGGCGGAGAGCCACACTTTGTCTCCAGGAACAAAGACAGGAGGAGTTCTTCTTTTTTTGTCGGCATGCTTCTTCATCCGGGATGAGGCCTGTATGAGGGATTTTTGAGTCTCTTTCCAGATGGTGGAGAAGTCCCGGGAAACCTCATCAACAGCGTGCAAACCAGAAGGCGTGGGAGTGGGGAGGGGGGAAGAGGGTGAAGCTTGGCACGGGGCAGAGTGTTACCAGGATGGGGGCTATGAGGAGGAGACACAGCATAGTCCTGATAGGCCTTGGGGAGACCAGGTAAAGGAGGAGACACTGAGGTTTGACTGACGGGACTGGGAGCAGACGTGAGGCATTTTTTGGGCAAGAAGCACCCCAGCTCTTGATCTCCCCGGTGGTCCAGTCAAGGGTAGGAGAGTGGCGTTGGAGCCATGGCAGACCAAGGAGGACTTCAGAAGTGCAGTTGGGCAAAACAAAAAGTTTAATTTTTTCGTGATGCAGTCCAATGCTCATGAGCAGGGGTTCTGTGCGGTAACGCACAGTGCAGTCCAATATTACTCCGTTGACCGAGGAAATGTTGAGCGGCTTGGCGAGACGGGTCACAGGGATGTTGAACTTATTAACAAAAGAGGCCAAAATAAAATTTCCCGCAGAACCAGAGTCCAAGAAGGCCACAGCTGAGAAGGAGGAGTTGGCAGAAGGAGAAATCCATACGGGCATAGTGAGACGTGGAGAAGCATACTTCAGACCAAGAGACGCCACTCCCACGTGAGCTAGTTGCGTGCGTTTCCCAGACGTGGAGGACGAATAGGGCAATCCACCAAGAAATGTTCAGTACTAGCGCAGTACAGACATAAATTTTTATCTCTGCGGCGAGTCCTCTCCTCATGGGTCAGGCGAGACCGATCCACTTGCATAGCCTCCTCGGCGGGAGGCACAGGGGAAGATTGCAAAGGATACGGCGAGAGAGGTGCCCAGAGCGGTGTGGCCCATGACAGGGCCTTCCCAGACAGGAGACCACGGCAGAGTCTAGAGTCCCCATCAAATTTGTCCGGCAGGGACAAGCGGAGGTTAGGAGCAGCCGCTCGCTGCGGAGGAGGTGCAGGAGCCGGCGGAGGAGATGGTTGTTGCTGTAGCTGTGACTGAAGTTGCTGTAGCATGGTGGTCAAGTGCGACAGCTGGTGACCTTGTTGGGCGATCAGTTGGGATTGCTGGGCGACCACCGTGGATATGTCAGCGAGACTTGGCAGCTGCACCTCAGCGGGATCCATGGCCGGATCTACTGTCAGGATTCGGCCGGCTGGAGGTGGATCCTCTGTGTCAGAGAGGGATTGGCGTGGACCGTGCCGGCGGACCGGTTCTAAGTTGCTACTGGTATTCACCAGAGCCTGCCGCAAAGCGGGATGGTCTTGCAGCGGCGGTAGCAACCAGGTCGTATCCACCGGCAACGGCTCAACCTCTCTGACTGCTGAGATAGGCGTGGTACAAGGGATTAGGCAAGAGCAAGGTCGGACGTAGCAAAAGGTCAGGGCAGGCAGCAAGGATCGTAGTCAGGGGAAACGGCAAGAGGTCAGGAACACTGGCTTGGGATACACAATAATAGCTTTCTCAAGGCACAATGGCAACAAGATCCGGCCAGGAAGTGCAGGGGAAGTGAGGTTAAATAGACAGGGAGCAGGTGAAGGCTAATTAGACAGATTGGGCCAGGCACCAATCATTGGTGCCCTGGCCCTTTAAATCGCAGAGAGGCGAGGCGCGCGCCCTAGGGAGCGGGGTCGCGCGCGCCTTGACAGCACAGACGGGGAACGAGTCTGGTAAGCGGCCGGGATGCGAATCGCGAGCGGGCGCGTCCCGCATCGCGGATCGCATCACGGCTAGGGACATTATCGCAGCGCTCCCGGTCAGCGGGTCTGACCGGGGCGCTGCGAACAGGAGAACGCTGCGAGCGCTCCGGGGAGGAGCGGGAACCCGGAGCGCTCGGTGTAACAATTATAGCTATGTCCCGTAGAGCGCACACACACCCTGGGTTACTGGTGCACACACACTCACCCAAGAAATCCTGTAAACAATAACTCTTCATTAAGACCATATGGTGCCTCCGTCCTCACGGTATATATCCATCTTGATTCAATTTGAAGCAGCTTGTTCATTACAGAACCTCCCCGTATATATGTAATAATCCTTTCCAGTCCAAATACTTTAAAGCCCCTCAGGCTACCAGAGTGGACTTTTAAAAAATGCTCCGCTACTGATGTGAGATTTCTTTGTATCGCCATATCCCGTCTTGCTAATGAGATTGTCGAGAGATGTTTTTGTATGCATTTTTTCAATTGCTGACTAGTTTGTCCAACGTAGAGCTTATTACATTGACCCTTAATCACATAGATTACGTTTGTTGTTCTGCAGTTTATGTACCTCCTGATTCCAGATTCCTGGCCATTCCTTGGATTGACAAATCGGTCACCCGGTTCCATGCATTGGCATATATTAAAATTCCCACATGGATATGATCCTCTATATTTCTGTCCGGAGCCAATGCTCCTGGTAGGCCTCTGGAAATGACTATTTGATAATAAGTCCCTCAGGTTGGGTGCTCTTCGTGTCACTAGCTTTGGTTTATCCGGTAAAATACTCCCAATTTTGTTATCTGACTTCAGTATATTCCAATGTCGTTGCAGTAAATTCCTCAGATCATTCCATTGGTTATTATAGATGGAAATAAACCATATTGTCTCATCCGTGTTTCTATTGGAGGGTATTAGTAATTCCTGTCGGTCAGAATTCCGTGCTCTCTCATAAGCCCTTTGAATTGTTTTCTCTAGGTATCACCTCTTAGAAAATCGTTTAATCAGGTCTTGTGCTTCATGCTTAATATCTCCTTCCTTGCTGCAATTTCTCCTTGCTCTCAGGGAATGTCCCACCAGATGCCCAGATGCCCATCCTCCACCTGTATTTGAAGGTCCAAGAATTATACCCTTGTAGATGATATGGTCGATGTCAAAAAAGCATTAATCTCATTCTGATTAAGACTATTGATAAAATGCAGGCACTCCTCCTCTGTCCCCTGCTAAACAAAAAAAACATCATCTATAAATCTAAACCAATACAAAAGGTTTTGAAAGTACCGCAATGTATGCATGTGTGCCCCCTCCCACCAACCCAAAAATAGGTTGGCAAAGGAGGGGGTACACTGCGCCCCCATCGCGGTACCGGACACCTGCAAAAAGAAACGACTATCAAAAATAAAATAATTATGACACAAGACAAAATCCAGCAACTGAATTAAAAAGAGTCAAAATTTCTGTCCCTACCTTCCACATTGTCCAGAAAGTGTTTCACTGCTGCCAATCCATCTTTGTGTGCTATATTGGAGTAAAGTGACTCTACGTTGCACATCACTAGTAGAATCGCATCTGGTAATTCAACATCTTGGATCTGTTGTGTCAAATGTAGCGAGTCCTTTGTGTATGATGGTAACCGTCCTATAAAGGGTTGAAGAAAAAAATCAATAAACGCACAAGCTTGTTCTCATAGACTCCTGATGCCCGAGATGATAGGATGTCCTGGCGGCTCCTCCAGTCTCTTATGCACTTTTGGCAACATATATAAAGTAGCAATTTTGGGATTTCTGACCTGCAAATATTGCTGTTCCTTTCTTGTGATTATGCCAAATTCCAAGGCGGTGTCCAACAAACAGAATAGCTTTTTCTGGAATGTCTCAGTCTCTGATAATACTTTGTATTTGAGAGTTGACTCTCTGCCTCTTTAAGATATTGATCAATGGGCTTCTGACATTGAGGCAATGATTCTATGGAAAGACATTAGTGGGGTAATGAAAGTTTTTATTTCATAGACATATCTACCTCACAGGGTCGCTACTCTTCATACTCCACTGTGCACACGTCCTTTGCTGAGAACCCCTTATGTTCCAGGTAATAGAAAAAACTATATATTGTGACTTAAAAATGGCAATTTATTGACCTGCTGGAAGTGAATAAAAAAATAAAAAATAATAGTAATAATAAATAATCAAAATGCCTAAACATTTAACCCCTTAAGGACCCAGGACGTACTAGAACGTCCTGGCACCCTGGGCTTTAAGGACCCAGGACGTACTAGTACGTCCTGGTGTTTCTCCGGTCTCTGCAGCACCCCGGGCAGAGATCGGAAGCGGATGCCTGCTGAAATGCTTCAGCAGGCATCCAGGGCAAACGCCGAGGGGGGCCATGTAGGGAAATCGCCACTGCGATCTGCAGTGATACCGGGCTGATCGGGTCTCTCGGACCCGACTGCCCGGTAATTTTGCATGATCCTGGTTGTCACAGAGACCCAGGACCATGCTAAAGTATAGGAGCGAGGGGGCAAGCCTGCCACCTCCTCCTATGCCCTGCGATCCGTCGGTTAGCTAACCGACCAATCGCAGGGAGGGGGGGGGGGGGGGGCGGTTACTTCCTCCCGACATGCCCGGCCCCTGGATGTCCGGAGAGGATGGGAGGAAGACGCGGCAGGGGACGGGGGAGTGCTGGGGACCGGCCCCGGTACTTACCTCGTCCCTGAAGACCCGGATCCCGGCGATGAAGACAGCAGCGACGACAGGTGAGTTCCTCTTCAGCCGCGGTCGGGCCCTTTACAGCAATGCACGTCGCCGTAAGTCGACATGCATTGCTGTAATGGGACCCTGTATACTACAACTCCCAGCATGCCCAGACAGCCCTTGGCGTTTGGGCATGCTGGGAGTTGCAGTTTTGCAACATCTGGAGGTCCACAGTTTGGAGACCACTGTGCCCTTCCAGATGTTGCAAAACTACACATTCTCAGCATGCCCTTACTGTCCAGGCATGCTGGGAGTTGTAGTTCTGTAACATCTGGCCCTTCATATGCTGCAGAACTACAACTCCCAGCATGCCTGGACAGTTTTGGCATACTGGGAGTTGTAGTTTTGCAACATCTGGAGGGCTACAGCTTGGATACCACTACACAGTGGTCCCCAAACTGTTCTCCTCCAGCTGTTGCGTAACCACTACTCCCAATATGCCCTTCGGCTGTCTGGGCATGCTGGGAGTTGTGGTTTTGCAACAACTGGAGGCACACTGGTTGGGAAACATTGTCTGTTTCCTAACTCAGTGTTTCCCAACCCGTGTGCCTCCAGCTGTTGCAAAACTATAACTACCAGCATGCACTGATAGACCGTGCATGCTTGGAGTTGTAGTTTTGCAACAGCTGGAGGTTCCCCCCCCCCCCCTGTGAATGTACAGGGTACATTCACATGGGCAGGGGGCCTACAGTTAGTATCAGGCTGCAAGTTTGCGTTGCAGCAAATTTTGCGCAGCAGCTCAAACTCGCAGCGAGAAACTCGCTGTAATCCCCCGCCCGTGTGACTGTACCCTAAAAACACTACACTACACTACACTAACACAAAATAAAATAAAAAGTAAAAAAACACTACATATACACATACCCCTACACAGCCCCCTCCCCTCCCCAATAAAAATGAAAAAAACGTCTGGTACGCCACTGTTTCCAAAATGGAGCCTCCAGCTGTTGCAAAACAACAACTTCCAGTATTGTCGGATAGCCGTTGACTCTCCTGGTAGTTTTGCAACAGCTGGAGGCACCCTGTTTGGGAATCACTGGCGTAGAATACCCCTATTTCCACCCCTATGCAAATCCCTAATTCAGGCCTCAAATGTATATGGCGCTCTCACTTTGGAGCCCTGTCGTATTTCAAGGCAACAGTTTAGGGCCACATATGGGGTACTCGGGAGAAATTGTGTTACAAATTTTGGGGGGCTTTTTCTCCTTTCACCTCTTATAAAAAGGTGAAGTTGGGGTCTACACCAGCATGTTAGTGTAAAAAAATAATTTTTTTACACTAACATGCTGGTGTTGCCCTATACTTTTCATTTTGACAAGATGTAAAAGGGGAAAAAAGCCCCCCAAAATTTGTAATGCAATTTCTCCCGACTAGGGAGATACCCCATATGTGGGCGCAAAGTGCTCTGGGGGCGCACAACAAGGCCCAGAAGGGAGAGTGCACCATGTACATTTGAGGTGATTTGCACAGGGGTGGCTGATTGTTACAGCGGTTTTGACAAACGCAAAAAAAAAAAAAAAACACATGTGACCCCATTTCGGAAACTACACCCCTCACGGAATGTAATGAGGGGTGCAGTAAGAATTTACACCCCACTGGTGTCTGACAGATCTTTGGAACAGCGGGCTGTGCAAATAAAAAATGTTGTACAGCCCACTGTTCCAAAGATATGACAGACACCAGTGGGGGGGGGGGGGGGGGGGTAAATGCTCACTGTACCACTTGTTACGTTCCTCAAGGGGTCTAGTTTCCAAAAGGGTATGCCATGTGTTTTTTGTTTTTTTTTTGCTGTCCCTGCACCATAGGGTCTTCCTAAATGCGACATGCCCGCCCCCCCACCCCCCGAGCAAAATTTGCTCTCAAAAAGCCAAATATGACTCCTTCTCTTCTGAGCATTGTAATTAGCCCGTAGTGCACTTCAGGTCAACTTATGGGGTACCTGCATACTCAGAAGAGATGAGGTTACCAATTTTGGGGGGTATTTTCTGCTATTAATCCCTTGCAAAAATGTGAAATTTGGGGGGAAACACACATTTTAGTGAATTTTTTTTTTTTTTTTTTACATATGCAAAAGTTGTGAAACACCTGTGGGGTATTAAGGCTCACTTAATTTCTTGTTACGTTCCTCAAGGGGTCTTGTTTCCAAAATGGTATGCCATGTGTTTTTTTAATTTTTTTTTTTGTTGTTCTGGCACCATAGGGGCTTCCTAAGAGCAACATGCCCCCCAAAAACCATTTCAGAAAAACGTACTCTCCAAAATCCCCTTGTCGCTTCTGAGCCCTCTACTGTGTCCGCCGAACATTTTTCATATACATATAAGTATATATTTTCTCCTTTTACCCCTTGCAAAAATTCTAAAATTGGGTCTACAAGAACATGCGAGTGTAAAAAATGAAAATTGTGAATTTTCTCCTTCACTTTGCTGCTATTCCTGTGAAACACCTAAAGGGTTAAAACACTGACTGAATGTCATTTTGAATACTTTGGGGGGTGAAGTTTTTATAATGGGGTCATTTGTGGGCTATTTCTAAGATGAAGACCCTTCAAATCCACTTCAAACCAGAATTGGTCCCTGAAAAATTGTGAGTTTGGAAATTTTGTGAAAAATTGGAAAATTGCTGCTGAACTTTGAAGCCCTCTGGTGTCTTCCAAAAGTAAAAACTCATCAATTTTATGATGCAAACATAAAGTAGACATATTGTATATGTGAATAAAAATTTTTTGGGGGAATATCCATTTTCCTTACAAGCAGAGAGCTTCAAAGTTAGAAAAATGCAACATTTTAAATGTTTTCATCAGATTTTGGGATTTTTCACCAAGAAAGGATGCAAGTTACAGATGTTAAAGTAGAATATGTCACGAAAAAACAATCTTGAAACCAGAATGATAACTGAAAGCATTCCAGAGTTATTAATGTTTAAAGTGACAGTGGTCAGATGTGCAAAAAATGGCCGGGTCCTAAGGTGTAAAATGGCTGGGTCCTTAAGGGGTTAAAGCTCCAGAACTAGCCTGTGTGAAAAAGAGCTAATATGTAGGTAAGATATAGTCAATTGCTTATAATGGAGTAACAATATAGGGCTGTTTATTTTTGTGTCCATGTTAGGGCTGCAAATCCCAGCCCAGTTCTGCTGACCTGGACTTAACCAGTGGTCTCCAAACTGTGCCCCTCCCCCCCCCCCATATACAACTCCCAGCATGCCAGAGAGCAAGAGGACCCAATACTTACTCCTGTGGTACGCCACTTACAACCGTAA
The DNA here is from genome assembly GCF_029499605.1 of Hyla sarda. Taxonomy (NCBI): domain Eukaryota; kingdom Metazoa; phylum Chordata; class Amphibia; order Anura; family Hylidae; genus Hyla; species Hyla sarda. The sequence continues at coordinate 197,980,118 of NC_079194.1, forward strand.
CCCAATCAGAGTATGGTCCATCAATATTATTCCATAGGCCCAGCAACCCCATTTTATGTACTAACCTTTTATGGGCTTTGGCTCAGCCCCCCACTATATAAGGGGGCGGCCATTACAATTCTCTCTCTTTCTGCTGAGGAAAGCAAAGCACAGACATTACAGATCCTGTGTCCAGTACACCTGGAGGCCACAAAGCCTGCACACCAGCCACATTGTCAGTAAGTCATCTCATCTATGTCTGCTGTCTCTACTAAAGTCAAGACACTGGTCAAGTCTATTCTAGCCTGAACTAAAGTCTAATACAATAACTACAAGTCCCAGCAATTGCAGGGCCCTTTCGTGTTACTGGTCGACTCTCTGGGATTCTGTCCTAGCTGTGAAGATAATAACACCTGTCTTAACTCAGTAAAGCCTCCGTTAAACCATAATGGTTGTGGACTCTCCTTTCACTGCCTAGCATTGGAATAGTGGAGATACAGTTTGTGTGGTTCCAGTACCCATAAGCCATTCTGGTGTCACGAACAACATGCATGGGTTTACTAAGGATAGAAGTTGTCAAACCAATCTAATTTGCTTTTATGAAGAGGTGAGTAGAAGCCTTGACAGAGGAATGGCTGTGGATATAGTGTTTCTAGCATCCTAGCATTTGATACTGTCCCTCACAGTCGTCTGAAAGGTAAGTTAAGGTCTTTGGGCTTGGAAATTTTAGTTTGTAACTGGATTGAACACTGGCTCATGGATCGTACCCAGAGAGTGGTGGTCAATGATTCGTACTCTGATTGGTCCCCGGTAATTAGTGGTGTACCCCAAGGTTCAGTACTGGGCCCGCTGTTGTTTAATTTATTTATCAATGATATAGAGGATGGCATTAACAGCTCTGTTTCTATCTTTGCAGATGACACCAAGCTTTGTAACACGGTACAGTCTATTGAGGATGTGTACAGGTTACAAGATGACTTGGATAGACTAAGTGTCTGGGAATCCACTTGGCAAATGAGGTTCAATGTGGATAAATGTAAAGTTATGCATCTGGGTACTAATAACCTGCATGCGTCGTACGTCTTAGGGGGGATTAAACTGGCAGAGTCACTGGTAGAGAAGGATCTGGGTGTACTTGTAGATCACAGACTACAGAATAGCATGCATTGTCAGGCTGCTGCTTCCAAAGCCAGCAGGATATTGTCATGTATCAAAATAGGCATGGACTCAAGGGACAGGGACATAATACTCCCCCTTTATAAAGCATTGGTACGGCCTCACCTGGAATATGCTGTTCAGTTTTGGTCGCCTATACATAAAAGGGACACTGTGGAGCTGGAAAGGGTGCAGAGACGCGCGACTAAACTAATATGGGGCATGGAACATCTTAGCTATGAGGAGCGATTAAAGGAGTAACAATTGTTTAGTCTTGAGAAGAGACGTTTAAGGGGGAATGTGATAAACATATATAAGTATATTAATGGCCCATACAAAAAATATGGAGAAAAACTGTTCCAGGTTAAACCGCCCCAAAGGACGAGGGGGCACTCCCTCCGTCTGGAGAAGAAAAAGTTTAGTCTCAAGGGGCGACACGCCTTCTTTACCATGAGAACTGTGAACTTATGGAACAGTCTACCTCAGGAACTGATCACAGCAGGAAAAATTAACAGCTTTAAAACAGGATTAGATACATTCCTGGAACAAAATAACATTAATGCTTATGAAGAAATATAAAATCCCATCCCTTCCCCAATATCGCGCCACACCCCTACCCCTTAATTTCCTGGTTGAACTTGATGGACATATGTCTTTTTTCGACCGTACTATGTAACTATGTAACTATGTAACAGCATCTTGCCCCAGGGGTTAATACCATCTGGCCCCACCACCTACACCGCTACACCCTGTGGTCCCACCATACACCATGGGTCCCACATATACACATTATACACATTACCTACATACAATCAGCCATATACCACCTGCTTAATATGGTGTAGGTGCCCCTCATGTTGCCAATACAGCTCTGATCTATCATGGCATGAACTCGATAAAATCTCTGAAAATGTCCACTATTATTTGTTTTGCAATTTGGACTACAGTGGCTTTTATCTGTGATCACATCAAACTAGACAATATTTGTCTAATGGCTAATGTCACTCCTCAAGCACATCAGTGACCCTGTCACTGGTTCACCAATTGTCCTTCCTTTGACTGCTTTTTGTAGGTACTTGACCACTGAATGTTGGGAATACCCTACACGATCTGACATTTTAAAGATGCCCTATCCAAGTCATCTATCCATCACAATTAGACCCTTGTCAAAGTAATTTATGTCCTTCTACTTGCCCATTGGCGCTGCTTTTAAAACATCAAGCTTAAGAACTGACTGTTTATTTGCTGTCTAATAGATCATATCACTTGACAGACGCAGCTGTAATGATGTGATAAATATTATTCATTTCACCTGGTTTTAATGTTGTGGTGGGTCGCTTTACACATTACACACATGTATAAAACACACTCATACATACTAAATATACAATGTAATTCCGGATGCTCAAAGGCTCAATGGATATACCGTATTTATCGGCGTATAACACGCACTTTTTAGGCTAAAATTTTTAGCCTAAAGTCTATGTGCGTATTATACGCCGATACACCCCCAGGAAAGGCAGGGGAGAGAGGCCGTCGCTGCCCGCTTCTCTCCCCCTGCCTTTCCTGGGGTCTAGAGTCCTGCTGCTGGCCCTTCTCTCCCCCTGGCTATCGGCGCCGCTGCCCGTTCTGTCCCCCTGACTATCGGTGCCCCATTGCCGGTGCCGATAGCCAGGGGGAGAGAAGTGGCGCCGACAGCCAGGGGGAGAGAAGGGGCAGCGGCACCCATTGCCGGCGCCGCTGCCCCGTTGCCTCCCCCCATCCCCGGTGGCATAATTACCTGTTGCCGGGGTCGGGTCCGCGCTGCTGCAGGCCTCCGGCGTGCGTCCCCTGCGTCGTTGCTATGCACGGTGCGGCGCATGACGTCATGCGCCGTGCCGTGCAGCGCATAGCAATGACGCAGGGGACGCACACCAGAGGCCTGCAGCAGCGTGGACCCGACCCCGGCAACAGGTAATTATGCCACCGGGGATGGGGGGAGGCAACGGGGCAGCGGCGCCGGCAATGGGTGCTGCTGCCCCTTCTCTCCCCCTGGTTGTCGGCGCCGCTTCTCTCCCCCTGGCTATCGGCGCCGGCAATGGGGCGCCGGCACCGATAGTCAGGGGGACAGAACGGGCAGCGGCGCCGATAGCCAGGGGGTGAGAAGGGCCGGCAGCAGGACTCTAGACCCCAGGAAAGGCAGGGGGAGAGAAGCGGGCAGCGACGGCCTCTCTCTCCCTGCCTTTCCTGGGGGTGTATCGGGGTATACACGCGCACACACGCACCCTCATTTTACCATGGATATTTGGGTAAAAAACTTTTTTTACCCAAATATCCTTTGTAAAATGAGGGTGCGTGTTATTGGCCGGTGTGTGGTATACCCCGATAAATACGGTATTTCAGAATCAGAGATTGAGTAAAGACACTGCATAAATATATCTCTTTTATTACCAATTAGAGACTGCCAAAATGTGAAATAATAAATAAAAAGCACATTCAAACATATCAAAGCACAATATAAAACACAGATAACACAATAAATCTGTGCCTATGGATAACAAGACACCTATACTTTGTAATAATTTGTCAATAAATCCATATAAACAAGGCTCATCCTAGCCAGGTTTAGTATTACACTAGATGTAACGGTGTATATAACCACATAATGAATTCATAGGTTATTAATAAATTCATCAATGTAATCTGTTAGGATAAATCTCTAATGTGGTACCAAAGTAGATCATATTTATATTAGCAGCATATGCACTGATAAAAATCAAAAGCATACAATCCTGCAATCAGGTTTCTTCTACTGTGTATAACTCAAGGATGTCAGTCTGCAGACATCCACACATGCGTGTTGTGATGCTAGTTGCTGGTGGAAGTATGCAGAAGTAATAGTTAACAATTGCTGAAGGTGACAGGTATTGTATAAAGGCAACAAAATAATTATAGATAACCTATTAAGTACACATTGCATGCTAATATTATTAGTGAAGAATGGGCTACTCCTCAGGTGATAAAAGTGGTTGTAGTCCTCTTGCAAATAAAACCCTAGACACATTTCGGGACCCCCTAGGTCCCTTCTTCAGTAGCTGTAGTGTATCAAGGTTTTGTTGACATGACAGTACAGGGCTGCTAGGCCAATCAGTGGCAACAGCGGTGTCCAAACTCAGCCACTGGATGACTGAGCAGACCTGTGACGTAATGCCAGCAAACTTAAAAGCATGCTGCAACAGTGACCAGTGCTCTGTGAACCCCGAGCTGATGGTAGAAGGTGTGCGTGTGTGTTTTTAACTTAACAAGGTGACCTACCTACACACACAAATACATACATAACCCACCTATCTACCCACTCATTTTGTGTGGCACACAATATGGGGCACTCCTGTCAAACTAACCTGATCAACTTTTATGAGGAGGTGAGCTCCAGACTAGACCAGGGGGAATCGCTGGATGTTATATATCTTGATTTTTCCAGAAGCATTTGATACTGAGCCACATAAAAGGTTGGTGCATATTGGACTGGGGGAAAATGTGTGCAAGTGGGTAACTGTCTCAGTGATAGGAAACAGAGGGTGATTATTTATGGTACAGATTCTGATTGGGTGACTGTTACTAGTGGGGTACCACAGGGGTCAGTCTTTGGTCCTATTCTATTTAATATATTCATAAATGACCTTGAAGAGGGGTTGAATAGTAAAGTAGCAATCTTTGCAGATGATACTAAACTCTAAAGTGGTTAACACAATAAAGGACTGTGCACTGTTACAAATGGATCTGGATAGGTTGGAGGTTTGGGCTGGGAAATGGCAGATGAGGTTCAAAACTGATAAATGTAAGGTAATACACATGGGGAATAAAAATCGTGGCTGGGATTATGTATTAAATGGGAGCACACCTGGGACAACTGATGTGGAAAAGGACTTAGGAGTCTTAGTTACCAGTAAATTTAGCTGTAGTGACCAGTGTCGGGCAGCTGCTGCCAAGGCAAATAAAATCATGGGGTGCATCAATAGGGGCATAGATGCCCACGACAAGGAAATAATTCTACAGCTGTACAAATTACTGGGCAGACCACACATGGAAAATTGTGTACAGTACTGGGCACCAGTGTACAAGAAAGATATAGTGGTTCAAAGACGGGCAACCAGAGTAATACTGGGAATGGGAGGACTACAGTACCCAGAAAGATTATCAGAATTAGGGTTATTTAGTTTAGAAAAAGTGAAGGCTTAGGGGAGAGTAATAACTATGTATAAATATATCAGGGGGCAATACAGCAATCTCTCCCATGATCTATTTATATTGTATCTATAACAAGGGGGCATCCTCTACGTTTAGAGGAAAGAAGGTTTCTACACCAGCACAGACGGGGTTCTTTACTATAAGAGCAGTGAGACTGTGGAACTCTCTCCCAAAGGAGGTGGTTATAGTGATCTTGGTAAAAGAGTTCAAAAGGGTCCTGGATGCATTTTTGGAGAGAAAATAACATTACAGGTTGTGGATATTAGATTTATAGGGACAGAAGGTTGATCCAGGGATTTATTCTGACTGCCATATTTGGAGTCGAGAAGGAATTTTTACCTCTAGTATGAGGGTTTTTTGCTTTCCTCTTCATCAACTCAGAAGGGATTCATTAGGGATATAGGTTGAACTTGATGGACTCTGGTCTTTTTTCAACCTTATGAACTATGTTACTGTGTTTCTATATTACTATGTTACATTATGACCATTTGGGGAACTATGTATGGGAAGTTTGGGTAGTTGGGGAAAAATATGAAAAGGTGCTAAAAAGCAAGGAGCTGCAAATTGTTGTGGCTGAAAGAAGTCATTGTGGATGTCAGGGTCAGGGTTCCGTGGAACCAGATGATGCGTCACTGACACGAAACCGCGCTGTCGTTCTTCTGATATGCTCCGGCTACCGGCTGGTAGCTGCCTTCCCTCCCTGCACACGGGTGAACTGTTTCTGTTTATGGACATTGTTTCATTCTTGTCCGAATATGCTCTGTATATGGACATTGCCTCAATAAAGTCCGAATTTCTTACGTCTTACATAGTGAGGTCAGACAAGCTTTTTTTTCCTTTTTTGGATGCTTTTGTGAAATTATCTAACTTGCTGATGGTTTCCACAAAGATTTTCTTCTACCCTGCACAAAATAAGAAACAGTATAGTAAACAAAAAAAAACAAAAAAAGGGAAGAATAAGGAAACAAGCAAATCATTTCAAGTGTTAGACTGTATACTTACTGACTGTGTAGAAAAAGTCAGTCAATGGTGGAGTGTCACTTTAACACACTTTTAGGAACTTACTTCAGAGGCCAACTTGGCTTTAAAAGGGTGAGAGTTAGTATTCGTTTTGGAAATTTTGCTTTTATTTCCATGAACATAAACTACATAAAAATAATGTTGACCAAAGTATCATGAAGCATGTGCTCTACACATGGACAGCAGTTAAGTATATAAACAGATGTGTGGATATACTTTATAACTACAATATCAGTTTGATTTGCTAGACCAATAATGGGCTGCACCTATGTCTGTTTGCGTAGTTAGGACATTCCTGGTGCTGGAGACTGAAGATCACAAATATGGAGGTTGGGGTTTGTGGGTCCAAATTCTTCATTAACACTTTATTACACCTCAAGTTCCCCTAATTTCATATGAATACACAATGTAAGTATTAGGTACCTATCAGGCATATGACCATCTGGTATGTAGATAAATGTGAATATATATATATATATATATATATATATATATATATATATATATATATATAACAGTGAAAACCGGTTAGTTAAAACTGGTTTTCCCTAGAGAAAAACAAGTACCTGCTGAACGCCTTTGTTGCAACTAGAATTTACTGCTTTACCCTAGTTAAAACCAATTTTTACTGAACAAAATTGTTGAAACTACTTGTTTTAACTAGGGAAAAGCTGCAAATTCTAGTTGTAAGAAAAGCCTTCACTAAGAATTGCTTTTTACTAGGGATTTTTGAAAAGGCTAACAAAAATTGCTAAGAAAAGCTGTCTTGTATGAGGGTGGTCTTCTAAAAGAAAATGGTCATAATGGAAAAAATATCTATCTATCTATTTGTGTATTGATGTATCTATCTACCTATTTCTAGATCAGTCAACAACAAATAGCTTACAAATAATCAACTGTAGATAGTTATAATCTTTCTGAAAAGGTAGTGTATATGTATTACAAACATAGTAGATTATATATTAGTTGACTTTATATGGTAAAGTAAATGGGATCGGGGTAAGTTTCCATTACAGATTTGGGGGTACATTTTATAAAGACAGATGAAGGCCCTATGAATACAGATGAAGTGCACATTAAATGCCATTCATAAATAAGCTTTAATGTGTGACACGTTTTGCAGTAGAATTAATTGCCAATATATATCTAGCCTGTAATCAACTGTACATTATATAGGCCACCAGAGGAGCCGGTGTCATCAAAAATTGTCGTCCTACGCACAGAAACAGTTAAAATTAATGTAAGCTTATTATATCTTTGGCAGCAATTAGTATGCATCATATATTAGGACTAGGTAGGCCCTTGCATGTCAGCTTGAATTATCTTGCCAAAGGCTGAAGCCAAAGAATAACATTCTCAGCAGAAGTATCACATACGATTTTTGCATCTCCTCAAGACTTGAGACATGGCTCTCTGATTGGGCATGAAGTCTGCATACGATATTTAAAGAAATTGTGTAGAGAACACCAGTTCTTCTGCTTTTCCAGACTGGTAGAGAGAATAAAGAGATGCAGTGGAATATTTGCTCATCTGTTAGTATACACTTGCCAGGTTTTACATAATAAGTGTTAAAATAACTACAAGTTGGTTGCAACCAAAAGCCTGGAATTAGCTGGTGTTGGATAGATAAGAAACGGTGAAGAGTGATCACTAGTCTGATGCTGTCTTGCCCCTGCAGCTATTCCCTGTGTGTCTCTGTGCGGAAACAAAATACAGGAAATGTGGGTGGGCTCTGTACATTGAGGACAAGCAGGGCTCTGTACACTGAGGACAAGCAGGGCTTTGTACACTGAGGACAATTAGGGTCCTATACACTGAGGACAAGCTGGGCTCTGTGTACTGAGGATAAGCAGGACTTTGTACATTGAGGAAAAGCAGGGCTCTGTACACTGAGGACAAGCAGGGCTCTGTACACTGAAGACAATCAGGGCTTTGTACACTGAGAACAAGCAGGGCTCTGTACACTGAGGACAAGCAGAGCTCTGTGCAGTGAGGACAAGCAGGGCTCTGTGCAGTGAGGACAAGCAGACCTCTTTGCAGTGAGGACAAGCAGAGCTCTGTGCAGTGAGGACAAGCAGAGCTCTGTGCAGTGAGGACAAGCAGGGCTCTGTGCACTGAGGACAAGCAGGGCTCTGTGCACTGAGGACAAGCAGGGCTCTGTGCACTGAGGACAAGCAGGGCTCTGTGCACTGAGGACAAGCAGAGCTCTGTACAGTGAGGACAAGCAGGGCTCTATGCAGTGAGGACAAGCAGGGCTCTGTGCACTGTGGACAAGAAGGGCTCGGTACAGTACACTGAGGACAATCAGGGCTCTGTGCAGTTAGGACAAACATGGCTCTGTGCAGTGAGGACAATCAGGCCTCTTTACACTGAGGACAAGCAGGGCTCTTTGCAGTGAGGACAAGCAGGGCTCTGTACGCTGAGGACAAGCAGGGCTCTGTACACTTATGACAAGAAGGGCTCTGTACACTGAGGACAAGCAGGGCCCTGTACACTGAGGACAAGCATGGCTCTGTGCAGAGAGGACAAGCAGGGCTCTGTGAACTGAGGACAAGCAGGGCTCTGTACATTGAGGACAAGCAGAGCTCTGTGCAGTGAGGACAAGCAGGGCTCTGTGCAGTGAGGACAAGCAGGGCTCTGTGCACTGTGGACAAGAAGGGCTCTGTACAGTTCACTGAGGACAAGCAGGGCTCTGTGCAGTGAGGCTCAGTGACACACTCCCAACTCACACAGCAGGATGATTGGCAAGCCAGGAGTCTGCACAGAGCCCTGCTTGTCCTAAGAGTACAGAGCCCTGCTTGTCCTGCCCTCTCTTCCTGTATTTGGTCTCCTCACAGAAACACACAGGCAATAGCTGCAGGGACAGCATTTTTTTACTCAACAATGTACACATTTTTAACCAGTGTATATTACAAATATACATATAATTGTATATTTTATATAACAGACATTAATCCAAGCAGATATTAATACAAACATGTGACAAAACATCTTCTATGTGTCTTCAGATATCAGATATGGATCAATCACAGACAATGGGCACCATATTACAGATGTTAAATGCATTAACATTTTACAAAATTTTGATAACAATTAATTACAACTTCATAAATGTGTGTAAGGCTGCTTTTACATGGTAGCATTATGGTCAGTATTTTTCGTTAGTATTTATATGCCAAAAACTGGAGTAGCCTGAGTCATAAAGTGGGTACACACCTTTTTATAATACATTTTTTTTATTATATTTTTTTACTCTATATTTGTTTGCCTAAAAGTGGCCTTACTAAAGCTTTTATTTTCTGATTTCAAAATCCTCTGCCTAATAACATGTATTAGTGTTCTGCATAATACATTTGTTTCTCAATGATTATATTCTCTAAAAATCTCCAAAATTATCACAATTTGAATGCAAAAAAATATTAAAATATGTAAATGTAATACATAAGATATAATGGGTAGTGCAGTGCTTATGGTCTGTTGAGACCAGGAATCATACAACCAGCTTCTATGCCCTCTGGAAATATTTAAACATTTCGGAAAAATACATTCTACAGTAATTACATTTTTTAGACCTGTCCAAAATATAAAAATTAATTAATACATTTTAACAGAAATAAATCTTATGCATTTTTGTTTTCTATCAAGTCTAAATAAATACAGCCATGGCCGTAAATTTTGGCACCCCTGCCATTTTTCAAAAAATTAAGTATTTCTCACAGAAAAGATTGCAATAACACATGTTTTGCTATACACGTTTGTTCCCTTTGTGTGCATTGGAACTTAACCAAAAAAAGGAGGAAAAAAAGCAAATCAGACATAATGTCACACCAAACTCCAAAAATGGTCTGGACAAAATTATTGGCACCCTTGCAAAATTGTGGAAAAATAAGATTGTTTCAAGCATGTGATGCTCCTTTAAACTCACCTGGGGGCAAGTAACAGGTGTGGGCAATATAAAAGTCACACCTGAAAGCAGATAAAAAGGAGAGAAGTTCACTTAGTCCTTACATTGTGTGTCTGTGTGTGCCACACTAAGCATGGACAACAGAAAGAGGAGAAGAGAACTGTTGTCACGATTCGGCTGGCTGGAGGTGGATCCTCTGTGCCAGAGAGGGATTGGCGTGGACCGTGTCGGTGGACCGGTTCTAAGTTGCTACTGGTATTCACCAGAGCCCGCCGCAAAGCGGGATGGTCTTGCAGTGGCGGTAGCAACCCGGTCATATCCACCGGCAACGGCTCAACCTCTCTGACTGCTGAGATAAGCGCGGTACAAGGGAGTAGACAAGAGCAAGGTCTGATGTAGCAGAAGGTCAGGGCAGGCAGCAAGGATCGTAGTCAAGGGCAACGGCAGGAGGTCTGGAACACAGGCTAGGAACAAACAAGGAAACGCTTGGGGAAGTGAGGTATAAGTAGGGAAGTGCACAAGGGGAAGTGAGGTATAAGTAGGGAAGTGCACAGGTGAAGGTACTGATTAAAACCTCATGCGCCAATCAGTGGCGCACCGGCCCTTTAAATTGCAAAGACCCGGTGCGCGCGCACCCTAAGGAGCGGGGCCGCGCGCGCCGGGACAGCACAGACGGGGAACAAGTCTGGTAAGCGAGTCGGGATGCGGGCGCGTCCCGCATTGCGAATCGCATCCCGGCTGGGAACATTATCGCAGCGCACCCGGTCGGCAGGTCTGACCGGGGTGCTGCGAATAGGAGAACGCTGTGAGCGCTCCGGGGAGGAGCGGGGACCCGGAGCGCTCGGCATAAAAGTACCCCCCCTTGGGTCTTCCCCTCTTTTTAGAACCTGAGAATTTGAGGATAAGATTCTTGTCCAGGATGTTGTCCTCAGGTTCCCATGATCTCTCGTCTGGGCCGCAATTCTCCCAATCAACCAAAAAAATTTTCTTTACCTCTGACCGTCTTGGATGCCAGAATTTCTTTCACCAAAAAAACGTCAGAGGACCCGGAAACTGGAGTGGGAGAAACAACTTTGGGAGAGAAGCGGTTAAGGATGAGTGGTTTAAGGAGAGAGACATGGAAAGCATTGGGAATACGGAGAGAAGGAGGAAGAAGGAGTTTGTAAGAGACAGGGTTGATTTGGCATTTGATTTTGAAAGGACCAAGATAACGTGGTCCCAGTTTATAACTGGGGACACGAAAGTGGACATACTTGGCGGAGAGCCATACTTTGTCTCCGGGAGAAAAAATGGGGGGAATTCTTCTTTTCCTATCGGCATGTTTTTTCATCCGGGATGAAGCCTGTAAGAGAGAATTTTGAGTCTCTTTCCATATGGTGGAGAAGTCCCGAGTCACCTCATCAACAGCGGGCAAACCAGAGGGCATGGGAGTGGGAAGGGGGGGAAGAGGGTGACGGCCGTACACCACGAAGAATGGGGATTTAGCAGAAGATTCAGAGACTCTGAAATTGTACGAGAATTCGGCCCATGGTAGAAGATCTGCCCAGTCATCCTGGCGGAAACAAAATGTCGCAAATAGTCACCCAGAACCTGATTAATTCTTTCTACTTGCCCATTGGATTGGGGATGATAAGAAGACGAGAAGTTTAATTTGATTTTGAGCTGATTACAGAGGGCCCTCCAGAATTTAGACACAAATTGAACGCCTCTATCCGAGACGATATGCGTGGGCAGCCCGTGAAGGCGAAAAATGTGTATAAAAAATTGTTTCGCCAACTGAGGCGCAGAAGGAAGACTTGGAAGAGGGATAAAATGTGTCATCTTGGAGAATCGATCAACGACCACCCAAATAACTGTGTTGCCGTGGGATAAAGGTAAGTCAGTAATAAAGTCCATACCAATCTGAGACCATGGTCGTTCAGGAACAGGCAGAGGATGGAGGAGACCAGCAGGCTTCTGGCGAGGGGTCTTGTCCCGGGCACAGACTGTACAAGCCCGCACGAAATCAACAACATCAGCTTCCAGGGTAGGCCACCAATAAAATCGAGAGATGAGCTGGATGGATTTTTTGATGCCAGCATGGCCTGCGAGGTGTGAGGAGTGTCCCCACTTGAGAATCCTGAGGCGCTGGCGTGGAGAGACGAAGGTCTTTCCTGGAGGAGTTTGTCTGATGGAAGCTGGAGAAGTGGAGATCAGACAGTCCGGAGGAATAATGTGTTGCAGGGAAGCTTCCACTTCAGAGGCATCCGATGAACGAGAGAGGGCATCAGCCCTAATGTTCTTGTCAGCAGGGCGAAAATGAATTTCAAAGTTAAAACGGGCAAAGAACAACGACCACCTAGCCTTGCAAGGGTTCAGCCGTTGGGCAGACTGAAGATAAGAGAGATTCTTGTGATCAGTGTATATAAAAACTGGATATTTGGATCCCTCCAGCAGGTGCCTCCATTCCTCAAGCGACAATTTTATGGCCAGTAGTTCTCGATCACCAATGGAGTAGTTTTTCCCCGCCGGAGAGAAGGTCCTAGAAAAGAAACCACAAGTAACAGCATGCCCGGAAGAATTTTTTTATAGGAGTACTGCTCCTGCTCCCACCGAGGAGGCGTCTACCTCCAGCGAGAATGGCTTAGATGGATCAGGTCTGGAGAGTACGGGAGCAGAAGAAAAGGCAGTCTTGAGATGATTGAATGCGTCTTCCGCTTGAGGAGACCAGGACTTAGGGTTGGCGTTTTTCTTGGTTAGGGCCACGATAGGAGCCACAATAGTGGAAAAGTGCGGAATAAATTGTCTGTAATAATTGGCAAACCCCAAAAAACATTGGATAGCACGGAGTCCGGAGGGGCATGGCCAATCCAATACGGCTGATAGTTTATCTGGGTCCATTTGTAGTCCCTGGCCAGAGACTAAGTATTCTAGGAAGGGAAGAGATTGACATTCAAAGAGACATTTTTCCATTTTGGCATATAATTGATTGTCCCGAAGTCTCTGAAGAACCATGCGGACATGCTGGCGGTGTTCTTCTAGGTTAGCAGAAAAAATCAGAATATCGTCTAGGTAAACCACAACACAGGTATATAAAAGATCACAAAAAATTTCATTTACAAAGTCTTGGAAGACGGCAGGGGCATTGCAAAGCCCAAAGGGCATAACCAGATATTCAAAGTGTCCATCTCTGGTGTTAAATGCGGTCTTCCACTCGTCCCCCTCCCTGATGCGGATGAGATTATATGCACCTCTTAAGTCCAGCTTGGTAAAGATGTGGGCGCCTCGTAGGCGATCAAAGAGTTCCGAGATAAGAGGTAGGGGATAGCGTTTTTTTACAGTGATTTTATTAAGTTCGCGGTAATCAATGCAAGGGCGTAAGGAGCTGTCTTTTTTGGAAACGAAAAAAAATCCAGCTCCGGCAGGGGAGGAAGACTTGTGGATAAACCCCTTTTTTAAATTCTCTTGGATGTACTCCGACATGGCTTGTGTTTCCGAAGCAGACAGAGGATAGATTCTGCCCCGGGGTGGAGTAGTACCAGGGAGGAGGTCAATAGGACAGTCATAAGGCCTGTGAGGAGGCAAAGTCTCTGCTTGTTTTTTTGCAAAAAACATCAGCATAATCCAGATAGGCCTTGGGGAGACCAGATATCGGAGGAACCACAGGGTCTTGACTGACAGTACAGGGAGCAGGCTTAAGACAGTCCTTGTGGCAAGAAGTAACCCAGTTCTTGATTTCCCCGGTGGTCCAATCGAGGGTTGGGGAATGGCGTTGAAGCCACGGTAATCCAAGAAGAATTTCCGAAGTGCAGTTAGAGAGGACCAGAAATTAAATTTTTTCGTGATGGGGTCCGATGCACATTAAGAGGGGTTCCGTGCGGTAACGCACAGTACAGTCCAATCTTTCATTATTAACAGAGGCGATGTAGAGGGGTCTGGCGAGACTGGTCACCGGGATGTTGAACCTGTTGATGAAAGAGGCCAAAATAAAATTTCCTGCAGATCCGTAATCCAAGAAGGCCATAGCTGAGAAGGAGAAGGTAGAAGAAGAAATCCGCACAGGCACAGTAAGACGTGGAGAAGCAGAGTTCACATCAAGAGCTGTCTCACCTTTGTGCGGAGTCAGCGTGCGTCTTTCCTGACGTGGAGGTCGGATAGGACAATCCTTCAAGAAATGTTCGGTACTGGCACAGTACAGGCAAAGGTTCTCCATGCGGCGTCGTGTCCTCTCTTGAGATGTCAAGCGAGACTGGTCAACTTGCATAGCCTCCACGGCGGAAGGCACAGGAACGGATTGCAGTGGACCAGAGGAGAGAGGAGCCGGGGAGAGAAACCGCCTCATGCGAACAAAGTCCATATCCTGGCGGAGCTCATGACGCCTTTCGGAAAAACTCATGTCAATGCGGGTGGCAAGATGAATAAGTTAATGATGGTTAGCAGGGATTTCTCGTGCGGCCAGCACATCTTTGATGTTACTGGATAGGCCTTTTTTAAAGGTCGCGCAGAGGGCCTCGTTATTCCAGGACAATTCGGAGGCGAGAGTACGGAATTGGATGGAGTACTCGCCAACAGAAGAATTACCCTGGACCAGGTTCAGCAGGGCAGTCTCGGCAGAAGAGGCTCGGGCAGGTTCCTCGAAGACACTTCGAATCTCCGTGAAGAAAGAGTGTACAGAGGCAGTGACAGGATCATTGCGGTCCAAGAGCGGTGTGGCCCATGACAGGGCTTTCCCAGACAGAAGGCTGACTACGAAAGCCACCTTTGACCTTTCAGTTGGAAACTGGTCCGACATCATCTTCAAATGCAGGGAACATTGTGAAAGAAAACCACGGCAAAATTTAGAGTCCCCATCAAATTTGTCCGGCAAAGATAAACAGAGGCTGGATGCGGCCACTCGCTGCGGAGGAGGTGCAGGAGCTGGCGGAGGAGATGATTGTTGAAGCTGTGGTAGTAGCTGCTGTAGCATCACGGTCAGTTGAGACAGCTGGTGGCCTTGTTGCGCTATCTGTTGCGACTGGTGGGCGACCACCGTGGTGAGGTCAGCGACAACTGGCAGCGGGACCTCAGCGGGATCCATGGCCGAATCTACTGTCACGATTCGGCTGGCTGGAGGTGGATCCTCTGTGCCAGAGAGGGATTGGTGTGGACCGTGTCGGTGGACCGGTTCTAAGTTGCTACTGGTATTCACCAGAGCCCGCTGCAAAGCGGAATGGTCTTGCAGCGGCGGTAGCAACCAGATCGTATCCACCGGCAACGGCTCAACCTCTCTGACTGCTGAGATAAGCGCGGTACAAGGGAGTAGACAAGAGCAAGGTCGGACGTAGCAGAAGGTCAGGGCAGGCAGCAAGGATCGTAGTCAGGGGCAAACGGCAGGAGGTCTGGAACACAGGCTAGGAACACACAAGGAAACGCTTTCACTGGCACTTTAAATTGCAAAGACCCGGTGCGCGCGCGCCCTAAGGAGCGAGGCCGCGCGCCGGGACAGCACAGACGGGGAACGGGTCTGGTAAGCGAGTCGGAATGCGCATCGCGAGCGGGCGCGTCCCGCATCGCGAATCGCATCCTGGCTGGGAACATTATCGCAGCGCACCCGGTCGGCAGGTCTGACCGGGGCGCTGCGAATAGGAGAACGCTGTGAGCGCTCCGGGGAGGAGCGGGGACCCGGAGCGCTCGGCATAACAACTGTCTGATGACTTGAGAACCAAAATTGTGGAAAAATATCAACAATCTCAAGGTTACAAGTCCATCTCCAGAGATCTAGATTTTCCTTTGCCCACAGTGCGCAACATTATCAAGAAGTTTGCTGTAGCTAATCTCCCTGGGCGTGGACAGAAGAGAAAAATTGATGAAATGTGTCAGCACAGGATAGTCCGGAAGGTGGATAAGCAGCCCCAAACAAGTTCCAAAGATATTCAAGCTGTCCCTCAGGCACAGGGAGCATCAGTATCAGAGCGAAATATCTGTCGACATTTAAATGAAATAAAACGCTATGGCAGGAGACCCAGGAGGACCCCACTGCTGACACAGAGACATAAAAAAGCAAGACTACATTTTGCCAAAATGAACATGAGTAAGCCAAAATCCTTCTGGGAAAACATCTTGTGGACAGATGAGACCAAGATAGAGTGTTTTGGTAAAGCACATCATTCTACTGTTTACTGAAAATGGAATGAGGCCTACAAAGAAAAGAACACAGTTCCTACAGTGAAATATGGTGGAGGTTCAATGATGTTTTGGGGTTGTTTTGCTGCCTCTGGCACTGGGTGCCTTGACTGTGTGCAAGTAACGAGAAAAAAGCAAAGTTGGGCCATTGGTGGCGCTGGTCCTGATGTAAAGAAAGCTCTGTAGACCCTTCTCAGTGTCTAAACGTGGTTTTATTAGCACAGAAAGCTTTCTGTGCTAATAAAACCACGTTTAGACACTGAGAAGGGTCTACAGAGCTTTCTTTACATCAGGACCAGCGCCACCAACGGCCCAACTTTGCTTTTTTCTTGTTACTTACACTGCTGGGACATCACCTTTTCTCCAGAGGACCGTGGCTGCAGACCTGAGACATCACCTAAGGCTATCACAGATGTTGTGCTCTCAGCACAACGAAAATAGGTGAGTGTTACAACGTAACCTGTTTTCATCTCACCTATAAACATCCTTCACTAGGGGCGCATATCCCTGTTTTTTTCTTCTATCTTTTCTTGACTGTGTGCAAGGCATCATGAAATCTGAGGATTACTAAAGGATTTTGGGTCACACTGCACAGCCCAGAGTCAGAAAGCTGGGTTTTCGTCCAAGTTCTTGGGTCTTCCAGCAGGACAATTACCCCGAACATACATCTAAAAGCACCCAGAAATGGATGGCAACAAAGTGCTGGAAAGTTCTGAAGTGGCCAGCAATGAATCCATATCTATATCCCATTGAACACCTGTGGAGAGATCTTAACATTTCTGTTGGGAAAAGGCGCCTTCCAATAAGAGATACCTGAAGAAGTTTGCAAAGGAAGAGTGGTCCAACATTCCGGCTGAGAGGTATAAGAAGCTTATTGATGGTTATAGGATTTCAGTTATTTTTTTCAAAGGTTGTGCAACCAAATATTAAGTTAAGGGTGCCAATAATTTTGTCCAGACCATTCTTGTAGTTTGGTGTGACATTATGTCCAATTTGCTTTTTTTCCTCCCTTTTCTTGTTTAGTTCCAATACACACAAAGGGAATAAACACGTGTATAGCAAAACATGTGTTACTGCAATCCTTTTCTGTGAGATATACCGTATTTATCGGCGTATAACACGCACTTTTTAGGCAAAGATTTTTAGCCTAAAGTCTATGTGCGTGTTATACGCCTATACACCCCCAGGAAAGGCAGGGGGAGAGAGGCCGTCGCTGCCCTGCTGCCGGCCCTTCTCTCCCCCTGGCTATCGGAGCCGCTGCCCGTTCTGTCCCCCTGACTATCGGTGCCGGCGCACCATTGCCAGCGCCGATAGCCAGGGGGAGAGAAGCGGTGCCGACAGCCAGGGGGAGAGAAGGGGCAGCGGCACCCATTGCCGGCGCCGCTGCCCCGTTGCCTCCCCCCATCCCCGGTTGCATAATTATCTGTTGCCGGGGTCGGGTCCGTGCTGCTTCAGGCCTCCGGCGTGTGTCCCCTGCGTTGTTGCTATGCGCTGCGCGGCGTGGCGCATGACGTCAGTGCGCCGCGCCGTGCAGTGCATAGCAACGACGCCTCTCTCCCCCTGCCTTTCCTGGGGGTGTATCGGGGTATACACGCGCACACACGCACCCTCATTTTACCATGGATATTTGGGTAAAAAACTTTTTTTACCCAAATATCCTTGGTAAAATGAGGGTGCGTGTTATAGGCCGGTGCCTGGTATACCCCGATAAATACGGTACTTCATTTTCTAGAAAAATTTCAGGGTTGCCAATACTTACGGTTATGACTGTATATAGAAGACATGATTAAATGTATTTTAAAGTATAATAAAATATGCACATATAAAATTACATTCCACTGTTATATTTCAAATCAGTTTAACCCCTTAAGGACCCGGGGTTTTTCTATTTTTGCATTTTCGTTTTTTCCTCCTTACCTTTAAAAAATCATAACTCTTTCAATGTTGCAGGTAAAAATCCATATTTGTTGCGCCACCAATTCTACTTTGTAATGACATCAGTCATTTTACCCAAAAATCTACGGCGAAATGGAAAAAAAGATCATTGTGAGACAAAATTGAAAAAAAAAAAAAAAAAACGCCATTTTGTAGATTTTGGGGGCTTCCGTTTCTACACAGTACATTTTTTCGGTAAACATGACACCTTCTCTTTATTCTGTAGGTCCATACGATTAAAATGATACCCTACTTATATAGGTTTGATTTTGTTGTACTTCTGGAAAAAATCATAACTACATGCAGGAAAATGTATACGTTTAAAATTGTCATCTTCTGACCCCTATAACTTTTTTATTTTTCCACGTATGTGGCGATGTGAGGGCTCATTTTCTGCGCCGTGATCTGAAGTTTTTGGAGGTACCATTTTTGCATTGATAGGACTTTTTATAAATTCTTTCATGATAAACAAATTGACCAAAAATGCACTATTTTGGACTTTGGAATTTTTTTGCACAGACGCCATTGACCGTGCGGTTTAATTAACAATATATTTTTATAATTTGGACATTTCCGTACGCGATGATACCTAATATGTTTATTTTTATTTACACTGTTTTTTTTTTATGGGAAAAGGGGGGTGATTCAAACTTTTATTAGGGAAGGTGTTAAATGATCTTCATTAACTTTTTTGTTTCACTTTTTTTTTGCAGTGTTATAGCTCTCATAGGGACCTATAACACTGCATACACTGATCTTTTACATTGATCACTGGTTTCTCATAAGAAACCACTGATCGATGATTCTGCCGCTTCACTGCTCGTGCCTGGATCTCAGGCACTGAGCAGTCATTCGGCGATCGGACACCAGGAGGCAAGATAGGAGACCCTCCTCGTGTCTTACAGCTGTTCAGGATGCCGCAATTTCGCCGCGGCAATCCCCAACAGCTCCCTGAGCTAACCGGCATGGTTTTACTGTCACGTTAGATGCGGTGTGCAACTTTGAACGCTGCGTCTAAAGGCTTAATAGCGCGCGGCACCGTGATCAGTGCTGCGTGCTATTAGCCACGGGCAGGGCCCGACCTGCTATGACGCGTGGCCAAGCCGTGGCCCCGTGTTATAGAACGGGAGCGGACTCATGATGTACGGGTACGTCATGGGTCCTTAAGAGGTTAATAAAAATAAATACACTTGTATATTTAATCCATTAAAGCAGTCCAGTGCTATAAAATGCATTCCCTATCTGCAGGAATAAATGTCTGATTGTTGGGGATCAACCACTAGGACCCCCCGCAATCTCCTGTATGGGGCCCTGGCTCAGTGCTGTCAAATCGTGTTTCGTACCCAGCAGGTCAGCTGGTACAAACATGCTGTGTCTCCACCTCTCCCATAGAGATGAATGGAGAGGGCATGTCCCACACTGCAGCTTAGCTGGGGCCCTGTACGGAAGATAGCACAGTGCCCCAGTGGTCAGACATTTATCACCTATCCTGTGGATAGGGGTTACATTTCTTTGCACTGGACTTCTTCTTAAAGGAAATAGCTAATTTTAGCTTTTGCATTTTTGTTTTCACTCCTCGCCCTTTAAGAGGCATAACTCTTTTATTATTCCACCTACATGAGATAAGGGGTTGATGTTTGCGTGAACAATTTTACTTTGTAATAACACATTTCATTTTACCATAAAAAAAATTAGTTTTGCAAATTATTGGTGGATAAATTTGTATGTAGTCCACGTTGTGGTAAAAATGACAATGTTATTTTTATTCTGTAGGTCAATATGATTAAAACAATGGCCATGTTAACATGTTTGTCTTTTACTGTACTACTTTTAAAAAAAAGTCAAACTTTTTGTAAGAAAATGAGTATGATTACAATTGTCCTTTTTCACCGCTATAACTTCCTTATTTTTCTGTATACAGGGCTGTATGAGGGCTTTTTGCTACATGATCTGAAAATTTCATCAGTACCATTTTTGCGTACATTTAACTTTTTATACAATTTTTTTCTTTTTTTGTAAATTGGAAAAAGAAGGTTATTTAAAGGAAAGGAAACCTGTCATGAGATTTTTCCATATATAACACATGGCAATGCATTATACATGGTAAAATCTTTTTTCCTCACCATCCCATGTCCACAGGAATGGTAAGAATATGATCTTAGAAAGTCTCCTCTGCCAGCCTTGTAACTAGTCCCTTTGGCAGGAAGCTATATCACCTAGCTATATCATGCAGTCCCTTCTTTTCTGGCTATATTCACGCCTCCACAAGGTGATAGACAGCACTCTTCACAGTTCTGTTCCCTAAGCAGATGAAGCAGATCAATGACGTGGGCACGTGCCAGGGCTGTCAATCACGCCAAGGGGGCGTGATTACATCTAGAAAAGACGGGACTAGGTAAGTATAGTTCCCCGCTTAGGGCTTTGGGAGCTGGGACACACTTTCTAACATCATATCCTTACGTGATGGCTGATGTCGGCTTTATCGGTGAGGTTTGAGTGCCAGGACCTGCCATAGATGAAGAGAGTGTAGCTCCTACTCTTGCTTCCTTATTATGACGTGAATATACATCATGGTGCAATAAGTACCAGGGCACCATAAGATACATTTACTTCCTGTGTCCCCTAGGGGTTAATACATTTTGCTGCACTGATTTTGTAAAAACTAATTCTATAAATCAGTTTATTTTAAATGTAATATGTTAGATATTTTATATAATGGTTACATGAGTTATATATTATTTATACATTTTTATTTTGTTTTGTTATAAAATGTAATGCTTTTGTTCTTTTTTTTCTTTTATTATTACTGTCACCTACAACTATTTTTTAGTTTTGATCCTCTCTGTAAATTACGTGTATGCTTGGAGATAGACACACAACACAAACAGTTTATATATATATATATATATATATACACCGTATTTATCGGGGTATACCACGCACCGGCCTATAACACGCACCCTCATTTTACCAAGGATATTTGGTTAAAAAATGTTTTATACCCAAATATCCTTGGTAAAATGAAGGTGCGTGTGTGTGCATGCGTATACCCCGATACACCCCCAGGAAAGGCAGGGGGAGAGAGACCGTCGCTGCCCGCTTCTCTCCCCCTGCCTTTCCTGGGGTCTAGAGCCCTGCTGCCGCCACTTCTCTCCGGCTGGCTATCAGCGCCGCTGCCCGTTCTCTCCCCCTGACTATCGGTGCCGGCGCCGATAGCCAAGGGAAGAGAAGGGGCAGCGGCACCCATTGCCGGCGCCGCTGACCCTTTGCCTCCCCCATCTTCGGTTGTATAATTACCTGTTGCCGGGGTCGGGTCCGCGCTGCTTTAGGCCTCCGGTGTGCGTCCCATGCGTCGTTGCTATGCACTGCATGGCGCGGCGCAATGACGAGTGATGTTATTGTGCCGCGCCGTGCAGCGCATAGCAACGACGCAGGGGACGCACACCGGAGGCCTGAAGCAGCGAGGACCCAACCCCGGCAACAGGTAATTAGGCAACCGGGGATGAGGGAGGCAACGGGGCAGTGGCGTCGGCAATGGTTGCCGCTGCCCGTTCTCTCCCCCTGTCTGTCGGCGCCGCTGCCCATTTGCCGGCGCCGGCAATGGGGCAGCGGTAGCCAGGGGGAGAGAACGGGCAGCGGCAGCAGGGCTCTAGACCCCAGGACAGGCAGGGGCAGAGAAGCTGGCTGCGACGGCAGGTCTCTGCACCTGCAAAGCTGCTGCAGTTCATTGATTTAAAGCGCCCGCTTTAAATCATTGAACTGCAGCGGCTTATCGGCGTATAACATGCAGGTAGACTTTAGGCTAAAAATTTAGCCTAAAAAGTGTGTGTTATACGCCGATAAATACGGTATATATATTTAACATGATTTAAGTCAAGGAAGTATTAAGTTAACAAAATTGCAGCCAGATGTATTAAATTACTGTAGTGTAGAAATAGTACAAATACTGGAGTTATTAAAAACATATCCACACTGTGGATATTGGCCTAAGTTTAAAGACTCATATTTTGTTTATTATTTGCTTATTTTTATTTTATTATTCTTAAGAAATTTCCATCTCAAATTTCAATTTTCAACTCTTTCTACAAACCCTCCTTGCTTGTCCATTTCTTCCACTATTATGTACAGATAGTGTATTATATATTCATTTATTGTTGAGTCAAAGGCCACTCTCAGATAGCTGTAAAATGGTTACATTTTGGCATTATGACTTCCAAAGCTACACACCTCTGTTGTCCTACTGAAAAGATCTTAGATTATCATAGAACCCTATGATAATGTATTGTTTAGTTTTGTAAAACTGTGGGGGTCCAGATGTTGGTCTAAAAGAGTTAAAGGGGTTCTCCACCATAAGTAGATTTTTGTACGTATTTGCCAGACAGTAATGGACATGCTTAGGAAGGATCTGCACTTGTCTTGGGGCTAAATGGCTATGTTGTGAGATTACCATAATGCTGTGGCTATCTTTTTGTGAACTGGCTATTCCCTGTTGGAGTTTGTTCCCTTTAAACTACAAATCCCATAATTCCTTATTTGTGAGTGTGAGGTCACTTTTCTCCCTCTCACGCATCAGTCACCCCACCCCTTGAAATAAACCTGTGCTTCCCTTCAATGCAAAAGACCAGTGTTTTCTGACCAGGGTTCCTCTAGGTGTTGCAAAAACAGAATGATCTCCTTCCCACACAGCGGTTGCTCCACCTATTGAAACAAAGACAGGCTCCCTTTGAACACCTGACTAGTGATATCATGTCTCTAGCCGCACTGCAACCTGGGAAAACCTGAGACGACACTCATTTTGTGTACTGTTAAAAATAAACCTTGCGGCAAAAATCACAGAAGAATTGTGAGAAAACCGTCACACACAGGTACAGACACTATAGTATGAACTACACTAACTTTAAGGCCCTGTAGCATAGTCAAATAAAAAAAAATCCATTTAGATGATTGTCTGGGAGGCAGCAAACAGAAGCAGCAAATAAAATAAAAAATCTAAGGTCTCTGCTTCTCCACTCTGCAGTGACAATGTTTTGGGGCCCCCACAAGTCTTTGTTTATATTACAGGCAGGCCCGTCGCTACAGGACAGGCAAACCAAGCAACTGCTTGGCGCTCCGAGCTGGCCCGGGGCCCCGAGCTGGCCCGGGGCCCCGAGTAGAGCCAGTGCTTGTCCTGCCGGGCCGTCCTCCTGCCCCCATCCTGGTTCGGCAGCTCGCCCTGTCGGCTGGCCGGGCCAGCAGTGCGTGAGCCTGGAGCGGGACGGGAGGCAGAGACTAAAGCCCCTCCTGTTCTGTAGCATGGTGGAGCGGGAGCTGTCAGCTGACCCACTCCACCATTCCCTCACCTTTCTCTTACACTGCTCCGTTGACGCAGTGTGAGCCGTGGGGACGCCATCCACGCCAGGCCGGCGTGATGACGTCACACCATCGCGCCAGCGCCTGGAGATCATGTCCCAACGGCTCACACTGCAAGAACGGAGGAGCATATGAGAAAGGTGAGAGCTGCTCGGGCTCTATGGTACAGGGGAATTATTAAAAGGGGGGAGGGGGGCGCACAGGACAGTGGTTATTATAAGTGAGGGGCACATGTCAGGGGGCGTTATATGTGATGGGCACATGAAAAGACCCCCCCCCGTCATGTGCCCATATAATGCCCCCTGTCACGTGCCCCTCACATATAATTAGTGTTGCTCGCGAATATTTGCAATGCGAATTTTATTCGCGAATATCGCATATTCGCGAATTTGTGAATATTCGCGAATATAGCACTATATATTCGGAATGACGAATATTCGATTTTTTTTTTTTTTTTCCACAGTACACATCACAGTGATCACCCC
This sequence comes from Hyla sarda, assembly GCF_029499605.1. NCBI lineage: Eukaryota > Metazoa > Chordata > Amphibia > Anura > Hylidae > Hyla > Hyla sarda. Next base: position 198,004,313 of record NC_079194.1, read on the forward strand.
TCTCTGCTTCCAGCTTGTGTGTAGTGTTGAGCGGCATAGGCCATATTCGAATTCGCAAATATTCGTGAATATATGGACGAATATTCGTCATATATTTGCGAATATTCGCATATTCGTAATATTCTCAATTTATTTTCACATATACGAAAATTCGCGTATGCGAAAATTTACATATGCAAAAATTAGCATACACAGAAATTAACATAAGCTTAAATTTGCATATGCGAAAATTCGCACACCGGTCTCACACAGTAGTATTAGAGCCTTCTTTACACCACACAAGCTGGAAGCAGAAAGGGATGATCACTGTGATGTGTACTGTGAAAAAATAAAAATAAAAAAAAATAAAAATGAATATTCGTAATTACGAATATATAGTGCTATATTCGCGAATTCGCGAATATGCGATATTCGCGAATAAAATTAGCATTGCGAATATTCGCGAGCAACACTGCCTGTGTGGTGTAAAGAAGACTCTAATACTACTGCGTGAGACTGGCGTGAATTTTCGCTTATGCTAATTTTTTTATATGCTAATTTTCGCATACGCGAATATTACGAATATGCGAATTTAGCAAATATATGACGAATATTCGTCCATATATTAAGCGAAATATCGCAAATTCGAATATGGCCTATGCCGCTCAACACTACATATAATGCCCCCCCTTGTCATGTGCCCCTCACTTATAATAACCCCTGTCCTGTGCCCCTCACTTATAATGCCCCATGTCATGTGCCCCTCACGAATAATGCCCCCTGAGGGGGCCGGACAGGGGGCATTATATGTGAGGGGAACATGGCATGGGGCATGATATATGAGGGGCACATGACAGGGGGGCATTGTATGGGCACATGACATGTGCCCCTCACATATAATGCCCCCTGTACTGCCCCCTCAGGGGGCATTATACGTGAGGGGCACATGACATGGGGTATGGGGTATTATATGTGAGGGGCACAGGACAGGGGTGGGGGCCTCCATGTCTATTTTGGTTGGGGCCCCCAAATTCCAGGGGCCCTGATTACAGGAGCGATGACACAGCCATTCACAGTCTTCAGCCTTGAGGCCAGTGAGTAAGGCAAGGTAGGTTGTTTTGTTCTTATTTTATAACTTTTGTTGCTACAAATTTTTCTTTAAAACTTCTTTGAAACAATATAGTATGTTATCTACAATCACACATACCATTAGATATAGATATCAACTCATCTTGATTTTAAGATTTAAACTGATTACAATGTTCGCAGAGTAATAGCTACTTTCTCATTTTGAAGACTAGCAGAATAGCAGTAACTATACTAAACCATTTAATGCTAAACAAAGACCTTAATAAATGATACCTTAACCTTACCTGAAAATAAGCAGACAACAGGTCAGAGAGAGAGAGAGAAATATCTGAAAATGTCAAGCTAAATTTCTACTGGGGACCCCCGCGATCCTCAGCATTCAGATTCAGCACCGGAGGCTCATGACGTCATGGCCGTGTCCCACTCGTGATGTCACGGGCACGCCCCTTCAATGCAAGTCTATGGGAGGAGGCATGACGGCCGTCGCACCCTCTCAGATAGACTTGCATTGACGGTGACGTCATAAGACACCACTTCGCATCCCCAGTCATCCGGCACGGAGCGAAGTTCGCTCCGTGCACCGGATGTCTGGGGTATCGCAGCCGAGATCGCGGGGGTCCCCAGGGATAGGATGTCTAGGGGTGGAGTATCCCTTTAAACTTTTTGCATGAGAGAATAGAAGCATCTATGTTTTGGAAGCACAGGCATATATATATATATATATATATATATATATATGTAGGAAGCCTATTTGGCTGAATTTGTGCGAGGGGGCGTGAATTCCCACGCCCCCCTGCACCTAGAGGCGGGGTCTTGCTGGAGGCACCACTATTAAACGCCCCCGAAACACACAGGCGGGGCGTACGTGGTTTTCAGGCACTTCGGCGGTCGTCCAGCGTGCAGAGGTCCCACCACGAGAAACCCGGTCTCCGGCCTTATGTCTCAGTCAGGTACCACCACACGCTCCAGGTTCCCGGAGAGGACCGGAGCACCGTCCCCGGTTGCCCCACTCAGGTCCCCTCGCCGCCCTCTGCGAGGCCCCCTGCCACCCCCTTTGCCATGTTACTCTACTGGGCCGGGCGAGACACGGAGGGGCGGGCGGCCGCAGGCGGCGGACATAGTCATAGCCTCTGCCAGGCGGCCCAGATTGCTTCCCCAAGAGTACCCCCCCACTCCCGGGGGCCCGAGCGGCGAGACCAGCATCCCCACGCTCCGGAGCGTATCCGCCGGGCCACGGGGGGGGGCGGGGCCCACTGCCGTCTAGGTGCTCGCCGGGCCCTCACCTGGTTCGATCCGGGTCTCCTCCTCGGCCGCTGGAGGGGGCAAGCCCACGTCCAGCACGGTGCCCGGTCCGGTCCCCACGCCGGGCTCTCCTCCTCCTCCTCGGTCCCCGTGGTCCCGGTCGGCAGGATGCGGCGTTTCTCCCCGGCTGCCGGGGGCGGCGCCGCCGGGCCGTGGGGTGCGAGGGGGCGGAGCCAAAACAAAAAAAGTAAAAAACAGAAAAACAAATAATAATAATAATAGTAATAAATATGTAAAAACGAACAAGTAAATGTATAAACAACAAGGCGGCCAGGTGGATCACTCTGGCTTCCCAACAGTAGGGGGACTGGCGGCACCCCTGCACCATTCAAGGGCTCGGCTCCCCGCGGCCACCGGGCAGCTGGATGCCATAGGGGGAGTCTCCTCTGCATTTCCCCTCCTCCACTTTCACACCCAGGCTTTCCTTCCGGTACCAGGGCCACCTCGGCCCAGGTTGGTGGGGGTCGACTCTTTACGTAGCGGCCATGCCTCGCAGCCGCGCACAAGCGTTGTGCCGTTCAGTCACTCATAACATTCTTTCCGCACAGTCGCCCTTAGATTTCTTTCTGTACAGTCACTCAGCTTTCTTACCTGACAGTCACCCGGCTCTTACGTCGTCCAGTCACTCATAGCATCCACACCATGCAGTCACTCATAGCATCCGCACCGTACAGCCTTTTCATAGCTTTCACACCGTGCAGTCACTCATAGCTTTTACATACTGCGCAGTCACTCACATCTTTACACCATGCAGTCACTCATAGCATTCGCACTGTGCTGTCACTCATAGCATCCACACCGTACAGTCTTTTCATAGCTTTCACACCGTGCAGTCACTCATAGCTTTTACGTACTGCGCAGTCACTCACAGCTTTCACACCATGCAGTCACTCTCAGCTTTCATGCCGTACAGTCACTCACTACGTCCCTCACTGTGCAGCCACTCCTAGCTTCATACCGTGTAGGCACTCCTAGCATTATTCCGTCACAGTTCACGCATAGCGTTCTGCCGTGCAGTCACTCGTAGCATTCACACCGTGCACTCACTCATAGGTTCACCATGCAGCCGCTCATAAGCGTCATACCAGGCAGTCGCCCACAGCTTCTTGCAGTCCGCTCACTCATAGCGTCTTACTGCACAGTCACTCATATCATTGATATTGCACTGTCACTAGGCACTCATACCTTGCAGTCACCCTTACCATCTCATTCTGTGCCATCTCCTCAGCGTTTCCACCATGCACCTACTCTCAGCACTCATACCATGCAGTCACTCCTAGACCGTTCCACATGTAGCTTCTCAAGATACATGTACTCATGGTTTCACACCGCACACTACACGTATACGGTTCATACAGTCACAACATTCACCACTCTTACGTAATGTCAGTACTACACCACCCGCCGTTCTTACTGAACCTACGCGCATGCATTTCACACCACGTATAAACATTCAGAAATTTCATCCTGCACAACAGGCGCTCTTAGCGGCACACACAGGGCATACAGTTATTGTGTTGTATAGAGCACACACGTCATAGTGCTTCATGCAGTGGGTACAGCAAGTCGTTCACAGGTTACTCAAGTTCAGGGTCACTTGCCGCAAGCACAGTCACGACATTGTACAAATACACGCTCACAGTCTCACATACGATAGGTACAGTCGGGGTACCGTGTACGGTATGTACGCTCTTGGTGTCATTTACAGTGAGTACAGTTGTTGTTGCATTCAATTCACACGCCCAGTCACACATAGTGGGTACAGTAGTATCACACACAGTACACACTCTGTATCACACACAGTACGCTCACTCTGTTACATGCAGGGAGTACAGTCACATTGTCGCATATAGCACACACGCTCACAATGGTTATGCTGCGAGTGCAGCGGTAGTACGGTCACAGTTCATATGATAGTTCCATGCAGTGGGTACAGTTCCGTTTTACACACAGCACATATGTACATCACGCCACATACTGTGAATACAGTCGTAGTGCCAGACGTTCACAATTGCAGCACCGTACCGTGCCCATCATGGTCATTTCGCACTCACATGTGCCGCGGCGTCAATTTCAGGCGCTCGTGGCGTGCACGGAACGCACGCTCACAACCATCGTCGTGACTAGCTCCTCACTGTGTTGCCGCACTTTTCTCATAGCTACTACTGTTTCATACGTACTCGGCACACCACACTCACGCTCGTTAACTTCTCACGGTACAGATATTCTCAGGTGGCACTGTACAGTCACATATAGTTACCCTGCACACGTCGGTACCGGCGGTTGGTCCCTGTAGTTGACATGCCACTTTCACGTTACCATAGTAACTGCTCAGTCTCAGCCAAGCATCCGCATCATGCCATGCTCGCCAGTCACCTAGCTTGTCCCAACGGTTTATCGTTGTTGCGGACACGTCATTCTGCACATTTCATGCCACGACACAAGTGGGTACACCCACTCCACCTGCCACGTCCTGCAGGAAGAGCCGCTTCCCATTCCTTGTTACTGTCAGGTCTTCTGGATACAACATCACGACACATAGGTGGTTGTTTCCTCATCACACCTGCCACGCCTGCAGGGGACAGCACTTCGCGGTGGCTGCTACTGACACTCCTTCAGAGCTACGACACCACGAAACACGGATGGTGGGAGTAGCCCTCATGCCCCCAGGGGGTTGCGCCGAGCAGCCAGGGTTATAGACACCGTCAGATCAAACACACTTTAAAAAAAATAAATAATAATAATAATACAAAATAATGGGAAACATGTACACTCACGCATGTACTTCTCGACACGTACCCACTGTTTCCATGTCACTTTCATCACTCTTGTTTGCTTACCACAGTTACTCGTTCCACACACCGACGCTGCTACTGACACGTCTTCAGAGCCTCGCGCGTCCTCTCACGGACCAAGTTCCCAGGTCCGACTCGCTCCAGTCGGGGTCCTGGTAAAGTCCGTTGTTCCTTACTCTGCTTCAGTGCAATATGACTCGTCACACATAGGCAGTGGGTCAACCGTTGGCTGACACGTCGTCAGTGGGGGCCCCTGCGTATGCTGTTCTGACTCTTCTTCAGCGCAACAGCATACACTTAGTCTCATTTTCACGACACCATGCATACATCATGTCAGGCACTCAGCTGTCTTTCACTCCCGATAAAAAATAAAATAAATAAATAAATAAAATAAAAAAATATATATATATATAAAATAAAAAAATAAATAAAAAGGAAGCATGCACACTCTTATATATGTACGTCGCAACACGTACCCGATGATCCATGTTTTACTTTCACCTCTTTGTTGCTTACTACAGTTACTCGCATCACACACTGACGCTGCTACTGACACGTCGTCAGAGCCTCGCGCGTCCTCTCACCCACCAAGTTCCTCAGGTCGGACTCTCTTCAGTCGGGGTCCTGGTGAAGTCTGTTGTTCCTGACTCTGCTTCAGTGCAACATGACTTGATACACTTAGGCAGTGGGTCAACCGGCTGGCTGACACGTTTTCAGTGGGGACCCCTGCGTAGGCTGTTCTGACTCTTCTTCAGCGCCACAGCATAGTTTCACAGCTTAGTCTCATCTCGCGTCACCACGTATACATCATGCCAGGCACGAAGCTGCCATTTCACTCCCACAGTAGGAAAAAAAACAAAATAAATAAATAAATAATAATAATTCAAATAAAAATGAATATGAACCCAGGGGTTGCATACCATCTCCACCTGCCACGCCTGCAGGGAGATTAAAGGCTTCGTCAGTATTTCCCCAAACACAGGTCGTAGAGTTACTATGTCATGACTCATAGGCGGTTTATTTCACGCATCAATCTGTCTTGTCCGCGCATGTCAGCATCACATTAACAGCTATCTCTTCCACAGACACGAGGGCACTCTAAGACCTGTCACGCCACAGGCACGAGGTTCGAGTCAGACTGCCTTTCCAGGCACAGCAATATTGCAGAGACCTGTCACATCCACAGGCAAAAGGGTATGCGAGACCTGTCAGGTTACAGGTACGACAGTCACATATAGGCCTTCCACAGGCATAAGAGCATACAGGACCTGTCAGAATCTACAGGCTCGATAGTCGTGTAGAGGACGGTCATGTCTGCGGACACAGTGGTCCTGTTGATGCCTGTCTGCAGGCATGGCGGTCCTTAGGCTTAATTTGTTACTGGTATCTGTCGAGAATGCAAGCGTGATCAGGGCTGGGAGGCCCGTCGTTCGCTACTGGTCATTACCTCGGAGACTATATTCGGGACGGTATGTTGGCAGGGCAGGATATGGCTCACAGTACAGTCCAGCCAACTCTTCATATCTCTACACAATGAATTTTTGCCACTCTCTAGCAGGGACAGGAGGACATGTGTTGCCCGACAAGCTCTATCGGTTCCCCTTTTCGGCAATTACACAGTGAGCATGCCAATATGAACGAATCAGCTAGCACGTAGTCAGGCCCCGTTTCCAGGGCTGGGCCGGACGCAGTAGGCGTCTCCAACATATTCTCTCCGTGTCAGACACTGCCTCAGGTGATCGCCAGCCGGCAGGCACAACTCTCTTGGTTCCTTGAGTCTAGCATGAACAGTTTGGGGGAAGATAGACATGACGAATTTTGGTTGGATGGTTATCATGGTTAGGGATGTTATCAACTCTACTTCTTGATTTCTTGCCCTCTATAGGCATGCCCTCATACGCGGTTACAGGCACAATTCAACCGCTTTTCCAGTCATTTTATTGATATAAGTACATAGGTTTGTATGCAAGGTGCAATCACAAGTACGGAACAATGCAAGCCGCTTGGTAAGTCAACGTTATGGTTTGCATAGTTGTGTTTCAGTGCTTGCCACTACAAGCCCGAATGTAAGCCCTGAGCACAAGTAGGAAGCCTATTTGGCTGAATTTGTGCGAGGGGGCGTGAATTCCCACGCCCCCCTGCACCTAGAGGCGGGGTCTTGCTGGAAGCACCACAATTAAACGCCCCCGCAACACACAGGCGGGGCGTACGTGGTTTTCAGGCACCCTCCCAACCCGCCCTTATTCTATCAATCCACCATAGGGTATGCCCTCTATAGGCATGCCCTCATACGCGGTTATGGGCACAAATCAACCGCTTTTCCAGTCATTTTATTGATATAAGTACATAGGTTTGTATGCAAGGTGCAATCACAAGTACGGAACAACGCAAGCCGCTTGGTAAGTCAACGTTATGGTTTACATAGTTGTGTTTCAGTGCTTGCCACTACAAGCCCGAATGTAAGCCCTGAGCACAAATATATATATATATATATATATATATATATATATATATATATATATATATACATATACAGTGCATAGTGAAAGTATTCTGCCCCCTTGAACTTTTCAGGCTTCAAGCATAAAGATATAAAACTGTAATTTTTTGTGAAGAATGAAGTGGAACAAAATTTATTGGATATTTCAAACTTTTTTAACAAATAAAAAACTGCAAAATTGGGCGTGCAAAACTATTCAGCCCCCTTAAGTTAATACTTTGTAGCGCCACCTTTTGCTGAGATTACAGCTGTAAGTCGCTTGGAGTATGTCTCTATCAGTTTTGCATATCGAGAGACTGAAATTTTTGCCCATTCCTCCTTACAAAACAGCTCGAGCTTAGTGAGGTTGGATGGAGAGAGTTGTGAACAGCAGTTTTCAGTTCTTTCCACGGATTCTCGATTGGATTCAGATCTGGACTTTGACTTGGCCATTCTAACACCTGGATATGTTTATTTGTGAACCATTCCATTGTAGATTTTGCTTTATGTTTTGGTCATTGTCTTGTTGGAAGACAAATCTCCGTCAAAGTCTCAGGTCTTTTGCAGACTCCATCAGGTTTTCTTCCAGAATGGTCCTGTATTTGGCTCCATCCATCTTCCCTGTCCCTGCTGAAGAAAAGCAGGCCCAAACCATGATGCTGCCACCACCATGTTTGACAGTGGGGATGGTGTGTTCAGGGTGATGAGCTGTGTTGCTTTTACGCCAAACATAACGTTTTGCGTTGTTGCCAAAAGGTTCGATTTTGGTTTCATCTGACCAGAGCACCTTCTTCCACATGTTTGGTGTGTCTCCCAGGTAGCTTGTGGCAAACTTTAAACAACAATTTTTATGGATATCTTTAAGAAATGGCTTTCTTCTTGCCACTCTTCCATAAAGGCCAGATTTGTGCAGTATACCACTGATTGTTGTCCTATGGACAGAGTCTCCCACCTCAGCTGTAGATCTCTGCAGCTCATCCAGACTGATCATGGACCTCTTGTCTGCATCTCTGATCAGTCTTCTCCTTGTATGAGCTGAAAGTTTAGAGGGACGGCCAGGTCTTCGTAGATTTGCAGTGGTCTGATAATCCTTCCATTTCAATACTATCGCTTGCACAGTGCTCCTTGGGATGTTTAAACCTTGGGAAATCATTTTGTATCCAAATCCGGCTTTAAACTTCTACACAACAGTATCTCAGACCTGCCTGGTATGTTCCTTGTCCTTCATGATGCTCTCTGCGCTTTAAACGGACCTCTGAGACTATCACTGAACTTCTGGAGAGAGTTTGATGTACTGAAAGTAAAGGAGCTGAATAATTTTGCACACCTAATTTTTCAGTTTTTTATTTGTTAACAATGTTTGAAATATCCAATAAATTTTGTTCCACTTCATGATTGTGTCCCACTTGTTGTTGATTCCTCACAAAAAATTACAGTTTTATATCTTTATGTTTGAAGCCTGAAATGTGGCAAAAGGTTGAAAAGTTCAAGGGGGCTGAATACTTTCACTATGCACTGTATATATATATATAAGGTACCACGTGTATCTTTATTGTAACAGACATATGACAGGGACAGCAGTTTGAAATATAAATTGCAGCAGACAGATTCCCTTTAGAGGTTTGTTCACACAGAATGTATATGCTGCAAATTTCACGCAACAAAATCCACAGGTAAAATCCCACTGTGTGATCACTGTGTTTTATTATTCAATTTTCTCCTCTTACAATCATTGAACAGCATAAAATCTGCAACACAAAATGTACAGGGTTGGGCACAGTTTCTAAACAGCAAAACTCATGTTCTCGTGTGCAAAAACAATGGGGTTGGATCCTCTGTCTGGCAATGTGGCTGGCCTTATTTGTGGTAACATGGCTGGCACTGCTGGGATTTACTCTGTGTTCTATTGTGGAATGTGATTTTGCAATGTGGTAATGGTGTTGCTAGTTTTTTTATAAGCCACTAGTTCAGTATTATAAGCCACTAGTTCAGTATATTCATGTATATACAAACATAAGACTACATATTTACACTTAATGAGTACCTGTCACCAAATAAAACTTTTAATATAGTGTTCCTTGTGTAATTAGCAGACACTTTCCCATTCACTTGCTTCTAAAATTATCAATATAAATATGTTTAAAATGTAATATAAAAAACGGCCACTAGGTGGCTCTGTTCTGTTCCCTGCCACAATTAATACAGTGAGTTTGGTCTCCTCCAGGCCTGGCAGTGTTTCTCTGCACTGAGCTTGATTGACAGCTGCACAGAAAGTGAAAGCTCCACAGATTCTCACAGAAAGCTGCACAAACTAAAGGCTGCAGGAGAGCCTCAATGATAGCAACACAGAATGAAACATGCACAGAGCTTGAGGTCTTCTATTTATCACAGCATTGCAACCATGTGAGGGTAGAAAGGTTCCCCCAGCAGGCTTCAGGGATGTCAAGCCTGCTAGGAAATGCCCACTTTCTGCTGCTGGGAGAATAAATGTATGATACACAGCTTTTTATAGCTCTGAATTTTTTTAAAGGTTGGAGGGGTGTTAGGAAAAGTTAGGGGACATAGCCTGAGTTAGTTTAGAACAGTTTATTTGGTGACAGTTACTTTTTAAGGCCACCCCTACATAAAGGAATACGGACCACAGGGACATACCTTGCAGGTGCTATGGGGCCCTGTGGGGGAAGGAGGCCAAGCCTTGGTAGTCCCATCCCTTTTGTTTTTTGGTGGTAAAAATAGACACTAACTCCTTCTGATCTGAGTCATAAAAAGGCCACCATAATGAGGGCACAATAATCACTGACTCGATGGTGTGTGTGATAAGACAGGAAATTAGGAAGAGGTTAATGGCATCTCCTTAGGCGGAGGCGGTGCACAGGTTAAATGTAATGCACACAATAGGAGAGGTATATGTAGGGTTGTGAAATAACCCAGCTGTTGGTAATTAATCATTAGAAAGAAACTCATTGTTTGGCTTCTATGTCTGATGCTCTAGTTCCGACCAGTAATGAATTATAGTGCTGGCTGTATCTGGCGGTATGACAGGTCACAGCTACCTAATCACCACCATGGAGTACTTATGCAATCAATACAGAGCTAGCAAATAAAACCAGGGAGTATCAATGTCAGTGTTATGGCTTTATGATCGCTGGCAGTTGTCACTGACAAAAACTGAGCACCCATAGAAGTCCAGGAGTCATTGTTGTTAAGTAACTATGGATGCCATGTCACATCACGCTGTCTGCAACCATAAATCATACCAGCAGTGAAGACTCCTCTTTTGCTGTTCATGCTGAGGGATACCCCTGTGAACATGGCACAGAATGAGTTTAGAATAAAAAAACTCTACTGAAAATACTAATATAGTTTAAAGCAGCAGAAAAGCCATGTTTAAAGGGGTATTCCGCCCCTAGATATCTTTATCCCCTATCCAAAGAATAGGAGAAAAGATGTCTGCTTGTGGGGGTCACGCCACTGGGGACCCCCACAATCTCCCTGCTGCACCCTGCATTTGTTTAGAGCATCAGGTGCAGCGCTGGAGGCTCGGGATATCACGGCCACGCCCCGTTTGTGACATCACGGTCACGCCCCCTCAATGCAAGTCTATGGGAGGGGGCGTGCAAAGGCAGTCATTCTAACCACAGTGCTAGTTACAACTGATTACAACTAAATTCCCAGGGCTGTCACAGTCTGCAGCTACTATTTGTCACGCATGCATAACGGTGGAAACAAGGAAGACAATTTCACAGTGACCTCCATAGATGAGCATCTATGAGTGCGAAAATAAAAACAAAATCACGTTTTAACCTCATTCTTCACTCAATACCTCATAATGACAAAGTAAAAACACAATGTTACATATCTTTGACACGTATTCAGACCCTTTTTTTATATTTACTGTAGTTGAAGCACCTTTAGAGCCTCCAGTCTTCTTGGATATGACGCCACAAGGTTTTCACACTTGGATTGGTGCACAGCCATTTCCGGGTCTCTCCAGAAAATCCCCTCCTATGTTGTCTTGGCTGTGTTTTTTGAATCAATGGGGGAGATATTCAAAAACTACTGTAATTTCTGTTACATGTTAATTACACCTTTTTCTTCTCCTCACATTGTCAAAGATCTTTTGTGTTGCTTGAAAATATGTGAGAGTTCATTTTCATGCCACCTTTGTTTTTTTTGCGCCAAAATTTGGCACCAAATTTTTTTATTTGCTGCCATATTGGATTTTTTTTTAAGGCCAAATTGCCGAGTTTGGCGCCAAAATCCCAGAAAATTCTGGAGGAAGCATCTCTCATAATATTCTATGATTACCAGACAAGTGATAACTGTATAAAACAATTCTAGGGCTTAAATGTGAGTTCAGATGCAGTGACCATAAAAAAAAAAAAAATATATATATATATATATATATATACACACAAAAAAAAAGAAAGATAGCCGGCACAACAGCCTAATACACAGGTGCACACTGCCATGGCATCAGAGTATACAAAAAAAGAGGATTGCAGCAGCACACATTGGTCAAAAAAGTTGAGGCTCTTAGCGTACTTTTTGATCAAAACGTGTCCCCCATCCACCACGGGGAGGTGGCCTCATTTAGGATGGGAACCTAGCACAAATTCTGAGCCTAATACTCAACTATCCACTCACCTCTGCTGGGCATATAGCCTCTGACTGGGTGACATGCTGGATCCATTTAAAACTCCACCTGTGAGAAAGGGGGAGGGGTGCACAGCTAAACAGGGTGCCATTTCCCCCTGAATTGTACACACAAGAAAAAAGAAAGATAGCCGGCACAACAGCCTAATACACGGGTGCACACTGCCATGGCATCAGAGTATACAAAAAAAGAGGATTGCAACAGCACACATTGGTCAAAAAAATTGAGGCTCTTAGTGCACTTTTTGATCAAAACGTGTCCCCCATCCACCACGGGGAGGTGGCCTCATTTAGGATGGGAACCTAGCACAAATTCTGAGCCTAACACTCAACTATCCACTCACCTCTGCTGGGAATATAGCCTCTGACTGGGTGACATGCTGGATCCATTTAAAACTCCATCTGTGAGAAAGGGGGAGGGGTGCACAGCTAAACAGGGTGCCATTTCCCCCTGAATTGTACACACAAGAAAAAAGAAAGATAGCCGGCACAACAGCCTAATACACGGGTGCACACTGCCATGGCATCGGAGTATACAAAAAAAGAGGATTGCAGCAGCACACATTGGTCAAAAAAATTGAGGCTCTTAGCGCACTTTTTGATCAAAACGTGTCCCCCATCCACCACGGGGAGGTGGCCTCATTTAGGATGGGTGGATGGGGGACACATTTTGATCAAAAAGTGCGCTAAGAGCCTCAATTTTTTTGACCAATGTGTGCTGCTGCAATCCTCTTTTTTTGTATTTATATATATATATATATATATATAATTATTATTTTTAATAACATTTTCCAATATTAATTATACATTTTTCTATAATTGATTAAATAATACCTTTTCCCCAAAAAAACTAAACATGACATTTACATAGCCACGCTCACTTTTGCAAAACTGGCGTGATTAGTGTAAACCTTGGCTAAAAATATTAAACATCTTTTAATATCTGATGTAAACTTTTTTTACGCAAAATTTTTGATGTGAAGAGTTCTGAATATGACCCCCTCTGTCTTGTTGGAATGTGAGCCTACGGCGCTGTCTACAGTCTAGAGCCCTCTGGATAAGGTTTTCATTAAAGGGGTACTCTGGGGAACTAATCCCATAGCCCACCCTTACCGTCTCACCAACCTATGTATTTGACTAAATATCATTCATTAGCTACATAGAGCAGTTTCCCTCTTTTCACTTACATGCAGGAAGTGAGAGAAAGACATCATTATCTGATCCTGCTTGTCTTTGTGCAAACCCCTCTGGGAGACTAGCCCCCACCCTTCTGCAAGACAAACACCACGTGATTTCTGGCTTTACAGCCATACCTCCCCCTCCCCTCTCTGTGTGAGGATCTTGCCAGGAGAAGTCTCCTCAGCACAAAACACTGCTCTTTTCCTGCTGTAGATCTAATCACTGACTTCTGCCATTCAGAGAATAGCATGATTTATTGCTGGGGGGGAGGATAATTTGAAAGAAAAGACATGTACAGTGTGCTTACAACATCAAAGCATGCACACAGATATCAAAAGCAATTGGCTGGCAGCCATTACAATTTATATTTTGGGCTGCAAGCAGAAAAAAGGAGACAACAGGGGCCACAGGAGCTGGCAAAATCACATGGATAACTACAGGGGACACAGAACAGGTATTGTGGTGGCTTTTGGGCATTTTTATTTTTCTTAACTTCCCCAGAGCACCCCTTTAAGATTTATTTTCATAAAGTCCTAGTCAATTTAATTGGCTAGGGCTCTTAAATGTGTACAGAGAAACTACTCTTTTAAATGCAGTGTGAGACACGTTTTACTACACTGCATACTGGAAAACTCAGGCATGTTATGACAGGAATATACATATTCAATGTAGTAAATACAGTTATTTAGACCTTCAGCACCTGAAACACCCATTATGCTGTCCAACAAACTTTATATTTACTTCATTCACCTGACTACCATTGGCATAGCAGCTGGTACAGCTCGCATTGGACTACCACTGTGATGTTGCTGCTTTGCTGAGCAGGACCAGCTGGTCACAGAAGAGGACAGTGAGTTTTTTTACTGACTGTTTGTAAGACAGGGGAGACTGTCCATGAAGGAACGTAGTTTGGATTTTTCTGCCACAGCTATGACAGTACAGGCTATTTATACTGTCAGTCCAGGTGAGGTAGCTCTGTAAAAATTCTGCTGTGACTGGAGGTATTGTCAGCTTTAATGGTATGGAGACTGTAGATTAATTCTCCTCCTTTAGAAAAGAAAAGTAGTTGTGTTGTGAATACTCTTGTATACCGTAGCAACTGATGCAACCATCAAGTATAGTTGTTCCTCTTAGAGAGTATTGTAACCACCAAGCTTATTGTACATTTTAATGTGAATAAAACAGTAACCATCAGATGTGTTTTTCTACTGTGATATAAAGAAAGAAAATCAAAATGTATTATTCAATACAGTCTGCAAAATCTATTATCCACAAACGTTTTTGTTTATAAAAGGGAACCCTCGACCATCTCTAACAAGCATATTTTTTTATGAAATAAATTACAATTTCAATTCTGCTAAATCTGTTTATTCATATGTGTGCCCCTGTTTATAACATTTGGAAAAGCGTAATGCTTTGACCTTTTTATTGGTTATAAATGATAGAAATATTGCATGTGTCCTTTTTACTGGAAAATTTATATTCTGGCATTTGAGCAGGATGTCTTAACTCCGCCATGCTAACGTGCTTTTACCATAAACTCTAAAGTTTCCAATATACAAGCTAACAAACTTGATTTTTCCAGTAATATAATTTTTTTTGTACCCAGTTATTTCCTTTTTCTCTTTTTTAACACCTTTACGTTTCCTTCCTTATTTGGACAGCTTCACACTCCACATTTCATGACTTCACCTTCACTTGTTTCACGAGTTTAACAAATCCCGAAAGAGTTGCGGGGATAATAACTCTCAGTGCATTTTAGATTGGATCAAAGTCCCCCTTAATATTTACACTGCCGCACGTAAGAATGCGGCTCTTTTTCAATCAGCTCAGCTGGCAGTCATTTAATTATATGGATGTTATATCCAGCCATAAATAATGTCCTGTGCAAATCCAGTTTTAACTACAGAACTAAGTATTCCTCCCCGAACACATAAAAGACTAATAGAAATGAGATGCCTCCTCGTACAAGGGGATTTATTCTACAGAATCTACCAGGAATTCTGTAGATTCATTCTGTGCTTTGCCAGGTGGGTCACAACATTTTAACAGAATAAGGCATTGTGAAAAGGGCAGTGTTTGTATTAAAGGTGTACTGCAGTCAAAATGAACCGGAATGGCACCCGGCTCTGAGTGAGAAGCGTGCGCTATAGACGAAACAAGCTCCATTGATTTCTATGGAAGCTTCAAAGATACCCGAGTCCAGCACTCGGGCATCATTGGCGCTTCCATAGAAATGAATGGAACAAGTGCCGTCTACCGGTAGACGACACACGCTCCTCACTGAGCGAGACCGGTTCCTGCTCCAGAGATCGCATTAGGTCCGACTGCTGTGAATACCAGATGTAACTGTGCATAGGGGATACATTCATTTTGGCTGCAGTACACCTTTGAGGTATGTGGTGGCCTTAAAGTTCTGTATTAATGCTTTTGAAGGGTATATCGCTATAATCAGTACCTGCTCCTTATCCTCTCTCAATCAAACAGACAACTCTTTAAATGAGTATTCCAGTATCAGAAAATAGTTTAAATAAGTTATTTATCTTATACTCCAAGATAAATAACTTACCAATATAGTGCTGTCACAAATTATACTGGCTTCAGCATGTTTTTGGGTGGTTTGCCCCTGACAGGAAGTTGTGAAGTTCTTTCATTTTCAATGTGGTATTGTCTCCAGCTTTTCAGTTACGCCCTCTCTCCTGAAACAACACATCATCCTATGCTGCCTCAGGAGGTATGACTGCATCTGAGTTGAAGCCCTGTTTCCTGAATGATGTCACCACCTCTGACCAGCACCTATAGCTTATATAACTATCTCCCTGTGATATACACATATATATTTATTGGGACATTTAGGGAGAATATCATGTGTTTACCTCCTGCTGCCTTGTGCCAAACAATGCCACAGGCACAGGAGCAAACATGGTGATCTTGCAGTGGGCGCTGCAAACTCATTGATTGTATGATAGTCTGTTGTGAACTGAGATATTCTGCAACAGCTCTGAGTGGGGAACTGGCAGGATGAAGAGCGGAGACAAAGAAATGCATTATGGTAATTGTAGTGCTAAGCAAATGCTTAACAAGTACAACATAGAAGTACAGGACTAAGACCCCAATAACAAATGAAGTTTGCTGGTTTCAGAACTAGGGCAGACAGGTAAGCAATTCTGCAGCTTTTTTTTTTTTTTTTTGTACCTGATGTCGGAATACCCCTTTAAGTCATGCACTGGCTTGGTTTACATATAGTATTTTGGTCAGTATTTTTCATCTAAAACCAGAAATAAAGCCACCACAGAGAAAACCTATAATGAAAATAATAAAATAACATTAATGCATATATAGTAATATAGTATCACATCCCTCCTCTCCATCCACCAACCCATCCACCTTTCCTTTTCCATCTTCTTCCCTCCTTGGTTGAACTTGAATGGCATGTGTTGTGTGTCAACTGTATTATAACTATGTAAAAATGTGTACTTTTTCTGTGTTTTGGAACCACTCCTGGTTTATGGCTAAACATACTAATTAAAATACTCTGTGTGAACATTGCAGTGTATTTCATAACACACAGAGCCTGTGCAGCCTTTGTCTTGTTCTTACATGGGCAAAATGTCTCTCCTTGAGGAGAGCGACAAACTGTTGTGTGAAGTCTTATAGGCCATGCCATGTTCCAACAGAAGAAAAAGTTATATATATATATATATATATATATATATATATATATATGCGAGTGAGGATAGGAAGAACTTCCAAGAAAAGCGGGACATCAAATAGGGCGCTGGACTCAAACGATATGATTCAATCGTTTATTGGACAGGTAAACTGTCCAATAAACGATTGAACCATATCATTTGAGTCCAGTGCCCTATTTGATGTCCTGCTTTTCTTGGAAGTTCTTCCTATCCTCACTTGCTTTGATGTTACCAGTTACCTGTATCAGATGACCGGAGGGATTTAGAGGCTGCTCTCTCAATCACATGCTACAGTAGATGTTATGCTCTCAGCATAACATCCTAAGGTAAGGGGCCATCTCTACGGCTCTTCTCCTTATTCCACTTCTACTTTACCTAGGTAATCTGCACTAGGTGCTCACCTTTTTTCTTTTTTGTGTTTATATATATATATATGTGTGCTTATATATATATATATATGTGTGTGTGTACTGTAGCAATAGGTGCTAATAGGTGGCACTAGAGAGCAAGCTCTCCTCAATATTCTTCTCATGACTAAGGCTTCTCCATTAGCCAGCCAGCACCCAGCTATGTACTGACCAAGGGCAAGAGACCCCAAACAGATGGGTAACTCTCCCTTTTAGAAGAGATTCTGGCTTGGCTAACAATGACCAGTCATGTCAAGACTTGGACTTGCAAGGAGTCTAATAATACCTCTAATAGGTGGCATCAGAGCAATAGCTCTAATAGCAACACCTCTAATAGGTGGCATGCAAGCTCTTTTTCTATAAGAGGAGATCTGCTTTGCCTTTTATTATCACACCATAGTGTTTACTAAATATGCAAGAGCACCAAAAAGCACCGGCCTTATATATCTATAGCTATAGGTACTGACTTGCATACAAATTTTTACGTAACATATTTACATAACTGTAAAGTTGCTTGAACATTCTCCACAGCCATGCTTATGATATTGATTCCCACGATAATATTAAAGTGGTTGGTCAATTATTAACTGTTTTTTTTTTAAGTTTTCCTGTTATTTAAACTTTAAAAAGGTTTTGATCAGTTGGAGTCTTAGCACTGATCGGGTCAGGAGAATGAGCAGGGAGAAGTGCATGGCAGTGTGGTTCACTTCCCATTTTCAGCAATCTACATCCTGCAGCCCCACTATATATCTGTGGGACCCCAGTCCTGGAAATCATTGAAAGCCAGTGAGCCATTTGTATGACTCAATAAGTTACATATATAAGCATTATTTTATTTAGTGTGATATGAAATATACACTTAAAGAAGTGGCCAACCCCTTTAAGAGAATGACAGTTTGGTGGTCTCTTTTATGTTATTTCAACTGTAGCTCCACCTCTAAACAATCCCAGGTCTGCTCCCAAAATGTACAGCTGACAACAGGAGATGTGCCAGAGAAGGTAGGGTGGGGCGGTTGATAACTGGAAGCTGTGAAAGTTTCTCCTGCACTGGAGCTTTGCTGTCTCTTATTTTCTAAATATCCTATAAAAATCACAGGTAAGGATACTATGGTCTATTAAAGGAATATTTCAACTATTAACTCTTTACCCTATCCACTGTGGGGTGTTTAAAAAGTTCCTGACACCAGATAAACTTTTCTAAACTAACTCACGCTATGTTCCCTAGCTACTCCTAACACTCCTTCCACCCTTAAAAAAATTCAGATCTTTAAAAAGCTGTGTATTATACCTTTATTCTTGCTCACATAGTGCAATCTCCCAGCAGAAGAAAGTGGGTGTTTCCCAGCAGGCATGTAATCACTGAAGCCTGCTGGGGGACCACGTTCACCCTCATATGGTTGCAGTGCAGTGATGAATAGAAGATCTCAGGCTCTGAGCATCTTTCAGTGAGGCTCTGTGCATCTTTTAGTGATGCTCTCTGCAGCTTTGAATGAGGCTCTGTCAATCATGCTCAGTGCAGAGAAACACTTCCTGAGTTTGGTCCCCTGCCAAACTCACTGGGAGAAATTTATCAAAGCTGTCTATGCCCCGCATTAATATAGAACAAACTACAGAGGGTTAGGCTGGTCTATTGTGCACCTAATTTATCAAAAGGTGCTCAGCTCTTGATAAATTCTGTGCATTGACTTTGGGATCTATGCTTTAGACTGTATTTAGACCTGGTCCAGCATGGTCTGACATTTCAGCGTACTTTCTAGTTCTAGTCTAAAATAGACTAGAATGCATCATGTTCTAAAAATTCTCTAAGGCAAAAGTCGCATAAAAGTCGCACATATTTAGACTGCAACTTTCTGTGCGACAAATTTAGACAGAAAAAACTGTCTAAATCCTTTGATAAATCTCCCCCAATGTACTAAAGGAGTAGTACAGTATAGAACAACGTATCCCCTATCCGAAAGATAGGGACTATGTTTCAGATTGTGGTTGGTCCGACTGCTGGGGCCCCACTCCACGATCTCCTGTACGGGGCCCCAGCTCACTGGCTAGAGAGCGTGTGCCGACCACCGCACAAAGTGGCAGCCGACACACACCCTCAATACAGCACTATGACAGAGCCGGAGCGCTGCCTTCGGCAATAGATATGTGCAATTCTTTCGTCATGAATGCATATTCGTATGAATTTTACCGAATTCATATGTTCTGATTGATCCAAATAAACGAAACAAAATTTTTGAACTTTTCCGAAAAAAACTATAATCCGCACAATGCACTGCCGAAAGCTGAAAATTAACTAACGAATGCATTCGTTAAATGTGTATCGGCAGTAATGAATTCATTTGATTTGTTTTATTGGTCTTTTTTTTACAAGAGGATCACTAAAGTTTGTTGAAAAGGTCTGGCCTGGCCTATTTGCTTATTCACTTCAGCTGTTTCCATTATCAGTTAGAAATAAGGAATCTATCCGAACAAATTCGTCCGAATTAGTAATAAAACACGAATAATGAATAGATACAAAAATTTGTCTGACTATGTCCGAAGACCAAATGAAACAAATTATTCCATCCCGAATATTGAACAGAACCGAATTTTTTTTTATCCGAACGAAACGAAAGATAATTTTTGGTTCTGCACAAGTCTATTTGGCAATCTCCAGCACTGACATAGCGCTGCATTTAGGGGGCGTGTCAGTGCCAGCGAACCGGTGCCCTGTACGGGAGATCACGGGGGGGGGGGGGTCCCAGCGGTCGAACTAACCACCCTGCCCACCCACGCAATCTGAAATTTAGCCCCTATCCTTTGGATAGGGGATAGGTTGTTCTACACTGGAAAACTCCTTTAATTGTGGCAGGGAACAGAACAGAGCCATCTAGTGGTCGTTTTTTTTTCTATTGCATTTTAAAGAGGTACTCCACTGGAAAACATTTTTCTTTGGTGCCAGAAAGTTAAACAGTACTTATCAGCTGGGGTATACTACAGAGGAAGTTCTTTTCTTTTTGAATTTCCTTTCTGTCTGACCACAGTGCTCTCTGCTGAAACTTCTGTCTATGTCAGGAACTGTCCAGAATAGGTGAAAATTCCCATAGCAAACCTCTTCTGCTCTGGACAGTTCCTGACATGGACAGAGTTGTCAGCAGAGAGCTCTGTGGTCAGACAGAAGAAAGAACTTCCTCTGTAGTATTCACCAGCTGATAAGTACTGGAAGGATTAATATTTTTAAATAGAAATACTTTATAAATCTGTTTACAAATCTGGCACCAGTTGATTTAAAGAAAAATTTTTTAAAAGCAAGTGAATGGGAAAGTATCTAATTACACAAGGAACACTATATAAAATGTCTTATTTGGTGACAGGTACTCTTTAACTACTGGGACCCACTCCAACCTAAACAATTAGGTATCAAATGTATTAAATGGGACAGCAGTCATGCGTGTGGACTGTCACTCTAATTATTGTGTATGGAAGATAGCTGAGTGTAGTACTAAGTGTTAGTAATTGGAGTACCCCTTTAATGCTACATCTGATATTCAGAGTAAAACACAATTCCTATGGGTGCCAGCCAGTTTACAACACCTAAATAGCTCTTCAAGGATATTCATATATTTGCTGGCACAGATTAAGCTTTGATAATAATAGATGATAATCACTAATGGACAAACTTGTGTCTACTTCATCTGTACAAGTATCAATCCAGCAAAAGATCATGCTGGTTCAAACAGAGATGGTAATCAATATCCTTTCAACTGTGGGGTCAATGTCTAGTGGGTATCTAGGCTTGAAAAGGAAAATGTATACATGTGTAATGTCCCAGTACAGGATATACACCTGTACAGTACTTAGGCCCTGTCAGGTTGAGTCCCTCAGTGTTCTAGTGGCTCTCCTGCAGTGTCTCCCCCAGTTTTGAAGCTAGTGTCACGGTGTATAGTCAGTATAATGTTATGTACTATGTGTATAAAGTATAAAGGACCTTTGGAGGTATCACATGTTATGTTAAGGACCTTTGGAGGTATCACATGTTATGTTCACATGATGTGTTATGTTACCCAGAGAGCACCAATGGACCACCTGACCTGCAGCTTGACCTATGGGCTTCTTGCTCAGCCCCCCTTTATAAGAGGGGCCGCTATTACAACCTCTCTCTTACACCATCACTCCTGCTGAGGAACAGCAAAGCACAGACAACTCAGATCCAGCATCCTGTACACCTGGAGGCCTCAAGCCTGCATATGTCAGTAAGTCCAGCCATCTATGTCTACTGTCTCTACCTACAACCAAGTCAAGTTACCAGTCAAGTTAATTATAGCAATCTGCAGGGCCCTTTCCGTGTTACTGGCTGACTCTATGGGATTCTGGCCTAGCTGTAAAGACTGTAACAACTGTCTGACCTCAGTAAAGCCTCTGTTAACCATAACCTGGTCTTGGACTCTTCTTGCCCTGCCTAACCTTGGGATAACGGGGATACCGTTTGGGTGGTTCCCAATCCAGAAAAACCACTCTGGCGTCACGAACATTAGGGGTTAATAACATCTCTCCCCTGGGGTTAATACCATCTGCCTCATCTACCTAAACCCTTCTTGCCTCGTGGTCCCCCCACAACTCGGGGTCACCACAACTTTGGCTTCAAGAACAGGATACGGGTGTGTGCCTTATCCATAAAGTCGCAAGTCCTCCCCCCTAGTCTGAGTCTGAACTGTGTCCAAAGAAAATCGCATGCACTTGCGAAAAAATTTGCTCCCAAAAATTGTACAGAACTGTCTTTATTGCCAAGAGTTATTAGCGAGCACTGATAAAGTAGTGGGGGAGGTGAAAGAAAGACTGTTAGTTGCTGTCATAAAGTGTGTAAAGTCCGTACCTCAAAGGGTTAAACAGAGTCTGGCGTTTCCCACACGCGGGAGAAGTTGCAGCTCCGTCTCGTCAGTCCCCAGTGGTGACGCCTCTTCAGTGTGCAATTTGGAATTAAAGATCCACCTCCTGTTGCAGGGGGACCGAAGTCAGCGCTGCGATGATTACGTCGTTCTGGCCGACAGTCATTTTACTGGAGCCTGTTGCAGAAGGGACCAAAACAGGAAGTCCCATGTGCACAGTCGTATTGGAGATCCCGATGGCTGCGTCCAGCTCTGTGAATTCTTACTGGATACCCGCTGCAGCGCAGACTCTGCAGACACCAACGATTGCAAGTAAGTCTCCGGTAAGTCTCTGGTGGTGAGTCACATTGACCCCTTAGTGCCCAGCAGTGTTCCCGGGTACTTGCCATCATGGGGGGGAGCGCCACCCCAGGTATGTTAGCCCAGTCAGACTAAGCCACTGCAACATATTGCCAAGCATCTTAAAGGGCCAGCACACTCAATTCCTCTTAAAGAGACAGAGCACTCAATTCCTCTTAAATAGACGGAGCACTCAAATAATCTTAGTGGGTCTTCTACAAAAGTGCTCAGGCCTACTCTGGTTGCCCCAGATGTTTGGCCTGATCAGAGGGCACCAACAGAAATGCCTCGGCCTACTCCAGCTGTTGTGGAGGTTTGGCCAGCCCACCAGGCCGTGTTAATGGACAGGTTTATTGATGGGGCTCATAATAAGTGGGACAAAGCACAGTTGAGAATTTTAGTAGTACAAAACCCCAGTCTGTCCTTTCCCGCTTTTAAAAGACTGGCTATTCAAGTAATTGAGTCCGGGACTGAGTTTAAAGATGTTTGTACTCCCCTTGCACCTGCTCAGGGGCCCTCAGGGGAGACGGTCAGGCCTATATTGGCCTGTTAAAATATCCAGACAGCAGTCCAAGCAACCATGTCAGTCGCTACAGATTCAGACTTACAAAGTATTAAATAAGACCTTGTACATTTGACTAAGGTTATCAGGGAGCTCGCCACCCAGCCTGCTCCACTCTCCCGTGAGCAATCCTTTCCTAGATAAACCCCCTCTACTCCTGCCCATATAACCCCAGTTACCGTGCTCCTTCACCCGCTAGGTATTCTGGGAGTAATAGACCCTCCTGTACTCACTGTAACAAGTCTGGACACTGGACAATGCACTGCTGGGGTTTAAAGGTCAAGGACTGGTTCCCAGGAAAACAGCCAGGTCACAACTCTAGAATGCCCTAAGTCAGGACTATCCCTTGATGTCGCTTTCTGCCCCTATGTAAAAGTCATTGTAGAAGGATATTGGGAGCCCACCATCCAGTTGGGGGAAACATGTACTTAGGGGACAGGGAGTGATTGTAACTAATGTGTCTGATGAGGGGTCTGCAGAGTTTATATTGAGGATGAATATCATATTATGAAACACTGTTTCACTGACATTGTAGATTCCTTGCATGCCTCTCTCCCCTACCTGTCCCCCTTCCGGCCAGTGGGCTGCGCAGCACCATTTAAAGGTTCTCCAAGCAGAGCAAAAGTTTGCCAACCGGCAAGGTGAAGTCTGCAAAGTGCGGATTCAAGACATCAGGTCGGTAACCTTGCAACCCAACACAGAACAGTGCTTTTTGTGCCGTGCACGTCCTGGAGTGAGAAACCAGGACTACCAAGCCCTGCTAGAGCCTATACAGTTAGAAGATCATCCTCTAGTTTGAGCGGCAAGTCTGGTCACAGTTACCAACGGGAGAGTTCCAGTCCGACTAGTCAATTTGTCCAGTGTGGCTACCATCTTGTCGAAGTACACTCTGGTCGCCCAGTTGTCTCTTCTAGAGTCAAGTGACATCCTATGAAAATGCAAGGTGGCTCAGCAACGGACAGCTCAAGTGACTCCTGGTTCTACTGAAAGTCCCCCTGATCCCTGGGGGCACAACTTCAAGTGGGAAATTAAACTACTCTGAGGGATCAAGTTAAGGGAGTCATCAATGCCGCCAAGAATTACCAAGAAGTTTTCAGTAAGCATCCTACAGACTTTGGATATACATCCATAATGCAGCATCGAATTCTGACAGGAGACAGTCCACCTATCAAAGAAAGACACTGCCCGGGCATGCCAGGCATGTACCAAACTGTCAAGAAGATGCTAGTCGACATGAAGGAAGTGGATGTCACTCAAGAGAGTCAGATTTCCTGGGCGGCACCCCTTGTCTTGGCCACTTATCCCCTTCGAAGGATCGAAGAGTCACTCACCGCCCTTTGATCGGCCGCTTACTTCTTCATCTTGGAATTAACCAGTGGGTATTGGCAAGTGTCTATGGCTGTAGAAGACCGAGAGAAGACAGCCTTCGTAACACCCATGGGATTGTTTGAGTTCAAGAGTATGCCATTCGGGCTATGCCATGCCCCTGCTACTTTCCAGCGGCTGATGGAGTGATGCTTGGGCCATCTAAACTTCCAGAGTGTCCTATTGTACCTCGATGATGTCATTGTGTACTCTAAGTCCTATCAGAAGCACCTTGGTCATCTGGCAGACGTCTTCCAAGTTCTAATCAAGCATGATTTGAACATCAAGCCGTCCAAGTGCCATCTGCTTAAACCTCAGGTACCCCACCTAGGTAATGTTGTTAGCGCCGAGGGAGTCCAGCCTAATCCCGAGAAGGTAGAGGTTATCAAGAACTGGCCTACCCTGCGCACAGTGAAAGATGTTCGGAGCTCTCTAGCATTTGCCGGCTTCTACCGCAGCTTCATCCCTTACTTCGCCCAGGTTGCAGAACCCCTTACATCTCACTTACGGGGCACAGTGAAGGAGAACTACAGTGGGAAGCCACCTGAGGAATGGGCCAAGGAGCAAGAGATGGCGTTCCAAGCTCTGAAACACCTTTTGATTGAACCCCCCATTCTGGCATATCCAGACTACAGACAGCTTTTCCAGTTATATACTCATGCCAGTTTTGAAGGTCTGGGAGCTGTCCTGTCCCAAGTTCTGGAGGGGCAAGAGCGGGTGATAGCCTATGCCAGTCGTAATCTGGGAGGAGCAGAAAATTATGCCAATTACAGTTTCTTCAAGCTGAAACTCCTCGCCCTCATTTGGGCTCTGACTGAGAAGTTTAAGGATTATTTGGCCTCTACCGTCTTCACTGTTTACACAGTAATAATCCATTAGCCCACCTGAACACCGCCAAAATGGGGGCCATTGAGCAACGTTGGGCTTTTTAGATTGGCCAATTATGATTTCCCCATCAAGTACAGAAGCGGCAAGTCGAATGTACTATCCCGAATGGCCCCCGGCGAAGAACCACCTGTCGAAGACAAGTGGGAAGACGTGGAGATGCCCCCGTTCTACCAGAGATTTGTAAATCAGAATACTGCGACCACCTTTGAAGAGGGTGGATCCAGGTCCGAGAAGGTCCAGGAAGACCTATATACCTGGAAGACTCAGCAAGACGAAAGTCGAGTAAATGGGGGATCTGTTGGACTACCTTCTGTTGAAAAAGGTACCAACCTGTCTATCCCGGGGCCAAAGCGACTATGAGTTGAAGCGTCTGTGGTGACAGAGGGTGACAGAGGAAGCGACTGTTCGTACACAAGGGACTGTTGTACCAAAACTCTTTGAATCCGTATTCAGGATTAGACCCTGGAACCCTGAAGGGATGCGGCGGTGGTCCTCAATGCCTACCATGAACAGTCAGGACACTTTGGAGTCCACAACACTGAAGCTATTGTCAGGTGAAGATTCTACTTGATTGGGATGTGAAGCGACATTGAATAATGGTGCAGTGAGTATGCCGTCTGCAACGTCACCAAGAGTGGGCCCAAGGATGCCAAAGCACCTCTCTATTCCATCCAGGGTGAAAGGCCTAACCATTTGGTCGTGCTAGAGCATGTCAAGTTGTCTCCTACCCGATCCGGGGACACTTACTGTACGCTCTCATCATGGTGAATTACTACTCTAAGTAGGTTCTCGTAGTCCCAGTTAAAGATCTCACAGCCAAAACCAAGGCCCAGATGCTCTACTCCCATTGGCTGCAAATCCTGGGGTGTCTGGAGTCTTTCCTAATGAACCAAGGAACGAACTTCGAGGCCCAACTCTTCCAGGAGCTGTGTCAATTCCATGCCTGCTAGAAACTCTGGACAACTGCTTATCACCCTCAAGGGAATGGGCTCTGTGAGCGCATTAATCAAGTCTTCATCCACATGCTGCGAGCAACGTCTGTGTCCAAACATGAAGAGTGGCCCCGGTTGTTGCCCGAGTTATTAGAAATCTATAATAACACAGTCCACTGTTCTACTGGATGATGGGTCGACACGGCCAGCTGCCAAAGACTGGACGTTTGGACTTCAAGCTCCTTTTAACAACTCTCCACAAGATTCTATGGAGTGGGTCTCTGACCACCAAAGAAGGATCCAGTAAGCAAAAGAGATTGTCCACAAAAAGATGGATGAGACTCAACAGAGGCAACAGCAAGACTACAACCGTCATGCCTCCGCCAAACCTCTCCAGAAAGGCAACAAGATCTGGCTGCGGAAGTTCCCGAGGACCCACAAACTGGACTCTATCTGTGAAATGGAGCCTTACATGGTGACAGCCATACCCTACCCGGACTCAGATGTGTATGTAATCCAGAAGTCAGGGTACAAGCCACAAGTCGACCATTGTAACAGAATCACGTTATGTCACAAAGAAGACCTGCCTGTGCTCCCCATACCTTCACCATCAACAGTTAGACCTGCGAGGGAGTACGTGTCCGGAGATGGAATTCACCCATCCATGGATGTCCCCATGTTCTATCCCAGCCAACCTGCAATCTTCAGTATCATTCCAACTCATGGGCCAGAGCAACCAACTCTAGTCACCTCACCAGCTCTAGTCCTGTCACCACTGGCGCCAGTCTATACTCCAGTTTCCAGAACACCTGACTCATCCATGTCTATGCCCCCAAGTCCAAGTCCTGCCAGTCCAGAGTCACTACCTACTTCAGCTGTTGAAGAGAGAGAGCCTGTCGCAAGTCCAATTGAGTCAAGAGCTCCCAAAGAAGTAGGTGTTCCTGAGTTCCAAGGGGTGGTGCTGCGTAGGTCCCAACGGTCCACACAAGGTCAAATACCAGCCAGATACAAAGATTAAGCATCATGTACAGTAAACAGTAAAGTCGTGTACTACACATAGTTATCTGTACACATAAAGTACATAAAAGTCATGTACACATAAAAGTCACGTACAGTAGGACTGTAACACTCAAAACCACACAGTCTACACCAATGTCACTAATGTCAAATGTCATATGTTCTTGTGTTCGTGTGCAGTATACTTTCCTGGCCAGAAGGTAATCCTGATACTCAATAAAGTATGTGATAAAGTATAAGGTAACAGAATGTCAAATGTTATCTACCCAAAATGTCTAGCATAAGAACTGTCTAGCATAGATATAATAAGTGTTCTGGGGAGAAGTGTTTAAATGCCAAGGGACCCCAGTAGCCAAGGCATTGGACAGAAAGCCTAAGGCAACCCAATCCACCACTGTCATATCTAGTCATGTATAGAGTATTAAATGGTATAGTCAAATGTCATGTTATACATTGTCAAAATGCTATAGTATGCATAATCCTTAAGTAAAGTTTTCAGTATTAGTCATAGTCCTTATTCTCCAGTAATCTCTGTTTTCAGTTGAGT
The DNA here is from genome assembly GCF_029499605.1 of Hyla sarda. Taxonomy (NCBI): domain Eukaryota; kingdom Metazoa; phylum Chordata; class Amphibia; order Anura; family Hylidae; genus Hyla; species Hyla sarda. Next base: position 198,032,403 of record NC_079194.1, read on the forward strand.
AAAAATTCAACAGAGCATGTATGGACATTTATGGATAATTCTACAGAGACTCTATTGTGTTGTCAGTTTCTCAAAAACCAAACAGCCTGGAAATGGACGTTAATGGCAATGCCCCAGGACTGCATTCAGCCCCAAGACTGACAAAACCCATTGAGGGTGACTTCTGTTAAGTAGGGGGTTTGTAATGTCCCAGTACAAGATATACCTCTGTACAGTACTTAGGCCCTGTCAGGTTGAGTCCCCAGTGTTCTAGGGGCTCTCCTGCAGTGTCTCCCTTAGCATTGAAGCTAGTGTTACTGTGTATAGTCAATATAATGTTATGTACTATGTGTATAAAGGACCTTTGGAGGTATCACATGTTATGTTAAGGACCTTTTGGAGGTATAACATGTTATGTTGACATGATGTGTTATGTTACCCAGAGAGTACCAGTTGATCACCTGACCTGCAGCTTGACCTATAGGCTTCTTGCTCAACCCCCCTTTATAAGAGGGGGAGCCATTACAATCTCTCTCTTACACCATCACTCCTGCTGAGGAACAGCAAAGCACAGACAACTGAGATCCAGCATCCAGTACACCTGGAGACCTCAAGCCTGCATATGTCAGTTAGTCCAGCCATCTATGTCTACTGTCTCTACCTACAACCAAGTCAAGTTACCAGTCAAGTCAATTAAAGTCAGAGTGGCTGCATGGAAGTCTGATCCAAAAGTATTGCAACCCCAAGCAAGCTGCAGGGCCCTTTCTGTGTTACTTGCTGACTCTCTGGGATTCTGGCCAAGCTGTAAAGACTAGAACAACTGTCTGACCTCAGTAAAGCTTCTGTTAACCATAAACTGGTTGTGGACTCTTCTTGCCCTGCCTAACCTTGGGATAACGGGGACAACGTTTGGGTGGTTACCAATCCCCAAAAACCTGTCTGGCATCACAAACATTAGGGGTTCATAACATTTTGCCCCTGGGGTTAATACCATCTTCCCAAAAGTATTGCAACCCCAAGCAAGCTGCAGGGCCCTTTCTGTGTTACCTGCTGACTCTCTGGGATTCTGGCCAAGCTGTAAAGACTAGAACAACTGTCTGACCTCAGTAAAGCTTCTGTTAACCATAACCTGGTTGCGGACTCTTCTTGCCCTGCCTAACCTTGGGATAATGGGGACAACGTTTGGGTGGTTACCAATCCCCAAAAACCTCTCTGGCATCACAAACATTAGGGGTTCATAACATTTTGTCCCTGGGGTTCATACCATCTTCCCCATCCACCTACACCCTTCACGCCCCGTGGTCACCCCACATGTATCCTTTGGTCGATGTAATAAAATATATTCTTCCTTGCAGAGACTGTATCTGTTGTATATACTTTGCTCAAAAAAACTAAAGGGAACACTTAAACAACACAATGTAACTGTCACGTTATGCGCTCCGGCTACACACGCTGACTTTGAGCGCATGGTCGTCTTACCTTCTGCTGCCAACGGGGCTGGAACATGCATCGCGGGACGCGCCTCCATGCAAGCCCCAGTCCGTCACTCTCTGGGTGTTTCTCCTGCCTCTGCCTCTCTGCCCCGGCATGCATGTCCCTGTCCCCTAGGGCGCGTGTGCGCCGGAGCTTTAAGATTTAAAGGGCCAGTACGCTCATTAGTGTAATCCACCTGTGGGTCATTTATAAATTCCTCCACCCTCCCCTTTGAGAAAGCATTCCTCTGTATTGCCTTGCAGTGTATCAGATCTCTTGCTCTTGTGACTTTACCTTGCTCCTCTGCCGCCTGCCTACTGAACTCCTGCTTCACTTTGACTGTGCTACTGTGCCACCTGCCCTGACCTTCTGCTATCCAGACTACAAGTTGCCTTATTCCTCCTGTGCCTCGCATCTCCTCAGCCGCCTGTGTGGTTGAGCCGTGCCAGGGGTAGCGACCTGTGTGGCGCCTGCCACAGCAAGTCCATCCCGCTTTGCGGTGGGCTCTGGTGAAAATCAGCGGCATCTTAGACTCCGCTCCCTGGTACGGTCCGAGTCAACTGCCACACAGGTCTAGCAGACCACATCCACCAGGGTTTCTGTCTTCAGAAACGTGAGTGTTACAGTAACTCCATATCAATCACACTTCTGTGAAATCACACTGTCCACTCAGGAAGCAACACTTATTGACAATCAATTTCACATGCTGTTGTGCAAATGGAACAGACAACAGGTGGAAATTATAGGCAATTAGCAAGACAACCCCAATAAAGGAGTGGTTCTGCAGGTGGTAACCCCACAGATCACTTCTGCGTTCCTATGCTTCCTGGCTGATGTTTTGGTCACTTTTGAATGCTGGCGTTGCCTTCACTCTAGTGGTAGCATGAGACGGAGTCTACAACCCACACAAGTGGCTCAGGTAGTGCATCTCATCCAGGATGGCACATTAAGGCGAGCTGTGGAAAGAAGGTTTGCTGTGTCTGTCAGCATAGTGTCCAGAGCATAGAGGCGCTACCAGGAGACAGGCTAGTACATCAGGAGATGTGGAGGAGGCAGTAGGAGGGCGACAACCCAGCAGCAGGACCGCTACCTTTGTGCAAGGAGGAGCAGGAGGAGCACTGCCAGAGCCCTGCAAAATGACCTCCAACAGGCCAAAAATGTGCATGTGTCCACTCAAACGGTCGGAAACAGACTCCATGAGGGTGGTATGAGGGCCCAACATCTACAGGTGGGGGTTGTGCTTACAGCCCAACCCCATGCAGGATGTTTGGCATTTGACAGAGAACACCAAGATTGGCAAATTCACCACTGGTGCCCTGTGCTCTTCACAGATGAAAGCAGGTTCACACTGAGCACATGTGACAGATGTGACTAAAGATGTCGTGGAGAATGTTCTGCTGCCTGCAACTTCCTCCAGCATGACCGGTTTGGCGGTGGTTCAGTAATGGTGTGAGGTGGCATTTCTTTGGGGGGCAGCACAGCCCTCCATGTGCTTGCCAGAGGTAGCCTGACTGCCATTAGGTACCGAGATGAGATCCACAGACGCCTTGTGAGACCATATGCTGGTGCGGTTGGCCCTAGGTTCCTCCTAATGCAAGACAATGCAAGACCTCATGTGGCTGGAGTGTGTCAGGAGTTCCTGCAAGAGGAAGGCATTCATGCTATGGACTGGCCCGCCCATTCCCCAGACCTGAATCCGATTGAGCACATCTGGGACATCATGTCTCACTTCATCCACCAATGCCTCGTTGCACCACAGACTGTCCAGGAGTTGGCGGATGTTTTAGTCCAGGTCTGGGAGGATATCCCTCATCAGGAGCATGCCCAGGCGTTGTAGGGAGGTCATACGGGCACATGGAGGCCACACACACTACTGAGCCTCATTTTGACTTGTTTTAAGGACATTGCATCAAAGTTGGATCAGTTGGATTTCCATTGATTATTTTTGTGTGATTTTGTTGTCAGCACATTCATGTAAAGACGAAAGTATTTCATACGGTTAGTTCATTCATTCAGATGTTATCTTAGTGTTCTCTTTATTTTTTTGAGCAGTGTAGTTGCCCATCACATAAAATAGACATTATGCGTCCTATATGTTCAGTGATAGTTTATTTGGAATTTAAACTTGTATATCAACTCACTGGCCAATTTATTAGATACACCTCGCTTGTATCAGGTTGGACCCCCTTTGGCCTTCATTTTTAATGGGACACTGTTTTACAAGGATCTGGAAACATTCCTTAGAAATGTTGTTCCATATGACTATGAAGGCATCACATAGTTGCTACTTATTGGTCAGCTGCACATCCATGATAGTAATCTCCCTTTCTACCACATCCTAAAGGTACTCTACTGGATTGAGAACTTGTGACTGTGAAGTCCATTGGAGTACAGTGAACTCATTGTCATGTTCAAGAGATCAGTTTGAGATGTGATAAGTCATAATTAAAGACGGTCTGCTCATTCTCCTCTGACCTCAAGGCATTTTTGACCACACAACTGCCATTTGGTGAATATTTTCTCTTTTTCGGACCATCCTCCATAAACCCTAGAGATGGTTGTACATGAAAATACCAGTAGTTCATCTATTTCTAAAATACTCCGACCAGCCAGTCTGGCACCAACAAACATGTCACAGTCAAAGTCACCTAAATTCCCTTTCTTCCTTTCTTCCCCATTCTTATGTTCGGTTTGAACTACATGTCTAGTTGCCTTAAAGAAGAAAAAGAAAACAGAGCGCTCTAATGTGTAGAACAAATAAAAATAAGGGGGGCCCGTTAAATTAAAAAGGACTCACCAGATATTGTTGTGCTAGGGTGGAGGCACAACGCTCGTATGCACAATCCCCTCACCTTTTCACACCTGCCAGTGTGAAATATCTGCCTTAGTTTCCTTAAAGGCTCACTCCAGTGGAACACAATTTTTTTCAAATCAACTGGTGCCAGAAAGTTAAACAGATTTGTAAATGACTTCTACTTAAAAATCTTAACCCCTCCAGTACTTATCAGCTGCTGTATACTACAGAGGAAGTTGAGTTGTTCTTTTCTGTCTGTCCACAGTGCTCTCTGCTGACACCTCTGTCCATATCAGGAACTGTCCAGAGCAGGAGAGGTTTGCTATGGGGATTTGCTCCTACTCTGGACAGTTCCTGACACAGACAGACGTGTCAGACAGAAAAAACAACACAACTTCCTATGGAACATACAGCAGCTGATAAGTACTGGAAGGATTCAGATTTTTTAATAGAAGTAGTTTACAATTCTGTTTAACTTTCTGGAGGCAGTTGATATCAAAAAATAGTTTTCCACCGGAGTACCCCTTTAACCATGTCTAATTGCTGCCTTTGGTTGATTAACTATTTATGTTTGCAAACAATTGAACAGATGTGTCTAATAAAGTGTCCAGTCAGTGAGTGTGTGTGTGAATGTGTTTAGTGTGTATTTTTATTGCATTTATTGCAAGGTTTACTGGACAGTGACCCATATGGTGCCAGATGTATGTGGCATGTTGCATTGCTGCAGATTGTACATCAGGACGGGTGCTTGCCATCTGAAGGAGAAGCAGAGGGGCTGGAGGCTGCTAAAGTGCTGGTATAAGGGATAACCTGCTATGTGAGGATCCGGTCTTTGGGAGGAAAGCGATTCAGTTGTTTTGTCAAGTGTGGTCTGGTTGCCTTAGAGCAGTGGTGTCCAAATCGTTGCCCTCCAGATGTTGCAAAACTACAATTCCCAGCATGCCCGGACAGCCAACGGCTGTCCGGGCATGCTGGGAGTTGTAGTTTTGCAACATCTGGAGGGCCGCAGTTTGGACACCACTGCCTCAGAGCATAGTGTAAGACTAGTGTGCTGACCTGTGAGAAGTAATACAAGCAAAGAAGAGGCTCCTGTGGAGACAACAAGGACCTGAAACAGATTTCAAATTGTTGACCATTATAATTCTCCTTATATTATTTTAATTTATTTAAGAAACATTTATGTTGTAGCACTATTTAGTGTGAATATAAAGCCCAAGTTTTCTACTCATCTGAGAATTGTAACCAACAAGATCTCTGTGCCACGGTATATAAATAAGTAATGTTTAAAGCGTACCAGTCAGATCAAAAAATATATATATATACAAAGGGAGGGGGTGTGGCCTCACTGTGCAGGTCTCCGCCCCCTCCCTCATATTCTGTCTGCTCACATCTCCCCTAGCATTAGCAAAACTACAATTCCCAGCTTGTCCTCAATGACAGTAGCGGGACACAAGCTGACAGTGGGAGGATTTTTCCTCCAGCTGTGAGCCCTGCGCTCACAGCTGTCAATCAAGGAAGTGTGTCCATGACATAGGTGATGATGCATGGACACAACAGGACTAGTATGTGTCCAAGCAGGTAGGGGGGCAATTGTTTGACTGGCTTTTTCAGTATGAAATACTGAAAATTTTCTAATGAAAGCAATTGCAAAACCTACTGGTCAAAATATATCAAAAGTTTTTGTATCTGACGGTGCCTATTTAAATTACATTGGTCTGTTACTGTTTCCTTATAAAGAGAAACCCCAGGAAAGACTAAGTTTAGCCCTGAAAAGCATGTCACCTACGTAGGTCACAGCATGTGATAGAAAAAAATACACCTGTGTTATAAAAAAAAACACTCCACCCAGATGGAGATAAAGCGACATAAGGTTCTAGGCTAAATCGTAGCGCAGGGTCTCATCTGGAGGGGTGTTACAGTTCATTAGAAAGACATCAGGGAATCCGCATATGAATCTAATGTATAAATCTTTCATCCAGATGAAAATAACAGCGTTTGCTGAGATGACTTTTTACAGTCAGAGGCCAAGCGGCGACCATATCCCCAGCAGACGCACACAACACTTGTGTTACATAAACTATTCTCAAAATGTGTCTGTCATCGGAGAGCGTAGACAAAAGCCACGGTGCAGACAGCAGAGACCGTGGCTGCTGCATATTTCACTCTTCAGCAAATAAGGGCACAAGGATTGGAACGGAAGACGATGCTCTTGTTTCCCTTTTATTATTGAATGTGTCGATTAGGAAGCAGCTGCCTTCCTGCCTATGAAGAGGTGGACTATTGTGTAACGCTCATTGAGTAAACACACTCACACTCAGCCGACCGGTGGGGAGATGGGGGGGGGGGGTAGTAATTAGTGGCAGCAATTAATGAGAAGATACAGATCCTGGAAGGTTGAATAAGAAATGTGGAAATGGCAGGAAAGTAAAACATTTCAAAATATTTTACGTTTATTTGCAAATGTAATAATTTCAGAACTTTTTATTTTTTAATAAATAATAATTTATATTTCATAATAATAATAATAATAAGATTAAATAATGAATTCTACCTAATATAGTATTTTTATATAAATATATATATATTTTTTTAGTAATACTTATGCCAGAACAATTCTTTCTCAAAAAATATTCAAATGATATATATTTATCATACAATTATTATACTATTATTAGTATTATTATTAATATTATTGCTAAAAAAAAATACACGTTTTTAGATTACATTTTATTTACAGTAATAATAATAAAACTAATAACAATGCAAATGTCCCCCCAAAATAAAATTTAGGAAAAACCTAAATGTCTTCTTTCAGATTTTTGTAGCAGTAAAGTAGTTATGAGTCAGCTACTAATCAGTTATTGCTGCCCCGAAGATTATCTATCCTTGCCCTTATCTAACATGGTGTATGCATTCACAATCACAACTTCTTTGTTTTAGCTATATTTACATGGGCATAAATCACTTTAATATTACATCAAAATGAGCACAACGTCTGCTCTGTGTATTCTGGTGCTGATTTTGATGTGTTTTTTTATGTGGCTTTTCGTGCAATTTTTTAATGTGGTACTCCCGAACATTTTATTCAGAACACTTGGAGCGGGCAGCCGTGATTGTGACATCACAGCCATGCCTCTCATAACATCACACCATGCCCCTCCATTCATGTCTATGGGAAGGGGCATGTGGGTCATCACGCCCCCTTCCATAGACATGTATGGAGTGGGTGAGGCATGAAGTCACAACAACTGCCGCTGGAACCCGGCGTTTGTTTAGAATGCTGGGTGCTATGGGAGATCGTGGGGGGCCCCAGTGGCAGGACCCACAGGATCAGACTTCTTATTCCCTATCCTTTGTATAGGGGATAAGATGTCTAGCAAAGAAGTACCCCTTTAAAGATCCTACTGATTTCATGTAGAACCTCACTGAAAGGGGACATGTCCCTTCTATGTTCTACATGGGGGAAAAAACACAATTTTTTCAACATTCCCCTTTGAAATAAATGGGAGGTGTTTTTTTTTGTTGTACAGTTTTGAGACGGAAATCGGCACAGTTTCACGTCAAAAGCCACATGGTTTTTGCCCATGTGAAAAAACCCTTAGTGCCCTATGTCAGTGTCTTCACTGTAGTCTTGGTATTTTATTCATATACCTGGATGATATTGTGCAATAGATTCCTCAAGAAAAAATGTGAATGTTTTACATGTAATTGTAGGAGGTCATTGCTATAATGTTATTCAATACAAAACATACTGCATCTCTGACGGTAATATATGGAGCAATGAGCATACTAGTTATGTGTCATCAAGGCCATTTACTTTCTTGACAAACATATGAATAGAGTTTGTAGAGAATATCCTGCCCAACATAGATAATATTCTTCTCTTACAGATGTAACAGTGCTGACTTTGAAGTGAATTTGTCATTTTGGCACATCTCAATGTGATGATGTATTTTTTCTGCAGTATTGTAATGTAAAAATATGTTGCCCTACATATTGAATAATAGACTCCTATGCGTTACACCTGTATTTCTTTAAGTACAAATAGTATAAATTCCATCTATTGACACCAACAAATGCCATCAGCTGAAATGTCTTTAAATTAATTGATTTGTGACACTGCTGCATGAAGATTCTGCACATGCATTTGTCATCAGCAAGTAGCTGTATTCAACCCGTCGATAGATACAGTAGATGGATAGATACAGTAGATAGAGTAGATAGATAGATAGATAATAGATAGATACAGTAGATAGATAGATACAGTAGATAGAGTAGATAGATAGATAGATAGATAGATAGATAGATAGATAGATAGATAATAGATAGATACAGTAGATAGATACAGTAGATAGATAGACAGATAGATAGATAGATAGATAATAGATAGATAATAGATAGATACAGTAGATAGATAGATATGAGATAGATAACATATAGATAGAGTTGATAGATAGAGTCGATAAATAGATAGATAGATAGATAGATAGATAGATAGAGTAGATAGATAATAGATAGAAAGATAGATACAGTAGATAGATATGAGATAGATAATAATAGATAGATACAGTAGATAGATATGAGATAGATAATATATAGATAGAGTTGATAGATACAGTAGATATATAGATAGATAGATAGATAGATAGAGTAGAAAGATAATAGTTAGATACAGTAGATACAGAAATCCTAATAAGCAGCACAACCGCCCAGAAGACCGAAGTATAAGGTGCACACCGTCATCAGGTTCCCGATCACGGAATCCAACATAAATCCAAAGGAAAAGACTGCAGCACACATGTAGATTCCATAAAGTGCAGTGTTTATTGTGTCCTAACGACATAAGGTGCGACGTTTCTGAGACCTCTCGTCTCTTTATGTCGTGAGGACACAATAAACACTGCACTTTATGGAATCTACATGTGTGCTGCAGTCTTTTCCTTTAGATACAGTAGATAGATAGATAGATAGATAGATAGATAGAGTAGATAGATGAGCTTGAGAAAGACTGCAATTGGGCAGTTGAAACGTTGTTCCTGATGTTGGGTCAATAAATCTCATTCACCTATCCATTAAAGTGCTGCGGTCTTTCGTTTGTGGAGTGGCTATCTATGGGACCCCTGACCCGGGACCTTTCTACTGCTTGCACATGCTAATATCAACCAAGGTTGTGCTGCTTGGTTTATATCCTTTGCTAGATAGATAGAGTAGATAGATAATAGATAAATAGATAGATGGATAGATAGATTAGATAGATAATAGATAGAGTAGATAGATAGATAGATATAATAGATAGATAGATAAATAGATAGATAGATAAATAGATAGATAGATAATAGATAGAGTAGATAGATATGAGATATATAATAGATAGAGTAGATAGATAATAGAGTAGATAGAGAATAGATAGATAGGGGGGATTTATCAAAACCTGTGCAGAGGAAATGTTGCCCAGTTGCCCATAGCAACCAATCAGATCGCTTCTTTCATTTTTAAAAAGACCTCTGCAAAATGAAAGAAGCGACCTGATTGGTTGCCATGGGCAACTGGGCAACATTTCCTCTGCACAGGTTTTGATAAATGTCCCCCATAGAGTAGATAGATAGATAGATAGATAGATAATAGAGTAGATAGATAATAGATAGAGTAGATAGATAGATAGAGTATATAGATAGATAGATAGATAGATAGATAGATAGATAGATAGATGGATGGATGGATAGATAGATAGATATCCAATAAGAACAGCACCTCCAGAAATGTAAAGAAAAAAAGAAATTGGGGTGCCCGCATATTCTGAACCTCGGTCCACTGGTTCCTCAATGCATACAAAAATATAGAAGCAGCACACCACAGGTAGATTTCAAAGGAACGGTGAATTTATTCCATGATGTGAGAGACTACGTTTCTCCAGCTTGAGAAAGCCAGCGTGAGGCTGGAGAAACGTAGTCTCTCACATCATTGAATAAATTCACCGTTCCTTTGAAATCTACCTGTGGTGTGCTGCTTCTATATTTTTGTATAGATAGATAGATAGATAGATAGAGTAGATAGATAATAGATATAGTAGATAGATAGATGATAGATAGATAATAGAGTAGATAGTGTAGATAGATAGAAAGATACAGTAGATAGATAGATATGAGATAGATAGATAGATATAAGATAGATAGATATATAGATAGATAATATATATGAGATAGATAGATGGATAGATAATAGATAGATAGATATGAGATAGAGAGATGGATGGATAGATAGATACATATGAGATAGATAGATAGATAGATAGATAGATAGATGGATATGAGATGGATAGATAGATAGATAAATACAGATAGTTACAGTAGATCTACCTACTCTATTTTCTGACAAGCTTGAAAGAAAAGAAAGGCGGGGGCACACTTGCAAGAAAAGAAAGAACATGTCAGGCCCCAAGAAAGAGAGATGTCAGGCCCCAAGAAAGAGAGATGTCAGGCCTCGGACCAAAATAACATTAATTCAGGCCCCAGACTGACAAATTAATGAATTTAGATCCCCAAACCCCTATAATACTTTAGCTCTAAGATCAAACCCCCGAGTAAATCTAGACCCAGACCTTAAACTAAATAGACAAAAAAAGAATATTTACCTGTCTGGAGCTTCTCTTGTCTTCATGTTGTGTGTCACATAGACTGTACTACAAAACTGTTCCTGCCAGTGACAAAATGAATGCTTACCTATACCAGTCAATATAAATAGAAAGAATAAAATTGACAAATAAATACGTATAAATGCTTATATATTTAATAATTATTTAAATTATAAATATTTTTTTTATCATGGATACTTTTGTAGATGTCCATAATTTGCCAATCCTTATGTGTTAATATTACAGCCACATATAAAAGCTCCTGATTCCCAAACATCCAATATAGGACAATGAATGCCGGAGTCATGATTTCCTTTCTGATTCCCAAGTGAGGATTATGGGGAACCCTTGGATAATCTATCCCTGCATGAATAAATAATTAGAGACTACCGGAGATCTTTAAGAGGGTTTAACTCTGAATTTGTGATGGGTTAAGCAGAATAAAAGGTTTAACTACTTCAGTGCCAGACATACCAGACACAGAAATGCCAGTGTAGTTACACCTACAGGAGCTGGCAGCATGCCCGACACTAACAATTAACGCCACGGTTTTGGGGAGGTTTTTTTTTTTTGTTATTAAAATCAATGAGTCTCATAGGGTTACAAACCATTATGTGATACGATGAGAGCAGAGAGATTGAATCAAAGCTGTTATCATTTACAGTAGGGAGAGGCCATGCTATGTGTTCTCCAGTTGTGATATTTAAAATTTACATAGGATTTAGGAAAAACCAACTGTATAATTGTATCCCTTTCTGTTATACTTGCGTATGTAAATCATTAAATGTTGGCCTTTTATATAGAAATATGAGCTTCTAACAAAGCTAGAAGTCAGCCTCCAGCATGCACCTAGAGACTGTCACCCTTCTTTCCCAGACTCCTGAGCGACAAATTTACACAGCAACTACTAACAAATGTGGAGTATGAAGAAGCTGGTTTCCTCACTGTTGGTGGTTAAATGGCAGCTACTGTATGTCCCTTGAAGTAAACAACAGAAATTGCGATCTTGTATTAATTACATGGGGTATTTTTCACACTTTGGGGGTGTTTCTGGGATGAGTATGAGTGGAAATGGATTGAATTATTTTTGGTTGCCATTCAGCTTTCCTGACGTGGGCATATCTGCCAACAGTACCATTTTTGCTAAGTAGTCATTTATAATAAAAAAAAAGGTGTTTCATAAAGAAGCCTACCATACTTACAACCCTTTTATGCAGAATTTGTCTCTTGTATTCCCAATAATGCAACTATTCTGTTTTGCTTTAAAATGTATTTTTATTATTTTTGAAAACAGAATAAATTCGACACAAATACAAATTTTGCCTTGTCTTAGCCTTATCTTAAGCTGGTATATATATATATATATATATATATATATATATATATATATATATACATATATTATTTTTTTTTGCATTAAACAACTTGGTTGCCATGTCATCATGACTGCCTATAGCGATTATTTTACCTTATTAGCAAATCTATTTAATTGCTTTCTTTGCTTAGCTACTAATATATATGTATATATATATATAGAGAGAGAGAGAGAGAGATTATTGTTTATTTTATTTATTATTATTTATTTATTCATTCATTTATTTATTCCTTTTTGTTATAAAGTTTGCTACAGCCCAATAAATGTCTTAAAATACAGCTGAAGAAACAGTTGCAAACACAGTATAAAAATATCCTAAAAATGGGAAAAAAAAATTGGGAAATACATCAGCAATTTCAGCAGGTTTTAGATTAAAAATAGCCATTTTTAGCCAAATATATATGCCATGCAAGACAGTGTGCCCTTAGATCAGTGTTTCCCAACAAGTGTGCCTTCAGCTGCTGCAAGACTACAATAGCCTAAGGCTGTCCGGGCAAGCTGGGAGTTGTAGTTTTGCAACAGCTGGAGGCACACAGGCTGAGAAATAGAGGAATATCTCATGCATAGGGGCCATCACTTTCCTAAGGGGATTGGCAACACCCAGTTGTCAATTTTATACATCCATTTCCAGGAGGAATAAGGAAAAATTGGTAGAGTACAGAGCTGTAGAAAGACATGCTCAAGCATTGTCACTTCTAGAGAAAATTGATAAAAAGCTGATCTCTAAGGTTGGGTTCACACTTGTTGCATTTTTAGCATGCACTTAATTTTACGGAACTTCCATATATCGCAAAGTGAGTTTGTGAACCAAAACAAAAAGGCATGCTAAAAAATACATAAACATACATGCAATGTGAACCCAGCCTTACAAACAAGCAAAGATTTACCTTGAATGAGCAATTCCCCATTGGAAAGGGCTTGAGCTTCATTTTTAGATGTGGGAATTGCATTTTTAGCGATAAGTTTCCCTCATATTCTGTCCTTTACGTACGCTGGTATATAAATACCATCTGTCCTGTAACAGAGATCTAATATTATGTACACAGTAAAACAGTTTGACTGCGATGCTGAATACCAGCTCTTGTCATGCTGGCGGCTAGTGCTGGGGCAATGTTCCACCCGTGACTGGTCTGCTGGCTAACGTTTCTGCAAGCCTTGCATTAAAGTGATCAGTAAGAGATATATAATGAACATTCCTCTTCCTTAAGAACAGACACATTTCCTGATGTCATTTCCACCGCTCTGCACAGTAACACGGTGGCATTTGCAGTGACAATGCCTTTGGGTATCGGTAGAGTCCGACTTGGCTTTATGAATATTAACAGATCTGCAAATCGTGCATGAATGAAGCCAGAAACCAATCCGATGGCTTCATCTGATTACAAGAGACACTTCTGCTGAATGTGTGCTACGTTGTAGTGTACAGTACGTGTACAGTGCCAGCTGTGTGAGCCGAACATCAACACCCAGACATGAGGGCCAAATCTCAGCTCCATAGGAAACATGCAGGATCATTCATTGCCTTTGATTTCACAAGGTTTGCAAGACATTGGCCCTGAATGGACCCAGAGAAGGGTGAAGTCCTTCATTTGTCCTCCTCTATCATGTTATTGAATCAGCTCTTGTAGGGATATATCTGTTCTATGCTGGGGGTTTCATGTAGCCATAGGGGGTGCAGAGGTAGCAGTCACACCAGGCCCCAAAGCCAATCTGCACCATGGGATACCAGTATTATATATTGGCACATGAGGGCTTGTAGCAGTTACGCCTCTGTTTCCATGTAAAGTGTCACTTAAAATGGCATCATAACCTTTGTCAAAGGGGTGGGACCCAGCTTTTCTACAGTACTGAGTGGCTATACTCAGTATAGGGTAAGGGATGGATTATATAAATAAAGTCGCTGAATAGTGGATATCCGTGTGATGCCATCAGAAAAGTTGTTTAGTGTCTCTCACACAATGCAGTTGTCAATTGAAAATACTCTCTTCTCATATTATGGTTTTTCCTGAAATTGCCTTCATGGAATGAAGTGTGTCATGGTGATGGGGATATGGAAAGGGGTAGGAATCCACTCTAAGAGGCTTTTGGCAGTAGGTACTGTTACGCCGAGCGCTCCGGGTTCCCGCTCCTCCCCGGAGCGCTCGCTTCACCTCCTCCGCTGCAGCGCCCCGGTCACGTCCTCTGACCCGGGGCGCTGCGATCCTGCTGCTAGCCGGGATGCGATTCGCGATGCGGGTAGCGCCCGCTCGCGATGCGCACCCCGGCTCTCCTACCTGACTCGCTCCCCGTCTGTTCTGTCCCGGCGCGCGCGGCCCCGCTCCCTAGGGCGCGCGCGCGCCGGGTCTCTGCGATTTAAAGGGCCACTGCGCCGCTGATTGGCGCAGTGGTTCCAATTAGAGTTATCACCTGTGCACTCCCTATATTACCTCACTTCCCTTGCACTCCCTTGCCGGATCTTGTTGCCTTAGTGCCAGTGAAAGCGTTCCTTGTGTGTCCCTTGCCAGTGTTTCCAGACCTTCTGCCGTTGCCCCTGACTACGATCCTTGCTGCCTGCCCCGACCTTCTGCTACGTCCGACCTTGCTTCTGCCTACTCCCTTGTACCGCGCCTATCTTCAGCAGCCAGAGAGGTGAGCCGTTGCTAGTGGATACGACCTGGTCACTACCGCCGCAGCAAGACCATCCCGCTTTGCGGCGGGCTCTGGTGAAAACCAGTAGTGGCTTAGAACCGGTCCACTAGCACGGTCCACGCCAATCCCTCTCTGGCACAGAGGGTCCACTACCTGCCAGCCGGCATCGTGACAGTAGATCCGGCCATGGATCCCGCTGAAGTTCCTCTGCCAGTTGTCGCTGACCTCACCACGGTGGTCGCCCAGCAGTCACAACAGATTGCGCAACAAGGCCAACAGCTGTCTCAACTGACCGTTATGCTACAACAGTTGCTACCACAGCTTCAGCAGTCATCTCCTCCGCCAGCTCCTGCACCTCCTCCGCAGCGAGTGGCCGCTCCTGGGATACGCTTATCCTTGCCGGATAAGTTTGATGGGGACTCTAAGTTTTGCCGTGGCTTCCTTTCCCAATGTTCCCTGCATCTGGAGATGATGTCGGACCTGTTTCCCACTGAAAGGTCTAAGGTGGCTTTCGTAGTCAGTCTTCTGTCCGGAAAAGCCCTGTCATGGGCCACACCGCTCTGGGACCGCAATGACCCCGTCACTGCCTCAGTACACTCCTTCTTCTCGGAAATCCGAAGTGTCTTTGAGGAACCTGCCCGAGCCTCTTCTGCTGAGACTGCCCTGTTGAACCTGGTCCAGGGTAATTCTTCCGTTGGCGAGTATGCCGTACAATTCCGTACACTTGCTTCAGAATTGTCCTGGAATAATGAGGCCCTCTGCGCGACCTTCAAAAAAGGCCTATCCAGCAACATTAAAGATGTTCTGGCCGCACGAGAAATTCCTGCTAATCTACATGAACTTATTCACCTAGCCACTCGCATTGACATGCGTTTTTCTGAAAGGCGTCAGGAACTCCGCCAAGATATGGACTCTGTTCGCACGAGGCGTTTCGTCTCCTCGGCTCCTCTCTCCTCTGGTCCCCTGCAATCTGTTCCTGTGCCTCCCGCCGTGGAGGCTATGCAGGTCGACCGGTCTCGCCTGACACCTCAAGAGAGGACACGACGCCGTATGGAGAACCTCTGCCTGTACTGTGCTAGTACCGAACACTTCCTGAGGGATTGTCCTATCCGTCCTCCCCGCCTGGAAAGACGTACGCTGACTCCGCACAAAGGTGAGACAGTCCTTGATGTCTACTCTGCTTCTCCACGTCTTACTGTGCCTGTGCGGATGTCTGCTTCTGCCTTCTCCTTCTCTACAGTGGCCTTCTTGGACTCTGGTTCTGCAGGAAATTTTATTTTGGCCTCTCTCGTCAACAGGTTCAACATCCCAGTGACCAGTCTCGCCAGACCTCTCTACATCAATTGTGTAAATAATGAAAGATTGGACTGTACCATACGTTTCCGCACGGAGCCCCTTCTTATGAGCATCGGATCTCATCATGAGAGGATTGAACTTTTGGTCCTCCCCAATTGCACCTCGGAGATTCTCCTTGGACTTCCCTGGCTTCAACTTCATTCCCCAACCCTGGATTGGTCCACTGGGGAGATCAAGAGTTGGGGGTCCTCTTGTTCCAAGAACTGTCTAAAACCGGTTCCCAGTAACCCTTGCCGTAACTCTGTGGTTCCTCCAGTAACCGGTCTCCCCAAGGCCTATATGGACTTCGCGGATGTTTTCTGCAAAAAACAAGCTGAGACTCTACCTCCTCACAGGCCTTATGATTGCCCTATCGACCTCCTCCCGGGTACTACTCCACCCCGGGGCAGAATTTATCCTCTCTCTGCCCCAGAGACTCTTGCCATGTCCGAATACGTCCAGGAGAATCTAAAAAGGGGCTTTATCCGTAAATCCTCCTCTCCTGCCGGAGCCGGATTTTTCTTTGTCTCCAAAAAAGATGGCTCCCTACGTCCTTGCATTGACTACCGCGGTCTTAATAAAATCACGGTTAAGAACCGCTACCCCTTACCCCTCATCTCTGAACTCTTTGATCGCCTCCAAGGTGCCCACATCTTCACTAAATTGGACTTAAGAGGCGCCTATAACCTCATCCGCATCAGAGAGGGGGACGAGTGGAAAACGGCATTTAACACCAGAGATGGACACTTTGAGTATCTGGTCATGCCCTTTGGACTGTGCAATGCCCCTGCCGTCTTCCAAGACTTTGTCAATGAAATTTTTCGTGATCTATTATACTCCTGTGTTGTGGTATATCTGGACGATATCCTAATTTTTTCTGCCAATCTAGAGGAACACCGCCGGCATGTCCGTATGGTTCTTCAGAGACTTCGTGACAACCAACTCTATGCCAAAATTGAGAAATGTCTGTTTGAATGCCAATCTCTTCCTTTTCTAGGATATTTGGTCTCTGGCCAGGGACTACAGATGGATCCAGACAAACTCTCTGCCGTCTTAAATTGGCCACGCCCCTCCGGACTCCGTGCTATCCAACGCTTTTTGGGGTTCGCCAATTATTACAGGCAATTTATTCCACATTTTTCTACCATTGTGGCTCCTATCGTGGCTTTAACCAAGAAAAATGCTGATCCCAAGTCCTGGCCTCCTCAAGCAGAAGACTCCTTTAAACAACTCAAGTCTGCCTTTTCTTCGGCTCCCGTGCTCTCCAGACCTGACCCTTCCAAACCCTTCCTATTGGAGGTTGATGCCTCCTCAGTAGGAGCTGGAGCTGTTCTTCTACAAAAAAATCCTTCCGGGCATGCTGTCACTTGTGGTTTTTTCTCTAGGACCTTCTCTCCAGCGGAGAGGAACTACTCCATCGGGGATCGAGAACTTCTAGCCATTAAATTAGCACTTGAGGAATGGAGGCATCTGCTGGAGGGATCAAGATTTCCTGTTATTATCTACACCGACCACAAGAACCTCTCCTACCTCCAGTCGGCCCAACGGCTGAATCCTCGCCAGGCCCGGTGGTCTCTGTTCTTTGCCCGATTTAATTTTGAGATTCACTTTCGTCCTGCCGATAAGAACATTAGAGCCGATGCTCTCTCTCGTTCCTCGGATGCCTCAGAAGTTGATCTCCCTCCGCAACACATCATTCCACCTGACTGCCTGATCTCCACTTCTCCTGCCTCCATCAGACAGACTCCTCCAGGAAAGACCTTTGTTTCTCCACGCCAACGCCTCGGAATCCTCAAATGGGGTCACTCCTCCCATCTCGCAGGTCATGCGGGCATCAAGAAATCTGTGCAACTCATCTCCCGCTTCTATTGGTGGCCAACTCTGGAGACGGATGTTGGGGACTTTGTGCGAGCCTGCACTATCTGTGCCCGGGATAAGACTCCTCGCCAGAAGCCCGCTGGTTTTCTTCATCCTCTGCCTGTCCCCGAACAGCCTTGGTCTCTGATTGGTATGGATTTTATTACTGATTTACCCCCTTCCCGTGGCAACACCGTTATTTGGGTGGTCGTTGATCGATTCTCCAAAATGGCACATTTCATTCCTCTTCCTGGTCTTCCTTCTGCGCCTCAGTTGGCTAAACAATTTTTTGTACACATTTTTCGTCTTCACGGGTTGCCTACGCAGATTGTCTCGGATAGAGGGGTCCAATTCGTGTCTAAATTCTGGAGAGCTCTCTGTAAACAACTCAAGATTAAATTAAATTTTTCCTCTGCATATCATCCCCAGTCCAATGGACAAGTAGAAAGAATTAACCAGATCCTGGGTGATTATTTGCGACATTTTGTTTCCTCCCGCCAGGATGACTGGGCAGATCTCCTTCCATGGGCCGAATTCTCGTATAACTTCAGGGTCTCTGAATCTTCCTCCAAATCCCCATTTTTCGTGGTGTACGGCCGTCACCCTCTTCCCCCCCTCCCTACCCCCTTGCCCTCTGGTCTGCCCGCTGTGGATGAAATTTCTCGTGACCTTTCCATTATATGGAGAGAGACCCAAAATTCTCTCTTACAGGCTTCTTCACGCATGAAGAGGTTCGCGGATAAGAAAAGAAGAGCTCCCCCCGTTTTTTCCCCTGGAGACAAGGTATGGCTCTCCGCTAAATATGTCCGCTTCCGTGTCCCTAGCTACAAGTTGGGACCACGCTATCTTGGTCCTTTCAAAATTCTGTGTCAAATTAATCCTGTCTCTTATAAACTTCTTCTTCCTCCTTCTCTTCGTATCCCTAATGCCTTTCACGTCTCTCTTCTCAAACCACTCATCCTCAACCGTTTTTCTCCCAAATCTGTTCCTCCCACTCCTGTTTCCGGCTCCTCGGACGTCTTCTCGGTCAAGGAGATTTTGGCTGCCAAAAAGGTCAGAGGAAAAAATTTTTTTTTAGTAGACTGGGAGGGTTGTGGTCCTGAAGAGAGATCCTGGGAACCTGAGGACAACATCCTTGACAAAAGTCTGCTCCTCAGGTTCTCAGGCTCCAAGAAGAGGGGGAGACCCAAGGGGGGGGGTACTGTTACGCCGAGCGCTCCGGGTTCCCGCTCCTCCCCGGAGCGCTCGCTTCACCTCCTCCGCTGCAGCGCCCCGGTCACGTCCTCTGACCCGGGGCGCTGCGATCCTGCTGCTAGCCGGGATGCGATTCGCGATGCGGGTAGCGCCCGCTCGCGATGCGCACCCCGGCTCTCCTACCTGACTCGCTCCCCGTCTGTTCTGTCCCGGCGCGCGCGGCCCCGCTCCCTAGGGCGCGCGCGCGCCGGGTCTCTGCGATTTAAAGGGCCACTGCGCCGCTGATTGGCGCAGTGGTTCCAATTAGAGTTATCACCTGTGCACTCCCTATATTACCTCACTTCCCTTGCACTCCCTTGCCGGATCTTGTTGCCTTAGTGCCAGTGAAAGCGTTCCTTGTGTGTCCCTTGCCAGTGTTTCCAGACCTTCTGCCGTTGCCCCTGACTACGATCCTTGCTGCCTGCCCCGACCTTCTGCTACGTCCGACCTTGCTTCTGCCTACTCCCTTGTACCGCGCCTATCTTCAGCAGCCAGAGAGGTGAGCCGTTGCTAGTGGATACGACCTGGTCACTACCGCCGCAGCAAGACCATCCCGCTTTGCGGCGGGCTCTGGTGAAAACCAGTAGTGGCTTAGAACCGGTCCACTAGCACGGTCCACGCCAATCCCTCTCTGGCACAGAGGGTCCACTACCTGCCAGCCGGCATCGTGACAGGTACTACTGTTTTTATCACTCTTTTGACTATAATGAGGGGCTTTGTCAAGTACCAATGACCCCAATGAAGAAGACAGCCCACATCCTCTATTAGAGGACCAATTCCGCTACAGACAATCTGCAGAACAATACACAGCAAAATATACAAAATGTACCCTAATAGGGACCATTAGTACTTGACCAAGCCCCTCACTATAGTCTAACGAGTGAGAAAATCAGTGGTACCTACTGCCACAACCCCCTTGGGCATGAAGACAGGTCTCTTGGTAGTGGTCTCTTGGTAGTGAAGAGTTGTCTTACAGGAACATATTCAAGTTACAGTAACAATCAAAGTACAATCCTGCTTATTGTTTATCCACTGTCTTAGGCCAAGACTCACTATTTTCACTGAAAATAAAGGATGTTTCCTTTAATAAATAATGATTTCCTGTGTTTCAAATGGACATTGTGAGAAAAAAATGTTGGGTATCAAAGTTCACTACAGATGTAGCAGAGCTGAGTTTGTTAGGTGTGCATTATTTTAACTTGGAGCTGGAACATATCCAGTAGTAGTGGTGGTGGTGGTGGTGGTGACAGGCAGGGTTTGAGCTCTGCATACTAAGTTCCAGTGAGGCAAAAGCAATTCACTCAGTTTTGGTCAGTTTTGGTCAGGCTATCTAGATACAGGCCTAAAGGGAAAAACTGAATCTTTGCCCTGGGTAAGGGGCATCTCTTTACACACTGATCAGGGACAGTCAAGGTGTGAAATCTTTTCAGAACTGCTCTGGGTGCTGCAAAAATGGAAAACAAAACATAGTCCTCCGCTGCTGCATTTCTGATGGCTCCTGGTCCTTGATGTATCCACTTTAATTCTAATGATATTTGGACCCTATAGGAACTGCCCGCTCAGCCAATCACTGGCTGAGGTGGATCATTGCTGTGGTCAGTGATTGGCTGGGTGAGTCGGTCCTATAGGGTCAGAACATCGATGAAAGCAGGAAGAAGTGGACAGCACTGAGGACCAGAAAAGTGTTTTAAGAAGTCCTCTCAAAGTCTACCTCCCTTTCCCTTAAAGCAAAATAAAATCAATAGTATATAAGGAAGTTGCACTCCATCCAAATTCTAGCCTGTAGGATGCTTCTGAAAGTTAAGTTTAGCTCTGCTATATATGAATGGATCTGATTCAAGAATTTAACCCTGACATGTCCAACGGCTGTAACCAAGTGTCACAGTCTGAATGACAAATGCATGTTTAGAGGACAGGTGGGAAATGACAATGCCAGAGTGTCTTCTGTCTTCTACACGTCTCTACAATTTCAATTAAGTGGTTTCCTGTTCACTAGATGTAATTACATGCATTTTAAACATGTTAAAAATTGTTGCAGTCAGCCATCTTAAATGGCCTGCCACAAAAAAAAAGGCATTACACGTGTTTCCTCTCAAGAGTCGCTTTTATTTGTGGTTAGACCCTAAATGGGAGACGATAATGTCCTTCCCTGAACTTGTGGGACTCTGCAGATCTCAAATAACACAGTCACTTTAATTGTGCCGCAGTCCTCATCCCGTGCACACAGTCCAATCCCAGAACTGCTAACCTATCATAACGGAAGCTGCTGAAGAGATAGTATGAAAGGTGCCAGGTCAGCACTCCTCATGCAAAGCAAATCTAAAAAAGCATAAATACAATCCACCCAAGGAAGAGATAAATGGATTAGAGGTGACATGATGTCCGTCGGGGGCTTCCTGAGGACAAGTGAATTGTGTTGACAACTATCTATTGGTGCAGAATTCAAACTCCTCAATCCAAAGGAACATTGTCTTGAGGGTGTTATGTGTCTTTCTCCAGGTTTCAGATGCTGCAGAATATATGATGCATTGGGGTTTGTGATCGATGCATTATTAAATGTGTTACAAATGAGTTGACATCTGAGATTATCATAAATGATAAGAGCAGCCAGAACAGAAATTAGCACCGACATGAATCTCTAGTGTTCAGCATCGGCAGGGACTTCACTATACAAGCCAAACTATTGTTAAGTGGAAAAAAGCTGTACAGCCGTCTGCTCATGAGGTCTTGGTGACAAGATGAATTGTCATGGTGTGAACAAGGACTGAAATAATATAAAATTCACATATATGTTTATCTAGAACAGAGAATTAGAAAGTGAATTCAGGTTTTAAGGAAATATGTATTATTCTACATATAATGCAACTTTTTTTATATACATTTTGTTTGAATTCTTCACCCTTTAAACATGTCTGCTTGATATCAGCAGCTGGGACCATTCTTTTTTTTTTTTTTCCATCCACAGTTGTCTATTTGTGCTGTCAACTTACATTACATAGACCAAATTTTATGTCCAAATTGGGTTCTAGGACATAGTAAGTTTTCCATCCCAGGTTCACTTGAAGAACGGATAAAGAGTAGAGTTAGGGGTCCATTCGTCAGATGCTCTCCAGTCAATAGCATCTTAACTATACCCAAAGGAATGTAGGTGCGGGAGACTTTTCTTGTAGCCATAGACGGCCCCCATGAGGATCTCAGTGGCATGCACTTAAATTGGACCCCCCCCACAGATAGAGCTAAGTCTAGAGTCTGCCATGTGTTTTGCCTTAGTAAACTACATATTCTACCTTCACACCTTGCTGTGAGTCATACTGGCTTGAATGCGCCTGAAAACATCCCAGGTTTTTTCCTTCTTGCTGAACATTTACTACATTGATCGGCCCAAGATCTTGCCTGATTTGCCGACTCCAGGAAGGCAGCACCACCATTGTGGAAATCTATCCATGCTTCTATAAGTTGTTGTGTCTTCCAACACAAGTCCAAGTGAGCAGTATACAATTGTATGTTCATCTGAGATTTTTTAACTATATTGTACTACTCTTTTTCTTCACTCAGAACTGCAGAATTTCAACCTTGATCCATATTCCGCCAAAAGAATGAAGATGTTTATTCTTTTGTTGCAATCGGACCAGAAAATCTAGTCTTATTTTTGTGATAAAATTCTGCACAAAATATCTGCCGATTCAGATGGCGCGGATCCCCTAAAGATTTAAATGGTTTGTCTGAAATGGACCTGGAGAGACACATCTGTACGCTGAGGAGGGGAGGGGGGGGGGGTAGGTTGTCGAGGTAACTGTCTAATGACCATGTACATGGGTCCTAGAGTATTGTGCATGGACGTCAGTCAGTTTCCTCAACAACTCAAACACGAAGCAAAAAGATTCATCCCCCCCCCCCCTCCCCTCCTCGACACCTTTTCAAAATCTGCAAACTAGTGAAAGGGATTGTGTGGACAGAAACGACTCATAAATGAAAGAGGTCAGAGGAGGATGTCAAGAATAGTTCTGAAGAATAGATGACACATGGTCAAGTAAACCGCAGCTGCATACAACACTGGTGCAACTAATATGATATATTTGTGTGTGTATTATATGTTACATGTTAAAGATAAGTAGCTTAATGAGATATGTGCATGTTACTATCAGGACAAACAACCTGTAATAGAGTTGATAGTAGATTGCTAATTACTATATGATTATTACCGTTCCTGGGGTTTAGGGCCACTGTGTTCTATTGGAAAGTAAATTATGGGCAGTAAAAGAGAATAAAGTGAGTGAATTACTTGAAGACAATGACCTCTGTATCCAGAACACATCTTACTGTGTCTCTCACAAACAGGGTTGGACTTTGCTTTCTAAGGGAAAGCCTTTACATGGCTGTAAGTGAATGGGTCCAGGGCATGTCTGCATGACATCATCCTGTTTTGTGCTAGATCCTATGATCTTTCAGCTTTTCATTCATCACCAAGGGTGCCTCTCAACACGTTTCACTACTTTAAAACCTGCCAGCCAAGAGATTAAAGGTCCAACAAAGGGTTCATCGCAAGTCCATCGTAGATTTAGTTTCTAATCAATGAACTGTGCAAACCAGAGCTGACAATTCCAGCATTAGGAACTTCACAGCAAGACGTCTTCTATCAGCCATCATGTCAGAAACGCATACACTGACTATTATTAGTCATATATTATTAGTATATAAATACTAATCTTTACATTAGAAGCTATACTCCCAATGTAAGGGACTCTCCAGCCTTTCCTCTAGATAGGCCTTCATCATTAGATTGGACCAATTTCTTAACTGATCTTTTACTTTGTGGTCCTGGTGTTCCACATTATATAATAGGCTGGTGCTTAAAACTAATTCTGGATGAACAGACTTTCTAAATTGATGAATGACTATATTAGAACATTGCATGAATTGCCAGCAGTTTGATGGTGCCATGGTGTTCATGTAAATGCTGCAGGCTGTCCAACGTTCACATTGGCTTCAGGCATATTTGGAAATGCCATACATTTTGTTGGAGTGGTGCAAGGTATTGCAGTATTGTGTCATGTATGGGACATCTCCATAGTTGTCCATTACCATGTGATCACTCTATCTAATGTCAGAGAAAATGGAGGAAAGAGCAGCACATCCAAATATTGTACGGATGAAACAGGTGCAAGCAGGTCTCTGGGGCCCCGGTCCAGGGTCCAATGTAGATACAGTCAACAAAGCAACCGCAGCACAAAAATATCAAAAATAAAAAGTGTATAAAGGAGAAGACTGTAGCACTCCAGTAAGATGAAAGTGAATGTGGCTTTATTCCAATTCAAACATCAAGGCAACGTTTCAGCTGCACGCAGGCAGCCTTTATCAAGCAATTACATAGTGCACATGGTGACTTTTATTCCATGAACAGGCAAGTGCAACATTTCGGTGTTTTCACAACACCATTCTCAAACGAGAAAATCAGAGCATGCATTTAGCTGGAATTCTCCTTTAACAGAAATACAAGAGGTGCTGAACTGGGTACAAGATGTTCCATCATAGTTTCCACTTAATAAACTTTTCTGGGTTATTTTGTGACTGTTTATTCTAATTCCAAAATCAGTGACACGGATGAGTATGTATTTTTAATCCTCGTCCCTGTTAATTTATAATCTGTGTTCTCTTTTTATAGATAGATGGATTGGAATTTAATATTGTTGACTGGAGAAGAACTGTTCATTTCTGTCATACCCATCGCACATTACCTATGATTGCTATCCTCCATTATCAAGTCTCACAAATGCCCTGTTCTTCACATCTACTGTAAGATGTAGTGGCTCAAATTACATCTTTTTATTTCATTTTTTATTTAATAATTTATATCTTTATTTGCCTACAAATTTCATATTAACAGAGAATACATCGATTTTGGCAATAAATATTATACTTTACAGAACACTCCTCTGTGCACATTGCAGAATCGCTGCAGCAGAATTCCGCAGGCAGAATGGATGTCCTGCCATACAATGTACATGTTCATTCTTTGGGCGTAATCTTGTCAGACTGCACCGTTGTCTATGAGATGGCGGATGTCCGCGCGGTCCTACTACTGATGACTTTGGCAGGCAGCCGGCGGAATACCTCTTCTGCATATATGACCATATCCACATAACAAAGGTCAACTACCTAAGCAGCTGATTTCGAGTCACATTCTGGGGAACAAATTCAAAGTTTTGCTTAGACAAGGCAGCCTAAGATTGTGTCAGATTTTTAACAGTGACTCGGGCTGTTTGAAAATCTTACATTGTGTGCTCAGTCAACACCACCTCTCAGGTGATTTAGTTAAAGGAAAAGTGTCAGATATTTTCTCCCACACTATCCACACTACTGGTGGATAGTGCGGGAGACGCTGATTAAAACGAGCCCTACCTTACCTGGATCCGCCCGGCCGTTCGCCCGCAATTGTATTTTTATTCTATGTGTATATCTGTCTGTAACTGGCACGGCCAGGGCTTCTGCCGCTTATGAATATTCATCCCCCCTCCTCCAGCTCTCCCTCTCTTCGCCGCTGCTAACTGAAGGGAGGGGGGATGAATATTCATAAGCGGCGCTGACGTCAGTGCCAGGTAACCTGCAGAAGCCCCGCCCGTGCCAGTTACAGCAAGATTTACACATAGATTAAAACTACAATTGCGGGTGAACGGCCTGGCGGATCCGGGCAAGGTAGGGCTCATTTTAATAAGTGTCTCCCACACTATCCACCAGTAGTGTGGATAGTGCGGGAGAAAATATCTGACAGTTTTCCTTTAAGGACTAGTATTTTTGTGCATACATTTAAAAATTACGACCCGCCCCCTGTCTGCCCCTTTTCCCAAAGCCACAGCTCTTTTTTTTTTAAATTGGCACACATAGTGCAAACAAGGTAAGATTATTTTGAAAATGTGTGCTGAACCCATTTTTTTTTTATCAATCTGGCACAGTTTACAAAAAAAAAAAAAGGCAAATTTGGTTTTCAATATTCCCACATTGGGCCTCACTAAGGCTTTTCCACATAGATTTTGTAGGGTTTTTCGGGTCTCATGTGTTGTTTGTACAAAAAAAAAAAAAAAAAAAAACCCTACTAACTCTCCACTTTACTCCCAACAGCTAAGCAGCTGATTTGCAGTCACATTCTGGGGAACTTATTCAAAGTTTTGCTTAGACAAACCCATGTAAGATTGTGTCAGATTTTTAACCGTGACCTTCAATAGGGCACTGCTCAATAATCACATAGGTGCCAACCACTTCTCCAAATGAATGGTGACAAGTTTATTTACCAGGAATATGGTAGTACAATAACATGGCCCATTTATGGAATTAAATTTGTTGACTCAAGTCAAGTGTATCATGGGTTTCGTGTTAAGTAAGGGGCTTTTATAACCAGGGCATCTAATTATTCTTAGTCCACAAGTTCCCTGTAGACATGAAGGCTCGTGTTCTTTCCAGGTAATAATATACAGTCAGAATTTTTTCTCTTATCTTGTGGATTTGATGTTCCAATGAAGAAAAAACAATTGACACAGAAGTGTCACTTCTCCTATCATAGAGGTTAAGACAACCTGTCATTTTACAACGTGTAAAACTTTGTACAGTAGTAACCAGTACAAACTGCTTTCTAATCTACAGTAATGATTTATATTACTCTGCTTACTGTAGACTTTGGCAGCTCTTGTTTCCAAGAAACAAACTATACATAGGTTAAATGATGCAAGCTGAGCCACTTTAATTACTGAAGATTTTTTTTTCTCTTTTTACAGTGATGAGAAATGTATGTGCCCCCATCTACATGTCTCCTAATAATGCATATTTGGGATATGGAAAGCTTTCTGACCTTTAAATGAAATGTAAAAAAGGAGAGTAAATAAATACTTCATTTTATGGATGTTATATGTAATTATTTATTTTCATTACTTATTAGTTTATTACCCATCGGAGAAAGTGATTGCCTCCCAAAGTACCGTCTTACCATCAATGCCCCTTTCTTAACAAAGAAGCTGATTCAGACACATATTGCAAACATATCCATACATCAGCCCAAAGAAAGAAGGGGCTGCACTCATCCAGGGGTCTTGCCAGATGAAATCTTTATTCAATTATCCATATAACGGTATAGCGGGTAGACGCAGAGGAGCATCCTCGCGGCGACAGACTGTTTCCTGTGCCCTATGCGCACTTCCTCGGGCTGCCGATCGGCAGCCCGAGGAAGTGCGCTTAGGGCGCAGGAAACAGTCTGTCGCTGTGAGGCTTCTCCTCTGCGTCCACCCGCTATACCGTTATATGGATAATTGAATAAAGATTTTATCTGGCAAGACCCCTGTGTGAGTGCAGCCACATCTTTCTTTGAACTGTATGCTTTATTTTCTTAGGTTGGAGTGCACCCCCGTGGCAGCCCCACAAATGTTTTTGCCGGAGTCTCATTTCCTGGACGGTATTCATTGTGGATTGCAGTGCCGGTTTCACTCTGTCTCCTTCAGCTGTTGATATCCATACATCAGGATAAATCAGTCCAAAGGTGTGACATTATGTCATTTTGACATCTGCTTGAACGCCATCGGAGGTTTTAGTTTATTTGAAGGATTAAAGGGGTACTCCAGCCCTAAGACTACTTATCCCCCATCCACTTTTCTCACCGTAACTGCAATTCCCAAATGCGGGCTACAGAAGGAAACTTACTTTCCTTTCTGTGAAAAGATTAGTACTACGTTAGGATAGTAAACTGTGTGGAGTTTTTATCAAGAAATGGTGTTCACCCAAGCTGTCTAAGGGTACGTTCACACGGACGTATTTCCTTTCAAACTCGCAGCGTGTTTCCCGCTGCAAGTTTGAAAGGGACAGTCTCACTGTGGGCTATACACAGCAGACTTTCAGCAGTGGAATCTTCACTGTTGAAAATTCTTTGCGGACCCTATTGACTTCAATAGGGTATTTGGCGTATTTTCCGCAGTGGAGATTCTGCTGCCCAAAATTTTGCACGGACAGCCCCAGAGAGCCTGTCCCTTTTAAACTCACAGTGGGAAATTTGAAATAAAATATGCCCGTGTGAATGTACTGAATTATTAGAAGAAGCATGCATTATCCCCACTGTCCTAGACTAGTCTCTTCTGACAACCACTTACATGGAAAGAATCTATACTAGTGTAAGCTTCTTTCTTGTGTGCATTTGTCTCTCTCTCTTTTTCTCTCTCTGGAGACAGAATGTTGTCTGTTTCAGCTCAGCTAAAGCTGTCTTGCCGTATCTGTTTCCAAGAAAACAGCTCTAAAATATTGACCATATGTGCCTGCCAGTTGTCAGGTGAAATCTGTCTCTAGTAATAGCTATATCAGGACAAACTGCATTATGTGTGGAGGAGGGGCTTAGCATGTGCTATGTGCAGTTGAGAGAGCCTGGGCTGTGTTCCTGTAAACTGAGCCAGTCTGTCTGCGAAAGATGATGTGCACTATTCCTGAAAGGTAAATCAATGCTTCCTTCTCATCTCTCACCACTCATAAAGCTCTGTACAGCTAATCCTTGTGTAAATAGCAAATTAATGTACTGCTATATGTCCATTGTGATAAAGTGTGATGCCCCCCCCCCTCCATCAGCAGCAGCAACAGACAGTTACAATGGTATGAAAAAATGAAACATTATGAAAATAGTGCAAAGATGGTGCTCAGATCCTGACATATATTTTTGCTTCCAATGAATCAACATCAAGAATGAACTATTCATTTGTAGCCTAATATATCCAACCCCTTGACAACAGCATTTGTCACACATTAAGCAATGTTATTAATTTTTTAATATAATGGCCAATCAACATACTGTATAATAACACCAGCCATATTACAATAAATACAATTACAATAAAGTACTAGCAATAGTACTTTATATCTCTAAACATGTCATATCTTTACTGGCTTATAATAATAATAAACATGATCTGGTTGATATCATTATACTTTGAGGCATTATACTATAAGAGGCATTATTTCATTCCCAGTGTTTGAACCTTCCCCGAAAAAGTCATATTATGAACAACCAGTTATTTTCTAAAGTAAGTGTGTACATTACCTTGAACTTTAACCAGTAATGTATTTATTAGGCTTATTGTGTTCTGATACAAAACAAAGATACATATTCCTAAAACTATTATCTTGGCTTGTAAACGTTCAGCATTGTGGCTAATAAACCTAATAGTGAAAAAGACTGAGCAAATAACATTGTGTTCCTATATACACAGAGAAGGAAATTGCTCGGCACCGGGTCTTGCAATAGTCTTTGTAATCAGGGGTGACTGTACTATACACTTGGGTGGTGCAATGGCACTTAGACAGAGATGCGACAATGTAGAAGAAAAGAATCGCAGCGCAGCACTCACCCTTTCCAGTGATTTATTTCAGATCCATAAACAATCCATGAGATGATCCAAGTACAGTGAGGTTCCTGGGGAGGACAGGAAAGAGAGCTCCAAGGAGCCCTTGCGGCAACGTTTCACGGCAAAAACCACTTGGTCACGCCTCAAAAAAATAAAAAAATAAAGTTTTCCACCGGAGTACCCCTTTAACCTCTTAACCTCTTAAGGACCCATGACGTACCGGTACGTCATGAGTTCGCTCCCGTTCTATAACGCGGGACCCGTGGCTAATAGCTAATACCCGTGGCTAATAGCGCGCATCACTGATCGTGGTGCCGCGCGCTATTAACCGTTTAGACGCGGTGTTCAAAGTTGAACACCGCGTCTAAAGTGAAACCATGCCGGTTAGCTAAGGGAGCTGTTCGGGATCGCCGCGGCATCCTGAACAGCTTACATGACAGCCGGAGGGTCCCTACCTGCCTCCATGCTGTCCGATTGCTGAATGACTGCTCAGTTCCTGAGTTCCAGGCATGAGCAGTCAAGCGGCAGAATCATCGATCAGTGGTTTCTTATGAGAAACCACTGATCAATGTAAAAGATCAGTGTGTGCAGTGTTATACATCCCTATGGGAGCTATAACATTGCAAAAAAAAGTGAATAAATATCACTTAACACCTCCCCTAATAAAAGTTTGAATCACCCCCCTTTTCCCATTTAAAAAAAAAAACTGTGTAAACAAAAATAAAAATTAACATATATAGTATCGCCGTGTGCGAAAATGTCCGAATTATAAAAATATGTAATTAATTAAACCACACGGTCAATGGCGTGTGCGCAAAAA
The DNA here is from genome assembly GCF_029499605.1 of Hyla sarda. Taxonomy (NCBI): domain Eukaryota; kingdom Metazoa; phylum Chordata; class Amphibia; order Anura; family Hylidae; genus Hyla; species Hyla sarda. Next base: position 198,062,892 of record NC_079194.1, read on the forward strand.
AATTCCAAAGGCCAAAATAGTGTATTTTATGTTACTTTTTATATCATGAAAAAATGAATAAAAAGTGATCAAAAAGTCCAATCAATACAAAAATGGTACCACTAAAAACTTCAGATCACGGCGCAAAAAATGAGCCCTCATACCACTCCATACGTGAAAAATTAAAAAAGAAGATGACAATTTTAAGCATATATGTTACGCCGAGCGCTCCGGGTTCCCGCTCCTCCCCGGAGCGCTCGCTACACTCTCGCTCCCGCAGCGCCCCGGTCAGATCCACTGACCGGGTGCGCTGCGATACCGCCTCCAGCCGGGATGCGATTCGCGATGCGGGTGGCGCCCGCTCGCGATGCGCACCCCGGCTCCCGTACCTGACTCGCTCTCCGTCGGTCCTGTCCCGGCGCGCGCGGCCCCGCTCCCTAGGGCGCGCGCGTGCCGGGTCTCTGCGATTTAAAGGGCCACTGCGCCGCTGATTGGCGCAGTGGTTCTAATCAGTGTGTTCACCTGTGCACTCCCTATGTATACCTCACTTCCCCTGCACTCCCTCGCCGGATCTTGCCATTGTGCCAGTGAAAGCGTTCCCTTGTGTGTTCCTAGCCTGTGTTCCAGACCTCCTGCCGTTGCCCCTGACTACGATCCTTGCTGCCTGCCCCGACCTTCTGCTACGTCCGACCTTGCTTCTGTCTACTCCCTTGTACCGCGCCTATCTTCAGCAGTCAGAGAGGTTGAGCCGTTGCTAGTGGATACGACCTGGTCACTACCGCCGCAGCAAGACCATCCCGCTTTGCGGCGGGCTCTGGTGAATACCAGTAGTGACTTAGAACCAGTCCACTAGCACGGTCCACGCCAATCCCTCTCTGGCACAGAGGATCCACCTCCTGCCAGCCGGCATCGTGACAGTAGATCCGGCCATGGATCCCGCTGAAGTTCCTCTGCCAGTTGTCGCCGACCTCACCACGGTGGTCGCCCAGCAGTCACAACAGATAGCGCAACAAGGCCACCAGCTGTCTCAACTGACCGTGATGCTACAGCAGCTACTACCACAGCTTCAGCAATCATCTCCTCTGCCAGCTCCTGCACCTCCTCCGCAGCGAGTGGCCGCCTCAGGCCTACGACTATCCTTGCCGGATAAATTTGATGGGGACTCTAAGTTTTGCCGTGGCTTTCTTTCACAATGTTCCCTGCACTTGGAGATGATGTCGGACCAGTTTCCTACTGAAAGGTCTAAGGTGGCTTTCGTAGTCAGCCTTCTGTCTGGAAAAGCTCTGTCATGGGCCACACCGCTCTGGGACCGCAATGACCCCGTCACTGCCTCTGTACACTCCTTCTTCTCGGAAATTCGAAGTGTCTTTGAGGAACCTGCCCGAGCCTCTTCTGCTGAGACTGCCCTGCTGAACCTGGTCCAGGGTAATTCTTCCGTTGGCGAGTACGCCGTGCAATTCCATACTCTTGCTTCAGAACTTTCCTGGAATAATGAGGCCCTCTGCGCGACCTTTAAAAAAGGCCTATCCAGCAACATTAAAGATGTTCTGGCCGCACGAGAAATTCCTGCTAACCTACATGAACTCATTCATCTAGCCACTCGCATTGACATGCGTTTTTCCGAAAGGCGTCAGGAGCTCTGCCAGGATATGGACTTTGTTCGCACGAGGCGTTTTTTCTCCCCGGCTCCTCTCTCCTCTGGTCCTCTGCAATCCGTTCCTGTGCCTTCCGCCGTGGAGGCTATGCAAGTTGACCGGTCTCGCCTGACACCTCAAGAGAGGACACGACGCCGCATGGAGAATCTCTGCCTGTACTGTGCCGGTACCGAACACTTCCTGAAGGATTGTCCTATCCGTCCTCCCCGCCTGGAAAGACGTACGCTGACTCCGCACAAAGGTGAAACAGTCCTTGATGTCAACTCTGCTTCTCCACGTCTTACTGTGCCTGTGCGGATATCTGCCTCTACCTTCTCCTTCTCCACTAAGGCCTTCTTGGACTCCGGATCTGCAGGAAACTTTATTTTGGCCTCTCTCATCAACAGGTTCAACATCCCAGTGACCAGTCTCGCCAGACCTCTCTACATCAATTGCGTTAACAATGAAAGATTGGACTGTGCCGTGCGTTACCGCACGGAACCCCTCCTAATGTGCATCGGACCTCACCACGAAAAAATTGAGTTTTTGGTCCTCTCCAATTGCACTTCCGAAATTCTCCTTGGACTACCCTGGCTTCAACACCATTCCCCAACCCTGGATTGGTCCACAGGGGAGATCAAGAGTTGGGGTCCCTCTTGTTTCAAGGACTGCCTTAAACCGGTTACCAGTACTCCTTGCCGTGACCCTGTGGTTCCCCCTGTAACCGGTCTCCCTAAGGCCTATATGGACTTTGCGGATGTTTTTTGCAAAAAACAAGCTGAGACTCTACCTCCTCACAGGCCTTATGACTGTCCTATTGACCTCCTCCCGGGCACTACTCCACCCCGGGGCAGAATTTATCCTCTCTCTGCCCCAGAGACTCTTGCTATGTCTGAGTACATCCAGGAAAATTTAAAAAAGGGCTTTATCCGCAAATCCTCCTCTCCTGCCGGAGCCGGATTTTTCTTTGTGTCCAAAAAAGATGGCTCCCTACGTCCTTGCATTGACTACCGCGGTCTTAATAAAATCACGGTAAAGAACCGCTACCCTCTACCTCTCATCTCTGAACTCTTTGATCGCCTCCAAGGTGCCCACATCTTTACCAAACTGGACTTAAGAGGTGCTTATAATCTCATCCGCATCAGAGAGGGGGATGAATGGAAAACGGCATTTAACACTAGAGATGGACACTTTGAGTATCTGGTCATGCCCTTTGGCCTGTGCAACGCCCCTGCCGTCTTCCAAGACTTTGTTAATGACATTTTTCGTGATCTCTTATATTCCTGTGTTGTTGTGTATCTGGACGATATCCTGATTTTTTCTGCCAACCTAGAAGAACACCGCCAGCATGTCCGCATGGTTCTTCAGAGACTTCGTGACAATCAACTTTATGCCAAAATGGAGAAATGTCTGTTTGAATGTCAATCTCTTCCTTTCCTAGGATACTTGGTCTCTGGCCAGGGACTACAAATGGATCCAGACAAACTCTCTGCCGTCTTAGATTGGCCACGCCCCTCCGGACTCCGTGCTATCCAACGTTTTTTGGGGTTCGCCAATTATTACAGACAATTTATTCCACATTTTTCCACCATTGTGGCTCCTATCGTGGCTTTAACCAAAAAGAATGCCAATCCTAAGTCATGGCCTCCTCAAGCGGAAGACGCCTTTAAACAGCTCAAGTCTGCCTTTTCTTCAGCTCCCGTGCTCTCCAGACCTGACCCATCTAAACCCTTCCTATTGGAGGTTGATGCCTCCTCAGTAGGAGCTGGAGCGGTCCTTCTACAAAAAAATTCTTCCGGGCATGCTGTTACTTGTGTTTTTTTTTCTAAGACCTTCTCTCCGGCGGAGAGGAACTACTCCATCGGGGATCGAGAGCTACTAGCCATTAAATTAGCACTTGAGGAATGGAGGCATCTGCTGGAGGGATCAAGATTTCCAGTTATTATTTACACCGATCACAAGAACCTCTCCTATCTCCAGTCTGCCCAACGGCTGAATCCTCGCCAGGCCAGGTGGTCTCTGTTCTTTGCCCGATTTAATTTTGAAATTCACTTTCGGCCTGCCGATAAGAACATTAGGGCCGATGCTCTCTCTCGTTCCTCGGATGCCTCGGAAGTAGAGCTCTCTCCGCAACACATCATTCCTCCTGACTGCCTGATCTCCACTTCTCCAGCCTCCATCAGGCAAACTCCTCCAGGGAAGACCTTCGTCTCCCCACGCCAACGCCTCGGAATCCTCAAATGGGGTCACTCCTCCCATCTCGCAGGTCATGCGGGCATCAAGAAATCCGTGCAACTCATCTCTCGTTTCTATTGGTGGCCGACTCTGGAGACGGATGTTGTGGATTTTGTGCGAGCCTGCACTGTCTGTGCCCGGGATAAGACTCCTCGCCAGAAGCCCGCTGGTCTTCTTCATCCTCTGCCTGTTCCCGAACAGCCTTGGTCTCTGATTGGTATGGACTTTATTACAGACTTACCCTCATCCCGTGGCAACACTGTTGTTTGGGTGGTCGTTGATCGATTCTCCAAGATGGCACATTTCATCCCTCTTCCTGGTCTTCCTTCTGCGCCTCAGTTGGCAAAACAATTTTTTGTACACATTTTTCGTCTTCACGGGTTGCCCACGCAGATCGTCTCGGATAGAGGCGTCCAATTCGTGTCTAAATTCTGGAGGGCTCTCTGTAAACAACTCAAGATTAAATTAAACTTTTCTTCTGCTTATCATCCTCAATCCAATGGGCAAGTAGAAAGAATTAACCAGGTCCTGGGTGATTATTTACGGCATTTTGTTTCCTCCCGCCAGGATGACTGGGCAGATCTTCTACCATGGGCCGAATTCTCGTATAACTTCAGAGTTTCTGAATCTTCTTCCAAATCCCCATTTTTCGTGGTGTACGGCCGTCACCCTCTTCCCCCCCTCCCTACTCCCTTGCCCTCTGGTGTACCCGCTGTGGATGAAATATCTCGTGATCTTTCCACCATATGGAAAGAGACCCAAAATTCTCTCTTACAGGCTTCATCACGCATGAAGAAGTTTGCTGATAAGAAAAGAAGAGCTCCCCCCATTTTTTCTCCCGGAGACAAGGTATGGCTCTCCGCTAAATATGTCCGCTTCCGTGTTCCCAGCTACAAATTGGGACCACGCTATCTTGGTCCTTTCAAAATTTTGTGCCAGATTAATCCTGTCTCTTATAAACTTCTTCTCCCTCCTTCTCTTCGTATTCCTAATGCCTTTCACGTTTCTCTTCTTAAACCACTCATCATCAACCGTTTCTCTCCTAAACTTATCTCTCCCACTCCTGTCTCCGGTTCTTCAGACATCTTTCCTGTAAAGGAGATACTGGCCTCTAAAAAGGTCAGAGGAAAAACCTTCTTTTTGGTTGACTGGGAGGGCTGTGGTCCTGAAGAGAGATCCTGGGAACCTGAGGACAATATCCTAGATAAAAATCTGGTCCTCAGGTTCTCAGGCTCCAAGAAGAGGGGGAGACCCAAGGGGGGGGGTACTGTTACGCCGAGCGCTCCGGGTTCCCGCTCCTCCCCGGAGCGCTCGCTACACTCTCGCTCCCGCAGCGCCCCGGTCAGATCCACTGACCGGGTGCGCTGCGATACCGCCTCCAGCCGGGATGCGATTCGCGATGCGGGTGGCGCCCGCTCGCGATGCGCACCCCGGCTCCCGTACCTGACTCGCTCTCCGTCGGTCCTGTCCCGGCGCGCGCGGCCCCGCTCCCTAGGGCGCGCGCGCGCCGGGTCTCTGCGATTTAAAGGGCCACTGCGCCGCTGATTGGCGCAGTGGTTCTAATCAGTGTGTTCACCTGTGCACTCCCTATGTATACCTCACTTCCCCTGCACTCCCTCGCCGGATCTTGTTGCCATTGTGCCAGTGAAAGCGTTCCCTTGTGTGTTCCTAGCCTGTGTTCCAGACCTCCTGCCGTTGCCCCTGACTACGATCCTTGCTGCCTGCCCCGACCTTCTGCTACGTCCGACCTTGCTTCTGTCTACTCCCTTGTACCGCGCCTATCTTCAGCAGTCAGAGAGGTTGAGCCGTTGCTAGTGGATACGACCTGGTCACTACCGCCGCAGCAAGACCATCCCACTTTGCGGCGGGCTCTGGTGAATACCAGTAGTGACTTAGAACCGGTCCACTAGCACGGTCCACGCCAATCCCTCTCTGGCACAGAGGATCCACCTCCTGCCAGCCGGCATCGTGACAATATAAATTTTCCTGCATGTAGTTATGATTTTTTCCAGAAGTACGACAAAATCAAACCTATATAAGTAGGGTATCATTTTAATCATATGGACCTACAGAATAAAGAGAAGGTGTCATTCTTACCGAAAAATTTACTGTGTAGAAACGGAAGCCACCAAAATTTACAAAATCGTGTTTTTTTTTCTTAATTTTGTCTCACAATGATTTTTTACCGTTTCGCCATAGATTTTTGGGTAAAATGACTGAAGTCATTACAAAGTAGAATTGGTGGCGCAACAAATAAGCCATCATATGGATTTTTAGGTGCAAAATTGAAAGAGGTATGATTTTTTAAAGGTAAGGAGGAAAAAACAAAAATGCAAAAACGGAAAAACCCCAGGTTCTTAAGGGGTTAAGGACCAGGCCAATTTTCACTGTAGGACCAGAGCGTTTTTTGCACATCTGAACACTGTCACTTTAAGCATTAATAACTCTGAGATGCTTTTACCTTTCATTCTGATTCCGAAATTCCCACGGGCGTACAGGTACGCCCTTGGTCCTTAAAGGAAATCTGTTATCAGAATCACCCGCACTAAACCTGTTACACAGGCTTGTAGTGCGGGTGATCCTGATTAAAACGCTCCTTACCTGGTTAAAAATGGTTGAGCGCTTCTTAAGATATCTATATTTTTAGTTTTCTGTTATTCCCTGGCTTGGGACTCAGTAGGAGGTGTTTTCATCTGGGACTCAGCCACACGTCATTCTAGCTGGGCGGAGATGCCGCCCGGCTCATGAATATTCATGAACTTATCTTCGCGGCCCTCCCCACCAGACCTAGAAAAAGGAGTTAGGCTACGAGGATAAGTTCATGAATATTCATGAGCCGGGCGGCAGCTCCGCCCAGGTAGAATGATGTGTGGCCGAGTCCCAGATGATAACACCTCCTACTGAGTCCCAAGCCAAAGAATAACAGAAAACTAAAAATATAGATATCTGAGGAACCGCTGAACCATTTTTAACCAGGTAAGAAGCGTTTTAATCAGGATCACCCGCACTACAAGTCTGTGTAACAGGTTTATTGCGGGTGATTCTGATGACAGATTTCCTTTAAGTACCCAGGAGCAAAGACGTACCTGTACGTCCTTGGTCCTTAACGGGTTAAGAACTGTCCAGAGTAGGAGAAAATCCCCATAGCAAACATATGCTGCTCTGGTCAGTTCCTAAAATGAACAGAGATGTCAGCAGAGAGCACGGTGTTCCAAAAAGAAAATAATTTCCTCTGTAGTATTCAGCAGCTAATAAGTACTGGAAATAATTAAGATTTTTTTTTTTTATAGAAGTAATTTACAAATCTGTTTAACTTTCTGGCACCAGTTGATAAAAAAAAAAAAATTTCCACCGGAGTACCCCTTTAACCAATTAACCCCTTAAGGACTCAGGGTTTTTCCGTTTTTGCACTTTCGTTTTTCCTCCTTATCTTTTAAAAATCATAACCCTTTCAATTTTGCACCTAAAAATCCATATTATGGCTTATTTTTTGCGTCGACAATTCTACTTTGCAGTGACATTAGTCATTTTACCCAAAAATGCACGGCGAAACAGAAAAAAAAATCATTGTGAGACAAAATCGAAGAAAAAACGCCATTTTGTAACTTTTGGGGGCTTCCGTTTCTACGCAGTGCATATTTCGGTAAAAATTATACCTTATAATTATTCTGTAGGTCCATACGGTTAAAATGATACCCTACTTATATAGGTTTGATTTTGTCGCAATTCGGGAAAAAATCATAACTACATGCAGGAAAATTTATACGTTTAAAAATGTCATCTTCTGACCCCTATAACTTTTTTATTTTTCCACGTACAGGGCGGTATGAGGACTCATTTTTTGCACCATGATCTGAAGTTTTTATCGGTATGATTTTTGTTTTGATTGGACTTTTTGATCACTTTTTATTTATTTTTTAATGGTATAAAAAGTGACCAAAAATGCGCTTTTTTTTACTTTGGAATTTTTTTGCGCGTACGCCATTGACCGTGCAGTTTAATTAATGATATATTTTTATAGTTTGGTCATTTACGCACGCGACGATACCACATATGTTTATTTTTATTTTATTTTTACACTGTTTTATTTTTTTTTATGGGAAAAGGGGGGTGATTCAAAGGGAAGGGGTTAAATGACCTTTATTAACACTTTTTTTTAAATTTTTTTGCAGTGTTATAGGTCCCATAGGGACCTATAACACTGCACACACTGATCTTCTACACAGATCACAGGCATGTATTAACACGCCTGTAATCAGTGTTATCGGCGCTTGACTACTCCTGCCTGGATCTCAGGCACGGAGCAGTCATTCGCCGATCGGACACCGAGGAGGCAGGTAGGGGCCCTCCCGGTGTCCTGTCAGCTGTTCGGGATGCCGCGATTTCACCGCGGCGGTCCCGAACAGCCCGACTGAGCAGCCGGGTCACTTTCACTTTAGAAGCGGCGGTCAGCTTTGACCGCCGCTTCTAAAGGGTTAATACCGCACATCGCCGCGATCGGCGATGTGTGGTATTAGCCGCGGGTCCCGGCCATTGATGAGCGCCGGGACCAACGCGATATGATGCGGGATCGCGGCGCGATCCCGCTTCAAATCGCGGGAGCCGGCGCAGGACGTAAATATACGTCCTGCGTCGTTAAGGGGTTAAGGACGCAGCCCTTTTTCATCTTAAGGACTGAGCCCTTTTTCGGAATTCTGACCACCGTCACTTTACGAATTAATAACGCGAAAGCGCTTTTACCGAATATTCTGTTTCTGAGATGACATATTCTACTTTATTTTGGTGGTAAAATTTCGGCATTAATTGCATCCTTATTTGGTGAAAAATCACCAAATTTCATGAAAATTTGGAACATTTTGCATTTTTCTAACTTTGAAGCTCTCTACTTGTAAGGAAAATGGATATTCCCAATACATTTTATTTTTCTTCACAAACACAATATGTCTACTTTATGTTGGCATCAAAAAATGGACATATTTTTGCTTTTTGAAAAATTAGAGGGCTTCAAAGTAGAGCAGGAATTTTCAAAAATGTCATGAAAATTACTAAATCTGAGGGGACAGATGTTACAGAACTACAACTCCCAGCATGCCTGGGCAGTCGAGGCATGCTGAGAGTTGTAGTTTGGCAACATCTGGAGGGCTACCGTTTGGGCACCACTGTAACAGTGGTCTCCAAACTGTGACCCTCCAGATGTTGCAAAACTACAACTCCCAGGATGCCCAGACAGCCTTTGGCTGTCTGGGAATGCTGGGAGTTGCAGTTTGGCCTTCCTAGTGGTTGCCACAGTAAAGATCGTTTTGCTTTCACTTTCAATTCTTTTATTTTGATTTGTGACTATTTGTAACTGTTTCTTTAAAAGGAAAGCACTCAGAAACAGTTTACAGACTTGCAAAATATTTAATAAAGTCTCCACAACTGTTTAATAGAGAAGCCACTGGAATTTGGAATGTCCTTTATCCAGGCAGACATGCCAATAAGTTACCTACAAGTGCTATGAGGATTGGGGAGAATAGCCCCGTCCTGGTTGGTTTCATCTCCTGTGCTACTGTATGATGGGAACATGTGCAGGACTCCCCTTTCCAGATGAGGTCGGGAATGGGAAAAAGTTTAGTTTGAAGAAGCATGAAGGAATAAAACCTTTTGACCTGAGCTATAAAATTTAGCACCACAATGAGATGCCTATTTCACTCTTAGGAATGCCTCTGACATATAGTAGTGTACTAACATTCAGAGGTGTAATTTGTAGCTCCTGGGCTCCACTGCAAAATAAGTATCAAGGCCCCCATATGCCAGGTGTCATTTATAACATTAGTGTCTTCTTGCGGCAGAGGGACCTTGGGATTACCAGGGTCCAGGAGAAACTGTTCACCCTTGCATCCCTATAGCAGGGGTGGGAAAATGTGCTCAATATAACAGTCCCATTTGATAGACTTCTGCTACAAGACACAAGAGATATACTGTACATAGAAACAATAAAAAAAAGATGTGTAGGTAGTAGGATTTAATTGTATGTAGAATGCACCTACATATTAATAAATAATGTACTAAATTAATAGCACTATTTGACAGGCAGGGAGAAGAAGAGACAGGTCAGCTGCTATGTCACTGGAACATCTTCAAGCAGATGTGCCTGCACGTGGCAAGTCTGCTACTAGCAACCACTGCTTTCTTATAGTGGCAGTGCATTCTTAATGTGGCAGCCCTGGCCGGAGCCCAACTTTATCTAGAAAAATGCTGCATGCAACTCACGAGCTGCGATTTGGCCACCCCTGCCCTTTAGTTATGCCCTGCATATAGTAGTTATTCATCTATATTGGGGCTGTGGTCCCCTCTGTGTCTTGTTCTCATCTGCAATGTAATGAGGAGGATGTCACGGATGTGGCCGCCTATAGCTGGATGATGTTCTGCCCATATGTATATCAATATTACGGCCAGAAATTGACTGTTGCGTGTTGTCAATGTAGAACTCAAATGATTCGTTCCTGCACACTCTTTTTTTTTTTTTTATATAATGGAGGTTATTTTTAGGAGTTGAAAATATCTTTATTACTTACATAACTTAAAAGTATGTGAGATTCTAATGTTACATTCACTCACCATTGTTGCCAAAACGAAAAAAAGAATAGAGAAAATGAAAGATTTATATGACCAATCCTTTGAGATTCAGTTTGCAATATTTTCTGAAATAAGAAAAGGCATGCTACACTATTGCTGTTGGGGTACAGAATAATTGTTCTGATGCATGTACAGTACAATGTCTAGTCACATCCAAGTACATACAGTTTTCATGCGTTCTGTGATATATGCAATGTTATGGATTTTATTGAAATATAAATTTGTTTCCTTTCTAGACAGAAATGTCGCTGAAAGAGTTAATGACAGCAGTCCCAAAGAGACAACAGGCCTGGGGCCTGGGAATTCCTACAAAGCGGTAATGAATGATCAGTTCTCTTGTTTAATAATTCCACAGAAATGTGCCAGCTTTGAAAAACACTGCCCTCTAATGCCCAATCCTTAGACTTTCACACAGAAATGAAAAGTGACTATAAAAGAAATGGGACGTGTTTAAAGATCTTTGATCTGTGCTGTTAAATGACTGGATATGATTTTATTAGATATTCTTCATATTTAGCTGTAACTGTTTACATTATGAGATTACCTAATACAGATAAATTAGGAGGACAAGCAGAAGGCATGAAGAACTCTTTGCCCTGTAAAAAGGATGGAATAGTCCCACTTTGATACTGTGTGGGGATTCCATGATTTTTGCAGGGGGTTGTATAGGTGAAGGTCCCTCTTTCCATACTGAGCCTTTTTGACCTAGCAAATAACCTACCTACCTCTGCATCTGCAGTGGGGCTTCTGAAAAAAGGGAGGTCCAGTCCAGATTGGTCTTTTCTTTTAACTATGCAAAAGGATGTGGTCCTCATGGGACAACAGAAAAGAACTGTAATGTGTGCACCAGAGCCCTATCCTAGGTGCTTAAAGGGGTACTCCAGTGTAATTATTATTTTTTTTTTTTAATCAACTGGTGTCAGATAGTTAAACAGATTTGTAAATTACTTCTGTTAAAAAAATATTAACCCTTCCAGTACTTATCAGCTGCTGTATCCTCCAGAGGAAGTTCTTTTCTTTTTTTATTTATTTTCTGCACCACCGTGCTCTCTGCTGACACCTCTGTCCATGTCAGGAACTGTTCAGAGCGGGAGAGGTTTGCCATGGGGATTTGCTCCTACTCTGGACAGTTCCTAATATGGACAGAGGTGGCAGCAGAGAGCACTGTGGACATATAGAAAAGAAATTCAAAAAGAAAAGAACTTCCTCTGGAGCATACAGCAGCTGAGAAGTACTAGAAGGGTTAAGATTTTTAAATAGAAGTCATTTACAAATCTGTTTAACTTTCTTGCACCAGTTGATCTAAAAAAATGTTTTCCAGTGGAGTACCCCTTTAATAGTATGGTGGTGTCAAGCATCCCTTAAAAATCCCTAAATTTTACAATTGCCTTGGGAGTCACAATATATGTATGCCACTAACATGGGTATTCACACCATTTAGGCAATGTAAGCCCCAATACTGTTCACATAAAGCAGTAGGCCCTCATAATGCCCTATATAGCAGTAGACACCCATATTACATTGGTCCCTCTATAGCAGTAGGCCCCTTCCCCCATATAGCCCCCATAGAGCAGTAGGCACCCACCTCTATACAGCTTCATATAGCAGAAGACCCCACTCCCATATCCATAAATGTTTCAATTGCCATGGGACCCCCAATATATGTATGTCACTAGCAAGGGTATTCACACCATACAGGGAATCCATGAGGGTGCCATGGTCCCCCAAAGAGAATTGGGCTCTCTTGATGCCAAGTGAGGAGCAGGTAATGTATGAGCAAACTTATGGAAGGAGCCATATATCCTCTTCTCCTGTATACAGGATCTCTTGTAGTAAATAGTGTTACTAACCTCCAAACTATTGACGGTCTTAGTAATGAACATTTAGTATTGAGGAAGTAGAAGTTTAGCTGCAGTGGGAGTGAGGGAGATGTGACAGAAGACTCAGATGGACTGAGCACAATCTCAGACTCTTGCCAAGGCCTGGAATCCTCATGATATTAGTGGAACCATTTATTATTTTACCACTTGTTTACTGCTCAGAAGAAAGCCAGCTATCAGGGCTCCACCCTGGGTGTTGTCAGAAGATACAAAGTACAAGAACTTTACAGAACACTTACACATTAACAAATGCATCCTACTATTAACATTTCAGTTTTCCTTTAACTCATTATTAATGGAGAGTATTAACCAAGAACCTTTCAAGTAGGCTAGTGTTTTCCTACAATGAACAATTTGCTAGAAAATAGTCTAAATTTTAACTGTAATACCTGCACAATTGTAAGGGAGACCTACCCAGAGACCTAGGTTAATATGTGTGTTATGCCTAAAAGTATCCTTGTTATATCACAGAAAAATATAGTTCTTATATATGTTACTCATTATGTCATGCAGATTCTTTACATGTCTTTTTTTTATGTCTAGCTTCTGTATTTGGCTTACAAATCCCTCTGTTCTGCTGCTCATTCATTCTGATATCCACTGCTCGGGATGCGGCATGTCCCAACAAAGCACTGAGCCCGACCTCACTCTCTATGCATTCTCTCTGAGTCTATTGTGCTGGGTTTCTTCATCCAATCACAGCAAGCTGCTCTTTAACCCCCTCCTCTCTGTTTTCATGCAGCAGTCTGATAGGACAGGACAGGAGTGAGCACAGATAAGTGATCCCCTGAACTTTGTCCCAGCTTGTGCTTCACATGAGAAAATTATGATGCTGCGGCCAGACTGGATTATGTTCTGCTGTCTGTGCATGCTGGGAGTTGTAGTTTTGCAACAGCTGGAAGGACACTGGTTAGGAAACACTCCAATATCAAACATCTATAACATAAAGTAACACAACTGACTACTGGTTTCCTTACCTATGGGCCTGGTTGTTGGAATGGATTACACATATCTTCTAACTTGTATGAGGAATGTGAACATTCTCCAACAATTAGTTCCTAAACATTTTAATGAATGTTTCAAAAACATATTTAGTGATTGTTTGATCTATATGAATATCACACCTATAGAACAGCCCTTATGTATGGATGAATATGTATCAATCATAGTAATTAAAGATGCAAAGTGCCAAAAGAGCACTCACCAACTGAGCACCAGGCTCTTCTAACTAACAATAGGGCTGACATGCAGAACTGAACTGGCCCATAAGCATACTAGAATATCCTCTATTAAGCCCAGGCTCTGACACCATCATAGGCCTTAAAGGTCCAGGAAAAGACTACCCCATTTGGAGCTGCCTTTGGAGTCTACAATCTATTTCTGATATGTAACAAAGTATAAAATGGAAATAAACATGGCTGTGAATACGTTCTATATAGAGAGGCCTTCAAAATGGTCTATATGGTCTCAGCTGACATGAAAAACTGCAACTGTGGAAGGAGCGTTTTAGATTAAAGAAGAACTAAGTAAAAAAAAACTGTGTCAAAGAACTAGTCAAAAAATGTATTTATTATTTAAATCATTTTATAGTCTCAGGTGCCTGATTCAAACAGTATGTCACTTTTTTTTGCAATTACCCCTCCCTCCCATCAATTTCCAATATATATGAATTTTATGCACATCTGCACTAATTCCGCTTGCGCATTCATTTAGTTGGTTTCTGGCTTGCGCGGATTTTGTGTGGAATTGGTACGGAATGGGTGCGGAATCAACTGTCCCTAATGGGAGCTGTAGAAGGAGAAATGCCTCCTGCTGGGGAAGTGGGTGGAATTGCGCTGCAATCCCTGGCTGGCCATCTATATAATAAACCTGATCCGCACTCTAGAATTTTAAAAACCCCACCGGGAGCCCTGAATGGCTACTTTGTGCCGGCCATTCAGGGCTCCTGGCAAGGTATTTGAATATGAATTTTGACAGTAAAAAATACATCCCTGGGGAGTGATGTATTCAGAAGTGAAACCCAATGCAATCAATCCCTCAGCCCCTGTACTACTTCTCCCAACATGGAACAGACTGTGTGGAGACCCCTGTGGAAAAGCAGGAAGGTTAAAAAACACTGTTGAAATCTGGGCAACAAAGACTGAAAAACAATATTTAAAAAAAATTCTGTGTTTTTTTGGACTGGCCACAGCTTTTCTTTAGGCAGACGTTAGAATGCAGTCCCTATTACAGCTGCCTGAATCTTGTTTTACACAGCCTAGTGTCAGTCTTCACTTGAGTTCTTGCATTATATTCATCCACCAGACATGCATCAGGAGGACCAAGGTTTTCGAAAAGTGCTTCATACCATAACATAGTGCATGGAACTGTAGATCACAATCAAAAGTAAATGTTTGGACTTAATAAACATATTTCTATATACATTGTTACCAGGAGATACTCCTCTATCCCTGCATTCTACAAAGTCTCCTAAAATGATTTTTGAATACTTCATAGCTTTATTGCAGATGTTGTAGAAGTAGTCATTGGCATTACTTTTGCTGTAAATAACAGATCTATCCATCTGGTCATTCTCCAAAGCTATTCTGTGTTCCTAGCCTTGCTGGTTCCTAGCACATAATAAAATGAATCAGTAGCGGAACTGGTTGAAAATGGAAAAGTTATTTCAGGAATGAGATCGGTACAACTATTAGCTGCCAGGTAGACTCAGCCTGCACTGCAGTCATCCAAACATTCTACATACCAAAGAGAGTTGTCTAGGGGTCAACCAAATCCCGACCTCCTGTTTTGCAAAAGATAGGAGTTTTATATTTCTTAAATAGGACAGTGCTTGATCCAATAGAAAGCCCAGATGAGATGGGGAGTGAACATGTTTGTTTTAGGTGTTACTGAGAGCTGTAAATAATAATGATGACATATTGGGGTATGCCAAATTTCCCCACTCCATTAGGAAATATTTCATAAGTAGAGGGGGGGACCCTAATCTACAAAGATCATCCCTCATTCTAGAAGATCTACCAGAGCTGTGCATTACACAGACAGCCCATTGAACTTTAATGGGGTAAGATTTCTCCTTGAGGAGAACACCATAATGGTGTGGAGATTCATAGGCCATTAGCACTCCACTGAAAAATCTGAGAAGAAAGGACATGCAAATCAGCTCAATCACACGACCATCAGTTTGCTTTCCATAACATCAGTGTTTCACTCCAACTTCAGAGTACTAAAAACTGATTGGAAGGTTATGCTAAGCCAGAAATCACTCCAAAATAAGAGAGTACACACCCACAGACAGCTGTTTCTAGTGATTTCACCCACCAGTACAGACAGTGTGTGCTGTCTTGACTGGTAAAAGGCCTAGCCATATGGATCAAAGGGTAAGATTTCTCCTTGAGGAGAACACCATAACATTGTTTCAAGATTCATAGGCAATTATAATCCCACTGGAAATTCTGGGACTTTATCTATAATGGCACTCTAGACAAAACGAACATCGGCTCTTGAGTTTCACCACAAATTATAGCTGGCTGTCTACTGTAGTAAGTAGGCAATGCACAGGACCACCGTGCACTGGTTCTATTCACCTTACGGCACCTGGAGAGTACATGGACAGGTCCTATTCTATTTAATAGGATTATTCGCAGTACTGTCTAGACATTACAGTCTTCTCTAAGGCTGATTGAGTGAGATCATAATCACAAGTAAACTTCAATGAATGGGGAAAAGTGTTTCCCTTCCCCTTAAACTTTACATAACCAGGATGGTAGTGAGGTGGTTAAGCAGCAAGCACATGGCCATATAATAATAATAATAATCATCATCATAACAAAAGAGCAGCAACAAAAGCATATGACCTGGATGAGAAACAATTTGACACCTTTTTGACCATAAAATTGCACAAAAAAATAACATGCATCTCACAAAGCCTTGCACTCGGCGGGACACTCATTTGGATTCATTGAAGTCAAAGAATCTTCTATGCTGCCATTTTTTATTCCATAAAGCAATTTTCACTCTTTTAATGTAACAGCATAATTACCCCCTTTCTCCTCTTTCAAGTTGCCATTTTATTAAATAGAGTGCTGATATAGTAGAGTTTTTTTTTTTTTGTTATTTGATCTAAAACAAAATGATTTTGCTTTTAAAGTTGAATATGCGAATAAAAACTGCCTTTAACTTACACGGGAAGCGTCTGCCTCTCAATTTCAAGCCGTGCAACATCAGACGCCAGGCCTGCAAATTAAATTAATTTTGCTTTCTTCTTTTAATAGGTTTTCCGACATGCTAATGAACAAAGAAATGAGAGCAGGGATAGACTATGACTAATTTAAGACCCACAGGTCTGAGGGAATGAAAATAAGGAAAAAATAAGGGCTACTTCCGATTTCTCCATGTGAGCTGCATGACTTTATACAAAGTCTTATCTACTCCTTCAGAAATTAATGATGAAACCTGTAGCGTAGATAGTAAGTACTAAAGAAGCTGAAGGGGCCTCTATTTCATCTACTCAACTTAACACAGCATGGGCACTTAGAAAATGGGAATTCCCCATCGCATAATTTTACAATTTAGGATTTTTAATTCTCTAACCAATGATTCTCGAGCATGTTACTTTTCTTTGAGCTGACCTGCCACGTGCTGAGACGGAATATAAGTGCTTTATTTTTATTTTTTTGGGTTGAAGTTTCTTAAGCCTACATACAGAGCTTGAGACATAACTAGAACCCAATAAAGCCTGTGGACACCTACTATCACCATGGTCTTCCCATGTGCCATTTTCTTCCCTCCTTAATATGTGAAGGCTCTACTTCTCACAATCCACTGTCCAGGGTAGTAAATCTGTATACATAGCCTCTACAGCTAGGAACAGGGTGTACCCCATGGGCCGAGATGATCAGTGTTGCTCAGGTGGAGTCGTAGGGCCATCATTTTGGAAGATTTAATCATTCAGTAACAAGATATTAGATCATTATACAGCATTCTATAGCCAACTATAGGAAACATGCTATAAACATGTTCAATACATGTAAGAATATGTGCTCCAGTGAGGGCAACAATTCATTATAAACAGCAGCATAGAAATAAGGGGTGTAAAGGTAGCAACCACAAATGGTGTCTGAGGGTGTCCACAAGGGTTTTCTGTCAAATAACAAACTACCAATATTATAAATGGCCCATGGTAAATTGATGGCCCTGTTTCAGATTTTACCTTAGGACTCTGATTATAATCTTCTGTTCATACACATTTTTGCTTCTTAGATGACATGTATAACATGGTCCTAGCTGGGCCACATCTTCTCAATTACCTCATGTAAGTTGTGTGTGCTGACTCCATGATATGAACAAGTCTAACAATCTATCATATCCAGTTGGATTGCATTCTCAGATTTTTTTTTTAACCATCCTATTAGAACAAGGTTGAAGGTTCTCTTTGGTTATTAGAATTGTTTCATGCATAACTGAAAAGTTATGGGATAATCTCCTATAGTTAAAAAGATGCTCAAGTCAATCACATCAAAGCCAAAGCAAGAGCAAGTGACCTTTTGGTTATCGGTTAATTATTCACAGTAAGGAAAAGGTAACTTAAATTCTTATTACATTTGTACATTAGAAAAACAACTTGTTCAGCCATAACACATAGTAATGTTCATTGGACCACATAGCTGTGAACCATAAGGAGCAGAAATGCATGGAAGACAGTATTGTAAAATTTCCACCACCTGTATTTGTCTAAGATTAATTGTCAATTAGTACTGTCCAGGCTTACTAGTGCATCATTGTCCATACCTAGCTGTGTCAGAATGCACTACCCTATCCACTAAATGATATAGCTAACAGAGGTAAGAGTAGAAAATGTCATCCGAGAGGAAGACATAGACATCCTAGCAAGAGCATACATATAGGTCAGAGTCTCCCAAAGCAAAGATATACTGATAGAGATGTCAGTTTGACTTATTCCATATGGCAGATATTTTCTTGCCTCAGGACCTAACACAGTCTGTAGAAAAAAGGAAAGCTTAATGAATTAATTGACATAAAAGCCTTTCACATAAATTAAATAATTGAGCATAGGTTAATTCATTTACATTCAGTGCTAAGCTCAGGAGCTTGCAAATATCTCCCCAATGGAATGGGTCAACGAAACGTCTCCGCACAGTGCTGCTGTCAGCAGTCTTGGGGCCTCCTCTTTCAGACTTCATTTTATAACTGTAAAAGGGATATTTTCTAGAGAAAGGTAGAGATGAGCAAATATATTCATCAAGTTTGCAGCCAATAATGCATCTGAGAAACAAGCTATTCTGTAGGCAAGCACGTTTGCCCATGGACAAGTAAATGTCTTGTGCAATGAAGGTGTAAAATCACCCAGCAGCAGCTCTTACACCTTTGAGGAGAGTCGGCTTCTAACTGCAATATTCCAGGTCTAGGCAACAAGCTGCAACCTTCCTGGTGTGTCCCACTATAGGGGTAGTACCAACTAAAGTGGATGCTTTAGGCACAACAGCACAGCTGACAGACCCTCTAGCAAAGGAAGGACAAGGTTCGAGTATCCTCTGGGCCAGCCTTCTCAAATCAACTGACTAACGTCTGGGGTCTCGCTTCTGGATTTCCTGAGGCCAGTGACGTCTCAGAGCAACCCAAGGAAACGTTGCTAGAGGGAGACATTGCAAAGTCTTGTATACCCCTGAAGTAAACATTCACACTTGGATAACTGCCTGAACAGAAGTATAGCTAAGTCAAGTCAGTCACAAGTTAATTCAGTCTTAAAGGGGTACTCCAGTTGAAAACTTTTTTTTTTCTCAAATCAACTGGTTTCTAAAAGTTAAACACTTTTATAAATTACTTCTATAAAAAAAATCTTAATCCTTCCAGTACTTATCAGCTACTGTATGCTCCACAGGAAGTTGAGTAGCCTTTTAAAGTATGACCACAGTGGTCTCTACTGCCACCTCTGGAGTATACAGAAGCTGATAAATACTGGAAGGATTTGACAGAAGTAATTTACACATCTGTTTAACTTTCTATCACTAGTTGATTTGAAATTTTTTTTTTCCACCAGAGTACCCCTTTAAGCCAGTCTAAAGTTTCAAGTGTATCTGTCAGTGCAGTGTAGAGAAGGCCATAACGGCCACACACACCTCTGAACCCAGCACATACCACTAGGAATAGGTTGTTGAGAACTTTCAGTTAACTACAGGATTGTTACACTTCAGCCACTTGACTCTACAACCCACATCAGTCACACATACTACCCGCCCGTGTGACTGAAACAAAAAAACACTACACTACACTAACACAAAATAAAAAGTAAAAAAAACACTACATATACACATACCCCTACACAGCCCCCCTCCCCTCCCCAATAAAAATGAAAAATGTCTGGTATGCCACTGTTTCCTAAACGGAGCCTCCAGCTGTTGCAAAACAACTCCCCAGTATTACCGGACAGCCATTGACTGTCCAGGCATGCTGGGAGTTTAGCAACAGCTGGAGGCACCCTGTTTGGGAATCACTAGCGTACAATACCCCTATGTCCACCCCTATGCAATTCCCTAATTCAGTCCTCAAATGCGCATGGCGCTCTCACTTTGGAGCACTGTGTTATCTGTGGTATTACATAGGACTGCAGGTCACATCTACTACATTATCTGTACTCAGGGAGTTATCACAGTGTTATCTGTAGTATTACATAGGACTGCAGGTCACATCTATACATTTTCTGTACTCAGAGAGTTATCACTGTTATCTGTGGTGTTACATAGGACTGCAGGTTATATCTACTACATTATCTGTATTCAGAGAGTTATCACTGTGTTATCTGTGGTGTTACATAGGACTGCAGGTCACATCTATACATTTTCTGTACTCAGAGAGTTATCACTGTTATCTGTGGTGTTACATAGGACTGCAGGTTATATCTACTACATTATCTGTATTCAGAGAGTTATCACTGTGTTATCTGTAGTGTTACATAGGACTGCAGGTCACATCTACTACATTACCTGTACTCAGAGAGTTATCACTGTGTTATCTGTGGTGTTACATAGGACTGCAGGTCACATTTATACATTATCTGTACTCAGAGAGTTATCACTGTGTTATATGTGGTGTTACATAGGACTGCAGGTCACATCTACTACATTATCTGTACTCAGAGAGTTATCACTGTGTTATCTGTGGTGTTACATAGGACTTCAGGTCACATCTACTACATTATCTGTACTGAGAGAGTTATCACGGTGTTATCATTTGTGCTTCTTCTGTTTAAAAAAAAAACAATTGGGTTCTCTTCTGCTTTTAAAAAGCAATTGGTTGTCACAGGATACAAGGCCCAAAGGACGCAAGCAAAAGCACAGAAACACTCTCCTCTCTAAACCACCATGTGAATCTGCAAAGGAATGCTGGTGGGGAGTGATGTTATATACTGGTCGTGCCAGCAAGTTTCTATTGGTTGCTAGGGATGTTGCTAAGCTCTGACAACTGTGCTTGCAGAACTCTCATTGGCTCACAGGCATAAGTAGGGCGGAATTTCAAAGAATATTCGCATGCTTAAACCTTTCGCCTCACAGTCTCATCCCTGGGTCTTTAATGATACAAGCATTGCATTTATCAGTAGAAGGAGATCCCTACAATCCCTACAATATTCACGAATTCGCGAATATACGATATTCGCTGAGAATATTCGAAATGCGAATATTCGTGAGCAACACTATCAGCCACACACCTAAAAATAATTGTCTATTGTCTCAGAGGGTGGAGCAGCATTTAGATCATTCACCAGTTATTTTCGATGTGCTCTTCTCTGTGTTTTTGCCTTTCATGTGCTGCACTGAAAGTTTCCAAGAGCACTCTGACCTCCATAATTCTTAAAGGGGTACTCCGGCGCTAAGACATCTTATCCCCTATCCAAAGGATATGGGATAAGATGCCTGATCGCGGTGGTCCCGCCGCTTGGGAGCCCCGTGATCTTCCACACCGCACCCCGTTAGAATCAGCCCCTGGAGCGTGCTCGCTCCGGGTCTGATTACTAGCGATCATGGGGACAGAGCAGAGTGAGGTCACGGCTCTGCCCCCGTGTGATGTCACGCTCCGCCCCCTCAATGTAAGCCTATGGAGGGGGCGTGACAGCTGTCACGCCTTCTCCATTGGCTTGCATTGAGGGGGCGGAGCGTGACATCACACGGGGCGGAGCCGTGACGTCACTTTGCTCAGTCCCCGTGATCGGTAGTAATCAGACCCAGAGCGAGCACGCTCTGAGGGCTGATTCTAACGGGATGCAGGTGGAAGATCACGGGGGTCCCCATCGGTGGGACCGCCACGATCAGGCTTCTTATTCCCTATCTTTTGGATAGGGGATAAGATGTCTTACCGCTGGAGTACCCCTTTAAATAGAAGAAGATTGAAACAACCAGGACCCCTTCTAGAGCTGGCTGCCCCAACCAAGCTAAATAAGAAAGGAGAAGGGCTTTGGTAAGAGAGGTCATCAAGAGCCCAATGGACTGCAACATTCCACCAATCTGGGTTCTCCACCAATGTTCAGAAAGATTCCTCTCCTCACATGAGGAAACACATAACAGCTCCACTGGAGTTTGAAAAAAAAAAAACAGCATTCAAAGGATTCTTAGTCTGCGAGAAACAAGATTCTCTGGTCTGATGAAACCAAGATTTAAAGTGCAAATGTCATGAAATCTGGGTGCAATAACCTGCACACAGCCTTTGTACTGTGTGCAGGTGGTGTCCATAGCAATGTTTTTACCTAAAATTGCAGGCTTTCATGACCCCAAAAAATGCTTTTGATCAAAGCCACTGATGGTCGCATAGGCGTGGCGCGAGGTAAGAAATGCCCCGCTGCCGCCAAGCCCACCCGCTGTATGTCAGCGCTGGGACCGCTGTATGATTGACACACAGGTCCCAGCACATGCGCCCTTCAGCTCATCTAATGTGTGCTCCCCCAGCGAGCGCTCGCTCCCGTCGCCGTCTTCCTCCTCAGTGCACTTGCGCAGTTCTATGTGCAGAGAATGCGCTTCCTTTGTTCCCCTAGTATTGGGCACAGTCCTGTTTGCATATGCACCTCCACCAGAGAGAAGAAAGAAGATAATAACCAGCCAAAAAAGGAGAACTGAAGGGCACATGTGCTGGGACCTGTGTGTCAATCATACAGCGGTCCTAGCACTGACATACAGGGAGTGGGCGTGGCGGCGGGGCATCGCTTTCCTCACGCCACACCTATCTGACCATCAGTCGCTTTGATCAAAAGTATTTTTTGGGGTCATGAAAGCCTACAAATATCAGGTAAAAACATTGCTATACCCACCACCTGCACACAGTACAAAGGCTGTGTGCAGATTATTGCATCCAGATTTCATCACAGTTGCGCTTTAACTTTTTGGCCTCAATTCATAAGAATCATGTCTGGAGGAAAGCAGGCACTGCTCAATATCACTTGCCAATACCATTCCTACAGTAAAGCATGGTAGTGGGACAGTGAGACTGATAAGGGATGAGGGAAAGTTGAAGGGAACAGAGACATTCTTAATGAAAACCAAAGGTTTACCTTCAAACAGGACACTGGGGGGGCATTTACAAAGAGGGAACACCAAAGTCCTAAAAAAATGCACCATACACTCCCATGTGCCCCAATGACACCCATAGTAGAGTGTGTACTAATCCTGTTGAGGACAGGGGAACTCCATAAATATATGTATACAGAGAGATTGGAGTTATAACACCACCTTAAGTATAAACATATAAATCTTTATTGAAATGTTTTACATAAAAAACATATGGATGCAAAAAAGTGAAGTATTGCAATAGAAATCCAACACAAGAATATCTGTCGCAGAGTAAGAATAGTACATACAAATGAGTACATGAAAAATGTCCACACACTCTATATAGCAATCTATGGAATAGAGCAGTTTAGCCACTGTGGGCTATCCATACAAATGCTGCATAATAATGTATCAAGATTAACTAATAATAAAACCTAGAGCTGGTGTATAGCCAGGTCTAGGAATACATAGTGAAATACAATAATATTGGGGACAACATATCTAAGTACTCAATAAAAGTCAATGTGTAACCTACCCATGTGGGATAGCAAACTCTGCGACTGAGGGTACTTAGATATGTTGTCCCCAATATCATTGTATTTCACTATGTATTCCTAGACCTGGCTATACACCAGCTCTAGGTTTTATTATTAGTTAATCTTGATACATTATTATGCAGCATTTGTATGGATAGCCCACAGTGGCTAAACTGCTTTATTCCATAGATTGCTATATATAGTGTGTGGACATTTTTCATGTACTCATTTGTATGTATTATTCTTACTCTGTGACAGATATTCTTGTGTAGGATTTCTATTGCAATACTTCACTTTTTTGCATCCATATGTTTTTTATGTAAAACATTTCAATAAAGATTTATATGTTTATACTTAAGGTGGTGTTATAACTCCAATCTCTCTGTATACAGTTACAAAGAGTGGTGTAAATTCTTAACTGTTTTAGAGCACAAATGTTGTGGTGGTGGTTGTGGACGTGCGCCAAATTTATGAAACGGCGCACAGATTTTGATAAATTTCGCTGATGAAACTTCTAAAAAAGTTGCAGATTTTGTGCGGACGTGCAGCCTTTGTGTGAAAAGTCACATATACCCTGACTCCAAAGTCGCTCAGAAAATATAGGGCAGGCCTGAATTGACCTGAGAAACCGCTATTTCTGGGATCGTGCAACAATTTTGCGATATTCGCACTTAGTAAATCAGTGACCACTGCACAAAGCGCTCTGAATGGGTAAAAATCATGGAAACATTTCTAAAGCAATTGTCGCACAAAAAGTTGCACGGACCCATTGAGCGGCATTTTGTGCAGCATAGAGAAAAAAGCCATTTAAAAAGCTTTCTGAATGTCTTGATAAATCCCTGCCCGCTCCCCCAATGACCCTAAGCACGCAGACAAGATAACACAGGGACTCAGGGACAAGTCCCCAATATAGCAAAATGAAAAAACTGAAAGGGTCTGACAGCTTTCCTAATACAATATATGTATATATATATATATATATATATATATATATATATATATATATATATAGATAGATAGATAGATATAGCTGTGGGTACTGTATGGATATTTAGAAACTACAAGCCTATATATTATTTTTCTTCAGAAATAAAGTTGTACTCTTTTGCTATTCTGTGCAGCCAGTGAGTCTTATGGTTCAATAGAAAGGATTTCTGTTCCAAAATCCTCTCGAAAAAAATCATTTAGTACAAATGGCCGCCATAATAATGAGAGGAAATAGTAATTTATGGATTGTATGCAATTAAAAACTATTGTCTCCAAAGTACTTTGTATCATGTTGCTCATCCTTCAATACTTTAAACCTTTTTACTTTAATGCTGTCAATTCCAGGATGAACACTACTGATGCAGCATTCAGTATGGAATTCTGGACTGCACTTTACCTCTACATTACTGTCAGTCACAAAGCTATTAGAATCTGGTGAGTTTCAGAGCTGCATTCTGAATGATCAGTAAATTGTGTTATTTTAATATAAATAGGCCTACATAAATACATGTGTTGGAAAATTATGGATCTCCAAGAAGGTATACTTCACCATTATAAATACCTTTATACTCTTATGTTAGCTGTTACCAAATAATATAATTATTCCCATATTAAATATTTTTGGTATATTCACATAATATCAGGAGAAAATTGTATTTTTATGGATGTAAAGTGGCCTTCAGAATGCAATGTCCCACTGGAATCCATAGTTTTTTTTTTACTGTTATGCCAATAAAATTGTAATTGTATGTGGCAGGCAAAGCTGAGAGCTATTTTAAGGGTAATACACACACAAACACACACAGCTGAACTTTTTCAGTAGTGTAGGAGAAGCTTGCTCTCACCCAGCCTCCCTGGTGAGAGCTAGATCAAGTTTATGGAAGCCTCTCCACTGAGAGGAATGCTTTTCCAACATCCCTGTGAGAGGTTGTAAGAGGAGTCCACTACTGCCTGGTGCAAGACTAATACTGCCAAGCAATTTATAACCTGACACAGGGAGAAAACAATAGGACTAGTAGGAAGAGCTAAGAGTAAAGAGTAAAGTAACCCTGCTCCAGCTGAGGCTAAGTCTGTCTGAACTCACATTCTATAATGGTGCCTCCATTTTGGAGGATTTTCTTCTACTTACCAGTGAACTGTGAGTTGTTCTGGTAAGGCAGACGAAAGTTCTATCTTTTCTCTGGCTTTTTTTGCACTTCACCACTAAGGAGAACCAAACACCATAATGCGGGATTCACTCACACAAGGAGTCCCGTGGGGGACCAAATATACCATCCAACCTACATGCAAACCCTTGTCATTGTGCCAGAGTATGGGAGTTCCTGTGGAAGACCTTTAGCCACTCTTGACCAACATAAGGGCTTCTACCCACAGCATTCCCACAGTTCTCTCCTTATTGTTCCTTCTGCCCTCTCTCTGGGCTGCCCCGAGCTCAGTCCTCCCATGTCCTAAATGGGTCTTTTGTTTTCTCTGGAATTTCTTCCACTATTTTCCAGCTACTAAACCCTCAAATGTATTGTAAATAATCCCCAGTAAGCCTGTAGGTCTGAATAAAAACATAATGAATCTCATTTATATGTGCAGTATACAGCATGTTTGTATTCATATTGATAAACTATTAAATGAATGCTGCTACATTTGTATGCATGTGTTTCCTGTAAACCCCATCCATCTGTTCTGTCAGGTCTCCATTGTTTTGACATGCCATCATCAAATGAACTTGTCAAAACAGAACCATTATGTTATGTATGTTCCAGATCCCTTAAAAATAGAATACATGCCATCAGGGTGAAGACAGCCTATGTGATCTAAAACATACATACCCTCATTAAAGGATATGGCTATAAAATAATTGACCTTTTCTAAAACAAGATAAGCAATTTGCCCTTAAGAGCTTCTTGACATAGCCTTGTGTTTTAGGGTTCATATTACATACTACTATCTAGTACATTGGTGAATATCACAAGCACCAGTATTGTGAGGAGCTTCCATGGGGGCAGGCAGACACACACTTTCATCTTATGTAGTCTATATATTTAGTGTCACAGTGAGTGTGTGTTTGTGCGTGCGCGTGCTTTATGGTAGCTAAAATATATGGAAGTTAACTAGCAAATAAAATATACAGAAAGGGATTTAATACAGCCCCTTGTCCAGAAAACAAAGTAGTTCCATACAAAGCTCTATCAATGTAGATATAATGGTTACAGCATTACTGTTCTATTTACATCTCCAGCGTTTTAATAAAGTTGTCACCTTCAATTAAATTCCTAGTCCTTTATTGATCAAGGTATTACTCTGCTGAAGTTGTCCCAGTCTACACAGCAAAGCTAACAAGTGAGCTGAAGAAAACATGCATTTTCAGCCTAGATGTGTGCACTAGTGGCCATTGTGAAAACGAGAATATTAAAAAATATATAAGAAAAGTGACATAAAAATGAAAATAAAATCTCATCTTGTCCCCAATAATAAACTATATATAGGTTTATTACTTTTTAACCAAAATCTTAAATTTCCATTGATTCCTTAGTTACCATAGAGCAGGGGTCTCAAACTGGTGGCCATCCAGATGTTGCAAAACTTCAAATCCATGCATGCCCAGACAGCTGTTAGCTGCAGCCAACTGTTGTCCGGACATGTCCAGGCATGCTGGGAGTTGAAGTTTTTCAACATCTGGAGGGCCCCCAGTTTGAGATCCCTGCCATGGAGTGCCAGATTTTTACTATAAAAGCCTGTAAGGGCTAAATGGACCTAAAATTCCCAATGTGCTTCATTTCATTATACTGGCAAAAGTCTATGGTGCTTTCTTGTTTTTCAAAGTTTTACAGAGCCGCCTCAGTTCACTCTGGTTAATATTAAGTAAATGTTATACTAGAACATAGTAACATCTTTAGTTGGCAACTCTGATGATATTAAAGCTGGGACATATTATGTGCTATGTGGTTTAATCTGTTTTTTCTTGTAGACTCAACCAATAAGTAGTAAAGTTGGCAAATGACTGGATAAGTCTACCTTAGGTTATATCACGTAACTGCAGAGCAGAGATCCTACACCTCATTGAAAGCATGACATGTTATTGTTTTAGATTACAGTTTTTTGATAACTTGTTAACATTGTGAATCCTGTATACAGTAACCCGAATTCTACAATAAACTTTGACGGTAGTAAGCTGAATTTATCTGCCAAGTCTAGTTACAGCAGTCTAGTTACAGGCCTGAAAAATAATGGCATTGGATATTGATGACAAATCTCTGCTGTTGGCTTTGCCTTACAATAAACCTTAAATTGTTGATCATTTAAACCTGTACGAGAACAGGATGGATTCCTTTGTTCCTAAATGTCTCTAAAATGATCCAGTAAGCCATGTTACTAAATAGCTCAGTACTTTATATTTAGTCTGATAGTAGGACTGCTTTTGAAATGAAAAGAGACCCCCATACCGACTGGGCACCTTGTGCTTCAGAATTCCCATAATAAATTGCTGGTGAGTAGAAGTTGAAACACAACAAAAATCCATAGTATGGGCCAAGTGAATCTAACATGAAATATTTTACTGTACTTGAAACCTCTCTGTAGGAATAAGAATCGAAGGGATCGGAGGCAGCTAACACAACATTGATTCCAAAGGTTTACATTGGTGTTGCGCCCACAGGTCAATGTTAACCAGTAAGAACATACATCTTGTTCTTAACCCCTTAACGACCACAGACGTAAAAGTATGTCCTAGTTTGGGTTTGCTTCGCACACCAGGACTTACATTTACGTCCTGTGTTTGACCGCGAGTATCGGAGCGGTGTTTGCGTCATACACGGCAGGTTCCAGCTGCTATCAGCAACCGGGGACCAGCCAGTAATGGCCAACATCCGCGATCGCGCAGATGTCCGCCATTAACCCCTCAGATGACCAGTTCAGATAACGGCATCTGCGGCAATTACCATGTTAAAATAGATGATCGGATCGCCCGCAGCGCTGCCGCGGTGATCCGATCATCTGTAATGGTGGACGGAGGTCCCCTCACCTGCCTCCGTCCATCTCCCGGCATCTCCTACTCTGGTCTGAGATCGAGCAGACCAGAGCAGGAGATAGCCGATAATACTGATCAGTGCTATGTCCTATGCATAGCACTGAACAGTATTAGCAATCATATGATTGCTATAGATAGTCCCCTATGGGGACATAAAAAGTGTAAAAAAAAAAAATGTAAAAAAGAGTTAAAAATAAAAAGTAAAAAAAATGTCACATTTTATTCCCCAAAAAATTTATAAAAAATGATATAAAAGTTTTATATATGCAAATGTGCTATCGATAGAAAGTACAGATGACGGCACAAAAAATGAGCACACTATATACGGAAAAATGAAAAATTTATAGCTGGTCAAAATAGGGCGATTTTAGATGATTGATTTTGTACAAAAAGTTTTAGATTTTTTTTAAGCTGTACAAAAATATAAAAGTATCTATCCATGGATATCATTTTAATCGTATTGACCCACAGAATAAAGAACACATGTCATTTTTACCGTAAATTGTACAGTGTGAAAACGAAACCCTCCAAAATGTGCACATTTGTGGTTTTCATTTAAATTTCATAAAATATTTTTGGGGGTTCGTCGTACATTTTATGGTAAAAAAGTACCATTGGTCACGCAAAAAACAAGCCCTTATATGGGTCTGTAGATGAAAATATAAAAGAGTTATGGCAACGCAAATATAAAATTGGCCTGGTCCTTAAGGTGAAAATGGGCTTGGTCCTTAAGGGGTTAATACTGCACTAGGGGTGCACAATATTTTGTGCTTATCTTTACTCAAGTAAATCTAACATGGCTATACTTATTACTCACCAGAAGCAGATGCCTTAGAGTGTCTAAAAGCCCATTTCCCCCATAGTTGTTCATGTATGAAATATCGAAAAACTGTGGAAAAAATAACTGTGAAACCAAACTGTGATACCAAACTAAATGTATGCTACAGAGTTAAATTGGCAAGCCAGTACCTGCTCTGTTGCTCTCCAGCACTATGATCAGTCTATCTCGATCCACAGTACAAAAAAGCAAAGTCCATTTTAATTTGTAATTAATTACCAATATTACTGAGGTAGAGGCTTATAGCCTAATGGGGGCAGTTCTCCTGGCTGAGCTCTTATCTGATACATAAATGTATTACTCGCTGTAGCAGTGAATAGAAAAAGTGTCATTTGCTAGGGAGGACCCAAGTGAGTCTGGGCATTCTGCCTAGCATTGCAAACTGAGGATTAAGAGCTTTGTGGGACATGTGAACTCTACACAAATGCAAACATTAGCATGATTAAAATTTAGTAAACTATGATGTACAACCCCTTGGGCACAATCCAGTAGACACAGCTGTATATATAGATTGCTACAAAGAAGCTCTGTTACATGAGCTCGGCAAGAAGTAGCTTCGAGAAGATTACTTTTGTCTCTATTATTCTAATCCGTCTGCCATAAAAATGTATCTTAAGATCATATCTAAGTGTACTTTGCTTGGGACGTCAAGAAAAAAAAAAACATAGCCTCACAGAAGTAGCCAAAATTCTCGAATTCTTTAGAATTCTATTCTTGCTCTCAATAGTAGAGCCATCTTATCTTTGGCTCATAGACAAGAAAACTAATGTTACTGTGCATGCAACATACAATCTCTGCTTAAGGGCTACTGCAGTGGTGGTTCAGGTATCTGGAGAGAAAACGTGATTGATCATTAGATAAGAAGCATATGTAAAAAAAAATGGCCTTTTATATTGAGGGGTCACGTGTCAAATTTAGTTTGTTTAACTAGCATGAACTAAGATATAATAGTCAGGTTGGTACAGTAGTTGTATCAATATAAAGATCTTGACTGGAAGTGTAACCATAAGTCTAGTCAATGTTGTGTTCCATGATCTGCTGGATTTATATGTAGCTTCTCTTGATCTTTGAGAGTTCAACAGCAAGCACAATAGCACTCCACTCTGTTGTCCATAGACCCTGTGACGAAGGGGGAACATAAGAAGACATCAGTAGTATGAATGGCACATGATTACAGATTTTGCATTCGGGCCCAGAAGCTAAAAGCTATGCATCTGCTTGTAAACCTATACCTGCAGTCACTTTGGCAAAGTTTTGAGCTTGCTGTAGCGTCTGAGCCTCTCTTTTAGGCCGGGTTTATAGGGAACAGTTCAGAATCTTGGAAAAAAGGCAATGATCAAAAATACTGTGGTGTACAGGGGTGGGCCAATTTAGTTTAATGGGCTGAATGTACGCCGATCATGTTCGGGCTATTTACAAGATGTATACATTTATTTAGAGTGGCCCAAAAGCACAAAATACTCGGGTGAGTAACTGCATTAAGAACAATCTTGTCAGTATGTATGGATTCCTTTTTTCTCATATATTCTCTCTTAACTTATTCTCCAAAATTGAAAGTTGGTTAAAAAAAAAACAAGAACAAAGGAGACCGAGAGTGATAGTAAATAGTGATTCAGGATGCATGTTAATGGGTATTAATGGTAACATGTCAATTTTCTGATTTTTTTGAGCTGACATCAATATCCGTTTTCCATGGCGCTTGCCTGTGAGATTTACGACACTTACTGAGCAGTACGCTGTGCAGCAGCACACAGAGCTATATTTATAGACAGCTATATTTCAATTAACTTTAAAAGATATGCAAGTGCAAATTAGTTAAGGAGGAAATTCGCTCTCAAGTCAATTGAAATTATGTGTACACATTTACAATTTGTTCTAACATTTGGAAATAGATGAGAAGGTTTGGACTCAACCTGATTAAAAATAAATAATGTAACGTTTTAGACAAAAAAAATATCAGATAGATACGAGATTGAAATCTAAGCCGAATAAAGTGACACAATACTGTCCTAGCACTGCTGCTACATTATATAAATTATAGATTGAGTTCACAACAGTTTGACCATCACTGTTCTGAAATTGGGGGTATATCCCAGTGATACTCCACCAATGTCTATCTGGAGGAATCCCCTCTAAAGTGAACCTAAACGTTCATACATAAAATGTTATAACTCTAGCCAGCGTAGAAGATGTTATACATCTACTACATCAGTATAGACATCTGACAACCTCCATTTCCCATGTGCAACATCTATAGGACCCCTGACAACCTCCATTTCCCATGTACAATACCTATATGACCCTGGACAATGTTAATTTCCCATGTGCAACATCTTTAGGATCCCTGACAACCTCCATTTCCCATGTGCAATACCTCAATGGCCCCTGATAACTTCCTTTTCCCATGTGCAATGCCCATGTGACCCTAGACAACCTTCATTTCCCATGTACAATACTTTAATTACCCTGATAACCTCCATAACCATGTTCCCAGAAGATGTCATACATCTACTATATCTGTGTAGACCCCTGACTACCTCCATTTCCCATGTTCAACACCTATAGAACCCCTGACGATCTACATTTACCATGTACAATACCTATATGATCCCTGAAAGCTTAAATTTCCCACTTGCAATACCTATATGACCCCAGACAA
This sequence comes from Hyla sarda, assembly GCF_029499605.1. NCBI lineage: Eukaryota > Metazoa > Chordata > Amphibia > Anura > Hylidae > Hyla > Hyla sarda. The sequence continues at coordinate 198,094,829 of NC_079194.1, forward strand.
CCTTTGTTTCTCTTGCTATACACATAGAACACCCTGGGAACACTCTGAGAAAAACACAGCTGTACCCTGACTTGAACCCCTATAGAATAATTTATAGCTATTGTATAGCATTTTTTTTTTAGTTTCATTATTTTAAAAGTACTAAAGTAGAACAAAACCTATATAAATTATATATTGTTGTAATTGCATTGACCTACATAGTAAAGATAACATGTCAATTTTACTTTAACATGCTCTGTATAAAAACAAAACCCCTAAAAACTGTACTGTTTACCCAAATTTGACCCCACAAATATTTTTTAGATTTGTTTATTTATTTAATTTTTTAATCTAAGAGCCGAGGAACGTGCTCTCGAATCACCCAAAGTGCAAGAAAAAGTGCAAACGTGTTACACTAAAAAAAAAACATGCACAAAGGATGCGGCCTATCACAAGCCCTTCTCCAACAGGAGAGAGGTCCCCCAACAAACCTTACCCTTCGCTTCTGGACCAAAAGGTACCTTCGAGATTCCAGGTTCGATGTCCCTTTTCACCGAAGCTACTAAGGGACAACAGATTCTCCCAGCATCCCCCTTGGCATTTGGTACGGGTCTGCCCGCAGACCCGTAATTTGGTAGGTTGGTACCCTGCCCATGCAGGAGTACCCAGGGTTTTTGCAGGGAGGTGTGGAACCTAATGGCCAAACACACCGATAGACCGCTAGGACGAATACCAAGAAGGGCTACCACATCCTAACAATCCTGTGGACACACAAAAAGTGACACAGTGAAAAAAAAGAAATAAATAAGTGAATGGGCGCAGATATACTGCCCGGACATCCAGCCGTATCTATAAACAATTCTCTGATCTTAGCCAGAAGGCCGGGAATCAAGAGGTGAGTGCCACAAGGTGAAGCGTTCATGGTGCCAGTGCTTCCACTCAGTGAGCCAGTACACCCAGCGAGTTTCGGCACCTCGGGGTCACCACTCCCCGAGGCACTAAAGTACCCCGGCTCTAGACCCTCTCAGCCTCATGGCGTGACCCGGAGGGAAACAGGTCACATCTGGGCAGCCATCGAGCAGATTCCTCAGAACCAGCCCTGGAACACCCCGGTACACCTGCCCCCTCCATGCAGCATCCATCCTACATCAATGGCTCGGACTAGACCACCGATAAGAACAGATACTACACTTGATCTTAGCCAAAAGGCCGAGAATTGATACCACTGTAGATTTAGTGGTAAAATGAATGGTGTAATTGCAAAGTACAAATGGTCCAGCATAATGCAAACCCTAATATGGCCCTTTAGATTAAATATTTAGAGAATTATGGCTTAATAAAGCGGTTAAAGATGACCTGTCAGCAATCTCTTATAGTAAGTAGCTAAAAGGGTTATCTAACTATTAAAAAAGGTATACCCTCTCTCCAAAACAGGGCCCAACTCTCCCTGATAACAGCCTGCTCAGTCAGTCAGCTGCAATGATGTCCTGCCTTACTCCGTGATTGGCTGAGCAGGCCGTCACTGCAAAGATGAGTACGTCACAGAAGGTAAGGGCTGGAGGGTTCAGTAAAGGTAGGGAGTCTCAAGCCCCGTACTGTGGATAGGGGATATGTTTTCAACAGCTGGATAACCTCTTTAAGTTCCCTAGTTAAATAAAAAAAAATCTAAGTCACCTATACTTAGGACTCATTTCCTCTAGTATTCCTTCTGTAAATGTATGAATAAATTGACAACTAAACAATGTCAATCTCCTTATAAATGGGGAATTCCCCTATACACTATGACAGTTGTCAATTATTTCCTACATTTCTAAGAGTTCTAAGGACGAGTTCTAAGGAAGATGAATAAGCATTGTTAATTTGGGGGAATACAAGTATTGAGTAAAAATAGACCTATAAAAGGGTCGATTGATCCTCTTCAAATTCCCCAATCTCATTGTTGCTCCTCTTGAACTGCACACACACCCTAACAATGTAACACACTCAAGTACCAAATAGAGTTAGCAAAACTTTAAGAGTAATGGATAAGCTAAAATCAGTTTTTAGGCCCCATATGATATCATCATAAGGTCATATTCACTGTGCCAATACTTCAGGCTTGATGTTAAGAACCCCTTTAAAAATAATTCATTAAATAACCACAGCGTGTATGTAATCGGCTTCTATCAGCCAAGTCTAAGGCTATTTGGTTGCTATAAGTCCTCCCAACGTGCAAGCTTGGACTTAAATCACCAATAACAGGCAGTGATGAAAAGCTATTAAGTCACATTTAAAAGAAACCCAATCTTATTCAATCACTGATGGAAACCAGCACTGGTCGTATTAAACACTAATGGAAATGTATTTTAACATTCCATCATTTTTTCAGAATATGTCAAATCCTATCAAGGTTTTGGCGAGATTTATTGTAAATATTTAGAAGGAACAGTGTTGGGAGCAATGTCTGCTGAGAAAATGTAACCATTAACAAGGAGGAAAGTAGGAAACAGACTTCACACTTTTCATCCCAACAATGAGTCATAATTTACTGTGATAAATGCAGATCTTATTAACTTGGATCTGGAAGGCAGCATTACAGCATGAATCAATGTTTTGTGATCCCTCTGTGATCAGCCTGTCTTTCTATTTTTTTCCCCTCAAATATCATTTTTTCACAAACTATGAGAGCAACACAGCAAAAGTCCATTACTTAATAGAGAGGCCAATGGGGTCTGTAATACCCTAATAACACTATGTGGAATAAAGTCATTATAGAGTATGAGGTCAGCCTTGTTAGTTGAAGATTTCCTGTTAAAAGGGAGAGTATAATAAATACTTATAAATATTTATAGAATAGTTACTGCATTTAAAGAATGGTTACTGCAATTTTTTATCTTATGTAAGCTTATATGGTATATCTTTAAAGAGACCCTCTTATCACTTGTAGGCAGCCTGAACCACAAGTTATTGGGGCACTCCCCATCGGCTTGTCCCTGATTTCTGTTGGTAACAAGGTGGTACTATTGGGCGCTAACTACTGTGTGGAGGAACTATTGGGGGCTAACTACTGTGTGGAGGCACTATTGGGGGCTAACTACTATGTGTGTGTGGGGGGGCTAATTATTGTTTGAGGATCACTATTACTGTGTAAGGCACAAAAGGTAGCATTTGGTTGATAAAGGGAATTGTCTTCATCTGTCAAACTCTTTAGATGCTACAGTTGTTTTTGACTGCTGCACCTAAGGGGTTAAATGGTTTGGTTTGGAGTTATCTCCAGTCCCGATCATTGCAGTTAAACACAGTTCCAATGCCTGCTTGTTCACTAGGATGTACTATTATGTCATGGTACACTAGTAGACCCCGTGCCATGATGTAACAGTACATCATGGGGCATGAAGGTGAAAAAATGTAGTGTGGGTTATTACATTGTCTAAAATTAGAGAAAAGAGGGTCATTTGTGAAATATTTGCCCTGGGTCCACCAATATGTTTATATGACTCTGGTCATGTGCAAGTTCCTTGATATCATGTGTGTTTAGGACTGTAGAGTTCATACACCTAGAACTGATCTAGTTTTACATAATTGCTGCTTTCCTCTAATGCAGTTTGTGATAGCTGACTCGAATAACTACACAATATGGACTGCGCATTGTACACGTAGGAAGATGGAATTGAAAAAGAAACAAAGAAGTTAAAAAGAAAAAGAAAAAAAAATTGTTACCTACTATGTCTAATGTCAGTGCTGCTGTCATTAGGTAGTTGGAAATATTTCAAACAGATAACCCCCCTTGGGATGCCAGAACACTTTGGCAGTCTAGCGTAGGCCTTGATTTACTTGATGAATTCACTGTGACAAGAGAGTATGAAGAAGGGCCCTGGTTTGGTATCGGAAAATGGGAAATTATCTGGCAAAGTTGTCAAAGATAATTAACTCTCCTATTCTGTGAGACTATGCAACGTGACATCAGGAAGTTGTTTAGAATAACATGTCAACTTTCTGACAGGATTTGGTGTTGATCAGATAAGCATTTTCTTTGTGTTTTGCTTTATTGTGAGAAATTATACATTAGCTATGGGTTTTGTATCCAGCTTATTTCTGCCTACAACAGAGTCTAAAAGTAAGGGGAACACACATATAAACATTTCATTATAATGCTATATGGCTCATACCAAGGTACCTGGGGACAAAATGTTGAGCCTCACCTGGCATCCACTTATCTTTAGCTATTAAGTGAAAAAGCCATGTTACGAATCTAGGTTCTGAGAGATATGAATGTAGAAGCTCATACATGCCCAAATGTCAGCTCCCTCTTGTCCAGTAGGATCTGCATAGTGGTAAAGCTATGGAGAGTGCAGAGATAGTAGGGTGGGGGGGTCTTTTACAGTTTTTGCATTGGGGCACAGGAGCATCAAGTTACACCTCCATCAATTTGGAAGAGGAAGTTTCTGAAGACTGATTTTGAAATGAAGGTATTGACTGCTGGATCAGGGACTAAGGGGCAATTTTATTTGATACACTCAATGGAATATATATCATACAATATAATGAAGAACCTCATGAAAATGTGGAATTTGACTAATGTATAAGGCAGAAGGGCCTTTTGAGCCCACTTAGGCTCTAAGGACTAGGTACTACTGCAACCTCTTCCTGTGTCATCCATCTCTTGTCCTCTCTTGTCTGGAACAAAACACTAAAGAATCCAAAATAATTGGGTTACAGACTATGACTGATCATTACCTATTACAGTATAGGTACATCTATTATACATCTAATATGGCTTAGTGGTCAGCATTATTGCCTTGCAGCACTTGAGACACTAGTTTCAATATTACTAGGAGAAAAAACATACTGACATATTTATTTGAAATTTAGATAATCAAACGGGACAGCAATTGATATGAGTCAACAACCTTTGTACAGCACTGTGGATTATGTTGGTGCTGTATAAATAAATAAATGATGGAAGCAGTTAGAATGACACATTACAATGTCAGGGCCTAACAGAGTTTCCTGGTATGTCAGTCTAACCCTGCCAATGATTAATCTCGCTTTTAAGAATTTCATTATATTCTATATATTCTACCTTAAAGGGGTACTCTGCCCCTAGACATCTTATCCCCTATCAAAAGGATAGGGGATAAGATGTCAGATCGCGTGGGTCCCACCGCTGGGAACCCCCGGGATCACAGCTGCAGCATCCCACTTTTATTACTGCACAGAGCAAATTCGCTCTGTGGGTAATGACAGGCAATATAGGGGCCAGAGCATCGTTACGTCACGGCTCTGCCCCTCATGAGGTCACGACCAGTCCCCTTAATGCAAGTCTATGGGGGTGGGCGTGACGACCACCACGCCCCCTCCCATAGACTGTTATTGAGGGGGCGGGCTGTGACGTCACAATGAGGCGGGGCCGAGTTTGCTCTGTGCAGTAAGGAAAGCGGGGTGCTGCAGCGGAGATCTCGGGGGTCCCCAGCGGAAGGACCCGCGCGATCTGACATCTTATCCCCTATCCTTTTGATAGGGGATAAGATGCTAGGGGCGGAGTACCCCTTTAACTCCTTTCCAACAATGAATGTAAATGACTGGCATGGTTGCCTGTGTCTTAATACACCATGCCATACATCCGTCATGCAGTGAATCCTGCCTATGAAGCAAGTGCAGAAGCTGCGCATAGCAATGATCAGTATAAGCAAAGTAAAAGTCTCAAAGAGGGACTAAAACATTGTAAACAAAAATATGAATAAACATATTTGGTATTGTTGCTTGCATAATTGTCCAAATTACTAAATTATAACATTATTGATCCCGTACAGAATAAAAAATAATCAAAAAGTCTCACCTAAACCAATCCGTACAAACTACAGAGTGCGAAGTGGTAGAGAAAAAGGACCAACTGTTTCCAGTTGATCTGAGGAAGAGGGGGTTACCCTCGAAACGCATCATCCCATATTTGTTACTTTTTAATAAACATGATCCCTGCAAGGATCTTTCACCTACTACTCGTGCCTCTGGTGTTTTGAGCTAGCAGCGCCTGGAAACAGTTGGTCCTTTTTCTCTACCACTTCGCACTTTCCTACAGGACAGGACTTCCTGACCCCTGCGGACCCTCCGGCTGAGCAGCCTGCTCCACCTATATACCTCTTACTGAGGTGATATGCTCTATTTCCTCTTTTCCAAGGTGAGCAGCCACTCATAAGGGGCTATATTGCTTCACACCTACTCCAAGGGTAATACACAAGGCGCCGTTCGCGGTCTTCCTTTTTTTCTATATTACCACAGGTACAAACTACAGATCACGTTGCTAACAGCCCCAGAGACAGAAAAGTAAAAATGTTATAGAGGTAGTATAGGGCAATCTTAAGAATAGTTATTTTGTTATAAAATTCAGATTTTTTTTTTTAAAGTCAAACATTAATAGAAAAGCTATGTAAATATAGCTATTGGTTTCAGTTTAGTGACCCACAAAAAAAATTACATAATGGGGGAAATTTATCAAAACCTCTTCAGAGGAAAAGCTGACCAGTTGCCCATAGCAACCAATCAAGTCACTTCTTACATTTTTTAAAAGGCCTCTGCAAAATGTAAGAAGCGATCTGATTGGTTGCTATGGGCAACTGGTGAACTTTTTCTCTGCACCGGTTTTCATAAATCTCCCCTAAAGTGCACTGCGTAAAAACGCAAACGCTGTTTTTTTATTTCCCCTATTTTTTCAGTTGTGCGATTTTACATTTTTGGTCAATTCAAAACACAACTGGAAATGTAAAAAATAAGCCATTACAGGGGTCTGTAGATGGAAAAACAAAAGAGTTATGTCTCTTAGAAGGTAAGGAAAAAAAAATTATTGTCCTAGTCCTTAAAGGGGTATTCCAGTTTTTTTTTTATTATTTGACTATGCTTAAGAGGCTGTAAAGTTAGTGTAGTTCATAATATACTGTTTGTACCTGTGTGTGACGGTTTTCTCACAATTCTTATGTGATTTTCACCCCAACATTTATTTTTATCAGCATACAAAAGGACTGCTGTCTCAGAATTTTCCCAGGTTGCAATGCGGCCGAGACCTGACTCACTAGTCAGCTGATGACAGGGAGCCTGTCTGCTTCAATGGGTGGAGGAATTGCTTGGTGGGAGAGAGATCAAACTGCAACTAATGCAACAGCTGTAGGTACCCTGATTGAAAACCACAGGTCTTTTGAATGGATGCAGCTCATTTATGTTTCAATGGATGGGGTGGCTGATGTGCGGGAGGGAGGAAAATGGAATTATGGGATTTGTAGTCAAAAAAAGAAAAGTCAAACAGGAAATACCAGTCCACAAAAAGCTAGTCACGGTATTATGGTAATCTCACAAAATAGCCATTTAGCCCCAAGACAAGCGCAAATCCTTCCTAAGCCTGTCCATTACTGTCTGCCAGGTACGTACTAAAATCACCTTATGGTGGATAACCCCTTTAAGGTCAAAATAGGCTGGGCCAATGAAGGGGTAAAGGGTAATCAATCCCACCCACCCCCTCCTCTGGCAGTTGTAACCACTCTAATACAATTCTGGCTGATAAATAAAATAAAGCGAACATCAGTTGGATCATTTTACTCCCAGTTTGATAAATGTTGCCATTATATAATTCCAAGGCATTGCACATGTGAAATGTCTGCACTGATATGTTTTTACAGGACTATAAATTCATATAGGAGAGCTTTGTGTGTGAATTTTCAAGGTCTGGAAGGAATTCTAACAGAGTGAACAGGTGAGAGGTTTGGTGTCATAATCATTGACAATCATCACCCTTGTCACAAACACTTCAATAGAAACCTGGAGATGCACTGCGCTTTTCTATTCCTTTCAATGTTTCCATTAAACCTGGCCTTAGATGTGTGCATTTCAGCCATAGCCTCCATCTGACAGGCCCTGCCACATCAGCTCTCGTCATTGTGTCTGCCAGCCTTGACAGATGCACATTGTTGATCTATGTATCCTTTCTTAACCCCTTAAGGACACATGACGTACTGGAACGTCATGTGTCCACTCCCGATCTATAACGCGGGGCCACGGCGTGGCCCCGCGTCATAGCGGGTCGGGCCCGGCCTCTAACAACGGCCGGGACCCGTGGCTAATAGCGCGCGGCATTGATCGCTGTGCCGCGCGCTATTAACCCTTTAGACGCGGCGTTCAAAGTTGAACGCCGCGTCTAAAGTGAAACCGAAAGCATCCCGGCTAGCTCAGTGGGCTGTTCGGGATAGCCGCGGTGAAATCGCGGCATCCCGAACAGCTGACAGGACAGCGGGAGGGCCCCTACCTGCCTCCTCGCTGTCCGATCGCCGAATGACTGCTCAGTGCCTGAGATCCAGGCATGAGCAGTCATCCGGCAGAATCGTTGATCACTGGTTTCTTATGAGAAACCAGTGATCAACATAGAAGATCAGTGTGTGCAGTGTTATAGGTCCCTATGGGACCTATAACACTGCAAAAAAAAAGTGCAAAAAAAAAGTGAATAAAGATCATTTAACTCCTCCCCTATTAAAAGTTTGAATTACCCCCCTTTTCCAATAAAAAAAAAAACACAGTGTAAATAAAAATAAAAATAAACATATGTGGTATCACCGCGTGCGGAAATGTCCGAATTATAAAAATATATCATTAATTAAACCGCTCGGTCAATGGCGTGCGCGCAAAAAAATTCCAAAGTCCAAAATAGTGCATTTTTGGTCACTTTTTATATCATTTAAAAATGAATAAAAAGTGATCAATAAGTCCTATCAATGCAAAAATGGTACCGTTAAAAACTTCAGATCACGGCGCAAAAAATGAGCCCTCATACCGCCCCATACACGGAAAAATAAAAAAGTTATAGGGGTCAGAAGATGACAATTTTAAACGTATTAATTTTCCTGCATGTAGTTATGATTTTTTCCAGAAGTCCGACAAAATCAAACCTATATAAGTAGGGTATCATTTTAATCGTATGGACCTACAGAATACATATCAGGTGTCATTTTTACCGAAAAATGTACTACGTAGAAACGGAAGCCCCCAAAAGTTACAAAACAGCGTTTTTTTTTTTCAATTTTGTCGCACAATGATTTTTTTTCCCGCTTCACCATAGATTTTTGGGCAAAATGACTGACGTCATTACAAAGTAGAATTGGTGGCGCAAAAAATAAGCCATCATATGGATTTTTAGGTGTAAATTTGAAAGAGTTATGATTTTTTAAAGGCAAGGAGCAAAAAACGAAAATGCAAAAACGGAAAAACCTCCGGTCCTTAAGGGGTTAAATGACAATTTGAAGATGTCATTTTTGGTTGGGTTTAATAAATACTCCTAGCAGACGGTTATGCTTTAGCTTAATATCATAGTCTACGATAGGATTTTTCTGCCCAGAGTTTGAAATTTTAACAAGAATTCCAATAAGCTACCACCCATGTTTTATTGGAACCTGATTTCCTATGGTTGTACCTGAACTTGAAGTGAACTATAGATGCCCACTCCTCTTTGGAAAGAATTTGCCTTTATTTCCTGGCTCCTACATCAAATTTGTGGGCTTATTGAATGTATTCTACTACACTACTAGTTTGTTCAAACCTTAAGCATTTCCCTGAACAGTCTGGCTTCATGCTGAAAGCAGACAATGCACTTATCTATTAAATATGTACTCAGAGCTGGTGCAAGTATTTTGGTTTACAGAGGCAGAGGTGCATTTTGGTGGCCCCACTAGTACCCTCCCACCTGAACCCACCACAAAGGCCTGGCGTTATCATGTTCAATGCTCTGTTTCTTTCTGGCCATGTTATCTGATTTGGCCCTATCTACCCAGCTCTGTGCCCATCTGCCCATGTCCCTTGCTCTTTTCCCATCTCTCCTGCTCTGACTGTCCCATTCCTTTTGTTCTGTCCCCATCTTACCCATCTTACTGTGTTTGTTGTTTTTTTTCCATCTCCCCTCCTCTGATTTTCCCCATCTCCCCTGCTAAGACTAATTCTGTCTCTCCTGGTTTGTCCCAATCTCGCCATGTCTCCAGCTCTAACAGTCCCCATTTCTCTATCTCTGTCCCTAGGCCAGATGGACTTATACATCTGAATACCCAGCCGGCAAAGGGACCTAAAGACGCCCTCATGCTGAATTAGAGCATCCTTGGCCAATGACACGAAAAGGCTTGGTTAAAACATCTGAATCTCTGTCTCCTCATAGCCAAGAATTCCTCCTATCCAACCACCAGATCACAAAGTAAGTTTTCAGCCCACTGGTCTTTTTTTTTCTTCTTAATCTCAATACCCTGCCAGTGGCTGTCAGGTAACAATGCAAATTTTAGCAGCTGCAATGTCTTCTTAGTGACCTTAGTGTCTAGTGTCTCTACACTCTAGAGGACAGTGATCACCAACATGTTGTTCTCCAGCTGTTTCACAACTACAACTCTTAGGATGACCTGAGACACAATGGTGAGGATATACATTGGGGATCACCAGCCTATGCTGTATGAATACCAAGGATTACACAAAAAGATGTTACAGTTGCCACCTCTTCTTCTATGTCCCTAGTGCCCAGTTGTGCATGTGCCAACTTACCAAGTTGGTGACTTGATTTGCATTGGTATTTTGCATTCTTTTATAGGTTAAAGGGGTTTTAATATTCTCCACTTCCCACGATTAGGTTGAATGAAATTAGCTGTCTGCCTTTGGAAAATTACAGACCTGACCTTATTTTCTTGTTTTTATGTTCTTTTTATGCTCTCTTTTCAAATAAAAATATGTGTGGTGGGTGGAGCTTCTAACTGTCACATGATTTGCTTGGTACTTCATTTCCCAGCAGTCACTATTGCAAATGCTCATTTCTGTGCAGAATCAAGATTCTAATCTTCATAAGGGTAGAGTTATCTCATCTCTCCTCACACAGCATGCAGTGTTATTATTGAGAATAATAACCTTCCCCCTCCCCTCCTGCTTAGCGAATTTAGTGTTACAGGCCATAATATAGACAGCTATAGTAGTATATCATTTATATTTACCTCATCCTGGCCAGTAAATATTCAGCCAAACAAGCAGACTCCCTCATACATAGTTATGTAAATAAACTTTATGCAGTGTAGCAGCTGTATTCTGCAGTCTATGTGGCTGTATATTTAGTGTGTATGTGTGTACAACTGGGCAACTCAGCATGCCTGACCAGAAGAATAAACTGCCTACAGGACGTATCACATGACAACAAGCAGAAACAAGAGAGCATGCAGCCTGTGTTGGTAGGGCCGGGTTTAAAAAAAAGATTCATTCATGATAATAACTTGTGTTTGTAAATATGTTTAAATGGGCACTGTCAGATACAAAAACTTTTTATATGTTGTGTTACATTATGCGCTCCGGCCGCACACACTGGCCGTGAGTGCATGGTCCCGTTACCTGCTGCTGCCGACGGGGCTGGGACTCGCATTGCGGGACGCGCTTGCATGTGAGCCCCAGTCCATCACTCACCTGGTGCTTCTCCTGCCCCCGCCTCTGCCTCTGTGCCGGCGCATGTGTCCCTGTTTCCTATGGCGTGCACGCACTGAAGCTTTAAGATTTAAAGGGCCAGTGCGCTCATTAGTGAAATTCACCAATGGCTGATTGATAAATTCCTCCACCCTCCTCACTTCCCTGCCGGATCTTTGTTGCCTTGTGCCTGAGAGAAAGCATCTGAGTTTTTTTGCCGTGCATCTTATTCTTTGCTCTGTCACTTGACCTTGCTCCTCTGCTGCCTTCCTACTGACCGCCTGCTACGTCCTGACTACGCTACTGCTCCACCTGCCTTGACCTTCTGCTATCCAGACTACGAGCTGCCTTATCCTTCCTGTGCCTCGCATCTCCTCAGCCGCCTGTGTGGTCGAGCCATGCCAGGGGTAGCGAACTGGGTGCCACCTGCCGCAGCAAGTCCATCCACTTTGTGGCGGGCTCTGGTGAAAAGCAGTGTCACCTTAGACTCCGCTCCCTGGTACGATCTGAGTCATCTGCCACACAGGTCCAGCGGATCCACATCCACCGGAGTTCCTGTCTTTTGAAACGTGAGTGCTACAGTAAGATCCGGCCATGGATCCCGCTGAGGTACCCCTGCCTTAAGTCGTGGATCTTCCCTCCGTTGTGGTACTTCAGTCTCTGCAATTGGCGAGACAGGCGCAGCAACTTACCCAACTGTCTGCTATGATACATCAGCTTTTGGCCTTGCAACAGCAGCAGCACCCGCATCCTGTCCCACTCCCTCCTCCAGCTTCTGCAGTGTCTTCTGTCTTCTTCTTCCCCAGCAATGCCTGCCATTACCCTCTAAATATGACAATGATTCCTAGTTATGCAGAGGCTTTGTTACACAGTGCTCCATGCATTTGGAGCTCATGTCTGAACTGTTTCCGACGGAACGTGCTAAGGTGGCCTTTGTTATTAGCCTACTGTCCTGGAAAGCCCTGGCCTACACTCCTTTGGGTCCGCGGTGATCCAGTAGCTTCCAACTTGACGGCTTTTCTGGCAGCTGTGTCTTTGAGGAACCCGCACGTGCCTCTTCTGCTGAGACGGCTTTGCTGAACATCTGTCAAGGGAATTCTTCCATTGATGACTACGCGGTTCAATTCTGAAATTAGCCTCAGAAATTGCATGGAATGATGAGGCCTTGTGTGCCATATTCAAAAAAGGACTGTCAAGCAGGATTAAAGATGCCCTAGCTGCACGTGATCCTCCTTCTTCTCTGACTGAACTTATCCACTTGGCCACACGTATTGATGTGCGTTTTGCAAGAAGAACTGCGTTTAAAGAGGGAATCTGCTCGAAAATGGAGATATCCTCGCCTGGCACCCGTGTTTCAACGTCCACCTCTGCAGCTTCCTGTGCCTCTTGCCGAAGAGGCTATGCAAGTGGATCATTCCTGTCTTATGCAACAGGAGAGATCACTACGACGCAGTGAGAAGTTGTGTTTGTATTGTGCTAGCCCGGAGCACTTCCTCAAAGACTGTTCTGTTCGTCCACAGTATCTGGGAAAACGCTCACACCTAGGGCACATAGGAGAGGCGTCCCTAAGTGTGAATACCACCTCTCCTCGCTTGACCATTTTTGTACAAGTCTTTGCTTCTGCCTAGTCTTCCTTTAGCGCTACAGCATTTTTGGTTTCTGCATCTGCAGGTGACTTTTATTGATGCTTCTTTCGTCCACAAATATCATCTTCCTGTTACTCGGCTCGCCAAGCCTTTGTTCATCTCCTCTGTTAATGGACAAAATTTAGACTGTAAGGTGCTATTCCGTGCTGAGCCTCTCGTCATGCAAGTGGGTGTCTTGCATAAAGAAAATATTGAATTCTATGTACAGCCTCACTGTACTTCTGAGCTGCTTCTTTGCCTTTTTTGGTTCCGGCGTCACTCTCTGCAACTAGATTGGAGAACTGGAGAAATTATAAGCTGGGGACAGTTCTGTCAAAATCTTTGTCTCAGTCCAGTCCAGCCTAAGGTTGTTTCTCGTCCTCCTCCTATGCCTGGTCGGCCTCCACCTTACCAAGATTTCTCTTACGTATTCTGCAAGAAACAGGCTGAGTCTCTGCCTCCACATCGTCCTTACAACTGCCCTATTGATCTTCTGCCTGGTACCACTCCTCCTCGTGGAAGGATATACCCTCTACAGGTTCTCGAGACCAAAGCCATGGCTGAGTATATCCAGGAGAATCTCCAAAAGGGATTTATCTGTAAGTCCTCTTCTCCTGCTGGAGCTGGTTTCTTCTTTGTAGGGAAGAAGAATGGCTCAGTCTGCCCATGCATTGACTACAGGGGACTTAACAAAATCACGGTCAAGAACCGTTACCCACTACCTCTTATCTCAGAACTTGTCTACAGAACACTGTCTACGTGGTGCCAAGGTCTTCTCCAAGTTGGACTTACGTAGAGCGTAATCCGCAAGGGAGATCAATGGAAAACAGCCTTCAATACTCGTGACAGACATTTTGAGTATCTCGTAATGTCTTTTGGTCTCTGCAATGCTCCAGCCATTTTCAAGAGTTTGTCAATTATATCTTCCGTTATCTTCTCTACACCTACACCTGTGTTGTCGTATACCTAGACGACATCCTAATCTTATTTTCCAACTTAGAGGAGCTTCGTACTCATGTTCGTCTGGTTCTTCAGCGACTATGGAAGAATCATCTCTACGTCAAACTGGAGAAATGTCTGTTTGAGAAGTCTAGTCTTTCATTTCTTGGCTACATTGTCTCTCATTGGGGCCTGCAGATAGATCCAGATACATTGTCTGCAGTGTTAGATTGGCCTCGTCCTTCGGGCTTACGTGCTATTCAATGCTTTCTGGGATTCGCTAACTATTATCGTCAATTTATTCCACATTTTTCGTCCTTGGTTGCTCCAATTGTGGTTCTCACGAAGAAGGCTTCTAATTCTAAGTCTTGGCCTCAAGAGGCTGAAGAGGCCTTCTCCCGTTTAAAGTCTGCATTTGCCTCTGCTCCCGTGCTTACAAAACCTGATACAGAGAGGTCCTTTGCTTTGGATGTTGATGCCTCATCTATTGGAGCGGGTGCCAAGGGCAAGACTGTTACTTGTGGGTTCTTCTCCAGGACATTCTCTCCTGCTGAGAGGAATTACTCCAATGGAGATTGTGAACTCCTCACTATCAAGCTAGCTTTGGAGGAATGGAGACATTTATTGGAAGGTTCTTCTCATCCGGTCTGCATCTACTCCGACCATAAGAATCTTCTATACCTTCGGTCTGCTCAGCATTTGAACCCCCGCCAGGCAAGGTGGTCACTGTTCTTTTCTAGGTTCAACTTCTTCATCCACTTCCTTCCAGCAGACAAGAACATCAGAGCAGATACTCTCTCCAGGTCCTCTGACGTCATTGGTTTGTACTCCACGCCTAGGCATATTATTCATCCTGACCGTTTCATTCCTGCTGCTCCTGCCAAAATACAGCAAGTTCCTCCGAGAAAATCCTTTGTGCCCGCCAGATTGAGACGCAAGGTACTGGACAGCAGGACATTCTGGAATACGCAAAACTCTACTTCTAATCTCCCGGCATTACTGGTGGCCCCATCTTGAACGTGATGTTTCTGATTTAATTAGTTCCTGTGAAACTTGTGCCTGTGACAAAACCCCTCAACAGAGACCTGAAGGACTCTTACAGCCTTTACCCATTCCGGAGACTCCCTGGTCCTATATTGCCATGGATTTCATTACTGATTTGCCACCATCTCATAATAACACTGTCATTTGGGTCGTGGTAGATCGGTTTTCCAAGATGGCTCATTTCATTCCTCTACCAGGTCTTCCTTCTGCTCCATAGCTGTCAAAGTACTTCGTGCTGCATGTCTTTCATTTACATGGTCTTCCTCAGCATATTGTTTCGGATCATGGTGTGCAGTTTGTCTCTAAGTTCTGGCGAGCTCTTTGTAACTGTCTGGACATCAAGCTGGACTTCTCCTCAGCCTACCAACCTCAGTCAAACGGTCATGTGGAGAGGGTTAAACAAATCCTTGAGACTTATCTTCGGCATTTTGTTTCAGCTCGCCAAGATGATTGGGTCAACCTTCTCCCCTTGGCTGAATTCTCTTATGATCATAAGGATTCCGAGTCCACGAGGTCATCTCCCTTTTTTGTTGTCTACAGACTCCATCTCCGTTCTACTCTTCCTCTCCCAGTTTCCTCCATAGTGCCTGCTGTTGATGAGTTGGTCCGTGACTTCTCCACAATCTGGCAACAGACCTGACAGTCATTATCCCAGGCTTCTTCAAGGCGCAAGCTGATAAAAGTAGAAGACCTCCTCAGTCCTTCTCTTCTGGTGACCTGGCATGGCTTTCATCCAAATACATTTGCTTCAAGATCCCCTGTTACTAGCTCAGTCCTCGCTACCTTGGTCCCTTCCAGGTTCTACAAAAAATCAACCCTGTGTACTGCAAACTCCGTCTACCTGCTAGGTTACGTATTCCCAATTCCTTCCACATCTCTCTCCTCAAGCCTCTTGTCATAAACCGGTTTTCTCAGAAGAATCTAGTCCCCACACCTGTCTCCAGATCTTCTGACATCTTCAAGGTTAAAGAGATTTTTGCTACAAAAACTGTTAGAGGTAAACAATTTTTTTTGGTAGACTGGGAGGTTTACGGTCCTGAGGAGAGATCTTGGGAGCCTGAGGAGAATATCCTGGACTGTGACTTTCTCAGGAGTTTTCTGACTCGTAAAAGGAGGGGGAGACCAAAGGGGGGGGGGCTGTTACATTATGCGCTCCACACGCAGACACTGGCAGTGAGCGTATGGTCCCGTTGCCTGCTGCTGCCAAAGGGGCTGGGACTCGCATCGCAGGACGCGCCCGCATGTGAGCCCCAGTCCGTCACTCACCTGGTGCTTCTCCTGCCCCCGCCTCTGCATCTCTGCTCCGGACGTGTGTCCCCATCTCCTAGGGCATGCACACATGCACCAGAGCTTTAAGATTTAAAGGGCCAGTGCGCTCATTAGTGTAATTCCCCTTTGGCTCATTGATAAATTCCTCCACCTTCCTCACTTCCTTGCCGGATCTTTGTTGCCTTGTGCTTGAGAGAAAGCATACCTGAGAGTTTCCTTGCCGTGCATCTGATCCTTTGCTCTGTCACTTGACCTTGCTCCTCTGCTGCCTGCCTATTGACCACCTGCTACGTCCTGACTATGCTACTGTGCCGCCTGCCTCGACCTTCTGCTATCCTGACTATGAGCTGCCTTAGCCCTCCTGTGCCTTGCATTTCCTTAGTTGCCTGTGTGGTCAAGCCATGCCAGGGGTAGCGACCTGGGTGCCGCCTGCCGCAGTAAGTCCATCCTGCTTTGTGGCAAGCTTTGGTGAAAACCAGCGGCACCTTAGACTCTGCTCCCTGGAGTCATCTGCCACACAGGTCCAGCGGATCCTAATCCACCTAATTCCTGTCTTCTGAAACGTGAGTAGTACATGTTGTACATCTTGGCAAAACATTATCCTAATCTAATATACTTCATAATAAAATAGCAAGAGAGAACACAGAGGAGTACTATAAAACAGGAGAGCACGGGGGAGTACTATCAGACAAGAGAGAGCACAGAGGAGTACTATCAGACAAGAGAGAGCACAGAGGAGTACTATGAGACAATAGAGCACACAGAGGAGTGCTATCAGACAGGAGAGAACACAGGGAGTACTATGAGACAGG
Organism: Hyla sarda; assembly: GCF_029499605.1. NCBI lineage: Eukaryota > Metazoa > Chordata > Amphibia > Anura > Hylidae > Hyla > Hyla sarda. Next base: position 198,111,927 of record NC_079194.1, read on the forward strand.
AGAGAGCACAGGGGAGTGCTATCAGTCAGGAGAGAGTACAGAGGAGTACTATCAGACAGGAGAGAGCACGGGGGAGTCCTATCAGACAGGACAGAGCACAGAGGAGTACTATCAGACAGGAGAGAGCACAGAGGAGTACTATCAGACAGGAGAGAGCACAGAGGAGTACTATCAGACAGGAGAGAGCACAGAGGAGTCCTCTCAGACAGGAGAGAGCACAGAGGAGTGCTATCAGACAGGAGAGAGCAAAGAGGAGTACTATCAGACAGGAGAGAGCACAGAGAAGTACTATCAGACAAGAGAGCCCACAGAGCAGTGCTTTCAGACAGGAGATAGCACATCGGAGTCCTATCAGACAGTAGAGAGCACAGAGGAGTGCTATCAGACAGGAGAGAGCAAAGAGGAATACTATCAGACAGGAGGGAGTAAAGAGGAGTACTATCAGACAGGAGAGAGCACAGAGGAGTGCCATCAGACAGGAGAGAGCACAGAGGAGTACTATCAGACAGGGGAGAGCACAGAGGAGAACTATCAGACATGAGCGAGCACAGAGGAGTGCCATCAGACAGGAGAGAGCACAGGGAAGTCCTATCAGACAGGAGAGAGCACAGAAAAGTCCTATCAGACAGGAGAGAGCATAGAAGAGCGCTATCAGACAGGAGAGAGCAGAGAGAAGTACTTTCAGACCGGAGAGAGAGTACAGAGGAGCGCTATCAGACAGGAGAGAGCACAGAGGAGTACTATCAGAATGGAAAGAGCACAGAGGAGTGCTATCAGACAGGAGAGAGTACAGAGGAGTACTATGAAACAGGAGAGAGCACAGAGGAGTGCATTCAGACAGGAGAGAGCACAGAGGAGTCCTATCAGACAGGAGAGAGAACAGAGGAGTCCTATCAGACAGGAGAGAGAACAGAGGAGTCCTATCAGACAGGAGAGAGAACAGAGGAGTACTATCAGACAGGAGAGAGCACAGAGGAGTCCTATCAGACAGGAGAGAGAACAGAGGAATGCTATCAGACAGGAGAGAGTACAGAGGAGTACTATCAGACAGGAGAGAGCACAGAGGAGTCCTATCAGACAGGAGAGAGCACAGAGGAGTCCTATAAGACAGGAGAGAGAACAGAGGAATGCTATCAGACAGGAGAGAGCACAGAGGAGTCCTATCGGACAGGAGAGAGCACAGAGGAATCCTATCAGACAGGAGAGAGTACAGAGGAGTACTATCAGACAGGAGAGAGCACCGAGGAGTACTATGAGACGGGAGAGCACAGAGGAGCACTATCAGACATGAAAGAGCACAGAGGAGTGCCATCAGACAGGAGAGAGCACAGAGGAGTACTATCAGACAGGAGAGAGCACAGAGGAATGCTATCAGACAGGAGAGAGCACAGAGGAGTCCTATCAGACAGAAGAGAGCACAGAGGAGTGCTATCAGACAGGAGAGAGCACAGAGGAGTGTCATTAGACAGGAGAGAGCAAAGGGAAGTACATTAAGACAGGAGAGAGCACAGAGGAGCCCTATCAGACAGAAGAGAGCACAGAGGAGTGCTATCAGGCAGGACAGAGCACAGAGGAGTGTCATTAGACAGGAGAGAGCAAAGGGGAGTACATTAAGACAGGAGAGAGCACAGAGGAGTGCTATCAGACAGGAGGGAGCACAGAGGAGTACTATCAGACAGGAGAGCGCACAGAGGAGTGCTTTCAGACAGGAGAGAGCACAGAGGAGTCCTATCAGACAGGAGAGAACACAAGGAGTGCTATCAGACAGGAGAGAGCACAGAGGAGTGCTATCAGACAGGAGAGAGTACAGAGGAGTACTATCAGACAGGAGAGAGAACAAAGGAATGCTATCAGACCGAAGAAAGCAAAGAGGAGTCCTTTCAGACAAAAGAGAGCACAGAGGAGTGCTATCAGACAGGAGAGAACAGAAGAGTTCTATCAGACAGGAGAGAGCACTGAGGAGTACAATCAGACAGAAGAGAGCACAGAGGAGTGCTATCAAAAAGGAGAAAACACAGAGGAGTGCTATCGGACAGGAGAGAGCACAGAGGAGTCCTATCAGACAGGAGAGAGCACAGAGGAGTCCTATCAGACAGGAGAGAGCACAGAGGAGTGCTATCAGACAGGAGAGAGCACAGAGGATTTCTATCAGACGGGAAAGCACAGAGGAGTCCTATCAGACAGGAGAGAGCTCAGAGGACTACTGTCAGAAAGGACAGAGCACAGAGGAGTACTATCGGACAGGAAGAAGTACAGAGGAGTAATATCAGACAGGAGAGAGCACAGAGGAGTCCTATCAGACAGGAGAGAGCATAGAAGAGTCCTATCAGACAAGAGAGAGCACAGAGGAGTTCTATCAGACAGGAGAGAGCACAGAGGAGTACTATCAGACAGGAGAGAGCACAGAGGAGTGTCATTAGACAGGAGAGAGCAAAGGGAAGTACATTAGGACAGGAGAGAGCACAGGGGAGTACTATCAGCCAGGAGAGAGCACAGAAGTGTGCTCTCAGACAGGAGGGAGCACAGAGGAGTACTATCAGCCTGGAGAGAGTACAGAGGAGTGCTATCAGACAGGAGAGAGTACAGAGGAGCACTATCAGTCAGAAGAGAGCACAGAGGACTACTGTCAGAAAGGACAGCGCACAGAGGAGTACTATCGGACAGGAAGAAGTACAGAGGAGTAATATCAGACAGGATAGAGCACAGAGGAGTACTATCAGACAGGAGAGAGCACAGAGGAGTAATATCAGACAGGAGAGAGCACAGAGAAGTACTATCAGACAGAAGAGAGCACAGAGGAGTGCTATCAGACAGGAGAGAGCACAGAGGAGTGCTATCAGACAGGAGAGAGCACAGAGGAGTGCTATCACACAGGAGAGAGCACAGAGGAGTGCTATCAGACAGGAGAGAGCACAATGGAGTCCTATCAGACAGGACAGAGCACAGGACAGTGCTAGCCCACCCTCACTTACTCTACTTTGTCCATGCCTGTGCTTCAGCTTGGACAAAGTCATTATTTTATAAGCCATGATTTCTATAAAATGGAAATAAACTTTTATTATAAAGTATATTAGAAAGGTTAATGGTTTGTCAAGATGTACCACATATAAAAGGTTTTTGAATCTGACAGTGCCTATTTAACTCCACATAATGCATCAGTTTAGTCCTATTATTCTTTATGGAAAAATCCCTTTCGTGAACGTAGATGTTGGAAATACACAAGTTAAACGATCTTTTGATGTTTAGCTGAGGTGCTGTAATATGCCTGTATAAAATTGAAGCAGTACAGAGGTACAAATAGTGTCCATAGATTTCTGTAGGGACTGTATTATTGCTCTGTACTGTTAAAATCATGTATGGAGCAGATATATGGTATGCATGCGACTTAAAGCTGGCCATACATATTAGATTTAAGGGGTATTCTCATCTGGCTACTGCTCTCTTGGGATTGCTAGTGGATGGTACTGGGATCAGAGGCAGGTCATTTGCTTCTGTGCCTGACATTTCCCAAGCTAAACAACTATGCCTAAGGATAAGCTCAAGCAGAGAGCCTCATGTGCACTCAGGAGCTCCTCCGGCCAAATCACAACTGCTTCTATAGCAGAGCTTGTGGATGGGAACCGTGACTACCAACTGTCAACAAAGGACAGGAAAAGAAGAGATATCTACAAAACCAGGCAATTATGCCAAATGAAGCCAGCTGCAAACTTGTTTATGCTGCCATGCTCTTCACATAGACATATAGTCTATGGGAATACCCCTATATCGTTGGGCAAATTAACTCAAATAGGTTGGATTGCCTAACTCTCTAGAATGGCACATTGGATTTCAACATGTTCAATCCTTATGTTCTCAGGGAGATGAGCCCCCACCAGAGGTGTCTGGCAGTGCCTTTCTTTAGTATCCCCATTCAGAACACATTTCCACTTGGCTTAGCATGAATATATATGGAAAGATAGATGTTGACCAAACAAGTAGTCGGCCAACAGTTATCAGAAGTGTATTACCAGCTTAACTCCATTTCCTTCCTTTCCCTCCATCATCCATAGCTTTCTTTTATTTAACCTACTTGAATGCTCAAATTTTCCTCAATTTTATATAGAAATATAAAGCAAAAATAGAGAAACAGAAACACAGCCACACATGCACAATTTCTATTTTGATCTACTTTCTTCTTAGCATAATTTTAAAAACTGACAGGTTGTTAGTGTACATTTTGATCAAAAAGTACAAACCCACTCACCACGTCAAGGTCACCTAGTCAGAGTGGGTCCCTAAGGTAACAATGGCGTAGCGCCGGGCGGCGACCACTACCTCCACGACACCAAGGCCACAGGTAGAATGACCAGTGGTCAGGCAACCTAACTGCTGCCCAACCAAGCCCCCGGCTCCCAGCCACGCCACCCCACAGACAAAGAATCACAGCAACAATGGCCTCCACAGAGCACCACACCAGTTTGAACACCTACCATTTGTTCCTTGCCAGAGGGCTGGGAGAATGGTAGGAGGAAACCCATATGGAGTCTCATGCTAATTAAAAACCCTTGGGCTGAATGGGTGGAGTGGAGACCTGGCCATGAAAGAGGGGACAGACTACAAATATAAAACAAAAATGGAGAAACAGAAACAGCCGCACATGCACAATTTGTATTTTCATCTACTTGCTTCTCAGCATAATTTCAAAAACTAACAGGCTGTTAGTATACATTTTGATCAAAAAGTACAAACCCACTCGTTACGTCAAGGCCACCTAGTCAGAATGGGTCCCTAAGCTAACACTGGCATAATGCCGGACGGTGACCACTGCCTACACGACACCAAGCCCTCAGGTGGAATGACCCAGTGGCCAGGCATCCCCACTGCTGCCCGACCAAGCCCCCGGCTCTGGGCCACATTACCCCACAGACAGAGAATCACAGCAACACAACACAGTTGGTCATTCCCTCTGTGGGCTTGGTGTCGTGGAGGAAGTGGTCGCTGCCAGGCGCTACGCTAGTGTTAGGTTAGGGACCCACTCTGACTAGGTGGCCTTGACATGGTGAGTGGGGTTGTACTTTTTGATCAAAATGTATAACCTGTTAGTTTTTGAAATTATGTTGAGAAGCAAGTAGATCAAAATACAAATTGTGGATGTGCAACTGTGTTTCTGTTTCTCTATTTTAGTTTTTTATAGAAATATATATTTTAACTGTAATGCCCCACGGGTGTGGACCCACTGTGCCACAATTGGCAGCCGATCAGACAGGCAGAATGGGGCAAAATGACACTAAAGATACAAAGATTAAAAAATACAAAGGATGAGGCAACAGGCAAGTCCAGTAGACAGGCAGGATCAGCATACAGACAGGGAGACAGACAGGCTGTAGGCCAGGCTGGTTACAGAGACCTAGCAGTGTAGGATGAACAACCAGAATGCAACCTTGCTGAGGGATCAGGCAACAGGTGTGGCTGACTTATGTAGGGAGTGCAAGGCAGGAGTTGGAGGGGGAACTACTAAGGAGCACATGATGTCTCTATAAAACTGAGACAGTGCTTGCGCATGGCCCCTATGGCAGGAGTGATAATTGCAGCAACAGATAACAGAGCAGGAAGACAAGTAAATACAGCAGAAACATGGCACGGAGAATGTTTTCCGATGCTGGTTTTCCGATGGTCCGATGTTTTTTTTTCTAATTAAAGGAAGAACATCACTTTTATTATGCATGGGTGTAGATATAAGGGGTGCACAGGTATATGGGCCTTCTTTGCTTGTGGTGAATCGAAGGAGGTGTTCTTTTCTAATCCCAGCCTGTCTTCTTGTAATCCGATAATCTGTTAACGTTCCTTGTTGCAAACTGTGTTCTACAACTTTGTTTTTTATACACTGCTCAAAAAAATAAAGGGAACACTAAGATAACACAGCCTAGATCTGAATGAATGAACTAATCATATGAAATACTTTCGTCTTTACATAGTTGACACTGCTGACACACTCAAGCCACATGAGGTCTAGCATTGTCTTGCATTAGGAGGAACCCAGGGCCAACCACACCAGCAAATTGTCTCACAAGAGGTCTTAGGATCTCATCTCGGTACTTAATGGCAATCAGGCTACCTCTGGCAAACACATGGGGAGCTGTGCGGCCCCACCCCACAACATTACTGACCCACCGCCAAACCAGTCATGCTGGAGGATGTTGCAGGCAGCAGAACGTCTGTCACATATGCTCAGTGTGAACCTGCTTTCATCTGCGAAGAGCACAGGGCGCCAGTGGCGAATTTGACAATCTTGGTGTTCTCTGGCATTGGGCTGTAAGCACAACCCCCATCTGTGGACGTCGGGCCCTCATACCACCCTCATGGAGTGTGTTTCTGACCGTTTGAATGGACACATGCACATTTGGGGCCGGCTGGAGGTAATTTTGCAGGGCTCTGGCAGTGCCCCTCCACCTCCTCCTTGCACAAAGGTGGAGGTAGCGGTCCTGCTGCTGGGTTGTTGCCCTCATACAGCCTCCTCCTCGTCTCCTGATGTACTGGCCTGTCTCCTGGTAGCGCCTCCATGCTCTGGAGGCTACGCTGACAGACACAGCAAACCTTCTTGCCCCAGCTCGCATTGATGTGCCATCCTGGATGAGCTGCACTACCGGAGCCACTTGTGTGGGTTGTATGTAGCCTCTGTATCATGCTCCCACTAGAGGGAAAGCACCGCCAGCATTCAAAAGTGACCAAAACATCAGCCAGGAAGCATAAGAACTGAGAAGTGGTCTGTGGTCACAACATGCAGAACCACTCCTTTATTGGGGGTGTCTTGCTAATTGCCTATAATTTACACCTGTTGTCTGTTCCATTTGCACAACAGCATGTGAAATTGATTGTCAATCAGTGTTGCTTCCTGAGTGAACAGTGGGATTTCACAGAAGTGTGATTGACTATTTTTTGGAGAAGTGTACTTGCTAAACATATCATTGTGTGACTTGGCACCACTTCTATCTTAAGGGAAAATATTGTTATACATTATATTTTTATAGACTCATAAAATGGTCATGAATATTAATTGCTTAAGAACGGCTTTATATCATTGCTTTAATCATGGCTTCGATGGCACAGTGATAGTATTTATTTTGCTGATTGTAAGGGGACTCACAAAAAGCACAACACTAGACTTTTAAAGTGCATATCAACCAACTTGGAAATTGTCCATTAACCCTTTGATAAATGCTAAAAGTTAGTTGATTATATAATATACGTTTAATTTAAGGATGAGGGAATATTACATTGTTAAAGGGAATGCATCATAAATTTATTGTAGTTTCAAAAATGTCTGTAGAAGGCTAAGTTTCCACTTGGTTTATTTTCTGGCAGTTTTTGGAATACTGCCACTGCAGTTTTTGAGCCAAAGTCAGAAGTGGATCCATAAGGGAGGAGAAGTTTAAGTTCTTCCTTTATATGTCCTATTCCTTTTGAATACATTTCTGGCTTTGGCTCAAAAACTGCAGTGGCAGTATTCCAAAAACTGCCAGAAAAAAAACAAGTGGAAACTTAGCCGAACTTAGTAATCTGTGTAATATTTTAGTGCAGTTTATGAAATAAATGAAGTGTCAATAGATCACACATGCTTTTTCTCTTTAAAGGGGTACTCCGGCCCTAAGACATCTTATCTCCTATCCAAAGAATAGGGGATAAGATGTCTGATCAAGGGGGTCCTGCCGCTGGGAACCCCCGCAATCTCTCATGCAGCACCCCCTATCATCTGCTTCAAGTCTGATTGCCCTATTTTGACCAACTATAACTTTCTAATTTTTCCGTATACGGGGCAGTAAGAGGGCTCATTTTTTGTGTTGTGATCTCTAGTTTTTATCAGTACCATTTTTGCTTATATTTAACTTTTTATGAATTTTTATACATTTTTGGGAATAAAATGTGACAAAAAAGCAGCCATTTTTACTTTTTTTTTTACATTTACGCCGTTCACCGTAAGAGATAATTAACAATATGTTTTGATAGTTCAGACTTTTATGTGGAAATACCAAATATGTTTATTCATTTTTTTAAAGCTTTTTGGAGGTAAAATGGGGAAAAGGGACTATTTACATTTTTATTGGGGATGGGGATTTTTCAAATATTTTTACTTTTTTTTTTTACTTTATTTCCCCACAGGGGACTATTTATAGCAATCATTTGATTGCTAATACTGTTCAGTGCTAGACCAGAGCAAAAGATACCTGGAGATGGGCAGAGGCCGGTGAGGGGACCTCCGGCCGCCATGCTGGATGATCGGATCCCTGCAGCAGTGCTGCAGGCGATCCAATGATCCATTTTAAGTACTGCACTGCTGCAGATGCCATGATCTGTGCAATCGCTGATGTGTGCCTTTAGCGGCAGATCCCTGGCTGCTGATAGCAGCCGGGACCTGCCGTGCATGCCGTGCATGACCAGTGCTCACAGTCATTGCAGAGCGTAAATGTATGTCATGGTGCCCTAAGTACCACCGCACCATGAAGTACATTTACGTTAATTGTAGTTAAGGGGTTAAACCACCGCCATTTAACCTCAACCATCTAATGATAATGAGATGACTCTGCTAAGCATGACCCATGCTAAACAGCAAAGCTGAAAAGTAAGCTTCAGAGATCAGGAAATGTTGGCCTTTTATCTGTGCTCCACTGGCTAGTGTGAACTGGATATTTTTAAATCAGATAAAAAAATTAGTTGCCATGACTGCAGACTATAAACAAACAATATTTATTACTTCATCTTACTAAAATATATCCTACCTTTTATTGTTGGTTAACAAGACATGCCATCACTTCGTAAAATGGGGAACCCCTTTAAAGATTTATCCCTTCATATAAGTTGTTAAACTGGTGTAATAAATCTCTAACCTATGAAAATGAGCTGTCTACCCTCTGAGGACACCATCAGTTTATTCTTGTTTTTCTGCCCAGTTTTTTTCTATAAGTAGCATTACATGGGGTAGTTTGCATTACTGCTATACATTGCAATACTAATTAGATGTCATCAGGTGTCGAGTATCTCTGTATATAGATTAATTAGGTGACGTTAATGATGGGTAGAGCCAGTGATGAGCATTTAAGGGAGAAAACGGAGAGAAAAAACAACGCTGCCCATGGCTATGAGTCAATTCCAATTAAAATCTTCTTGTTTGGATTGGTTACTGCACACCATGATACTGTATTCCTTTAGCACAATTTTCTTCTTAATTAATATTACCATAAATATTATCCATTGTGCATTATAACTCTCATAATATGAATGCAAATGCTCTTTGTCAAATGCAGACACCAGTTTATTATTTGGTTCCGTCCATCATGAAATCAAAATTAATTTTACCTGTGGCTTTACCTAGGGTTGGCAATAAACCTTTTTTGTTAAAATAATGCACAAACAATGATACATTGAGCTCTGTTACATCTGCTTGATAGATTCCTATATAATTGACAGGCTGGGTAATGTCTGTGTAAAATGGTACACATGACACATGTTGGCTGTTTTTATGACATGTGGACAATGGGCCTTAACGTATAAAACCTCCCTTTTAATAATTTGTAGCACATACCATACTGTACAAATTCACTTTTTGGGTCAAAAGAGAGATAGTTATGCATTATTTTATTCATACTTTCAGTTTATTGTCCTAGACCTGTGTCTAAATACCCCGACGTAGGCAGAGTGTCTTGTCTGTACTATCTGGAGCACAGCAACCAGGGTAAATGTCTAGCCACAATCCCCTTGGGGGTCACAATGACTTAATGGAACCAATATTAAATATTACAACAAAGCATAACAATTCCAATTTCTATCTAGCTTAAACTCTTGTATAATAGTCTGCAACTTTAGGCCTACCACTAGTCTAAATGATGATTATAAATGCGTAACTGCACTACAGCAATTGCATATTAACAAAGCCTGGGGTCCAATTAATCATTACGCCATCAATATCTAATTTGCATAAAACTATTCTCTTTAAAGACTCTATGTATAAGGTGACAGGGTTACCTCATCGATTATGTAAATTCCACATCAAGCTTTACAGAAGCTGTCTGAAGAAATAAAAGGGGCTGTCTGTCGCAGGCAACTCAATATCAGACGCTCTTGGCAAATCCGACTGCAAAACAAAGCGGGAGAAATGATACACCGCTTACATTTTAAAGTAAAAACAATGGAAAACAGACAGCTTTATCATGTACGATGTCTGCTCCCAACTAAGAAGGCTGGGTCCTGTCTATATATGTGTGATTAAGACTTGTACCTAGTTTAGAGAAATATAGAATATATTGTCTTAATGGGGCTTCCCACCCTATACATGCATAGAAATTACACAGGCTATTCTACAAATGAAGGCCAGACAGCCTTGACGCCCCCTGAGGAAGCTCTTGATGAGTGAAATATATGTTGGGGTCTGCACACTACTTGGTAAGGCTTTGTGTATATGATAGATGCTGAGATATTTGGTTTCTTACTTCCTATCCTTGTTCCAATAGGCTTGTTATGCTGTTTCTCTATACACTTTATTCATGCCATTAGGAGATGTGTGAACTTACATACATGGGGTGCCATAATCATATGTTTGACTATTTTGCCTTTCTTTGTCTGTGTGCTCCTAAAGAGATTGTCTTTGGAGACATTTTATATTTTTTCACTAATATGTTTTTATGTTTTGAATTTTTTTTTAAATAAAGATTTATAAGCATTATAATTATGTGTTGTAGTGTTTAGTTTGGAGTTTATTATTAAATATAAACACTGCAGTAGCTTAGTACAGTTTATAACCTTTTGTTTGCCCTATTTTTTGTTTGAGAATATTCACAGGCTATCCTACAAATTAAGGCTAGACTGCCCATCTGGCAATACTGGCAAATGCCAAATGGACCGGTGTCCTCTATCGGCCACTCTCCTTCTCCTCCCCGCCATTAAAACCTGGACTGTTTTTGTATTTTGCCATGATTTGCACAAAGTTTTACACATATTTTTGCAGCTAGACCTATCATTATGTCATCAAAACCCTTGGGCTCTAGCTAGAGCACAACAGGGCCAACCAGCACTTAGAATCTTAAAGGGGTACTCCGGCGCTAAGACATCTTATCCCCTATCCAAAGGATAGGGGATAAGATGCCTGATCGCGGGGGTCGGCCGCTGGGGACCCCCGTGATCTTCCACGCCACACCCCGTTAGAATCAGTCCTCGGAGCGTGTTCGCTCCGGGTCTGATTACTGGCGATCACGGGAATGGAGCATAGTGACATCACGGCTCCGCCCCGTGTGACGTCACACTCTGCCCCCTCATTGCAAGCCTATGAGAGGGGGCGTGACAGCTGTCACGCCCCTCCAATAGACTTGCATTGAGGGGGCAGAGCGTGACGTGACACAGGGATGGAGCCGTGACGTCACTATGCTCCTTCCTCGTTGTCGAGATGGACTCAGCCTGAGGACCTCCAGCGGTTCCGGAAGCCGCTAAAGGTTGGTGCTGCATGGTAGATCCCCGGGGTCCCCAGCAGCGGGACCCCGGGGATCTGACATCTTATTCCTTATCCTTTGGATAGGGGATAAGATGTCTAGGGGTGGAGTACCCCTTTAAGGACCAGTGATGATGTCCTCCAAAGGCCTTGAGCTAGCTGTAGCAGCAAAGGGAGTCTGTCAGGAAGGGTTCGGGGCTCTCCAGGACTCTATGAAAGAGGTCACAAGCAACAGTCTGTATGAGAGGGGGGAGAGGGGTTATGGGGAACAAAGTATGGAGGTCTCATTTGGGCTCTAAATTACTTCTGTGCTTCAGCAAGGGCCTATAATTTCCTGTTTTTGCCCCAGTAAGATCTCTATCCCTGTTCTCAAACTCCATTATATTCAGAGAATGTTTTTTTGGGCATTGGACAACACTGTAGGATAGTAGGCAAGACAGCAGCATTGCTGTATTATAGGATGGGGATAGTGCTGCTTTTTCACCAAATTCACCAAATTTTCAGAAAAAAATCGGTTTCGTGCTGAATTTATTTGTGTTGAATTGCTATTAAAAACGGATATTTCTGGCCTACAGAGACCCTCAATTGGGGTGTAGAGCACTTTGCCTTGTCCTAATTCGCATAGGGAGTGTCCTGTGTTAGTGAAATACCGTAATACTGTTATTCAGTATGACATGCAGATTACAGGCATTGCTATTAAAATTACTGCTGCAGAGCTTCGATGTGGTAGCAGGGAGACCATATGGTGTCAAAATTGAAGAGAATAAAGAGATTTTTTAATGTAATTTTTATTTAGTTTAATTTAATTTAAATTTGTTTACATTTTTGAGTACCCATTCTGGTGAGCATCGAGCTGTCGGTCCTCCGCCAGGCGAGATACCACCTGTTCCAGCCCCTTGACTATGAAAGTGCGAATGTTTCATAGTCAGTTATGGTTCATTGTTATCGCTCCAAGATGTTTCATTGGATTCTTGTGAAAATTTCACAGGTAATATGACGTAGACGACCATAGGGTCTCAGTCTTAAAAATATAAAAAAAATCTATGGCCCCAATTTTTTTTTTAAATCTAACAAAAGGAAAGGTGTGCAAAACACATAATGTGCCACCAATACCACCAAGTATTTATGCGATGCAAAGACCTCTAAAAGGTGGAAGGGAACAATGTATGGTCCATTGTATCAGGTGTGGGTAAAAACTTCACCTATAAGGCCCTACTCTCGCACTATTAATTCCCTTATTGGCAAGTGTTACTCACCCTATAAAGGGCGGCCCCACACAGGAACCTCTCCCTATTTCCAACTAAAAACACTGCCATTTCCCATGGTTTTTAGTTGGAAATAGGGAGAGGTTCCTGTGTGGAGCTGCCCTTTTTAGGACTAGTAACACTTGCCAAGAAGGGAATTAATAGTGTGAGAGTAGGGCCAAACAGGGGAAGTTTCTACCCCCACCTGTCACAATGGACAATACGTTGTTCCCTTCCACCTTTTAGAGGTCTTTGCATCGCATAAATACTTTGTGGTATTGGTGGAACATGGTGTTTTTTTGCACACCTTTCCTTTTGTTAGATTTAAAATTAAATTTGGGTCCATATATTTTATCCTAAGAAAAATTAAGTTTTAGCTAATACATTTCCTCAACACTTACTTGTGCCATTACAGAGCTAGCAGAACTGCAGCAGGATACCGCCTCTGACCGCCAGGGGGGTGTCTGCTCCAGTAAGGAGGGAGGAAGGAGTACAGGGCCGGCCAGACAGGTACTAGTGGTGGGGGACTCAATTATTAGGGGGACAGACAGGGCAATCTGTCACAAAGACCGGGATCGCCGAACAGTGTGTTGTCTGCCTGGCACACAAGTTCGGCACATCGCAGATCGGGTTGACAGGTTGCTGGGCGGGGCTGGAGAGGACCCAGCAGTCATGGTACATATTGGCACCAATGACAAAGTAAGAGGTAGGTGGAGTGTCCTTAAAAATGATTTCAGGGACTTAGGCCGCAAGCTTAAGGCAAGGACCTCCAAGGTAGTATTTTCTGAAATACTACCAGTACCACGAGCCGCACCAGAGAGGCAGCGGGAGATCAGGGAGGTAAACAAGTGGCTCAGAAGCTGGTGTAGGAAGGAAGGGTTTGGGTTCATGGAGAACTGGGCTTACTTCGCTGTCGGTTACCGGCTCTACCGTAGGGACGGGCTGCACCTCAATGGGGAGGGTGCAGCTTTGCTTGGGGAGAAGATGGCTAGAAGGGTGGAGGAGTGTTTAAACTAGGGACTTGGGGGGAGGGAACCTACAGCAAAGAGGGGGAAGATAGTGTAGATAGAGAGGTGGGAATTATAAATGTACCTGGGGGTGGAGCGGAGGGAGGGGTTAGAATAGTTAATAGGAATAGGCTTCATAGGAAAATAAAACTTACACCCTTGAATCCCATTAACCCCAATAACATAAAGGATGGAAATGTAAAGTGTATGTTCACAAATGCCAGCCTAGCAAATAAAATGGGGGAGCTTGAGGCCTTGATACTGGAGGAACATATTGATATAGTTGGGGTCACTGAGACATGGCTGGACTCCTCACATGACTGGGCTGTCAATCTGCAGGGGTTTACATTGTTTTGCAAGGATAGAATGAACAGAAAAGGTGGTGGAGTCTGTCTGTATGTAAGAAGTGGTATGAAAGTCAGTGTGAACGATGCCATAGTGTGTGATGATTTTGAGGAGGTGGAATCACTGTGGGTAGAATTACAAAAGGAGGGAAATACTGAAAAAATAACATTTGGGGTAATCTACAGACCCCCTAATATCACTGAAGAGATAGAAGTTCGGCTTCATAAACAAATAGAGAGGGCCGCCCGGGCAGGTACAGTGGTAATAATGGGAGATTTTAACTATCCAGATATAGATTGGGGTCCGGGGTTGGCTAAAACTACAAAGGGGTGACAATTCCTAAATTTATTGCAGGATAATTTTATGGGCCAGTTTGTGGAGGACCCAACAAGAAGTGATGCCTTGTTGGATCTGATCATTTCCAACAATGCAGAGCTGGTTGGTAATGTAACTGTGCGGGAAAACCTTGGTAATAGCGACCACAATATAGTTACTTTTGACTTAAAATGCGGAAAACAAAGACAGACGGGGAAGGCAAAAACATATAACTTTAAAAAGGCAAACTTCCCTGGGCTGAGGGCTGCACTACAGGACATAGACTGGGGGGGAGGTGTTGTCAAATACTGATACAGAAGGTAAATGGGACATCTTTAAATCAACTCTAAATAACTATACAGCTAAATATATACCAAAGGGGAACAAATATAAACGATTAAAACTAAATCCTACATGGCTGACAAATGATGTTAAAAGAGCAATAAACAACAAAAAAATAGCCTTCAAAAAATACAAATCTGATGGGTCAGCTATAACATTTAAACAGTACAAAGAGCTTAATAAAATCTGTAAAAATGTAATAAAAACAGCAAAAATTCAAAACGAGAGACAGGTGGCCAAAGAAAGCAAAACTAATCCTAAATATTTTTTTAGATATATAAATGCAAAAAAAACCAAGGACAGAGCATGTAGGACCCCTTAATAATGATAATGGGGAGGTTGTCACAGGCGATCAAGAGAAAGCGGAGCTACTGAATGGGTTCTTTAGCTCTGTATACACTATGGAAAAAGGAGCTGACATTGGCCAGGTCAGTGCTGGTAACACATCATGTAATGTAGTGAACTGGCTTAATGTAGAGATGGTACAAGGTAAGTTAAGTGATATAAATGTAAGCAAATCCCCAGGGCCGGATGGACTACACCCAAGAGTTCTTAGAGAGGTAAGTTCAGTAATATCTGTACCCCTGTTCATGATATTTAGGGATTCTTTGGTGTCTGGTATTGTGCCAAGGGACTGGCGCAAGGCGAATGTGGTGCCAATCTTCAAAAAGGGCTCTAGGTCTTCGCCAGGCAATTATAGACCGGAAAGTCTAACATGCATTGTGGGTAAATTGTTTTAAGGACTTATAAGGGATTACATACAGGAATACATAGGGGATAATTGTATTATAAGTGATAGCCAGCATGGGTTTACTAAGGATAGAAGTTGTCAAACCAATCTAATTTGCTTTTATGAAGAGGTGAGTAGAAGCCTTGACAGAGGAATGGCTGTGGATATAGTGTTTCTGGATTTTGCTAAAGCATTTGATACTGTCCCTCATAGACGTCTGACAGGTAAGTTAAGGTCTTTGGGTTTGGAAATTTTAGTTTGTAACTGGATTGAACACTGGCTCATGGATCGTACCCAGAGAGTGGTGGTCAATGATTCGTACTCTGATTGGTACCCGGTTATTAGTGGTGTACCCCAAGGTTCAGTACTGGGCCCGCTGTTGTTTAATTTATTTATCAATGATATAGAGGATGACATTAACAGCTCTGTTTCTATCTTTGCAGATGACACCAAGCTTTGTAGCACGGTACAGTCTAAAGAGGATGTGCATAAGTTACAAGATGAGTTGGATAGACTAAGTGTCTGGGCATCCACTTGGCAAATGAGGTTCAATGTGGATAAATGTAAAGTTATGCATCTGGGTACTAATAACATGCATGTGTCGTATGTCTTAGGGGGGATTAAACTGTCAGAGTCACTGGTAGAGAAGGATCTGGGTGTACTTGTAGATCACAGACTACAGAATAGCATGCAATGTCAGGCTGCTGCTTCCAAAGCCGGCAGGATATTGTCATGTATCAAAAGAGGCATGGACTCAAGGGACAGGGACATAATACTCCCCCTTTATAAAGCATTGGTACGGCCTCACCTGGAATATGCTGTTCAGTTTTGGGCACCTGTCCATAAAAGGGACACTGCGGAGTTGGAAAGGGTGCAGAGACGCACGACTAAACTAATATGGAGCATGGAACATTTTAGCTAGGAGGAGCGATTAAAGGAGTTACAATTGTTTAGTCTTGAGAAGAGACGTTTAAGGGGGGATATGATAAACGTATATAAGTATATTAATGGCCCATACAAAAAATATGGAGAAAAACTGTTCCAGGTTAAACCCCCCCCAAAGGACGAGGGGGCACTCCCTGCGTCTGGAGAAGAAAAAGTTTAGTCTCAAGGGGCGACACGCCTTCTTTACCGCGAGGACTGTGAATTTATGGAACGGTCTACCTCAGGAACTGGTCACAGCAGGAACAATTAACAGCTTTAAAACAGGATTAGATACATTCCTGGAACAAAATAACATTCATGCTTATGAAGAAATATAAAATCCCATCCCTTCCCCAATATCGCGCCACACCCCTACCCCTTAATTCCCTGGTTGAACTTGATGGACATATGTCTTTTTTCGACCGTACTAACTATGTAACTATGTAACTATCTAATACAGAGGAATTTCTGAAACTGGGGACCAGCACCTTAACTATGTTTTGCAGTATCCATGGCACAATGAGAGAGTTGGTAACATCAGTAGAGATGAGCGAATCGAAGTTGACGAACCCGAATTTGTTACAAATTTCATGAAAAATTTGATTTGCAACTAATACGAATATCGCAGCGATTCTATTGCACGAATCGCTTTGTTAAACTTCATTTTACAGCATTCCAGGCTATTGGAGACCTAAGATTGCGGATCCACATGTGAGTACATGGGGCAGGGGATTATGGGAGGGTGGGAAACAGCAGCGGGAATGAAGGTAGGCGGGCTGACCCTGAATCACATGTGAGATGCAGTCTATCAGTGTTCACTGACCCCTGTGATGTCACAGCCCCTATATAATCGGCGGCCATCTTGCCTCTCTTCATTTC
This sequence comes from Hyla sarda, assembly GCF_029499605.1. Lineage (NCBI taxonomy): Eukaryota > Metazoa > Chordata > Amphibia > Anura > Hylidae > Hyla > Hyla sarda. The sequence goes on from NC_079194.1 coordinate 198,129,165, forward strand.
ATCTATGCACTCAGATGGAGAGGACGGGACTGTGTGTGTGTGTGAATAGCCCATACCACAGCGTTACACTACAACTGCTAGTCACATCAGCATTAGGGAAAGACAGGAGTGCAGAGTGCTTTGCTGTTAACACTGAGAAGGATCATTGATAGCTAAACCTCCTATTCACGTTATTGAGCATTGCAGCAGAGAGGGGCAGATAGCTGTCAGCTGCCTCATACAGATGTCTAAGCTGCCTGAACTTTCTCAAGCATCTTATCTCCTCATTTTTCAGCCCAATTGAGTTTATTTTTTTTTTGCTCCACAAATCTTCTGCTGCTCAGAATTGTGTGACAGAGTGCAATTTAGGGTTTAATCCCTGTATTTTTTGCTTTTTTGTGGTGCTGCACTGTTGGGTCTTACTGCTGTTCAGAAATACGTGATTGTTCAGTGGACTGTAGTGCATTTGTACCATTTTGTACCTGTTAATCTGTCAAGGGGCTACATACTGTGCAAGTCCAAGCAATAGTATTCACCGGCTGTTTTGTTTTTTTTATAGTTTTTTCTGCGTATTGTTACGCATATTACTGGCCTCATCAGTGCATACCGCATACGTACATCCAAGTATTGTACCATTTAGTACCTGTTAAGCTGTCAAGGTGCTCCATACTGTCAAAGTCCAAACAATAGTATCCACCGCCTGGTGTTTTACAAAAATACAGATTTTTTTCTGCGTATAGTTAGGCATATTACTGCCCTCACAAGTGCATACCGCATAGGTACATCCAAGTATTGTACAATTTAATACCTGTTAAGCTGTCAAGGTGCTCCATACCGTCAAAGTCCAAACAATAGTATCCACCGGCTGGTGTTTTACAAAAATACAGATTTTTTTCTTCATATAGTTAGGCATATTACTGCCCTCATCAGTGCATACCGCATAGGTACATCCAAGTATTGTACCATTTAGTACCTGTTAATCTGTCAAGGTGCTCCAAACCGTCAAAGTCCAAAGAATAGTATTCACCGGCTGGTGTTTTACAAAAATACAGAGTTTTTTCTGCGTATAGTTACGCATATTACTGCCCTCATCAGTGCATACTGCATAGGTACATCCAAGTATTGTACAATTTAGTACCTGTTAAGTTGTCAAGGTGCTCCATACCGTCAAAGTCCAAACAATAGTATCCACCGGCTGGTGTTTTACAAAAATACAGATTTTTTTCTGCATATAGTTAGGCATATTACTGACCTCATCAGAGCATACCGCATAGGTACATCCAAGTATTGTACCATTTAGTACCTGTTAATCTGCAAGGTGCTCCAAACCGTCAAAGTCCAAAGAATAGTATTCACCGGCTGGTGTTTTACAAAAATACAGAGTTTTTTCTGTGTATAGTTACGCATATTACTGCCCTCATCAGTGCATACCGCATGGGTACATCCAAGTATTGTACCATTTAGTACCTGTTAAGCTGTGAAGGTGCTCCATACCGTCAAAGTCCAAACAATATTATCCACTGGCTGGTGTTTTACAAAAATACTGATTTTTTTCTGCGTATACTTAGGCATATTACTGCCCTCATCAGTGCATACCGCATAGGTACATCCAAGTATTGTACCATTTAGTACCTGTTAAGCTGTCAAGGTGCTCCATACCGTCAAAGTCCAAACAATAGTATCCACCGGCTGGTGTTTTACAAAAATACAGATTTTTTTCTGCGTATAGTTAGGCATATTACTGCCCTCACAAGTGCATACCGCATAGGTACATCCAAGTATTGTACAATTTAATACCTGTTAAGCTGTCAAGGTGCTCCATACCGTCAAAGTCCAAACAATAGTATCCACCGGCTGGTGTTTTACAAAAATACAGATTTTTTTCTGCATATAGTTAGGCATATTACTGCCCTCATCAGTGCATACCGCATAGGTACATCCAAGTGTTGTGCAATTTAGTACCTGTTAACCTGTCAAGAGCCTACATACTGTGAAAGGACAGCCGTAAGTAATCACCTGCTGCTGTTCTAGACAAATACTGTTTAAAGAGTAGTGTAGCTTATTGTAATACCCTCATAAACGCACTAAGTATGTCAGGCAGAGAAGTGCCAGGACGTGCACAGAGGAGAGGCCTAAATACTTCAGGCAGAGTTGGCAGCAGATTGGGGCGAGTGGCAGCGGTCGTGTCTCCACCAGCAACCCATCTGCCGTCGTCGATTGGTTAACACGTTCATCCACATCATCACAAGTGACATCTGACACCCCCAGTCAACAGTGGGTGGGTTCCTCAGACACAACCCTCAGTTGGCATGGCCCCGGAGCAGTCCCTGTCCTCCCATTGCCTTTGTCCTATGCTGTTCCCTCTCCTAAAGAAGTATCTTATGCTGTGGGTTCAGCTCCACTATTTAGTGAGGACGATCTAATAGAGGACAGTCAGCAGCTACTGGACAACCAAGAAGGGGAGGAGACATGTGCCGCTTTCTCCGCTAGGCGGCCAAGTAGTGATGCGGAGAGTGACGTGGGTGACGGTGTTGCAAGGGTTCAGGGTCCTGAAATAGACACTGTTGGGGAACCTGAGGAGGACATCAGTGACGTGCACACACCTGTGGATGATGATGAAGCTGATCGCAATTGGGAGCCGGGTGCAGAAGGGGTTTCATCATCATCAGGAGAGGAGAATTGCAGGTTGCCCTTGAGGCAGCAAGGGGATAGCACGGTTGGCAGTCAGCGTGGTGACAGTAGTGGAAATTCAGGAGCCAAATGTGCCCGGGGGAGACAACCTGCTTCGCGGCAGCCTACCTTTCCGGGAGGTAGTGGAACAGGGGTTCCTGGAGACGGCGCCAGTAGCAGTCAATTAGTGCAGACTGCGGGTGGGAAAATCAGCTACTCAGCGGTGTGGAAGTTTTTCATAAGGTATCCGGAGGAGGTTCATGTAGCCACATGCAAGATCTGTCGGCAGAAGGAGAAGCGTGGCCAGGGTCCCAATGTCGGCACTATGGCCCTGCGTCAACACATGCTTCGCCACCATAAAGAGGCCTGGGAGAACCGTGGCTCCGATGTAGTGGTCCAGCCTGCTGCATCACCCAGTGGCCATCTGCTCCCTCCTTCTTCCAGCCAAGGCTCCACCACCTCAGCCGAAGGGAGCTGTTTGTCAAACCCTCCTTCTGTCGCTCCTGCTTCTCCCGCTTTTAGTCAGCCATTCCGCCAACAATCCATCGGCGAAGCCATGTCCAAGAGACAACAGTATACACCCACTTATCCAACGGCGCAGAAGTTGAATGTGCTCCTGTCCAAGTTTCTGGTGTTGCAGTTTCTCCCTTTTCAAGTGGTGGACTCTGCACCTTTCAGAGAATTGATGGCTTGTGCCGAGCCGAGGTGGAGAGTCCCAAGCCGTCATTTCTTTGCGAAAAAAGCAGTACCAGCCCTGCATAAGTTTGTACAAGAGAAGGTGGGCCAGTCCTTGAGCCAGTCGGTGTGTTCAAAAGTGCACGCCAGCGCCGATGTGTGGATCTGTAACTACGGGCAGGGACAATACTTTTACGACCCACTGGGTAAATGTGGTTCCTGCACAGCCACAACAGCAATTTGGACAGGTCACACCGCTTCCTCCTCCACGCTCTCGCTCCCAGGCAGTTGGTCCTGTTACAGTGTGCGACGCCGCCTCCTCATCCTCCACCGTGTCCATGGCCTCCACTGTACGTCCAAATCTTGGTGGCCCTTCATCGTACCATGTGTGTAGGGCACGGCGGTGTCAAGCTGGTCTTCACATGGTTTGCCTTGGCGAACGGAGTCTCACAGGGGAGGAATTGCTAAAGTTAATTCGTAAAGAAATCTGCATATGGCTTACTCCACGAAATCTGGAAATGGGAACCATGGTGACAGACAACGGGAAGAACATTGTGTCCGCGCTGCGACAAGGAAGTGTGAAACATGCTCCCTGCATTGCACACGTGTTGAATCTGGTTGTCAAGCACTTCCTCAAGTCTTCACCTCATTTGCAAAACATCCTGAAAATGGCAAGGAAACTGTGCATGCACTTCAGCCACTCGTACACCGCCAAGCACACCTTCCTTGAGCTGCAGCATCAGAACGGTATCCCACAACATAGTCTTATTTGTGACGTTGCCACACGTTGGAATTCCACCCTCCATATGTTGGATAGACTATACGAACAAAGAAAAGCCATCACCAATTTCTTGATGATCCAAGCAGATAGGAGTTCTCCCCTGTGTAACTCCAATGTGAACCAGTGGCAGCTCATACGTGACACCTGCCGTTTGCTGAGGCTCTTTGAGGAAGCCACATTATTTGTGAGTCACCTGGATTAAGCCATGAATGACGTAATTCCACTCCTACATTTCCTACAACAAATGATTGAAACCATGGCTGGTCACGGCAATGGAGACGTTGCATCTACATCTCAAGGCTACATGAGCCCTGCGGGGGCTGAACTGGAGGAGGAGGATGATGAGGGGCAGAGCGGAGCACAGTTTAGGTTGGATGAGATGGCCGGTGTTTCTAGTCATCGGACAGGAGAGGAGGAGCAGGAGCAGCCAGAGGAGCAGCCGAGTCACTGGCGCAAATGACACAATGCATGTTCAGTTGCTTGCGTAGTGACCCCCGAATTGTCAAAATTCATCAGCGGGATGATTTTTGAATCTCCACCTTATTAGACCCTCGCTACTGTCCCAAAATGGGGGCCTTTTTTACACCCACTGAGAGGGAGGACAAACTGACCTACTACAGAGAGATTCTACGTAGTCAGTTGGCTGATGCCTATCGGCCAGATGGTCCATCCACTCACAGGTCTGACTCGGGGGGCCCTCTGCGCTCACCTTCCACTGCCATGGCTGTTGGGGAGGGGAGGGGTGGCAGGAGCAGTACTAGCTCAATCAGCAGCAGCCTGAGTCTACAGTCGCTGATAAGTAGCTTTCTTCACCCGCATAGTGAAGCAACTCATCAGCAGCAGGTAGACATGGAGCAGGACCTGAACCAGCAGGTGGTGGCATACCTTGACATACATAGCCATGCCAACAACCATTGAAGATCTGCTGGACTTCTGGGCAGCCAAACTTGATTTATGGCTACAACTAGCAGAGTTTGCCCTGGAAAGGCTGTGATGCCCGGCCAGTAGTGTGCCATCAGAGCAGGTGTTTAGTGCGGCCGAGGCCATAGTCACCCCAAGGCGAACTCGTCTGTCCACTAAAAATGTGGAGAGACTGATGTTTGTGAAGATGAATCGGGGATGGATCATCCAGGATTTCCAGCCACCAATGCCAGATTCCTCAGAGTAGATTGACCATGCTGCTACACCAACATTTCCCAATTATGGTTGGTTATGAAACCCTCTTTGGTACTGTGATTGCCTGCTCCTTGCTCATCCTGTGTCTTTCAGGAACTACTTGCCTCACTGATGCTTCTGGCCTTGGGCCTTCAATTTTTGGATATTTAGTAGCTAAATATATGCTTAAAGCAAATGTCAACATTGATCTTTAAATGTAAGGGGTTGGTTATGAAACCCTCTTGGGTACTGCGAATGACTGCACCTGACTCATTCTGTGTCTTTCGGGAACTACTTGCCTCCCTGATGCCTCAGGCCTTGGGCCTTCAATTTTTGGATGTTTAGCAGTAGCTAAATACATGCTTAATGCAAATTTCAACATTGATCTTTAAATGTAAGGGGTTGGTTATGAAACCCTCTTGGGTACTGCAAATGACTGCTCCTGACTCATTCTGTGTCTTTCAGGAAATAATTGCCTCCCTGATGCCTAAGGCCTTGGGCCTTCAATTTTTGGAAGTTTAGCAGTAGCTAAATACATGCTTAATGCAAATGTCAACATTGATCTTTAAATGTAAGGGGTTATGAAACCCTCTTGGGTACTGCGAATGCCTGCTCCATACTCATTCTGTTTCTTTCAGGAACTACTTGTCTCCCTGCCCTCAGGCCTTTGTCCTTCAATTTTGGATGTTTAGCAGTAGCTAAATACATGCTTAATGCAAATTTCAACATTGATCTTTAAATTTAAGGGGTTATGAAACCCTCTTGGGTACTGCGAATGACTGCTCCTGACTCATTCTGTGTCTTTCAGGAAATAATTGCCTCCCTGAGGCCTCAGGCCTTGGGCCTTCAATTTTTGGAAGTTGAGCAGTAGCTAATACATGCTTAATGCAAATTTCAACAATGATCTTTACATTTTCGGCGCTCTGCCAGGGCCTTCTCCTACCCTGCCGGGGCCGATCCGAGGACCTCACTAAACCATCCAATTGGTAGTAGAGACATGCAGTGTGTACTAAGGGCAGGGACTTAATGAACCCGAGCGTATGACCCGCGCTTAGTTGTGATTCTTCTTTCCTGGCAAATAATTGCAAACCCTGATCCCTAACGCAAACGGGGTTCAGCGGGTTACCGAAGCCTGTCGGTGAAAAATAGACACACGCTGGTCTGTTCAGTGTAGCGCGCATGCAGCCCCGGACCTCTGAGGGCATAACACACCTGTTATTGCTCGATCTCGTGCAATGTAAGGATTTATTAAAGCCTCTTGGGTACTGCTGATGCCTACTCCTGACTGCTCCTGTGTCTTTCTGGAACTACTTGACTTCATGATGCTTCTGGACTTGGGCCTTTCATTTTAGGATTTTTGAAATACATACATACATGCTTAATTTAAATTTCAACATTTATGGTGCAATGTATGGGGGTTATTAAACAATCTTGGGTAGTGTTTTTTTCAAATTTTCTGATAATTATCACAGTAATAAACTTGAATTTTCCACAATAATAACCATTACACCATTGAATGATTGTTGCGTGAGATTTTTTAAGTAAAATTTAAAAAAAAAATACGCAGAGGGATGAACTCTGCTTCTTTATTTCATAAAAAAAATTATTTTATAGAAGAATGTCTTTTGGTGGTCCACCGTCCTGCATTATAGAGTCTTCTGGACTCTTGGATATGCGCTTGTTCTTAAACAAAGGTACAAAAAACAAAAATGCCCGGTCAGGGCTATGGAGACGTTGCGCCTACATCTTACGGCCACATGAGCCCTGTGGGTGCTTGTGAGATTAGGTCCTTTGTACCCACACGGTGGGGTCCGGGACACAAATTTTGATTTAAATTTCAAATAAAAAAATCACACATTTCAATGGTCTCCTCATGCTGCAGCCAACTCCAGGCTGCGTCATTCTGGTAATATATAGAGAGCACTCGCTGTCCTAAATTTTTGTTAAAATTTTTCGTCAAAAATGTTTGTCTTTTTTATTAGGGATTGTGAAGCTTTGGTGCGTACTCATGCATCAGCCAACTCCAGCCTGCCATTCAGGCAATATATGGTTTACTGATGGCGCTGCTGGGCCTGGGTCTGGGAATTTCAAATTTTCTCATAGGTAGCACCCGCTATCCAAAAGTCTTCTTCATAAATTTCTACAATTTAGTTTTTTTGCAGGGATTGTGAAGCCCTAGTGTGTACTAATGCATCAGCCAACTCCAGGCTGTGTCATTCAGGCAATATATAGGTAGCACCCGCTGTCCTAAATATTCTTAAATTTTTTTTAAAAATGGTTGTTTTTTCTTTGGGATTCTGAAGCCCTGGTGTGTACTCAATGCTGCTTCCTGCTACACTCTGTCAGCCCGTTGGTCCAGTGACAGTGTGCTTCTCCGCCTCCACATCCTCCACTGTGTCTTAAGCCTCCACTGCCTGGACAAGTCTCAGTGGCCCTTCAGCATACCATGTGTGCAGGTCACGGTGGTGTCACGCTGTTCTTCACATGGTTTGCCTTGGCGAGAAGTCTTGGAAACAATGGCCGGTCAGGATGTTGCGCCTAAGTCTCACGGACACATGAGCCCTGTGGGGGCTTGTTGGATTTGGTCCTTCGTACCCACACGTTGGGGTCCGGGAAACGCAAAGGTTGTTTTAAATTTCAAATCAAAAAATTATGGCGCTGCTGGGCCTGGGTCTGTGAATTTCAAATTTTCTCATAGGTAGCACCCGCCATCTTTTTCAAAAATTTCTAAAATTGTGGTGTTTTTTGGGGGGGATTGTGAAGCCCTGGTGTGTACTCGTGCATCAGCCAACTCCAGGCTGTGTCATTCAGGCAATATATGGGTTACCGATGCCGCTGTGGGGCCTGGGTCTGGGAATTTCAAATTTTCTCATAGGTAGAACCCGCTATCCAAAATCCTTTTCGAAAATTTCTAAAATTGTGGTGTTTTTTGGGGGGGATTGTGAAGCCCTACTGTGTACTCGTGCATCAGCCAACTCCAGGCTGTGTCATTCAGGCAATATATGAGTTACCGATGCCGGTATGGGGCCTGGGTCTGGGAATTTCAAATTTTCTCATAGGTAGCACCCACTATCCTAAATCCTTTTAAAAAAATTCGAAAATTGTGTTTTTTTTGGGGGGGGGGGGGGATTGTGAAGCCCTGCTGTGTACTCGTGCATCAGCCAACTCCAGGCTGTGTCATTCAGCCACTATATTGTGTCCTCATGCTTCAGCCTCATCCAAGCTGTGTCATTCAGCCACTATATGGTGTCCTCATGCTGCCAACACCTCCACACTGTGCCATTCAGCCACTATATGGTGTCCTCATGCTGCCAACACCTCCACGCTGTGCCATTCAGCCACTATATGGTCTCCTCATGCTTCCAACACCTCCATGCTGAGTCATTCAGCCACTACATGGTGTCCTCATGCTTCAGCCTCATCCAAGCTGTGTCATTCAGCCACTATATGGTGTCCTCATGCTGCCAACACCTACACTCTATGTCATTCAGTCACTATATGGTCTCCTGACACTGATGCCACCACCAGGCTCTGTAATTGTGCTGCTGTGCGGCAGTGATTCTAAAAGCGATGCCGGTAATCTGCATGTTATTCTGAATAACAGTATTATTTCACTAACCCAGCACACTCCATATGCGTTTTAGAACACAGCAAAGTGTTCTATACCCCTATGGAGGCTGTATGTAGGCTAGAAATAGCCTTTTTAATATAGATTAGCTGTGAAAAAATTTGGATCAAAACTAACTTTTTCGGAATATTTGGCGAATTGGCCGAATCAAATTTTTGAAAAGCTCGCTCATCTCTTAACATCAGCATGATGAGACAATATAGCAACACAATGAGAGAGCCTGGAGCTGGCAGCATCAGCATGAGGAGACCATATGGCGGCACAATGACAGTGCCTGGAGGTGGTAGCATCAGCATGATGAAACGATATGGTGGCACAATGACAGAGCATGGAGGTGGTAGCATCAGCATCAGGAGACTAGAGAGCAGCACAATGAGAGAGCCTGGAGGTGGCAGCATCAGCATGAGGAGACCAAATGGCGGCACAATGACAGAGCCTGGAGGTGGTAGTATCAGCATGGGGAGACCATATGGCGGCACAATGACAGTGCCTGGAGGTGGTAGCATCAGCATGGGGAGATCATATGGTGGCACAATGACAGAGCGTGGAGGTGGTAGCATCAGCATCAGGAGACCATAGAGCAGCACAATGAGAGAGCCTGGATGTTGCAGCATCAGCATGAGGAGACCATATGGGGGCACAATGACAGAGTGTGGAGGTGGTAGCATTAGCATGAGGAGACCATAGAGGAGCACAATAACAGAGCCTGGAGGTGGTAGCATCCACATGAGGAGACCATATGGTGGCAAAATGAATGAGCCTGGAGGTGGTAGCATTAGCATGAGGAGACCATAGAGCAGCACAATGACAGAGCCTGGAGGTGGCAGCCGCAGCATGAGGGCCAGAGTTGAGTCTGAGGAACCCACCGACTGTTGACTGGGGGTGTCGGATGTCACTTGGGATGAAGAGGATGCCCGAGTGAACCGATCAATCACGGCTGCTGGGTTGCTGGTCGAGACACCACTGCTAGCTGACACCGGAAGCTCAGACCTCTTGCTGCGACTCCGGCTGCCACCTCCAGGCTCATTAAACATAGAGTAGATCTATCAGTCCATAGATAATATGGTATTAGTGATTGTTCCATCTCACTACCATCTGTTAAAAGTACTGGATGAATCTTACGTGGAATCATAATAAAGTGGAGCTAATATGTCACTGTAAGAGTGTGTGGATGGATGTAGTTGGCTGTAAATATGTAAACTATTATGATTATCCATTAAAAGCTACTATAAATGCTATGTGTATGTGAAGAAATTAAATTATTTAATTACTAAGGAGACAATTAGAATGTCCCCAAAAAGATTAAAATAAGTAATATCTATATTAATAGTAAAACTAATATTAAGATTCCAAGGGGGCATACACCCCAACCACAATCCATTACTATAAATATAATATATAGGCTAAACCACAAGTGAAAAAACAGAATATACATAAAACAACCAATGACTGAGGATAGCCAATACCATTCTGTCCGAGTATAGAATGCCAGGAATGATACATCCACATACACCAAATTTTACAGTACATATAACCCCAGTTTATATAGGTCAATATTGACCACTCACAGTAAGTTCATATAAACCGTAATTGGGGATAGACAGTAGACATATAATAAATTTAAATTGAGTAATAGTCATTACTCAATAATACTATCAGACACTAGTCATATACTAAGGGGCAATAACCCCAAACCTACAACTACAACAGTGATAACAGTGAACACCAAACTGTTATTAGTGTATAGACAAAAACATATATCATAATCCTTATAGGAAGGCTGCAAAAGAGAATCCCTCATTTAGCCTAATTGGGGCCATGCATTTAAGCCTCTGAATCCAGCGGGCCTCTTCTTTCAAGAGGGCTGAGTCTATATTGCCCTGTCTGGGGCCCAACTTTAACTGACACAAACCTAGGAATCTAAGATCACTCAAATTACAATTGTGAGTTGATTGCATATGTCGTGATATGGGAGTGTCATTACGTGTACGTATCGTACTTAGATGTTGGGTGATAAGTCTCTTAAGTGGTTGTGTCGTTTTGCCAACGTAGATCATGGGGCACTTGCATATGGCTACATAAATGACATTCCTACTACTACAATTGATAAACTGCCAAATGTCTTACCTAAGGGAGTCAATGGGATTAGTGAAATCCTGTGTCTTCATAACATACGTAGAAGTATTGGAGAGAAAAAGCTGTGTTGGTGCTCCAAAGAAAGTAACCCAAGTCGTGGGTATTGATGCAAAATAATTTATTCTTAAAGCATAAGAAATCAAAGAAAATAATAAATATAAAGCAAGACGCATTTCGGGAGTCACAGCTCCCTTTTTCAATTGCAGGTGGTTGCTGCCACCACCTGCAATTGAAAAAGGGAGCTTTGACTCCCGAAACGTGTCTTGCTTTATATTTATTATTCTCTTTGATTTCTTATGCTGTAAAAATAAATCATTTTGCATCAATACCCACGACTTGGGTTACTTCCTTGGGAGCACCAACGCAGATTTTTCTCTCCAATACTTCTACATTACTCTACGGACTCTCCTCTGGGCTCTGTCCTCATGCTGCTGGCCTGCATACCAAGCTACCATTACCGGCAAGGAACATGCTACCCCCACCTGGGTACCTACCTATATCGGATAAAGACCTATACCGCACCCGGCGCTACCTCCGCTTTTTTCCTCCATTTTATTGCTCTTCATAACATACGGACACAGGGAACAATGTCCACATGGAAAGTGCCCCACCACTCTGCTGGTTGACCACGTAGTAGGTCTTGCCTCCGTGTCCAGATGGCTTCTCACCAAATGGTCCCTCAAATTACGGCCTCTACGATAAAAGGCTCGGTCTGGGACTGATGACACTGGACAGTTCTCTATCAGTGATAAGTAGGTGCCAATGGCGGCGTAAAATGCTTAAGATCTTATCTGTATGTCCATCAAAAGTGCCAATACAGCGTATCACCTTATGTTCATCCTGTTTTTTTCACGTAAGAGGAGCTCCCTCCTATCACTATCTCTTGCTCTCTTGAAAGCCCTTTTAAGGTATTTCCTTGGGTACTGACACTGTCTGACTCTATGAAACAAATGATTGTTTTCCTCCATAAATTTATGGTCTTCAGAGCAATTCCTACGAGCTCGCAGGTACTGGCCAATAGGTATGCCACCCTTCAGCTGTTCCGGGTGCCAACTCTTCCAATAGAGGAGGGCATTGGTAGACGTAGGTTTCCTGTGGATGTGAGTATGAATGTGACCGAAATCATCAATGTAAATGTGCAAATCCAGAAAAGAGACCTACCACCAAATTCAAATGTGAACAGCATGCCAACCTCATTAACATTAAGTCTAGAAACAAAATCATTAAAAAGTGCTCTCTCTACATCCCACAACAACAAGACATCATCGATATACCTACCACAAAAAATAATGTAACTAGTGAATTGACTCAAAAGATCCCCATAAATAACTGTGTCTTCCCACAACCCTAAAAACAAATTAGCATAATTCGGTGCTCAAGAAGACTCCATAGCGGTGCCCTGTGTTTGGTGATAAAAAGTGCCATTAAATAAAAAATAGTTGTGTGTCAGGACGAACCTAAGTAGCTCGAGAAGAAAGGAATTGTGCTCTAAATAAAATGTGCTTTTAGTGCTAAGAAAATGTGATACAGCAGTGATGCTGAGATTGTGTTGAATATTTGTTTAAAGGCTCTCTACATCCAGAGAAGCCAGTGAGGTAGAGTTAGTGACCACAATATCTTGTAGCTTTAAAAGAGTAGCCTTCGTATCTTGGAGAAATGATGGAAGTGCTGTCACAAAGGGTGACAGCACCTTGTCAATTTACTGACTATCTCCATGAGTCAGGCAATCGTTACCCGACACTTTGGGTGGTCCGCGTATGGGAGTTGTATTCTTATGCGTCTTGGGCAAAGCATAAAAAGTAGCTATTGTTGGGTTGGGGTTGTACATGTATTTAAATTCATTATTAGAAATCAGTTGTTAATCTTTAGCAGCTGTGAGAAGTTGTTTAAATTCACATAAGTACCTACTAGTTGGGGGTCAGAGGATAAAACCTCATATTTATCAGTATCCGTTAGTAGATCCGAGACCATGGAGATGTAATCAGATTGGTCCATGATCACCACATTGCCACCCTTGTCGGATGGCTTGATGATCACTGACCCATCCGAGCCAAGTGTCTCCAGGGCCACACACTCCTCCTCTGACAAGTTGGAATTGACTTAACGCATTGCGCGTGATGTGGGAATATCGCGGGATCTCGCATGCAGTACTGTTCAGTTTTGAAGTGGATTTGAAGGGTCTTCATATTAGAAATACCCCATAAAAGACCCCATTATAAAAACTACACCCCTTAAGTATTCAAAATGACATTCAGTAAGTGTATTAACCCTTTAGGTGTTTCACAGGAATAGCAGCAAAGTGAAGGAGAAAATTCAAAATCTTCATTTTTTACACTCGCATGTTCTTGCAGACCCAATTTTTGAATTTTTGCAAGGGGTAAAAAGGAGAAAATTTTTACTTGGATTTGAAACCCAATTTCTCTCGAGTAAGGACATACCTCATATGTCTATGTAAAGTGTTCGGCGGGCGCAGTAGAGGGCTCAGAAGGGAAGGAGCGACAAATGGTTTTTGGGGGGCATGCCACATTTAGGAAGCCCCTATGATGCCAGAACAGCAAAAAAAAAACACCATACCATTTTGGAAACTAGACCCCTCGGGGAACGTTACAAGGGGTAATGTGAACCTTAATACCCTACAGGTGTTTTACGACTTTTGCATATGTAAAAAAATATTTATTTTTTTTTTACCTAAAATGCTTGATTTCCCAAAATTTTTACATTTTCAACCCCTTAAGCACCCAGCCATTTTACACCTTAGGACCCGGCCATTTTTTGAACATCTGACCACTGTCACTTTAAACATTAATAACTCTGGAATGCTTTTAGTTATCATTTTGATTCCGAGATAGTTTTTCGTGACATATTCTACTTTATCATAGTAGTAAAATGTTGTGGTAAATCCCAAAATTTGATGAAAAATTTGAAAATTTAGCATTTTTCTAACTTTGAAGCTCTCTGCTTGTAAGGAAAATGGATATCCCAAATATTTTTTTTATTTTATTCACATATACAATATGTCTACTTTATGTTTGCATCATAAAATTGATGAGTTTTTACTTTTGGAAGACACCAGAGGGCTTCAAAGTTCAGCAGCAATTTTCCAATTTTTCACAAAATTTTCAAACTCGCTATTTTTCAGGGACCAGTTAAGGTTTGAAGTGGATTTGAAGGGTCTTCATATTAGAAATACCCCACAAAAGACCCCATTATAAAAACTGCACCCCCCAAAGTATTCAAAATGACATTCAGTCAGCATTTTAACCCTTTAGGTGTTTCACAGGAATAGCAGCAAAGTGAAGGAGAAAATTCACAATTTTCATTTTTTACACTCGCATTTTCTTGAAGACACAATTTTTGAATTTTTACAAGGGGTAAAAGGAGAAAATTTATACTTGTATTTGTAGCCCAATTTCTCTCGAGTAAGCACATACCTCATATGTCTATGTAAAGTGTTCGGCGGGCGCAGTAGATGGCTCAGAAGGGAAGGAGCAACAAGGGGATTTTGGAGAGTACGTTTTTCAGAAATGGTTTTTGGGGGGCATGTTGCATTTAGGAAGCCCCTATAGTGCCAGAACAGCAAAAAAAAAAAAAAAAAAACACATGGCATACCATTTTGAAAACTAGACCCCTCGGGGAACGTAACAAGGAATTAAGTGAGCCTTAATACCCCACAGGTGTTTCACAACTTTTGCATATGTAAAAAAAAAAAAATCACTAAAATGTGTGTTTCCCCCCAAATTTCACATTTTTGCAAGGGTTAATAGCAGAAAATACCACCCAAAATTTGTAACCCCATCTCTTCTGAGTATGGAGGTACCCCATAAGTTGACCTGAAGTGCACTACGGGCAAACTACAATGCTCAGAAGAGGAGTCATATTTGGCTTTTTGAGAGCAAATTTTGCTTGGGGGCATGTCACATTTAGGATGCCCCTATGGTGCCAGGACACAAAAAAAAACCACATGGCATACCATTTTGGAAACTAGACCCCTTGAGGAATGTAACAAGGAATTAAGTGAGCCTTAATACCCCACAGGGGTTTCACGACTTTTGCATACGTAAAAAAAAAAATTCACTAAAATGTGTTTCCCCCCCAAATTTCACATTTATGCAAGGGTTAATAGCAGAAAATACCCCCAAAATTTGTAGCCCCATCTCTTCTGAGTATGGAGGTACCCCATAAGTTGACCTGAAGTGCACTATGGGCAAACTACAATGCTCAGAAGAGAAGGAGTCATATTTGGCTTTTTGAGAGCAAATTTTGCTCGGGGGGCATGTCGCCTTTAGGAAGCCCCTATGGTGCCAGGACAGCAAAATAACCTCCACATGGCATACCATTTTGGAAACTAGACCCCTTGAGGAACGTAACAAGGGGTACAGTGAGCATTTACCCCCCACTGGTGTCTGTCAGATCTTTGGAACAGTGGGCTGTACAAAATTTTTTATTTGCACAGCCCACTGTTCCAAAGATCTGTCAGAAACCAGTGGGGAGTAAATTCTCACTGCACGCCTCATTACATTCTGTGAGGGGTGTAGTTTCCAAAATGGGGTCACATGTGGGGTTTTGGTTTTTTTGCGTTTGTCAAAACCGCTGTAACAATCAGCCACCTCTGTGCAAATCACCTCAAATGTACATGGCGCACTCTCCCTTCTGGGCCTTGTTGTGCGCCCCCAGAGCACTTTGCGCCCACATATGGGGTATCTCCGTAGTCGGGAGAAACTGCAATACAAATTTTGGGGGGCTTTTTTCCCTTTTACCTCTTGTCAAAATGAAAAGTATAGGGCAACACCAGCATGTTAGTGTAAACAATTTTTTTTTTTTACACTAACATGCTGGTGTAGACCCCAACTTCCCCTTTTCATAAGGGATGAAAGGAGAAAAAGCCCCCCTAAATTTGTTAGGCAATTTCTCCCGAGTACGGCGATACCCCATATCTGACCCTATACTGTTGCCTTGAAATACGACAGGGCTCCAAAGTGAGAGCACCATGTGCATTTGAGGCCTGAATTAGGGATTTGCTTAGGGGTGGACATAGGGGTATTCTACGCCAGTGATTCCCAAACAGGGTGCCTCCAGCTGTTGCAAAACTCCCAGCATGCTTGGACAGTCAACGGCTGTCCGGCAATACTGGGAGTTGTTGTTTTGCAACAGCTGGAGGCTCCATTTTGGAAACAGTGGCGTACCAGACGTTTTTCATTTTTATTGGGGGGGGGAGGGGGGCTGTGTAGGGGTATGTGTATATGTAGTGTTTTTTGCTTATTTTATTTTGTGTTTGTGTAGTGTAGTGTAGTGTTTTTAGGGTACAGTCACACGGGCGGGGGATTACAGCGAGTTTCCCGCTGCGAGTTTGAGCTGCCACGCAAAATTTGCTGCATCGCAAACTTGCAGCCTGATACTCACTGTAAGCCCCCTGCCCATGTGAATGTACATTCACATGGGCAGGGGGCTTACAGTGAGTATCAGGCTGCAAGTTCATTCACAAGGGGGGGGAGGGTGACCTCCAGCTGTTGCAAAACTACAACTCCCAGCATGCACGGTCTATCAGTGCATGCTGGTAGTTTTAGTTTTGCAACAGCTGGAGGCACACGGGTTGGGAAACACTGAGTTAGGAAACAGACAATGTTTCACAACCAGTGTGCCTCCAGTTGTTGCAAGACCACAACTCCCAGCATGCCCAGGCAGCAGAAGGGCATATTGGGAGTAGTGGTTACGCAACAGCTGGAGGAGAACAGTTTGGGGACCACTGTGTAGTGGTGTCCAAGCTGTAGCCCTCCAGATGTTGCAAAACTACAACTCCCAGAATGCCAAAACTGTCCAGGCATGCTGGGAGTTGTAGTCCTGCAACATCTGAAGGGCCAGATGTTACAGAACTACAACTCCCAGCATGCTTGGACAGTAAGGGCATGCTGAGGATGTGTAGTTTTGCAACATCTGGAAGGGCACAGTGGTCTCCAAACTGTGGACCTCCAGATGTTGCAAAACTGCAACTCCCAGCATGCCCAGACGCCAAGGGCTGTCTGGGCATGCTGGGAGTTGTAGTTTACAGGTTCCCATTACAGCAATGCATGTCGCTTTACGGCGACATGCATTGCTGTAAAGGGCCCGACCGCAGCTGAAGATCTACTCACCTGTCGCCGCCGCCGCCATCTTCATCGCCGGGATCTGGTCTTCAGGGATGAGGTAAGTACCGGGGCTGGTCCCCAGCACTCCCCCGTCCCCCGCCGCGTCCTCCGGTCTTCCTCCCGTCCTCTCCGGACATCCAGGGGCCGGGCAGGGCGGGAGGAAGTAACCGCCCCCCCCTGCGATTGGTCGGTTAACTAACCGACGGATCACAGGGTATAGGAGGAGTGGGCCGGCTTGCCACCTCGCTCCTATACGTTAGCATGGTCCTGGCTGTCTGTGACAGCCGGGATCATGCAAAATTACCAGGCGGTCGGGTCCCAGAGACCCGATCAGCCCGGTATCGCCGCAGATCGCAGGGGCGATTTCCCTTGCGATTTGCGGCGATCGCCGACATGGGGGGGCCTACATGGCCCCCCTCGGCGTTTGCCCTGGATGCCTGCTGAAGCATTTCAGCAGGCATCCTCTTCCAATCTCTGCCCGGGGTGCGGCAGAGACCGGAGAAACACCAGGACGTACTAGTACGTCCTGGGTCCTTAAAGCCCAGGGTGCCAGGACGTTCTAGTAAATTTTTACAATTTTAAAAAGGGTAATAGCAGAAAATACCCCCCAAAATTTGAAGCCCAATTTCTCCCGATTCAGAAAACACCCCATATGGGGGTGAAAAGTGCTCTGCTGGTGCACTACAGGTCTCAGAAGAGAAGGAGTCACATTTGGCTTTTTGAAAGCAAATTTTGCTCTGGGTTCATGCCGCATTTAGGAAGCCCCTATGGTGCCAGAACAGCAAAAAAAAAAAAAACACATGGCATACCATTTTGGAAACTAGACCCCTCGGGGAATGTAACAAGGGGTAATGTGAACCTTTATACCCCACAGGTGTTTCACGACTTTTGTATATGTAAAAAAAAAATATTATTTTTTAACCTAAAATGCTTGTTTTCCCAAAAAATTTACATTTTTAAAAAGGGTAATAGCAGAAAATACCCCCCAAAATTTGTAACACAATTTCTCCTGAGTACGGCGATACCCCATATGTGACCCTAAACTGTTGCCTTGAAATACGACAGGGCTCTAAAGTGAGAGCGCCATGCGCATTTGAGGCCTAAATTAGGGACTTGCATAGGGGTGGACATAGGGGTATTCTACGCCAGTGATTCCCAAACAGGGTGCCTCCAGGTGTATATGTAGTGTTTTTTACTTTTTATTTTATTTTGTGTTAGTGTAGTGTAGTGTTTTTAGGGTATAGACGCGCGGGCGGGGGTTCACAGTAGTTTCTCGCTGGCAGTTTGAGCTGCGGCAGAAAATTTGCCGCAGCTCAAACTTGCAGCCAGATACTTACTGTAAACCTCCGCCCATGTGAGTGTACCCTGTACATTCACATTGGGGGGGGGGGGGGGGGGAGTTGTAGTTTTGCAACAGCTTGAGGCACACTGGTTGTGAAACACAGAGTTTGGTAACAAACTCAGTGTTTTGCAACCAGTGTGCCTTCAGCTGTTGCAAAAGCCACAACCCCCAGCATGTACGGACAGCAGAAGGGCATGCTGGGTCTTGTAATTATGCAACAGCTGGAGGCATACTACTTTGGTTGGGGATGCTGGGGATTATAGTTATGCAACAGCTGGAGACACACTGGTTTGCTACTTAACTCAGTGTGCCTTCAGCTGTTGCAAAACTACAACTCTCAGCAGTCACCGACAGCCAACGGGCATGCTGGGAGTTGTAGCTATGCAACCAGCAGATGCACCACTACAACTCCCAGCAAGCACTTTAGCTGATTGTGCAAGCTGGGAGTTGTAGTTATACAACAGCTGAAGGTACACTTTTCCATAGAAAAAATGTGCCTCCAGCTGTTGCAAAACAATAAGTCCCAGCATGCCCATAAGGGAATGCTGGGAGTTGTGGTGGTCTCCCTCCTGCTGTTGCATAACTACAGCTCCCAGCATGCCCTTTTTGCATGCTGGAAGCTGTTGCTAAGCAACAGCAGGAGGCTGTCACTCACCTCCTACTGCTGTTGCTCCATGTCGCCACGCAGGTCAGTCCCTCGCCGCCGTCGCTCCTGGGGCCCCCCGATCCCAACAGGGACGCCAGGGATCGGGGTCCCCAGCACCCGGGGTCTTCTTCCCGCACCCCGGAAGAGGGGCGGAGCGTTTTGCGGGAGTGACACCCACAGCAGGCGCCCTGATTGGTCGGCTGGGAAACCGGCCGACGAATCAGGGCGATCATGTGGTGGCACCAGTGCCACCTCACCCCTGCTGGCTATGGCTGTTCGGGGCCGTCTCTGACGGCCCCGATCAGCCAGTAATTCCGGGTCACCGGGTCAATGGAGACCCGATTGACCCGGAATCCGCTGCAGATCGCTGGACTGAATTGTCCAGCGATCTGCGGCCATCGCCGACATGGGGGGTCATCATCACCCCCCTGGGCGATATGCCCCGATGCCTGCTGAATGATTTCAGCAGGCATCGGGCACCGGCTCCGCTCCAGAGGGGCCAGTAAAGCACATGACGTTCTCATACATCATGTGTCCTTAAGGACTCGGAAATGGAGACGTATGAGAACGTCATGTATCCTTAAGGGGTTAATGCATAACAATAAAAGTTACGTTTTAGGTAATCCTACCATATAGGGACATCTGTACCCCAGGCTATGTGCTCTGGGGTAATTGTGTTTCATAATTGATCAGATCCTGGATTGTCCTTTTAGGGGACATTTGTGATTAGTACTTCAATTGTGACACCAGCAGAAATTTAAATGAAATAAGTGTAGATATATAATCAAACATTAGACATTTAGTATAGTCTCTTCTGGGCCGGAGGATTTTTTCATAGGAGGCTTGGTTGCAGTGAAAATAACAAAGCTGTATACTCACCAAGCCTGCTCCCCCACCACTGCCATACTGTATTATTACTGTCTGTTTCCCTCATTCCTGTAACAAGCTGGGGAGACAGGAATTGCCTGCTTAGTAAATCACTGTGCTAAGCGGGAAGTTCCTGTTTACACATCACATCCCAGAAAAAAAGGATAAAGAAGTGGGTACTTAGAAACATGGCAGTGGTAGAGAAGCAGGCTGGGTAAGTATACTGCTTTGTTATTTTCACTGATACCCAGACCTTTTGTCAAAATTTCCTACATTCCTGTAAACCCCCTTTAGGCTAAGTTTCCACTTTTTTTTTTTCGGGCAGTTTTTGGAATACTGCCACTGCAGTTTTTGAGCCAAATCCAGAAATGTATTCAGAAGGAATAGGACATATAAAGGAAGGACTTACACTTCTCCTCCCTTTATGGATCC
This sequence comes from Hyla sarda, assembly GCF_029499605.1. NCBI lineage: Eukaryota > Metazoa > Chordata > Amphibia > Anura > Hylidae > Hyla > Hyla sarda. Next base: position 198,149,598 of record NC_079194.1, read on the forward strand.
ACTGCAGTGGCAGTTTTCCAAAAACTGCCAGAAAAAAAAAACATGTGGAAACTTAGCCTGGGATTCCACTTGTTTATTTATTTTTTTGGGAAAATGCCAAGAAAAACACCAATTTTGCAGCATGGTGTTTTTTTTTGGCCAAAAAATGCTGCGGCCAGATGTTAGCTGCAAATCAATGAGAAATTGCAATAGAAGTCTATGGAAGTGAGAAAACGCCAAGAAAAACGATATGTGGGTTTTAACTTTCAGGCGTTTTTTATTCTTTTTTATTCGATCCAAAAAAGTGATGGAGTTTTTTTACATTTTTTAGGTAGTACTACTACTCCCAGCATGGAACACACTGTTCCATGATGGGAGTAGTAGTACCTGTACTAATTGACAGATCGCTGTTGCGATCCTCCTGTATAATGTATAGATGCAGCGGCCGCTCTTCTATGGTCCCCTGCACTGCTGTATATATATACACCTATTCATATTTCCTGCAGAGGATGGTTCCAGCCAATCACAGCTCTCTGTGGGATATATGAAAATATGTATATATACGGCCGTGCAGGGGACCATAGAAGAGCGGCCGCATCTATACATTATACAGGAGGATCACAGCGGGTGTCAATAGTGATACCCGCTGTGATCTGTTCTAACTTGCAAGTACTACTACTCCCAACATGGAGCACACTCTGCTCCATGCTGGGAGCTGTAGTACCTGCATTAATAGACAGATCGCAGTGGGTGTCAGAAGTTACACTTGCTGCAATCTGTCCATTAATGCAGGTACTATAGCTCCCAGCATGGAGCAGAGTGTGCTCCATGTTGGGAGTAGTAGTACTTGCAGGTGAGAACAGACCACAGCGAGTATCACTACTGACATCCGCTGTGATCGTCCTGTCTATAGCAGAGATGCAGAGCAGCTGTATACAGCGCTCGCATCCCTGCTCTGTACTCCGGCCACTCATTCATATTTTCCTCAGAGCTGTGATTGGCTGCAACCATCCGGCCAATCACAGTTCTGGGCAGAAAATATGAATGATGTTCTATTCACATCACTGGCCGGAGTACAGAGCAAAGATGCGAGCGCTGTATAGAGCCACATCTCTGCTATATTATGGACGATCGCAACGAGTGTCAGACTGATACACGGGGCGATATGTCTATTATAACAGCTACTAATACTCCCATCATGGAACAGTGTGTTCCATGCTGGGAGTAGTAGTACTACCTAAAAGATTTTAAACATACAGAAAAAAAAGTTAAACACACACACTTTATTAAAAAATAATAAAAAAACCTTGTTATAAAATATATACATTTCGTTTAATAATAATTTTTCCATCACTGCTGCATCCTTTTTTTTTTTTTTTTTTGGTACCCAACAAATTTTGGGTACCAAAAAAAACTGCCAAGGTGCAATTTCCACACAAATGAAAAAACGCCAGAAAAAAAACACCAGACGCAGGAAATTGCACTGGTGTTTTTTCAGGCGTTTTTTTAATCCCAAAAAACGCAGCACAAGAAAACAAGTGGAATCCTAGCCTTAATGTGTTATATTTATGCTGTGTAAATGAAACTCCCATAAAATGGCAAAATACATCTTTTTGCCATGCTTAACATAATAAAATGGAGGGTACCATTAAAAAATGCAACAAAAATAAGTGTTCATAGGACGAAGGGAAGTAGGAAAAAACTAAAATGCTATCTCCAAAAAATGCTGTGGTGGGACAGGGTTATGAACCAATTTTATTACAAAACACTGATAAATTTCACAAGGATCACAACATTAGTTTTTTTGAAGAAAGTAAATCTTACATGTACCATTTTGATGAGTGAATTTCCTTCAAGGTGTTGCTTGATATGGACCAACCCTTTTTCTTAGAGGTATATCCTCACATTATGCTGACCACAGAGTTTCCAGCTACTGCGACCCTCAAACGATCAACCGTAATATGTGGATTTATGTAGTCCAGAAAATGTTTATTTCAGCACCACCACAGGATAAATATAGCATTACACAATGTCCATTGAAATCAGTAAAGTGAGTGTGTAATATAGGGACATGTCAGATATTTCAAAGAGATGCACTTTTTTAGCCATTCTCTATCCACCTTTGTTAACTCAGAATTCCTTAAGGGAGCACAGGAAAGTGGATTTTCTGAATCAAACAACATTTTTAATTTCCACATTGGAAATACCCATGCCTCTTGCGCTTCTACAGCTTCAGAATACCATAGCAGATAACCTGACATCGGGCACGTCTAACCTAAGACATCCTTGGTTTGACGAAATCTCTTCAATGTAATTAATATGAAAAGGTTTGATGGATGAACATATAATATGACGGTAAATAAGCGAAAAACATTAACACTGATTCTACATCAAGCCACTGGACAGCACAATGAGCAGTTTTAGCATTCTAGGTAGTATGTGCTTGCAGCTGCTTATTACAGATATATGCTAATTGTATGCAAATGCTCTATTATGCAGATGTGTAAAACCTCACCCTGTGCACCAATTAAAATAAGGACTCTGTAAATAAAGAGCAGCTCATTAAGCTTGTTAGGATAGCCATTTGCTTATTTTTTTATTTTATTTTATTTTTTTTTTTGGGGGGGGGGGGGGGGGGGGGGGGTTAGCCAGTGCTTAAATATGGGAGGAAGTGTTGCCCTTGAGTCACTGAAACAACACGAAAAGGATAACTAATGAAATTACATTTAATACATAGATTCAAGCCATTAAGAGATGAAATATAACTTTATACAACAGCTCTGAACTTAAAGTCTAAACTTAAAGGGGTTGTTTAGTAAAAGAAAGCCAGGTGATGAGTGGGCCAAAGAGCTATTCATCATGTAAGTATTCTGGATTGTGAACTTTGATGCATGAGCTCTCAAAGGTCTACATTTCAAAATAACATTTATCCTGATGACTTGTATGTTGTAGGTATATATGTATACCTGACCAGTTCGATAACTGGAAGCAAGATGTGAGTTTGGGGGAAGGGACTACATCAGCTTCATCGGACTACATCGGTTCTTCTTCTTTGCTTCGGTGTACTGCAATGTAAACATATACAAGTGGGAAATGGCCCAAACCTAGTCGCTAATTGACTACATTTGGGCCACTGCCAGTACACCACAGTATGTATTGGCAACCCTTTTTGCATACCCTGAGCGTAAGGTTACATTTGATTTGAACAGCCCCCTAGTAGGATCGCATAGGGGGTTAACCTGTTATAAAGAGTTGCAAACAGTTGAAATCTGTGATGGAGCTGTGTAAGATGTCAAGGGAAGTTTTAGCTTGAACTTTTTTTTATTTTTTGAGCAAACAGGGGTGGGGGGTGGGGGTTGTTGTACTAGAAATCTTGAGTTCCCTCACTTTTCTTTCTATGACTTGACCCCTGGGTAGGTGGTCCTCCACCTAGTAGCCAGGTATTACCTTAGGTAGGTATTCCCGCACCCCAAGTAGGCAGGAACATCTTCCCTAGTAGAGAGGGTTTTCCCCCTAAAATGATGACTGGGGTAAGGAACCGATGTGGGTGATAACCGGTGGTCAAGTCCTGGGAAAAAAGTGTGGAAACTCACCCAAGATTTCCATTCAAGGGCTAATGGAAACAGTGTTCATGCTGTGAAACTCCCTTCCCATGTGTTCCTGCAGGACTTAAGACCTGGTGATAACCATCTCTGTACAAAACTGAAGAATATGTTGGCATTATTTAAAATAAAATTAAAATAAAAAAAATATCTGAAGTACAATTAAAAACATTGAATTCCTGATACATTTGCTTTTATATATATGCACACACACAAATACATATATATATATATATATATATATATATATATATACTTACCCAGCAGCCAAACTGTTTTTGCTATGAGACATCATTACATTAGTCACACAGATCCCGATGATATCATCTTGTTTGCTACTTATAGTCAACAACACTGTACAAGCTGGAATCTTTTTGCCCTGGAGCCAATATAAGGGAACTCCATAAATCATTTCAGTACCAAAGCCTTTCTGTGTTTGTAAATATGCTGTAAATTACTCTTACCATCATACTGAGACCAGACAGAGATTGTTGTGGGCTCTAATGATTCTCAGGGAGCATCTCCATAAAGAATGCACTAGTGACCAATTCTTGGAGACTCAACCTTTTTCTCCAGAGTGGCAGGATATGCATGAGTCACATAAAGTTTACTATATTTTTTTTTTTTTTTACTATTATTGAGGTCAAGTCAATATTTCAGCCTCCGAATGAAAATTACAGAATAGAATGCAGACTCCAAAATGAAGAAAAAAAAAAAAAAACTGAAATGCCTGAGGGTAAATTTGAGTTGCCCATAGCTCCCTAGGGGCAGGTCTAAACTGTGTGCAGAGCTATTTGTGTGTAATTCAGTCAAATTCTAATTGTAGCATTCATTAAACTGGGGCTATTCCCATGCCAACGTTCCAATCCCAAATCTTGTATAATGGTCCTAGAATTTAGGTCATGCACATTTAACACCTCAGATACTCAAGGAAAAGGGTATCAGCAGAAGTCTTTGCAAAGTTTTTTTTTTTAGCACTGAAAGGGTTAAACATATGGTAAAAAATTTTTTGCCGACCCTGATTTAATGTTGATGTACATTGTGTATACATCTATGAGTCTATTATTTATGCAAAAACAAAAACGAAATGTGCCAATAATAAGAAGTATAACTTGAAGTTCCTTGACACCAATGCAATATCTGAAATAGAGCCCAAACATTCCATGTGTCATTTGCAATACTGATGACTTCCTCTGTAGAACTAGAGGCTATCGGGTCCCTTTAGGCAACAACACCTGGGCATGAAGTTTATCCTAGCCCCCAATAAACCCATGCCATTGTCAACAATATAGAGCCGAGGGGGAAATTGTATGTCAATACAACAACACTACAACAACCAAAGCACTAACATTGTGTTGTGGGCTTTCCTGAGTAAGAAACCACGAACAGCCTTAGCCTTGAAAATTAAAGGGGTGTTACATCAAGTTAAATCACTGTGTACAAATAGAAGGTTACAGCAACACACTTGGTCAAAAAATGGAGGCTCTTAGTGCACTTTTTGATCAAAACATGTCAACCATTTACCACCTGTAGGTGGCATCACTTCAGATGGGGCCCCTAACATGCTCAATCCACTTACCTCTGCTAGGCATATAGGGGGAGATTTATCAAAAGCTGTCCGGAGGAAAACCTGTCCAGTTGCCCATAGCAACAAGGCCTCTGAAAAATGAAAGAAGCGATCTGATTGGTTGCTATGAGCAACTGGACAACGTTTGCTCTGCGCAGGTTTTGATAAATCTCCCCAATAGCCTCTAACTGGGTGACATGATGGATCCACTATCAGTATAAAAACATGGGGGGGGGGTTGCACACAGCAAAAGAGGGTGCCCCCCCCCCAAAAAAAAAAAATATATGAAAAATTGCCAGCACAACTACTAATACACGGGTGCACTCTGCTGTGGCAAATACAAAGTATACATAAATAAAGCAAAGTGTTAATGGCTGGCACAGCTCCACATCCCTTATTACACACAACCCTCAGTGGCACCATATCCAGCCATGGGAACACAAACAATATACCAGCACAGGATCATCTCGGGTGCTCAATCCCAGTTCGCATTAATGTTGCGTAGGAGAATCAGGAGGCACTCACCACGGTATACTGTGTGAACAGAATTTTATATATTGAGAAGTGCGGTAACAAAGATAAAAGCGGGCAGACATGGACGTCAGACGCCGAAGGTAGCTATTTCATGCCAGGTATACATAAATAAAGGTTGTAGCAGAATGTTTGGTCAAAAAATGGAAGCTCTTAGCGCACTTTTTGATCAAAATGTGTCCCCCATACACCACTACTCACTTGAGCTGGGCATATAATTAAATCATTGTTTGGTATGCAATTTATATAATATACATTGGGGTGTATTGTACACCCGTTTTTTTTTTGGCATACAAAAGTCACAAATATGTGTGCAAGCCTTATTTGCACAAAAATTAATAATTTTTCTTTTTAACCCGTTTTACATTGTTCTCAATATTTTTTAAACAGTGGGTAGGACTCTGTATGAGGGGCATAACCTGCCATGGCTAGACAGATTAAATAAATTTACACCAGAAATTTACTGGTTTTTAATTATTGATTAAATCTATACCAATTCATAGATGGTGTGCATTTCAGTTCAATGACTCAACAACAGCCAAAGATGTGGTGTGTGCTCATAAATACATTTAGCATCATACTACATATATTGTAGTTTTAGTTAAATAGCAACATTTCCTCCTAAGGCTGTTCACACTGCAGAATTTCCAAGAGGAATCCAGCGGAAAAATTTATCTTGGAAATTCGGTTGCAGAAGAGCCCCATCGTGTACAATGGAATTCTGCTGCACTGCGCATATGGTGGCAATTTTCACAGCAGAAACATCTGCAGCGAAAACTGTGATTTTTTTGCCTTTGCAAAAAAAAAGACAAAGTCAATTCTTACTGTGTAATGCTCAAAAATGCATTGCCATTGATGGAGACTGCGCATTTCCAAGTGGTCCCAGTATCATCATGTTCTGCCAGTGCCCACTGTCTGTGGAATGTTTGCCCAGAAAATCCACCATGTGAACATAGGCTTAGCGTCTATTACCTTACTATTTTCAAGCTCTCAACTTGCAATCAGTAAATGAAAACAATCATCGTGAACAGTTAAATGAGGTACTCCATTGCCCCAGTGTTCGGAACATTTTGTTCCGAACGCTGGGTGTGGGCTGTGGGGGTTGTCACAACCATGAACCTTGTGATGTCATGCCATGCCCCCTCAAAGCAAGTCCCCTCCCATAGACCTGCATTAAGGGGGCATGGCGTGTCATCACGAGGGGCGTTGCCTTGACATCATGACCCCCATAGCCTGCAACCAGGGTTCGGAACAAAATGTTCCAAAAGCTGAGGCAGTGGGGTACCCCTTTAAAGTGAGTAATGACAAACAGCAGGGACTTAGATATCATCAGGGCCACAAGGCCAGGGGATCAAAAATTAAAAACCATGAAGATATGTGTGCATTTTTATTTTTAGTGGCTTTTTTTTTGTTCATTAAAACTGACAGAAATGACAGAATTTATTTTGTTTTTTGTGCATTTTTTTTTTCATTCAGTTTTTGTAGTGTTTTTGCAAAATACTATGGAGTAAATTTATCACAGTCTGTGCCTGATGTCGACCCCATGGTTTGCATAGTATTTGTTTCAATTTTTAACTTTATCTTCAAGCATGGTGTAGAGGGGGATTGGTTTTGTTTGGAGGAGATCTATGCACTCCTTGAACTGAGTTTACTACAATTTACACTTGTAAGCATCTGTAAATTGTATTTAAAATCTATACCAGCTGTGAGATGGCATAGAAATCTGGGGCATACAACTCTTAATCAATCCAGCGTGACAATACACTGGCAGGCGTTTACTTAAGACTGGCATATAAAACCAAAGAATTCATGCAAATGTCTGTATTCTTGTGGTTCTTGCCATGAATAATGGCGAAAACCAAAACAATACTTTTTTGTGCCATGATAACTATAGCAGATATGACCAGGACTTACCAAAGAACCTTGCCACACAGACGGTTGCATGACCATATGTGTGCAGATCCTGTTACTTTTGAAAGACCTGTGTGGTGAGTACTAGGGATGATGTTGTAGGTTATGATGAGGGGAGTGGTTCCTGATGAAAATGATGTAGAGGGTGCAAAAAGATCGGGTTTTAGGAGAGCGCTACTGTATCTCGACGGGAGTAGGAGTAAACAGAGATCGAGCCAGCACTTACGCAGGACTAACTTTTATTGGTAAAAGAAGTCAATAAGTAAAACAGGACAACGCGTTTCGCCGAACACTCGCGCCTTCCTCAGGTCCACAAATATAATTTTGTGTAGTCCTGGCCAGGAGCTCCTGGCCAGGACTACACAAAATTATATTTGTGTAGCTCCTGGCCAGGACTACACAAAATTATATTTGTGGACCTGAGGAAGGCGCCTGAGTGTGCGCCGAAACGCGTTGTCCTGTTTTACTTATTGACTTCTTTTACCAATAAAAGTTAGTCCTGCGTAAGTGCTGGCTTGATCTCTGTTTACTCCTACTCCCGTCGAGATACAGTAGCATTCTCCTAATACCCCAATCTTTTTGCACCCTCTACATCATATTGTTGTCTGTCTCCCCCCTTGGGAACACGGAAAATAGGGGTGAGAGCAGCAGACTGTGACAACCTCATCGTTGCACACGCGCAACTACGAAACAAAGGGCCCACCGACCTCTTCATACATCCACTCAAGGGAGCGCCCCAGTGTTTTTTCCTCCTTTCTTTTCCTCCATATCCTGATGAATATGTCACATAGATGAGTGGTGCTAACCCAATGTTCCTTTGTGAATCCCATCAATGTGCTTTTTTGCAAATAAAGCTGTTCATGTATCCTAAGCCCAAGAATGAAACCTTTATCATTAGGATTCTGTACTGAACTCCTTTCACAAGCACAGGAAAATACAGTCTCTTCAAAAGTACATCTTATGAGTCGGGAGAATGATGATGATTTGGTCACTGGCCCCTTTACTGAAAGCTTTTCTGGCCGACGTACTGAAAGAATAAATCTTCAATGCTCTCTTAGCACTTGTAAGTATAAATCTACTACACATGTTGGAGGTTCTCTAACTCTCAAGTACTAAAGACCAAATTACTAAAACTACTCGAGGAGGATCCTCACAGGTGGATTAACCAATAATAGTAATCAGTCATTTGGCAATAATTAGTGACACAAAAGACATAACCAAGGAAGTCCTGCCTGACTTGGCTATCAGGCTGGCACTGATCTGGCCAGAGAAATCAGTGAAGGACAGATAGGTCTTTGAAAATGTGCTTTGGTCTTGGAGTCTATATGGGAGCAGAATGTATCCTTGAAGCAGGACTGGATCTTGGGATAAACAGTGACTTTTGGGTAGATGTATGGTCTGTATGAAGATAGACTTAGTTATCATTGGAGATAGCTAAAGCCTGTGTGGATTTGACAAAACCAAGCCCTAAACTGACATGGCTTAGGATCAAATCTCCCTCGGGATAGGAGGGTTGGACTTGAGACTGGCTCTTGCAACTATTGGCTAGGGGACTGCATGTGACCAAAGCAACCATTCAACAATTACAGTAAAATGCAATGCATGTGAAAACATATATTAAAGCAATGCTGCACAGATATCTCCATATCAGCTCTGTATCTCCCTTGTAGCTGTGATATCACATCACAAGCAGATCTCCATCCCTCCCTCCTTCCCCCTTCCCTCCTGTCTGCTGAGGACCAGATCATTGATGTGAAGAGATAAGCTCATATTACTTCTCATTATATTTTAAGACAGCAGGACGCATTTCTCAGTCACAGTAGTTTCAGGCTCACTGCTGTCTTATCTGAGAAAGGCTTCCTGCTGCCCTAAAATATAATGAGCAGTAATATGAGATTCTTTTTTCACATCAATGATTTTGTTCTCAGCAGACAGGAAGGGAAAGGGGAGGAAAGATGGAAAGTTTCTGCATACACAGCCTGTGACGTGATGTCACAGCCACAAGCCAGACAGCTCAGCTGATATTGAGAGATCTGTGTACTAAAGCTAATTACATTATATTAGTAAGTTGCTTTTATTATACTTTTTGACAATGTACACAGGTTGTTTCTTAGATAAAGTGTCATCCTGGCCCCAACTCGGTAGAGGAAATGAGAGCTGCTTTGTATTTGTATGGGGTCTGTATTATTTTACAGGTCTGGTGTGTGTTTAGGGATTCCTATTTGGCTTTGTATTTATATTCAATGTTCCTTGAACAAATTAAACAGTGTAACATTACCTTATCGAATAGGATTTAACAGCAAAGACTTTATCACAGTTCCTATTAATTTACAAACTTTTTGCCTTTCATCTATTGACTACATCCTCATATCATACCCAAACCTTAAAGGGGTATTCCGGGCAAAAACATTTTATCCCCTATAAAAAGGATAGGGGATAAGATGTCTGATCACGGGGGGCCCGCCACTGGGACCCCTTGTGATCTCCCTGCAGCACCCACATTCTATGCGGGAGCTGCGTCTCCAGTTTCGGAAACCTCCGGGTTTCCGGGACTGGGGACGTGACATCACGCCACGCCCCCTCCTTTCCTGTCTATGGAAGGGGGCGTGATGGCCTGATTGGTTGCTAGGGGGATAATACAACACTGTTCCAAGGCAGAGGTCTGGATAAATATCCCCCCTAATGCACAAATTAAAAACAGCAAAAAAGGCCCTGGCTGTGCGAGCTGTACCTCTGTAAACCAGCAAAAGTCCCAAGGTCAGATTTAACTGCCTCACAGTCAGAAAGTTCTGCCTGGAATTCTGGTACAGGCGTCTGCGCCTTTTGTAGGGATGCATTTGTGCCAAAATTACAAACTTGCGTGCGACAATTGATAATTTTGGCCCCACCACACTCCATTTGACGCAAAAAAACATACATAAAATCACACATTGCAATGCCATTATTGATTCATACTTCCAGTGCCATATGCATTCACAAAACATTTACACATAGAGGAATGTTTATTATGTTATTAATGTTATATGCCAAAAACTGGCTTATACGATTTATAATGTGTTTTCTGCACTTATAGGGACTTGGTTTTGGTTAAAGCAGCGTGGTTTAATTGTTGCAGGTTTTAAGATACATTTATTATTTTTGACTCTTGTTGTCCAACTTCACTCCATTCAAGGATGGAATAGAATTGGCCAACTCTTTTTCATGGGCGTATTAACAGCCTGTGCTGCCGTAGGAATGTAGACTGAATATGTCACAAATACACAAACATAAACTGCATGAGTTACATACAGACTTTGTTGCAGATTTAGCATGGATCTCATCCATATACACAAAATGTAGTGAAGTCATTCACAAATGCACAATGAATGGCTGCGGTAGGTAAATGTGCAGCTGTTTTGACCAAAGGGGAAAAACTATTTTATCTCCATACCACAACATGGCTACATCAAATGTATTTATATATTTTTTTTCACTCACTAAAGTGCTGCCCCTCAATACTGCTGCCCTAGGCACAGGCCCACAAGGGCCTAATGGCAAGTACAGCACTGCTCCTTTTATATGTTAATTTAGCATTATCAGTGCAAAAAAGTATATATTATTGAATGAATAAATAAGAAAATGAATGAACAACTAAAATAAAGACAGCACAGTGACCAAATCCAGGAAAACATTTCCGTTTTCCTGGATTTTAATCTTCAAGAGCAACATCTGCATGGAATTGGAATTTTCGCCCAAGTTGGCATGAGTTTCTTCCAATTTTTTCACACACTATATGAACTGATTTATTGACTTGGCATTGGCCCTAGTGAGTGAGAAAGGGAATTTAGATTGTGAGCCCTCTGTACGGCACTGTGGAATGTTTTGGTGCTATATACGCACAAAAAAGGAATGAATGATCAAAAGAAAGACAATAATGACTGAATAAGTATATACTGCACGTTGTATAACTTTTACTCTCTCTACAGCCTCCAATACAAGTGCAGTGTCCCGGCTTGACTTTGATGGTGATCATTTAACTTTTCCTGATGTAAATGACCTGGTCATATATCATGAATCCAACTATGGCTATAATGTACAGTTCATGGCCCCTGCTCTGCACCTTGGTTCTCTGCTACCTACACTACAATAATGACATCATAGTAAAGCAATTAAAGATTAATAAGGGAGACATATGATACAGCACAAGGATGCGTGTTAACTGTGCAAGCCGAGGTCATGAAGATATTCTTAGAGAAATGATATTATTGATGGATGAAAATCTGTGGGTAAATGGCTATTACTTCATACACTGTTATTGGATATACACCGTATATATTTATAGGGAAAGAAACAACCAGGCAGATGGTGCTGTCATTCACCAACCAATTTTGCGGTTAAGAGAATGAATGACTTCATATGAATGGGAAGAAAATATTAATAAGACTCTGGCTGAATATGTGCAGATTTAAATGCCCCAAACAACTTAAAATGCTAGTTACTTTGTATAACATATTTATGGTTTATTTCAACTAATACTCTAAATACATTCCAGCACCCATACAGCTGGAAAGATTTTTCCATCAGCTGCACAGATTATAGTCCTTTATTATGTTGTACCATTAGAACGCTTTTCATAAGCAGAGTGTAGATCTTAATATATATATATATATATATATATATATATATATATATATATATATATATATATATATATAGTGACGAACCGTCTCAGGGATTAGCTCTCGGATCATCCTGGTCACTTGCCACGGGACACGTTCCTCACAATAACACAGCAGACCACAGTTCCTCATGCAAGTCTGGCTTCTTGCCAGCTTTATTTCCACAGGTTGCAGGTAAAAACAAAACATAAACAGGAACAAAATAAAGTCCTAGACTGTCTGGTCACTATAACTCTCAGCATGCCCTGTCTATCAACTGGTGAGCTTCCCTCATCCAGTTAAAACCCGTGCTACCTGCAACCTGTTTTACTACCAGTTCACACCCGAACTTGGACCACTCGCAGCGCCTGCTGCGTGTTACCTAAACAGGGCCCGTGTGTCTCCCCCTTTAACAGCCAGCATACTGTTTACAAGAGAGAGCACATCTTATATACACCTCCCATCCCTGCTGCCTCATTACTTAAGAAACAGGTGAGAGATTGTCCAGGGTGAGCCAAGGAAATACACCCTTTCCTTGCCACCTTGTCACATATCCCCCCCCCCCCCCCCCATCCTTTGCTCAGACCACCGGGAAGGAGCACATATGTTTGAAAGCCAGAAACCATCCACCTTTCCTTTCTCTTGGACAACTTTTGTCCCACAGTCTCTGAAGTCCTTGACTTCTTTCTTCCGAACTTTTACCAGCCACCAATTGCAAGTCTCTTGGTCACACCACTCCAATACTAGGTTCTTCAGCCTGGTGTGCGCAGGGTTCTTGAGATTAAGGACCGAGAGAACCGATGCTTCCAACCTTTGCCTTCTTCTGGCTTGCCGGACCTCTGCCTTTTCTTCAAAGTATCTTTTGGCCTCAGTGGCTTCACCAACCACTGTCTTGTTCTCTGTAGCTTCAGAGGACCTTCAACCTGGGTCCATCTCAGTCTCAACTTTAGAGGACTTCCCACCTGGTTTCACCGCAGTCTTGGCTTCAGAGGACTTTCCACCTGGTTTCACCTCAGTCTTGACTTCAGCGGATTTCTCACATGGTTTCACCATATCCCTTCCAGCTTTCTCTTCAGGGGCACCAGTTTCCTCAGGTTTGGCTTCAGAGTCTTTGGCTCCTTCAGGTTCTTGTGTAGAAACAGCTTCTACTTCTGTTTTGCTCTTCTCGGCAGCTTCTTCAGTTGTGCCATTTTCTTTACTCACAGCTTTTAAGGTTGACTCTGGTTTATCTTCTGCTTCAGTGGATTTCTCTGCCTCAGCATTACCTTCAGAATTTTTGGTCAGCTCAGGTTCAAAGGATTTCCTGCCTAACTTCTCCTTAGTCTCCACTTCAGAGGATTTCCCACCAGGTTTCAGCTCAGTCCTAGCTTCAGAGGACTTCTTACAGGGCTTGACCTCAATCTTAGCTTTAGAAGACTTTTTGGCATTCAGAGAAAGCAATCCTGTATCCTGTAACTTTGGCCCCAGAAGCCTTTCTTTAGCCAATTCCACCATATCTTGGTCTCTGCTCTCTTTTAGGACTTCCTGGCCCTCTTTCTTTTTTTCATATTTCCGCTGCTTACACTGGAGCTTAGCGGACTTCATCCTCTCACTGCCAAGTAACTCTGTCAAGTCCCTGACAGTATCTTCCGAAGACAGCAATTGTTTCCTCAACTGTTCATTGTCCGCCAGCACAGCCACCTGCTCGTAGAGTTGCGCTCCCAGCAAAACCAAGGCAGCTACGTGGGACCTTCTGCATGTTTCGTTCTACGCTTCCAGGGTCTCTTTTAAGATCTTCATGTCATCTTCCAGCTTTATATACTTCAGCTGCTCACTCTTGCTTTGCGGAGATCATCTATCTCACTGTCCAGCAACTGTTTCTTGGTCTTCTCTAAGTCATTGATAGATTTTCCACTTTCACCAATCTGTTCAGATAGATCTGAGATCTCCTGTTGCAAATTCTTGTTTTCATGTTGCAGAGTCTCAACTTGTTCCAGGGCCTCCTCATACTGCTCACGGAGCAAGTCATTGTCATGACGAGCAGATTGAAGAGCATGTGCAAGGGCATTCTTTGCCTTTACTCACCTCCTCAAGTTGTCTCCAGATTGCTGGCAAGATCATCAACTTCCATCTTCATTTCATTCTTCTCTTTTTCTATTTTCTCCATGGCTACCAGCCTAGCCTTGTGATCACTCTGCAGAGCCTGATATGCACCATGTAGAAGACTCACTTCTTCTTCCTGGAATGACATCCCCTTGGACAGACTCTCCACTTTACTCTCCATGCTGGTCACAAGACCCTGGTAGCAGGACAGTTCATCCTGCAGAGCCACAAACTCCCTTTTGTGATGATCCATGACTTTTTCCAACTGAAGCCTCTTTCTTAAAGTCAGCAAGTGATTTGTCCCTCTCCTCTGTAAAGTGATGTACCTCTTTTTCTTTCTCCATCAACTTCCCAGAAACCATCTGCAGGGTTTCTTCCAGATTCTGGATCTGCTCCAGTTTTTTTCCAAAGCCAGCTTGTCTTTTTGAGACCTTTTACTAACAGTGGTCTCCTCACTCTCACTGTTAGACCTTGAGACATCCTCTGATCCTCTGTCAGACACTCGACCCAGCTCTTCTCCATCTCAAGATGAAGTCTCCCCTTTTTTCGGGGTTGCGGCCACTTGTGCCTCGTTATTATCATCAACAACAGGTGCCACCGACACCTGGCACTCTTCCTCTCCCACCACGTTGGCAACTCTGGAGACTCTTGCTAAACACTCAAGTCGGACCGGCAATCCCTTGGCGGTAAGTTTGTTGCCCCTAGCAACAACTTCAATGGCTCTTGGCACCAGCGAGTCAGGGTGATTGTTACGCCGAGCGCTCCGGGTCCCCGCTCCTCCCCGGAGCGCTCGTAACATCCTCGCATTTGCAGCGCCCCGGTCAGACCTGCTGACCGGGTGCGCTGCAATACCTCTCTCAGCCGGGATGCGATTCGCGATGCGGGAGGCGCCCGCTCGCGATGCGCATCCCGGCTCCCGTACCTGACTCGCTCTCCGTCGGTCTTGTCCCGGCGCGCGCGGCCCCGCTCCTTAGGGCGCGCGCGCGCCGGGTCTCTGCAATTTAAAGGGCCACTGCGCCACTGATTGGCGCAGCTGGCTTAATTAGTGTGTTCACCTGTGCACTCCCTATTTATACCTCGCTTCCCCTGCACTCCCTCGCCGGATCTTGTTGCCATTGTGCCAGTGAAAGCGTTTCCTTGTGTGTTCCTAGCCTGTGTTCCAGACCTCCTGCCGTTGCCCCTGACTACGATCCTTGCTGCCTGCCCTGACCTTCTGCTACGTCCGACCTTGCTCTTGTCTACTCCCTTGTACCGCGCCTATCTTCAGCAGTCAGAGAGGTTGAGCCGTTGCTGGTGGATACGACCTGGTTGCTACCGCCGCTGCAAGACCATCCCGCTTTGCGGCGGGCTCTGGTGAATACCAGTAGCAACTTAGAACCGGTCCACCAGCACGGTCCACGCCAATCCCTCTTTGGCACAGAGGATCCACCTCCAGCCAGCCGAATCGTGACAGTAGATCCGGCCATGGATCCGGCTGAAGTCCCACTGCCAGTTGTCGCCGACCTCACCACGGTGGTCGCCCAACAGTCGCAACAGATAGCGCAACAAGGCCACCAGCTGTCTCAACTGACCGTGATGCTACAGCAGCTACTACCACAGCTTCAGCAATCATCTCCTCCGCCAGCTCCTGCACCTCCTCCGCAGCGAGTGGCCGCTTCCGGCCTACGATTATCCTTGCCGGATAAATTTGATGGGGACTCTAAGTTTTGCCGTGGCTTTCTTTCGCAATATTCCCTGCACTTGGAGATGATGTCGGACCAGTTTCCTACTGAAAGGTCTAAGGTGGCTTTCGTAGTCAGCCTTCTGTCTGGGAAAGCTCTGTCATGGGCCACACCGCTCTGGGACCGCAATGACCCCGTCACTGCCTCTGTACACTCCTTCTTCACGGAGATTCGAAGTGTCTTTGAGGAACCTGCCCGAGCCTCTTCTGCCGAGACTGCCCTGCTGAACCTGGTCCAGGGTAATTCTTCTGTTGGCGAGTACGCCATCCAATTCCGTACTCTTGCCTCCGAATTATCCTGGAATAATGAGGCCCTCTGCACGACCTTTAAAAAAAGGCCTATCCAGCAACATTAAAGATGTGCTGGCCGCACGAGAAATTCCTGCTAACCTGCATGAACTTATTCATCTGGCCACCCGCATTGACATGCGTTTTTCCGAAAGGCGTCAGGAGCTCCGCCAGGATATGGACTTTGTTCGCACGAGGCGTTTTTTCTCCCCGGCTCCTCTCTCTTCTGGTCCTCTGCAATCCGTTCCTGTGCCTCCCGCCGTGGAGGCTATGCAAGTTGACCGGTCTCGCTTGACACCTCAAGAGAGGACACGACGCCGCATGGAGAATCTGTGCCTGTACTGTGCCGGTACCGAACACTTCTTGAAGGATTGTCCTATCCGTCCTCCCCGCCTGGAAAGACGTACGCTGACTCCGCACAAGGGTGAGACAGTTCTTGATGTCAACTCTGCTTCTCCACGCCTTACTGTGCCTGTGCGGATATCTTCCTCTACCTTCTCTACTATGGCCTTCTTGGATTCCGGATCTGCAGGAAATTTTATTTTGGCCTCTCTCATCAACAGGTTCAACATCCAGGTGACCAGTCTCGCCAGACCCCTCTACATCAATTCTGTTAACAATGAAAGATTGGACTGTACCATGCGTTACCGCACGGAACCTCTCCTAATGTGCATCGGACCTCATCACGAAAAAATTGAATTTTTGGTCCTCTCCAACTGCACTTCCGAAATTCTTCTTGGATTACCGTGGCTTCAACGCCATTCCCCAACCCTTGATTGGTCCACAGGAGAAATCAAGAACTGGGGTACTTCTTGTTTCAAGGACTGTCTTAAACCGGTTCCCAGTACTCCCTGCCGTGACCCTGTGGTTCCCCCTGTAACCGGTCTTCCTAAGGCTTATATGGACTATGCTGACGTGTTTTGCAAAAAGCAAGCTGAGACTTTACCTCCTCACAGGCCTTATGACTGTCCTATTGACCTTCTCCCGGGTACTACTCCACCCCGGGGCAGAATCTATCCTCTGTCTGCTTCTGAGACTCTTGCCATGTCAGAGTACATCCAGGAAAATTTAAAAAAGGGGTTTATCCGCAAATCCTCCTCTCCTGCCGGAGCTGGATTTTTTTTTGTGTCCAAAAAAGATGGCTCCCTACGTCCTTGCATTGATTACCGCGGACTTAATAAAATCACGGTAAAGAACCGCTACCCCCTACCTCTTATCTCGGAACTCTTTGATCGCCTACAAGGTGCCCACATCTTTACCAAACTGGACTTAAGAGGTGCTTATAATTTCATCCGCATCAGGGAGGGGGACGAATGGAAGACTGCATTTAACACCAGAGATGGACACTTTGAGTATCTGGTCGTGGCCTTTGGCCTGTGCAATGCCCCTGCCGTCTTCCAAGACTTTGTTAATGAAATTTTTCGTGATCTCTTATATTCCTGTGTTGTGGTTTATCTGGACGATATTCTGATTTTTTCTGCCAACTTAGAAGAACACCGCCAGCATGTCCGCATGGTTCTTCAGAGACTTCGAGACAATCAACTTTATGCCAAATTGGAGAAATGTCTGTTTGAATGTCAATCTCTTCCTTTCCTAGGATACTTGGTCTCTGGCCAGGGACTACAAATGGACCCAGATAAACTCTCTGCCGTCTTAGATTGGCCACGCCCCTCCGGACTCCGTGCTATCCAATGTTTTTTGGGGTTCGCCAATTATTACAGACAATTTATTCCACACTTTTCCACTATTGTGGCTCCTATCGTGGCTTTAACCAAGAAAAATGCCAATCCCAAGTCCTGGTCTCCCCAAGCGGAAGACGCATTTAAACATCTCAAGTCTGCCTTTTCTTCTGCTCCCGTGCTCTCCAGACCTGACCCATCTAAACCCTTCCTATTGGAGGTAGATGCCTCCTCAGTGGGAGCTGGAGCTGTCCTTCTACAAAAAAATTCTTCCGGGCATGCTGTTACTTGTGGTTTTTTTTCTAGGACCTTCTCTCCGGCGGAGAGAAACTACTCCATCGGGGATCGAGAACTACTGGCCATTAAATTGGCGCTTGAGGAATGGAGGCATCTGCTGGAGGGATCAAAATTTCCAGTTATCATATACACTGATCACAAGAATCTCTCCTATCTCCAGTCTGCCCAACGGCTGAACCCTCGCCAGGCCAGGTGGTCGTTGTTCTTTGCCCGTTTTAACTTTGAAATTCATTTTTGCCCTGCCGACAAGAACATTAGGGCTGATGCCCTCTCTCGTTCCTCGGATGCCTCGGAAGTAGAGCTCTCTCCGCAACACATCATTCCTCCTGACTGTCTGATCTCCACTTCTCCAGCCTCCATCAGGCAAACTCCTCCAGGGAAGACCTTCGTTTCTCCACACCAGCGTCTCAGGATTCTCAAATGGGGACACTCCTCCCACCTCGCAGGCCATGCGGGCATCAAAAAATCCTTGCAACTCATCTCTCGTTTCTATTGGTGGCCGACTCTGGAGACGGATGTTGTTGATTTTGTGCGGGCCTGTACTGTCTGTGCCCGGGATAAGACTCCTCGCCAGAAGCCTGCTGGTCTCCTTCATCCTCTGCCTGTCCCCGAACAGCCTTGGTCACTGATTGGTATGGACTTTATTACAGACTTACCCCCATCCCGTGGCAACACAGTTGTTTGGGTGGTCGTTGATCGATTTTCCAAGATGGCACATTTTATTCCTCTTCCTGGTCTTCCTTCAGCGCCTCAGTTGGCAAAACAATTTTTTGTACACATTTTTCGTCTTCACGGTTTGCCCACGCAGATCGTCTCGGATAGAGGCGTCCAATTCGTGTCTAAATTCTGGAGGGCCCTCTGTAAACAGCTCAAGATTAAATTAAACTTCTCTTCTTCTTATCATCCCCAATCCAATGGGCAAGTAGAAAGAATTAACCAGGTCCTGGGTGACTATTTACGGCATTTTGTTTCCTCCCGCCAGGATGACTGGGCAGATCTTCTACCATGGGCCGAATTCTCATACAACTTCAGAGTCTCCGAATCTTCTGCTAAGTCCCCATTTTTCGTGGTGTACGGCCGTCACCCTCTTCCCCCCCTCCCTACTCCCTTGCCCTCTGGTTTGCCCGCTGTGGATGAAGTGACTCATGATCTTTCCACCATATGGAAAGAGACCCAAAATTCTCTTTTACAGGCTTCATCCCGCATGAAAAGGTTTGCCGATAAGAAAAGAAGAACTCCCCCCATTTTTGCTCCCGGAGACAAGGTATGGCTCTCCGCTAAATATGTCCGCTTTCGTGTCCCCAGTTACAAACTGGGACCACGCTATCTTGGTCCTTTCAAAGTCTTGTGCCAGATTAACCCTGTCTCTTACAAACTCCTTCTTCCTCCTTCTCTTCGTATTCCCAATGCCTTCCATGTCTCTCTCCTTAAACCACTCATCATTAACCGCTTCTCTCCCAAACTTGTTTCTCCCACTCCTCTTTCCGGTTCTTCTGACGTCTTCTCCGTGAAGGAGATTCTGGCCTCCAAGACGGTCAGAGGGAAAAAAAATTTCTTGGTGGATTGGGAAGGCTGTGGTCCAGAAGAGAGATCCTGGGAACCTGAGGACAACATCCTAGACAAAAGTCTTGTCCTCAGGTTCTCAGGCTCCAAGAAGAGGGGGAGACCCAAGGGGGGGTACTGTTACGCCGAGCGCTCCGGGTCCTCGCTCCTCCCCGGAGCGCTCGCAACATCTTCGCATTTGCAGCGCCCCGGTCAGACCTGCTGACCGGGTGCGCTGCAATACCTCTCTCAGCCGGGATGCGATTCGCGATGCGGGAGGCGCCCGCTCGCGATGCGCATCCCGGCTCCCGTACCTGACTCGCTCTCCGTCGGTCTTGTCCCGGCGCGCGCGGCCCCGCTCCTTAGGGCGCGCGCGCACCGGGTCTCTGCAATTTAAAGGGCCACTGCGCCACTGATTGGCGCAGCTGGCTTAATTAGTGTGTTCACCTGTGCACTCCCTATTTATACCTCGCTTCCCCTGCACTCCCTCGCCGGATCTTGTTGCCATTGTGCCAGTGAAAGCGTTTTCTTGTGTGTTCCTAGCCTGTGTTCCAGACCTCCTGCCGTTGCCCCTGACTACGATCCTTGCTGCCTGCCCTGACCTTCTGCTATCCGACCATGCTCTTGTCTACTCCCTTGTACCATGCCTATCTTCAGCAGTCAGAGAGGTTGAGCCGTTGCTGGTGGATACGACCTGGTTGCTACCGCCACTGCAAGACCATCCCGCTTTGCGGCGGGCTCTGGTGAATACCAGTAGCAACTTAGAACCGGTCCACCAGCACGGTCCACGCCAATCCCTCTCTGGCACAGAGGATCCACCTCCAGCCAGCCGAATCGTGACAGTGATTCCCGAACAGTTCCTCTGAACTGTCTCTCGGCTCCCTGGCAGACTTTTCTTTTGTCTTGTCACAGTCTCTCCACGGCCTGGCAAAAAAGACTAGGGCTCCTGGGTCTGCAACAATATCTGGTCCAGTGGTTCAACCTTCCTGGTTACAACCCCTCTCTGGTCCAGACGCCACATCGCCTTCACTTAGGACTCTGTCTGTGACCGTAAGCGCAGCCCCCAGCTCCACTGGTACTCTCTACCGGAGTTTTGGTTTTTCCACAGCCATCCCCGTAGCTTCTATTCCAGTCACCTCTTTAACTTGACTCGCGGACTGTTCTTCAGCTCCCCTAGTGGTCTCGCACACTCCTACCTGACATATACCTAGGGTCTGCTGACATTCGCCGTCCTCATCCTTTGCTGAGTTGCTGTCCCCTGCTATGTGGTGAAAATCAAGTGTTGTGAGCCTATCAGGTGTTCCTGCTCTAGTCACCTGACTATCTTTCCACAACTGCTGGAAAAAACGGAAAATCCTTCCCAGCACTACTTCATACTCTAAGGTAGGCTCTATTGCAACCTTGTGACTTATGGTACCATAGGGAGTAGAAATACACACATTAACTGTTTTATAACCCCAAATACCGGCTTGTATAGACATTACAGCAGGGTCTAGCTTTCTGCAGCTGGTCTTTACCAGACTTATTACACATTTTGGATCTAACAAAACCATCATCTTTTTACCTTCTATTTCCTGCTCACACAGGTTTTCTTTTGTCCTGCGAGAGGTGGCAACATTACTCTTTACATCAGAACACATTACCATAAGTGTTTCAAGAAAAACATTATCAGCCTGCATGGGTTCACAATATACAGCACCATTCACACAGTCCAGTAGTGACACCCCAGTTCTCACTACTTCCGGAACCTTTGGGTGCGGACTCTCAGGTGCACTCTCAGCATCCCACAGCTGCCAGAAATACGGAAAGTCTCTGCCCAGTACAATTTCAACTGTAAGTTCCGCACATACCTCCATCATATGGCTTACTGCCCCAAAGCATGTATCAAAGGTAATTTGAACAATCTTTCCAGGCTCCGGGCAGGACTTTACAAAGGGAATTATTTCCAGCATTATCTGAGACACAGTCTTACTTCCATCCAAGTCCACCCACAGTGGGATTCCGCCCATCAACACCTCACGGGACCTTGCCTTCATCCTGGCGACCACCGGTTGTGGCCCACGTCGGTTGCCCCCAAAAAATCTTGATATGTTGCCCCTAGCAACGCTCCTCCACAGACACCATCCTGTGCTTGAACTCCTCTGCTGGGCTCCTCCGACTTGCAATCTTGCAGGGGGTTGCTCCTAGCAATGGCTCCTCTCCAACTCACCCGTTGGTTGCCCTTGGCAACGGGTTGCCCTTGTCAATGTGAATTCCTTATCAACGAGTGCCCGCATCCTTCACCAAAATGAGACGAACCATCTCAGGGATTAGCTCTCGGATCGTCCTGGTCACTTGCCACGGGACACGTTCCTCACAATAACACTGCAGACCACAGTTCTTCATACAAGTCTGGCTCCTTGCCAGCTTTATTTCCGCAGGTTGCAGGTAAAAACAAAACATAAACAGGAACAAAATAAAGTCCTAGACCGTCTGGTCGCTGACTATAACTCTCAGCATGCCCTGTCTATCAACTGGTGAGCTTCCCTCATCCAGTTAACACCCGAGCCACCTGCAACCTGTTTTACTACCAGTTCAAAACCGAACGTCGACCACTCGCAGCGCCTGCTGCGTGTTACCTAAACAGGGCCCGTGTGTCTCCCCCTCTAACAGCCAGCATTCTGTTTCCAAGAGAGAGCATAGATCAGACTGAGCCTCCATCTGATATACACCTCCCTTCCCTGCTGCCTCATTACTTAAGAAGCAGGTGAGAGATTCTCCAGGGTGAGCCAAGGAAATACACCCTTTCCTTGCCACCTTGTCACAATATATATATATATATATATATATATATATATATATATATATATATGTGTGTGTGTGTGGTGAGGGTATATATGTGTGTGTGGTGAGGGTGTGATGAGGACAGATGTTATTACCCTAGGGGCAGATGGCATTAACCCCTTGTATTCATGACACCAGGGTGTGGTTAATCTCTGCACCACCCGAGGTATGGCTGCTGGATCTTGGGCTAGGCAAGGGGCAAATAATGACTTTGATGGCAAGTTACTGAACATCAGCAGCTTTACTGAGGCAGACAGATGGAATAGACTTTACAGGTAAGTTAGACCCAAGGAGGGGACCAGTGACTTCAGAGACTTGTGGGCTCGCTGGAACTTGTAGTGGGCTTGGACCCAAGGCTGCATACCCACGCTGAATTTAGACAGATTTGACTGACTTGACTAGGATTGACTAGACTTCACCCCTTGTGTAGCTTACCAGGCTTTGACGTTCACCTGTGGGGCACTTGGTGATAGAAGCGTGGCTGCGTGACTAGGCCTTGGGTCTCCTCAGGATACCAGACACTCTCAGGTCTTGACTGTTCTGTACTCAGCAAAGACTGGAACTCAAGAGAGCTAACTCCTCCCTTGGTTTATAAGGGAGCAATTCATAATAGGTGACCATAGGCCACCACACAAGTCTTCTGGTCACTGACACTTTCTGATAATATGACCTAACAACAACATTTAACCCCTTGTCACAAAACACCGTTTCTAAATGGTGCTGCGATACGGGAGGGTTATGAAGCGTGCTCAGGAGCCACGGTGCCGGCTAATATCAGCATCCAGGACCTGTGGCTAATGCCGGACATCACCATTCAGGCAGATGTCAGGCATTAACTATTTAGTTAACTTTTATCTTTTGAGTCTTTAAATCAACTTTGATCGCAGCAATTAAAGTGAAAGTGAAAGCTTCCTGGCAGCTCAGAGGGGGCTGATTGGGACCATTGCGGTAAAATCGCGATGTCCTGATCAGCTAGGACGCAGCAGGAGGGTTGCTTACCTGCCTCCTGCGCGTCCGAACGGCAATTGATTGCTCCAAGCCTGAAATCCAGGCTTGAGCAATCAACCGCTGATAACACTGATCAATGCTTAACTATTTGAGATATATACAATAAGGGTGGACTTAGGGGACACTGAGATAGAATCCCATAGACTTATCATTGAGCCTTATCCTTATTATTAGGACTTGTGCACAGAACTCGCTGGGAGTTGTTTGGTTGCCTCGGCACCTGTACCACCCAGCTTAAACTGCATCTCTACATCCGGAGCTGAAGATCATGCAGAGCATGAACTTTGGATGTACACTTAATTGAGTTATTTGGTGGCTACATTCAAACTGTCTTATAACTGATTCAATGTTGCAAGCCTGTTTATCTTTTAGCAAAAGCTAAAAACATATGCGTTTGCTCATCCAGTATCTAATACTGTAAAATGAATCAATAAACACAATTCAACTGTATAGTGAGAACATAGTGAGGCTCCAAGTCAAGGTCTACTAGTAAACATCTTGACAAACATGAGAATGGATACAGAAAGCAGATTAGACAAATACATGCATGTTTATTGTAAATTATAATTGGATAAAACTGGAATATCCCTTTAACTATTAGGCCAGGTTCACACAATGAAATCTTTGACCGGAATTCCACCCGGGAATCCCAAGGATAACAAGTGCTGACAGGAGTCGCACTAGGACCACGCTGACTGCATTGCTGTCCCCATAGATTACAGTGCACTGAATGTTCATTCTTTTAGTGGATCCACTCAGAAATACATGGCCGTCTATGGGGACTGCTGTTAGCCCTCGCCAGTCCCCATAGATGGCCATGTCTGAGCCGATACACTAATCTACCATGTAATTCTGAGTGGATCCGGCAAGATTGGAACTCTGTATTAGAGCTCATTGCATTTTTTCCTAACTAGTAAATATGATGTAGAGAAGGCAGACGTACTATGCATGTTCTACTACAGAGAGAGAGAGAGCAGACATCTTTATTAAGCCATAAAATAGTCAGTTGTTTCTAGTTCGGGAGGCAGGCTTTATTGTCACAAAATGATGTTCCCTCTAAAACTGATCAATAATCTATTTTGCTAGTAGTAATATGATGCACCATTTCATTTTGTGACCCTGAAAAAGACAAGTCCCTGTTGACAGGCCCACAGCCTCAGACCCTGGAGTATAGAAATAAATAGGTATTGTAAGAAGAGAGTGGTTTTGTAGTCCTTCCATACTTCTTTTATGATATATCCAATGCGTGTTCGCACAATCCATCAATCTATTGATCGTTCAGGGTCATCTAAATATGTAAGAAGACCTCTCATACAGACAAGCTGAAGGGTACTAAACCAAGCATATGCTAAGCAGGTACATATATCCCTACAGATCATGGCATCATATTACCACCATACAGCTACATCTGTTATGTGGAAATCATTTGGATCTAAGCTTTTTTTGCCCATATACATCATTGAAATAAGTAACTTGAAATGATTTGCTTTAAGGAACATACTTAATCACTTAGGGACCCAGGGCGTACAGGTACACCCTCGTTCCCTGGTATGTAAGGACCCAAGGCGTACCTGTACGGTCGTGGGGATTTCGGTCCCTGCCGCACGCCGGGCGGGAACCGGGGGGAAGGCTGCTGAAATCATTCAGCAGGCATCACTTGACCATGCCCAGGGGGGTCCTGAGACCCCCTCCCCCATGTCAGCGGTGAATTCCCACCGGCGATTTGTGGTGATTACGGTCATACGGATCAAGTGTGACCCGATGACCCGGAATTAGATGGTGATCGGCGGTGTAGTATACAAAGCAATCACCTCCTGTAGCTAGGAGGAAGTGACGATCCCGTCACCCCAGCAGGAGCGCTTCTATTGGTCGGACGATCGTCCAACCAATAGCAGCCGGCAGAGGAGGGGTTAATGTCCCCTTCTCTCAGCTCTGCTCGCCCACCAAGTTCATAGCTGAGAGAACGAGCCAGGGATCCCCCTCTGTGAAGATCTGTGCCCCTCAGGGCTGAAAAAGTGTCTGTAGTGCAGGGTGAGTTCTATCTGCAGGGACAGGTAGAAGTTAAAAAACAAATAAAAAATTCCCCCTCTGACCTCCTAATAGGTCCTCAAGGGTCCACAACAGTTTTTTAAGCACGACCCGGGCCCTATTAGGTGTTCAGGTCGCTGCATTTGGCACCTCCGAACCAGAGAGGCCTCCCTCAAAATTTTGTTAAGACACCTATGCCCAAGGGTGAGACCCGTGCCCTTACCCATGAAAACCTGTTGCTGGTCAGTTATAAGGATAAGAGGGATGTCCTTATGCTGACCACAATTCATGGTAACGGCAGCTCACCTGTCCCTGTGCGAGGTACCACAACAACAATCCTCAAGCCTGATTGTATTCTGGGCTACAATCAGTATATGGGAGGAGTTGATCTCTCTGATCAAATCCTCAAGCCATATAACGCCATGCGCAAAACACGGGTATGGTACAAAAAAGCAGGCCAGAGTTCCCAAGGAGCTGAAGTTATAGGTGCCAGGATCGTCCCCGGCCAACCCTTTCCAGGTGAAGTCCACCACACTGGAAAGAAGGGACGAAAAAATGCAGAGTATGTCAAAAGAGGGGAATATGGAAGGACACCACCACTCAATGTGACACTTGCCCCGATCATTCGGGCCTCTGCATTGAAAACTGCTACAGGCAGTATTACACTTCCATGCAGTACTACATTTTCCCTTTTCATTTTAATTTCCCATAATTTGACCCCAATGTACCAAGTCCAGAGTACATTCCAAGTTTTAACCCCATAAACCACTAAATTGCCCAAAAAAAAAAAAAAAAAAACCTGATAAGACCTCTGGGGATATTCCCATACTCCATTCCATTACCCTATTTCGCCTATTAAAATTTGGGGAAAACCAGAATTTTTGTGAAAAAAAAATCATTTACACATCCAAGTTTAATGAAAAGTCTTCAAACACCTGTGGGGTGTTAAGGCTCATTGTACCCCCTGTTACGTTCCTTGAGGTGTGTAGTTTCCAAAATAGCATGCCAAGTGGGAGTTTTTTGCTGTTCTGCTACCATAGGGGCTTCCTAAATGTGACATGCCCCCCAAAAACCATTTCAGAAAAACTCGCTCTACAAAATCCCAATGTCACTCCTTCCCTTCGGAGCCGTGTAGAGCCCCCACAGAGCACTTGACATACACATATGAGGTATTTCCTTACTCAAGAGAAATTGTATTACAAATGTTAGGAAGATTTCTCTCCTTTTACCCCTTGTTAAAGCTCAAAAACTGGGTCTACAAGAACATGCGAGTGTAAAAAATGAAGATTTTAAATTTTCTCCTTCACTTTGCTGCTATTCCTGTGAAACACCTAAAGGGTTAACACACTTTCTGAATGTCATTTTGAATACTTTGATTGGCGCAGTTTTTATAATGGGGTCATTTATGGGGTATTTCTAATATGAAGGCCTTTCAAATCCACTTCAAACTGAACTGGTCCCTGAAAAATTTTGATTTTGAAAATTTTGTGAAAAATTGGAAAATTGCTGCTGAACTTTGAAGCCCTCTGATGTCTTCCAAAAGTTAAAACTTGTCAACTTTATGATGCAAACATAAAGTAGACATATTGTATATGTGAATCAATATATAATTTATTTGGAATATACATTTTCCTTATAAGCAGAGAGTTTCAAAGTTAAAAAAAAATGCAAAATTTTCAATGTTTTCATTATATTTTGGAATTTTTCACCAAGAAATTATGCAAGTATCGCCGAAAATTTACCACCAAAAAAAAAAATATCTTGAAATTAGAATGAAAAGTAAAAGCATCCCAGAGTTATGAATGCTTGAAGTGACAGTGGTCAGATGTGCAAAAAATGCCCGGGTCCTTAAGGTGAAAATGGGCTGGGTCCTTAAGGGGTTAAATAAATGGTCAGAAGTTATGTGGAACATTTCTGATCCAATATATAAAGTGATTGCAATTCATAGAGGCACTATGGTTTCAAAGGTTCTCCCAATAAAAACACTAATGGACTAGTCAGATGGGTAAAACATAAACATTACATAACAGTTGTAGTGCTGGTCTCCAAGATGCCAAGTGTGTCTATTCCCAGGCACTCCGCATCAGAGGTATGTACTAGCGACTAGTGATGAGCGGCATATGCCATACTCGAATTTGCGATATTTTAGGAATATATGGATGAATATTCATCTTATATTTGCGAAATTCGCATATTCGATATATTTGCGGTTATTTCCGCCTGCGCATATGCAAATGCGCGTGTGCGCATGCGGATAACTATCTACCTATCCATCTATATTATCTATCTATATTATCTATCTATCTCCTAATATTCTTTAGTGATGATATTTGCAAAGATTTGCTCTCCAGTTTAATACAGTAAATAGTATAGAAGCCTTCTTTAGATCCCAAGCTGGAAGGAGGGAGGGAGGAGATCACTGTAATGTGTTCTGTGGGATAAAAAAAAAATTATGAATATTCATAATTGCAAATATATAGTGCTATATTCGCCATATTTGCGAATATGCGAAATCCGCAATAAATATGTGAATTGTGAAAGTGGTGTCAAAAGTACACACATGCACACACACACAAACATAACACCCCACATTAGGGATCCCTGATTCATAATCAATGTACCAGGTTCCCATTTGTCACATAGATGGCATGACCTCTTGAGAAAGACGGCGAAACGTGCGTTGAGGTCGGGAGAGAGGCTGCAGTTTACTACATGAGAATGTATAAGCAGAACTCCATCTATGTTTATACATGGTAACTATGGTGCAGTATAAGTATAGGGTATGGGTCTCCATAGTGAGTGATTAGTTCTCAGCCCTGAATATATACCAACATATATTATTGTATGGAGGATCATTGCCTATGTACCCTGCATGTATTTTTGAATATCTGACAGATAATTTACAAGATAGATGCTGTAGACTGATATCCCCTTTCCCCTTCATGCATCGTGTATGTATTGGACTGTTGCATATTTCAAAGACCACAATTGTGTGATATATTTTTATATGATAAATATCAATAAAGTATTGGTTTTTAATTTTTCAAATGAACAATGGTGTAGCTCCCTTTTTCTCTTTAAGTATACAGGTTCCTATTTGTGTGGGGCAGGAATCTCTTCACACCCTAAACCCCACTGTCTACACAACCAGTAAGGGTCCATAATCAAGATGGCCACAAAAGCATACTGAGGGTGGATAAACTAAAAACTTGTCAAGTATCAAAGAAGTGGAGTCAGTACTTTTATTATGATAATCTATTAGTCCCTAGGTACTAGAACCAACAAGTCGAAAATAAACTACAAAAATAAAGAAAAAAAATTGTCACATCATAAAATCACTACTGTCCTCTTTTATCAAGGCACTATTGTAAGTTGGCCATTTTGTGAAGATACTTTGCACTCTTGTACTCTATAACGGAGCCAAGGAGGCTGACATTTTGACATGAGAACTGTTACTGGTTATGTTTTGGGGTTCACATATTAATGCAGACAATGTGATTGGTACTATTATTAGCCCACAATGGCTAACTATTTTATCAGTGCAACATGGCTCTGATATGGAGGCAATGTGCCACCGAAAGACCAACACAGTCCACCATCCCTGTTATCTCCAAATGTGCTCAACTCTGTTTCACCCATTGTCAAATAAATTCAGAAATGCCCCCCCCCCTCCCCCGCCTTCCCCAATGCCCGACACTTCAAACATAAATCAGACCAATGACGTCAGTGGGTGCAACCTTAAGCTTAAGTATTGAATTGCAGCCTGTGTCAATGGATGTTAAAATGCTTGTGATTTTGAAGTAGGTTATTTTTAGGTAACACGTTCAGTGTCAGTATTATATTATTATTATGTAGTACCAAAACCACTCAATACCGTTATGATGAATTAAACGTCAAAGTAAAGACCATTTGTAATGCTTAAAAGGATGTGGTTGTTATGTGATCCAACTCATTGATTTCTATGTGAATTGAGTCCTCGCTAGCATGATAGATTCCATGTAATGATAAATATAAAATGATATTCTAAAGCTATATCTACTGTGAATTAGTATCTATGTGTTTCTAGAACCATAAAAGGCGATGTATTAAAAAAAATTTTTTTATATTAATGTACAAAAAAAAGTTGCTAACTTGAAGTGTTGTACAGCTAAATATTTTTATATTGGGGGGGGGGGGGGTATAAAAATGAATACTCAAAAACTACTGCCACTGATCCCCTACCAGTGCTACTCACCTGCCACCAATCCCCTGCCAGTGCTACTCACCTGCCACCGATCCCCTGCCAGTGCTACTCACCTGCCACCATTTGCCTGTCAGTGCTACTCACCTGCCACTGATCTAACTTCAGTACTACCCACCTGCCATTCATCCCCTACCAGTGCTACTCACCTGCCACTGACCCTCCACTAGTGCAGTTCTGACAGCTACGGCTTGACGCTTCCTTCTTTTGTCTTGACACATAGAAAATATGCACACCAATATCCAAGATGGGAGCCTTTTCTCTGCCATACATGTATGTGATAATGCAGATAGGAGTTAAAGGCTTTCCAGCTCCCTGAACATAGCTGAGCTATAAGGTCTTAGTAGGTTTACATCCAATATGCTCCCAATTGCTTCCGATTTGCTTCATGAAACTTTAGGTATTGGAGTAAAATGTAGCAAATGTGTTAAGAAGAACAGACGCCTTAATAAATTTGGTATGTCTTTGACAGCTATAATTCATGCCAGATTTCTGGTGTAAAAATAGTGGTCCCTTAACATACTATATAAAGGGGGTTATCCAAGTATTATTAACTTTATACGATCATGCCTGTGAAGCCATTACTTGCCTTACATGTGTGGGGCGAATTGACCCCTTTTTGTGATTTCATGGTCCTCATGACTGTTGTCTTGAGCCTTTCCTAGGATCCTGCTTGAGGCAACAGCTGATCACAGGGGACTTGGCTTCTCATTGTCTTCCCTGACAAACCAGTCCCTGATGAAGTGTGTGGTCCAGCTGTATGTACTGCCACCCTTCTGATCGAGACAACAGTCATCAAGACACCTGAGAAATTCTGAACCTGGGGGGTTGATCCACCCCACACATGTAAGGCAAGCCCTTTTCCCTCCTACAGCCTATTCCTTCCCTATAGCCAATTTCCCCTCCTATAACCTATATTCCCAATATATTGCCTACATTCTCCCTCCTATAGAATATGTTTCCCCTCCTAAAGCCTATATTCCTCTTTCTAAAGCCTATGTTTCATCTCCTATAGCCTATGTTCCTCCTCCTGTAGCCTATATTCCCCCTCATATAGCCATTTCCCATCATATAGACTTTCCCCCTCATTTCATATGGCCAATTCCCCTCATAGCCAATCCCCTTAATTCAAACTATGAATGGCTATATGAAATGGGGGAAATTCACTATTTGCTTATTATATTGCAATCGCAATATTTACCTCCATAATCTCAATCGCACATTTCCCCCAAATCAGCCCTACTGCATACCTGTAAAGTGGTCACCCTTAGAGGCATCAATTGGAAGTATACATCATCATGATATATTCTTCCAATGGATACTGTATAATGAAAATGCCCTCATTAACTGAGCCCACTTTCTACTCGAAGAGTACCTAAACACTGTCTCGATACAAGGCACTACAATGTATTAAATGCTGTGGCAGGTTAGGATGCAGTTGTCCAGATGGTACATAAATGTAGACAGAAAGACATGGGCACACATCGATATGTTGAACATTGATCTACTGCTTTTCAGCACAATTACAAAAGCGAATAGTTTATTAGTATAAATTTTGTCCCTAACGTAAAAATGGTGTAGAGCTGCGTGGTGGCCATCACCAGAGCAACACCAGTGCCCATAGGAGGAGTGACCCAAACCTTTTCCTAATGCAAGTGGTCTAGCATCTGCCTGGCAATGACCGCATGCTCAACAACTCTGCTGTGTAATCTGGTTACTGTACATACTGGTTATCCTACTTCCTTCCAAGCGCAAAACAGTTTCAAGCCTTTTCCAGGTCTTTATATTTGCAATAAAATTGCCATTTATCCATTGTAAAAGTCTTTGCTTTATGTTTAAAGTTATATCTATAGAGAATCCATTTTTTTAACCCATCAATGTGATCAAAGAGGGTTGAAGGATTTAGCTCAGCACGGAACTATATTTATAATAAGATTACTGCAGAATTAATGTGGTGCCATCTTAGACGCCATGTAATGTCCCACTTTGAGTGGGAATTGCAATTTAATGTACTTTAAAGCTGGAAGGAATATTATTTTTTCAGCTTTCATATCTATCTCCAAACAATATATCTGACATCATGTACATACAGCAATTCCTGTTAGAACTGTGGAGAATGAATTCCCCTGACATACTTAGAGACAATGTAGATAAATGGAGAAGCAGAGAGAAAATTCTTCCTTTTTCGTGAAATTCCTCCTATAAACAGAATAACTATATATTATGCTTTGCCAGCATATTAAACCCATATTTGCAGCCAAGAAGGTATTTTCGAGAGCTGACATATACAGTAAGATCTTCATAGACAATAATATCTGTATAGCTTATAATGTCCCTTCAATTTTCTCTGATAAAGAATATATTTTGCTAATGAAAAAGTAAGCAGGAACTATTTTCAGATCACCTTGACTGTCTGAGAAGGAGAAACAAAATGGGAAGAATCTCAATACAAAGCTACTATAATACTTCATTATAGGAATACTCTAAGAAAAACTAAAACAGGGATCTCAAACTCAAATTATCTGGGGGCTACTGGAGGCTGGGACACATGCGCCCCTCACATATAATTCCCCCATCATGCGCCCCTCACATATAATGACCCCAGCATGCACCCCTCACATATAATGCCCCCATCATGCGCCCCTCACATATAATGCCCCCATCATGCACCCCTCACATATAATGCCCCCATCATGCGCCCCTCACATATAATGCCCCCATCATGCCCCCAGACAGGCCCCCAGATAGATATGACCCCCTTCAGGTAGGGCTCCCCAGTAGGTACACAGGCCCCCACATAGATATAACCCCCATCTGGTAGGGCTCCCCAGTAGGTACATAGGCCCCCATATAGATATGACCCCCATCTGGTAGGGCTCCCCAGTAGTTACACAGGCCCCCAGATAGATATGACCCCCATCAGGTAGGGCTCCCAAGTAGGTATAGAGGCCCCAGATAGATATGATCCCCATCACTGATGGGGGTAGTATCTATCTGGGGGCCTGTCTACCCACTGGGGAGTGCTACCTGATGATCTGGTAGGGGTTCCCAATAGGTGTACAGGCCCCCAGATAACTATGACCCCCATCAGGTAGGGCTCCCAAGTAGGTATAGAGGCCCCAGATAGATATGATCCCCATCACTGATGTATAGGTACAGTAGCAGTGTGTGCCGACATGTGTGAAGTCTTCTGGCATTTAGCACTGCTTGCCTGAAGCAAGGCTAAATGCCTGTAGAAATCAACTGCCCAGTGCCCGGGCCACAAAATTTCGTTCCGCAGGCCGCAAATGTCCCATGGGCGGGGAGTTTGAGACCTCTGCACTAAAACAATGGGGCAGATTTACTATAAATATGCAGAATTCTGGAGAAATGTGTGCCAGAAAAAAAAAAATGGCATACATGCATACCCTACCAGTATTTTCTACTACGAGGGATGTTGTAGGAGACAGACTATATTTCCATAGGAGTCAATGTTGTCTGAGGGAAACAGCTGGTTGTTTCAGAATTTCTCGAAAAATAATGGAGGCAGAAACACCAGTTGCCTCCTTACACTGTGGTCCAGTTTTATTGGAGAATGATCAGACTTTGGTGACATGTCCTATGGATATGCTAAAAATGTTTAAAAATAATACATGACAGTCTTACACATATTTTACACTAAACTTTTTATAGTGATCAACTATAGTGTCACAGAAATAAAAAAAAAAAAAGTTAAAAAAGCAGACTAAAAATCCAAGAGGTAAAACTATTTTGCAGTCTCTTTAAAGGTATAATTTAAAAAGAATTTGGCTCTTCAGAATTTCCAGTGAGCTAATCTAGGAACTGAAAAACGCAATTAGATATACAGAAAGCCCAGGCCTGAGGTTCCTAAAAATTCCGAATCAAGAATTCCACAAACCATAAAGACAGGGTAAAGTATCCTGGTTCTACTGGCCCACCAACCCATTGATTTCTATATATAAGTATTCTCTGTATTAAGATGTGAAGCAAAAGGAAAATAATCAAAAGCATAACAGAAGTCGCCACCAAAAAATATGTTCTCTGGTGAAAAGACCTGGAATAACATCTAACCAAATGACCATCAGATCAACTGAGAACTGTATTTAAAGAAACACTTAAATGCAAAATGAAGGGTTGTGTTGAGCGATGCTCTTAGAATTTATTACATATCGGCTCCTAATAATAATCTTTGTATACAGGGTAAAAGCAATCTGACTTCCTAGAAAGGAAAAAATATGTTCCAAATTGTTTAGAAATAGTTGCAGCGGCCGCAGAATAACAGTTTAGAAGTTAACAATCCCTGTCCAATTCCAAAATGATTCACAATTATACTGAAGGAGTCGCCATCACTTTGGT
Organism: Hyla sarda; assembly: GCF_029499605.1. Lineage (NCBI taxonomy): Eukaryota > Metazoa > Chordata > Amphibia > Anura > Hylidae > Hyla > Hyla sarda. The sequence goes on from NC_079194.1 coordinate 198,183,888, forward strand.
GGAATATTGGCAATGCAGATTTGGCACTTGAGAGCCCAGTGAGAATGGAATAAACAAGGATACTTTTTTTTTTTACTATTAATCTAAACATTTAGTAGGTCAAAGAGATCAGATGAAATAATACACCCCTAAACAGTCAACTAGGCCAACAGGGTTGAAGATGTGTGGTCCAATGGACAACCTCTGTGTCTACTGAGAAGTCTATCATTATATGAAAATAACTTTGATGCCCTTCACTAACTGTAGTGTCAACTTTTCCATCAAAGTAAGTGAATACAGTGGTCCCTCAAGTTGCAATATTAATTGGTTCCAGGACGACCATTGTATGTTGAAACTATTGTATGTTGAGACCATAATTCTATGGAAACCTGGAAATTGGTTCTGAAGCCACCAAAATGTCATCCAAAAAATAGGAAAAAGTGAGGAATAAAGAAAAACAAGTAGATAATTAATAGAGATAAGGCAAATCCTTATATATAAAAGTAAGAAAGATCTGCTGGGAACTGTAAATCACTGTCTATGTCAGTGTTTCCCAACCAGGGTGCCTCCAGCTGTTGCAAAACTACAACTCCTAGCATGCCGTTGGCTGTCCGGGCAACTGGGAGTTGTAGTTTTGCAACAGCTGGAGGCACCCTGGTTGGGAAACAATGGTTTATGTAGAGGACAGGAGCTTCTTCAGGGTCCTATACAGTACACACAGTGTCCCAAATGGAGCTGCCCTCACCTGGTGTCCAAAGGAGCAGCTAACCCTGGCACAGGTAAGGAGTAGTACAGAACTTGTAGTTCCTCCCTGTACTGTAGGGGGCGCTATTAGACAGCCAGTCAGTGCATGCACTTCAGTAATACAGGTGATTTACCAGTAAAATGCCCATTCTGATTGGTCAGTTCCTCCAGTTGTGACATGTCTCACAGATCTGGACTGTCCGTAGCATTGTGTGTTGGGTCTGGTCTGGTTTCAAGTTACAATGGTCCAGGAAAGACCATTGTATGTTGAAACTATTGTATGTTGAGGCCATTGTAAGTTGAGGGATCACTGTATACGAATCACCAACGGGGAAATGACTTTTCAATTACATGTGTGTTGTATGCGGTTTCAATGCTTAGCTACCCATTATGATATAAGGTGTTCCATAGGATAACATAAGATACATACTTCAAAGAGGGCAACAGATGATGCTTGTAGTTTTTATATTCAATAGGGTGAGTTAATATGAATTTGTAAAACACTCCAAGATTGCGGAATAGTACAAAAAAAAATTATGTCTAGCATATAAGCTGTTAAAAGACAAATAAGATGCAGGCCAAGGTAATAGTATGGTTAAGTATATTAAATAAAACAATACAAAAGCAAGAGAGAAATGTAAGAAGCAGCAGAAACAAAAAGAAAAGGTACATAAAAGATGATTAAAAAAAAAAACCTGTGCATCAAAGCATTTTCAATATAGTGTGCAATTCTGGAAAAATATAGAAAGAATAAATTAGTGCTAGAGATATTGTGGTGAGCTTGGGGAATAAAGCCTTGTGGGAGTGTAGGGTAGTTGGGGTGTTGCTGTTCAGTATTATAAAGGGCGCTGTTAACCCTTGGCACTCGTGACGCCAGGGTGGGGGTTAAAACTCTGTAGTGATGTTGGGCCTATCGCCACCCTTCCCAAGAGCGATAGGTGAGTGTGAAATAAATAGATTGTCCACAGCAATGCTGAACTTAAAACTTGCAGGAATCTTTACTGAAGATTTTCTGTTTTTGCAATAACGGTAACAGTCCAGATAACAGAGTCTATTTAAACAGCACAGCAGTGATTGACAGATGCTTAGGACCGGAAAGTTCTCTTTAGCTTTAGAGTATTGTATTTGCATAGATCCGCCGGATTTAGGGGTTTGATTAGGTCCTAAGATCTTGCAGAGATACAGGGGAATTGTATGAACTATCCGTCTCTAGCGCAGGCTTAGGCCTAGTAATTGTCTTGTAAGCTGTGGAGGTCCTACCTCATCCAGAATCAGCAACCCAAGAGAGCGATCAAGATGGCGCAGCTCCCTTATATGGGCAGGGGCTGGCTGTTTTGGATTGGTCCAATCAGCTGTCACTCACCGTTACAATGGATTGTGGGTGATCGCATGTCCAAAACCACCAAAGGTCCTTTAGCAAAAACCATAGAGTTCTGCAACCTGGTCACATGACCCGCAGGTCCTGCGACGCAAACAAGGTAAGAATATTAAATATACATCTTTATATTCATATTTACATTATTTATAGCTAACTGAGGGGTGACGAGGGGTTAACTAAGGAAGAGGACCCCCACTGTTCCTAGGGACTCTGACTTTGGGGACCTCACCACAAGGTAACGTATGCAATACGGTACCAGGACACCACAATATTTTATAAAAATATACTGTACCTTTATTCATAAAAGGAGTGAGAAGTTTCTTAAAACAAAAGCTTGGAAACTTTTTTTTTTTTTTTTAAAGGTTCCTTTAGTTATACAGTTATCCAATAGTGTGCAATAAACAAGGGAACCCCTTATGTACAGGAAATGCCAAATGTCACTATTGTCAGTAAAGGAAGAGTTTATTGACAAAAATATTTTTGCTATGAAAGAATCTTCTTACTAGCAGAGTACCTGGTGATGCCTGGTCTTTTCATACCTAAACCTTGTGGGAGAGAAAAAGCAACAATGAAGCTTTCGTTCTCATATGCCGTCCTCATATCCCAACCTCATATCCTGTCCTCTTATCCCGCCCTCATATCCCCTCTTCATATGCCATCCTTATATCCTGTCCTCATATCCTCTACTACTTCTACTATCCTCATATCCCATTCCCTGCACTAACTGAACTCTGCACCTACCTGTCTGACAGGCAGCAGGATGTTTAAAAGTCCCGGACAATCTCTGCAGCCCGAGAGTAACAGGATCAGGAGATGAGGCAGGCAATGGGAGAGAAGAAGGGGTGGAGAAATTAGGCCTAGTGTCTTTAGTACTGCCAAGATGGTCAAATGGATAAAAAATGTGGTTTACTAGTATGCCATCCAACCAATTCTAGCTCATAGAAATAATCAATCTAGTTGATTAATTGGCCTACAAGGGGGGCACAAGGGAATTCTATAATAGAGGTATGAGTAGGTTAGCATAGGGTTAGCATTGAGCAAGGAGGAAGACGGGTAGAATATAGGGGGGGGGGGGGGGGGGTGATCTTATGCCAAAATACTTTCTTATAAGAATAGTCAGACTATGGAATGCCTGACTACAAAAGCTAAACTACACTTAACAATATCAAGAGTAGTAGAAAAAAGCAAAGAATAGAAGCTATTGTCCAACCCACATGTGTGGTTACAGAATACATTTTACCAGATGAAACAAAATTGTCTACAACCACCCTCATTTATTTTGCCAATTTGTTTTACAATAATGGACCTTAATGGCAGACAAAGTAGAAGAAAAAAAAAAACAAGAGCTATTAACGTCCGTTTGTAATGGAGCATTTTTACAGTGTGAATGAAGCCTCACCTGAGCTTTAAAGCTGCAGATACTAGTCTAAGAAGCTTCAGTAACAGCATGGCAGGAGATCCCTTCTCCTCCTTATTTGAAATTTTGCTCTGTCTTGGCTCTCCCCTGTTTGTTGTTGCTGGATTATAAAAGCTTAATAATTGCGCCAATTCCCCAGAAATCGGTAGTTTCTAAAATTAATGACCGATTTCACAGAGCATTAACTATCGCAGGCCACAGTCCATTAACTACTTGTAACAACCAGCTTGTAGGAGTTGTTGCTTAATACGACACTTGCTTTCTATGGAAAAAAAAACAACAACTGCGGTATATAACTGAACGACTCTGGAATCCTTGCAGGGTATAACTTTATGTAAGCAGCATAAAAGCTGATCTAGCTCAGAAAACACCAGTTAATGTTTATTGCTTGGAAGGGATGTCAACTATAGAATGTGTGTAAAGGATACGTAAACTATTTGTTCTGTTTAACACCCTCACTGCTGCAGTTAGACTAAGTTTCCACAGATTTTTTTCTGGCTTTTTATTCTGACCTGAAAAAACTGAGATAGGGGAAAAGTTGTTGAATACCGGAGTTCCCCTTTAACATTTTCCTTGCTCGGCCTGTGATTAGGGCACAACAGCACAACATCACTTTTCCATTGGCAGGCCAGTGCATGGTTTTCTGTATATTCTTACTGTATATCTCCTGCCCAGCATAAGCTTTACCCGTGGCTATATATCTGTGGGCACAGCTCAGTCCCACTATAAGCAGGGATAGTAAACAATGCTGCGCTATGTAGCACTGCATACTGTACGGCCGGCTATGTACCACTGTATATTGTATGGATGGCTATACTGTACATCCGGCTATGCACCACTGTATATTGTATGGATGACTATACTGTACAGCCGGCTGTGCACCACTACTAACCTCCATAGATGCTGAAACTATGGCGTTTTTGACAGCAAAAATGCCATAGTCTCAGAATGCTGCATTTTTGGGAAACTGTCAGTTTTCCCCAAAACATTCAAAAGCAGGTAAAAACACCAAACCCAAAAGTACATAGAGGATTTGGCGTTTTATAATTCACTTTTGACTCTCTGCCAACGCTGTGCGGTAGTGTTGACTTTTTGGGTCATTTTGACGCAGGAACTTGTGGAAACTGAGCCTTATACAGGTAAGAATTAAAAAAGAAAGATCTAACACAATGATGGATACCTATGCATTTGCTACTACAATGTTCATACGTGGGAAGCCTATTAAGGCTGAATTTGTGCTAAGGGGCGTGAATTCCAACGCCCCCCGCACCTCTAGGCGGAGCCATGACGGAGGCACGACTATAAAACGCCCCTCCACCATGCAGGCGGGGCGTACAACTCATTTCGGAGGGAGTGTGTGCAGGGGGTGGAGTGGTTCCAGTACGGTAAGCCCGGGTCTCCGGCCTCTAATTCATTCTCACAGCACCCAGGCCTTTCCTCCCTTCCGGCACTGCACTTGCTCGCAGGAGTCACGGCTGGTTGACCGGAGCTTCCCCGCCCAAGGTCTCCCCCGCTCCGGGTGCCTCCAAGCTTATCTGGACAGCTCACTGGTGCCACATCCCGCTCCCCTTCCCCCAGCCGCAGTATCACTACCGGGATGAGTGGGGGCAGAGGGGGTTGGGGCCGCAGTAGTTCCGGCCTCCGTTAGATCAGACCGATCCCCCACCTGGTACTTTGCGGGGATCTCCTTCTCCCGCTCCCCGTGGCTGGGCTGCGTGTCTGGTGTCCCTCTTGGTTGCCGGGGGGACGCTGCTGGGCCACGTGGTTTGCGGAGGGCGGAGTTTCCTTGTGAACAGGGCGGGCAAACACTGTTTGCTATTGTCTATGCCAGAGTTTCGTTACTGATGTGCGGCAATCCGGCAGCACTTACTAGTACTTTGCACTATCTGAGGTTCTGCTCTGTAAAAACTGTAGCTCTTTCTGCTCTGCAATTCACTCGTGTGAATAAAACAGCAATAGCAGCGGGGCTGTGGGCCCTGCTGCAGACTTGGGATCCCCCGGCTCCTGCGGCCGCTGGGCCACGTGGTGCAGAGGGCGGGGCCTACCCCATCAGCTGTCCCGGTCAGCCGGAGCTACCTCCGGTGCCGGCTACACGGGCTGGCCGCGGTGGTTCCGGCTTACACCCCTCTGCTCGCCTCCCATGGGGCACGAGGGGGCGGAGCCCCTGGGGACACGGCCTCGGGTTGATTCTGGTCAATCCCTGACCCGGTATTTTACGGGGTTCTCACGGGTACGTCACGTGGCTCTGAGCCTGCGTGCTCGGTGTCACCATACAGGTGAAGCTCACTTTGGTTGTCTTATTGCAGAATATTATCACATGTGCATGCATGAATTACAAAGTTCGTAACTCAGCATTTGTCCAATAGCAACATTCATACCGTCACAGTCATTTGCAGCATTCATACCGTGCGGTTATTTATAGCATACCGTGCAGTCGCTTATTGCATTCAGACTGTGCAGTCACTCATAGCTTTCATGCCGTGCAGTCACTCATAGCGTTCATGCCGTGCAGTCACTCATAGCGTCCATGCCGTGCAGTCACTCATAGCGTCCATGCCGTGCAGTCACTCATAGCGTCCATGCCATGCAGTCACTCATAGCGTCCATGCCGTGCAGTCACTCATAGCGTCCATGCCGTGCAGTCACTCATAGCGTCCATGCCGTGCAGTCACTCATAGCGTCCATGCCGTGCAGTCACTCATAGCGTTCATGCCGTGCAGTCACACATAGCGTTCATGCTGTGCAGTCACTCATAGCATCTATGCCGTGTAATCAATCATAAGCATTCACACCGTACAGTTTCTCATGGCTTCATACCGCGCAGTCACTCATAGCAGTCATAACGTGCAGTCACTCATAGCTTTCATACCGTGCAGTCACTCATAGCGTTCATACGGTGCAGTTACACAGCGTTCATACAGTGCAGTTACTCATAAGCATTCATGCCGTGCAGCCACCCGTAGCTTTCATAACGTACAGTCACCCAGAGCCGTGAATCCGTGCAGTCACTCATAGCTGTCATACCGGGCAGTCATTTAAAGCACCCATACCGTACAGTCAATTTAAGCATTCATGCCGCATACTGCGTAGTCGCTTCCTACGCTCATATCTGTAACATGAGTACGGCACTCACACTCATAGCGTTACTGCTCTTACGACATAACAGTTCCATACCGCACGTAGGTTACTACGCATATACGATCACGGCATTTCACACCGCTTGGGGGTATTCGCGGCGTTGCTCTGCGCGCGCGTGCTTCATGCGCTCTTAGTGAGGCATGCGGCACGTGCGGTCGGTGTGAGCACGGTGTGTGCTTCCATGGTGTCATATACAGGGAGTAGTGGCATGCTGTGGGTAACAGTCAGTGTTGTACACAGTATGTACGTTCTTACTGTTATGTAGTGGGTACAATCACAGTGTTGTTAGTTATAGTGTTGTGTACAGTACATACGCTCATAGCATTATATGCAGTGGGTACAGTCAGTGTCGTATATAGTACATACGCTCGTAGTGTTACATACAGTAGGTGAGTTACAGCATGGCATACAGTACATACACTTATAGTGTTCATGCAAGGAGTACAGTTCAGTGCTGCGTACAGCACATACGCTCGTGGTGTTATGTGCAGTGGGTACAGTTACAGCACAGTGTGCAACACATATGCTCACAGTGGCATATGCAGTAGGTACAGTTACAGTATAGTATGCAACACATACGCTCATAGTATCATACGCAGTAGATACAGTTATTGTTATGCACAGTACGCACGTTGATAGTGTCTATGCAGCAGGTATGGCCAGTGTTGGTCACAGTACATGCACTCTTGGGGTCATATGCAGTAGGTACAGTTACAGCATGGCATGCAGTACACTCGCTCACAGTGCTATGTGCAGTGGGTACGGTCACATCATGGTATAACAGTACATACGCTCATAGTGTCACATACTGCAGACACGGTCAGTATTGTATGGTACATATGCTTGTTGCGTCACATACAGCAAGTACACTCACAGGTTGAACGCTCAAACCACTAGCACCGCTTATGAACTCGTCATTGTCATATTGCACTCACGTGTGCCTTCCATTCCATACGCTAGTGTAGCTACATGGGACGTACGTTCATAGTTTGTTGATATGTTTAGCTTCATACTGTTGTCATACACATGCTCATAGCTCATACTGTTCATACACGCATAGCTTCACACGGAGTACACTAAATATAAGCTCACAGCTTCATACTGTTCAGATGTTCATTGCATGTGCGGTACAGTCACAAACAATTACTCTGCACATACGTATGGACCATTACGCTCACATACGTTATGTTTTCACTAAACACAAGCTTGTAGCATTCTACGGTACTTACACTTGTAGTTTGCTTATTACGATGTGTTTCCCGGTACATTGCAATTGCTGTATACTGTTTTTCACTAAACATACCTATAGAATATAAGCACAGTTTACAGCATTCTCCAGTCACACGGTGTATAGGCTCATAGCACGCATGTGTATCTTTACTTAGTTGGTGTTATGCATGACCGTAGTGGTTATAACACTTGTCCTTAAGCACGGTATAAGTAGTGTCAATGGCATGGTGTTACATTCCATTACTCAGGTACACTGCTACGAGTCGGCATATACGAGATGGCTTTGTATCATCTTCATCCACATAGTATTGTCACAAGCTCTCACTACCATAGGTAACATACCATGCACACAGTTTAACTACACTTATTTGCTGCGCTTCAGCTGAGGTACCGGCACCTGGTTCCCGTAGCTGACATGATTCACATACGTTACCATAGTAACTGCACATAGTCACAGTTGAAGCGTCCGTATCTCGTCATACACTCACTAGTTACCTCTCAAATTGTCCAAGGGCATGAACAAAGTCATTGGCACTGACATTTTCTTATGCTTAATGACATGTCTTCAAATAACAATGGCACGACTCATAGGTGGTTGTACCCGTCATACCTGTCACATCTACAGGAGGAGGCACTGCTTAGTACTTGTTACTGACACATCTTCAGTGCAACTACGTCATGACGCATAGGTAGTTGTATACCCGTTATGCCTGCCACGCCTGCAGGGGGATGCACTGCATAGTTGTTACTGACATGTCTTCAGACAAACTACATCATGACACATAGTTAGTTGTATACCCGTCATGCCTGCCACGCCTGCAGGGGGATGCACTGCATAGTTGTTACTGACATGTCTTCAGAGCAACTACATCATTACACATAGGTAGTTGTAGACCCATCATGCCTGCCACGCCTGCAGGGGGATGCACTGCATAGTTGTTACTGACACGTCTTCAGAGCAACTACATCATTACACATAGGTAATTGTAGACCCATCATACCTGCCACGCCTGCAGGGGGATGCACTGCATAGTTGTTACTGACACATCTTCAGAGCAACTACATCATTACACATAGGTAGTTGTAGACCCATCATGCCTGCCACGTCTGCAGGGGGATGCACTACTTGGTCGTTGTTACTGACACGTCTTCAGAGCAATGACTCCGTGATACTTAGGGGTTCCACACCATCTCCTGCCAAGTCTGCCTGGGATTTACAGCATAGTCAATGTCACCCTTACACAAGTCATAGAAGTTTATAAATTTCATAACGCTCAAGTGGTCATTTTCTCGAATCAACCGTTCTCGCATGTCAGCGTCACGTAAACATCCGTCACATCCGCAGACACAAGGGTTACTCAAGACCTGTCACACCTACAGGTACGATGTTCGAATTAGGTTTGTCTCGTCACAGGCAAAACGTCTATGCAAAGACCTGTCACATCTACAGGCACGAGGTTCGAATTAGGTTTGTCTCGTCACAGGCAAAACGTCTATGCAAAGACCTGTCACATCTACAGGCACGAGCGCGTTTTAATGTCTGTCTAAATCTACCAAGGGTCCGTCACATAGTTAGGCTGAGCGTCACTAACTAACAATGAAATTTTGCCACTTATTTAGCAGGGAGTGCAAGATGTGTCATGTCTGACAAGCTTTGTTGGTTTCCTCTTCTGCAATGGCACAGTAAGTATGTCAACATGCACGAGCCAGCTAGTAAGTAGTCAGGTCCCGTTTCCAGTGTCGTACAGTTGCAGAAGGCATGACTGCCTTGACTTTGCAGCATCAAGCACTGCCTCTTGTAGTTGCTAGCCTGCAGGCATAACACTCTCTTTGTTTCTCTATTTCAGTTAAGTACAGTTAAGGGAGTTAGATATTACTAGTGTGTGGCTTTGGTCATCATGGTTAGGAATAATGTTGTTAATTCTACTTCTTGATTTCTTTGCCCTCTATAGGCGTGCCCTCATATGCGGTTTTGGGCACAATTTCAACCGCTTCGTTAGTCTTTCTCATTTGTTATAGGTGTACAGGTTTGTATGTAAGGTGCAGTCTCAAGTACGAAAGGACTTCGACCGCTTGGTAAGTCAATGTGTGGTCATGTATAATCTGTATTTTAAATGTTACAACGAGTATGAATGTAAGCCCTGAGCACAAGTGGGAAGCCTATTAAGGCTGAATTTGTGCTAAGGGGCATGAATTCCAACGCCCCCCGCACCTCTAGGCAGAGCCATGACGGAGGCTCGACTATAAAACGCCCCTCCACCATGCAGGCGGGGCGTACGAGTCATTTCGGAACCCTCTCAACCCGCCCTTATTTTCATCATTTCACTATAGGGCATGCCCTCTATAGGCGTGCCCTCATACGCGGTTTTTGGCACAATTTCAACCGCTTCGTTAGTCTTTCTCATTTGTTATAGGTGTACAGGTTTGTATGTAAGGTGCAGTCTCAAGTACGAAAGGACTTCGACCGCTTGGTAAGTCAATGTGTGGTCATGTATAATCTGTATTTCAAATGTTACAACGAGTACGAATGTAAGCCCTGAGCACAAATATAGTAAAGCCTCTTTGAAAAATCACCCAAAACTGCATTGAAAAGAAGTTTTCTATGGAAGTGGACACTAGGAGAAAAAAATGGACACTATGCATAATATATGGGGTACTGAAAATTTGTCACACAAAATCTGGTCTGGATAAGGGGCTGGTCTTCTCAAAGAGCTAGTATATACAAATAACGCTCCTATACAATGCCAATATTATACAGTCCATATGATACTCACAAAACACTATCATATATTGCACACAATATAAAACTGCCATTCAGTGTCCATATAATACTATATAAATAGTAGGCTGGTTAGTATAAAATTGATGATGGTTTAGGGTAGAAAAGTGGTTCCCTGGGGGTTTAAGTCAATGAAACATCTTTAACAAAACCTCTCCGAAAGACCACGTCATTTAGAAGACCACCTCCAGACCACATTTCTTGTGACAGAGTTTCAATTCACCATGCATTATGCATAGTGGTCTTCACAAGGGGTTTCACTGTATATGATTCTATGGTGCGCAAAGAGGCGTCTATCCCTTTCCTCCCTTGCTTTTCAGTGCATTCCCACCTGGACAATTCCTTTCAGCATGCTCGATTACAACATGAACACATTATAGAACGAGTAAGTGCTGCCCAATGTGGCTCCTTTACTGAAGGACGTGGCCTGTCAATGTATTACTTGGTGCCCATTCTTTTGAGGCAGCCTTTAATTTCCCCTGCATATTGCTATGGGTTTACACATGAATAGACCTGATCTGAAAGCTACATAGCAAGCAATCTTAGAGGCAAGAACCAAATGATTCACCAGATGCACCTATAAGTCAAGTGGCGATCAAATAAAATTTTGTTTAAAATGGTGGCACATTGTAGACACCAAAAATAGCACTGCCCAGGAGTTTTATACAATCTTGTCCAAGTCTATTGCTTTTAGCAACACAACATCCATGACACCATGTTTCCTATATCCCACCAGCACTGGCTGCTTATGAAACACATGTAAAATGTAGAGGGATGCGCAGCTGCAGCTAGTCACCATAGCCAAGTTATTTTCAGTAATGTGATCATGTCCAAGTAGCTCACACAGAGCGTGGGCAATGATAAATGGATTAACGGACAGTTATTGACCCCAGAGATTTCCCCCTGGACCGGCACAAATTGGTATCCCTTTTATCTGTTTCGATGTCCAGATGCAGTAATTTAAAGAGAAAATGGATACAGAATCTGCTTATTTTTACTGCTTATCAGCAAGAATGGCATCAAAAAGTACAGGGTAGTCTCTATTGGTGCCATGCTCCTAGGTACTAGATTATAGCTACATAATTTTAGCCTTACTTTTCACTATGTCAGTATAGTATTTACATATTGGTATGAGCCAACATATTCCATACAACACGTACAACATTTGAAAGTGCTCATGATTTTACAATAGGATTTCAGGTGTGGAATCTGGGTTGCCTTGCAGGGCTAGCCAGATGTCCAAGGAAAATTCCAACTTTTAGGCTTGGTAGGCGCTCACCCGAGGATGACACTGAGTCAGTGTAGATTTTAAGGCTTTATTTCTGTGCAAAACAATGCGTTTCGAGGGGTGCCCCCTCGAAACGCGTTGTTTTGCACAGAAATTATTACACAGGACTGATTACAAACGGGGTGCAGCGTGCAAGATCCCGGGGGTCCCCAGCGGCGGGACTCCCGTGATCAGGCATCTTATCCCCTATCCTTTGGATAGGGAATAAGATGTCTAAGCACCGGAGAACCCCTTTAAACTTCACTATGAAAACAAAGAGGAAGGAGTTACAGAGTAGCCAGCAATGATTGGATGAAGTGACATAGTACAGTACAGCAGACTCAGGGCAGAATTTAATGCATGATGAGTAAGGAGGGCTCAGTGCTTTCTTCAAGCAGTAGAAGAAAGAATAAAAACACATTAAAAAAGACATGTAAGGCATCTGCATAGCTTAGTGAGTACTCTATATAGGAATTATTAAATTATTTTTTTCTGTGATATAACAGGTATACTTAAAATAAAATCAGTATACCAGACCAGGGTATAGCTATAGGGGTGTGGAAGTAGTGATCACACCCATGCTCTGGAGCTTGAGGACACCAAAAACCCCATTGTCACAAAAGAGAACACCAATACAGTTATTATGTCATGTGATGCCACAGCCAGCCAGATATTTCCCCACAGCTGAAATGTAGTATTACATGGAGGTCATTCAAATGAATGGCAATTTATGTCACTTGTATGATTTAAGTCCTCCAGAGTGAAAACTGCTCTGAAATAATGGCCCTCTGGGGGGATTCCTGTGTGGGGAATGACCACTATGACATGCATTTGAACAAACCCTTTAGGGTACCATATATACTCGAGTATAAGCCGAGTTTTTCAGCACGATTTTTCGTGCTAAAAACGACCCCCTCGGCTTATACTCGAGTGAACTGTGAGGGGTGGCTTAGCTGTGAGGGCTTAGCTGTAAGGGCTTAGCTGTGAGGGGATGGTCCGGGCCGTCCATCCTCGGCCATCTATGCTGCAGGGACCATCCGGTGGGGAGGGTTAGTCGTTCCGGGCTGTCCATCTTCACCGGGAGGCCCTCTTCTCCGCTCCAGGCCGACCCCGAACTAGTGACACTGCATTGACGCCACCGCGCAGGGACGTTCATGCGCAGGGACCTCACTGCGCGTCGTCATCAAGGCAACGACACTAGTCCATGGCCGGCCCGGAGCGGAGAAGAGGGTCTCCCGGTGAAGATGGACAGCCCGGAACGACTAACCCTCCCCACCGGACGGTCCCTGCAGCATAGATGACCGAAGATGGACAGCCCTGAACAGCTCACCCTTCCTTCCCACCGAGAAACTGGAGAGGTGAGTAGAAAACAAAAGGGGGGTCTGGATGATGAGGAAGGCCGCAGTGGTCTTACACCTGCGGACCTCCAGATGTTTCAAAACTACAACTCCCAGCATGCCCGGACAGCTGACGGCTGTCCGGGCATGCTGGGTGTTGTAGTTTTGCAACATCTGGAGATCTGCAAGTTGAAGATCACTGAAATCGATTGACAGGCGGTGATGATGACAGGGTGATGATGACAGGGTGATAATGACGGCGGTGATGATGACGGGGGTGTTAATGACGGGGGCCTGGATGATGACAGGGGGGGATGATGACATGGGGGGATGATGTATTTCCCACCCTAGGCTTATAGTCAAGTCAATAACGTTTCCTAGGTTTTTGGGGTGAAATTAGGGGCCTCCGCTTATATTCGGAACGGCTAAAACTTGAGTATATACGGTGCATTCACACCGTACACCATGTACCATATTAGATTCCAGATTTCATGCTGTTAAATAATACAAATAAATAGTTGAAAACAGCAGGTAGTCCACAGAAGCAACTCTGCAGCAGATACGGTACGTGTGAATGTACCCTTAAGCTATGAACTAGTCCTCAGTGTATGTGTATAGACAGTATCCTGATAAATATCACCTCCGCTTGGTAATGACTTTATTGCTCAAGCGGGCTGTGGGCTCAGTGTATTGATAACACTTTGTTGTCTGACTATGAAGCAGCGATGCCCTGAACATTTGGAATGCAGCTACTTTGTCTTCACACCTTCCCTGTAATTGCTAACACTCACAGTCAAATGAAATATCTGGTTGACAGACTGTTGTTCCTGCTCTGTATTCCGAGAGACATCACCGACTTGGCTGCTTTAGGAAGTCCTAAGGAGCCTCTCTCAGGCTGTACAGGGCTACTACAAAGGTGCTTTTAATAGAAGCATAAATAAGTTTATGCATTTGCAAGATCCTGCTAAATCCTAAAAGGGGTACTCTGGTTGAAATTTTTTTTTTCTTTTAAATCAACTGGTGCCAGAAAGTTAAACAGATTTATAAATGACTTCTATTAAAGAAAATATTTGTCCTTCCAGTACTTATTAGTAGCTTTATGCTACAGAGTAAATTCTTTTCTTTTTGAATTTCTTTTTTGTCTTGTTCACAGTGCTCTCCACTGACACCTAATGCCCGTATCAGGAACTGTCCAGAGCAGGAGAAAATCCCCATAACAAATCTATGCTGCTCTGGACAGTTCCTGACATGGAAAGAGGTGTCAGCAGAAAGCACTGTGGACAAGACAAAAAAGAAACTCAAAAATAAAAGAATCTCCTCTGCTAATAAGTACTGTAAGGATTAATATTTTTAAGCAATCAAATCTGTTTAACTTTCTGCCTTAAGGACGTAGACAATAAAATTTTTGCGTTTTCGTTTTTTTCTTCCTTCTAAAAATCATAACTCTTTTATATTTTCATCCACAGACTAGTATGAGGGCTTATTTTTTGCGTGACCAGTTTTCCTTTGTAACGACATCACTCACTTTACCATAAAATGTATGGGGAAATTTAAAAAAATACTATTTGTGTGGGGAAATTTAAAAGAAAAAAAAATTTTGCTAATTTTGGAAGGTTTTGTTTTCACGCTGTACAATTTATGGTAAAAATGACATATTTTCTTTATTCTGTGGGTTAATATGAATAAAATGATACCATGATTACATACTTTCCTAATACTGTTGCACTTTAAAAAAATCTCAAACATTTTAACAAAATTAGTGCGTCCTATAGCTTTTTCATTTTTTTGTATAATCGGCGGTATGAGGGCTCATTTTTTGCGCAGTGATCTTTACTTTTTATTGATATCCAATTTGCATATATTAAACTTAAACATTTTTTTTATATTATGTGACAAAAAAGCAGCAATTTTGGACGTTTAAGCCATTCAACGTACAGGATCAATAACATTATATTTTGATAGTTCAGACTTTTAAGCACACAAGGATACAAATATGTTTATACATTTGTTTTTTTTTTTTTTTTTTACACTTTTGGGGGTAAAATGGGAAAAAACGGCCGATTTACATTTTTATTGGGGGAGGGTATTTTTCAAATTGTTGTACTTTTTTTTTTTTTTTTTTACACTTTAATAGTCCCCATATAGTAAAGGTACTATACAATCATTCGATTGCTAATACTGTTCAGTGCTATGCATAGGGCATATCACTGATCAGTGTTATTGGTTATCTTATGGCCGGAAGCAGGTGAGGGGACCTCCGGCCGCCATGCTGGATAATTGATCCCCGCAGCAGCGTTGCGGGCGATCCAAACATCCATATTAAGTGCCGCACTGCCGCAGATGCTGTGATCTGTAGTGATCACAGCATCTGAGGGGGTAATGGCGATCGCTGATGTGTGCCATTACCAGCGGGTCCCTGGTTGCTGAAAGGAGGCAGCCGGGAATGGCTGCGCATGATACAAGCACCACTCCGGTACTTCCAGTCATATATGGGAACTAAATGTATGTCCTGGTGTGTCAAGTTCCAGGGCACCAGGACGTACATTTACGTCCTATGTCGCTATGTCCTATTCCGTAAAGGGGTTAAAAAGTTATCCACCGGAGTACCCCTTTAAGGTACAAGGCTCTACATTGATTAGTGATGGGACTCTTTGACCTTACATGCTGTTCAAATACAGCTCAGTCATTTGAGAAGCAAATCGCTTAATAAGTGAGTGGCAGAGGAGAGAGGCAGAGAAAATGCCTAAGCAGGTGTGTGAATCCTTGGATATTCTCTTTCCAACAGGTTTATATTTATGCCCTAACTTGGGGCCATCACAGAGAATTCCCCAAGATGTTCATCTGACTGTTGCAGAAGTGTCAGATACCGCTACCCCAGCCATTCTTCCGCATTAATACAATTATCACTGAAACAGATTCTAAATATACTAATTAGGTGGTAACTCACAGCAAACATTCCCTAGTGGAATATGACGATAAGATATTACACTGCTCAAAAAATTAAAGGGAACACTTAAACAACACAATGCAACTCAACTGTAAGTCAATCCCACTTCTGTAAAATCACACTGTCCACTTAGGAAGCAACACTGATTGACAATCAATTTCACATGCTGTTGTGCAAATGGAACAGACAACAGGTGGAAATTGTAGGCAATTAGCAAGACACCCCCAATGAAGAAGTGGTTCTGCAGGTGGTGACCACAGACCTCTTCTCAGTTGCTATGCTTTCTGGCTGATATTTTGGTCACTTTTGAATGCTGGCAGTGGTGACAGAGTCTGGAGATGCTGTGGAAAACATTCTGCTGTTTGCAACATCCTCCAGCATGACCGGTTTGGCGGTAGGTCAGTAATGGTGTGGGGTTGCATTTCTTTGAGGGGGCCGCACAGACCTCCATGTGCTTGTCAGAGGTAGCCTGACTGCCATTAAGTACCGAGATGAGATCCTCAGACCCTCTCACTAGTCCTGTGCCATCCTTAAGTCCCCTCAGGAAGAGTCCCTTAGGTCCATAGGGTTCTCCTGCAGGGCTCCCCCCTTGTTGTCTCATATAAATGCAATGTAAATTCGTTATGTGTATCTATTGTTCATATGTGTAAAGTTGTACAGTTTGTATAAAATGTATAGGACCTTCCTTGGTCATGTGACCTACTGTCATGTGATATATACCCAGAGTTCCATGGGCACAGGGACTCCAGGCATTAGCAACCAATGGGCTTTAGTCCAGCCCCCTAGTATATAAGGGGCTGTAGTCTCTCAGTTAGCTCTCTTAGTTCCTGCTTCTCATCCTGTACATTAAAGCAGCATAGATTCCTGTACAATTGCATCTAGGCCAAAGCCTAAGGAACTGCAGCCACTTATAAAACATGAGTTACAATTCTCTCTACAAATCCAGTGAATACAACTCAGCTAAGGAATATATTAGTAGCACAGTGGCCTGCATAAATATCCTCATTACTGCAAGTCCAAGCAAGCCTGCGAGGTATCCTGTGTCCCGGTTGCCTCTGTGGAAACTGCATAACTGTAAAGTCTGTTTCTTGAATATTCCAAGTAAAAGTTCCAGTTATTGCAAAACCCTTGCTGTGGACATTCCTTTATTGCATACCGTTTCTGGGCTGATTGTTGGTGGTTATTGTACTGAAACAACTGCATCCTGGCATCATGAACACTAAGGGGTTAACAACATCTTGCCCCCAGGGTTAATACCACCAGACCCGGCTACATACTGCAACACCCTGTGGTCACCGCATAGCTTTTGGTGTCCTACGAACAGGATACGGTTGTGTGCCTTTAATAATTCAGCCACCCGGGTACCCACAACGAAAATTGGGTGTATACCGTTATTGCAAGGGCCACTAGTCCTCCCTTATGCAGGAATGTGAATAGAGAACTGTCCAGGATTTTCACAAGCCATGACCTAAATTGCGCCCAAAAGTGTACAGGACATTGTTGTTGAAATTGTGCTTTGCTGGGGCGCTAGAAAAAGTAAGGGGGAGGTGAAGAATATTGTATTGTGGCCATGTGTAAAATTAAGAACAAAGCCATGTTACATGCCACGCTACAAAAAGTACCTGAAGGGGTTAAGGAAGAACCCAAAAAGGGCACAAAATGTCCCGCGCTCGTCTCTATGCCGAGGTGGAACTGTGAACTGTTGTTGTCTGCTTTTGTTTGCCGGGGGACAGGAAGTCAGCGCTGCACCGATGACATCCTTCCAGCCTTTTGTTGAAGCCTCTTATAAAAGGGCCAGTCCTCTTCAGTCCGGAAATGGCAGAGAGGTGTACAGACATGGCGGAGCCCACCGGAGCACGTGAAGAGAGCAACAAGATGGTGCCGGAGCAGCGGAAAGTTTCTGCAGCCGCAGCGCAGCTGTTCCCTGACCTAGCTGACCATTTGCAGCGATTGTCCCTTGGGGCCAAGGAGGCCTGAAACCTGCCCCCTCTTCCAGAGGACGATGAAGGGCCAGCTACCCCGAAAAGGGGATCACCACAGTCTTCAGCAGCAGCATCACTGGTGAGATTGTCCCCTCACCACAGATCCTGGGTATCCTGGGCGGAGATCACAACCGAGGAGTCGGATGTAAGTACGCCGGCCGAGGCCGCATTTTCTATGCCTTCTTACTCTTCCAGCACAGATAGGGAGTCCCCAGTGCCGAAGTCTGTTCCAGTTAGCGCAAGCCCGCAGTCACCCCCTCTTCCTCGGTGGGTGTTCGGCGACGAGCCAGCGCTTATCCAACACATGTGGGACCATGTCCTTCCCCTGCCAGGGAGGTCTCATCCACCAGTCCCCACAGCACAGGCTGAGAGAGCCCGCAGAGATGCCCAAATAGCCGACATCACAGAAAAATTGAGAGCCCAGCACAGAGAAAGGTATGGGCCTAGGCTGTTTCCCTATGAAGTACAAGTAGAGCAGCAGCAGAATACCAAAAGGCTGGAGGCCCTCTATATACGTAAGCTGGACTATCCACTAGAGGGTGAGCCACCCTTGGAGCGCCGACGCGCCACAGTTATAAAATTCGATAAAGCACCGGGTTTTGGCACCCTACAAGACTGTCGGCATGGAGGTACCATACTTGTAAACAGGAGAGTCCTTCAGTGGGACTACCTGCCTCCAGCCCTCCACTCTCTAGAGAGGGGTGAAATTGTGGAATATACCCGGTGAGGAGTCTACGTGGAGAGTGAGCTGCAGCTATTACCAGGCACAAGGACCCTACTCAACTACCCTTCACGTATTTCTCTTCGGACTACTGGGATGCAGATCCTTTTGGGCTGAGACCAATGAAGATTCCCGACAACCCCTCTTGAGGAGGAAACCTACCTGTTTGAGGCACCTGCCATGGCTCCTAAATTCCTGAAGAGGTCCAGCTCAGCATCTTCTCTCACAGAAAATGTGCCTAGGCCTACTCCAGTCCCGGAGGTGTGGCCTAATCAGCAGGCACCCACCGATGTGCCGCGGTCTACTCCACCTAAGGAGGTGTGGCCAAACCAACCGACACCTAGAGTTGTACCAGTGGCATCAGCCGCTGAGGTCAATGTGGTGGTCAATGTTAATCCGACCATAACACAGTCCCGGCTGACCAATGTTGTCTGGGACGCCTATGTCAACCCCATGAGGGAAACCTAACCTTGTGCTCCCAGATATATGTCTCAAAGCAGGAAGCACACCGACAGGCGAGGTTGGGAAGCAAGAAGAGAAAACATCTGATATTTTTTCATTCTACTAACTGTGTGGTACACTAGTACCTTCTTTATTGTTTCAGGTTATCATTATCCGCAACAGTTCAAGCCAAGTGCCTGGCAGGACTGTGCCAAGAAGTTTCACCGCTTGTAAAGTAACCATTTTCGTAAGTGTGTGCCCGACTCCGGCCGAGAGACTGCTTGCCCTAGGAGATCCTGTTAAGTCTAGTGCCCGGCTATAGCCATGATCCTAACCAAAGACTCCATAATGTAGGTGGACTATTGAGCCTTACATGCACATTATTGTATATGTGATAAAAGTAATATATATTTTGTGCACTATTTGGCACTCAAAAATATCAGGTACATTTAACCTTACCATCTTAATTATTTGCTGCTGGTATTTAACCTTTGTGCCTACAAGCAATAAAAGTTAAGTTCACCTAAAATGTTTACTGTACATGAGTACAAAATTATATAGAGGTGTTATAGTGACTCTACTCGTGTGCTGTCCCAGCTCCACTGGGAGAAACAAGAAAAACCCCTTTTCACTAACTCCTAACAAGTCAGATACCAAGACTGACTACATTGGTGTATATATAAATTCAGTACACATAAAACTTTATTAGTGTACATCCACAAGTTTAGTACACATAGAGCACTAAATTCACGTACCTATCTCACAAGCACACAATAAAATGTATATTCGGGACTGTAACCTGTTTTATGTCAGTTCATACCACTGTTATGCACTAAATGTCATGCAACTAATGCTATTTCTTCTTGTCTTTGCGTGCGCAGGGTACTTTTGTGGCCAGAAGGTATTCCTGTAGCTAACCAAACGCATGTACAAAAGTAAGGTAACAGAATGTGTACATGTTATCTAGAATAAAAGTGTTCTAGGGGTAAGTGTGTAGTACCGATAGACCCTAGTAGCCAAGGCATGGGGCAGAAAGCCTCAGGCAACCCAATCCGCAACCAGTGTATAACAGCAGAAATAACTAGTGGTATAATGTCAAATATCTATCAACAAAAAATAACAGTGAGATAATGTCACGTATGTATAAGCATTGCAGTCATCATGCATACCATATATAGCAGTCAAATGTCAGTAAAATTGTCAGTCATAGTCAAATGTGATGGTATTCATTATATGTGCATAGTTATTAGAGATGCATAACAATATGAAGATATATCTATGCAAAAAAGGAAAAAAGAAAAAAAAGGCATTGATGTAAACTCTAAAGTAATGTACTATAGTCATGGTGGTTATGGTCGTATTCTGTAGGGATCTTATTTCACCCATTTCATGGTTGCATTCTAAAATGAATCCGTATATCCAGCAAGTCCTAAAAGTTATGCCATCTCATCCTGTTCGCAAAGTTACAGAGCATCTATGGACATTTTAATGTGTACAGAGACTTTACACTTCTTCATTATTACTTTCTCGTTCATCAGCTTGAAATTGGAAGTTATAATTAAATGCTTCAGGACTGCATCTGGCCCAATGGCCATTTTGCTCCTCTCCCTAAGGGGACAGATGTCGAGGGCGACTTTCGTTAAGTAAGGGGGTTTCTGGTGTCCCGATACAGGAGCTAGTCCTGTAACATCCTTATGTTCCCTCAGGAAGAGTCCCTTAGGTCCATAGGGCTCTCCTGCAGGGCTCCCCCCTTGTTGTCTCATATAAATGCAATGTCAATTCGTTATGTGTATCTATTTTTCATATGTGTAAAGTTGTACAGTTTGTATAAAATGTATAGGACCTTCCTTGGTCATGTGACCTACTGTCATGTGATATACCCAGAGTTCCATGGGCACAGGAACCCCAGGCATTAGCAACCAATGGGCATTAGTCCAGCCCCCTAGTATATAAGGGGCTGTAGTCTTTCAGTTAGCTCTCTTAGTTCCTGCTTCTCATCCTGTACACTAAAGTAGCATAGATTCCTGTACAATTGCCTCTAAAAGCCTAAGGAACAGCAGCTACTTATAAAACGTGAGTTACAATTCTCTCTACAAATCCAGTGACTACCACTCAGCTAAGGAATATATTAGTAGCACCATGGCCTGCATAAATATCCTCATAACTACAAGTACAAGCAAGCCTGCGAGGTATCCTGTGTCCCGGTTGCCTCTGTGGAAACTGCATAACTGTAAAGACTGTTTCCTGAATATTCCAAGTAAAAGTTCCAGTTATTGCAAAACCCTTGTGTCCTGGTGTCACGAACACTAAGGGGTTAACAACATCTTGCCCCCAGGGTTAATACTAGCGTAGCTAGAAACCACAGGGCCCTGGTGCGAAAAACTGCCCTGGGAACCCCTACACCTGACAACCAGCTTCCCCAATCCCTGATGACCCATTACTGGGCCGCACAAAAATATCAGTCAGGGGAATACACAACAATATATTGTAAGTGATTAACAGGCAGGGCCAGACAGACAAAACAGGCATTTAAGAATAAGCAGACAATTTTTCTGGTGGGGGTCCAACTGCTGGGACCCCTACCAATCACCAATTACCTTGGTTCCAATTGCTCTCCAACTGTTGTAAAGCTATAACACCCATCATGGAGAGCCTTAGGCATTATAGGAGTTGTAGTTTTGCAACAGCTTCAGAGCCACAATTAGGGTACAGCGTCACCCATCATCACTGCGGAACTTACACGTGACTACACTAGTGATGGGACAGTCAGGAGAAAACACAATGATATCAGTAACCTGAGTGATGTCTTCTCTGTTGTCTTTTCTTCTCCATCTGGTGCAAATACCAGGACATCTTCCAGCTCCATCTTGTCTGCAGAATCTGACACCCGCACATCATAGGCTCCTCACTTTGTCAGTAGATCCTCATCCTCTGTCATAGGCGTGCACAGCCTTTTGCATTATGGTGTGCACCCTAAAGCAAAAACTCATGCCACACGCTTGTATATATATATATATATATATATATATATATATATATATATATACACATACACACAAGTACACTATTGCTTGCATGCACACAGACCTGCACAATTTGCTCATGATCTCTATGTGAATTGCACTCAGTAAACCAGCCCAGGTCAGGTGCTCTGTGTGAACAATATGTAGTATCGTGCAAGTTTAAATCAATAAATCAGAACAATCTGTATTTGAATCTAAACTACCAGTAGGTAGCCATTTGCCCCTTTAATATGTGACACAGATGGGTCTGACTGAGGCTGAACGAATGAGTAAATGAAATATAAAATCCAGCATGAAGGAAAAAGAAATAAACTCTTAGTATACATGGCTGAGGAAAAACAAAATCAGAAAATATATATCTATATATATAAAACTCAACGTGTGTGTGTGTGTGTATGTATGTATGTGTGTATGTGTGTATGTTCCAGCATCACGTCCAAACGGCTAAAGATATTAACATGAAACTTGGCACACATGTTACTTATATGTCAACAACAAACATAGGAAAGGTGATTTAACCCTTACTCACCCCCATTTGCCAGGGGCGGGGTTTATGTTTAAAGTCCCATACAAGTCAATGGGAAATATATGTTACTGCATAACTTCCAAACGGCTTGAGATATTTCAATAATACTTGGTCACATGTTACTTATATATCCACTTAAAATATAGGATAGTTAATTTAACCCTTAACTACCCCCATTTGTGAGGGTCGGGGTTTTTGTTTAAAGTCCCATGCAAATCAATGGGAAATGTATGTTCCCACACAACTTCCGTACGGCTGGAGATATTTCATTACCTGGTACACATATTACAGGTCGGGATAGGAGGTCGGGATGGGAGGATGGGATAGGAGGACGGGATAGGAGGACCGGGATAGGAGGACGGGATAGGAGGACGCGATAGGAGGACTGGGATAGGAGGACCGGGATAGGAGGTCAGGATAGGAGGTCGAGATAGGAGGACGGGATAGGAGGACAGGATAGGAGGTCGTGATAGGAGGTCGTGATAGGAGGATGGGATAGGAGGACGGGATAGGAGGACAGGATAGGAGGACGGGAAAGGAGGACGGGAAAGGAGGTCAAGATATGAGGACGGGAAAGGAGGACAGGATAGGAGGACGGGATAGGAGGACGGGATAGGAGGACGGGAAAGGAGGTCGAGATATGAGGACGGGAAAGGAGGATGTGATAGGAGGACGAGATAGGAGGACGGGATAGGAAGATGGGATAGGAGGTCAGGATAGGAGGTCGGGTTATGAGGACAGGCTAGGAGGTCGGGATATCACAACAATATATGAGGATGGGATATGAAGTCAAAAGCTTCCTCCTTTGTTTATTTTCCTCCCCAACAAGGATTAGGAAGGAAAAACCGGGCAACGCCGGGTACTCAGCTAGTAAAATAAATAAACAATAGCTGTTATCATTAAAGCTGCTAAACTAAAACATTAGGGTGACTAACTAACTAGAGAATCCATAGAAAGATGGTAGTGCTAACGTACACTATCATAATAATAAAAATAATTCTATAACCAATAAATTGCACAGTTTATTAAAAATTGATGATTTAAAAATGAAATAATCACCTATTGCAGATATTGTCTGTCGTAAGCTGTTCTGGGAGATTGGGATACCGAGAGAAATGCCGCTGGAATTGCACAGTAACCACCTGGCTGTGCCTCACCCTTGCGTTGCCGTGACTCCGCTTCCATTATGATGCCACGGAATGTTCCGCGCATGCTACAGGGGAGGTCTGGAGGAGGAGCATTGCCATCCTACACTGTGCGGCGATATCGCTCACATAGTGTAGGAGGATAGGATCGGCAGCGAAACAAATGCAGGGCTGTTTGAAGGAATTTGGGGGCCCCAAGCAAAATAGACATGGAGGCCCCCTCCACCCCCTCCCCACCGTACCTATACAGGACCATATAGAGGTATATACCCCCTCCCCCCAGTAGGCAGGTAGTATCCCCAGATTAGATCCCCCCAGTAGACAGGTAGTACCCCTAGATTAGACCCCCCCCCCTCCGGCTGGTACCTTTGCTGCTGCAGTTGCCGGGAATTCAGGGCAGAACGTTCCCCAGTCCCCAGATAAGGGCTTTCTCAGCTACACATAACGCATGATAATGATGTTCGCATACATCACGCTCTCAGAATACCTAGGGCCAATGTCAGGACGTAGTAAGGCCGGCCCTTGAATTCTGGGAGCATGACATGATGTGAACGAACATCAATACGAGGCCGACACTAGTAGCTGTACGGCACTTAACTGGGGGCGGGCAGGCCCGTCCCTACCGGACAGGCACACCAAGCAATTGCTTGGGGCCCCAAGCTGGCTAGGGGCCCCCGAGCACAGCCAGTGCTTGCCCGTCCTGTAGTGGTTAACAATCCTGCTCTTGGAGTTTGTGCTGCGGGCCCCAGGCACCCAAACAAGAGGGCCCCCGAATGTCTGACACGTTTTTAAAATAAACTAATTTGCAGCTTTGCAGTTCTTCTCACCTCACCACAATCACGCTCCCCACCCCCGCTGCACTTGGTATCTTCCCTCAGCCCAGACTCTTCTCTCAGCCTTCAGCATCTGAGCAGGAGGAGGGGGAGGGGGGAGGAGAGAGCACAGAGCTGTGAGGAGAGGAGACCGCAGAGGCTGTACAACAGGCTGTTACTACTGTGGATGACTATATGTAAAGTGCATGTGTGTATCTATACCAGTGTTTCCCAACCAGGGTGCCTCCAGTTGTTGCAAAACTACAACTCCCAGCATGCCCAGACAGCCAAAGGCTGTCTGGGCATGCTGGGGGTTGTAGTTTTGCAACCTCTGTAGACATCCTGGTTGGGGAACACTGATCTATTATATCTGTATGTGTATGAAGCATGTATAGTATGTAATGTGTGTGTGTGTGTGTGTATGATGCATGTACATGTGTACTGTGCCTGTGTGTGTGTGTTACTACTGTAGATGACTATATGTAAAGTGCATGTGTGTATCTATACCAGTGTTTTCCAACCAGGGTGCCTCCAGTTGTTGCAAAACTACAACTCCCAGGATGCCCAGACTGGCTGTCTGGGCATGCTGGGAGTTGTAGTTTTGCAACCTCTGTAGACATCCTGGTTGGGAAACACTGATATATATCTGTTTGTGTATGAAGCATGTATAGTATGTAATGTGTACAGTGTGCGTGTATGACGCATGTACAGAATGTAATGTGTACAGTATGTGTGTGTATGGTGCATGTACAGTATGTAATGTGCACAGTGTGTGTGTATGATGCATGTACATTATGTAATGTGTTCAGTGTGTGTGTGTATGGTGCATGTACAGTATGTAATGTGTACAGTGTGTGTGTGTGTGTGTGATGCATGTACAGTATGTAATGTGTACAGTATGTTGAGTGTGTATGATCCGCGTACAGTATGTAATGTGTACAGTGTGTGTGTATGATGCTTGTACAGTATGTAATCTGTACAGTGTGTGTGTGTATGATGCATGTACAGTATGTAATATGTACAGTGTGTGTGTGTATGATGCATGTACAGTATGTAATGTGTACAGTGTGTGTGTGTGTAAGATGCATGTACAGTATGTAATGTGTACAGTGTGTGTGTGTGTGTGTGTGTGTATCTATACCAGTGTTTCCCAACCTGGGTGCCTCCAGTTGTTGCAAAACTACAACTCCCAGCATGCCCAGACAGCCAAAGGCTGTCTGGGCATGCTGGGAGTTGTAGTTTTGCAACCTCTGTAGACATCCTGGTTGGGAAACACTGATCTATTCTATCTATCTGTGTGTGTATGTAGCATGTATAGTATGTAATGTGTACAGTGTGTGTATGATGCATGTACAGCATGTAATGTGTACAGTATGTGTGTGTGTATGGTGCATGTACAGTATGTAATGTGTACAGTGTGTGTGTATGATGCATTTACAGTATGTAATGTGTACAGTGTGTGTGTGTGTATGATGCATGTACAGTATGTAATGTGTACAGTGTGTGTGTATGGTGCATGTACAGTATGTAATGTGTACAGTGTGTGTGTGTGTATGATGCATGTACAGTATGTAATGTGTACAGTATGTTGTGTGTGTATGATGCACGTACAGTATGTAATGTGTACAGTGTGTGTGTGTGTGTGTGTATGATGCATGTACAGTATGTAATGTGTACAGTGTGTGTGTATATGATGCATGTACAGTATGTAATGTGTACAGTGTGTGTGTGTGTGTGTGTATGATGCATGTACAGTATGTAATGTGTACAGTGTGTGTGTGTGTGTGTGTGTATGATGCATGTACAGTATGTAATGTGTACAGTGTGTGTATGATGCATGTACAGTATGTAATGTGTACAGTGTGTGTGTGTGTACGATGCATGTACAGTATGTAATGTGTACAGTGTGTGTGTATGATGCATGTACAGTATGTAATGTGTACAGTGTGTGTGTATGATGCATGTACAGTATGTAATGTGCAGTGTGTGTATGATGCATGTACAGTATGTAATGTGTACAGTGTGTGTGTATGATGCATGTACAGTATGTAATGTGTACAGTGTGTGTGTTTGTATGATGCATGTACAGTATGTAATGTGTACAGTGTGTGTGTGTGTGTGTGTGAAGCATGCATGTACAGTATGTAATGTGTACAGTATGTGTGTGTGTATGATGCATGTACGGTATGTAATGTGTACAGTGTGTGTGTGTATGATGCTTGTACAGTATGTAATGTGTACAGTGTGTATGTATGATGCATGTACAGTAGGTAATGTTTACAGTGTGTGTGTGTATGATGCATGTACAGTATGTAATGTGTACAGTGTGTGTATGATGCATGTACAATATGTAATGTGTACAGTGTGTGTATGATGCATGTACAGTATGTAATGTGTACAGTGTGTTGTGTGTGTATGAAGCATGCATGTACAGTATGTAATGTATACATTATGTGTGTGTATGATGTATGTACAGTATGTAATGTGTACAGTATGTTGTTTGTAGGATGCAGTGTACAGTATGTAATGTATACAGTATGTGTGTATGATGCATGTACAGTATGTAATGTTTACAGTGTTTGTGTGTATGATGCATGTACAGTATGTAATGTGTACAGTGTGTTGTGTGTGCATGAAGCATGCATGTATAGTATGTAATGTGTACAGTGTGTTGTGTGTATATGAAGCATGCAAATGCAGTATGTAATGTATACAGTATGTGTGTGTGTGTATGAAGCATGCATGTACAGTATGTAATGTATACAGTGTGTTGTGTGTGTATTTAATGCATGCAGTGGCAGATCCAGGGGGGGGGGGGGAAACGGGGCAATTGCCCCGTCCCGTGCGTGCGCCCATTGGAAAGCAACGCGGAGGAGCGAACAGGACATGCGCTGGCCAGCATGGTAAGTGATCAGCGGCACATCAGCTTCAGTGCTTCGACCACCGCTCCTCCAGTCCCGGGACCTACTGCTATGGTGGCCAAACCAGAGGAGCAGTGGTCGGAGCACTGAAGTAGGGCAGTAAACAGGCATACAGCCTCCAGCCATACACTGTATGGCTGGAGGCTGTATGTCTGTGGGGGAACATACTACAACTAATGTGGGGGGACTATACTGCCAACCTAATGTGGAGAACTATACTGCACCTAATGTGGAGAACTATACTGCACCTAATGTGGGGGACTATACTAATGTGGAGAACTATACTGCACCTAATTTGGGGAACTATACTGCACCTAATGTGGAGAACTATACTGCATCTAATGTGGGGAGAACTATACTGCAACTAATGTGGGGAGAACTATACTGCACCTAATGTGGGGAACTATACTACCTAATGTGGGGAACTATACTGCACCTAATGTGGGGGAACTATAATGGACCAAATGCGGGAGAACTCTGCTGCACCTAATGTGGGGAGAACTCTGCTGCGCCTATTGTGGGGGGAACTCTGCTGCACCTAATGTGCGGGGAACTCTGCTGCACCTAATGTGGGGGGAACTCTGCTGCACCTAATGTGGGGGAACTCTGCCGCACCTAACGTGGGGGGATTTGTGCCCCACCCAACGTGGGGGGAACTGTGCCGCACCTAACGTGGGGGGAACTGTGCCGCAACTTACGTGGGGGGGGACTTTGCTGCACCTAACGTGGGGGAACTGTGCTGCACCTAATGTGTGGGCCTCGTATAGACGTTCGCTCACGTCGTGCTCCCAGCATTCAAGTGACGCCGGCCCTAGAGCATAACGTGCGTGAACATCAAGGGGGGGCCTCCATGTCTATTTTACTTGGGGCCCCCAAATTCCTTCAAATGGCCCTGGGGGTGGGGACATCCTGAGTTCCCAGCAACTACAGGTGAGCCGGGCAAAAAAATAGGAGCCGGAGGCCAAGCGGCTTTAGTCTCTGCCTCCCGCTCCAGGCTCTCGCACTGCTGGCCCGGCCGGCCGACAGGGCAAGCGGCCGAACCGGGATAGGGGCAGGAGGACGGCCCGGCACAACAAGCACCGGCTCTGCTCGGGGCCCCAAGCAATTGCTTGGTTTTCCTGTCCTGTAGCGATGGGCCAGAACAAATGCACAGCAAGGCAGTGCAGCACGGAAGTGATAGAGCATCAAGTTTGAGGCTTGATTAGGGTGTGCCCAGGCACACCTGGCACACCCCATGCGCACGCCTATGTCCTCTGTATGAAGACAATAATCAATATTATTCTGCTAAATACTGTACCCCCTGAATATAATACTGAGAGGACATGATTCTGTTGAAGGGCTCACCGGAGGAGAAAGAACATGTTTTGATGGGCGCACAACACTACGGTACAGGTAAACAACCGGGACGCCGTATAAAAAAATTTAAAGTGGCTTTATTATTACATAGACAACGCATTTCAAGAGTGTCTGCTCTCTTTGTCAAGTCTCATAGCAAAGTCTTGATGCTTGACTAAGAGAGTAGATGCTCTCGAAACGCATCCTCTATGTAATAATAAAGCCACTTTTTTATTTTTATACGGTGTCCACGGTTGTTTACCTGTACCGTAGCGTTGTGCGCCCACCAAAACCCCTTCTAAATCCTCCGGCGAGCCCTTCAACAGAATCAAGACTCTTTGCAACCCCCGTGTCGTCTGCCGTGCAAATTTCAACTAAAACATGTGATAATAGGTGTTGAGCTCTAAGCCCAACACATTCAGGTATGTGGGCATTTAGCAAAGTAAAAGAACCTACTTGTGCTGCCCGTGGTAATGGCACAAGGCAGCACCACCACTGTCTGTTTTTCTCTTCTTATCTGCACTGAATATAATACTGCCAAACACTGTATCCCCTGAATATAAAACTACCATCCACTGTACCTCCTGCATATAATACTGCCACCCACTGTATTTCCTGAATATAAAACTACCATCCACTGTACCTCCTGCATATAATATTGCCACCCACTGTATGCCCTTAATATAATACTGCCTCCTACTGTACCCCCTGAATAAAATACTTCCACACACTGTTTCCCCTGAATATAAAACTACCATCCACTATACGTCCTGTATATAATATTGCCACCCACTGTATCCCCTGAATATAAAAATACCATCCACTGTACCTCCTGAATATAATACTGCCACCTCCTGAATATAATACTGGCTCCTCTGTTCACACCCCCCTTTCCCCCCCTTCCCCACCCCCCAGACCTATAAGTCCTCCTACATGCTCCTCTTCCCCCCTCCCTAGACCCCTATGTCCTCTCTAGGCTCCCCTGCCCCCTCCCCAGACCCCCGAATTCCACTCCAGGCTCCCCTACCCAACTCTCCGGACCCCAAAGTCCGACCCATAACCAATCACCTCCTAGCCCCCTACCCCTCCACATTGATGAACAGTATATGCATTTATGTATGATAGATGTGTATGAGACTGGTGTATGTATGGTAAATGTGTATACAGTATGTATGACTTTTGTGTGCATAATAGATGTATGTATGTATGATAGATGTTTGACAAAGGCTAAGTTATAGCCAAAACTTTACACTGCTGGTAACCATAAAATACCAATCCTTTTGCATATTGGAGTCAGCTGCTTTAATGCTGTGACCTGCTTTACTTGGATGTTTATGCTCTGGACTGGTTATCCGGATGATCACCTTCATAGTAGCTGGGACTGGTGCTGTCTTCCCTTTCTCTACATGAAAGATGTATGATACACCTACACATCATACACCCATCTATCGTACGTATACAAATCTATCATACATACACACACCTATCATTCATACATATCTCTATCATACATACACGCATACATTATACAGCCACACGTCATAGATACATCCATCTAACTTACATACATCAATCATACATACATACACACATCACAAATACACACATATACATACACGCACACATCTATCATACATACACACATCATACATACACACACCCGGCGCCTCTGCCACACCCGTTGCTGCAGGTATTAGGAGCCTGCGTGCGTGCACTGGGGGGGTTGCGTTATGGAGCTTAGGGGTTGTGGTTGAGGCTAGCACCTGGTGCTGGCAGCGACAAGCCTCCCATGTGCTTTGAGGCCCGGTCACAATGGCTACCTTTGCAACCTCTATAGCTACACCACTGCCCCCCGCATAATACATTTCCGCACATCATATATACATCCTTCTAGCTTACACACGTCTCCACACATCAGACATACATAAATATATCTTGCTTACACACATCTGTTATACATACACATTTCATTCATACATCATACATACAGTACGTACACACGCCTCCTCCAGACCCCAAAATCTCCCCACCTCCCGGCCCCGCTCCTCCGGACCCCAAAACTACCCCCCTCCCCACTGCACTCACAGCTAGGGAGCGCATGGCCGTTGCTGTAGGCATTAGGAGCCTGCATGTGTGCATGCGCTGGGGAGGGTGTTTCGTTATGGGGCTTAGGGGTTGTGAGGCTAGCGCTGGGCCTTGTGCTGGCAGTGACAAGCTTCCCCTTCAGGCCTGGAACCTCAGGCTGTGCCTGAGAGCCCGACATGCAGCTGTAGTATAGTGTAGTGGCAGGGGTTTAAGGTGTGTGATTTTTGTCAGGCAGCAGGATGCCAGTTAAATCTCATGGCAACTTTGTAACCTGTAACTTGCCAAATACTAAAGCAATGGGGATACAGAATAACAGAAAGTCCCATAAACTTGCATGGGATTTCCAGCAAATCTTTATCTTGATCACTTCAGCAGTCTCAGACTATGAAGTTGCCACAGAATTACGCTTTAACCACTGCAGATGTGCTCCTTGTTCATCCAACCACAACACACACTGAGGCTTGATAAGCGTTTGGGTCTTTGACCAGATAGTTGAGAAAACAGTCCTCAATGCACACTGAACTTGTATAAAACTGATATAATACTCTGTCCACAATATACAGCAGCAGGCTCACATACAATCTGGCAAACTCATTAGCCCTAAAGCCCTCTTAAGTGATTCTTCTGAAGTCTCACTGTTTAGTCCTCTTACTAGTCCTCACACTATGGGACCTAATGCTCAGGGCAATTATTGGCCAAACAGGCCAATAAAGCCATAAGTAATTGGGCCATTGATCAGCAGACGAACAAGCAAACATTCATTCTTCTGCTTATCACTTCATACTCATATGTCAAAAAAATATTGCTCATCAACTGCACCTCTCACCGTGTAATAGGGGATGTGTGGCTGATGAATGATGGCAGCAAAGAGCCACATGAGCTACATAGAGATTGTTCATGCTGCCCCACACAGCATAGACATAGGCTCATTAAACCAGAACCGGTGCACATTCAGAGCATACATCATCCCAGCTCATACTTATATTATACAATATGACAACTACACAACATCAGTATTTACTCAGGCTCTATCATTCTCTCAGTATACCTGCTCACTCTTTGGTGGCCGAACCCAGGCCCATGCTCCCTCTTTCTTTTAGAACAGGTCTCTTTATTCATGCAACATTAATGTAAACACTGATTCACAAGATGCCAAACTCATTTTTGGATGTGCCTCAGCCCAAACTCAGTGGCATAAGGCTCTCTGTACTTTGTGGATATCTGCACCTTCTGAATAGCACCTCCATCTGAGGGATGGCGTTCAAGAACATTATCCTTGTATTTTACTCAAACATGAGATAGCAACATTGCCTAGCTGGTGGTTATCTAGCTTTTAGCCAATGTATTAGGCAGGTGCCCAGACTCTGTGAGGCATAAAACGAATGAACAATACAACATTATGTAACAAAGGAAACAAAAGCACCAATAAGCTTTTCTCTCTTCAGATTCACATAGTAACAAAAACTAAATAGAGTTATCTACCAGCTGTCTAGGAATGGGATCTTCCTCAGCCTATCCAAACAATATGAAATACTTGCACTTCCCATGTTTTAGCACACCACTACTCACCCAGTACAGGTTACCCATGCCAGGCTTATCATATGCATTCGCCATCCAGTAATAGATGGATGGAGACTCTTCTAGAGCCTATAAAGGTACCTATAACTTCCCTTGTGACTGGCAGCTCAGAAAACAATCATTTCTGGAAGCATTCATATATGGGAAAAATGCTACCAGTAAGTCAAAACAAAGAATCACTGAGCAAATAAAATTATCTAAGAAGCATAGTGTCCATTTAAAATTATAGGCTACTTTTAACAAAAAGGAAACATGTTCAGCAAGGGAAAACATGCTGCTCACCCCGTTTTCTCATTGATGCCCAGAACCTGGGGCACATACCCTGCCCCAAGGTACACAAAACAATCTCTACAAAGCCTTGTCCGTAAAGGACAAACCCTTCAGATGTCCAGGAGATGCCAGTAGCACAAAGATGTGTCAGGTCAGCATAAACTCAAATCTTGAGCAGTTTGTTTCTGCAGAACCTAACAAAATAACATTGGTCACATAACAGAAAGGAGGAGGAGGACAAATCTTGTAACCTCGGGGTAGCCCATAATACATTGCAAACAGGTCAATCAGGAAGCAGTATAGGGGTGATGGCAAAGCCATTATAAAAGCCTATGCATATAGTTTCAGTAGCCAATTCAGGGATAGTAGATGTTAGGAGAAGATCTCTGTGAGGGTCAGTGAGCAGCAAACAACAACACAGATAGGAGTTGAAACACACAAACACATTAATTGTAGTTAAAGGATTTGTCTGGGAATAAGGTTTTTCTTACATAAATAGGCCCAGGCTAGTGTTGAGCGGCATAGGCCATATTCGAATTCGCGAATATTCGCGAATATATGGACGAATATTCGTCATATATTCGCGAATATTCGCATATTCGTTATAGTCTAGTTTTATTTTCGCATATGCGAACATTCGCGTATGCGAAAATTAACATATGTGAATATTAGCATATACAAAATTAGCATATGCGAAAATTCGCATATGCGAAAATACGCATATGCTAATTTTCGCATGTGCGAATTTTCGCACGCCAGTCTCACACAGTAGTATTACAGCCTTCTTTACACCACACAAGCTGGAAGCAGAGAGGGATGATCACTGTGATGTGTACTGTGAAGAAAAAAAAACAACAAAAAAAACCGAATATTCGTAATTACGAATATATAGCGCTATATTCGCGAAATTCGCGAATTCGCGAATATGCGATATTCGCGAATAATATTCGAATTGCGAATATTCGTGAGCAACACTAGCCCAGGCTACTTCATAAAAAAATAAATAAATAAAGCTTGTAGTTACCTCTCTCCCTTCCCCAAAGTGTCTTTTATCATGGTCCCAGTCTCTGCTCAGCCCACTTCTAGGTGCTGAGGTCAGTAAGAGACAGTGGCCCACATTTATCATTGTCATTGACTGTTTCTTGTGTCTAAAAAAGGGGCAAAAAAGGCGCAAGCAGGTTTTTTTGCGCCTTTTTTTGCCCCTTTTTGTTTACACATTTCTGCTGACTTTGAGTTGCAATCCACTGATTTTGAGTTGCAATCCACTGATTTTGGCAATAGACATGATATGGAAGGGATAAATCATTGCACCTTTTTGTAAAAAGGAGCAAAAAAAGGTGCAAAGCCACTGAAATGTCTTTAAAACTACACCAGCCCAGACATAGTGTAGCTTTTTGGTGTATGTGTAGACAGAAATTTCAAAGATTGTGGCCAAAGATTGTCTGAGAGGCAATGTACCATGCAGACCCTAGCACCAGGAAGCTGTTTTTCCCCGGACAACCCCTTTAAAGCAGCACTTTTCAGGTTAAGTGTGCCAGTTTCTTTCTTTTTTTTCTCTTGGTGGTTACTAAGTGCATAGAGAGTTTTTTGTCACTTTTGCACTCTTTCCAGGACCCTAATTCTGATGCTTCTCCCCAAATTGACAGCTTGTAAAAAGTCATTGCTTATTCCCTATTCAGGTGCAAAACCTGTTGCTAATCTCAAAAAATGTTTTATTTGTGGACTGCATGGAAAAAGTTAGACATTTTTTTTAGATGCCTCCATGTGCCTATAAATACTAGTAGACATCTGACACCACAATGGAAAACTTGTTAGACCTTCTTTAATAAAAAAAAAAAAAAAATTACAGTTCACTATTGGAGTGTGTTTTTAACCCCTTAACCCCTTGGGGACGGAGCCCATTATGACCCCAAGGACGGAAGCATTTTTTGCAAATCTGACCACTGTCACTTTAAGCATTAATAACTCTGGGATGCTTTTACTTATAAATTTGATTCCGAGATTGTTTTTTCGTGACATATTCTACTTTATGTTAGTGGTAAATTTTCGTCGATACTTGCATCCTTTCTTGGTGAAAAATTCAAAAATGCAATGAAAAATTAGAAAATTTTGCATTTTTCTAACTTTGAAGCTCTCTGCTTATAAGGAATATGGATATTCCAAATAAATTATATATTGATTCAAATATACAATATGTCTACTTTATGTTTGCATCATAAAATTGATGAGTTTTTACTTTTGGAAGACACCAGAGGGCTTCAAAGTTCAGCAGCAATTTTCCAATTTTTCGAAAAAAAATTCAAAATCGGAATTTTTCAGGGACCAGTTCAGGTTTGAAGTGGATTTGAAGGATCTTCTGGTTAGAAATACCCCATAAATGACCCCATTATAAAAACTGCATCCCTCAAAGTATTCAAAATGACATTCAGTAAGTGTGTTAACCCTTTAGGTGTTTCACAGGAATAGCAGCAAAGTGAAGGAGAAAATTCAAAATCTTAATTTTTTACACTCGCATGTTCTTGTAGACCCAGTTTTTGAAATTTTACAAGGGGTAAAAGGAAAAAAATCCTTTCAATATTTGTAACACAATTTCTCTCGAGTAAGAAAATACCTCATATGTGTATGTCAAGTGTTCAGCGGGCGCACTAGAGGGCTCAGAAGGGAAGGAGCGACAATGGGATTTAGGAGAGTGAGTTTTTCTGAAATGGTTTTTGGGGGGCATGTCCTATTTAGGAAGCCCCTATGGTGCCAGGACAGCAAAACCCCCCACATCACACACTATTATAGAAACGACACCCCTCAAGGAACGTAACACCCCACAGGTGTTTGACAACTTTTTGTTAAAGTCGGATATGTAAATGAAAAAAAAAATTTCCACTAAAATGCTGGTTTTTCCCCAAATTTTACTTTTTTACAAAGGGTAATAGGAGAAAATGCCCCCCAAAATTTGTAACCCCATTTCTTCTGAGTATGGAACTACCCAATGTTTGGACGTCAAGTGCACTGCGAGCAAACTACAATGCTCAGAAGAGAAGGAGTGCCATTGAGCTTTTAGAGAGATAATTTGTTTGGAATGGAAGTCGGGGGCCATGTGCATTTACAAAGCCCCCCGTGGTGCCAGAACATTGGACTCCCCCACATGTGACCCCATTTTGGAAACTACACCCCTCACGGAATGTAATAAGGGATACAGTGAGCATTTACACCCTACTGGCGTTTGACAGATCTTTGGAACAGTGGGCTGTGCAAACAAAAAAATTACATTTTTCATTTTCACGGATCACTGTTCCAAAAATCTGTCAGACACTTGTGGGGCATAAATGCTCACTGTACCCCTTGTTACATTCCGTGAGGAGTGTAGTTTTCAAAATGGGATCACATGTGGGTATTAATGTTTTTGTGTTTATGTCAGAACCGCTGTAAAATCAGCCACCCCTGTGCAAATCACCAATTTCGGCCTCAAATGTACATAGTGCGCTCTCACTCCTGAGCCTTGTTGTGTGCCCGCAGAGCATTTTACACCCACAGATGGGGTATTTCCGTACTCAGGAGAAATTGCGTTACAAATTTTGGGGGTCTTTTTTTTCCTTTTACCTCTTGTGAAAATAAAAAGTAAAGGGCAACACCAGCATGTTAGTGTAAAAGTTTTATTTTTTACACTAACAGGCTGGTGTAGACCCCAACTTTTCCTTTTCATAAGGGGTAAAAGGAGAAAAAGCCCCCAAAATTAGTAGTGTAATTTCTCCCGAGTACGGAGATACCCCATATGTGGCACTAAACTGTTTCCTTGAAATACGACAGGGCTCTGAAGTGAGAGAGCGCCATGTGCATTTGAGGACTAAATTAGGGATTGCATAGGGGTGAACATAGGGGTATTCTATGCCAGTGGTTCCCAAACAGGGTGCCTCCAGCTGTTGTTAAACTCCCAGCATGCCTGGACAGTTAGTGGCTGTCCAGAAATGCTGGGAGTTGTTGTTTTGCAACAGCTGGAGGCTCCATTTTGGAAACTCTGCCGTACAATACGTTTTTCATTTTTATTGGGGGGGGGGAAGTATAAGGGGTGTATATGTAGTGTTTTACTCTTTATTAGGTGTTAGTGTAGTGTAGTGTTTTTAGGGTACAGTCACACTGGCGGGTTACGGTGAGTTTCCCACTAGGAATTTGCGCTGCGGCGAAAAATTTGCCGCAGCTCATACTTGAAGCAGGAAACTTGCTGTAAACCTGCCTGTGTGAATGTACCCTGTACGTTCACATGGAGGGGGGGGAGGCAAACCTTCAGCTGTTTCAAAACTACAACTCCCAGCATGTACTGAGAGACCGTGCATGCTGGGAGTTGTAGTTTTGCAACAGCTGGAGGCACACTGGTTGGAAAATCTTCAGTTAGGTTCTGTTACCTAACTCAGTATTTTCCAACCAGTGAGCCTCCAGCTGTTGCAAAACTACAACTCCCAGCATGCACGGTCTGTTAGTACATGCTGGGAGTTGTAGTTTTGCAACAGCTGGAGGCACACTGGTTGGAAAACCTTCAGTTAGGTTCTGTTGCCTAACTCAGTATTTTCCAACCAGTGTGCCTCCAGCTGTTGCAAAACTACAATTCCCAGCATGTACTGATCACAGAAGGGCATGCTGGGAGATGTAGTTATACAACAGCTGGAGGTACGCAACTACAACTCCCTGCATGCCAAGACAGCTGTTTTCTGTGTGGGCATGCTGGGATTTGTAGTTTTGCAACATCTGGAGTGCTACAATTTAGAGACCACTGAACAGTGATCTCCAAACTGTGGACCTCCAGATGTTGCAAAACTACAACTCCCAGCATGCCCAGACAGCAAACAGCTGTGTGGGCATGCTAGGAGTTGTAGTTTTGCAAGATCTAGAGGGCAGTATAGAGATCACTGTGCAGTGGTCTCTAAACTGTAGACCTCCAGCTGTTGCAAAACTACAAATTCCAGCATGCCCACACAGCAAACAGCTGTCTGGGCATGCTGGGAGTTGTAGTTTTGCAACATCTGGAGGGCTACAGTCTAGAGACCACTATAGTGGTCTCAGACTGTAGCCCTATAGATGTTGCTAGGCAACTACTCATTGGCTTCCGTCGCATCCAGGGAGCCGTCCTCTTCTGCCGCACGCCGCCGCAGATCTCCGTCGCCGCCCGCCGATCACCGTCACTCTGCTGCCTCCGGACGGGTAAGTGGACTCCAGCGCCGCTCCTCTTCGTTTTTCCCGTTCTGCCCCGCTTATTGTGGGAGGGCAGGACGGGGAAAACAAACGTAAAGCCCCCCCGCCCCAGATCTGCTATTGGTGGTCGCGTCTAGACCACCAATAGCAGGGATAGGAGGGGTGGCACCCCTGCCACCTCACTCCTATCACTTTAGGGGGATCGTGGGTGTCTTAGACACCCGCGATCCCCTTTCTATTCCGGGTCACCATAGACCCGTAATGGCCCGGAATCGGTGCAAATCGCAGTGTGAATTCACTTGCGATTTGCGCCGATCGCCGACATGGGGGGGTCTAATGACCCCCCTGGGCATTTGCATGGGGTGCCTGCTGATAGATATCAGCAGTCACCCCGGCCCATTCCCCGCCCGGCGCGCGGCGGGGACCGAAATTCCCACGGGCGTATGGATACGCCCTTCGTCCTTAAGTACCAAGACGCAAGGGCGTATGAATGCGCCCTTCGTCCCCAACAGGTTAAGGAGCACGGGTTTTTCCGTTTTTGCACTTTCACTTTTTCCTCCTCACCTTTTAAAAATCATAATCCTTTCAATTTTGCACCTAAAAATCCATATGAGGGCTTATTTTTTGCGCCACCAATTCTACTTTGCAGTGAGATCAGTCATTTTACTCAAAAATCTACGGCAAAACGGAAAAAAAAAATCATTGTGCGACAAGATTGAAGAAAAAATGCCATTTTGTAAATTTTGGGCGCTTCCGTTTCTACGCAGTAAATTTTTCGGTAAAAATGACACCTTATCTTTATTCTGTAGGTCCATACAGTTAAAATGATACCCTACTTATATAGGTTTGATTTTGTCGCACTTCTGGAAAAAATCATAACTACATGCAGGAAAATGTATACGTTTAAAATTGTCATTTTCTGACCCCCATAACTTTTTTATTTTTCTGCATATGGGGCAGTATGGGGGCTGATTTTTTGCGACGTGATCTGAAGTTTTTATTGGTACAATTTTTGTATTGATCGGACTTTTTGATCGCTTTTTATTCCCTTTTTCATGATATAAAAAGTGACCAAAAATACGCTATTTTGGACTTTGGAATTTTTTTGTGCATACGCCATTGACCGTATGGTTTAATTAATGATATATTTTTATAGTTCGGACATTTACGCACGCGACGATACCACATATGTTTATTTTAATTATGTTTATATATTATTTATATGGAATTTGGGAAAAGGGGGGTGATTTCAACTTTTAATAAGGAAGTGGTTAATGTGTGTGTGTTAAACTTTTTTTTACCTTTTTTTCTTTTACACTTTTAGTCCCCTTAGGGGACTTTTAGGAGGAATCATTTGATTCCTCATACAGATGAATGGGATTACATACAATCCCATTCATCTGGGTGCTCTGCTCTCGATTGATAAA
Source organism: Hyla sarda (assembly GCF_029499605.1). Classification (NCBI taxonomy): domain Eukaryota; kingdom Metazoa; phylum Chordata; class Amphibia; order Anura; family Hylidae; genus Hyla; species Hyla sarda. The sequence goes on from NC_079194.1 coordinate 198,223,548, forward strand.
GCCTGGTCCTGCCAGGCTGTATCATTCAGAGAGCCGGAGCCGACACAGGAGGAGAGGTAACCCCTCAGGCTACCTCAGTAGTGGATCGTTCCTCCGCGATCGCGCTGCGGGAGAGCGATCCACCCCACTGGACCACCAGGGACTAGATACAGGCACCTTTAGATGCCGCTGTCAGCTTTGACAGCGGCGATCTGAAGGGTAAATAGCCGGCCGCGGCGATCGTCGCATGTCGGCTATTAACGCCGGCCCCCAGCTGCAAGAATCAGCTGGGGGCCGGCCGGTATGACGCGGGCTCGAGTCGGGAGCCCGCGTCATACCTCGGTAACGGCCATTGGACAAGTATACACGTCCATGGTCGTTAAGGGGTAAACAAACTTTTGGTTGCCAGTGGTCACCACATTTCACAGTAACATTTCACATTAACTAAGCCTTAAAGGGGTACTCCGGTGGAAAACAATGCTTTTTAAAATCAACTGGTGCCTAAAATTAAACAGATTTGTAAATTAATTCTATTTTAAAAACTCAATCCTTACAGTACTTATCAGCTGCTGTATACTTCTGAGAAAGTTGTATTTCTTTCTGAAATTGTTTTCAGTCTGAACAAAGGGCTCTCTGCTGACACCTCTGTCCATGTCAGGAACTGCTCTGGACAGTTCCTTATACAGACTGAGGTGTCAGCAGAGAGCACTGTGGTCAGACAGAAAATAACTCTAGAAAGAAATGCAACTTCCTGTGGAGCATAAAGCAGCTGATAAGTACTGGAAAGATTAAGATTTTTAAATAGAAGTAATTTACAAATCTGTTTAACTTTGTGGCACCAGTTGATGTTAAAAAATCAATTTTCCACCGGAGTACCCCTTTAACAGCAGCTCAGAAGTACTTAGATACAGGACTTCTAGCACTGTAGACAGTGTTATACAAAAGGTTTAGGGCTATTGGTGAAGTTCTGGTTTGGACTGAATTAGTTTGGCCTGATCATAACATTTTGCTGAAGTTCATCGAGCATGGCCCAAATAATTTGTATTACTCAGTTACAATAAGCACAGCCTACAAAATGAAGATATTTATTGAGGCTGTGATCACATGTAGTGTTCTTTTTTTTTTACAGTCATTTTATAGTTTTTGGTGAGGTTTCCAAAAATGCAGCAAACACATTGAAGTATTACCCAATTTTGGAAAATTGTGGCAAAAAAATAAATAAATAAAATGCAGTGTATCAACGCCTCTAATTTTTTGTATTTTTATTTGCTGTGACATTGAGGTTCATATCAACTTTGAAAAATTAGAAAAATGTGTGCAGCTCACAACCAGGTATTCGAGGTTATTGTGGTTAAAGGATTGATCCCCACCAATCCAAATGGGTAAAAACTAAAACAAAGATTAACCACACCTCAAGATTACTACCCTAGGGTACACAGTGAATAATTGTTTGAGACATAAAGTTTTGAAAAAAAGTGCAGATTTTATTAAAACAATAAAAACCTAAATGGTTAAAAATATCAGAGCAATGTCGCGTTTCAGGGTGCTAAAAACGACCCCTTCCTCATTCGCCTACTGAGGAAGGGGTCGTTTTTAGCACCCTGAAACGCGTCTAGGCTGATATCTAATCTGAACAGAGCACAATTTGCACGCACCACCTAGACTGAAGCCGGACCAGAACTTTGTGCACCACTTGCTGCATTCATCAAACATCCTCTCCTACTGAGCGCATTACCAACCTGCTGCCTGCACTACCAGAACCCAGCCAGGATCTCTCCAGCGAAGGTCCGATACACATCCAGGTATTTGCCGATACCACGGACCGTTCCCGAGAGAGTCTCCTGCCGGAGCCCACATCCATCCAGGCTCTCACGCCAGGATTGCTGCAGCCAACACAAGAATTTCAACTATCGGCCCGTCGCAGTACGGGACCAGCAGCCAGGGTGAGGTTGAACTTTGCATTTGTCTAACAACTGTGGGCAGCTTTTTATACACCTATACATCAGTCCATCAAGTGACTTTGCCTTTTCCATTACAAGTGCCGGACTATCAGCCCTTTTTTTTTATTCATCATAGGTGCCGGACTAATAGTCGACTCTGGATCATTATATACCGTTGAAAAATTGCATTTGTTTTTTACATCTATAGATTATTCTATATTAGGTGGTTGCTATACATATATTCATATTTTCTAAATCTGTCATTAGGGCCCAATGACAGTTTAAGATAACATTGACATTGCTCTGATATTTTTAACCATTTAGGTTTTTATTGTTTTAATAAAATCTGCACTTTTTTTCAAAACTTTATGTCTCAAACAATTATTCACTGTGTACCCTAGGGTAGTATTCTTGAGGTGTGGTTAATCTTTGTTTTAGTTCATATCAACTTTGCCTGGTTTACCTATACAACACAGCATTTTGGATAAAGTCGTTTGCTAAAATAAATCACAATGTCAAAGTTTATCAATTCTTGAATCATTCAACACAACTTAAAAGTTATGTCCTTAACATTGCTACAAGCTCAGTAATGTGTATCTAGTAAACTGCCTTCCCCGACCCCTTACAGCAAGGGAAATCAGAGCGCATGCTGCAGTGCTGGAGATTCAACAATTCTCTTTTATGTAGAAGTTCACAGCGGACCCAGCGGAACAGCTTTTTCATTTCACTGCCGACCTCTTCTCTTCACTTTGACCTGTCTCTTTATTCCCCAGCCACCCTGCATTTATTTCTGCATAAAAAGGGCAAAAGCCTGATATTTCTTAGTCCGCTTTGATGGGATCTTACTTCCAGAAACATTATATACCAGGGGATGAGCTGTATTGAAATTTGACAGTCATCTGAGTTGAATATTGCTTGGCCAAGCTTGTATATTAAATGTTAAGTGGAGAATTATCTACAAACAGGGTTGGCAATGTGTCTCTTTGTTCATGGAAAATGTATGTCTATCTACGGGGCATGTTCTACTATGGATCTGTGCTTCATACTATCAGAGGAAACGTGTTCCTTTACTGAGGCATAGGTTTAATAATTTACCCATTTTTACACATTTATGAGACATATAGCACTATGGGTGTCTATCTCACCTAGCTCTGATCTGTAGGCTTTACTGCACTTAACCTGTTGCAACAACATAGCAGAGGAAGCCATCATGTGTTATAATACAATATTTATCTATACTAGTAAAATAGTAACACCAATATGGACAAATATATAAGTGAAGCTAAAAAAAAAACACTGTTCAAGTGTTCAACCATAACCATAAAGGGGTACTCCGCCCCTAGACATCTTATCCCCTATCCTGAGGATAGGGGATAAGATGTCTGATCATGGGGGACTCAGCTGCGGCACCCCAGACATCCGGTGCACGGAGCAAACTTTGCTCCATGCCGGATGACTGGCGATGTGGGGTGGAGGCGTAAGGGTCATGCCCCACTCGTGATGTCATGACCACGCCCCCTCAATGCAAATCTTGCATTTAGGGGGCATGACCATGATGTCATGAACGGGGCATTGCCGTGATGTCATGAGCCTCCGGTGCTGCACACTATGCTGTAAATGAACGCCAGGTACAGAAGGGATATTGTGGGGGTCCCCAGTGATGGGAAATGGGATAAGATATCTAGGGGCAGAGTACCCCTTTAAAGCACTTGTTTAATATTGTGAAGGCCTCCCTTGGCCACCAAAACAACTTTGACCCATCGTGACATGAATTCTCCAAGATTTACGTTAAAAGCAGATCCTGAAAGTTGCAAAGTGAGGCCTCCATGGATCAAACAACCATCAATAAGACTTGGGTATCCATGACCACCAGTTCCCCTGGTGTTCTTCCTTGGACTACTTGGTACTTCAGGTTGGAGTATGCATAGTCTATATAAGTGATCCATGAAATTCAGAAAAATCATTGATAGTCTGTAAAATACAGTGGGGAAAAAAAGTATTTTGTCACCAATTGTGCAAGTTCTCCCACTTAAAAGATGAGAGAGGCCTGTAATTTTCATCATAGGTATACCTCAACTATGAGAGACATAATGGGGTAAAGAATACAGGAAATCACATTGTAGGATTTCTAATGAATTAATTGGTAAATTCCTCTGTAAAATAAGTATTTGGTCACCTACAAATAAGCAAGATTTCTGGCTCTCACAGACCTGTAACTTCTTCTTTAAAGGGGTTAACCACCATAAGGAGATTTAGTACATACCTGTGCAGACAGTAATGGACATGCTTAGGAAGGATATGCACTTGTCTTGGGGCTAAATGGCTATGTTGTGAGATTACCATAATACTGTGGCTAGCTTTTTGTGAACTGGCATTTCCTGTTTCAGTTTTCTTTTTTTGACTACAAACCCCATAATTCCATTTTCCTCCCTCCCACACATCAGCCACCCTAACCATTGAAACATGATGAGCGGCATCCGTTCAAAAGACCTGTGGATTTCAATCAGGATGCCTTCAGCAGTTGCATTAGTTGAAGATTGATCTCTCTCCCACCAAGCGATCCCTCCACCCATTGAATCAGACAGGCTCCCTGTCATCAGCTGACTAGTGAGTCAGGTCTCAGCCGCATTGCAACCTGGGAAAAATCTGAGACAACAGTCACTTTGTATCCTGTTAAAAATGAATATTGGGGTGAAAATCACAGAAGAATTGTGAGAAAACCATCACACACAGTTACAGACACTATAGTATGAACTACACTAACTTCACAGCCCCTGTAGCATAGTCAAAAATAATAATAATCTGGAATACTCCTTTAAGAGTCTCTTCTGTCTTCGACTCATTACCTGTATTAATAGCACCTGTTTGAACTTGTTATCAGTATAAAAGACACCTGTCCACAACCTCAAACAGTCACACTCCAAACTCCACTATGGCCAAGACCAAAGAGCTGTTGAAGGACACCAGAAACAAAATTTCAGACTTGCACCTGGCTGGTAAGACTAAATCTGCAATAGGCAAGCAGTTTGGTGTGAAGAAATCAACTCTAGGAGCAATTATTAGAAAACGGGAGACATACAAGACAACTGATAATCTCCCTCGATCTGGGGCTCAACACAAGATCTCACCCCGTGTTGTCAAAATTATCACAAGAAAGGTGAGCAAAAATCCCAGAACCACATGGGGGGACCTAGTGAATGACCTGCAGAGAGCTGGGACATAAGTAACAAAGGCTACCATCAATAACACACTACGCCGCCAGGGACTTAAATCAAACAGTGGCAGATGTGTCCCCCTGCTTAAGCCAGTACATGTCCGGGCCCATCTGAAGTTTGCTAGAGAGAATTTGGATGATCCAGAAAAGGATTTGAAGAATGTCATATGGTCAGTAGAACTTTTTCGTAAAAACTCAACTTGTCGTGTTTGGAGGAAAAGGAATGCTGAGTTGCATCCAAAGAACACCATACATACTGTGAAGCATGGGGGTGGAAACATCATGCTTTGGGGCTGTTTTTCAGCAAAGGGACCAGGACGACTGATCCGTGTAAAGGAAAGAATGAATGCGGCCATGTATCGTGATATTTTGAGTGAAATCCTCCTACCATCAGCAAGAGCGTTGAAGTTGAAACATGGCTGGGTCTTTCAGCATGACAATGATCCCAAACACACCAACCAGGAAACGAAGGAGTGGCTTGGTAAGAAACATTTCAAGCCAGTCTCCAGATCTCAACCCCATAGAAAACCTTTGGAGGGTGTTGAAAGTCCATGTTGCTCAGCGACAGCCCAAAATATCACTGCTCTAGAGGAGATCTGCATGAAGGAATGGGACAAAATACCAGCAACAGTGTGTGAAAACCTTGTGAAGACTTACAGAAAATGTTTGACCTCTGTCTGCCAACAAAGAGTAGATAACAATGTATTGAGATGAACTTTAGTTATATATCAGACAGGAGGTTCGTATCTTATGCATTAATCTTTCTTTTTAATGCTCATAGCAGAAATACAGTGTTTATAATAAACATATTTAATAGAAAAAAATTCATAAAACTACAACTCCCAGCAGTCCCCTGTGATCTCCTCCACCAATCCCAGCATGGATGGCTCCTATATAAGGGACTGCCTGTAGACACTCCTCCTCTTTCTTTCTGCTCATGGCAGCTAGATAAGTGATATAAGTGTTCCCTGTGCTATATATGTTCTGTATATAATTGTATATATTCAATTTATAATTGTATACTCATTTGTCTTGTATTCCATATTGTTACTTCTATCTCTGTATTATTCTTTTGTATTTTATATATTCCATCTTGTACTGTTATATTCCTGTATACATTCTGTTCTATAGTGCATATTCATATCTTCATAGTGTATTACATTGATGGCGATTCGATCACTAGCGCACTCCCCCTTGTGCCCCACAGTTTTTCCTGCGGGACACTGCATTTTCTTATACCGCCCTCCTCCCTATTTTGCTTACTCGGCGCCATTTTGTAGGGATTCGCGCCGTCTTCTTCCCCTTCTTCCCGCCGCTCACTCCATTTTCACGGGGAAGGCGGGTTTAGAGGTGTGGTTTAGTGACGCGCTCCCGACAACGCGCTCTCCTCTCTCACCGCGCGGCCTATCACAGCGCTTACAGCCGTTATCGCACGAGATTAAGGCGCTGTAGCTGGGTTACACCTCCTCTCTCCGTCGCCAGTGTTGTGCGAGCGGTGAGAGGAGCGCCAGCATATACGGTTGCGGTGTTAGAGTGTGTGATAAGCAGTAGGTACTTACATCCTTTTTGAGTATCTAGACTTCGCTGAGGTTTACCTAGATATATATGTATATATATATATATATATATATATATATATATATATTTATATTCAAGGCTGTTTCCGGACCTTTAGTTCTATAGATTATCGGCTACTTGTTAGCTTCTACATACATTTCTTATGGCTGGGGATAGTAATAATGCCCCTCTATCTGCTTTAGCTGGTGTTGCAGGAGAGGCGCTAAATATGGAAGCTTCCCAAATTATGTCAGCTTCTCAGATCCAGGACCTAATTAATAGGTCCGTTCAAGCAGCCTTGGCTTCCGCTGTTGTTCCTATGGTACCCCAGACCACTCCTACTGGAGACAATATCACTAAAGGTAGAGCCCTATACAAACGTAAACATGTGACTGGAAACTCCGACTCACCGGCAGGGGAAGGACAATTTATGCCGCAGGCAGGACCCAACCCGGCCTGTCACTCCCCGCATCCTGATGACCCTCACCGTCCCTTGGGCCTCAAGGAGAGCAACATTAAGAGGCACAAATCCACTAGGCGGACAAAACCGGACTCTTATAATGATATATCTGATGAAGAGTCGTCCGTAGAGTCTGAAGTGGCTGAGGTCACAGACTCAGGGTCAGATAGAGAGGATGCGGGGATAATGGCGGAGTATACTGATGCCAATCCTGAAACGCCAAGCGAGGCAATTTTGGACACGCTTGGGCAACCCTTCTTTAGCCCCAATGCAATTACGCATCCCCGTTCCGCTGCCGCAAGTAGCTCAATATATTGAGTTTTGGACCAGGCGATCTTTGAACCGGTCCAACCGGAATAAATTACAGGCCGAATGCCCCAGGCGATACATTGCCATAAAGGTGGTGGCCACACCGGAGATAGATCCGGTATTAATGAAATACCTTACCCGCTCGGGGAAGTATGCAAAAAAGGGGATTGCAAGGTCTTTTAAAACAATTCAAGACTGCATTTTGGACCTGCTCGGCCCGTTAACCAAGATTCTGAATTTATCTGAGCAGGCGGCATCTACTGCCCAACCTGTAGATTTAGTACAGCTTAGGGGCTGGGCTCAGCGTGCTATTTGCATGCTGGGCAGTGCTAATACTACTTGCTCCATAGAACGGAGCAGATCGATTCTAATGAAATTGGAGCCACATCTGTCTCACCTGGCAGAGAACGAGCCAGGTCCCTAGGCTGAGGGTTTGTTATTTGGAGACGACCTAATAAAAAACATCAATAGGTTCGTGGGCCTGTTTACGAGCCTAGACAAGGCCCAAACCGCTCTCAAGAAAGCGGGTCAATGCGCAAAGGTTTTTGGCAAGGCCGATCTGCCGGCCGCAATACCTACTACAGGCCCTACTCTAGACCCCCTACCCAACCATATGCTCCTGCTCAGCAGTCGTACCCACTACCGGTGGTGCAACCTGCCCCATTCTTTCCCCCACGTGGACGGCCCTGGAGAGGATGAGTCGGTCGAGGATATCCTAGGTCTCGCCCACCAACTGGTGAGTACATTCCCACTACCACTTCCACACATATTTGTGGGGGGCAGACTGAAGTATTTTACCCACATCTGGTCCACGATTACGGCAGACGCTTGGATTCTCAATACGGTAGCGGGGTATCGCATAGAATTCCAGTCTCTACCGGACATGAACATTATTCCCCAACCTATTCGGTTCTCCGAACAAAACATAGCCCTCATAGACAACAAGCTTCAAGAGCTTTTGTCAAAACAAGCGGTGCAAGAGGTAGACCCCTTGTCTCCCGGGTTTATCAGCAACCTCTTCTTAGTCAAGAAGAAGGATGGCGGTTAATGTCCGGTGATAAACCTAAGAGATTTAAATCAGCACGTGACTTACCGTCACTTCAAGATGGAGGGGATCCACCTGTTGCGAGACCTTCTGTGGCCAGGAGACTGGCTGGTAAAGGTCGACCTAAAGGACGCGTATCTCCCTGTGCCCATGCACCAGTCCTCCCAGCAAGTCCTAAGATTTCTGTGGAGGCACCGAATGTGGCAATTCACTTGCCTTCCATTCGGGTTGTCATCGGCCCCATGGTGTTTCACCAAGTTAATGAAACCTGTGGTGGCTGCTCTTCGGAGCAGAGGAGTACTCTTAATAATCTACCTGGACGACTTGCTAATCATGGCACGTTCCAGGGCACAGGCCATGTTACACAGTCATTGGACGGTGTCTTTGCTGGAGGAACTAGGGTTCCTGATCAACCACAAAAAATCGGTGCTTTCTCCTTCACAGGAGATGGATTTTTTAGGTTTCCTGGTGGATACCAAGCGAGCCATCCTGTGTTTGCCCAAATCCAAACTGGCCCTGATTCGCAAAGAAATGAGGGCGGTCTTACGCAAAGGTTGGGTGTCGTTGAGGATGATCGCACAAATCTTCGGCTTGTTGTCAGCCTCCATTCAGATGATTTTTCAGGCCCCACTCCACTACCGGGCCCTTCAACGGCTCAAAGCTCTGCACCTTCGGCAGGGCTTGCGCTATGCGGACGAAGTGTCTCTTTGTCCGGAATCGGTGGAAGAGTTGCGCTGGTGGCTACGCCACGCCATCGAATGGAACGGCAAAACTATATTCAATTCCTGCCCGGACATTATAATAGAGTCGGATGCGAGCCACCAAGGTTGGGGGGCTCGTTGTGGGCAGGACGCGACAGAAGGGAGGTGGTCCGAAGAGGAGTCTCTTCTCCATATCAACGGCCTGGAACTCTTAGCAGCATTCTTTGCTATCAGGAGCTTTCTTCCCCACGGTTCCAATTGTTGCGTACTACTACGCATGGACAACGTGGCGGCGGTGCAATATGTGAACCGCCTTGGGGGCACGAGGTCCAGAATTCTGGCGGACATTACGTCCGACTTCTGGCACTTTTGTCTGTCCCGGGATATCACCTCGAAAGCGGAATATCTTCCAGGGGTGTCCAATTCTGTGGCAGACTGGAACTCCCGCTATTTGATCGATTCCAGCGATTGGACGCTAGATCGATCGATTTTTCTGGCGCTGCGAGATCTTTGGGGTCCGTTATACACGGACCTTTTCGCTTCTCGCCTCAATCGCCAACTTCCCTGGTTCTACTGGAGACCGGATCCGGAAGCGTCAGCAGTGGACGCATTCCGCCAGCTCTGGCCGAAGGGGACGCATTATGCGTTTCCCCCATTCCCGATGATTACCAGAGTCCTTCTTCACATAGCGACTCAGAGGGCGACGGTGGTTCTGGTCACTCCCTGGTGGCCGAAGCAACCTTGGTTTCCTCTGCTTCTGGGGATGTCTGTCGACAATCCCAGGTTGATACCCCATTCACCTCAACTGCTCATGAATCCGACCAAGGGTCTTCATCCGTTGGTACTTGAGGACAAACTTCCACTCCTCTCGTGGTGGGTTTCGGGGTGTCAGACGCAGGTGGCGACCTTTCACAATCAGCTAGGGACCTCCTCGCCTTGGCCTGGGCCCCAGGGACTAGATCGGCATATCGATCAGCTTGGGCCTTATGGGTTCGTTGGTGTGATCAACAGCAAATTGATCCCGTTCAGGCACCTGTTCCTGTAGTAGTCAACTATCTAGCAGATTCGTTTGAAACAGGAGAGTCTTACAGTTCGCTTAACGTTTACAGATCCGCCATATCGGCGTATCATTGCCCGGTGGATTCTTTACCGGATGGCAAGCATCCCTTTGTTTGTCGGCTTTTACGCGGGGTGAAGTTTAAACGTCCTCCCCGTCCTCGATATCAAGCGACTTGGGATATTTCCCGGTTGCTGGATATGTTTTCCTCTTGGGAAGACAATGAGGCTCTCTCATTGAAAATTCTATCTTTTAAACTGACAACTCTTTTGTGTCTGGTTTCTATCAAGAGGGTATCAGATGTTAGAGCCCTAGATATTTCTAGGTGACAATTTTCGCCTGAGGGGGTCCGTTTTTTCGTTTTTCGCAGGACCAAGACGGGACTTCAGTCAGTCTTTTACCCCTGTTTTCCAGTGCATCCCCGCCTTTGTGTGGTGCGCTGCATTCAAGCTTACGAGACACATGTAGTGTCCTTACGATCTCTTAGTTATAATCAACTGATAATCTCTTATGTAAAACCTCATCTTCCTGTCACCTCGGCCACTTTGGCCAGGTGGGTGAGGTCGGCCATGGAGATGGCGGGGATTGATAGATCCCTGTTTGGAGCCCACTCTTCTAGGGGAGCTATGGCCACTAAGGTGGTCACTTCAGGAGGCTCTCTTTCGGATCTACTATTAGCCGCTGACTGGTCGTCATAGACGACCTTTCGTCAGTTTTATTTCAGACCAGATGAACATGTCTCTATGGCGGTTCTCTGACTTTCTGTCTTATCTTATTTACGTGCTCTTACATGGTTTCGCTTTAAACTTGGATAAGATAGGAGCCTCCTGTCTGATATATAAATCAAGATTTTCCTAGCTTGTGACGGAAAATATAAGTTATATGAAGACAGGAGGCGAGTATCTTCCCTCCCGACCCTCCCTATTATGGTGTTCTTTGTCTCTTTCCAAGTTATTGAAAGAAGAAGAATTTGTCTTTTCAGTGGGGGCTGATGTGTTCTTTTGGATTGTTCTTCAACAGTTTATGTTCCCGTTGGAACAGGTGGTTTCAGTCCTGTTGGTTCTGATGTTCGGAGGTTCAGAGTCGGAGCTGTTCCTGGGTATTGCGATTCCGGTTGCGGTCAGGAGGATCGCATAAAGAAAGAGGAGCAGTGTCTACAGGCAGTCCCTTATATAGGAGCCATCCATGCTGGGATTGGTGGAGGAGATCACAGGGGAGTGCTGGGAGTTGTAGTTTTATGAATTTTTTCTATTAAATACATTTATTATAAGCATTGTATTTCTGCTATGAGCATTAAAAAGAAAGATTAATGCATAAGATACTCGCCTCCTGTCTTCATATAACTTATATTTTCTGTCACAAGCTAGGAAAATCTCGATTTATTAACCAAATACTTAATTTCCACCATCATTTGCAAATAAATTCTTAAAAAATCAGATAATGTGATTTTATGGATTTTTTTTCTCATTATGTCTCTCATGGTTGAGGTATACCTATGATGAATATTACAGGCCTCTCTCATCTTTTAAGTGGGAGAACTTGCACAATTGGTGGCTGACTAAATACTTTTTTGCCCCAATGTATATATCAGAGAGCAAAAAGGGACTTTATGTCTTAAACATAACAAAAGTGTGTATAAAGAGGTGCAATAATTTTCTTATTAATAAAAGATATCCGCGGAGGCAAAATAATAGGATCATGTCCAGACCACAGATAAATGAATAGAAGACTCGAATACAGGATTACAACACATATCACATAGTATAGTGTATAACGACTCATAGTAACAAAATGTAAAAAACAGTCACTTACTATGTAGTATATAGTATGTCTTAATAGTAGAAAAAGTACAAAACTGGCAAAGGAAAGCAATTGAAAGTAGGGGTGCAAGGCACATCAATGGTACATCAAGAAAGGTAAACCAGAGACTGGTTTAATGCAATCCAACCAAACCCAATGGATGTCTCTTATATCATGAAGGATATGTGCCTTGGAGGAGGGGTAGGACATGGACAAATTGCAATAAAATGTACAAAGATAAACAGAGCAGAGAACGTTGTATGGCGGCCTAAATGGAATAGCCTTACCAGTGTTCTGAGGATGACATAGAAAATTTAGTATGAAATGGTCTGACGTCATGGGCCTATGGCAATTGTCTATGTGACATTGTCACTAGTGTATAGCATGGAGAGAGCAATGTGGGCTATATATTTTATGAGCCAATGAGCAGTGTGTCGACTTCTGGTCTGGGGATAGGACATATGACACTGGCATAGGAAGAATAAGAACAATATGTACTGTATAAGTAGATGAGAAAAAGGAGGAGAAGCAGACCTGGGGAGAAGCTGGTTCAGGCAAAATAAAAGCACTATATCCGCAACCTGCTGATCATAAGGCTATGTTCACACACCAGAAATTTTGCATGAAATTTCTGTATGAATTTATAGCCAATACACTTCAATGGGATTCCCATGTCCCATTCACTCAGCACAATTTCTGCTGCAGAATTTCTGCTGCAGAAATTCTATTGAAGTGAATTGGCTATAATTTCATGCAGAATTCTGTGCAAAAATGATGCCATGTGAATAATCTTTAAACATTGTCCAATTGTCATCCATCTAATAAATCAAATCCTTACTAATTTCATAGGGTTGGTCAGCGTCAAGACACTACAAAAAAATGTATAAATAAATAAAATACTTGGAAGACATGACCACCAGATTAAGGGAAAGAGGCTACCTCCATCACATATTAAGGAAATGCCATGAACAACAACTACTAAAAATTAAGTAAATTGACCCGAGGATACCCTTTTTCATATGTATCACCCATTTGAGATAATGGTGTTTTCTTTGTGGGTTTTGAGTCCCGACAGGTATTTTTCTAAGGCATTTACTGATGTTTTCCTATATTTTGCACTTTTCCCTCCATTTTGCTTTTTTTTTATTTTTTTTTTTACAACTGTTCTCATCAGTTGGGGTTTTCCTCAGATCAAATCCACCACATTTTCTTTGGAAACCTTAGTAAATATGGTGGGAATTTTCAAAACTGTCGGGGACACACCCATTTTGTCGGGGACACACCCCTTCTCCCATGGCCATGCCCCCTTTCCATGTTTTTCTTGTAAAATAGAGAGTTTTTGTTTTTTGGGTCGCAAATTGTGTCACACAGAACATGCAACACAATATGGGTGCAAAACACGACAAAAAAGAGTCAGGATCACGTTAGTAAATAAACCCCAATATGTAAACTTTGGTGATTGTTTCAGAATCCCTATCCCCCAAAAGGAATTCCGGGTACCATTTCTTCCGTGTTTCTGGAAACCCCAAAACCTTCATGATAAACTGGTCAAAGCAGACATTGTAGGAAGGCAGGTGACCCCCCCCCCCCCCCCAACAAACTAGCTTTACCATGCCAGAAATGGCATTTTTCCCTGCCTTCACTGTGTACATTCTATTGAAGTTCTTAAGGAAGACAAAGCCTATATCACCCATTGTCTGGCAAACCATATTTCATCAGAGGCCTTTATACGTGCAATTCTATGTTTATGGTATATATACTTAGTAAGTGCCCATGTGGTTTAGACTATGTTAAGGCAAATACCCAGCAAGTGTGGTACCTGGTACCTGAGGGGTCTTAAGATCTTGTTGCCAGTAGAAATATCTTTCTGTAAGAAAGAAAGCTATTTTTGTTGGCTGCTCTGCAGTGTACATAGGATCACTATGCAGCGACCTGGCTGTAGGGAAAGTGACTGAACATGTGTGTCCACCAGCATTCAGCTCTTTAGAACAACATGTGGCCTAACATTATGACATTTAAGTAAAATCCATAACTCTTTGTTGGATTGTTTTTAATCAGTCTGTGAATATGAAACATTGTTCTTTTTTTATCTACACAAAAATATAGCATTTCCTTTAACAGTAATTATGATACATAAAGTAATATATAATTCACTAGCTATCCAGCAAGACCCATTAGAAAGGTTAAGCATGTATAATGCCAACATGGGACCTCAGATATACTGTATACTCCAACTCCACCTCAACTCAACCAGGTCCTGTACTATGTTCAGACCAAACCATACATTTCTCTGTGAAACAACAACTTGAAGATGCACTTATTCACAGGGTCTGTCACAGTCATAGATGGGATTTAGGTAGCATGTGCAATAACATAAATAAACATTTGCATACGGGATGAATGTAGATCTATTCTATGACAAACCTATTTCTAATTACAATTGGCAGATTAGATGGACTACTATGATCTTCATTAACTATCAATATTCTTTCATTGTATAGATCTGTGTAAAAACATCAGATCTTGCAGAATCGGAGAAAAAACAAAGAACATCTAAAAATACACACTAAATATAGATAAATAATAACACACATTACTACTGAAAACATTGCCCTTAGTATCATATTTATAGTATTGCCCATAGTATTGTAGATGTCCCAGTTGGAATTCATTTTCAAAGACTGGGGGAAGCATACAGCAAAAGAAACCCTCACAACCCCTCTGCAAATGTAGCTATAGCAAATCCATATCCCTCACTTCACAACATGTCCCACTCAAATGAAAGGGGGATTGGGTGGAGCTCGAGAAGCATAAAGGAAAATGGTAATCCTGTTCATCCACACTAAACCTAATACACTGGGTTATAGTGCGGGTGAACAGGAGACTGATGAGGGGTCACTGACTGCTGTATGTACCCTCACTCCAGAGATCTGTCCCTCCGTATATCTGCTTCCATCCTCCATGAATTGCGCGCAGGAGGCACACCTGCTGACTCAATTCGAAATGGGAGAGGCAAAGGGAAAGTGTGAAACAGTTGTAAATAGTATCTTTTGTGGCATAAAATTCATCTTAACAGGAATAAAACTGTATCCACACAAATGGTATCATGCTTGTAGTAAGTATACTGTAATAAATAATTAACAATTGGGGATCTTCTCTTGTTTATAATTTGGATTTACCTGTAAATGCCTTTCATCAACTACTGATCTACTCATTTATCCTGTTTTGTAGCTTTTTTTTTTAATGTTTACAGGGGTACTCTGTCCCCTGACATCTTATCCTCTTTGGCCTGGCCTTTGGCCAGGCACCCCGGTGTTCTTAACCCCGGCGATCATCATGCCCCCATCCATTAATGTCTATGGGAGGGGACATGATGGCTGTGGTTGCCTGTAACCTGGCACGGAGCAGAATTCGCTCTGTGCAGCGGATTACTGAAGTGTCAGGCAGGAGATCGCAGGGGGTCCCATTGGCTGGACCCCCCGAGATCAGACACCTTATGCCCTATCCTTTGGATAAGGGATAAAATGTTTAGAGGCAGAGTACCCCTTTTATGTCAAGCTATGCCATTGTATACCATGTATGTAGTCTCCTTGATGAAGGGGCCAGTCTGGAGAAAATGCATTAAGCTTAGACAGTTAAAGCAAATAATTTTGTTATGTAGCCAAAACTTTTGTTGGGGACTTGGAAGGATTAAATATATAATCATGTAAAGACAAAAAGATCCCATCTAGCCATGTACAGCAATTTATAGATCATAAAGATTTATTTCTTTGTGTCTGGCAATCCCAGAGGTGCACCAAAAGCCAATCTACCTAAACCTTATTATTTTGACATTGGTGGAGGAGAACAGGCTCTAAATTGCTCACAGGAGGACAGATGGATCCCTCCATGGGTCATTGAATAGTAGCAAATTATGTCTGTGCATTTCACTTTTGCTGTGATTTGCACAAAATTGTGGCAAAAATGTTTGTAATAATACAGGAATTTAGGTGCACTACTGTGGTAGATGTATACAATCACATTGGCTAACCCTCAACACTGATGTTAAAATTAAGACATTAGCCAGTATATCCTTATATGAAGGACATACCTGAGCCCGCAAACCAACACCAAGGTTTCTCAAATGGCACGGGGCCTAACACTAAACCTACCTGTGCGTGATAAGCAAAACCAGGGGCCAGTGAGCAATTACAGCAGCATTAGGCCGACTCACAGCCTCCTCCCAGATTACCTCCAGTGTGACTGAGCACACATACAATGGGAGGAGGGAGACAGACTATAAGCCCCACCTAAGTTGGCTGCTATAATTGCATGGCCTCACAGGTGCATCTTAATGCTGCCTGGAAGATGTTAAAGGCGCATTACATGTGGAGTTTACACACCAAAAATGTTTGCACAAATCATAAAAAGGTGGTGTCCTTGCTGCATCCTAAAAATCTTAAAAGGATAAAACAGGTAACACTTGTATGTAACATAAGATGCCCCCCCTGGAGTCTTTTCTTCTGGTGCAGGGGCATTGCTAGGTTTCTAAAATATCTGGGGCATTAAATCTGCAGCATATACACTGTGTGTGAACATACCCTAAGGCCAGGTTCAGAGCCATTCAACGTGAATTTCTGTGGTATACAGCAACCATGAAGAGTTGGATGCTAGCATATACCACAGCATGTCACTTGTGGACCTATTTGATTCTATGTGCCGTATGTAGTTTTAAAGTGACTGGAGCAGCAATTTTAAGAGAGAGAGATCTATGCACCCCCAAACATTTTGGCTACAATGTCCCTTTAATATTTCCAGACACAGATATGCTATGCAGTGCAGTAACCACATACAGGAATAAATGCACACACTTACCACTAAACGCTCTTTTACCAATTATCAGGCAAATAAGAGTTCCTAGAACCACGCACATCTGATATAGGGCCTGTGTAAAAGTACTAGTAGGATCAGCCGGCGAATGATCAAATACTTGTTTGTCAGCTGATGGATCTTTTGTGCGACCATTTTAATTAGGCCTATAGGCCCTGTATGGATCATGGCACTGCAGAGGGATGCTGGTATGGGTTAACTCACCCTACCCCCTCCATGCTTTTATTTTTACTTGAAGTCTCTGCTGCTGCAGGCAGTTCAGTAGTCAGGACTGATGGGAGGGGGAGGTGGTCTGCAGAGTATGCAGCCTGGGATTATGTCACTGATTTATGATTGTAAATTTTTACATCAATGACATGATAGCTGGGTAGAGTAGGGAGATACATAGGGTAGGGAGATACAACAGACAGCCAAGTGGGGCAGATGGTGGCCAAATTTTTTTGTGGCAGCAGTCATTTCCTCTGGTACTCACACCCTTGATCTTAATACCTAGCAATGACCCTGTTTTAGTTGGCCTAGGGACCCCAGTTCATTACTCTAGGGTAGTGAATTAAATCTTAGGGGCAAGAAAAGACACATTCTACTTGGGGGACCCTAATACATTTTAGCAGTATACCAAAATGATTACCAGCAGAGTTCCCCTTTTAAGATATCTAGATACAGAGGACACGGGCCTCACATCCAATATTAAAATAAGACATATTACCATTGCAAATAAGACCTTTTATGCACGGTTTGGGGGTTGTGAAGTTCACTTCGAAAGCTAAGGACGTTGGTGTGACATAAAACAGACTGATCCTCCAGATCCCACAGATGGCAGGGAAATCCGGAACCCCCCCAAAAAAAGCCATTTTCTTCAGTAAATGCAGAACATCCTAAATACCAATTGATTGCTAACGGAGCACTTAAAGAGTTTTATTAAGTACATAGAATATAAATCTATTCGGCATGTAATTAATTCAAAACTACATGAGCAATAAATGAGTAATTAAATTCGAAAGTAACGCTTAAGTCTTTAGTTGGCATTTACAAAGAAAGCCCAAGTAAGTTTATTAACTAGCAATTTATTGCTAAAAATACTGCCATTTCATGAGCGTGTTGATTAAATTCTAACTTACTTTAGCTAAATTGTTATAGACCAATTAAAAGTCTTACAGTCCTTTCAAGCAAATTAAGGACAAGTAGGGTTTTCTTTAAAGCTAATGGTATTGCATAAGTGTGATATGTTCTTGATGTAAGATGGCCACTTGTCACATATTCACATATTTTATTATCTTTTTTAGTGACGTAACTAAGGTCCAGTTGTCCCCAGGGCAAAATCTGACATATCAGACATATGAAATAACACTAAAAATACTTTGTCGTACAAGTAAAACATGTTCTTTAAGGAAAAAAATTGTTGAATTTATGTTTTATTATTTACCTTTTGGTCAATATCTAGGATTTAACCTATTTAGGCATAAAGTGAACACGTTTTTGCAGTGTTTAGTAGGGATGCACCGATATATCGGCGGCCGATACATATCGGCCGAAAATAGCTATTTCGGGGAAATGCCGAAACAACAAAAAATGTGACAATAATGACCCACCTCCCCTGCCCGCCCACAGCAAAAGTTACAAACACTGCCAGTGGCAGAGGTGTAGTGTGGGGGGTGCAGGGGGGGCCGGCCGCATCGGGCGCAACATCTGGGGGGGCGCGCTCTCCGGGATAGGAATACTTCTTTTTATGTGCCCGGGCCGGCTCCCGTGTGTGGCTGCAGACGGGGGCCAGTCAGAGCATATAAAACCTAATACTGTATACTAAAAACCAGGGGGCCTCCAGCTGTTGTGAAACTACAACTCCCAGCATGCCCGGACCGGCAAAGTCTGTCCGGGCATGCTGGGAGTTGTAGTTTCGCAACAGCTGGAGGCCCCCTGGTTTTTAGTATACAGTATTAGTTTTTATATGCTCTGGTCGGCCCCCGTCTGCAGCCACACACGGGAGCCGGCCCGGGCACATAAAAAGAAGTATTCCTATCCCGGACATCCCTTTGTCCCGAAAATCTTCTCGGGACATAAGGATGTCCGCCGGTCACTCACCATTCCCCGGCGTCCTCCTGCGATCCTCCTTCGGTCCCTCGCTTCTCCGCCTCTATGGTCGTACGCACGGGACATCACTGACGTCCCGTGTGTACAACCATAGAGACTCAGGAGGACCGCAGGATTGTCGCAGGAGAACGTGCGCTGGCCGGGGCCTGTAAGTGACCGGCGCCGCGTCATCTTCTTGAGTGTGACCGGAACACTGTGGGGGCAGCAGTACAGACATACAGCCTCCAGCCATACACTGTATATGGCTGGAAGCTGTATGTCTGTGGGGTGGGGGGAAGCTGCCTACTATTGTGGGGGAACTGCTGACCTAATGTGGGGGGGAGATGCCTACAAATGTGGGGGGAGCTGCCTAATATTTTTTGGGGGGGGGAGCTGCCTGATATTGTGGGGGGGAGCTGCCTGCAAATGTGGGGGGAGCTGCCTAATATTGTTGGGGGGAGCTGCCTAATATTGTGGGGGAATTGCCTACTATTGTAGGGGGAGCTGCCTACAAATGTGGGGGGAGCTGCCTAATATTGTTGGGGGGAGCTGCCTAATATTGTGAGGGAACTGCCTACTATTGTGGGGAACCTGCCTACTATTGTGGGGGAACTGCTGACCTAATGTGGGGGGGAGCTGCCTACAAATGTGGGGGGAGCTGCCTAATATTGTTAGGGGAACTGCCTTATATTGTGGGGGAACTGCCTACTATTGTGGGGAACCTGCCTACTATTGTGGGGGAAATGCTGACCTAATGTGGGGGAGCTGCCCACTATTGTGGGGGAGCTGCCTACTATTGTGGGGGAGCTGCCTACTATTGTGGGGGAGCTGCCTACTATTGTTGGGGAGCTGCCTATTAATGTGGGGGAGCTGCCTACTTTTGTGGGGGAGCTGCCTATTAATGTGGGGGAACTCCCAACCTAATGTGGGGGAGCTGGCAATCTAATGTGGGGGAATCTAATCTAATCTAATGAGCGGAGCACTGCATTTTACCAGAAGACAGGGAGAAGTCATTTTCGGTTTCGGTATCGGTTTCGGCCGGACATTTTTTTTTTTTCGGTTTCGTTTTGGTTCTGAAATTTCCCTTTCAGTGCACCTCTAGTGTTTAGTCATGCAGGCATCGTGTGCCCAAGCTGAAATAAGTTCTTCCATCAGTTGTTGTTGTTTGTTGTGAATCTTCTTTTTATTTCTGACCTTAGATCTGCCCATAATTCCTCTATTGAATTCATGTTTGAACTGTTGCTTTGCCAGGGTAACACTTTAATGACATGATCCTCAAGAAAATGTGTCCCTTCACAACCCCTGTGACACGAATATACTATAGCACACCATAACAGTGTACTAAAATTGAAATTTGGGTAGAAAATGATGATCGTGGATCAAAAATTGCTAATAACGTCAGCGTAAATATGACACGTGTCAGCTGAGCTCTAAGGAAACCAATGGCCAAAAAACCATTGTCACCCAAATGGTAAATGTGGTCACAAAAGGAAAACATCTGTTCGGGATGACTCCATTTTGATGTGAGAAAGGCCAAAAGAATAGCAGAGCACCCAAAGAGAGTGGCAGGATTTGCTGGAAAAACACAGAGTTTTAATAAGTTCAAGGTCTATTTAACAGTGTTCTGGATTCTGGACATTACTGGACAGTAACTGACCAATCATCTGACAGAGATGCTGCTCGTACCAGAAGCCCTGGCTGAAGTGAATGGGCAGAGCTGCCGGCTGCCTGTCATGGGGCATACACTAACTTTGCATCATAAAGATTAAAAACACAATAAAAGTGGTGATCCAGGACATGTGTCCCAAATCCTCAGATGGGTCATTCTTCCCTACCCAGCCACAATTGCACCTCCTGTAATAACCATCATTACACCCTGCTGTCTTTCCACACTATGTAGTTTCTAGTTCCTATTTTCTGTGATGAATAAGTTTACAATTTTACTATATTAGTTAATAGAACAATAGAACAATATGCATGATGGTTAAAGCTCACATTACAAGCACAATAAGCTTGATGGTTATGGTACTTGGAGTGGTGCTACTACTGTGATGCTTTGTGCAGCCAGGCCAGATGCAAAGGAAAACTATTTAAAAAAATGCATGTTTATGGAAGAAAAATAATTTTCATTATTTTTTTTTTCTGTCAACCTATACTTATCTCCTGCATTTCCATTATTGTGGTACCCAGACTCCTCTGCACTCTACTTGATGATGCTGTGGTCTCTGTAGCCAATCACTGAACACCACTCACTTATATAGACAGCTCCTCATGCCCCCCCCTCTCTCACACACATTTTTACCTACACCTTTTTCGCAGATTGCTTTAAAAGCTCTATATTTCTAACAAAGGCTACCCGTATGCTGCCTTTTTACTTAAAAAAACATAAGGTGGCACCGCCCTTAAACTGCCCTATAGCTCCCCACTGCCGCCTTCTCTCACATACTATAGACTTCTCCCCATTCCCTCTTTCTCACATGCTGCTCCCTTTTCACACAGACTGGTCTCCATGCCCTCCACTCTCACACATTCAGTTCCCCATGTACCCCATCTCTTGCTTACTATGCCTGTTTACAGGGACTGCTCCCCTCTACCCTATTATTCTCATACACACTGTTCATCCACCATCACACAGGCTACTCTGCCATGCCCCCTCACACAGACTGATCTGTATGCCCCATCGTTTTCACACAGACTAGACCATGCATCACCTCTCTCGCAGACTGTTCAACTATGCTCCTTTTTTACAAGCTCCTCATGCTGTCCCTTATGATTTACATGAGCAAGATTCTTCCTCTGTGGTGACCTTGTCATATGATGCTTTCATCACAGGTTTCTCAGGTCTGGTTGCAGTTTTGTTAAAGGATAAATTGTCACAAAAATGTCATGATTATGATGCAATTTATGAAGACCTGCGTCAGAAACAACAAGGCTCAGTGCAAATCACAGAACATTTCCAGCAGTTTTATTCCAAAACTAGCTGAGTACCCGGCGCTGCCCGGTTTTTCCTACCAGGTCCTTGTGGGGGAGGAAAAGCAACAAAGGAGGAAGCTTTTGTCCTCATATCCCGTCCTTAAATCCTGACCCCATATCCCCTCCTGATATCCCGACCCCAAATCCCCTCCTCATATTCCGACCTCATATCCTGTCTTCATATCCCGTCCTCATATCCTGTCCTCATATCCCGTCCCTATATCCCATCCCCATATTCCATCCCCATATGCCGTCCCCATATGCCGTCCCCATATGCCGTCCCCATATCCCATCCTCATATCCCGTCCTCATATCCCGTCCTCATATCCAGTCCTCATATCCTGACCCCATATCCCATCCTAATATCCTGTCCTCATATCCCATCCTCATATCCCGACCTCATATCTTGTCCTCATATCCTGACATCATATCCCATCCTCATATCCCCTCCTCATATCCCGTCCTCATATCCCATTCTTATATCCCGACCCCATATCCTGTCCTCATATCCGGTCCTCATATCCTGACCCCATATCCAAATGTGGTAGCCCTTGGGGGGGTGTATGGTGGTGGTGGTATGGTATCGGTATATGAGGGGTTAATATTAACCTTGTCACTCGTGACGCTAGGGTGAGGGCTGGTATTACTGAGGTATAGCTTCGGTCTATTGACGCCCTTCCCAGAAATGACAGGCGTATGCAGATAATGACTGAAGGTCCACACTGAAGTTAAACTTGAACTGAAGTAAACTTTACTCTTGAACTTGCAGTACATTCAGAATACAGTTACAGTCTCTGCAATACACTTCTATAGACTTCAATAACTGACAGTTGCTGCGGACCTTGCGTCTTTTGCAGGTTAATAGAATCAAGGTAATTGGTGCGTGGATCTATCCGGATTTAGGGGTAGATTAGGTCCGGTGGTCCCGCAGAGTGTTTGGGGATTGATACACTCTATATTTGCTAAGGATCCGCTGTATACTATTCCATTTACATTAACCTATGGATAAATTAGAGATTTATACACTAGAATACAGGTAACTAGGGGTAGACTGGCTAAGAGGGATCCCTAAGTCCTAGGGACTCTGGCTATGGGGACCTATAAATAAACTAGTACCGTATAGAATGCGGTACTGGGACACCACAAACCCCCTTACTAAAGATAAGTCGGCCTCGACGTCTGTCCCCTGAGACAGAGGGACTAGGACTAGAACAGGATGCTATAGAACAGGATGATCTGTACATTTGCTATACATCCTAAGTAGACTAAACACATTTTGATGCTATCTAGACATCTGAATACTATCTAGACATTTGAATACAATCTAGACAATTGAATGCTATCTAGACATTTAAAGAAAGCTATCTATCCTTTAGTTTCTAGCTTCCTATACAACTCTATAAAACTTATGATACATTTTGAAGCTTACTAGGCAATTAGGTCTCTCTAGACAATTAGATAGCTGCCGAAGACATTTTTAATAGCTCTCTATACATTCTGACGAGGCTAAACTGAACATTAGCACATACTTCTGTACATAAGGCTAGCTAGATATTAGTACAGCTCTATTTACCTTTTGCATCAAGCTGACTAGACATTTGTATTATCTCACACATTCTATATGCCAAACATTTAGTTACCTGTTAGTTAGTACACGAAAGGTGTACTGGCTAGCCGGAAGCTAGGTCACAGTAAGGGTGGCTGCTAGGGTCTATCGACTACACGCTACTTACCCCTAGAGCACTTTCAAAACAACCTATCCAGGTTATTCTAAGAATTACGTGTTTATATTCTGTATTAGCAAGAGCATCTACTGGCCAGGCAGAGCATCTCACACACGTAATGAATAAAGAAGAGAAGAAGTGTACCTAACAGTGGCAGGAATTGGTTATAAATATGCTACAATTCCTTAAGTGTTTTCTTAAGTGAGATATTTATTTGTTTAATGTACTAGAGAAATTTTGAGGTAGTACATTAAGTGAGTAATCTAGGGTACTGAAAAGTGATCGGCAGAGCATTGAAGTGGGTTATTAAAGGTACTATGTGTGCAGGTACTAAATGTGAATCCTGGTACCTGATGGGTAATTTTCCCTGTGTAGTCCTTTGAGACCGCTGCAACACCACCTCCAAGTTATCAGGAGTTCCTCCACTTGAGGATTCTTCAAGAACTTCAGTCCCCGAGGGATCAGCTGGAGGGCTGGAAACAGGAGCAACTTCTTCGGTAGAACTGAGGGGTTCTCTTAAGACAGATGGAGGAGTGGCTTCAACGTCCCGAGCGGTCACTGGAGCAGGACTGAGGTTGGGTGTAGCGTCCAATGGTGGTTGACATGGGGCAACAGCTACTGGCAACTGTCTGGTTGGTGCGACCAGTGTCGGCTGACTGGATGGAGCTGGTAACGGTATGCCCCAATACATGGTAGGCAGCTGAGATGGGAACAAAGGAACGTCCATAGTGGAATTAATTCCTTCTCCCGGCACATACTCTCTCACAGGCCTTGTCGGAGGTGGAATAGAAGTAGCAGGAGGAACAGGAGGAGTAGGAGGAGATGGGCCAAGCATATCTTCTTTCCGGCACACTTTTACCCAATTCCGGTGAACCACCTGTGGCTCAAACCCATTTTTTGGTATCTCATACACGTCTGTTTCAGGGTAAGGAACTGCAGTGATGGTGTATGGCTCCGTTTCCCACAGGGAGTCCAATTTATGGGTTCTAGGAAATTTTCTGAGCCACACTTTATCTCCAAGCTGCAAGGGCTGAGCCGAAGAAGGTCGATTATAGTCTTTCTGCTGGCGCTCATGAACTTCACCCATTTTCTTCTCAATCCTTGGCTTACTCAATTCTTCGTCGGAGCTCTGACACCCAACCTTGGGAAGCCTGAGGAGAATTGTTGAAAGGTGCCTGTAGCCCAAAGGTTCGATCCTTCGGCAAATGGCCGTTTCGGCCCATCATCAAGAAAAAGGGCGTATACCCCGTAGAGCAGTGAACAGTGTTGTTGTAGATTTCCAGGAGTTCTGGTAGCAGCTGAGGCCACTCTTCGTGTTTGGATGAACACTTGATTGATCCTCTCACAGCTTCTTGCAATCATGCAGCCGGCAAAGTTCCTGGAACAACTGGGCTTCAAAGGTGGTTCCCCGATCCGTGAGGACCGATTCGGGACACCCCAACGGTTGGATCCGATACCAATAGAAGAGTTGAGCAGCAGTCTTGGCGGTAAGGTCCTTGACGGGGACCACGATCACCCACTTGGAGTAATGATCCACCATTGTTAGGGCATGACAATAGCCAGATCGAGTGGGGGCCAGCTTCCCATGGTCCAAAGCAACAATTTGATTCGGTCTCTCTGTACAGATGGGATGAAAAGGGGCTCTTGCGTCCCTCCGGGGGTTCTTTATCACGTTGCACACGGAGCATTCGACACACCATTTCTCGATGTCTCCCCGCATCTCAATCCAGTAGAATCTCCTTCTGACTGTGATCTCCGTCTTATGGACCCCGAAGTGTCCGGATTGGTCATGATAAGCATTCAGAACCATGGCTGCATTCCTCGTGGGAACCACAATCTGGTGTATGCGGTTTCCAGAGACTGGGTCCAGGGAATTTCGGTAGACCAACCCCTTGTGCAGGAACAGGCGGTTTCTCTGCCGCCACAGCCGCTTCAATTCGAAGTCTCCGTGAGCCTTGCGCACCCGAGTAGGCACTTTTTGTGGAGGCTATAGTCGAGGAGGTCCCCGATAACTCTTCATCCTGAAGTGTCTTCCAGGTAGACAGATCTTCAGAGACCTTGGGAGATTCAGGTCCCTCACCAGCCTGGGCAGTTAGAGCATTCTGGCTCACGAACCTTCGGTAGAAGGGAGGCATTTCTACATCTTCCCACACATCTTCAGCAGGAGGTGCTTCTCCCGGGGCCATGCGAGAAAGTACATCCGCATTGACATTGGTTTTTCCGCTGCGGTATTTGATGTTAAAGTCATAGTTGGCCAACCGAGAGGCCCAACGCTGTTCAAGAGCTCCCAACTTAGCAGTGTTCAAATGGGCCAAGGGGTTGTTATCATTGTAGGCCGTGAAGGGAGTAGCAGCCAGATAGTCTTTAAACTTCTCAGTAATAGCCCAAACCAGGGCCAGGAGATCCAGCTTGAAGTAGCTGTAGTTAGCATCATTCTTCTCAGCACCTCGAAGATGCCGGCTGGCATAGGCAATCACCCTCTCCTTGCCATCTTGCACTTGAGATAAGACCGCCCCCAGACCTTCAAAGTTAGCATCTGTGTATAAACAGAATGGCAGGCTGTAGTCAGGATACGCCAATATGGGGGGTTCCGTGAGGAGATACTTCAGGGCTCGAAAGGCATCCTCTTGTTCCTCGGCCCACTGGATGGGAAGTCTCCCATTATAATTATCCCGGGCAGTCCCTCTCAGTAATTCGGTCAAGGGTCTGGCAATTTGAGCAAAATGAGGGATAAAACGCCGGTAATATCCAGCAAACCCCAGGAAACTTCGGATGTCTCGCACCGTCCTGGGTGTGGGCTACTCTTTCACAGCACTCACTTAGTCTGGATCAAGCTGGACTCCTTGAGCACTGATGACATGTCCTAAGTAGTGCACTTGAGACTTTAGTATGTGACATTTGGAAGGCTTAACCTTGAGTCCATGTCGGATAAGAACTTGGAAAACTTCTTTCAGGTGATCCAGGTGTTCCTGATATGTACGAGAGTAGACTATGACGTCATCTATATACAACAAAACACTCTGGAAGTTAAGGGGCCCTAAGCATCGCTCCATTAGGCGTTGGAAAGTAGCTGGGGCATTGCACAGTCCAAAGGGCATACTTTTGAACTCGAAGAGACCCATGGGGGTCACAAATGTGGTCTTCTCTCTGTCCTCTTCTGCCATTGGCACCTGCCAGTAGCCGCTCGTCAGATCCAGTGTAGAAAAGTAGGCGGCAGACCCCAACGCAGTCAAAGATTCTTCAATGCTTGGGAGAGGATAGGCATCCTTATGAGTTATGTTGTTTAGCTTCCGGTAGTCTACGCAAAAGCGGATGGTGCCATCTTTCTTTTTCACCAAGACCAAAGGTGCAGCCCACGGACTCTGGCTTTCTTGGATGACATCGACCTCTTTCATCTCCACCAGCATTTTCTTTATGGTCTGATACATCCCAGGAGCCACAGGGCGATGCCTCTCTTTAATGGGTGGATTGTCTCCGGTGAGAATTCTATGTTTGATCATGGCGGTCCTGCCAAAGTCTGTGGGAAATTTGCTGAAAGCTTCTTGATGTTTCTTAGCCACCTGGATGACTACTTCCACCTGTTCCATGGGGGTATCTTTGTCTCCTATCTGCAGCTGGTTCCACCAAGGTTCCGCAGGGCTCTGCTCAGGTCCTCGTTGGACCACCTGTGACTTCGAGACTACATCTCGGACGTCTAGATGGTGTAAAGTAGCCACTGCGGTGTACTTGGGTAGTTGGACAGCAACCTGGGAGAGATTGATAAGTCTCACTGGGACCTTCCCATTCCGTACGGTTACCAGGCTTCTAGCAGCTCGTACCAAGGGATGATCTTCCAGTAGAAGGGGTTCCAAGAGTGCTTGGTAATCTTGATTTTTCACCCCGGGTCGGGCACGGCACCAAATAACTGTCTCCGTCTGTGGCTGTAGACTAACGGCTCGGATATCTTGAATCCTTACTCGACAAATTTCTCCTTGATGATTCACGAACTTCTGTTCTGCTTGGAGGGTTTTGAGGTGGTGTTGGGCAGCTCGCCTCCCTGGGGATGACAGGTGAGGGAGAGATGCATGCATTGCACAGACAATATCATCAAAACAGTGCCTCATAATATTCATGCCTAAAATGAAGTCAGTTGCTCCCTCATCCCTAACATTTGTGACAATCACACCCTGACTTCCTAACACATGTTTTCCCACCTGCACCGTGGGCTCCCAGTAGCCATGCCTGGGTACTGGTTTCCCATTCCCTGCAATTACTCTAAACTCCACTTCCTGAGATTCACACAACCTTTCTGGGCCCCAATACTTATAGAAAACCCCCTGCGGAATAGTGGACACCTGAGACCCCGTATCTATCAGAGCTTGTAACCGGATACCTTCAATCATCACCTGTACATAAGGACAAGAAGCTACATACACAGACAGTCCTTTCTTGTTGCTGGTTGATTCTGGACCTTCATCAGCTAAAGCCCAGCATTGATTCTTCCAGTGTCCATTCTTGTCACAATAACCACAAACAGGTCTCTGACTTCCAGGCGGTCTCACAGGAGGGTTATTAGGTGGATCAGCAGGACGGGGGTCAGGTTTCTTAGGTGGGAGTGTTGCAGATCTAGAGGTATTGGGCCGGACGGCCATTTCTCTAAACGCCTTGGCTAACTGTCCAATGTTCTGCTTAATGTCTTGCAAATCAGCTGTCCAAGGGCTAGGGGGAGGTGTTGTAAGGGCAGGCTGAGAGGGGACAGGTGACTGGGGTGAGGGCCCCTAGGATTCTGTAGCGGGGACACTAGCCTCCTCTGTCTGGGGTTCTGATTCGATCACTTTAACCGCTAGTCTCTTAAAAGCTGGGAAAGCCATGTCGGGATTTTGCACAGATGGCATCCTAAGTTGGGCCTTGTCCCATTTGTTCAGTGCCCCTTCTATAAAACGGTCCATCAGTACTCGATTGCCCTGATCGGGCGTGATGCCGTCCAACTTCTGTACCGCCTCTAATGCGCTCTGCAAAGCCACCACATATGCTCGGAGAGTCTCACCCGGCTTCTGGCGCCGTTCATAGAGTCGGAAGCGTACCTCCGAGGGAGAATGAGATTCAAACACTGTCCCAAAATCTGTCCCACTGTAGCTTTATCAGCCGCTGGCCAGGTGCGAAGTTCTGCCAAGGCGGGTCCCTGGAGCTGTCCCACAAGCATCTGTATCTGTTGATGATGGGGGAGTGCATAAAATCCAAAGAGGCTGTAGAATTTTTCTTTAAAGTCTCTCAATGTAAAAGGGTCACCATTGTAGGTGGGAAGCACAGGATTCCCCAAGAAGACAGGTGCAGCAACAGGGGCTCCCAACACTTAGGGAGAGACTGAAGGTGGACTTGCTGGAATCACAGGTGGAGTATGTCTTTGTGAAGTAGAAGGTGTTGGTGAAGGTGGCAACACCCTTCTGCCTTGGGGTGGAGACCCCATTGGTGGAGCCACTGGAGCATTGCCCCCTTGCTGTTCAGATGGGGACTGTGGGGCTGCTGGTTCTGACATTTTCTTACTGAGTGCGCTGGCTCTTTAAATGAAGTTTGGATCTGTATGTCCCCAACTTTGGGCTCCGGCAAGATGGCCACCGCCACACCGCAGACTTCGGTGGGCGGAGTTTCTGGATCCCGCGCGCGGGAAGGCCTTGCGTCGTTTTTAACTCTTTTCAACTCAGATTGCAGCTCCGCTGTACTCTTCGCCTCCCCCCTTACTTTTTGCGTGACCCCCTTGTAACGTTCGCCACACGCGCCACTCTTGCACATTAAACACAGTCTCTTATATAGGGGGGAGTACACTTTCACTAGTGGCAATAGTAGGCACACACCCGAATCCTGTTCGTGCAACGCCAAAAAGGCTTTGTGGTAGCCCTTGGGGGGGTGTATGGTGGTGGTGGTATGGTATCTGTATATGAGGGGTTAATAATAACCTTGTCACTCGTGACGCAAGGGTGAGGGCTGGTATTACTGAGGTATAGCTTCGGCCTATCGCCGTCCTTCCCAGAAACGACAGGCGTATGCAGGAAATGACTGAAGGTCCACACTGAAGTTAAACTTGAACTGAAGTAAACTTTACTCTTGAACTTGCAGTACATTCAGAATAAAGTTACAGTCTCTGCAATACACTTCTAAAGACTTCAATGACTGACAGTTGCTGCGGACCTTGCGTCTTTTGCAGGTTAATAGAATCAAGGTAATTGGTGCGTGGATCCGTCCGGATTTAGGGGTAGATTAGGTCCGGTGGTCCCGCAGAGTGTTTGGGGATTGATACACTCTATATTTGCTAAGGATCGGCCGTTGCTGCGAGGCTTGGGCCTAACTCACGTTTTTTAGCAGCGCAGGTTCTATAGAGAGATGTTGCTCACTTGGCAACCCAGGAACAAAGAGAGCTAAAATGGCTGCCATGTCCCTTATATGGACAGGGGGCGGAGCCTAATTTAATAGGTCCAAGGTCAGCTGTCACTCACCGTCACACAGGCTTCTGGGTGATCATCTGACTTCCTATACAGGTCCTATACACACAATAAAACCAAAACGCGGCTAGAAATACCAAAGTGAGGCCTGGAACGCATCCATAGTGAGGCTTGGAACGCATCACATGACCCAAGGCCCTGCGACGCCATGGAAACAAGTAATTAACCATTTATTTACATATACTATCCCATTTACATTAACCTATGGATAAATTACAGATTTATACACTAGAATAGAGGCGACTAGGGGTAGACTGGCTAAGAGGGATCCCTAAGTCCTAGGGACTCTGGCTATGGGGACCCATACATAAACAAGTACCGTATAGAATGCGGTACTGGGACACCGCACAAACCTCATATCCCGACCTCATATCCCGTCCTCATATCCTGTCATCATATCCCATCCCCATATTTAATCCTCATTTCTAATCCTCATATCCCATCCTCAGGTAGGGATACATTGTGGTAAAGATATTGTGAGCTGAAAATAAATTGGGTGTGGCTTAAAGGGTGGGCATGTCTTTGCACCTTCACCAGGAGATGCAGAGCAGAGTTTGTGGAGTAAGGTACCAGAAGTCCTATATACTTGCACATATGGGGTAGGTTAGGGGTTAATTTAACTATTATATATTTTTGTTTGACATATAAGTAACATGTGACCAAGAACTAGTGAAATATCTCCAGCCGTACGGAAGTTATGCTGGAACATACATTTCCCATAGATTTGCATTGGGGTAGGTTTGGTTAAATTACCTATCCTATGTTTGTTGTTGACATATAAGTAACATGTGTACCAAGTTTCATGTTCATATCTCTAGCCATTTGGAAGTAATGCTGGAACATACACACATACACACATACACACACATTGGGGGAGATTTATCAAAGGATTTAGACAGTTTTTTCCCATGTAAATCTGTCGCACAGAAAGTCACAGTCTAAATATGTGCGACATTTTTGTGACTTTTGCTTTAGAGGATTTTTATGACATAATGCTTTCTAGTCTATTTTAGACAGAAAAATGCATTGGTGCTGAATTTATCAAAAGCAACTTTTCAGCGACAAGTCGCATCATCTGAAAGTACGCTGAAATGTCAGACCATGCTGGAGCAGGTTTAAATACAGTCTAAAGCACAGATCACGAAGTCCGTGCGCAAAATTTATCAAGAGCCGTGCGCCTTTTGATAAATTAGGCGCACAATAGACCGGCCTAACCCTCTGTAGTTTGGTCTATATTGATGCGGGACATAGACAGCTTTGATAAATTTCCCCCATTGAGTTTTATATATATATATAGACTAGCTGAGGACCCGGCGTTGCCCGGTTTTTCCTACTGTGTTTTTCCTATCCTTGTAGGGGGGGAAAGCAACAAAGGAGGAAGCTTTTGTCCTCCTTACCCCATATCCCCTCCTCATATCCTGATCCCAAATCCCCTCCTCATATTCTGACCTCATAGCCTGTCCTCATATTTTGTTCTTATATCCTGTCCTCATATCCTGTCCTCATATCCCGTCCCCATATCCCAACCCCATATCCCAACCCCATATCCCATCCCCATATCCAGTCCTCATATCCCGACCTCATATCCCGATCCCACATCCCATCCTCATAGCCCGACCTCATATCCCGTCCTCTTATCCCATCCTCATATCCCGTCCTCATATCCCATCCTCATATCCCGTCCTCATATCCCGTTCCCATAGCTAATCCTCATTTCTAATGCTCATATCCAGTCCTCAGGTGGGGCTGCGTTGTGGTAAAGATATTGTAAGCTTAAAATAAAAGGGGTGTGGCTTAAATGTGGGTGTGTCTTTGTGTTATGGGGTGTGGCTTACCAGCCGGACTGACACATTCACCAGGAGATGCAGAGCGGAGCTTGTGGAGTAAGGCAGCAGAAGTCCTATATACTTGCATGGGACTTGAAACAAAAATCTATCCTTCACATATGGAGGCAGGTTAGGGGTTAATTTAACTATTATGTATTTTTATTTGACATATTAGTAACATATGACCAAGTATTATCTAAATATCTCCATCTGTTTGTAAATTATGCAGTAACATACATTTCCCATAGACTTGTATGGGACTTTAAATAAAAACCCCAATCCTGGCAAATGGGGGTGAGTAAGGATTAAATAACCTATCCTATGTTTGTTGTTGACATATAAGTAACATGTGTGCCAAGTTTCATGTTAATATCTTCAGCAGTTTGGATGTGATGCTGGAACATACACACATACATACACACACACACACATACACACATACATACACACACACACACACATACACATGTACATACACACACATACACACACACACACATACACACATTGGCCCTGATTTACTAAAGGCCAACCAACTTTTTTTCTCGGTTTATGCGCCTAAATACTTGTTGCAAAATCTGTGCGACTAATTCAGCACCCAAATTTTACACCGCACAACCTACACTTTTGAAAGCACTCGGAGTGTTTTTTTTATTACAAGAAAATGGGCCTGGTTAACAAAAAAATGGGCGTGTTCCCGACAAAAAGCAGAAATTACTCGGAGTACTTCCAAAATCACTCCTGAAAAAGTGTGAGTTTGTCTCACAGAATAAACGACAGCCAAGAGGATGTGTAAAAACTACCAAAAGCGAGTGATTTTGGCAAAGGCACAGCTTAACGTGGTGGGGAGTGCTTAACCCCTTAACGACAATTGACGTAAATGAAAGTCATGGTGCCGGGGTACTTAACGCACTATGGCGTACATTTACGCTACACCATGACCGCGAGCACCGGACCAGTGCTCACGTCATGTGATGGCAGCCGGGACCTGGCGGTAATGGCGGACATCCGCGATCGCGCGCATGTCCGCTGTTAACCCCTCAGATGCCGTGATCAATACAGATCATGGCATCTGCAGCAGTGCAGTACTTAAAATGGATGATCGGATCGCCTGCAGCGCTGCCGTAGCAATCCAATCATCCAGCATGGTGGCCGGAGGTCCCCTCACCTGGCTCCAGCCATCTCCCGGGGTCTTCTTCTCTGGTCTGAGATCGAGCAGACCAGAGCAGAAGATGACCGATAATACTAATCAGTGCTATGTCCTATGCATAGCACTGAACAATATTAGCAATCGAAGGATTGCTATAGATAGTCCCATATGGGGACTGTTTAAGTGTTAAAATGAAAGTTAAAAAAAAGTTAAAAAGTTAAAAAAAAAATTTCAATCCCCTCACCCAATAAAAATGTAAAATGTCCTTTTTTCCCATTTTACCCCCAAGTGTAAAAAAAAAAAAATTAATACACATATTTGGTATCGCCGCGTGCGTAAATGTCCGAACTATTAAAATATAATGTT
The DNA here is from genome assembly GCF_029499605.1 of Hyla sarda. Taxonomy (NCBI): domain Eukaryota; kingdom Metazoa; phylum Chordata; class Amphibia; order Anura; family Hylidae; genus Hyla; species Hyla sarda. Next base: position 198,257,061 of record NC_079194.1, read on the forward strand.
ATTGATCCTGCATGGTGTACGGTGTGAACATATTTGTGCATATAAGTTTTATATACACAAATGTGGCATTAATACAAAGCACAGATCATGGTGCAAAAAATGAGCCCTCATACCGCCGCTTATATGAAAAAATTTAAAAGTTATGGGTTGTCAAAGTAGAAGGATTTTAAACATACTAATTTGGTTAAAAAGTTTGCAATTTTTTTTAAGAGCAACAATAATACAAAAGTATATAATCATTGGTATAATTTTAATCGTATTGACCCACAGAATAAAGAACACATGTCATTTTTACCGTAAATTGTACAGCGTAAAAACAAAACCTTCCAAAATTTGCTAATTTGCGGTTTTAGTTTTAATTTCCCCACACAAATAGTATTTTTTTTGGTTGCGCCATACATTTCATGGTAAAATGAGTGATGTCATTACGCAGGACAACTGGTCGAGCAAAAAACAAGCCCTCATACTTGTCTGTGGATGAAAATATAATAGAGTTACGATTTTAAGAAGACGAGGAGGAAAAAATGAAAATGCAAAAAAAAAAAAAATTGGCCTGGTCCTTAAGGTCAAAATGGGCTTGGTCCTTAAGGGGTTTAACTATTTTCTTTTCTTTTTTTTCCATTGTTTTACAGTTCTACACAAGGATTTTTAGAATATGCCTTTAATTGTATATATATATTTTTATTGTGTGTGTGGGGGGGATGTTTTTAAACTCCTATATTAGATGGTCTAAGTCCATTTAAGTTTTTTTTAGTTCTATTTTGTTGCTTAATTCCCGTTAAATCTTGGGTTTTGCTTGTTTGGTTTGGCACATCCTAGTGATGATTTGTATTCTATACCATGTTTTTTTTTTTTGTTTTTTTCTTTTAACCCATAGTATGTGCGACACATTTTCCCATGCGAAAAAAAAAAACATGCGACAGAAAATGAACCAACACGTGCAACACATTAGTAAATCAACTCCCAGAAAAAGAGGAGTGAAATCTAAAACACTCCAGATAGAACACTCGGATTTTAGTAAATCAGGGCCATTGAGTTTTATATATATAGATGTAGAGATATTCCTCCACGCACCTGGGGATTTAGGGCTCTCCAATGAATTGGGCAGTTCCCTGGTGGGCCATCCCAGCCTTTATGTACACAAGGAGATAACTGACATTTCCATTAAAAAAAATATATTTCTCCCTGAATAAACAGAAAATCTTCATTGGGTAAGCTAATCTTCACCTTACACGTACAGAACATGAATTGACTACTGAGATCCAACAACTGTGATATTGAACATCTCTAGATGTAACAGTAACCACACTATTCATAATAATATTGGTAATACTAATACTGCAATATCCAAAAGTGCAGCCGCAGCAAATGAATGAGAATATATTTATGAAGTACAAGATACATTCTGTAGAGCTGTACTAACAGGGCAAAGCAATCAAATCCCAGTTACACGTAAGATACCAGCACCAAATATCAAACTTTAACGAAGTTCTCCAAAGAAAAATGTGATGTCTGCTCTTCACATACCAATGACATTTATTATATATTAAAAATTATTATCATGATTAGAGATGAGCAAATTTTAGAAAAAATTTGATTCGGACGATTTGTTGAATTTTCCGAAAAAAAAATTGGTTAGGTCCGAATTGATTTGCGGCAAATCGCTATTAAAAACGGCTATTTCTGGCCTACAGAGAGCCTCAATCGGGATGCAGAACATTTTGCCTTGCTGTAACACGCATAGGGTGTGTGCTGGGTTAGTGAAATAATACTGTTATTCAGTATAACATGCAGATCAGAGGAGTCTCTATTAGAATCATTGTCGCAGAGCGGCACAATGACAGAGCCTGGAGGAGGCATCAGTATGAGGAGACCAGTGGCTGAATGACACAGTCTGGAGGTGGCGGAAGCATGAGGAGACCATATAGTGGCTGAATGACATGGCCTGGAGGTGGCGGTAGCATGAGGAGATCATATAGTGGCTAGTGGAGGAGGTTGCGAAAGTATGAGACCATATAGCCTCAATAGATGTGTAGAACAATTTGCCTTGTCCTAACACGCATAGGGTGTATGCTGTGTTAGTGAAATAATACTGTTATTCAGTATGACATGCAGATTACAGGCATCACTATTAGAATCACTGCCATAGAGCATCTGGATGTGGCAGCAGGGAGACCATATGGTGTCAAAATTGAAGAGAATAAAGTGATCTTTTATGTAATTTTTATTTTATTTTATTTCAATTTATTAACTTTTTTTGAGTACCCATTCTGGTGAGCATCAAGCTGGCGGTCTTCCGTCAGGCCAAATACCACCTGTTCCAGCTCCTGCCTCTCAGCGCCCCCCTGACTGTGAGAGTGCAAATGTTTCATTTAATCAGTCATGGTTCATTGTTATCGCTCCAAGCTGTTTCATTGGATTCTTGTGATAATTCCACAGATAATATATGATGTCGACAACCATAGGGCCTCAGTCTTGAGAAGATGATATTGATTTTTTTAAATTCTAATTTATTTATATTAGATTCACAAGTTTAATTTACTTTATTAGATTCAAGTAGATTCAGGACAATATGCTTCATAGCGGACCATAGAGGCAAGTACGGCGCAGGCGCTCTGTGTTCCGGGCAAGCCGAACTTCTGCGCCGAGTCGGCGCAGAAGTTCGGCTTGACCGGAACACAGAGCGCCTGCGCCGTACTTGCCTCTATGGTCCGCTATGAAGCATATTGTCCTGAATGACATCCATACCGAACCAGTAGCCTTTTATTGTTATATGTTATTCTTTAACGTGTTTTACAGTGTATTATTTATTGTGTTTTAAATAATGTGGGCCAAACACCTGGCCATTACCTGCAAGTTGGGGTCCGCCCATAGGGCGGGGCCAAAAAAGCCACGATTTTTGGCGCCAATTTTAGTCATAAAAAGCACACAGAGGCACTGACATAAAGATAAGCCTGTCACCTGAAGAAGAGGAATGCGCCTCAAAACACGTTGTATGTGGCTGTAATAAAGTTATATTACCTTTGAAGAGACGTCCGAAGTGGTTTGCGCTTTATACCCGGCTTTTTCCTGTTTTCCTTCTACTATAGTGGCTTAATGACACAGCCAGGAGGTGGCGGCAGCATGAAGAGACCGTATAGTGGCTGAATGACACAGCATGGAGGTGGCAGCAGCATGAGGCGAACATATGCTGGCTGAATGAAACAGCCTGGAGGTGGAGGCAGCATGAGGAGAACATATAGTGGTTGAATGACACAGCCTGGAGGTGGCGGCAGCATGAGGAGAACATATACTGGCTGAATAACACAGCCTGGAGTTGGCAGCAGCATGAGGAGACCAAATAGTGGCTGAATGGCACAGCGTGGAGGTGGCAGCAGCATGAGGAGAACATATGGTGGCAGTATGAGACAGCTTGGAGCTGACATCAGCATGAGGAGAACATATGGTGGTTGAATGAGACAGCCTGGAGGTGGCAGCAGCATGAGGAGAACATATGGTCATTTCCCAGGTTTTTTAGGTGGAAATAGGGATTGGTTCCTGTGTGGGGCTGCCCTTTTTAAGATGAGTAACACTTTCCTCAAAAAGGTGGAAGGGAGCAACGTATTGTCCATTGTAGCAGGGGGGGGTAGAAACTTCCCATGAAAGGCCCTAGTCTCCCCCTATTAATTCCCTTCTTGGCAAGTGTTACTCACCCTAAAAAGGGCAGCCCCACACAGGAAACTTTCTCTATTTCCACCTAAAAACCCTGGGAAATGGCAGTGTTTGTAGGGGGAAATTGGGAGAGGTTCCTGTGTGGGGCCGCCGTTTTTAGGGCGAGTAACACTTGAAAAGAAGAGAATTAATAATGTGAGTGTAGGGCCTTACAGGGGAAGTTTTTACCCCTACCAGTTACAATGGACCATACGTTGTTCCCTTCCACTTTTAGAGGTCTTTGCCTCACATCAGTACTTGGTGGTGTAGGTGGCACGTGGTGTTTTTTGCACACCTTTCCTTTTGTTTGATTTAGAAAAAAAACTTTGAGTATGTATATTTTATCCTAAGAAAAGTTGTTTTAGCTAATGCATATCCTCAATACTTACTTGTGGTCTGATGGCGAGGAATGTCTGTAACTGGGGAACAGCACCTTTAACATGTTTTGCACTATTCATATTTGTGAAATGTGGGTGTGGCACCATGGTCAATCTACTTCAGGGGTAGGCAACCTTTTGGTAGTGCTGTGCCTACATTTTTTTCAAAGATGCTTGGTGTGCCGGCAACATGTGTGTGGCTTGTTGTGGGTGTGGCATGTTGTGGGTGTGGCTTGTTGTGGATGTGATTTGCTATGGGTGTGATTTGTGGGGGTGTGGCTGGTCACAGGGTGGGTTTTTACAGAATTGTCACTATGCATTGTTTTCGCTGTAAGGACCTTACAGTGAGAACAACCATTTTAACTCAGACCTGTATAATACAAACCCCAGAATCAGTCCACACCACAATACAGACACCAGAGTCACCACCTGCCATGATACAGACCCCAGAATCAGACCCCACTATAATACAGACCCTAGAATCAGACCCCACTATAATACAGACCCCAGAATCACTACCCACCATAATATAGACCCCAGAATAACCACCCACCATAATACAGATGCCCGAATCAGACCCCAGAATCAGTCCCCACCACAATACAGACCCCAGAATCACCACCCACCATAATATAGACCCTAGAATCACCACCCACCATAATACAGACCCCGAATCAGACCCCACCATAATACAGACCCCAGAATCACCACCCATCATAATACAGACCCCAGAATCACCACCCACCATAATAGAGACCCTATAATCAGACCCCACCATTATACCGACCCCAGAATCAGATCCCTGCATAATACAGACCCCAGGATCAGACCTCAGTCGTGTTGCGCAATAATATAAATACAGTTACATTAATTGACTCTTACAGACAAAACCCATCACTGCAGCATCAGCAAGACAAACATCTTAGTTTCTGCATGTTTCAGTGCAGTCCCCAGAAGTGCAGAATTCAGTGGAGTTTATTCCATTCCAAACAGTGTTACAGAGCAGGCTGCGTTTCAGCGACCTGTCTTCACCTTTGTCAAGCACTAGAAGCGACAAATTGTAGCCTTCTCTGTAACACTGGTTGGAATGGAATAAACTCCACTGAATTGCACATTATACTTTGGTGTGCTGTGATTTTCCTTGGATATAGGTAGCTAGCTAGGTTGATAGGCAGCCAATTAGGTAGGTAGGTAGGTATTTATGTAGATATGGAGGTTCATAGGTAGGTAGCAAGGTAGCTAAGTAGGTAGCCAGGTAGGTAAGTGGGTAGCTATCTATGTTGGTAGGTAGCTGGGTAGCTAGCTAGCTAGGTAATTAGGTTGCTATGTAGGTAAGTAGCTATGTAGGTAGGTAGCCAGGAGGCTAAGTAGGTGGGTAGGTAGCCAAGAAAGTAATAAGGTTAGAAGCCAGGTAGGGAAGTAGCCAGACAGGTAATTCGGTAGGTTTAAGGTAGGGAAATAGCCTGGCAGGTAACTAGGTAGGTTACCAGGTAGGGAAATAGCCAGGCAGGTAACTAGGTAGGTTGCCAGGTAGGGAAGTAGCCAAGCAGGTTGGACGAGAGTTATTGATTCATATATTTATGCTGGCTAAGGTCATGATCCTCAGAGGGCTCTTAGGTAATAGGGGTCCAAATGTCACCGAATGGGAGAAGCTAGTTTTGAAAATCCGGAAGTATGAAGAATGGAGGGCCGGTGGGTCTAGGAGAAGGTTAAAAAATTTTAAATCAATATGGGCAGATTGGGAAGAGTAAGAATGAATTTGTTTCTTTTTTTTTTTTCCCCTCTCTTCTGGCAGGGATGTGGGGTGGAGGGGGGAGGGGTAAATGGTAGTGTAATGTTTCTTATGTCATGTGTCTTTAATGTTTAACGGATATAATAAAAATGTATAAATAAAAAAAAATTAAAAACTAGGCAGGTTGCCAGGTAGGGAAATAGCCAGACAGGTACCGTATATCCCATCGTATAAGACGACTTTTTAACCCCGAATTTTCTTCAGAAAATTCGGGGGTCGTCTTATACCCCGGGTATTGAGGTCCGGGATAGGAAAACTTCTGATTATCTGCCCAGGCCGGCTCCCATGTGTGGCTGCAGGCGGGGGCCGGCCAGAGCAAGTAAAAACTAATACTGTATACTAAAAACCAGGGTGCCTCCAGCTGTTGTGAAACTACAACCCCCAGCACGGCAAAGGCTGTCCGGGCATGCTGGGAGTTGTAGTTTTACAACAACTGGAGGCCCCCTGGTTTTTAGTATACAGTATTAGTTTTTACCTGCTCTGGCCGGCCCCCGCCTGCAGCCACACACGAGAGCGGGCCCGGGCAGATAATCTTAGGTATTTCTATACCGGACATCCCTGTGTGCCGAAAAATCATTTTGGGACATAAGGTTGTGCGCCGGTCACTTACCATTCCCCGGCGACGCGTGTCCTCCTGCGGTCCGGTCCTCTGTCTCTATGGTTGTACGCATGGGACGTCAGTGACGTCACGTGCCTACAACCATAGAGGCCGAGGAGCGCAGGACCAGGAGGACCGCAGGAGGACGCGCGCCGACCGGGGCCTGGTGAGTGACCGGCCGTGCTATCTTAAGGGATCCGGTCACCGCTCCCCAGTCCTGGCACCTACTGCTATGGTCCATAGACCATAGCAGTAGATGGTGACCCGGGCCGGAGGAGCGGTGATCGGAACACTGTGGGGGCAGTACAGACATACAGCCTCCAGCCATACACTGTATATGGCTGGAAGCTGTATGTCTGTTGGGGGGAGCTGCCAATCTAATGTGGGGGGAGCTGCCTACTATTGTGGGGGAACTGCTGACCTAATGTGGGGGGAGCTGCCTACAAATGTGGGGGGAGCTGCCTACTATTGTGGGGGGAGCTGCCTACAAATGTGGGGGGAGCTGCCTACTATTGTGGGGGAACTGCTGACCTAATGTGGGGGAATTGCCTACTAATGTGGGGGGAGCTGCCTACTATTGTGGGGGAACTGCTGACCTAATGTGGGGGGAGCTGCCTACAAATGTGGAGGGAGCTGCCTACAAATGTGGGGGAGCTGCCTACTATTGTGGGGGAACTGCTACTAATGTGGGGGAGCTGCCTACTAATGTGGGGTAACTGCTTACCTAATGTGGGGTAACTCCCAACCTATTGTGGGGGAGCTGCCTACTATTGTGGGGGAACTGCCGACCTAATGTGGGGGAACTGCCGACCTAATGTGGGGGAACTGCCCACCTAATGTGGGGGAGCTGGCAATCTAATGTGGGGGAACTGGCAACCTAATGTGGGGGAACTGGCAACCTAATGTGGGGGAACTGCCAACTTAATGTGGGGGAACTGCCAACTTAATGTAGGGGGAACTATACTGCCTACCTAATGTGGGGGGGAACTATACTGCCTACCTAATGTGGGGGGAACTATACTGCCTACCTAATGTGGGTGAACATGATGCCTACCTAATGTGGGGGGAACTACAAGGTACCGTACATCGCGGTAGGAGGGGTAGTCTTATATGGCGAGTATATCCCAAACTCTATATTTTAACTGTAAAAGTTGGGGGTCGTCTTATACGCCAAGTCGTCTTATACGCCGGCATATACGGTAACTAGATAGGTTGCCAGATATGGAAGTAGCCAAGCAGGTAATTGGGTAGGTAACCATGTAGGGAAGTAACCAGTGCTCCTCCACATCATCACCCCCCCACCTCACCTGCACACACACACCCCACATTTCCTCCACATCATCACCCCCCTCTCACTTAAACCCCCCTTCACCTCCTTCACATCATCACCCCCCTCTCACCTGCACACACACCCTCACCTCCTCCACATCATCACCCCCTTACACCTGCACACACACCCTCACCTCCTCTACATCATCACACCCCCTCTCACCTCCACATCATCACCCACCCTCTCACCTCTTCCACTTTATCACCCCACCACATCTCACCTCTTCCACATCATCACCCCCCTCTCACCTCTTCCACATCATATCCCCCCTCTCACCTCTTCCACATCATCATCCCCCTCTCACCTCCTCCACATCATCACACACCCTCTCACCTGCACACACACCCTCACCTCCTCCACATCATCACCCACCCTCTCACCTCTTCCACATCATCACCCCCCTCTCACCTCTTCCACATCATCACCCCCCTCTCACCTCCTCCACATCATCACCCACTCTCTCACCGGCACACACACCCTCACCTACTCCACATCATCACCCCCCTCTCACCTCTTCCACATTATCACCCCACCACCTCTCACCTCTTCCACATTATCACCCCCTCACCTCTTCCCCATTATCACCACCTTTTTCACATCATCACCCCCCTCTCACTTCTTCCACATCATCAACCCCCCCCCCTCCACTCTTTTACATCATCAACCCCCCTCTCACCTCTTCCACATCATCCCCCCTTCTCACCTCTTCCACATCATCACCCCCCCCTCTCACGTCTTCCACATTATCACCCCCCTCTCACCTCTTCCACATCATCAACCCCCACTCACCTCCTCCTCATCATCACCCCCCCTCTCACCTCTACAACATCATCACCCCCCCTCTTCCACATCATCACACCCCTCTTCCACATCATCACCTCCCCTTCCACATCAACACCCCCCCCTCTCACGTCTTCCACATCATCACCCCCCTCTCACCTCTTCCACATCATCAACCCCCCTCTCACCTCTTCCACATCATCACGCCCTCTCACCTCTTCGACATCATCACCCCCTCACCTCTTCCACATCATCACCCCTCCCTCTCACCTCCTCCACATCATCACACCCCCTCTCACCTCTTTCACATCATCACCCCCCCTCACCTCTTCCACATCATCACCCCCCTCTCACCTCCTCCACATCATCACTCCCCTCTCACCTCTTCCACATCATCACCCCCCTCCCTCTCATCTCCTCCACATCATCACCCCCCCTCTCACCTCTTCCACATCATCACCCCCACACATCCACATCATCACCCCCCCCTTCCACATCATCACACCCCTCTTCCACATCATCACCCACCCTCTCACCTGCGCAACCCCCCCTTTCACCTCCTCCACATCATCACCCCCTCTCACCTGCACACCCTTTCATCACTCCCCTCTCCAGCCGATGCCAGGATGATAAAAAAAAAAAAAAGAAAACAAACCCTTTTACTCACCTATACACAGGCAGGGATCTCCTCAGCAGCACACAGCACAAGCTGGCTGCGTTCTTCTCCCGCTATAGTGCAGGTGCCGATGAGTGACGTCATCAGCGCCTGCACTGCGTGGGGGCAGAGTTCACAGGTCTTGCAGCTCAAACTGAAAGGATGCTTTAGCTGTGTTTGCGTGTGCGCACACAGCTTAAAGCTGCACTCACTCACCTGGGGATCCGGGACAAGTGTCCTGGATCCCCATTAGTGGAGTGAGTGCCTCTCTGCCCATGGGCCCCACTTGCCGCTGGAAAGCACCCCGCCATTAGTGGCATGCGTGCCAGGGGTTGCCAACCCCTTATCTACTCTAATGCATCAGGCATTGGTGGGTGTAATCCTGGCTGATCCATGCCTGATTCATCCTTACAAAGGTCAGTCTCTCCACATTTTTCATGGACAGATGAGTTCTCCTTGGGGTTACTATGGCCACTGCTACACTAAACACCCGCTCTGATGGCACACTACTGGCTGGGCAGGACAGCTTTTTAAGGGCAAACTCTGCTAGTTGTGGCCATAAATCAAGTTTGGCTTCCCTGAAGTGCAGCGAGTCTTCAAGGTGTGTTGGCATGGTCACGTCAAGGTATGCCATCTCCTGCTGGTTCAGGTCCTGCTCCAGGTCTACCTGATGCTGATGAGTTGCTTGACTATGCGGGTGAAGAAAGCTACTCATCAGCGACTGTATACTCAGGCTGCTGCTAATGGAGCTGGTACTGCTCCTGCCACCCCCCCCCCCCCTCCCCAGCAGCCATGGCAGTGGAAGGTGAGCACGGAGGGCCCCCCGAGTCAGTGGGCATGAAAAAGGCCCCCATTTTGTGCCGGTAGCGAGGGTCCAATAGTGTGGAGAGCCAGAAGTTATACAGCCGACGAATGGTGACAATTCTGTGGTCACTACGCAAACAAGTGAGCATGCATCAATCTATTTGTGCAAGTGACTTGGAGGTGCTCCCTGCCTCCATCACCACTGCTTACTGCCACGGTGTGTCTGAGTCCTGTGTCTCACCTTCCTTATAGCCCTCTAGCTCCTCTAGCTGCTCCTGCTCCTCCTCTCCTGTCCACCGCCCATCTCGCGAAACCTAAACTGTGCTCCACTGTGCCCCTCCCTCTCATCCTCCTCCTCCAGTTCATCACCCCACAGGGCTCATGTGTCTGTGAGATGTAGGTGCAATGCCTCCAGTGCTCGGACCAGGCATAGTTTTCAACACGTGTTGTAGTAGATGAAGCAGTGGAATGACGTCATTCATCCCGTAATCCTGGCAACTAACTAATAATAATGTGGCTTCCTCAAATGGCCTTAGCAAATGGCAGGTGTCACGTATGAGCTGCCACTGGTTGACATTGAAGTTACACAGGGGAGTCCCCCTATCCGCTTGGATCATCAAGAAATCAGTAATGGCTTTTCTCTGTTTGTATAGTCGGTACAACATATGGAGGGTGCAATTCCAACGTGTGGAAACGTCACAAATCAGACTATGTTGGGGATGCCATTCTGACGCTGCAGCTCAAGGAGGGTGTGCTTTGCTGTGTACGAGTGGCTGAAGTGCATGCACAGTTTCCTTCCCATTGTTAGGATGTCTTGCAGATGGGGGGAGCACTTCAGGAACCGCTTGACAACCACATTGAACACGTGTGCCATGCAGGGCACATGTCTCAGGCTTCCTGTTGTCGGTCACCAATAGCAGCCAGTGAGTACTTTTGCCTGGCGTTTCACAGTATCTAGGCCCTTGAGACTTCAACAGGTACAAAATAGTACACACCAGTGCTGCCTCACACAGTCGCTGTGTACTTCACCCAAAATAGCACTTTCTCTCTCAATCTCACTCCCTTCCCTATCAGTGCTTCTAGGCAGGATTTTTGCTTGAGCTGAATCGTTGCTGTTCTGTGCAACACACTGCTCTCTGTCCCTCTCTGTAATAGAATGCTGTAGACAGTGACTGGGAGGTGATTCGCTGCAGTAAGAATGCTTTTCTGTGAAACACATGCTGCTCTCTGTCCCTCTCTCTGTGCAACAAAACGCTGACTTAACTAGGAGGTGAATCATTGCTGGAAAAATGCTTTTCTGTGCAAAACACAGCGCTATCTGTCCTTATCTATCTCCCTGCAGTGAATGGCTGAAGTGACTGGCCGCAATATAGCTGCCAATTATATATAGGGCTGTGACATCACAGGGATGGCTGGCTGCTGATAAGCTGCATGCTGCATGTGATTCAGGGTCATCCCGCCTACCCTTGTTCCCGCCATCGCAGGATTCCTTGCCCCATGTCCTCACATGTGGATCCACCATTTTAGATGCCCTGGAGCCAGGACCGCACTAAATGGAGTTTAATCAAGCGATTTGCGCAATAGAATCACGGTGATATTCACATTTGTAGCGAATCAAATTTTTCCTGAAATTCATAATGAATTCTGATTCGTCAGATTTGATTCGCTCATCCCTAATCATTATACAAGTGATCACTAGCGAAGCACATACATGGTGCAAAAAAATGTTGTTTATTAGCTGAATATTCTGGCTTCCTGACATATTCCTCATACAAAAGAATCTATGTCATTTGAATTAAAGGAGACTCCAATTTTAATGATTCCTCTAAAAGGCGGTGTAATATTAATAATCATAAACCATTTACAAATGACTAAAAGAAAAAGTAGTCTAGCGCAATTTCAATGTGGATAAAACTTTCTTGACTTTATTATAGCCATTAAAACAGGTACATTACAGGTAATACACATGGGCCTTGGTCAGCTAAACTTGTTTCTTGGTTGCCCACTTAATCAAAAGCCTAACAACTTATAGTACAATGGAGTTAAAAAACAATCTAGTGCAACATCTGATGAACCTGAGAAAATGCTATTTAAAGGGGTATTCCGGTGTGTGTGTGTGTGTGGGGGGGGGGGGGGGGGGGGGAATCTAATCAACTGGCGCCAGAAAATTAAACAGATTTGTAAATTACTTCAATTAAAAAATCTTAACCCTTTTAGTACTTACCATCTGCTGTATACTACAGAGGAAGTTGTGTAGATCTTTTCTGTCTGACCACAGTGCTCTCTGCTGACACCTCTGTCTCAGGAACTGTCCAGAGCAGGATAGGTTTGCTATGGGGATTTGTTTCTGCTCTGGACAGTTGCTGACATGGACAGAGGTGTCAGCAGAGAGCACTGGGGTCAAATAGAAAAGAACTTCAAAGAGAACTTCCTCTAGAGCATACAGACGCTGATAAGTACTAGTAAGATTAAGATTTTTAAATAGAAGTAATTTACAAATCTGTTTAACTTTTTGGCACTACTTGATTTAAAGAAATTATATAGTTTTTCACTGAAATAACTCTTTAAAAACAAAGAAACAAAAGTGCAAAAAGAGCTCCTAAGGATACATCCAAGTATGGAATTTAGCTACATACGCCTACTAATCCAATTTTATATCAAACAAATGTCATGTATATTGGTAAAGCAAAATACACCTACAAAAAAACCTTCTATCATTGGATGCAAACATCCAGGGCAGCCCAACCCAAGAAAACCAACTAGGAGCACATACCGAATGTGAAGAGCAACCTAGCCATACTAGGGAGGAACCCAACATGGACATAGTAGCCCTGATTTACTAAGACTGGAGTGTAGTAACTATGTTACTTTGTTACAAGTATTTTTCCACAGTATTTACTAAAGTTTCCTCACATTTTGCACTTTTCCCTACACTTTATTTTTTTTACACATGCTCTGATCTGTGGGGGTTTTCAGAGCTCAAATCCACCACATTTTCTGTGGAAACCTTAGTAAATATGTTGATATTTTTTTTTAAAACTGTCTGGGACATGCCCCTTTTTTGGCAACCATGCCCCCTTTTCCTGGTGGCCACGTCCCTTTTCTTTTGGGTTTTCTAAGTAAAATGGAGAGTTGGTCGGGTTTTTAAATTTTCTGGCGCAAATTCTGCCACAGACACAATTTGTGGCGCAATGTGCCAAATTCTGGCCCACAACCTTACAAAACAGGTCGGGTTTACAATAGTAAATTAGGGTCAGTGTGAATACTGTTTGATAAATTCTATTTGTCAAGAAATCATGATTAAAGATATCTAATGTCATTAAAGTGGGCCTCTGTCCCTGTTCTACATAGGAGGATACTCCTCGATCTCCCACGTGTCTGATGGTGCCGCAAGGTGTTTACTTTCATAAGATGGCCCCTATAGGAAAGCATGCTTCGATTTGTCATTGGGCATTAAAGGGTATCTAAAATATTTATGTTCATTTTTTTAAGGACACAGCCCAATAAGCCTTAAAGGGGTATTCCAGGAATTTTTTTTATTTGATGAGCTACAGCGGCTGTAAAGTTAGTGTAGTTCATCATATAGTGTCTGTACCTGTGTGTGACGGTTTTCTCACAATTCTTCTGTGATTTTCACCCCAATATTTATTTTTAACAGCATACAAAATGACTGTTGTCTCAGATTTTTCCCAGGTTGCAATGCGGCTGAGACCTGACTCACTAGTCAGCTGATGACAGGGAGCCTGTCTGATTCAATGGGTGGAGGGATCGCTTGGTGGGAGAGGGATCAATCTGCAACTAATTCAACAGCTGTAGGCACCCTGATTGAAAACCACAGGAATGGATGCAGCTCATTTATGTTTCAATGGGTGGGGTGGCTGATGTGTGGGAGGGAGGGGAAAGGAATCATGGGATTTGTAGGCAAATAAGAAAAGTCAAACAGGAAATACCAGTTCACAAAAAGCTAGCCACAGTGTCATGGTAATCTCACAACATAGCCATTTAGCCCCAAGACAAGCGCAGATCCTTCCTAAGCATAGGCATGTCCATTACTGTCTGACAGGTACGTACAAAAATCACCTTATGGTGGATAACCCCATTTAAGGACTTCGTTTTTTCCTCATTGCCTTCTAAAAATCATAACTCTTATATTTTCATCCACAGACCCATGTAAGGGCTTGTTTTTTGCTAGACCTAAAGACATCAATCATTTTACCATAAAATGTATGGCACGACCTAAAAAATATTATTTGTGTGGGGAAATTGAAAAGAAAATCGCAATTTTGCTAATTTATGAAGGTTTCATTTTCACGTTGTACACTTGACAGTAAAAATGACATGTTTTCTTTATTCTGTGGGTCAATACGATGAAAATAATACCCATGTTATATGCTTTTCTATTATTGTGTGGCTTTAAAAAAAACTCTCATTTTTTAAACAAAATTTGTATGTTTAAAACTCTATATTGACTACCTATACCTTTCTAATTTTTTCGTACGAGGCTGTATGACAGCTCATATTTTGCAACGTGATCTGTACTTTTTATTGGTACCACTTTTGCGTATATATAGCTTTTAATCGCTTTTATTAAAAAAAATTTGGAATGTGATGTCACAAAAACGCAGCAATTTTGGACTTTTTTTTTTTTTTTTTACATTTACACCCTTCGCCATATGGTATCATTAACATTATATTTCGATACTTCGAACATTTACGTACGCGGCGATACCAAATATGTTTATTCTTTTTTTTTATGCTTTTTGGGATAAAATGAGAAAAAAGGGACATTTAATTTTTATTGGGGGAGGGGCTTTTTCACATTTTAAAAAAAATCTTTTTCTTACTTTTTTTTCCCACTTTTTATGTCCCCATAGGGGACTATTCATAGCAATCATTAGATTGCAAATACTAAACAGTGCTATGCAGAAGCATAGCACTGATCAGTATTATCAGCGATCTTCTGCCGGAGCAGGACAGCCGGAGCAGTCGGACAGCCAGAGCAGGTAGGGGACCTCTGACTGCAGGCGATCTAATCATCCATTCAGACGACCGCAATGCCGTGGATGCAGTGATCTTTTTTTGCACACCTTTCCTTTTGTTTGATAAAAAAAAAAATTGGGGCCCATATTTCTTATTTATTTATATTAAGCCTATTATTAAAAGTTACATTTAATTAATGCATATCCTCAATACTTACTTGTGCACGCTAACACTTTTACAAAAGAGACCGTTTTCTTCTGCCTACCTGCCTCAGCTACTATTCTGATCCCGCCTCCTGCCTGATGCCCCACATCTGATGCCAAGTTCTCCTTTTTTCACCCACCTTCGTCACGGGGTATTGGTATTGCCACCCACCGCACGTCACCGGGTCACTTTTAGGACTCCTGATGCTGCTGCTGCCACCTCCAGGCTGTCTCATTCTGCCACCATATGTTCTCCTCGTGCTGATGCCACCTCCAAGCTGTCTCATTCTGCCACCATATATTCTCCTCATGCTGATGTCAGTCCAAGCTGTTTCATACTGCCACCATATGTTCCACTCATGTTGATGCAAGCTCCAAGCCGTCTCATACTGCAATCATATGTTCTCCTCATGCTGCTGCCACCTCCAGGCTGTGTCATTCAGCCACTATATGCTGCCGCCAACTTCAGGCTGTGTCATTCAGCCACTATGTGGTCTCCTCATGCTGTCGCCAAGTCCAGGCTGTGTCATTCAGCCACTATATGTTCTCCTCATGCTGCTGCCACCTCAAAGCTGTGTCATTCAGACACTTTCTCTGTCTTATATGTCTGGTACCTGCCAGTGAGCTGCCTGGGTCCTGCATTTCTGAAGTGATGATGGGGCCACTTAAATGTTACACCTCCACCCTGTGCCAGTCATTGCACTGTTTTCCCCATCCAATATAGAATACAATTTAAACCTACCACCCCTTAGGTGCCCATACACCTTAAATTTAAGTTGGCCAAACCAGCCACCTTTAGTGGGTTCAGAAAAATGTCCAAGGAGTATGGCAGCCTCCTAATTCTCCACTGGCAAATAATGTCAGTGGAGAGTATAATAAGGTATATGGGGTTTTTAATCACCCAACCTTTTTGTTTTGGGAGCTGTCTGTTTGCACCTTATACTATCCCTCCATATATAGGGGAAATGGAAATGTTCGGCAGTGCCAAACGTCCATATGTATGGGGAGGTCAGGAGAGATGACTGATGGGTAAATGAATGTTAGCCCAACAGTTTTTTTTAAAATGTATGTCTACTTCTACCCACAAAGCTCTCCACAGTGCTGCACAGCTCTATATCTCCTCCCTGATCTCTATCTACCGCCCGAACAGTGCTGTATATCCCACCAACAATCTAAGCGTAATATTCTCCATAAGCCGCATGATCCAAACTTCTAACTTTCGTTTTTAAGACTTTTTGCTGCTATAGCAGTTTGTTGGAATTCAATACCCTGAAGAATCAGAGTAAGGCCCAAAGATCATTGGACCATTGTACAAAACAAGCATATTTTACCTTTTGTGTCACCCTTATTGCTTAAAGATTGTAAAATCCTATAGGCAGAGCCCTTCCTCCTCCTGCTTGAATAAAGGAATAGTCTATATTTGTGTATGTCTGATTTTGGCTGTATATGTATCCTCAGAATTTGTGCAGAATATGTTTGCGATATACAAATAAAGATGATTGGTTATTATTATTATTATTATTATTATAATTATTACTACAGACTATCATACAAGACTACCAAATAATCATCCAGTAGACCTAGGCTCTGACACAATAATGGTCTATTAGAAGACAAGAAACTAGAGCTGGGCAGTGTGACCAAAAAGTATATGGCGGTTTCACTGTATTTAACGGTCTTTGTGGCCAGGGGCAAGAGGGTTACTCAGTATAGTGTCAGGTGGTCGGGGGTCCTCACCATGGTACCCCGGGTCTCAGTCAGGCCGCCCGGTAACTCTCCTTCATGTCTCTGCAGTTCTTCTCGAGTTTCCTGCTCCCACCCAGCAGTCACGTGCCCTCCAAGAGTTGTAGTCCCCTCCCAGCTCCTCACAGTCAGTTCAGTGCGGCTCGGACTACACTTCCCAGAGACGCTGTGCGGCCGGACGCCATCACGCATTGGAGTTGGTTGCTATGGAAACGGTATTGCGGTATGTGAAAAATTCATACCGTAAGACAAAAACACACTGGTATTCGGTATGAACCGGTATACCGCCCAGCTCTACTTGAAACTAGGGATTTATGGGATGATTTAAAGGGCAGTGCTCTCGGCTAACACCTCTGTCCATGTCAGGAGAGGTTTGCTATGGGGATTTCCTCCTGCTCTGGACAGTCCCTGACATGGACAGAGGTGTCAGCAGAGAGCACTGTGGTCAGACAGAAAAGAATAACCTAACTTCCTCTGTAGTATACAGCAGCTGATAAGTACTGTAAAAATTAAGATTTTCAAATGGAAGTAATTTACAAATCTGTTTAACTTTCTGGCACCAGTTGATTGAAATTTTTTTTTATTTTCCACCGGAGTACCCCTTTAAAAATAATCTGTTAGACTTTATTGTCTATGTATGTCTTGTTTGCAATGATAAAATGATGACATGCACATGCTCTGCACAAATGGAAGGTAGGACCTCAAAATCCTAATGACTGGTCTGGTGGCCCAGACTAAACTTTTTATTTAAGGGACAGTTAATACATAATTTGTGTCTGATCACAAAATAAATATTGTATTATTTTACCAAAATTTCATGGCTGGTTTACTTACATTAAATGCTACCTCTTACAATCAAATATATTTAATATACTGTAGACTAGCCTATTTGACTTACTTTTCTAATATATGTCTTAATAAAATATTGTGACTTTTTGTGTTAAATTAACCCCTCCTTCTAGTCATGCCTGCAGTCCTGCTAGCAGATTGTCTCCTTCAGTAGCCTGGCAGAGACAAAAGTCAGGAATTTTAGGTGGGACCTCAGTTTAGTGTATAGAGTGTTTAGAGCTGAATATTTAATCTCCCTTTCCCTTTGAGCTGAGCTAGACTGTAGAGCAGGGTTTCCCAGCCAGGGTGCCTGCAGCTGTTGCAAACTACAACTCTCAGAATGCCTGGGAGTTGTAGGTTTGCAACAGCTAGAGGCACCCTGTTGGAAAACGCTGCTGAAGATTCATGATGCCTTCAGTGCATAGTGCTAATATTGTGATAAACATTGTGCTGGATATTTCTGCTCCCTTTTGCAGATGTTGGGCAAAGCTGATACACTTTAGAGTTAAGTACATAGAGCTAAGGGGGAAGGGTGTGGTCTCAGTCAATCAAAGATGATCTCATACTGAACTGCTCTCGGCTGTGTGTCCAGAGCAGCATAGCAAAGTATGGGCAGACAAAGTATGGGAGGAAGTTCTCCCCTGTATGGCTTCTAATGATGTCACACCTGCTGGGGAACACCCCTTCCCAGTCTGTGGAGCTGAGACTGAGCAGAATATACAACACATATCAGGTATCAAATAAAAAATATATATAAAAATAAAAGCAGTGATTTATCATGATGGGGGGAGTGAACTAGGAGGAGTAAAAAATGTATCAAAATCATGACGGCTACTCTTTAAATGGAAAAGTGACTTCTTTTAGTGAAGAGTCATACAATATTATGAAGACGTGCTAGAGCTGAGTTTTTCATTTTCCCTTGAGTTAAAATGTTGCCATCTAAAAGTTAAACCATATATATATATATATATATATATATATATATATATATATATATATATTCCTACTCAATATCTATCATAAGTTGTGGCAAATGAAAAATTAGGCTTTGTTACATCTATAAAAGTAGACAGGAACAGAGTTGTTAGCACTTTAAAGGTTAATACATTCCCCACAGTGCCACAAGTATCCACAAGTATAAAGTTCTCCATCACGGTGTATAGACTTTAACACAAGCGGTATCTGTAATCCCTCGGGCATTGATTGGAGAGAGGGGGATTCTGCTGAGCTGCACAGAATAAAGACAGATCCCACATGATCCATCTGTAGTAGTGAAGGCTCTGTCCTGTCTAGAGCATAACCAAATACCATATATACAATGCAAACCTTCGCCCTGGGGATGTCATTCATGGAGTCAATCCTAGTAAGAGGTGATTTGGCAACTACTTGCGGCATCATTTGTATAAATAATGGGAGCAGCTCAGCCTTTATAACCACTGCTAGATTAAAGGATTCTGTATCAGCAAAGATGTTCATTTGTGGCAATAATGTTGATACAGAGGAACTAATGCAAATGTCTCTCTGTCAGAGGGTATCCCAGAAGCCCTGTGCATTCATATCTAGCTGTAATGCTTTTCCCCTTAATGCAGAGGACTGGGACCTGAGCAGAAGTCTGCACCTGTCTGTAAGACAATGCAATGTCCATATACCACATATTATCGTAACCCTGCTAATGCATCAAATCGCACCCTGGCTGAGCAATTGATCAGATGAGAATATCATTTCTTCTTACACGGAGACTGTGACATGGCTCATTCATCAGTTTTAGGGTTGCACATATCTGCATTACTTCTTTAGGTGTTAAATATATACCATCATATATACCCAAACAGTCAGGATGGCTCTTATTATTTTCTACTATTTCCAATAAAATAACTGACCACCTATAACTAAAACTCTTGGTCATAGGCTATGTCTAGTATTGAAGCTTAGGCCCCTTCACTGCAATATCCCACACAGACCATGTGCAAGAACGACACAGTACAAAAATAGTCATTTTTGGTCTTTTACTATTTTATATAAATCTTAAAGGGGTATTCCAGGATTTTTTTTTATTTGACTATGCTGCAGGGGCTGTAAAGTAGTGTAGTTCATAATATAGTGTTTTTGCCTGTGTTTCATGATGGTCTCGCAATTCTTTAATAATTTTTGCCCTTACATTTATTTTTAACAGCATACAAAATGAGTGTCATCTCAGGTTTTCCCAGGTTGCAGTGCAGCATGAGATATTATATCACTATTCAGGTGTTCAGAGGGAGCCTGTCTTTGCTTCAACCGCTGGGTGGGAGATCATTTTGCAATAATTTGCAACAGCTGGAGGCACCCTGGTCAGAAAACACTGGTCTTTTACATTGAAGATAGCACAGGTGTGTTTCAATGGGTGGGGTGACTGATGTGTGGAAGAAAGAAAAATTGAGAGAACAAACTCCAACAGGAAATAACTACCATATTTATTGGGGTATACCACGCACCGGCCTATAACACGCATCCTCATTTTACCAAGGATATTTGGGTAAAAAAAGTTTTTTACCCAAATATCCTTGGTAAATTGAGGGTGCATGTGTGTGCATGCTTATACCCCGATACACCCCCAGGAAAGGCAGAGGGAGAGGGGCCGTCACTGCCCGCTTCTCTCCCCCTGCCTTTCCTGGGGTCTAGAGCCCTGCTGCCACCGCTTCTCTCCCACTGGCTATCTGCGCCGCTGCCCGTTCTCTCCTCCTGACTATCGGTGCCGGCGCCGATAGCCAGGGGGAGAGAAGCGGCGCCGGAAATGGGGCAGCGGCGCCGATAGCCAGAGGGAAAGAAGGGGCAGCGGCACCCATTTCCGACGCTGCTGCACTGTGGCCTCCCCCATCCCTGGTTGTATAATTACTTGTTGCCAGGGTCGGGGCCACGCTGCTTCAGGCCTCTGGTGTGCGTCCCATGCGTCGTTGCTATGCACTGCACGGCGCGGCGCAATGACGAGTGAAGTCATTGCGTCTCGCAGCGCATAGCAACGACGCAGGGGACGCACACCGGAGGCCTGAAGCAGTGCGGACCCGACCCCAGCAACAGGTAATTACACAACCGGGGATGGGGGGATGGGGGAGGCAATGGGGCAGCGGCGCCGGCAATGGGTGCCGCTGCCCCTTCTCTCCCCCTGTCTGTCGGCGCCGCTGCCCCATTGCCGGCGCCACTTCTCTCCCCCTGGCTATCGGCGCCGGCAATGGGGCTCCGGCACCGATAGTCAGGGGGAGAGAACGGGCAGCGGCACCGATAGTCAGGGGGAGAGAAGGGCCGGCAGCAGGGCTCTAGATACCAGGACAGGCAGGGGCAGAGAAGCTGGCAGCGGTGGCGGTCTCTGCACCGGCAATGCTGCTGCATTTCATTGATTTAAAGCGCCCGCTTTAAATCATTGAACTGCAGCGGCTTATCGGCGTATAACACGCAGATAGACTTTAGGCTAAACATTTTAGCCTACAAAATGCGTGTTATACGCCGATAAATACGGTAGTTCACAAAAAGCTGGTAATCTCAAAACACAGCCGTTTACCCCCAAGACAAGCACAGATCCTTCCTAAGCATGTCTATTACTGTCTGGAAGGTAGTACCTATGGAAAAGCATTCATTAGTGCACACGGCTGTAATTCAAAAGGCAGTAAAAATAAAGAGCATTTTTTTCAAGATTGCTGAAATAAAAAAAAAAGTAAAACTTAGTGAGTACAAAAAAATCAACAAAACTATACATTTTTGTATGGCTAAAAAAGGCCAAATAAAAACAATGTGTGAGCATAGCCAAATACTGTATAACCTGTGTAAGTCTCATTTGCTGATATGATTATTATTTCCTAAAAAAAAAACATGATTACCATGTTGCCATTGTCTAAGACAAGGAATTGGCTAAATTATATGACCCATAAGAAGAATACAACTGCTACTTTGGCAGTTTCCAAAGAGGTACTATCAAAGCAGACCATGATGATTTTACATTGTTTTTTTTTTTTTTTTTTTTTTCATTTTGATCGACAAAAATTAAACAACTAGTAAAACCAATAACAAAATGAAATATAAATAAGTGACACAATTAATAAATGTTCACCTCTATTAAAATCATGTTTACCATAATGGTCTAAGCTATTACATGGCCATCAGTGGTGTGAACAGGCTACACTGCAGATAGTGGCCCATAAAGGAGAGAAGATATCCAACCCCCACTGTTCCCATTTATGTCTACTGGGCAGACAATTTGTAACGGGCACCTATAGTGTGGTCAATTTTTTTTTTTTTTTTTGTACATTATCAAGAAAACTGTCACAGTCCAAAAATCTTATGTAAAGTCTCCATAAAATTCAAACCTTCTTTTCAGGCCTCAACTTTGTCATGGAAAATTCTAAATGAAAATAAACTTTACGGGGCCAATCTTTATAGGCAATAATTTGGCAGCTATGTGGTGTTTCTCAGAATAGATCATTTTATGGCAGTCCTTGCCAGGGCACACGAATGACACGTTCATCATGACAGGAACGTTCCTTTACATGAAGAACTGCGCCAGAAACAGGCCATGCAGCGTGCATGTTCTTTAGGTATGCTGTTCTCCTAAAACTGCTTTTTGTGAGAAAGTGGGAGAGGTTTGTCTGAGAGAAAGAAGTAATAAATGTGTAATAAAATAGTGAACAAATCATTACAGTCAGTTGTATCAGTGGGTGAAAGATCATTAGAGGCAAACATTACCCATCAACCCTGCAGAAATCTGGAATCCCCCTAAAACTATAGGTGAGATATTACATCTCTATTATATTGATCGTTAATGGGAAAAAAAATAATAGACCCCCCCCCTTTTCAATTATTACTTTAACTGTATTGTATTTTCAGTTGTCAAAAGTTCCAGGCATACACTTTACTGTTCAGACACTGTATGTATGAATTGAATTAAACTGTAACGGTTGGTGCTCCTTTACACCAAACTTTAGAAAAGTTCTTATATGAAGCTATTGCATTTATCCTTATTTGCTGTACTTGTATGTACATGCTACATTAAAGTGGTACTCCACTGCTAGACATCTTATCCCCTATCAAAAGGGTAGGAGGATAGGGGATAAGATGTCTGATCATGGGGGTCCTGCTGATGGGGCACCCCACGATCTCCTGCAACACCCGGCATTCTAAACAAATGCCAGGTTTCTGTGGAAGTGGTAGTGCTGACACGCCCCCTCCCATAGACATGAATGGTGGGAGTGATGTCACCAGGGGGCTTGGCTGTGACATCATGATCACGGCCTCCGGTTCCGAGCGTTGGAGCATCGGAGCACCTCTTTAATCTACCCAAGCTACAAAGACGGTAGGATGTTGACTACAATGTTCTACCTATCAGATAAGTTCTGCTGATATTATATAATCATCTCATCATCTTCATAGGTTTTCTGAGGAAGGTATGACTCAAATCACACACTTGTTGGAGAATTCTTCAGTTTTTATAACCAAAATTAGGAATAGACAAAGGACATTTAATTATCAATTAGATTATTTGTAAATCAAAGAATAAGTAAAGGATCCCAGGAAAATGATTGGTTTAAAAGTCAAAGAAATAGAGGAACAAGGAAACATTTCCCAAGAAAGGTTTGAGAAGGCCTCACTTGTAGGCCAATTCTTTTAAAGAAGTATCATGGACAAAAACGTTTCTATCTCCAGGATAGGGGATCCATTTTAGATCGTGGGGGGCCCGAGAGCTGGGGCCCCCCGAAATCTCCTGTATGGAGCCCCGGCTCTCCTCCACAGCAAAGCATCACGAACCCCACCTGAAGGGGGGCCGCCACTCCCCCTCTACATAGCTCTATGGGAGAGGCGAAGATTGCCAAATAGCTCTCCCATAAAGCTATATAGAGGGGGCTTGGCATCCCCCACTTCAGGCGGGGATCGGGACACACCGCTGTGGAAGAGAGCTGGGGCTCTATACAGGAGATCGTGGGGTGCCCCAGGGCTTGGACCCCCCTTGATCTAAAACTTATCCCCTATCCTGCAGATAGGGGATAAGTTTTTGTCCACAATATTTCCTTTAATGCTTTTCTGTTATATAGTTTGTTTAGAAAGTTACATTTGAAAAGCAAGAGGAGATCTGAAGTCGAGGTATGAGGATTCGAGTATGTAGATGGATTGTTGATCTACAGACATTGAACTTCCAATGAATGCACAACACTGGGCACTAGAGGAAGCCTCTGGTAAAATAAGGGTGAATTGAGCTGCCCAATCACAAAAACAGCCCATGTACAAGTATCCATGATTTTTTTTATCTCATCGAACCCTTGGACTTCTTAGTCACATATGATCATCTAGAAGGCTATATTTCCAGTCATGTCCAGTACTTAAATTCATCTCTTCAGTGGAGGAGCTGATACAATGTAGGAGTTACAATGTTATTCAGCCAGATAAAAACATGCATGTTTTTGTTTTTTTTTCATAAAGCTCTAGAAATTACATTGGGACCCCTGGGAACGAATCTGTGATATTTCCAGGTTAGAACTCTGCTATTTCTGAGATACAATGTACTGTTTGTAACAATTATAATAATACACCTGTACTGCCATTGTCAATGTGGAGCAGCCACATGGGGTCTCATTAGTATTGTATTAGGACTGCATGGGGAAAGGGATAATAGCCCATAATGAAAAATGCCAAATTTTCTATATAATAAAAATGAACTTGATTAATGAAAATCACTTTCAGGGAAAGAGTTACTACGTTGTTAGATATAAAAAATGATGTATTAATCCGACACTCTTACAGATGGTCCCAACCTCATGACAACTGCTATTCATTTGAGATGCTATTAGCATGCATAATTATGCTAATTAAGTTGTAATTAAGCACTGATTCTTCAGAGGGCTTCTTTTTTCATACACTATCATTTAATACAACTTGGCAATAGATTTATATTTAATATAAAAGACATCCCAAGTTTCTTAATAAAAGTATATAAGGGTTAGTGAACAAGGGTGCATGGAACTTACTGTTTTTGGTACGATTCCAAAACATACTACACTCTGCTTATTATTTGGTGGAAAGTAAGGTTTTCCCCACCATATGGAAAAGGCAACTCAGAGGTTAACTCAGAGGCGTTGCATTCAAGAAGTAGGTAGCGACACTTACAGCTATGCAAGGAACAAAGTACTAATTCTGTCTTGAATTCTCTTGAAAAGCCATTGGACATTAATGTTTTGACAAAAAGCATTTCAGGGGAAACCTTTAAATGGAATCTACTGTCGAGGTTTCATTCCACTTCCATTCAAGTCAATAGAAGCTGCACACACAGCGTTGGAAGCAGGCCAGTGAATCATAGACATAAAGAATTCCCACACAATAGAACAAGTCACTTCCTGCATTTACTTGCAGTCAGGTTTTTCTAATCCAGCAGATGTCATAATGTTGTTAGATTCACGTTTATATTTACGTGACGGAAAATTATCTTTTTTCTTTTGAATTGATGTTTTTTTTTTTTTAAATGTTCTTTTAATAAAATATACGTCATTGTAAGAAAAAAAGAGAGGGTTTCTATTTTGGGATATCTGGATTGTTAAGGATGAGATAAAACATTTGCCAATTTTTAATTTGATTTAATTACACTTTAATTTGCCATTGAGTTACCTTGAGACTCATTTAACAAATAATCTGATATATAAACCTTACAACTCAATGTTTTTTTTTCTCTCTTGCATGGTTAGTTAGTATTTCAATAAATAAAAATGTACATTTTGTTAGCAATGCCATTAAAGCCAACAAAAGAGGAAAGTATCTGTATTTGCAAGATTGTTTTTGGTGTTATGCGCCCTCCTTCCTATGCTTCTCAAGTCCTAAAAGAGAGTCATTTATAAGTTCTTGGAAGATCAAAGTATTCTTGACCCTGGGCAATATTAATAATGTTGTGGATCTAGAGTTGGACAGAGTATGCAGGGCTATTGGTGTGTGCTACTAGGGAATTAGATTGTTTGTTGAATCTTTTTGCTAAACTGGGATGGCTGAATTTATTGAGGATTAAAAGTCCAGGCAAAATGGTTTATTCCGTGACACCCTGTACAAATTGTATTTGACTCTGGGCAGAGCTTCTACATTTCCACATGTACTGGGTGTGATAGAAGAGATCCACAGACTCTGACCATTGCCCTTTGTTGGTGGTAGAATCAAGAATAGAGACCTACTTGATGTTAAAGGGATTATCCAGGAATTATTATTATTTTTTTTTGTATATATATATATCAACTGGCTCCAGAAAGTTAAGCAGATTTGTAAATTACTTCTATTAAAAAATCTTAAAAGCTTCTGAAGTCAAGGTTGTTCTTTTCTGTCTAAGTGCTCTCTGATGACATGTGTCTCGGGAACCGCCCAGTTTAGAAGAGGTTTGCTATGGGGATTTGCTTCTAAACTGGGCAGTTCCCGAGACACGTGTCATCAGAGAACACTTAGACAGAAAAGAACAACCTTAACTTCAGAAGCTCATAAGTACTGAAAGGATTACGATTTTTTAATAGAAGTAATTTACAAATCTGTTTAACTTTCTGGAGCCAGTTGATATATATAAAAAAAAAGTTTTTTCCTGGATAACCCCTTTAATCTTTGGTGGTTGGATTTGAAGAAAACCTCTCCAATAGATAAAAAAAAAATTTCATTTTTTGCTAATGACATTGGTTCTACTTTTCTCATCATGAACTAGGATATTTCCAAGGTCTTTTTAGGTGTGTTTTTTTTTTTGTTTGAGTGCATTTATTAGTTTATTGTAATTGTGTACAAACAATTGTGAGTATTAGGTTTTTATTATTTATCAGCCTGCATTTTTTTTACATAGGCCATGTTCACACGGGTTAGGATCTGTGCTGATTTTGCTGTGGTATCTGTGCATATTCTGCTTTATTGACTCGTGAATCCACATGAATTCCATGCAGAAACTGCATTGAGTAGCCAACATCCTCAGTACATGAAAAAATCTTTACCAGTCGAAGAAATCAGGAGGGTTAGAAGGAACAGTATGGTCGACGACTTTGATAAGGACTAGTGTTGCTCGCGAATATTCGCAATTCGAATTTTATTCGCGAATATCGCATATTCGCGAATTCGCGAATATTCGCGAATATAGCGCTATATATTCGTAATTACGAATATTCGTTTTTTTTTTGTTTTTTTTTTCACAGTACACATCACAGTGATCATCCCTCTCTGCTTCCAGCTTATGTGGTGTAAAGAAGGCTCTAATACTACTGTGTGAGACTGGCGTGCGAAGTTTCGCATATGCGAAAATTTGCATATGCTAATTTTCGCATATACGAATTTTTGCATGTTAATTTGTTGTATTTGTTGTTGTATATTTTCGCACACGCGAATATTCACATTTGCGAAAATAAAACTCGAATATGCGAATATTCGCGAATATGACGAATATTCGTCCATATATTCGCGAATATTCGCGAATTCGAATATGGCCTATGCCGCTCAACACTAATAAGGACAGATGTTATAAAGGAACATTCTAAAAAGGAAAGATGGGCATATAGTGGCAATAGTGACATATAGTGGCAATAGAGCAAAGAGAGTTATGATGTCCACTTTAGTTCTGCAAGACAACTCACAGTTTAAAGGTATTATCCAAACACTGCTACTTTCTTTCAAAAACCACTCCCTGTCTGTCTCCAGGTTGGGTGTGGTACTGCAGCTCAGTTCCATTGAAGTGAATGGAGCCAAGTTGTAAAACCACACCCAACCTGACGACAGACGGGGAGCTGTTATTTTAAATAAATTAGCTGTGTTTTTCTATTCCTGGATAACCCCTTTAACCTGTTGGGGACCACGGGCATATGGATACGCTCTTGTGTCCTGGTACTTAAGGACCTAGGGCGTACCTGTATGCCCGTGGGAATTTCGATCCCCGCTGCTAGCTGGATGGGGATCGGAATGGGATGCCTGCTGAAATCATTCAGCAGGCATCTTGTACAAATACCTGGGGGGTCCTGAGAACCCCCCATCTCGTTGATCGCCGCAAATCGCCGATAACTTCAGCTCAGCGATTCACGGCGATTCCGGGCTGATCGCGTCTCTGATGACCTGATAGCCCCGAAAATAGGGATGATCGGAGATGTCAGAGACAGCCCCAATCATCCTAAAGGATAGGAGTGAGGTGGCATGGGTGCCACCTCCTCCTATCCCCTGCGATAGGCCAATCAGGACTTATCAGCGAATCGCAGCGCAGGGGCGGGGGTGAACGTACATTTCCCCCGCTCTGCCCGCCCCAGAGCGGGGGAAGATGGTGGCAATGTGCAGGGGGGGACACCTGTGGGTGCAGAGGGGAACGCCGGCACCGGTTACCTGGCTTCACGTGGGGACCGAGGACCAGGGACCGGTGGCTGACAGGAGGTAGCAGGCAAGTGGAGGCAGCGGTGGCGGTTTCCCAGATGCAGCAGTGAAGTAAAGTGATCTTCATTGCTGTATCTAGGAGTTTCAAAACTACAACTCCCAGCATGCCCAGACAGCCTTTGGCTGTCTGGGCATGCTGGGAGTTGTAGTTTTGCAACATCTGGAGGGCCACAGTTTGGAGACCACTGTCCTTCCAGATGTTGCAAAACTACAACTCTCAGCATGCCCAGACTGTCCAGGAATGCTGGGAGTTGTAGTTCTGTAACATCTGGCCCTTCAGAGGTTGCAGAACTACAACTCCCAGCATGCTTGGACAGACTCAGCATGCTGGGAGTTGTAGTTTTGCAACATCTGGAGGGCTACAGTTTGGAGACCACTACACACTGGTCTCCAAATTGTTCTCCTCCAGTTGTTGCATAACTACAACTACCAGCATGCCCTTCGGCTGTCTGGGCATGCTGGGAGTTGTAGTATTGAAACAACTGGAGGCACACTGGTTGGGAAACATTGTCTGTTTCCTAACTCAGTGTTTCCCAACCCGTGTGCCTCCTGCTGTTGCAAAACTATAACTCCAAGCATGCACTGACAGACCATGCATGCTTGGAGTTTTAGTCTTGCAACAGCTGGAGGCACATGGGTTGGGAAACACTGAGTTAGGAAACAGACAGTGGTGCTGAAACCCTGCGATAGTCTGTTACCTAACTCAGTGTTTCCCAATCCCAACCAGTATGCCTCCAGCTGTTGCATAACTACAACTCCCAGCATGCACAGTCGGTCAGTGCATGCTGGGAGTTGTAATTTTGCCCTCCCCCCACGTGAATGTACAGGGTACATTCACACGGGAAGGGGGTTTACAGCAAGTTTCCCACTTCAAGGTTGAGATGCGGCAAATTTCCTGCTGCAGCGGGAAACTCACTGTATACCCTGGCCTGTGTGAATGTACCCTAAAAACACTACAATACACTACAGTACTACACCCTTACACTGTTGCCCTCCCCCCCCCCCCCCCAATACAAATTAAAAACTTTTTTTACGTCAGTTTTTCCAAAACAGAGCCTCCAGCTGTTGCAAAATAAAATCTCCCAGTATTGCTGGACAGCCATTGACTGTCCAGGCATGTGGTGAGTTTTGCGACAGCTGGAGGCACCCTGTTTGGGGACGTATAGTATTTTTTGTGGAGGAGGCAAGTGAAATCCTTGCATCCGGGTACACCCCTATAAAAATTTCTAATTTAGGCCTCAAATGCGCATGGCGCTCTCTCATTTCAGAGCCCTGTCTTATTTCAAGGCAACAGTTTAGAGCCACATTGCGCTACAATTTCAAAAGGGCTTTTACCCTTTATGAAAAGGTAAAGTTGGGGCCTACACCAAAATTTTTTTTACACTAACATGCTGGTGTTGCCCCATACTTTTCATTTTCATAAGAGGTAAAAGGAAATAAAGACCCACAAAATTTGTAACACAATTTCTCCCAAGTATGGAAATACCCCATATGTGGGTGTAAAATGCTCTGCGGGCGCACAACAAGGCTCAGGAGTGAGAGAGCTCCATGTACATTTGAGGCCTAAACCCGTGATTTGTACAGGGTTGGCTGCTGGTTACAGCGGTTCTGACATAAACACAAAAAAAAAAAAAATACCCACATGTGACCCTAGTTTGGAAACTACACCCCTCACAGAATGTAACAAGGGGTATAGTGAGCCTTAACACCCCACAGGTGACTGACAGATTTTTGAAACAGTGGTCAGTGCAAATTAAAAATTACATTTTTCATTTGCACAGCCCACTGTTAAATAGATCTGTCAAATGCCAGTGGGGTGTAAATCCTCACTGCACCCCTTGTTACATTCCTTGAGGGGTGCAGTTTCCCAAATAGTGTGCCATGTGGGGTGTTTTTTGCTGTTCTAGCACCATGGGAGCTTCCTAAATGTGACATGCCCCCCAAAAACCATTTCAGCAAAATTCGCTTTCCAAAAGACCAATGTCGCTCCGTCCCTTTTGTGCCCTCTAGTGCACCCGCAGATCACTTTACATCCACATATGAGGTATTTCCTTACTCTACAGAAATGGGAGTTAAAATTTTGGGGGACATTTTCACCCATTATCCATTGTGAAAATGAAAAATTTGGGGTAACATCAGCATTTTTGTAAAAAAAGAAATTTCATTTTCACGTCCAAATTCAACGCAAAGTCTTCAAACACCTGTGGGGTGTTAAGGCTCACTGTACCCCTTGTTATGTTCCTTGAGGGGTGTAGTTTCCCAAATAGTGTGCCATGTGGGGGGATTTCCGCTGTTCTGGCACCATGAGAGCTTCCTAAATGTGACAGGCCCCCCAAAAACCATTTCAGCAAAATTAGCTTTCCAAAAGCCCAATGTCGCTCCTTCCCTTCTGAGTCCTCTAGTGCATCCGCAGATCACTTTACACCCACATATGAGGTATATCCTTACTCGAGGGAAATGGGGTTTAAAATTTTGGGGGACAGTTTCACCTATTACCCCTTGTGAAAATGAAAAATTTGGGGTAACATCAGCATTTTAGTAAAAAAAAATTTAATGTTTTATTTTCACGTCCAACTTCAATGCCAAGTCATCAAACACCTGTGGGGTGTTAAGGTCCTTGATGGGTGTAGTTCCCAAATAGTATACCATGTGGGGTGTTTTTCTGCTGTTCTGGCACCATAGGGGCCTCCTAAATGTGACATGCCCTAAAAAACCATTTCAGCAAAATTCGCTCTCCAAAATCCCATTGTTGCTCCTTCCCTTCTGAGCCCTCTAGTGCACAGACAGAGCACTTTACATGCACATATGAGGTGTTTCCTTACTCGAGAGAAATTGGGTTACATATTTTGGGGGGCTTTTTCTCCTTTTACCTCTTGTAAAAAAAAATATGGGTCTACAAGAACATGTTAGTGTAAAAAAATTAAGATTTTCAATTTTCGCCTCCATTTTGCTGCTATTTTTGTGAAACACCTAAAGGTTAACAAACTTTCTGAATATCATTTTGAATACGTTGAGGGGTGCAGCTTTGATAATGGGGTCCATTATGGGGTATTTCTAGCATAAAGACCCTTTATGATGGCAACATAAAGTAGACATATTGTATATGTGAATCAATATACAGGGTGGGCCATTTATATGGATATGGTTGGTGATATTAACCTCCTGTTTATGGCACATTAGTATATGTGAGTGGGGAAACTTTTCAAGATGGGTGGTGACCATGGTGGCCATTTTGAAGTCGGCCATTTTGAATCCAACTTTTGTTTTTTCAATAGGAAGAGGGTCATGTGACAAATCAAACTTATTGGGAATTTCACAAGAAAAACAATTATGTGCTTGGTTTTAACGTAACTTTATTCTTTCATGAGTTATTTACAAGTTTCTGACCACTTATAAAGTGTGTTGAATGTGCTGCC
The DNA here is from genome assembly GCF_029499605.1 of Hyla sarda. NCBI lineage: Eukaryota > Metazoa > Chordata > Amphibia > Anura > Hylidae > Hyla > Hyla sarda. The sequence goes on from NC_079194.1 coordinate 198,288,628, forward strand.
CATTGTGTTGGATTGTCAATGCAACCCTCTTCTCCCACTCTTCACACACTGATAGCAACACCACAGGAGAAATGCTAGCACATGCTTCCAGTATCCGTAGTTTCAGGTGCTGCAGAATGGGCAAAACAAAAATTGGAACAGGACCCTCAGTTTAAGCAGAAGATTTTGTTCAGTGATGAGGAAAACTTTTATGTAAATGGTGAAGTTAACAAAGAAAACCACCGCTATTTTTCTGGCACTAATCCACATTGGATAAATCCCTCCAAGACTGTTGGAACACAAAAATTCATGGTAAGTAAGGTGTGGTATATGTGGTATAAAGATAGTGGGGCCATTCTTCATCAATGGAAACCTCAAGGCCACTGGATATGCGAAATTGCTACATAATGTTGTGTTTCCCTCTTTATGCACTTAAGCTGGCACGTTCCCTGAGTTTTTCCAGCAAGATTGTGCACCACCACATTATGGGTGTCAGGTCCGAGCATTGCTAGATGAACAGTTTCCTGGAAAGTGGATTGGTCGTCGTGGGCCAGTTGAATGGCCCCCAAGGTCTCCCGATCTGACCCCCTTAGACTTTTATCTTTGGGATCATATGAAAGCTATTGTCTATGCTGTGAAGATACGAGATGTGCAGCACCTGAAACTACGGATACTGGAAGCCTGTGCTAGCATTTCTCCTGTGGTGTTGCTATCAGTGTGTGAAGAGTGTGAAATTCCCAATAAGTTTGATGTGTCACATGACCCTCTTCCTATTGAAAAAACAAAAGTTGGATTCAAAATGTCCGACTTCAAAATGGCCGCCATGGTCACCACCCATCTTGAAAAGTTTCCCCACTCACATATACTAATGTGCCACAAACAGGAAGTTAATATCACCAACCATTCTCATTTTATTAAGGTGTATCCATAGAAATGGCCTACCCTGTATAATTTATTTGGTATGCCTATTTTCCTTACAAGCAGAGAGCTTCAAAGTTATAAAAATGCTAACTTGATTTTTACCAAGAAGTATCAATGAAAATGTATCACTAACATAAAGTAGAATAACAACATAAAGTAGAATAACAACAACAACAATATCTGAATCAAATTCATAAGTACAAGCATCCCAGAGTTAAAGTGACAGTGGTTAGAATTGCAAAAAAATGCTCTGGTCCTTAGGGTCAAAATGGGCTCGGTCCCCAAGGGGTTAATTAAATTAAATTGATACAACATATATCATTTCTACATGCTGATCCCAAACTGGAACAAAGTTTAGCAGGTGGAAATTGTATCATATTAATGAAAGGTTGCAATTTTTCTGTACCCTAGTGCAGGGCTCAAGTCCTGAAGGAACTCATGGGAACGGAGTTCCTGCACTTTTTCTACAGCAGGAACACTGGTTCCATTAGCAGTAGTCCTGCAAAACCAGCCCTGAGTGGAAATCTTGGGTGAGTTCCTACACTTTTTTTCCCAGGACTTGACCCCTGCCCTAGTGCCATTAAAATGGTACTCCACCCCTAGACGTCTTATCCCCTATCCAAAAGATGGCCGTCACGCCCCCTCCCATAGACTTGCAATGAGGGGATGGGGAGTGATGTCACACGGGGGCAGAGTCATGACGATCCAGACCCTCCAGCGCTTCCGGACAAGAAACAGGTGGGTGCCACATGCAATAATGCGGGGATCCCCAGTGGTGGGACCCCCGCAATCACACATCTTATCCCCTATCCTTTGAATAGTGAATAAGATGTCTAGGGGTGGAGTACCCCTTTAAGTAGAGAAGTCCTGGTAACTGGCTTTTAGTTACAGGCTTTTTAGATGTGGCTTCTGCTCTTGTAGGACTCATTCCTATGTTATTCCTTACAAGGAATTCCATGATAGTGAGGGATCCCAAACCTTCCCAATCAGGCAACACATCACCTTTTCCTCTGTTGTCTATGTCAATTAGTGTTCTATGTATAATATGATGTGTGTGGGTTGTACCACTCATGAATTGAAAATTAGAGCACTAGAACATCTAAATGTCATTAGTCAGATGTGTAATGACATCAAAATATGTCCAATGCCTCTAGACATTTTGTATAATGTCACCACAGACTTACTAACATGTTTAGGATTTGGGCAATTAATAGAATTACCAGAGCGCTTCATGGGGGGGATATGTTATGTCACCTCTGCATTAAAGAGGCATATTGGATGATCAGACTGAACACTATGGTGCCTAATGGATTAAATTCAAATGTGAACGTATATTATATTAATTATTCGGGGCCGGCAGATGTGACTTCTATGGGAACTTCCATTAAATTATTAAGTACTGCATAATTATTGTGTATGCTGTATTATCAGTGGGATCTAGTGCCAAATTAACAATGTTAATAGCTGAAGTCAACTTGAATTCGGTATCCCTATATGGGTCGATATTTACTATGAAGGTGTTACACTTAGGGCATGTCTTACTGGGACTAGAAGTATTATATGCAGGATTAAGTTTTATTGAAGTTTAGTTTTTTGCATTGGGAAATGGAACCTTTACTAGGTGTGTATTTCCACTGTACCATTAAGTTTTCTTCATCCTTTATTTGGAAGTGGGAAGTGTAGTGTGCTGTGTTAGTCCTTTTCGCAATACCCTAGAATATGATGAAAACATGCTCCTAGCATCTCTCATGTAGTGGTGAACTTGGAGGTAAATATAAGAGCCCTATATGAATATACTATAGTTTACCTCTTGTGCACATGTTCCCTTCTTTCACACCAATCTACTTTTGTGTATAGGTAGCCAAATTTTTATGTAGGCTTTTTAAAGGGGTATTCTGGTGGAAAACAACAACTGGTGCCAGAAATTTAAACAGATTTGTATTTTTGAATTTCTTTTCTGTCTGACCACAGTGCTCTCTGTTGACACCTCTGTCCATATCTGGAACTGTCCAGAGCAGGATAGGTTTGCTATGGAGATTTGCTCCTACTCTGGACAGTTCCTGACATGGACAGATGTGTCAGCAGAGAGCACTGTGGTCAGACAGAAAAGAAATTCAAAAAGAAAAGAACTTCCTTAATTTTTTGACTGGGTCCAGACGAAGTTCAGTTACTGAAATCACCAATTCATCTTAAAGAGATTAAAGTTTCTTCAGCTGAAACTTCTAATACTTAAGCTTTTGGAGCTGATGCCATTTCTTTTGAAATTGAACGGAAACATCAAGCTACTTTTTTGCAGTTTTACCATGCTACTCTGTCAGAAGTATTTAGAAAAATAAATTTTTCCCCTCCCCCTCCTATTTTTACTTACATTCTTTCTTCCTCATCTTCTAGGATTCATAACATCTATAGTTCTCCATCAACAGTGATATGGGGGTTTATTTTTTGCTGTACAAGACCATTTATTATGATTATACCGTACAGTAAAAATTACATGAAAACCTTATTCTGCGGGTGAGTATGAATATGACAATACTAAATTTATACAGTGCTTGTTTTACCACTTTAAAAAACTTAACATTAACATATTCTGACCCCTACATTTTTATTTTTCTACCTAAAGAGCCGTGTAGGTTCCTTTAATAAAGTGGCGGCCTGTAGTTTTATTAGTAACCTTTAGAGGTAGGTAGGAATTTATTTATTTATTAATTTATTTAGGGCGTGATTTGAAAGGGATAAATAATATTTTTAACTTGTAACTTTTTGTTCCATTTTTTATTCCCCCGAGGAACTTGTTTAAGCCATCTTTCAATTGCTTATTTAATGTACTGCAATACTTTTGTATTGATCACACCAGCCTGATCGGGCCATGCGGCTCAGCACCCCCCCCCCCCCCTTCGCTGGGATTCGCATCATGGGACGCACCCAAACTAATTCATTTAGCCACTCTAATTGATGTGCGTTTTGCCTAGAGGCAGGAGGAACTTCATTTGGAAGAGAACCTGGCGGTACATGGCGATTTCCTCGTCTGGCTCCCGTGTTTCAATGTCCACCTCTACTGTCTTCTTTGCCTCCAGCCAAGAGGCTATGCAGGTGGGCTGCTCTCACCTAATGCAGCAGGAAAGATCCCATCAACGCAATGATAACTTGTGCTTACATTGTGCCAGTCCGGAGCACTTTCTCAATGACTGATCAGTACGACCTAAGTGAACGGGAGAACACCCGCATAAAGGACAAGGGAGAGAGACAACCTTGGGTGTGAATTCTACTCCGCGTTTGACCATTCCGTTCCAAAATTTTACTCCTGCCAAGACTTCTTTCATTGCTTCTGCTTTTTTGGACTCTGGTTCCGCTGGAGACTTCTTTGATGCCTCCCTGGTCCATAAACACCAGCTTCCTGTGATTTGACTTGCTAAGTCCTTGTATATTACCTCTGTTAATGGATAAAGCCTGAATTCTACAGTGCTATTCAGTACAGAACCTCTCGCCATGCAAGTGGGTGTTATGCAAAAGGAAAAAATTGAGTTCTATGTGCTACCTCATTGTACTTTGGAGCTTTTTCTTGCTCTTCCTTGGCTTCAACATCATTCTCCGCAACTTGAATGGAAGTCTGGTGAAATCACTTGCTCTGGACAGTTGTGCCCAAATCACTGTCTTGTACAAATCCAACCTAAAGCTGTCTCCTCACCTCCTCCTATGCCTTTTCTGCCTCTTCCATATCAAGACTTTTCATACCTATTCTGCGAAAAGCAAGCCGAGATCCTGACTAGTGTTGAGCGGCATAAGCCATATTCGAATTCGCGAATATTCGCGAATATATGGACGAACATTCGTCATATATTCGCGAATATTCGCATATTCGTAATATTCTCGTTTTATTTTCGCAATTGCGGAAAATTCGCGTATGCGAAAATTAACATATGCGAAAAATTCACATAGACAATAAATTCGCAGATGCGAAAATTAGCATATGTAAATGTTCGCATATGCGAAAATTCGCACGCCAGTCTCACACAGTAGTATTAGAGCCTTCTTTACACCACACAAGCTGGAAGCAGAGAGGGGTGATCACTGTGATGTGTACTGGGAAAAAAAAAACAAAAAAAACGAATATTCGTAATTACGAATATATAGCGCTATATTTGCGAAATTCGCGAATTCGCGAATATGCGATATTCGCGAATAATATTCGAATTGCGAATATTCGCGAGCAACACTAATTCTGACACCACATCGTCCCTATGACTGCCCCATTGACTTACAGCCTGGAACCACACCTCCTCGAGGAAGAATCTATCTATTATCTGTTCCGGAGACTCGACCCATTGCAAAATATATCCAAGAGAACCTCCAAAACGGATTTATACGACAATCCTCCCTCTGTCCTTGTATTGACAACAGGGGTCTTAATAAGATCATGATCAAAAATCGCTATTCCCTTCCTCTCTTCGGGGAGCCAAGATCTTCTCCAAGTTGGATTTGCATGGAGCATATAATCTTATCCGTATCCGTGAGGGAGACGAATGGAAAATGGCCGTTAATACCCGAGATGGACACTTTGAGTATCTCCTGATGCCTTTTGGTCTCTGTAATACTTCAGCTGTATTCCAAGAATTTGTCAATGACATCTTCCGAGACCTGCTCTATACATGTGTTGTCGTATACCTTGATGACATCTTGATTTTCTCACCCAATTTGGAGGAGCATCCCTCACATGTCCGTCTGGTTCAACAACACCTATGGGAGAATGATCTTTACGCCAAACTGGAGAAATGCTTATTCGAGAGATCTAGTCTTCCGTTCCTCGATTACATTGTTTCTCATCAAGGCCTACAGATGCATCCTGACAAACTGACTGCTGTATTGGATTGGCCTCGTCCTACTGGTCTACGGGCTATTCAACGCTTTTTGGGATTTGCCAATTATTATCATCAGTTCATACCACATTTGTCTTCCTTGATTGAACCCCAAGACTTGGCCTCCTGAGGCCGAAGAGGCCTTCACTCGCTTAAAGTCTGCATTTGCCTCTTCTCCCGTGTTTTCTAGACCTTATCCTAAGAAACCCTTTGCTTTGGAGATAGCTGCTTCATCCGTAGGAGCAGGTGCCATTCTCACCCAGAAAAACTCCAAGGGCAAGATTGTAACCTATGGTTTCTTTTCTAAGACTTCATCGCCTGCAGAGAGGAACTACTCTATTGGAGATCGAGAAATCTTGGCTATTAAGCTCGCCTTGGAAGAGTGGCGACATTTATTAGAAGGTTCTTCTAATCTGGTCAGCATTTATTCAGACCATAAGAATCTCCTATACCTCAGGTCTACCCAGCGATTGAATCCGTGCAAGGCTAGATGGTCTCTTTTCTTTACCAGATTTAATTTCTTCATTAATTTCTGCCCTGCTAACAAGAACATCAGAGATGATGCTCTTTCCAGGTCCTCCGATGTCGTAAGATTGGACTCCACGCCAAGGCATATTATTACTCCAGAGCGATTAGTTTCAGCAGCTCCTGCCGATCTTCAGCAAGTTCCCCCAGGGAAATTGTAATGGAGCTGGATGAGGATCCTCTGACCTGTGTGGCTGATGACTCGGACTGTATCGGGGAGCGTAGACTAAGGTGCTGCTGTCCTTCACCAGAGCCGCAAGGCAGGATGGGCTTGCTGCGGCAGCGACACCCAGGTCACTACCCCTGACACGGCTCGACCACACAGGTAGCTGGGCAAGGCGAGGTACCAAAGGATAAGGCAGTAGGGTAGTCAAATGTAGCAGAAGGCCAAGGCAGGTGGCAAAGGTGCGGAGTCTAATGTGTGGGAGGTGCATGGACTTATAGAATGGTGTCAGGTGTACACAATAATTATGGGCAAACTAGCCCTTTACATTTTTTAGCGCCTGTGAGCGTACGCCCTAAGGGACGGGGACGCGCACGCCGGAGCTGAGACACAGTGGAGGCAGCAGGGGAGTGAGGTGAGTGACAGGCTGGGATTCGCATGCGGGTGTGTTCCACGATGGGAATCCCAGCCCCACCGACAGCTGGGGATAAGGGAACAATGCGCTCGAGGCCGATGCAGCCAGCCGGAGCACGGAGCGTGACAGAAATCTTATGTGCCCGTTAAACTGAGACATAAAGTCTTGAATTGGGGACATTCTTCTTTACTGGCAGGTCACCCTGGTATATGGAAGACTATTCAACTTATCTCCTGGCATTACTGGTGGCCGCACCTGGAACGCCATGTCACCGATTTTGTCTGTTCCTGTGTTACCTGTGCCCGGGATAAAACTCCTTGGCAGAGACCTACAGGACTCTTACAGTCTTTGCCCACTCTGGAACCCCCCTGGTCTCACATTGCTATGGACTTTATTACCGATCTGCCACCTTCCTGTAATAATACGGTCATCTGGGTGGCGGTAGATCAATTTTCCAAGATGGCTCATTTCATTCCCCTACTGGGTCTTCCATCTGCTCCACAGCTGGCTAAACACTTTCTTCAACACATTTTTCGCCTTCATGTCCTTCCGAATCCTATTGTCTCGGATCGTGGAGTGCAATTTGTTTCCAAGTTCTGGCGTGCTCTCTGTTACCGTCTTGACATCGATCTGGACTTTTCCTCTGCCTACCACCCTCAGTTCAATGGTCAGGTGGAGAGGGTGAATCAAATCCTGGAAAGTTACCTCCATTATTTTGTTTCAACTCGACAAGACGATTGGTTCGACCTTCTACCTTGGTCAGAATTTCCCTACAATCATAAGGATTTTGAGTCAAAGAGGTGTTCTACATTCTTTGTTGTTTATGGTCTTCATCTTCATTCTCTTCTTCCTATTCCAGTCTCCACCTGGTGTGCCAGTTGTTGATGAACTTGTTCGAGACTTCTCTTCCGTTTGGCAACAGACTTGGAATTCTCTGTCTCAAGCCTCCCCACATATGAAAATCCAGGCAGATAAGAAAAGAAGATCTCCTCACTCCTTATCTCCCAGTGATAAGGTTTGGTTGTCCTCCAGATACATCCGTTTCAAGATTCCCAGCTACAAGTTGGGACCTCGCTTCCTGGGTCCGTTTGAAGTGTTGTAAAGAATTAATCTGGTCTCCAATAAACTTTGTCTACCTTCTTCTTTATGTATTCCTTATTCCTTCAATGTGTCCCTGCTCAAGCCTCTTGTGATTAACCATTTTTCACAACAGAATGTTGTTCCCACGCCTGTCTCTGGTTCTTCGGATGTTTATGAAGTCAAGGAAATTCTGGCCTCTACAACTGTGAGAGGGAGACAACACTTTTTGGTTGACTGTAAAGGTTTTGGTTCAGAGGAAAGATCTTGGGAGCCGGAAGAAAATATCCTGGACTGTGATTTACTCCAGAACTTTTTGTGCCTAAAAAAGAGGGGGAGACCAAAGGGGGGGGGGGTACAGTTACGCCCGGCGCTCTGGCCAGACATGCTGGCCGTGAGCTCTCCTCTGCTCTGTCCTCATCTGCCCCTGCCTCCTAGGGTGCGCGCGTGCCTGAACTCTAAGATTTAAAGGGCCAGTGTGCCCATAATTATCACATTCACCTGCAGCTTTGTTATAAGTTTCTGCACTTCTTCCCACTCACTGCCGGATCTTTGTTTGCCATTGTGGCTTAGAGAAAGCTATTCTGTGTCTTGGCTTGCGTGTTGCTGATACCTCTATTTCATGATCTGACCTTGCACCTGTGCCACCTGCCTATTGACCTCCTGCTTTGTTCCTGACTATGCACCTGTGTGACCTGCCCTGACCTTCTGCTTTCCTGACCACAACTTGCCTTATTCCTCTCGTGCCTTGTATCTCCTCAGCCACCTGCATGGTCGAGTCGTGTTAGGGGTAGAGACCTGGGTGCCGCCTGCCACAGCAAATCCATCCCGAATTTGTGGCTGGCTCTGGTGCAGCACCTTAGACTCTGTAAGATTACTACCAACGTGCTGCAGTCAATATTAACTGTGGAATCTAGGGAACTAGACAACCAACCTAGTCAGATGCTTGTCCACTGCAGGATTTTTGACCAATACTAACCCAGCAAACAAATCTTGCTTCCAAGAAGTGATAACACACAAAAAAATGTCATACCAAATCTAACAGTTTCTAACAATAATATAGATCCTATCAATCTATTTGCCATTGCTATATTAGTTTGCTGTTCCACACTGTAACCCCTTAATGACATTGTACATTGTACATCCTGGTGTCCTGGTACCTAATGTACCATGACGTCCATTTGTGTTCTAAGCTGCATCCTGTCTTTGTAGTGAATGAAGGAGCTGTCACACAGACAAGTCAAAAGCTTTGATCAACTAGGGCCTCAATCCTAACACCACCACTGATCTCTTGATATTGTTGAGTGAGTTGCATAGCTGGCATGTCAAAAGATTTTGTTTATTTTTAAATGACAGTAAAGAACAGAAATAGAGGTAGATAGATAGATTTATATATTAAGAGCCTTATAGATAGGCAGTGGCATAGAGGCCCATAATTGTGGCAGCAGAGTGATCCCCATATCCACACATTATGAATTTTTTTTTTTTTTATAGTTTTTGTATTTTTCATTTTTTTTCCATATATAAATATTGCTATTATAGAGTGATATGCAGTTAGCTTTAACAATGAAATAGTAGACTTTATGGGCACTAATATTGGGCCTGGTCCTAGGACTCTTTAGCCACTAAGCATTATTGGCCCAAGGCACAGATTGTCACCTACACTTAGTTATATTGCAAATACCCATTTGTGTCACATGGTTTGCTACAGCACAAGAGATAATTGAGTCCATTCAGTAAAACCTTTTTACTGAGCATCCGTTTTAATGTCTTCTCACATTTTCCACTTCCTAAGTTCCATACAAATCCCATTTTAATGTTTCGGTTAATCATGTTTTCCGACCTAAGCTTAAAGTTTCCGTCAAAAAAACGAAAACCAGAGCAGTGAACTCCCAGATTCTATTACCAACATATGCTGAGATTATACACTCTGCACAATGTATCCAATCCAAAAACTAAAGAGCTGTTCTATCCCCAGTGATAGATATTTATCAGTGAACACAATTCTACATCTACTATATCTGGCATAAACATGCAGCGCTGATACACAAGTAAATGCCAAGGGAAAGAGAAGAATGAAAAATATTTCAGCACACTCACCTATGGCCCATTTCCAACACTGTGCTTGCATTTTCTCTTATGTTGTTTTCTAAGCCGGTAAATTTAGGTGACATATTTAACAATCATTTGCCTATTGAATAGAAGCATATAGATGTAGGGGTTACCGTATTTTTTCACGGTATAAGATGCACTTTTTCCTCCCCAAAACTGGGGGGAAAAAGTCGGTGCATCTTATACGGTGAATACACCCCTATGGCGGCGGTCCCTGCGGCCATCAACGGCCGGGACCCGCGGCTAATTCAGGACATCACCGATCGCGGTGATGCCCTGTATTAACCCTTCAGACGTGGCGATCAAAGCTGACCGCAGCGTCTGAAGGGAAAGTGACACTAACCCAGCTGTTCAGTCGGGCTGTTCGGGACCGCCGCGATTTCACCGCGGCGGTCCCGAACAGCCCGACTGAATAGCCGGGTTAGTGCTTACAGGACACCGGGGGGGGACCTTACCTGTCTCCTCGGTGTCTTCTCCGTTCAGGGATCCCCTGTATGCGAGCGCTCTCCTTCCTCGTCATCACGTCGTCGCGTACGTGCGTCGGCGTGCGTAACAACGTGATGGCGGCGACGGAGAGCGGATACCCGGCCGGCAGCAGAGACATTCCAGAGCGACGGGGACACGGCGACAGCGATGGAGCGAGATCCAGGGCAGCGGTGACGGGTCCGGAGCGGCGGGGACACGTGAGTATTACCTCCTCCTGCAGTGGTCTTCAATATTCGGACCTCCAGATGTTAAAAAACTACAACTCCCAGCATGCCCGGACAGCCAACGGCTGTCCGGGTATGCTGGGAGTTGTAGTTTTGCAACATCTGGAGGTCCGCAGGTTGAAGACCACTATTGGGTTCAAAATTTTTATTTTTTTAGATTTTGCCGCTAAAAATTGGGTGCGTCTTATACGCCGGTGCGTCCTATAGGACGAAAAATACGGTATATGAAACATATAACGTATTTAAATAAAATGTTAATAGTTTTAGAAGTTTTGATGAAATCACTTCCCCTTTCACTTTATGACGCTTTGTGTTTTATTATACGTAAGGCTAACCTCGACAACCTAGGATGAGTTATGTAATATGGCTTCCAAGTTTGTGTGTCATTATTGTATCAGAGAGGAAAGTCTCCTAGTTATTTTACTAATGTGTAAGAGGGTAAGAATATACGCAATGGCACCAAGTTCACCATAACAGTGCCCACCACTGTGCTCGCCACAGTACCTTGATAATTTATCTTGAAATGTTATAATTTATATAGATGGTACAAGTCATATAACAGGAATGTGCCCTGAAATGAACATGTCTCTGTGGTCTGAACAAATGTTTATTTGGAAAAAGATTTCTTTATGATTTGAGAGGGTTTAACAGGGACACGAGATCTAGCTAATGCATAAACCATCCATGTTTACTCAAAATTATATGGTTTTACGGCTCACACTAGGACAGACTCGTAAATTGCCTTGTTAGTGCAAAGTGAGAATTCTACAGTCTAAGAAAAGACTTATAAAAAAAATAAAAAAAATATAAAATATGCAATAAAATCTTTACTTTCAGTTAACACACACAACTCTAAACCGCTCATAAAATGATTCAGTAAGATAAAATGACTAAAAACACCAAAGATAGCACTCCTCAAAGTAATATGGAAAAATAATTATTAATAATTCATGCCACAATAAAAAGAGAAAAGAATCGCAAGGCCCTTGTGGACTATACACAATTAAAGATAAAAATACATATAGCGATACAATTTGGTACACCTAGTTAGTATTGCTATATAAGATTTTTATCTTTAGATTTAATTGTGAATAGACCGCAAGGGCCCTGCGGTTCTTTTTTCTTTTTATTGTGGTATGAATTATTAATAAATATTTTTCCATATAACTTTGAGGACTGCTATCTTTGGTGTTTTTCAGTTTACTTTTTATTCCTTGGGTATAGGATTACAGCAGTAACCTCAGTTATCTGGATAGTTCAGTGAGAAACATCCTACCCTGTGATTTATAAAGTTTTTTTTATAAAGATACAAGGACTATTCATTGTTTTAGGGTCAAAACAGAAAATATGGTACAATTTTGGGGAAGCCCAGAGGGAACACAGGCTGGGTCAGCAGTAGGGGGAGCAACAGTGATATGGCTGAGATCTGTGTTTCCACATTACTGACGCCACTGTCACAGCAGAAGAGTTTCCCAGGGTAATCCAATGCTCTATTGGCTGGCACAGTGGAAGAGGGGGCTTCACGGTGGAAATAAAAGGCAATTACTGTACTTCCTCCAAAGGCACGGCCTAAGTGTCTGTTTGGATGGTCTGTGAGGTGCCATTGATGTTGATGGTGCAATTAACAAGCAAAACAGTGAGGTTGGAATTAAAGATTCCATTAACTCTATGTTTGTTCTTAGCCCTTGGCAAAGCTCTGGTCTAATATTCTCTTCCCTGAGGAGTACTCACTGATCTGTAATGGTGCAGGTCCTCTGGAAAAAGTTAGCTTGGCAGCCACAAAATCTCTGGGCCTGGCCTGAAGCCCTGAAAGCTTCTAGCATAGCTATGGGGCAGGTATCTTGCTTCTCCATACAATCTCTCTTTTTGCCTCTATAAATTTTAAATATTTTCCTATCCTCCTCCTCCTCCACCATAAACTGGACTAGAATAACTTCTGTAGGATATAGTTGAGACACCACAGGAGCTATTCAGCCCCAAGCAATCCTAGGTTTGATGCCTAACTCTGGAAGTAAGGAAACCAGATGCTCCTCTATCTTCCTTAAAGGAGTAGACTCATGGATAAAAACTTATCCCCTATCCGCAGGATGGGGGATAAGTTGAGATCGCAGGGGTCCAAACACTGGGGCTCCCAACGATCTCCTCTTTGGGGCCCCAGCTCTCCCCTGGAAAGGCGCATCACGACTGCTGCCTGAAGCAGGGGCTGCCTGCCCCCTCCATATATCTATAGGGGGCACTGAAAATGGTGGTCCTCTCAGCCAATAATTGGGTAAAACACTACAACAGCAGTATAAAACGCCATAAAACAATATTAATGCGGTGACCCAGTACAGAACATAGCATACTGCCCATCCTGTGTGGCAGATGTTGCCGTCAGTGTCCGTCTTAGGCTCATACTACTCAGGACTCTACATCTACTAATGTCATGCTATGTTTCATTTATTGTCATTTATGTGTACCTGTTGCTTTAAGCCTGTTAAACCTTAGAAACCCTGTTGTTAGCAGAGTGTGTATGAGGTGAACCATGTGACTTATCTATGCTCTAAATCTGCCCCTTTTATAGTGAGGTAGAAATTTAGAGTTCAGATTAAGGTGAGGTGCAGTTTGCATAAATCTGAAGTGAGTCTGTGAAGTGTTCTGGGGAAAGCCTCAAGTCTAATCCTGCAACCTTGCATCTGCTAAAGAATAACCCCTGCACCCAGGTGAATGTCAAGCCTTGAAGTAAGCACTAAAGTCCCGGGTATTCAAGTCAGTAATACAAGTCACTAAAGTCAAGCGTGGGTTGCCATACAGCAAGTCAATCATACACAGCACAATCTCAGCAAGCGGATAAGCTTACAAGGCCCACCCTGCACCTCTCCTTATACCAATCTGAGCTGTAATAGATTTTAGCATCTATCCTGCCTCAGTAAAGTTAGTTTTTTCTTAACCTTGCGTCTGAGTACTTATTGCCCTGTGCCTGGCCCAGGAGAAGCTGGCTCAACCTCGGGTGGTGTATAGGTTAACCATGCCCTGGCGTCACAAAAAGGCTAATTGCACATTACCCTCACCCGACAGCACATTAAAATATTGCAAAAAGTTTGACATTTAGTGCAAATGACCACTCCAACAAGTTCACGCAGTGGGACACTGCAATTTGAATTCAGAATATGGCACAATTTGGCAAAACTGACAGAAAGTGTGTGTCAACTATATTAGCTAATTATATTTTCAGGAACAGCTTGGTGACATTGACAACCATTATAAACAAATGTACATGGCAGACCTTTACCGACTAATGGCCAATGGCACTTTATCTGCTGCCATACGGGGACTCTGTACAACACTGTGTCATTAAACTATTTTTGTCCAGACGCAATGGGAAAATAGGTAAATGGCATGTAACAAAGCCTGCCATGGGTTTTTAATATTACAATGATGTTATGAGATTAGTGGATGGGAATACAAGGATTTCTGTGATCAGTTTGTGATCAAATGTGTACATACGTGAAATACCGGACAATATGGTTATAATAACAAAGGTTTATTCCATTTGACAACGGTCTCGATATCGTTAAAATAATACATATATACATCACATTTTACAATGCACAAAACATAATAAAATAAGCACAAATTAACTTGCATAAATAAATTGATGTCGTAGAAGTGAACATTAGACCGTTTCAGATATTTGTTAATATACCAAAAAATGTTTGTCGCTCAACTCTCCTTGAAGCAGATACAACTAAGATAGGGTTGAATGGAATTTTCTTCAGTTTCACATAGGAGGATAAGTCAAGATTTTTTTTGCTGGGGAAATGCTCTAATAATATCACATTGGGCTATAAATTGTGTGAAAAACAACCCGAGGCAATTCATTATTGTAGAAAGCCTGAATTATCGTGTACTGTAAATAGCCAGCGGTTTCCTGTATTTGCTGATGTGTCCAGGCTAATCTAGCGGCAGGAACAGAGAGTAATGTGTCGTTTGTCTGATAAATGTCTCCCGGTGATTGCCTTTCTTATTAGAACGACTCAATGAGTGTAAGTGCATTAGGTAAATGACGCCTTCTTTCCTCCATGTGCGCACAGCAAACAAGACCGCTGCATATTGTCACCAGTTACTGTGGGGATCTGTGAAGGAGGTGACTGTTGCTGGTGACATCCACTGATATCTGAAAGATAAAGAGAAAATTGGCAAATAGGGAGTTTTGTCATAAAATTAAGAATAATTGTTGGCCAAGTATGGCCATTTTCAACTCCATATTCAAAATGTTTTTTTTTTTTCTTTTTAGGAATTTGCCCCACTGTTTATCTCTATTACAGTGTTTTAGAAACAGTGTGCCTCCAGCTGTTGTAAAACTACAACTCCCAGCATGCCCAGGCATGCTGGGAGTTGTAATTTTACAACAGCTGGAGGCCTACTGTATGGAAAACAATGTTTTAGCATGTACTAATATGGATTTAAATAAAGAACAAAAAGAATACTTTTATGAAATATTACTGTGAAATTCCATTTTATTATTTGTGTGAGGTTTTATAAGTCGGCAATTGTAGCGTAATATTTTGATCAGTTTCATAGGACAGAACCTTTTTCTTTTTTTGTCATTCAAGCAGCGTTTCCACATGCCGGTGAAGTCATGCGGCAGATAACCATGCCCCCCATGCATTCACCATTGGCCGCACAATGTTACTGATAATCCCACCAGCATCGCATGGCCATAGGGAAGTGTTTTTTGTTACTTTGGGGGTCAACGGTATGTGTAAACGCTGCCTTACAATGTAAGGGCTGGGAGAGATAGCAATGAGGTATGTATGTAATAAAAGGCAATACAAATAATGTTAAAGATTTTGTTATAAGATTTCATGTTGAAATCTGTGAGACAAAGAGAGTAGTTTCTCCAAGGAAGAATATGCAAAGCAGCTGTCTGTTGCCATGTTTGGGAGGTATCTTTTTCTTTAAAGGGGTACTGCGGTGCTTAGACATTTTATCCCCTGTCCCTATGGATAGGGGATAAGATGTCTAAGCACCGGAGAACCCCTTTAAGCCACTGTTTCTGCTCCTTTAGGCTAAGGTTCCACTTAGTTTTTTTTCTGGCAGTTTTTGGAATACTGCCACTGCAGTTTTTTAACCAAAGCCAGAAATGTATTCAAAAGGAATAGGACATATAAAGGAAGGACTTACACTTATCCTTCCTTATGGATCCACTTCTGATTTTGGCTCAAAAACAGCAGTGGCAGTTTTCCAAAAACTGCCAGGAAAAAAACAAGTGGAAACTTAGCCTAAAAGGGGTACTCCACTGGAAAAGTATTTATTTTTTTTTTAACTGGTGCCAGAAAGTTAAACAGATTTGTAACTTACTTTTATTTAAAAATCTTAATCCTTCCAGTACTTATCAGCTGCTGTAGGAAGTTCTATTTGAATTTCCTTTCTGTCTGACCACAGTGCTCTCTGCTGCCACCTCTGTCCATGTCAGGAACTGTCCAGAGCAGGATAGGTTTGCTATGGGGATTTGCCCATTCTCTGGACAGAGAGCACTGTGGTCAGACAGAAAGGAAATTAAAAAATAAAAGAACTTCCTGTGGAGCATACAGCAGCTGATAAGTACTGGAAGGGTTGAGATTTAAATAGAAGTAATTTACAAATCTGTTTAACTTTCTGGCACCAGTTAAGAAAAAAAAATGTTTATGGATGCATTTTTGGAGAATAATAACATTACAGGTTATGTATAATAGATCTATAGGGACAGAATGTTGATCCAGGGATTTATTCTGGTTCCAATCTGCTATCTGGTGCCTGATTCTCCCCATGCACGGAGCTGCTACTATACCATGCACAGAGCTGTGTCGACCACCATATCCAGCATGCATCTCTATGGGAAAGCCGGAGATACCTGAGAGCTGTATCCCTGGCTCTCCCATAGAGATGCGGTGGGCCGCACCATGCATGGGGAGAGCCAGGGTGTTTGTGCAGGAGAGCACAGGGGTGGTGGGTCCTAGCAGTTGGAAAAATCCCCCCCAGACCTCTGATTAGACACTTTTCCCCTATCCTGTGCATAAGTTGTGTGGGTGTCAGCACATGCCCTCCTTGCATCTCTATTGGAGAGCCGGAGATATGCAAGTGCTGTATTCTTGTATTTCAAGCTCTCCCATCGAGATTAAAGCGGGGGAGTGTGCCGACTCCTGCACCATTTATGGGAAGAGCTGAAGCGCCGTGGAGGACCGCCCATGATCAGTTACTTATCCCCTATCCTGTGGACAGGGGATAAGTTAGTTTTTGCTGCACAATCCTTTTAAACTCCAAATCCACAGTCAAAATGCAAGGGCCTGCCTCATATTTCTGCCAAATCTGTCATGTGAAAGTGGCCTTATAAGTACGTTTAATATGATGACTGCTGGATAATCCGGCATACTGTATTTAATAATCCAACATTTAGCAGCATTTTATTTCTGCCTTCTAGTATTTATGAAAAAAGCAATAATATGGGGTAAAATAAGACATAATTTCCCACTCAGTATCTCTTGTACCGAAAAACTCCTTTTTAACCTCGGGGTAGGTGAGCAACCAAAGGGCCCAAATGTAAGATCTGAACCAGAATCCCCTACCATGTGTCATTTATAACACTGGTGCCATGTTAATGGGGCAAGGCAGAGAACAAAAGAAAAATCCGCAGCAAAACTCCTATGTCACCATGTAGGTTTTGGTGTGTGGGGGGGTATTTATTACACAGTTTCAGGCGACATAACAAAATGATAACTTATCATCAGGACCTCCATTATTTGTAAAACCATGCAGCCAGAATAACCAAGCTGAGCATATGCAGAGTATATGTGTTGCCCAGCTCTGCAGAGCAGGTGGTCTCCGGCTGACAGACACTTATTTACCTGCTTTTCAGGAAAAACAAATCTTTAATCTAATGGGCCTTGAAATGAAGTGCAAACAAATCCAGTGTCTAAACAGAGCTGGAGGTCGAGACTGCCAGGCCTGCATTAGACAAACAGAACAGATAGCGGACAACAAAGGCGGCCAATACATTGTGAAACTTTAGATTAGAGCATTAGATGTTTACAGGGTTACAAAAAAAAATGGAGAATAAACCCTTTACCTTTAGAATATGGATAGATCTTATGTTATCTGGCTTTATTACAATATTTACAACCCCAAAAAGTGACTTATGTTATACCTGTATGGTATGACTTATGTTATACCTGTATGGTAGTACATGACCAATATTATTTTCTAGTGCCCTGAAGTAACTTTTTGTGGAAATCTGTTTCCAATAATAACTACAGTATATACTTGAGTATAAGCTTATCCGAATATAAGCCGAGGCCCCTAATTTCACCCAAAAACCCAGGAAAAGTTATTGACTCGACTATAAGCCTAGGGTGGGAAATACATCATCCATACCCGCGTCATCATCACCCTGTCATCATCCAGACCTCCGTCATCATCACCCTGTCATCATCCAGACCCCCGTCATCATCCCCCGCTGTCATCATCCCCCCTGTCATCATCCAGACCCCCGTCATCATCACCCTGTCATCATCCAGACCCCCGTCATCATCCCCCTCTGTCATCATCACCCTGTCATCATCCAGACCCCTGTCATCATCCCCCTGTCATCATCCAGACCACGTCATCATCCCCCGCTGTCATCATCCCCCGTCATCATCCAGACGCCCGTCATCATCACCCTGTCATCATCCAGACCCCCGTCATCATCCCCCGCTGTCATCATCACCCTGTCATCATCCAGACCCCCGTCATCATCACCCTGTCATCATCCAGACCCCCGTCATCATCCCCCGCTGTCATCATCCCCCCTGTCATCATCCAGACCCCTGTCATCATACCCCTCCCCTTCATCATCACCGCCTGTCAATCCCTTCAATCAGTGGTCTTCAACCTGCGGACCTCCAGATGTTGCAAAACTACAACTCCCAGCATGCCCGGACAGCCATCGGCTGTCCGGGAATGCTGGGAGTTGTAGTTTTGAAACATCTGGAGGTCCGCAGGTTGAAGACCGCTGCCGGGCCTTCGTCATCATCCAGACCCCCCCCCCCCCCCTTTTAGTTTTCTACTCACCTCCCCTCGGTGGGAAGGAAGGGTGAGCTGGTCCAGGCCATCTATGCTGCAGGGACCTTCCGGTGGGGAGGGTTAGTCGTTCTGGGCTGTCCGTCTTCACCGGGAGGCGGAGAGTTCACTCGAGTATTAGCCGAGGGGGGCGTTATCACCATGAAAAATCGAGTATATACGGTATGCTATTTAAACCGCCTTAGGTTGCTTACGGCAATGACCATTTCCTGGGTCTAAGCGCACTTCCAGCAGCCCGAGGAAGTGCGCTTAGACGCAGGAAATGGTATATGCACATTTTAAATCAAATATGAAGATTCCACTAACAGGTGAATGACACAATTTATTTGAAGGACACTACTCTCAATATTTCCTAGTGAGCACCCCCATAGGATCTTGCATTGGTTCTGACACATGCCACGTGTGTATGAGCGCTAATGTGATTGACCATTTAGACAGTGCTAGACTCATATCTGAACTCATAGACAACTACAGTGGCTGTCTGTGCCTGCTGGGAGTTGTAGTTTTGCAACAGCTAGAGGTCCACAGTTTGGAGACCACTGGTCTACACCCTGTGTTTTTTTTTTTCAGGTATATTTGAATGGGTGAACATCGGCAAAAGATCTGTATAATAGTTTATGAGCCATTTTTACTCCTTTACTTTACTTCCTAGTGAAGCAGAGATAGGTCACTGGTCGCTGATGGGTCAACAATTACATTGCTGCCATTACAGCCTCTGCAGTGGAGGCCATTCAGATTCTCAGCCTCCAGAACATAAAGCCTGCATATTTCTGTAGTGTTATATCCCCTGTTCTCATGCTACTGCCTAGCTAGGCAGACTGGTAAGAAAACATGAAGCTAAAATAGAAGAGTTCCTCATTTGGGACCACCATGTTTAAGTGGAAACAACAGAGGAGCTACAAAGAGATTTTCTTGCTTTTGCATTCATACCACATTTTCAGCCTCCAATGGCTGAATAAGGCGGGAGAATTTCAAAACTGCCTTTTGCCACATCCCTGATGGACCTGTGCCGTACTCTATTCAATTCAATCATCTGGACAGCTAGTGACTCAGGTTGGTTCATTTTCAGTCTTGGCCAAAAGCCAGATACAGTTGACCCGGCCAGAGATACAAGTGTGATACCACAGGGTGTTAGGAGAAATACCTTATCCCTTCGTGATGCCAGGGCACTGTTATCCTGGGCCAGACATGGGGAGTAAATGAACACACTAACGTCAGGTTACGGATAACTGTCTTTACTGAGCTGGGTGCAGGTGGTATTACACAGACAGGATGCAGGATGCAGTGTAACCTCTTGGGAGCCCTGTTGCCTTGCTGAGACTTGTGGTGCTTTCACCTAACAGATTAATACAGACTTGTAAGAGGGGTAGATGAATTCTGGTAGGTAGGGTTCTGTCAAGGTATTGTAGCCTTCTCTGCCTGGGCATGAACTTCCACCGTATGGGTGATCCTTGCAGTATGACCAGATGAAGTAGATTTGAGCTAGACCTTCCCTTGAGGCTTCTACACGCAACACATCTTAAAAGGTTACTCCGCTACCCAGCGTCCAGAACATTGAGTTCCGAATGCTGTGTGTGAGCTTCCGTGTTCATGCCCACCCCCTCATGAAATCACGCCCCGTCATGTGATGTCATGCCCCGCTCCCTCAATACAAGTCTATGGGAGGGGGCAGGCGTGAACACTGAAGCCTGCACACAGCGTTCAGAACTCAGTGTTCCGGACGCTGGGGAGTGGAGTCTAACCACACTGTGGCTCAGACTTAGTCTGGACTAGAAATGGGTTGATCTCCTCCCCCACTACACTATATGGGTGAGAATTTAGGGATTCCCATTGGCAGGCAGGGTCACATGGGGTTTACACAGCTCCTCTCTTAAGGGTACAATAACACATGAATAACATATATACAAATAACAACAATAGAAGTAATTAGAAACATTTATTACTTCTTAATAAAGTGCAAACATAATTAATAATACAATAAGTCTTTTGGTTGGCCCAGCATCTTGTGCTGCAAAGCTGCCCAATACAGTCTGAAGCCACAGGAAAGCCATTGGTGCTGGGACACCACACAAGCTGGCTAACTGTGTTCATCTCATTAAACTAAAAGGGGCACAGCATAGGTCTGGCAGGGAAACGGCAGCAGGCGATTTCGAAATTCTCCTTTCAAAGACTGAAAACAAGATGTGAATCACCCTTAAAGGGGTACTCCGCCCCTAGACATCTTATCCCCTATCCAAAGGATAGGGGATAAGTTGTCAGATCGCCGCGGTCCCACTGCTGGGGAGCCCCGGGATCCCCGCTGCGGCACCGCGCTATCATTACAGCACAGAGCGAGTTCGCTCTGTGCGTAATGACGGGCGATACAGGGGACGGAGCAGCGTGACGTCATGGCTCCCCCCCTCGTGACAATGCAAGTCTCCGCCCCTTAATGCAAGTCTATGGCAGGGGGCGTGACGACCGCCATGCCCCCTCCCATAGACTTGTATTGAAAGGGGTGGGCCATGACGTCACGAGGGGCGGGGCCATGACGTAACGATGCTCTGGCCCCTGTATTGCCCGTCATCACGTGCAGAGCGATCTCGCTCTGTGCTGTAATGATAGCGCAGTGCCACAGCGGGGATCCCGGGGATCCCCAGCAGCGGGACCGTGGCGATCTGACATCTTATCCCCTATCCTTTGGATAGGGGATAAGATGTCTAGGGGCGGAGTACCCCTTTAAGCAGAAAACCCATTTATTGGATAAGCACATTTCTTTAGGAATGCTTGCAATCAGCAAGTAACAAATATGTAACAAATCCACAACAGAATATGGATTTTACTCTGCAGATTTTTGGTGTAGAAAAAAGCTGCAGATTTATTGCTGAAAATCTGCAGCAGATTTGCCATGTGTGGCTGTATCCTTAAAGGGGTTGTCCAGTGAAAACTATCTTATCCCCTATCCCTTTAGGGGATAAGTAGCGGGAGTTTCATTCAGGAGATCATGGGGGTTCCCAGAAGTTGGACTCCCAGTTATCTCCTGAAGAGGACCCCGGCTTTCAATGAGGACTGAGTGCAATAGACGGCATGTGCTCCATTCATTTCTGTGGGAGCACTGGAGATGCCCGAGTGCAGCACTCGGGTCTCTTCGGTGCTCCCATAAAAATAAATGGAGCGTATGCTGTCTACCGCGTGTGATCCTCATTGAGAGCTGGGGTCCTGTTCAGGAAATCGCGGGGGGTTCCAGCAATCAGACCCCCTCATGATACTTATCCTCTATCTTGTGCATTTTTCTATCTTAAGGTCCTAAAGAGAGGTGATGTAGCAAACTGCAGTTCTCTCCATTGGGCCTCACATGCACTGTGTGAAGCAAGGATTCCATTCCTGTGATATTAGTGTTATATTACAATGGGTGATTCTGTGAGATAAACAGTCATCAGCTTTACTTAAGGAACTCTTCTTTTGATTTGTGCGTTCTACATTGTTTAGACAGATAGATGTGGGCTGTTAAATTTCCACTTAAGCTTGATACATTGTATCAGTCTGACACCTAATAATGTTGATATATCATTTCTGTAGAGTCTCTAATTAGATTTTGGCAGGATGGTCCAAGTCAAGGAAAATCCCCCTTATCTCCCTCATTGAAATGATGTTTTATCAGGCAACCTTTGGTAATGGAGCCTCTTTTAATTAAGCCGCTCTCTTCAAAAGGATATTAAACTTAATGCCCTTTCATTGCCCTGCTGCCCTTGCTGTGCAGGCCTCCTCCTTCCCTATGTTGTGAGATGGATTTATTAGCTCTCCCTAGGGGACAAGCTAGTAGCGTAGCCTATCCACAGGAATAATACTGTATCCGAGTGATGGTACCCTATTATTCTATAACATTGGAAGAAAGGGAGTGCACATTTGATAGATAGATGGATAGATAAATAGTGGCACTGTGGCAACTGGCACAATTATGGGGGCACTAAAGTTACTAGTTTATAGAGATAAGCGGCAGGGGCCATATTCGAATTTGCGATATTTCGCGAATATATGGACGAATATTCGTCCTATGTTCATGAAATTCACATACTCGATATATACGCAAAGTGCACATGCACGATTATATCTTTCACCTAATAGAAGGGAGGGATCAGTGTCCCCTGACTGGAAGTGCCGATATTCGTGAATATTTGTATGTTCACATATTTGCATAAATTCGCATATTCGAAAAAAAAATATTCAGCATTAAGAATATATATTAATAAATTTTAAATGTTCAAGAAAACGTGAAAAGCCTATATTTGGGGTAAAAATTTGCATTTCGAATATTCGTGCTCAACACTACTGCGGCCCAGCCTCACCTCCCATGGCTCCCAGATAATTTGAGTTTGAGACCCCTGATCTAGACTATCAGCTGGCACATTAAGGCTATGTTCACACAATGGAATTTCCATGCAGAATTCTGCATTGGAATTCCACACAGAAATTCTGCAGCAGCACAGTCCCACTGATTTTAATGGGAATCTGCTGCGCTGTTCACATAGCAGAATTTCTGTGCCGGAAACATCTGGTATGGAAATTCTAATTCCGGTGTCCGCAGAAAGAATAGACATGTCTATTCTTTCTTAGGACTCTGCATGGAAATGCATTACCGTCTATGAGACGGCACATTTCCTAATGGTCCCACGGCTGGCATGCTCTGCTGGTGCTCTGCTGTCAGGGGAATGTCCGTACAGAGATTTTCTGTGTTGACATCCCCCCTTTTGAACACAGCCTAAGGCATTGTAGTAGAAAATAATACACTCCACTTATAGCTCCAGATGGAAGCAGGAAAATGGGTGCCACATATTACCATTGCACAGTAAAACAATTCTCCATCACCTAAAACTGGCCCTGAACATTAGGCAAAGAGCAGAGTGTTATCTATATTCCCAAGACGGAGCGGTGT
Organism: Hyla sarda; assembly: GCF_029499605.1. NCBI lineage: Eukaryota > Metazoa > Chordata > Amphibia > Anura > Hylidae > Hyla > Hyla sarda. The sequence goes on from NC_079194.1 coordinate 198,312,371, forward strand.
TACAACTAGTGTTGCTCGCGAATATTCGCAATTCGAATATTATTCGCGAATATCGCATATTCGCGAATTCGCGAATTTCGCGAATATAGCGCTATATATTCGTAATTACGAATATTCTTTTTTTTTTTTTTTTTTTTTCTTCACAGTACACATCACAGTGATCACCCCTCTCTGCTTCCAGCTTGTGTGGTGTAAAGAAGGCTGTAATACTACAGTGTGAGACTGGCGCGCGAAAATTCGCATATGCGAAAATTAGCATATGCTAATGTTCGCATATGCGAATTTCCACATATGCGAATTTTCGCATGTGCGTATTTTCGCATACGCGAAAATAAAACGAGAATATAACGAATATGCGAATATTCGGGAATATTCGTCCATATATTCGCGAATATTCGCGAATTCGAATATGGCCTATGCCGCTCAACACTAGTTACAACACAAACACCTATAAATAAATATATGAAGCAAACCCAACACTGGTGCCCTGTTACTTTGCTATAAGGAAACGTTACTCAGACATGTGGATGCATTGAGCTATAATAAGTGGAGAAAAGTAATAAAATCTGCATAAACACTTCCTTATTGCTCTGAAGACAAATGAGCGGGGCAAAGCCCAGTCATGTCAGGCTGTATTTTTTATGAACCCTCTCATGTCAAATATTTCATGGGTGACCCAGAGATAAGTGCCTCATATGAGATAATCTTCAGACTCAAGGCTGGTGAATGTTTAGCTAGGTATATATACTAGTGGGTTGTTAAATCACCTTAGAGTACAGTACAGGTAAACACTTGACCCCTCAGAGTTCACTGGTAGTAGTGTTCAGTCACTTCCACCATGCCTTGCATATTCCACAGCCTGACTCGCTAGTATATTGCTATGTCCCAGGATTTCTAGGAAGAAGTGTGGTATATTAGTTTATCACTTTTTACAATGTAAAGATAATAAGCTAGGCCTGGATTTTTACTTTCATGAGAGACAAATAATTAGAGAAAGTTAACTTTGCAGTTTTTAACTTTAAAGGAAATGTCCGGGTTCCCATTTTTTTTTATGAATGGCTAATATACAAGTGCAGGGTAAAAAAAAAATATTGTGATACTCACCTACCCCAGTCCCCTGCAGTTCCTGTTTCAGCGCCTTCCAGTCTCCCAATTGTCCCCACTTCTAAGAAGGGTTATCTCTGGAAGACCTTCCCGATCAGCCAATCTCTGGCCTTAGTGGTATCCCACCTCAGTCAATGATTGGCAGAGCAGGCATTTTCTGCTGGTGGCCCCCTGTAGCTCTGACTCCATCATCTTTCTTTCCTCCACTCGTCACCACTTGTTCCTGCTTTTGAGATGAGTCTTCTCATTAGGAACTGCCCACTCAGCCAATAAGTGACTGGGACTGGACGCCGCTGCAGCCAGAGATTGGCTATGTGGGAATGTCATGCTGAGAAAACTCCTCTCAAAAGTAGCTACAAGTGGTGATGATCAGGACACCAGAAGGCATTGGAATGAAAACATGGGGGGAGGGCAGGATAGGTGATTTGGCCTAATAATTGGCCTCATTTTAAACCCCCGCCTTGCAAGATTAAGGACATAATGTAGGCTACCACTTAAACTAAGCTTTTAAAGGGGTTGACAATGTTTTTGTGTATTACCTCTACAGAACAAATATAAAATAATTTGCGTCTTGACTGTGAGTAAGCAGCTTTCCTATGTCCTTCCCAGCAACAGTAAAAATAATGAATCTGTTAAAAAAAATTGAAATTCTATTTTCACATTATGATTAAGGGATTTTAAAGGGGTACTCCGGTGGAAAACATTTTTTTTTTCATATCAACTGGCTCCAGGAGGGTTAAACAGATTTGTAAATTACTTCTATATAAAAATCGTAACCCTTCCAGTACTTATCAGCTGCTGTATGCTACAGAGGAAGTTGAGTAGTTCTTTCCAGTCTAACCACAGTGCTCTCTGCTGACACTTCAGAGCAGGAGCAAATCCCCATAGCAAACCTCTCCTGCTCTGGACAGTTCCTGACATGGACAGAGGTGTCAGCAGAGAGCACTGTGGTCAGACTGAAAAGAGCAACACAAATTCCTCTGGAGCATACAACAGCTGATAAATACTGGAAGTCTTAAGATTTTTAAATAGAAGTAATTTACTAATCTGTTTAACTTTCTGGAGCCAGTTGATATGAATTTTTTTTTTTCCACCGAAGTACAGAATAATGGGAGAAAATGCTTTTATTTTTTATTTTAGCACAACACATTATAACATAATGAGAATTCGAGTAGAAAACAGACATGGTGCACATCTACAATCTTGTATAATGATCCGATTGCTTCTCAGCATAATATCAAATACTAACAGGTTGTTAGTATACATTTTTGATCAAAAAGTACAAGCCCACTCGCCACGTCAAGGCCTCCTATTAGATTGGGTCCCTAACGTCCCTAGCATAAAATGGCGTAGCACTGGGCAGCGACCACCACCGCCGCGACACCAGTGCCCACGGGGGGGAACGACCCACCGGTAGAGCGGCCCCAATGCCACTCAAACCAGTCTATGGGTCGCACCCCCCCGCGCAGACACGGCGCCACGGCAGCAATGGACGCCGCACAGCACAACACCAGTGTGAACAAGGTATAATAGCACACTTACCATGCTCTCCCAGTCAGACTGGGAGGCTGCTAGGAAAGAAATGGCCCTTGTGTAGCTAACTACTACTTATATAGGGTTGGGCTGAGGGGGTGGGGAAGAGTGCAGCACATGTACAAACAAAAAAAAGGAGGGGATAGAAAACACAGTGTGAATTCGGGTAGAAAACAGACATGGTGCACATCTACAATCTTGTATAATGATCTGATTGCTTCTCAGCATAATATCAAAAACTAACAGGTTGTTAGTATACATTTTTTATCAAAAAGTACAAGCCCACTCGCCACGTCAAGGCCACCTATTTAGAGTGGGTCACTAACATCCCTAGCATAAAATGGTATAGCACTGGGCAGCGACCACCATCGCCCCCCTGTGGGCACTGGTGTCGCGGTGGTGGTGGTCGCCGCCCAGTGCTACGCCATTTTATGCTAGGGACGTTAGGGACCCACACTAAATAGGTGGCCTTGACGTGGCGAGTGGGCTTTGTAATTTTTGATCAAGACGTATATACTAACAACCTGTTAGTTTTAGAAATTATGCTGAGAAGCAATTGGATCATTGTGCAAGACTATAGATGTGCACCATGTCTGTTTTCTACTTGAGTACACATTGTGCTTTCTGTCCTCTCTTTTTTTTTTTTTTTTTGCTTGAACATGTGTCTGCACTCTTCCCCACCCCCTCAGCCCAACCCTTTATAAGTAGTAGTTAGCTACACATGGGCCTTTTCTTTCCTGGTAGCCTCCCAGTTTGACTGGGAGTGCATGGTAAGTGTGCTATAACATCCTGTTCACACTGGTGTGGTGCTGTGCGGCGTCCGTTGCTGCCGTGGCGCCGTGTCTGCAGGGAGGTGCGACCCATGGACTGGTTTGAGTAGCGCTGGGGCCGCTCTGCCAGTGGGTCGTTCCCCCTGTGGGCACTGGTGTCGCGGTAGTGGTGGTCGCCGCCAAGTGCTACGCCATTTTATGCTAGGGACGTTAGGGACCCACTCTAAATAGGTGGCCTTGACGTGGCGAGTAGACTTTGTACTTTTTGATCAAAACGTATATACTAACAACCTGTTAGCTTTTGAAATTATGCTGAGAAGCAATTGGATCATTGTGCAAGACTGTAGATGTGCACCATGTCTGTTTTCTACTTGAGTACACATTATAACATAATGTGAAAAAGTGAAAGGGTCTGAAGACTTTCTGTATGCATGCTTATATAGTATGTGTATATCTATATCTATCTATCTATATATATATAGATAGATAGATAGATAGATATAGATATATATATAGCAGTTTCACACTTGAACAGTTGCTATAGGAAACCATTCAGTTTGTATAAATAAATGGCATGCTTTCTAGTGTGGTCCGCATACACACATCAACACCAGAAGCAAGTAAGCTAAGGGGAAAAAAAATAATAAAAAATTAATTAAACAGTGCAGAAAGAGTGAGCTGGGCATACAATCCTATACTGTAATATCACCTCCTTAGAAATATGTTATTCAGTAAAAGTCCTAATGATTTATTGCCCGTACACTTGGCTTCTGAAGCTATCTAATTGTACGTATTAGTTTATAAAAAAGATAGCCCGTTTAGCGAAAGATTAGTGCGTTAAACCAGCATATTTTTTTACGTTAATGAAGTGTTATGAATTTTGCATGAGGCTTAGCACATAGTGTCAGGAATTATATCTGCTCCAGCCACAGGAATAATAATATGTATGTTAATACAAAACACATAGTATGTTTTATTTAAACCATGCCATAAACATTTTTGCCCTGGAGGAAGATTTTAAGTAGGTTGCTCCAAAGTATCACTGGCTTGTTAATGGCTGTAACAGATTCTCTCCAGAAAAGAGAAAAAAATCTCAGGTTGAAGACATCATATTATCTCGTGCAATTCACAATACTGTAATTAAGGGGCAGTTGGCAGCAGTGGTATGAAGCCATTTTTATATGGGGTAATCGCAAAGGTTTAACATAGGGGAAAATGTGGTTTCTATGACAATAAATTCATGAAATTATTTCCAGAGTGAACAGAAATGTTATTATTTTCATCATCATCACCAGTTATATATAGAGAATAGTTTATGGGGCTGTATAGAAAATGTGCCCACTTTACTCACAATCTAATTCCTCTACCTTAAGAAGATACAAGGACCATCAACCCCTTCTGCCAAACGTGTGTCATGGTCCTAGGTCCTAATAATCCTTATATGAAAAGCATATGGAGGGTATAGTTTTAGTGACATCATTTTTTAGAGTATTTGAGAGTTAACTTATATTTTATATATATATATATATATATATATATATATATATAATTTTTTGCCTTAGTGATCAAGTGGCCATATTTTATTATGACTATAGTCATCTCCCATTTAATACTTCACATACTGTATTTAATCAACATATTCAATATTGTAATTTTTTAAATAGTATTTCCCAGTATCCTATGTCCATTTTAGACTGAGCTGTTTTTGGATTTTTTTATATGCTCAGTTATATAGAGATGTAGTTGGTGTCCACACAGCGTGAAACTTGGCCACATATTATATTTTACCTTCTGTCCGAATTCAAATCTAAAGCCTGAAGGCAGCTATGTCAACTACTAAGCTCCTCCAGAACAGTTTTAGTAGCATTATTTTTTCCCAACCGTGACCCCCTCACTCCCACTCTAAACTGTTGTGGTCATCTGTACGGCCTTTCCATAAAAAGGTTTTAAAGTGAAGAACAAACTGCTTAAAGAAACCCTATACCCTTGGTTGCAATTTCACCTAAGGTTCTAAGGCAGGAGTGTCAACCACTGAGCATTTCTATAACGTTTAATATTTCTTATGTTATTAACTTTATGTTACAGTTTATGTTTTTTTTCTATCTTTGTATGATATTGTCATACTTGGCAAGAATTTCACAATCTATTCCTTAAGAAAAAGACTAGCAGAAGGTGGCCGGAAAAGCTGAAAGTAGCCAAACCAGGTAAGTTATGCGATTCACGTAAATCCAATTGAATATACTTGGAGTTACACAAATGGCATAACACCATGAACTACACTGTTTATGTAACTCCAGGAATTACATAGTCAATGGAAGTTCCGAAATTGTGTTTGGCTTCTTTCGGCTATTCCGACCACCTTCGAGGCCACAGACAGGCCATAAGCTGACCATAAAACTCAAAGACCAAGGTGGGACAGCCCCTTTAAGTAGGGCAGAGACTACAAATAGACAACTATTATGGACAGTCATTTTGGACACCTTTGATTTGTTGTTGCGCTTTCCCCAATCCTGGGAGGAAGTGGACATGTTAGATTTTGTGTTTCAATATTTTGGTAGGACTGTATGTCAAATTTATCTTTGGTCAGATTTATTTTTTCTTTTTTTTCCAGTTATTGTAGGTCAAAGTAAAAGGAAATTTGTTTGTAAAATAATAGTTTTTTCCTGTCAACATGATTAACCACATATGGGTGAACATGATATTATGCACTTCACCAAAAGGTTTATATGTACAGTTTTCAAAGATAAATAGATCCATTGTCTGCATCATAGATATATTTTACTTGAGGCCTGGTCACTGTCTTGTCTGCACTGAATTATGTTCCAAACTGCTAAATAAGCTCCTACCGGTCTACAGGGAAGACGCTCTGCATTCTACTTGATTTTCTAAATAGAGTTAAAATTATTTGAATAATGAAGAAATCCTGGGTTATTGGAAGTGTCAGGAACATGCCACCTTAATACTCAATGTCACCTGTCATTGCAAAGGAATGAGCCCACTTAGAGACCCTGGAAAAGAACTTAACATATGCTCCAACCATCTACTTCTGAATAACACGTATATTCAAAGATCCTGACATAAGGTGTTAAATTGCCCCAGTGGCACTGAGACATTTTGTATGTTATTAAACTAAAGAAAAAAATGAAAAAAATCTGAAATGCAATAATGCAAAAAAAATTTCTGTTAGGGAAATGAATAATCACAAAAATTGCAATGTAAATAATACGTATGTATGAATGAATAAATAAATATGCTATGAAGTGTTACACCATTAAGATGTAGGAAGGAAAATAGCTATTGTTATTAAGTATTTAGTCATTTTCTGACCAAATCTAACTATATTCAGATTTGAATTGCCTTACTCTAAAGTTGAATAATAAAAAGAATAATAATGTTAATGATAATAAAAATGTTGACTATAATAAAAAGGATGTGTGAAAACAATAACAATAATAATAATAAATGTATGATCATGACAATTAAGAATTAATCCCTTAGGGACTCAGCCTATTTTTACCTTAAGGACTCAGCAAATTTTTGTTTTTGCATTTTTGTTTTTTTCCTCCTTCCCTTCTAAAAATCATAACACTTTCAATTTTGCACCTACAGACCCATATAAGGGCTTGTTTTTTGCGTCACCAATTGTACTTTGTAATGACATAACTTATTTTATAATATAACCTGCGGCGAAACCAAAACAAAATTATTGGTGGGCTGAAACGAAAAAAGAAACGCCATTTTGTAAATGTTGACGGCTCCCGTTTCTACGCAGTGCAATATTTGGTAAAAATAACACATTGGCCCTGTTTTACTAAAATCCAACTGACTTTTTTTCTCGGCTTATGCGGCAAAATTTTTGTCGCACAATCCGTGCGACTATTTGTGCGCCCAAATTTTACGCCACACAACCTACACTTTTGAAAACACATGGAGTGTTTTTTTTAACTCCATAAAATACGTGGAGTACTTAAAAAATCACTCCAGAAAAAGCGTGAGTTTGGCTCACAGAATAACCGACAGCCAAGAGGACGAGTGAAAATCAAAAAATTGAGTGATTTGTAACAAGGGACTGTTTACCATTAGTGTTGAGCGGCATAGGCCATATTCGAATTCGCGAATATTCGCGAATATATGGATGAATATTCGTCATATATTCGCGAATATTCACATATTCGTAATACTCTCGTTTTATTTTCGCATGTGCAAAAATTTGCGTATGCGAAAAATCAACACATGCGAAAATAAGCATATACAAAAATTAGTATAAGCGAAAATGCGCATATGCGAAAATTAGTATATGCAAATTTTCGCATATGCGAAAATTCGCAGGCCGGTCTCACACAGTAGTATTAGAGCCTTCTTTACACCACACAAGATGGAAGCAGAGAGGGGTGATCACTGTGATGTGTACTGTGAAAAAAAAACAAAAAACGAATATTCGTAATTACAAATATATAGTGCTATATTCGCAAATATTCGCGAATTCGCGAATATGCGATATTCGCAAATAAAGTTCGCATTGTGAATATTCGCGAGCAACACTATTTACCATTGTGGTGTGTTAAAGTAACTTGTTTTCTAACCTGAAAACATTTTGTACAGTTCAACACTTTTATGAATAAAATATTGAATGCTTTTGTGCTAGTTAATATATATATATATATATATATATTTTTTTTTATTATTATTATTTTTTTTTTATACATTTGCAATATTAGGTTTAAATGGGCACTGTCAGATACTTGGACACATACTAGTCCTGCTGTGTCCATGCGTCATGGACACACTTCCTTGATTGACAGCGCAGGGCTCACAGCTGGAGGAAAAATCCTCCCGCTGTCAGCTTGTGTCCTGCTACTGTCAATGAGGACAAGCTGGGAGTTGTAGTTTTGCTAATGCTAGGGGAGATGTGAGCAGACAGCATACTGAGGGAGGGGGCAGAGACCTGCACAGTGAGGCCACATCCCCTCCTTCTGAGAGGAATTCAGACTAGTTAGCTAAATTAAAAGTGTAATAAAAAAATAAATAAAGGTGCTAGACACATAAACATTTGATGCACATGGTCAGGATTAGGTACTGAGTGATATATATATATATATATATATATATATATATATATATATATATATAAGAAGAAAAAAAGGTACGGGTACGCTTTAAATCAATTTAACTCCCAAGCTGATAAACAAGGATAATTGTTGTAATGTTTGATAAATTATAACACATGAATACTTTTGATTCATGAAAACATTTTTAAATAAACAAGTCTAAACCATTTTGAATCCCACAACTAATTTCTTTAGTTTGGAGTTTGTGCGACACAATTGACTAGTGCGACAGAAAAAAACGTGCGACAGAAAAAAAAGAAATGTGCGACAGATTAGTAAATAAGCCTGAACAAAAAGACAAGTGATATTGAAATCACTGCAGAATAAACACTCCACTCTTCAATCAGGGCCATTATCTTTATTCTGTAGGTCCATATGGTTACAAGGATGCCCAATTTATATAGGTTTTATTTTATTTTAATACTTAAAAAAAAAATTATAAACTATATGCACCAAAATTAGTATGTTTAAATTGGCATCTTCTGACCCCTATAACTTTTTTCCGTGTATGGGGTGGTATGGGGCTAATTTTTTGCGCAGTCGTCTGTAGTTTTTATTGGTACCATTTTTGTTTTGATGGGACTTTGATCGCTTAATATTTTTAAGGTATATAAAGTGACCAAAAATGCACAATTTTGGACTTTGGTATTTTTTACGTGTACGCCATTGACTGTGTGGGCTAACATTGTATTTTAATAGTACGAATATTTACGCATGCGGCGGTACCACATATGATTATTTGTATTCTTTATTACATTATTTAATTTTTAAAAAATGGGAAAAGGGGGGTGATTTAAACTTTTAATAGGGAAGGGGTTAATGAACTTTAATTACATTCTTTTTTCACACTTTTTTTTTAGCCCCCATAGGGTTGCTACAACATGCAATCTTTTGATTGCTTGCACTTTTCAATGCTATGCCATTGCACAGCATTGGTCAGTGTAACTGGTGCTCTGCTGTTCTAGACTGCTGCGCAGGCATGGAGCAATAGATCGCCGATCGGACAACAGAGAGGCAGGTGAGGACCCTCTTGTCGTCCGGTAAGCTGATCAGGACATTGCGATTTTGTCGCTATAGTCCCGATCAGCTCCGCTGAGCTGCCAGAATTCTTTCACTTTTGCTTTAGGCACCACAATCAACTTTGATTGCGGCGTCTAAAGGGTTAATGCCGGGCATTGGCCCGATCGGCCAGGCCCAGCATTGGACAGGGTCCTGGCTGCCCGTAGCAACCGGTACCCATAGGGTTTAACCCGTTCTCAGCCAGTGAGAACAGTTTAAACTCGTTATACTGGACCAGGGCATTCAGGTACGCCCTGAGTCCTTAAGGATCGGGGATGCAATGCGTATGCATACGCCCTGCTTCCCCAGGAGGTTAAAAACAGATGATAATAAAAATAAATAAGATAATAAAAGTAATCACAATTTTAATAAAAATAACAGAAATGTATTATAAGCAATTATAATAATAGCAATTATTAGATGATTCATATAATTTTGTTTTTGTTTTTTTATATACATGTAGAACTTATTGGATAGACTCCATCTTAAAAGGGAACCGGTCAGCTCTGTACCAAGTATGGAGCTGTAGTTCCGGGCAAATAGGTGCTAGGGGGATAAAATTTATTATACCTTTAGTTTTGCTGATCAATGATTGTAAAGAAAAAACTTTTTTCTAATAGCTGAAGAGTCAAACTGTTGGTGCTAAGCAGCAGCAGAATTCCTCCTCCCTCCCGTCCTTCTCTGACTGATTGACAAGTAGTACAGGAAGCTGAGCCCTGTACATAAATTTTACAGGGCTGGGCAGGATAGGGAAAGTAGAAGGCATGCTGCTGCCACTCAGCATCAACAGTTTGACTCGTCCACAGGTTTGCACAGTGATAGGAGAACGCTGTTTATAAGCATCTGCAGGGTGGGGGAGCCCTATAAGTCATGAATACTCACAGTGCAACCCACTACAACTACTAAAAGTACATTTCTCTATACCCCTTAAGGACACAGCCCATTTTGACCCTAAGGACGCAGCAGTTTTTTGCAAATCTGACCTCTGTAACTTTAAGCATTAAAAACTCTGGGATGCTTTAACTTATTAATTTGATTCCAAGATTGTTTTTGCGTGACATATTCTACTTTATGTAGGTGGTACATTTTGGCAATACTTGCATCATTTCTTGGTGAAAAATTCCCATGTTTCATGAAAAATCTGGAATGGAAAAGGAAAATGGCCATACCAAATAAATGATATATTGATTCACATATTCAATATGTGTACTTTATGTTGGCATCATAAAGTTGACATGTTTTTATTTTTTGAAGACATTAAACTGCTTCAAAGTTTAGCAGCAATTTTTCTATTTTTCACGAAAATTTCAAAATCTGAATTTTTCAGCGACCAGTTCAGTTGGAAGTGGATTTGAGAGACCTTTCTGTGAGAAATACCCCATAAATTAACCATTATATAAACTAGCGTATAAAGAAAAAGAAACAAAAAACAAATGCGAAGCTATGTGCAATTATCCCTGGTGGGTGTGATATGAAGAAAAGAGAGGTGTGTGCTTACCTTGTGGTGTTGTATTACATCAAGGTGGGATGCTGCCCGTCAGTCTGCTGTGGTCCTCTGCAGTGGCCCCGGAATGGATACATTGGATGTCCTCAGCGTGTGTGGAAAGGAAAAAAGACTGCTGGTACAGGTGATTCTCCACTTACGTGCTTGTGTAGATGAATGACTGAGAGAAACTCAGGTATAGATGCAAAAAAGAGACTTTATTTGCCAAAAATAAAGTAAAATACTAAACAAATGAAATTAAATAGAAAACAAACAGAGTAACAAGGTAGTGTCAGACAACGCGTTCCGAGGGGCGGGGCCCCCTCTTCATCAGGTCATCATTATATAAACTACACCCCTTAAAGTATTCAAGATGACATTCAGAAAGTTTGTTAATCCTTTAGGTGTTTCACAGGAATAGCAGCAAACTGAAGGAAAAAATTCCAAATCTTCAATTTTTACACTAACATGTTCTTGTAGACCAATTTTTTGAGAGGTGTAAAAGGAGAAAAAGCCCGTCAAAATTTTTAACACAATTTCTCTTGAGTAAGGAAATACCTCATATGTGGATGTAAAGTGCTCTTTGGGTGCAGTAGAGGGCTCAGAAGGGAAGGAGCGACAATGGGATTGTAACAATCACTTTTCAGAAGATAGGAACCCCGGTGGATGTGGATCCGCTGGACCTGTGTGGCAGATTACTCGGACCGTACCAGGTAGCGGAGTCTAAGGTGCCGCTGGTTTTCACCAGAACCCGCCGCAAAGCGTGATGGACTTGCTGCGGCAGGCAGCACCCAGGTCGTTACCCCTGGCACAGCTCGACCATACAGTCAGCTGAGGAGATACGAGGCACAGGAGGGATAAGACAGTTCGTAGTCAGGATAGCAGAAGGTCAGGGCAGGTGGCACAGTAGTGTAGTCAGGAACGTTGCAAATGGTCAGTAGGCAGGCGGCAAGGAGCAAGGTCACGTCATGGAGCAAAGGATCAAATACACAGCAAGGCAATAACAGGAATGCTTTCTCTCAGGCTCAAGGCAACAAAGATCCGGAAGGGAAGTGAGGAGGGTAGAGAAATTTATCAATGAGCCACAGGTGAATTACACTAATGAGCGCACTGGCCCTTTAAATCTTAAAGCAAATGGCTGTCTGGGCATGTTGGGAGTTGTAGTTTTGCAACAGCTGGAGGCACACAACTACAACTCCCAGCATGCCCAGACAGCCGTTTGCAGCCGAGCAAGCTGGGAGTTGTAGTTTTGCAATATCTGGAGGACCACAGTTTGGAGACCACTGTGTAGTAGTTTCTAAACTGTGGTCCTCCAGATGTTGCAAAACTACAACTCCCAGCAAGCCCAGACTCTCTGGACATGCTGGGAGTTGTAGTTGTGCAACTTGTAAGGGGGAGGGCACTTACCTCTGGCATTGTGGATGTCGTTGTCCGACCTCCAGACACCCGCCGCTCCCGCCGCGCACCCCTCGATCCTGTCGCGCACCCGCCGCCCCTGCACACCTGATCGCTGATCAGGTTAATCAAATGGGGTCCAAGGGTGTTAAGCAAATAATATTATTTAAAACTGCTTGGGTGTAAATTTTACCTACCATCTAGATACTGTATGTAACAGAAGCAGAATTTTATAAATTAATTAAAATAGCTTAAAATCTAAACATGTATATCAATGTAGTGTTAATAACAATAATAAAAGATACAAAGCGAGTATAGAATGATAAAAAGAACAACTCATTTCTATGATGAAGAATTTATAATCCAATTTTAGATTTGAATTATACCATATTATACAGTTCCATGCTAAAGATTTCCACTGCTTCCCTGACAGAGATTTGCATTTTTATAGAAAACTACGAAAAAGTGAAGAATTCACCAGCAAAGAGAAGGGAAAAAAAACACTGTCTACAAACTGCTCCATTTTTCTACACCCACAGTCCATATCGTCCTTGACAACTGACAGTACCAGTAAAGGGCTAAATAAACCAGACTATTTAAAGTGGAATAAATTATAGCCTTGTCACAAGATGTGGGATAATAGTAGAGAACATTATCCATTCTGACAATACTGAGTTACAGATTTGGAAAGAGGGAATTTGCAGCACCTTGTAAGACAACCAACTGAACCTAATACTACTACCATTTTTTTTTCCGTCTAGTTCTAAAATTTTGTGCATACAATCTACTCAGTTATATATAGGATGTAAATAGTCATAGAACCCAGAGTGACTGATATTAAAGACCTAGAGGCAGGATCTACTCTATATTTAATTTCTTTGTATTATAAGGAAAGTTTCACCGTTCCATCCGGTTCATGGCTGTATTTTAGTATCCATATTGCAGGTGTTAGTCCTCATGTATATGGCTGTATATGTTCACATGGTGGAATTTCCATGCTTCCCCTCAGATTCTGTTCTGTCAATCTAGCAGTGGATTTTTAGCAGTTTTGCGGATTCACTACAAAATGTGTGCAGAATTTGTGCTGAATTTATGCAGAATTTCTTGCGCTGAGTACCACTGACTGAGTCCCATTGACTTCCACAAAAAGAATTGTTATGTTATGAAAACCCACAAAATACTTTAAGGGTCTATTCACACGTACAGTGTTCTGCACAGATTTGATGCGCAGGATTTCAAGCTGTGTTCAGTTTACATTGAAATCTGCAGCAGAAAATCCTGCGCATCAAGTCAGAGCAGAATACTGTACGTGTGAATAGACCATAAAGGGGTATTCCAGGAAAATACTTATATATATATATATATATATATATATATATATATATATATATATATCTCAACTGGCTCCTAAAAGTTAAACAGATTTGTAAATTACTTCTATTAAAAATTCTTAATCCTTCCAGTATTTATCAGCTGCTGAAGCTGAGTTGTTATTTTCTGTCTAACTGCTCTCTGATGACACCGGTCTCAGGAGCTGTCCAGAGAAGGAGCGAATTCCCATAGCAAACCTCTTATGCTCCAGACAGTTCCTGAGACAGACAGAGGTGTCAGCAGAGAGTACTGTTGTCAGACAGAAAATAACAACTCAACTTCAGCAGCTGATAACTATTGGAATGATTAAGATTTTTTAATAGAAGTAATTTACAAATCTGTTTAACTTTCTGGAGCCAGTTGGCCACGCCCAAGCGTAGAACCCATGAAACGGGACCATCTGAGCTCCTGCTTTTTTCTCCCTGACCCGAACCCCTGTTCCTGATGTAACCACGCAATAAAGAAAACTTTCTTTGGCATGAAAACGGGTGAGTGCGACATAATTTTTTCTCTCCATATTGCTAATTGATTCTTGCACTTCTTCTACACTGCTTCTGTTTTTGGCAGAGCCTCACTCAGGCTAGCAGGAGATCAGTATTTGGGATTCAGCCTGGGGCCACCTTAACCAGTGGGCCTGGAGCTGAAGCTTTAAAGGGGTACTCCGGTGAAAACCTTTTTTCTTTTAAATCAACTGGTGGCAGAAAGTTAAACATATTTGTAAATTACTTCTATTAAAAAATCTTAATCCTTCCTGTACTTATTAGCTGCTGAATACTACAGAGGAAATTCTTTTCTTTTTGGAATGCTCTCGGATGACATCACGACCACAGTTCTCTCTGCTGACGTTATTATAATAATAATAACGCTATATTTATTGTTGTCCTTAGTGGGATTTGAACCCAAGTCCCCAGCACTGCAAGGCAGTACATCTGCTATGCATGGTTGCTAAAATGGACAGAAATGTCAACAGAGAGCACTGTGCTCATGATGTCATCAGTGTTCCAAAAAGAAAGGAATTTCCTCTGTAACATTCAGCAGCTAATAAGTACAGGAAGGATTAAGATTTTTTAATAGAAGTAATTTACAAATATGTTTAATTTTCTGCCACCAGTTGATTTAAAAGAAAAAAGGTTTTCACCGGAGTACCCCTTTAAGATCGCCAATGATCCAGCCCTGTGCCCAATCCTTTTATATTCAGGAAGTGTTTGGCATCAGGTTACCTCATTTCTCCATAGGCTACGTGTGCAGGTGTATGGGACAACTGGGCAAGACCTCAAGAGTATGGTCAGCTTAATATTTAGAAAGTGTGAATTTGGACTATATAATCTAAAATGTGACAAATTTATAACAATGGTGGCCCATAACAATGGTAGCTGGCTCTTAATGACAGAATATGTAATAAGCAGGATTACACCAATTTTCCTTCTGCTAAGTGCCTGAAAATGCTCTAGCAGAGACATGAGTGCCATCTGTGTCTGGATGGTGGACAAGGGACTGATGGGATCAAACAATCCTCTCTACTGGTGGTCTGTCTGCAGTCTGTAACCTTCTAATAGGTTGGTCAGAATGCCTGGGATAGCGGGCAAATGGTGAAATGACCACTCTGCTTCTCTCAGTCCTATGATGCATTCTGTCACTAGGTCTTCAAGCTGGGCAACATGTCTTCAAATACATAGTAGAGGCATGTCTAGCAGAAAGTAGACTACCCAAAAGAAGCCTCTGGGAGCTGTTTTGAAGGGAACTTGTCTATCCAGGTGCATTATCTTAAAGGGGTACTCGGTGAAAAACTTTTATTTTTTTTTTTAAATCAACTGGTGCCAGAAAGTTACACAGATTTGTAAATTACTTCTATTAAAAAATCTTAATCCTTCCTGTACTTATTAGCTGCTGAATACTACAGTGGAAATTCTTTTCCGTTTGAAACACAGAGCTCTCTGCTGAATCACGAGCACAGTGCTCTCTGCTGACATCTCTGTCCATTTTTAGGAACTGTCCAGGGTAAAAGGAAATCCCCATAGCAAACATATGCTGTTCTGGACAGTTCATAAAATGGATAGAGATGTCAGCAGAGAACACTGTGCGCATGACGTCAGCAGACAGTTCTGTGTTTCAAAAAGAAAAGACTTTCCGCTGTAGTATTCAGCAGCTAATAAGTACAGGAAGGATTAAGATTTTTTTTAATAGAAGTAATTTACAAATCTTCTGCGGAGGCCCGAAGCAGCACGTCCACCGTGTGAAACGGTTCCGTTGCCCATCTGTGTACCCACCACCTGTCTGTCTCTCCCCCTGCCTTTGTACAGTGAATATGTCGCAATAAAGCAAGACCTCACATGAACCTGTGCTGGTAAGTTGCCGACTTATTTCGTTATCTCTACTATCAAGTAACACTGAACTGTTGATGTAGTCTGAGCACCACCTGAGTTCCTTCAGCAGAAACCGTGATCCCCTTACCTGCCGATACCGCTCCGCGCACAGACTTGGCAGTGCCGAGTTCACCTTTGTTTTTCCTAATTTACAAATCTGTTTAACTTTCTGGCACCAGTTGATTAAAAAAAAAAAAAAGGTTTTCACCGGAGTATCCCTTTAAATATATATATTTTTCTCTACATATAGCTTATAAATATATGTACACATAAAGCACATAGTCATGAACATAGGACACATATATTTACAGAAACTTCCTCTATTGATGCTAAATATCAATTAGCTAGAGTGGAGAACATGCTAGTTGTTTTTCCCAGCATTGCTTTGTTTTGACAGATTCCAACGATTCACACTCTTTAGAAACCTATGCTACATCTTAAAGAGTCGCATACATGGGGAGTGAATAATTGTATTTTATCACTAATTGGGACAACTGTTCAATTGCAATATAATATGCAGATCAGTTGGAATTTTGACTCGGAGAGCTCATTTTTTACAAAGCCTGGATATGTCTCTGCAACCTAATTAGACCCGCGCCTCTTTAATTAAATGTATCAGGCGAAAGCCAGAGAGTTCAGACCTAATAAGGATAATGACTTTTTTTTACATTGTTGTTGTTTTGTACCATATGCCCGTCTCTTCTATACAAAAACTTTATAATCCGTTATGTTACGTTATGAAAATGCAGGCATGACAGACGCAGTCATTTTTCTTCGGAAGCCAAATCCCAGGGTGTTAGAGAAGCAGCTGCTTTTTACAATTGACATTACTTAAGAAAATACAAAACAAAACATTCCTCAAAACACAAGAATCCCGCAGAGTTGCAAAGAGGCTAACAAATTTTCTCCGAAATGACAACCGTTTAAATTTGTTATTTTTGTCTTCCTCTCAAAAATTTACCATGGTTATCTTATGTTGTGACCTCAAAATCCCCCAACATGTATATTGCCAACATTTCATTAATCTACAGCTGTCAACAATAGAAATGATTCAATATGGTTGCTTAATCCATATGTTGGATAAAGATTTACAAGGACCGACAACAACTGTTTATTTGAATGAAAAACTCATGGAACCAGCAGAATAGTGGCCATAGAGCATTTATGGAGACACATAGATTCTCAGCAACTCTAAGGGAGCCATAGGCACTCACTGTGCCTCTGTAATGAGCGCCATATAGCACAATAGTAAAGAAATTCTCCCCTAGAGAAAATGTTTCTGAGATTACCCGTGTAACAGTGGTGGGCATACTATAAAGTGCGATACAGTGGTCCTGTATTATGAATTCTTTGAAAGCATGGGGCCCATTTAATGTTTTTGCAAAAGGGCCTTTCGAAATATAATAAATACTATGGCATCCAGATCCTTATTATGCAGAGTCATGTAGATTGTAATACTCATCCTTAAAGGGGTACTATGCTGCTCAGCGTTTGGAACAAACTGTTCCGAATGTTGGTGCCGGACCCGGGAACTTGTGACGTCATAGCCCTGCCCCCTCAATGCAAGTCTCCCATAGACTTGCATTGAGGGGGTGGGGAGTGAAGTCATGAGGGGGTGGGGCCATGACATCACGAGCTCCCACCACCGGCTCCAGCGTCTGGAACAGTTTGTTCCAAACACTGAGCAGCGGAGTACCCCTTTAAGGCCACAGTGTGCGCTACAGTGTACAACTGTCATGTAAAAAATCTGTAGATTTTCCATGGTTTACAAAATGGCCTTGAAAATCATACTATGGTTATAAATTATAAAAATGGTGTTAGAAATTA
Organism: Hyla sarda; assembly: GCF_029499605.1. NCBI lineage: Eukaryota > Metazoa > Chordata > Amphibia > Anura > Hylidae > Hyla > Hyla sarda. Next base: position 198,330,384 of record NC_079194.1, read on the forward strand.
AATAAATATGTGTGTGTGTGTGTGTGTGTGTGTGTGTGTGTGTGTGTGTAGAAAAAATATGTAGAATCTAAAAAAGTACATAAAACAATAATGGCTTCAATTTCTACTTTAATAAAAAAAAAAAAAAAAAAAAAAAAAACACAACATATCCCATATCTACTAGTAATGATGGGGGATGTTAACATTATTTTCTTCTATTCATTCCTCCTGTAGGTAAAGAACTATGGGGCGCATTTACCTATGCATTTGCATCTAGACCTTGTTGTAAAATCCGCCAAAATTTGGAGTTTTCATCCGAGCATATTATTTACACATGTGCGACTTTTGACAAATGCTTCAAAAGTGTCGGTATTTTAAAACTTTTACTTTCCAGGCTTAGCAGAAGTCAATACCCACAGGGTTGGAGCATTTATCATGGTGCCCCTGGGAATATTGGGTATCCGGCTGACATTTTTACCCTGGGGAGGGCCAAAAACAATGCTTTCTGTCCACACTTTTAAGGTCAGGCTGGCAGATAAGTGTACCGGCCAGCTGCGCCAGCAAATATCTTGGTCGGCAACCTTGATGTAAAACACCAATAGTTGCAGACCATGATACATGACCAACTGAGGGTCAACTTGTTTGCTTTTGTTATGTTAATTTATATGTATGTTGAATTGCCCTGTGTAAATCATTTTTATTTTGTTTTAGGAATTTTGTGCGGCTTATAGCGGTACTCAGTAGTGTTGCCAGTCTGCACCTCCTTGGTTGACAGTAGTGAAGATTCACCAGCCAGTTGTCAGTTGGTTGGAGGGGGTTGCATGGGCCATAATGTGCCTAATGCTGGTAGGGGGTGCTTTTTTTTTGTGATGCTGATTAGTGTGCAGGAGTAGATGGAGGATGGGCCTGTCTCAGTTAACATTTAATCTGGGTATATTTGAATGTAAATCTGGGTTAATCTGGATATGTGTGTTCAAGTTGATTAGTTGTGGTTCAGGTTTTTATAGAGTAATCCTTAAAGGGGTTATTCAGGTTTTTAAAAAGATATGTAAAAGAAATGATTTAAAAGAAGAAATTAACAGTTATTCACCTCTCCAATTCCATCCCAATCTCCTGTTAAGGCTCTGGTCAGCACCCCGGTCTTGCTTAAAGGGGTATTCTGGGACCCTTGGGATCTCGGTGCAGCTCCCGGCATTCAGCATGCAGGTGATCTCAGGGGTTCCCAACAGCGGGACCCCAACGATGAGACATCTTATCAGCTATCCTTTGGATAAGGGATAAGATGTCTAGGGGCAGAGTACCCCTTTAATGCATTTGGGGTCCTTTTACAACTTTTTTAAAACCTGGATAACCCCATTTATACTGTCTTGTCATTGTTACATTTTATTCAATAATGATTCACCTTGTTTAAGTTGTAGTGCCACCTAATGTGCAATACCCACCAGCTTCGTACCCTCTGTGCTATTTGAAGCCACCAAGCTTATTTTACTAGTTATTACTAAAATAAAGCATGTTCTGTTCTTGATATCTGCCTGTGTTTGCATCTTAAAGGGGAAAACTCAGACCACATCTATACCAACTTCTTTAGACCCCAACATTTTTTTTTTGCACAAAATGATTTCATTTTGTTAGGTGCATGTTGTAACAGGTATACTTATAAAAATGTAAATGTCAACATGGGGTCGAAGTTAGGTAAGGATAATTATCTGTAGGTGGAATACTAAACACTTGTTTAATTACAAGGCAGTTAAAATAATTGGTTACTAAAAAAGAAAACTTAGACAGTTTAATATTAATTTCTACCTAAGAAACATTACTGTAAATTTCATCATGTCCCCCCTGAGTCATTATGTAGCAAAAAGTATAATTCCATCTGCCAGTGTAAAATCAGAGACTTGTCATCGGCTTATAGCACAGACTGTATGTCCCCAGCTTGTTTGTCAAGGCGCCGTCATTTACAAGTTACAAGGGGAGAAGACTGTCATAAGAAAAGACTTGTTTTGTTTGATCATTCCTTGAATTTCCTATCTTACCTACTATACTGTATTAGTTTTCATACTTAAATTTGTATCTCAATAGGCTGTGGCTTTTCAGTTTGGTCACTGCAGTGTGTGCAATTTTTAGCAAATTAATTTGTGCTTGAAATTTATCATATCCTCTTTGATCTCACAGTCATACTTTTTGCTCTTTATGAATAGACACTAACCACAAGATTGGTAGCTAAACAGCCAACTAACAGTTGGGCAAGGTGCCACTTTACTTGGTTTAACAATGATTTAGTCTATTTTTTCTATTTAAGATTAAAGGGGTTTCCTAGCATTAGTTAATCCTAATATACACCATAACTTAAAGATTGGTGAGGATCTTACCAATAGGACCACCATGATCCTCATAATGACGAAAATGCAGCACAAGCAAGAGGGAGTGCTCCACATGAAGTGGAAATTGAGGTAATCTAGCACCAAAGTTGTTAGGAATGTTGATCAGCACTAGAAAGGTGCCCCATTTTTTATGGGTCACTTCTACATGCTCCACTGCTTGTTATAGTAAATGCTGTGACTACACCACAGCTTTTCTCTGGACATCTATGCTCTTTGTCACTCACTTAAAGGGAAAATGTCATCAGAAAATTATTCAGTGACCCCCTGACGTACTATGGCCCCGACATACGATAATTTCAACATGCAATGACCTCTCAGAGGCCATTGCATGTTGAAGGCAGCATCAACATACGATGCTTTTGTATGTCGGGGCCATCGCATAAACGGCTATCCGGCAGCGCTGACTGCTTCAGCTGCCACCGGATAGCCGTTTACGGTGCCCCGTGTGCTCCGGTGATGGTTACTTGCCTGTCCTTGGGGCTCCGGAGCATCCTCTTCTGGATACCCTCCATCACCGGCGCTCTCCTTCGTCGTCATCACGTCACCGTGCACACCGTCCCGTCATGCAATAGGAGCGGCATGCGTAGTAACGTGATGACGGCGACGTGAGAGCGATGATCCCAGGCAGCAGAGATGTTCCGGAGCAGCGGGGACATCACGGGGACGTGGAGACAACGATGGAGCACAACATCCAGGGCAGTGGTGATGAGCAGTGACGGTCTGGAGTGGCGGGGACAGGTGAGTACAACTTCCTATTCTTTACATTGCATGGATCCCTCAGCATACGATGGTTTCAACAAACGATGGTTTATTTGGAACCACTGTATATTGTTTAAATCAAATTTTTGAGAATGTTTGGTGATTTTATGTTCTTAATTTTCATTTTGCTATCTATATTTAAAACAATTACTGAAATATAGCAGTTCTCATTCTGGACATTAGGCCTAATAATAAGCTAAAACTTCCTGTTCTGTACCGATCACTTTCCAGCAGTGTCATCCTTATCATGACATTCAGGATTGCAGTAAAAGGTAACACTAGAATAGAGATATGGAACCATTCCCAAACCCAGTGATCTGCCTTTTCTTCCTGTAGAATGACCTTTGCACGATGACAGAACATGCCTTAAAAAATACTATGATTCATGTCAGTGGTTCAGCTCCAGACAATTGCTGTCTATGTAAATACAGCTTCTGTGAAGCATATCTTTTAAATACTATTTAAAATAGCACAGGCAAGATAGCTGGAGTCCTAAGGCTAAGTTTCGACTTGTTTTTTTTTGGGAAAAACGGCAAGAAAAATGCCAATTCTGCCGCATGCCGTTTTTTTCGGCCCAAAAATGCTGTGGCCAGATGTTAGCTGTAAATCAATGAGAGATCGCAAAATTCTTTTTCCACTTGGTGTTTTTCAGTTTGGTGTTTTTTTTTAATTCTTTTGGTGTTTTTCACTCTTTTTTTTAACTCCTTGCCGGTTTTGCAAAGTCGCAGCATGTTGAGCCAAGGGCGTTTTTTTCCCTGAAATCGTAGCGTTTTTCTCCCATGATGGGAGTAGTAGTACCTGTACTAATTGACAGATCACCCGAGTCTGTTGTGATCCTTCTGTATAATTTATAGATGCGGACGGCCGCTCTTCTATGGTCCCCTGCACTGCCGTATATATACACCTATTTATATTTCTCGCAGAGAGCTGTGATGGGCCAGATGGTTCCAGCCAATCACAACTCTCTGGGAAATATGAATAGGTGTATATATAGACGTCAGTATATGGGATCAGAGAAGAGCGCCACCCGCATCTATACATTATACAGGAGGATCACAGCGGGTGTGAGGAGTGACATCCACTGTGATCTTTCCTTAACTGCAGGTACTACAGCTTCCAACATGGAGCAGAGTGTGCTCCATGTTGGGAGTAGTAGTACCTGCAGTCAAGGACAGATCACAGCGGGTATCACTCCTGACATCTGCTGTGATCATCCTATCTATTGCAGAGATGTGGAGCGGCTCTATACAGCGCTCGCATCTCTGCACTATACTCTGGCCGGCCACTCATTCATTCATATTTCCCTCTGAAAGCTGTGATTGGCTGCAACCATCCGGCCAATTCCCACTCTGGGTGGAAGATATGAATGATTGCTGTTCTATTCACATCACTGGCCGGAGTACAGAGCAGAGATGCGAGTGCTGTATAAAGCCGCTCCGCATCTCTGCTATATTATGAACGATTGCATCGGGTGTCACGACTGACACCCAGGGCAATATGTCTATTAGTACAGGTACTACTACTCCCATCAGTCTGTTCCATGCTGGGAGTAGTAGTACTACCTAAAAAAAATTAAAGAAATAGAGAAAAAAAACACACACACTTTATAAAAAAATGTATTAAAATTTTGTTATACAAAATATAAATTTCGTGAAATAAAAATTTTTCCATCACTACTGCATTCTTTTTTTTGGTACCGAACAAATTTGGGGTACCAAAAAAAAAAATGCCAAAAGGGCCAAAAATGCAATTTCCACTCAAATGCAAAAAACACCAGAAAAAACGCAAGAAAAAAATGCCAAACACAGGAAAATGCTAAGGCGTTTTTCCTGGAGTTTTTTTCTTGCGTTTTTATTGGGCCACAAAAAAAAAACAAGTAGAAACTTTGCCTTAAGGTTAGACCCACACCAAATATAATGTTAACTCATTTAATAGAGGAATGTCAAAACATTATATGGTAATACCCAATTGAAAGTGGTTAAACTGCTAAATAATTAGGTCCCTTTTCTGGTGGAATGCCGTTTTATAGAATACAATGTATAGTAACCATATATCAAGTCCATTAAATTCTATTGATACATCTGGCGTATACGTCCTCGGAGGACGGGGGGGGGGGGGGTTTATTCTCGGCATTTAAACTGGATGAATGCACCCAGTGTGGTATGCACCTAGCCTAACAAATAGAATATGAATACACAGATGTAAAGCAATTCAACTTTGTTAGATGTCGAATTAAAAACACACACAATGGTTTACTGTAAAATCTTTTAGTTTTCTTTTTTTATAGATTCTTGGGAGAAATTGCTAAAATTGCACACAAGTGAAATGGCAATATTTGAACATAAAAAGTAAACCATATATTTTATAACAATGAGGAGATAAACCAAAATAATTCCAGGTTGCTACACTGGGGACATACTCTGTGACTGCTTTAGGAGGACTTTTTCATCTTAGGCCTTCTTCAAAGTTGTAGTCTAGTAGTTTCACAGTTTATTGTCGATGGGTTGGGTCTGAGAATCAAGATAATCTTCTAAAATGAATGATCCAGACATCAAATATCTATAAATAACTTTACGTCACTAGTGTCTAGAAGGAAGGAAAGTCAGAATGGGTATGGTTTTGCCAGATTAAAGGGTCTAGCACAAGGTCGTAAAACATTTGTGGTTGACTTGCAGAAGAGGTCTCCAATGAAACCATCTGATGGCTTGCAGCTGATACTTTAAACTGAGGTTCATATAAAAAGGCGGTGGTTGTATAGTTGTTTAAGCACATGCTTAAATAGAAGGACATAGTAGCTGTTAGACAAGAGGTCATGTGTGCATGCAAGATTATGTTTTTTTTAAATAAAGACACAAACACAGGAAGATTTAGCTAATTGAAAATCCCTTTTTTTTTCAATTGATTAAGTAATCTTGTCATTGTCTATTTATACTGCGGGCACAAAGCTCAGTTACTATATCATACTAGATAGCACTATAAGGGGATTCAGGTGGAACTTTCTTTCCCACAACTTCAGCAAAGCCCCTTCCTAAAGAAAGTAGCCTGAGTGCAAACAACATCTAATCCAATGTAACCCAACAGAATAAAGGTCACAACTAGAGATGGGCACATTTTTCAAAAATTTGATTCGGACGATTTGCCGAATTTTCCTCAAAAATTTGGTTTGAACCGAATATATTTGAGGCAAGTCACTATTAAAAACGGCTATTTCCGGGCTACAGAGAGCCTCAATAGGGATGTAGAACACTTTGCATGCCGCCATGTGATTCAGGGTGATCCCGCCTACCAGCCTTCCCATGTCCTCACACATGTAACTGCCATTTTAGGCCCCCTGGCCCGCACAAAATGTATCTGAATCCTTTTTTAAAACAATATTACATGTGGATCAAGAGTTTTTTTTATCTTTTAAACATCATAAAATAGTGCTTTGCAGATGCTGTTTTACACTGAGTGCTGTTTTTTGGTTTGCAGATAGCCAATCTACCCAAGCTCTGTATTCCCAGTTGTTCTGCACTTCATGTAGCATCGATGCATTTTCTAACATTTATCAACATAATATTTCTTCTGCTAACATATACTCTTGTTAACCATTTCTATGACATGGACTCTTACAGTAGACTGGTGCACATGCTAATTTTTGAGAATTTGACTATGAAGGTCTCTAATCTTGCATACGTAATGATACACTGGAAGGAAAACACAAAAGATAAATGAGAGCACAGCTCACAGGGGTCTGAAGACTGGCCCTATATTTCAAGAATGAGTTTCTCCTGGGAGCTTGAAAAATATGTATCAACGTGCAAGCCTTAAATCACTGTGTTCTCCAATTAGCATAATTAACAAAATAATCAGAAATTTCCTCTGCATACAATTCTATAACTCACCATTGTGACATGGCAGAAGACCATTTGTATAATGCAGAGCTGCCTGTACCTTTTAAAGTATTCATGTTGACAACTGCTAACTGGGATGTGTCCAGGACGGAGATCAACTATTTATATATTACATCAAGGACGTGGCAAGGACGTGGCAAATAGAATTGGTTGTACTAAAGTATATCAGTAGGCTGCCTTTCCTAACATCTGTCTACTGGAGCAGGGCTGCCATCAGAAATTTCAGGGCCCCTTACACAGGTCAAGGCCTGCCCCCCCCCAGGTGGCCTGCCCCTTAGTCCTCCCCCAGGGAACATCCCCCTCCCACCCAATTTATTTTATCAATAATGTATTTTTAATTAGATTACAGCAGAGGGCAGCACCGTAAAACACTGTGCTGCAAAGTATGCAACTGCGCTGCACTCTGCTATAATCTAATATACCCTATTCTGGTTAGTGTAAAACTGCCCTAAAAATTTGTGAATATTCCCACATACTGGGGGAGATTTATGAAACTGTGGTTGTTGCTATGGGCAACTGCATCACTTTTCCTCTCTTTAGAGTCTGATAAATCTCCCCCTTTGACCATACAGAGGTAGAATCTAGAAAGTGTCTGCTGACAGTATAAGCGATTACAATAACGTCACTTACAGGAGACGTCTTCTCTGATCGGTGTTGTTCACTTTTCGTTTTCTTTTTCGTTTTCTGAATCTTGCCTGGACCTCCATGAAGACTCCCAGCTATAACTCGTCTCTGCAGAATCTGACGGACACAAATTTTATGCTCCTTTCTAAATCACCATCCCCACCTCTATACAAACTCCCCATCAATATTGCCTCCCATAGTAATAGTGTCCACTTTGTGCCCCAATACACAGATACAGGCCCCACACATGTGCATGTACAGCCCCCATACACACATACACAGCCCCCACACACACACATACACAGCCCCCATACACACATACACAGCCCGCACACACATACACAGCCCCCATACACACATACACAGCTCCCACACACACATACACAGCCCCCACACACACAGCCCTCATACACATACACAGCCCCCATTCACACATACACAGCCCCATACACACATACACACATACACAGCCCCCATACACACATACACAGCCCCCATGGTGTCCTCGGGGTCTGCGGGGACGTATTTGTTATCATGTTATCATGGGCAGGCACAGCAGCCTGTCTGCCGTGCACAGTGCTGCTCCCACCTGTCTGATTGACAGGCAGGGAGCTGTGCTGTGCTTTTCAGTGTCCCGGATGCACTTAGAGGTCGGACTCATGCAGCCAGGGGACAGGTACTTTTTAATGTTCTATTTTAATAGTTCGGACATTTATGCACGTAGTGACGTCACATATGTTTACTTCTGTTTATTTTATTTAAAAAATGGGAAAAGGGGGTGATTTGAACTTTTATTAGAGAAAGGGGCTTATTTACACTTATTAAGTTTTATTTTTACACAATTTTTTGTCCCCATAGGAGACTATAGCACAGTGCCATAGCACAGAATTGATAAGTGTTATCGGTGCTCCCTTACTACAGACTGCTGACGCTTCCTGCACTAATGGATCACCGATTGGGCGAGCCAGAGGGAGGTAGGTCTAGCTGATCAGGACACCGCGATTTCGCTGAGGTGGACCCGATAAGTTCCTCTGAGCTAACTGACAACCTATTTTCATACTTTGAGACACCACAATGATTGCGGCGTCTAATGGGGGTTAATGATGGACATCCCCTTGATTGGTGATCTCTGGTGTTATCCACGGGTCCCGACTCTGGTGATAGCAGCCTGGACCAACCAGCTATGAAGTGTGCTCAGCTTGTGAGCACGCATCATAGAACTGGAGAGGGTGCAGAATGTACATTTACACCCTACATCCTACACAGCCCCATACATGTACACTGTCTCTATATACTCATACACAGCCTTAATATACACATAGAGCCCCCTACACTGCCCTTCACATATACACAACCCCCAATACACGCATACACAGCCCCCCCACACACACACACACAGCCTCCATATAAGTTAGTGTAGCCGGCTGCTCCGCTCCTCTATTGTGGGCACCAGGCAGGGAGAGAAGGGACATGTGAGCTGGCTGGCTGCTACTAGCAGGGCCTGCTGGTAACTGATGGCCGCGTGCAGGCACCTATACCAGCTGCAGCCACTGCCATTTTTACGCATCAATGTGCTGTGTTCCAGTCGGCACTCCCTCTGGCTCCAGCCCCCGATCCGGGCCACAGACAGGGCTAGGACTTGCTGGCAGTGGGCCCCCTCTCTAGTGTGACTGACTTACTGTGTACAGAGTACAGTCAGTAAATCAGAGTATAGTAACCCCCCCCCCCCCCACAGCAGTAAGTGAGTCACAGTCACTCACTGATTTGCAAAAAAAAAAAAGAAAAAAGAATGTTGGGCACAGTAGGGCGCCCCTGGGGGGTCCACGCCCCTTGCCAAGGTACTGCTTATACCCCCCTGATGGTGGCCCTGATACATACTGTACATGCATACATCATATACACCCACAATACACATACTGTACACTTTACATACTGTAATGCATGCATCATATACACACACAAAACACATACTGTACACAATACATACTGTACATCACCACAACACACATACTGTACACAATACATACTGTACATGCATGCATCATATACACCCACAACACACATACTGTACACTTTACATACTGTAATGCATGCATCATATACACACACAACACATACTGTACACAATACATACTGTACATCACCACAACACACATACTGTACACTTTACATACTGTACATGCATGCATCATATACACACACAACACATACTGTACTCAATACATACTGTACATCACCACAACAGACATACTGTACACTTTACATACTGTACATGCATGCATCATATACACACACAACACATACTGTACACAATACATACTGTACATCACCACAACACACATACTGTACACATTACATACTGTACATGCATCATACACACATACTGTACACATTACATACTGTAATGCATGCATCATATACACACACAACACATAGTGTACACAATACATACTGTAAATCACCACAACACACATACTGTACACTTTACATACTGTAATGCATGCATCATATACACACACAACACATGCTGTACACAATACATACTGTACATCACCACAACACACATACTGTACACTTTACATACTGTACATGCATGCATCATATACACACACACAACAAATACTGTACACAATACATACTGTACATCCCCACAACACACATACTGTACACAATACATACTGTACATGCATCATATACACACACAACACAGATACTGTACACAATACATACTGTACATGCATCATCTACACACACAACACATGCTGTACATCACCACAACACACAAACTGTACACATTACACACTGTACATGCATTAGATACACACACAACACATTCTGTACACAATACATACTGTACATGCATGCATCATATACACACACAACACACATACTGTACACAATACATACTGTACATGCATCATATACACACACAACACATGCTGTACACAATACATACTGTACATCACCACAACACACATACTGTACACATTACACACTGTACATGCATTATATACACACACAACACATACTGTACACAATACACACTTCACATCACCACAACACACATACTATACACAGGGGGGGGGGCAGTGAGTGTAGTGTGCTGCTTTGCAAGGGGCCCTTCATTGTAATCACAGAATAATAAATCTGTCTAATGGGAGGGAGTGCAGCCCTATTTAAGAGCCGGAAGGAGCTGGCAATCTGACTGGGCCCCCCTAATCTTAGTTTTCCCCCAGGCCGCCCCTGATGCAGGACCTCCATTCCTATCCTGATGGTGCCCTGTACTGGAGTATTAAATAAACTATATGGAATACAGTAATAAGAGTTGTGTATATTTTTATATCCAGACTTCTAATTAATTGTAGAACCTGATGTGCAATGATGTAAAAGGCCTAAAGTATTTCAGACACCTTAAAGTACTATTATATTAAAGGGGTACTCTGCTGCGTTCCCAACGCTGTGTGCAGGCTTCCGTGTTCAGGGCCGCCCCTCGTGACGTCACGCCCGCCCCCTCAACGAAAGTCTATGGGAAGGGGACGCGACGGCTGTCATGCCCCCTTCCCATAGACTTCCGTTGAGGGGGTGGGCGTGACATTACGAGGGGCGGCCCTGAACACAGAAGCCCGCACACAGCGTTCGGGAACAATAAACTTCCGGATGCTGGGGAGCGGAGCTCCGGAAGCAGGGCAGTGGAGTACCCCTTTAAGTTTCTAGCATGTGCACAGTCACTGTGTTTACCTGATCCTGGTGGGTTCTGAGACAATTCCCTTCATGCCAGTAATCACCTGCCAAAAATATTTAACTCCAGGGCCCTCGTCATATGAAGACAGCATGAGACTTGGTAAAGATCTCTAGAGCTGTCTCCTGTAAATGCCAGTTCTAGCATACAGATGGGGACCATAGTAAATTGCTATACAACAGGTACTTGACATACAGAAGGATCCCACATACATGCCGCCATGTGTGTTAGGGAAATTTATAGACCAGCAAAAAGGGTCAGGTTTCCTAATAATGTTATTATTAAGCTTCTGTAAGACTGCTGAAATACCTCACTGATGCTAGTTACTGCAAGGATCTCGAGTTGGGCCTTGAAGGCAAGAAGGACACTATGGGGGGTATTTATCAAAGGATTTATGTGTTTTTTTCCCTGTAACTTTGGCACAATACTTTGGCGCAGTGTCTTTTTGCGCCAAAGTTTGGCGCATCTTCTCCACTGTCATTTTTACAACTTTCTCAAAATCACATGGTCCTGTCTGTGATTTTAACTTTAGTCAGTAATTCATCATTTGCGCCAATCGATCTTTGGCGCAATTTTGTGCCTTTAGGGGGTTTTTTTTGGCACAATTCACCGCCAAGAAATTTCGCACATGGAAAACACACTTAGCAATATCAGAAAATGTAAAGGCGTCAAAATACATTAACATTTTTTTTTGTGAAAGCAGCGACGCCTCCAGGGCTGCTCAATACTATCCTGCGACATAGTTGTCTCTGAGGAACCTTCACCCTCCGTTGAGCCAGCATTGGACATGGCCACACAGGTTCAGGAAAGATAAGCACTAAAGCAGTGGTCTCCAACCTGCGGACCTCCAGATGTTGCAAAACTACAACTCCCAGCATGCCCAGACAGCCGTTGGCTGTCCGGGCATGCTGGAAGTTGTAGTTTTGCAACATCTTGAGGTCCGCAGGTTGAAGACCCCTGCACTAAAGTAACCAAAAAAAAAAAAAAAAACTACTCAAGTTGAAAATAAAATCCATTTCACATGGTGGCTATAAACCCCACAAAAGAAAATAACTCATGTCGCTTGTTGGTATACTGCAGAAGGGACTCCGAAATGGCTGCTCTACAGGGTAAAATATGCGTCCTCTGTGGTGGTAACTTCCGTGTAAAAGGCGCGGTGAACAGCTGATTTCAACATTTGAGCCAAAATTACTAACAACTTGCACCAAATGATAAATTAGGTGCATGTCCACGGAAACCAAAGTGAAAAAAAAGGGTAAAAAGAAACTGTCAACAGGCAAAATTGATAAATTTGTTTTTCACCAAGGCCAACCAATGTGAGGACTCGTAGTTGTTGAGGATGCTGGAAGCACGACCAAAAGAAGAGACTGTGGAGGAGCAAGCAGTGATTGATACAGGTAACAAAGGGCTCCCATAACCCTGATAGGTGGAAGGCTGTGACTTAGGAAAGGCCACAAGAAGATGAGTGATTCTGAGTATACACGAAAGGGTATGGACACATTTAAAACACATTTTTTATATTCTTGCTGTGTACTTATTATAGTGCAAAAACATTTTCTCTATAGGTCTTTATAAAAAAAAAAAAAAAAAACAATTCCTTAGCTTCTATTCTACAGCCTTTACAGTATGCTACCTCTCTATACTTGAATACAGCCAATGTGATTCTGCCCTGCGGGGGAGCCCCAGTGGTCCGCAAACTTCAGTGGGAGCTGTGCTGTCTTTGCTGGGCCACATCCTCTTGTTGGGAGAATACCATGAAACCCCCTTACTTTTCAGGGGTTAGTCCTTAACCCCAGCTTGGTCACTGTCAATAACTCATAGAGCATGAGGATACAAACAGCTCTTAAAGGGGTACTCCACTGGCCAGCGTTCGGAAGAAAATGTTCTGAATGCTGTTTTCGTGCTGCGGGGGTCGTCCACGCCCTTCGTGACATCATGGCCATGCCCCCTCAATGCAAGTCAATGGGAGGGGGCGTGACGGCAGTCACGCCCCCTACCATTGACTTGCATTGAGGAGGTATGGCCATGATGTCACAAGGGGCATGGCCGACCCCCGTAGCGCGAAAACAGCGTTTGGAGCATTCACTTCCGAACACTGGCCAGTGGAGTACCCCTTTAACATGTCCTTTTCCTATAACCCTATAATTCAGAAGTAAAGGGACTTCACATTTTTCTCAGAGAGGGAATTAACAAAGAGACGTAGACAATCGTGATGGTACATTGTTGTTTCTCCCCCTCCCCACCTTCTGCAAAACTACGATCTGTTGAGTGATTGGTCCAGAACAACGTCAACAAAGTACAAATAAAATGATTTCTTCTACCAATGCAAGCCAACCTATTCAATGCAGTTAGGTAATCCCCAGGTCTAATAATATCCGGTGGTAAGTAGGGTAATGTTATTATTATCTTTCTGACATACATTTCCTAGCCTCAGATAACACCAGCTGTCATTACAGGCGAGCACTTCCAGTTTTTACCAGGTAATGAAGAGTGTAAGTCTGACAATGCCAGTGTGAACAATGAGGAGGGCCAGAGAAATAGATCGTCTACGAAGCGAGGATCAGACGGCAAACTCCAGTGTTTTCCCAAGCATTATTAAGATTCTTTGGCAGCAGTCTGCCACACTGGAAGCTAAGCTTTATAAATAGCTATTAGACGCTTCTTACAAGCCATCTGTGACCCAGGATTAACTGACCAGATTGACCATTAGTTTATCAGTAAAGTAAAGGTATGGGGGGTATTCATCAATTTTGCCTGTTGACAGTTTCTTTTTACCCTTTTTTTTTTTTCTCTTTGGTTTTCGTGTACATGCACCAAATTTATCATTTGGTGCAAGTTGTTAGTAATTTTGTCTCAAATGTTGAAATCAGCTGTTCACAGCGCCTTTTACACAGAACTTACCACCACAGAGGACGCGTATTTTACCCTGTAGAGCAGCCAATTCGGAGTCCCTCCTGCAGTATATCAGCAAGCGACGTGAGTTATTTTCTTTTGGGGGGTTTATAGCCACCATGTGAAATGGATTTTTTTTTCAACTTGAGTAGTTTATTTATTTTTTTTTTTTTTTACTTTAGTGCAGTGGTCTTCAACCTGCGGACCTCCAGATGTTGCAAAACTACAATTCCCAGCATGCCCGGACAGCCTTTACATTTTCTGACATTGTTAAGTGTGTTTACCATGTGCAAAATTTCTTGGCGGGGATTTGCGCCCAAAAAACAGGATTGTGCCAAAATTGCACCAAAGATCGATTGGCGCAAATGAGGAATTACTGACTAAAGTTAAAATCACACACAGGACCGTGTGATTTTGAGAAAGTTGTAAAAAAGACAGTGGAGAAGATGCGTCAAACTTTGGCGCAAAAATACACTGCACCAAAGTTACGTGAAAAAAAAACACATAAATCCTTTGATAAATATCCCCCATGGTCTCTCAGTGCAGAAGCTGCATACAATCCACGGCAAGGTGCTTTCCAATAGAAAGCACCTTGCCGTGGATTGTATGCATTCCACAGCATTTGAAGTGGAGGTCATACTAAGTATTTTTTGAATGGAGCTCATCAAAATTTGTTAAGGTTCTGCAGGTCGCACAGGTTTTTTGTCCTTAAAATCTGGTGTACAATAAAAATACAAATTACAGGTTGAGTTAAAGAAATATGAACAACTGCTAGTGTACGGTCCAAAACCGCATGATAACCGAATAATTCCACATGGTAACCGTAACAAAAACTTGTAAATTAACCAATTGCATTTTTGGTCACATTGAAACTGCAAAAGAAAAGTATATCAGCAGACCATGGTTTTTTTTTGTCAGGCATACAAAACATATATATTAGAAAAATAGATTAAACATAGTCAACTAGTAGACTGTGTTAGACCCATTAAACTTAATAGGCCTGCTGTGAATATACAATTCAGAGATGTTACATGTAGCTTCTGGGCCCCGATGCAAAATCTGCAACACGTCCCCAATATAATACAGGTCTCTTATGGGGAAGATGTGCTATCGGGCCCCCCATGGTATCAGGGCCCTGGTGTGACTGCTACCTCTGCACCCCCTATAGTTACACCTCTGATACCGCAGCATATATCAGCATACCTTTTTTGACAGATTGACAAAGTATACCCCAAAGGATAGGGGATAAGATGCCTGATCGCGGTAGTCCCACTGCTGGGGACGCCTGTGATCTTACACGCGGCACCCCGTTTGTAATCAGTCCCCGGAGCGTGTTCGCTCCGGGTCTGATTACTGTCGATCACGGGCCCAGCGGCGTGTGACTTCACGCCTCCGCCCGCGTGTGACCTCACGCTCCGCCCCTCAATGCAAGTCTATGGGAGGGGGCGTGACAGCTATCATGCCCCCTCCCGTAGGCCTGCATTGAGGGGCGGAGCGTGACGTCACACAGGGCGGAGGCGTGATGTCACACACCGTCGACCCTGTGGTCGCAGGTAATCAGACCCGGAGCGAACACGCTCTGCGGGACTGATTACAAACGGGGTGCCGCATGCAAGATCACGGGGGTCCCCAGCGGCGGGACTCCCGCGATCAGGCATCTTATCCCCTATCTTTTGGATAGGGGATAAGATGTCTAAGCACCGGAGTACCTCTTTAAACAGATTTGTAAATTACTTCTATTAAAAAATCTTATTCCTTGCAGTGTTTATCAGCTGCTGTATGCTCCACAGAAAGTTCTTTTCTTTTTTAATTTCCTTTCTGTCTTACCACAGTGCTCTCTGCTGACACCTCTGTCCATTTTAGGAACTGTTCCTGACATGGACAGAGGTGTCAGCAGAGAGCACTGTGGTCAAACAGGAAGGAAATTCAAATAGAAAAGAACTTCCTGTGGATCATACAGCAGCTTACCTGCCTCCTGGTGTCTGATCGCCAAATGACTGCTCAGTGCCTGAGATCCAGGCATGAGCAGTAAAGCGGCAGAATCATTGATCAATGGTTTCCTATGAGAAACCATTGATCAATGTAAAAGATCAGTGTGTGCAGTGTTATAGCCTTCTATGGGAGCTGACAATGCAAAAAAAAAAGGGAAAAAAAGTGAATAAAGATCATTTAACCCCTTCCCTAATAAAAGTTTGAATCACCCCCCTTTTCCCGCATGAAAAAAATGAATAAAAAGTGATCAATAGTTCGATCAATACAAAAATGGTATTGCTAAAAACTTCAGATCATGGCGCAAAAAATGAGCCCTCATACCACCCCGTAAACTAAAAAATAAAAAAGTTATAGGGGTCAGAAGATGACAATTTTAAACGTATACATTTTCCTGCATGTAGTTATGATTTTTTCCAGAAGTACGACAAAATCAAACCTATATAAGTAGGGTATCATTTTAATCGTATGGACCTTCATAATAAAGATAAGGTGTCATTTTTACCGAAAAATGTACTGCGTAGAAACAGAAGCCCCCAAAAGCTACAAAATTGTCTTTTTTCTTCTATTTTGTCGCACAATTATTTTTTTTTCTGTTTCGTAATAGATTTTTGGGTAAAATGACTGATGTCATTACAAAGTAGAATTGGTGGCGCAAAAAATAAGGGGTAAATAGAAGTAATTTACAAATATGTTTAACTTTCTGGCAGCAGTTGATTTGAAAAAAAAATTCCAGTGGAGTACCCCTTTTGGTTAAAACCACTGGGACAGTTGCCAGTTTCTGACTCCTTTGCTTGAAGCTCTTCTCTGAAAATTCCTCTATGGTATAAAGTCTTCTGCGGTCCATACTACAGACAGTGACGATAGACTCTTGGTGGTGTGCGGCCCATGCAGTGATTGTTTGATACTATTATAAGTTATAATATATAAGTCACAGCTCAGTTTTCATATCTTAACAAGCTCTAGTAAAATGAAAGCTGAGCTGTGATTGGTTGCTGTGGGGAAATCTCTCCAGTTTTCTTCTCACAAATTTTGAATAATCAGGGCCCATGTCCTTTAGGGTAGGGTCACACATTGTGGGAAATCTGCTACACAGTGGGAAATACGCTGCACAATTTGGCTTCAGCAGGAAAAGCCCTGTGTGTCTGCTCATAGCAAAGTGTGCAGCGTATTTTCCGCTGCACATCGGATTTCTGGCAGCGTGGAATACACTGTGTATGTGCCATGTGTGACCCTA
The DNA here is from genome assembly GCF_029499605.1 of Hyla sarda. Classification (NCBI taxonomy): domain Eukaryota; kingdom Metazoa; phylum Chordata; class Amphibia; order Anura; family Hylidae; genus Hyla; species Hyla sarda. The sequence continues at coordinate 198,347,877 of NC_079194.1, forward strand.
CCCTCAACCAACATAGTGTCCTGCAGCAGCACACTTTAGGACACTGCACAGGCATACAAAACTGAACGAAGGAATTGAGCCTCACCCCCTGTTAGTGGAATAAAGTTACTAAGAAGAGTAGCTCCTCACTTTTGTGGCCTGCAAAGGCTAGTATCTTTATAAAAAAAAAATTGGTTTCTTCAGAAGTGTACCTGCCCTGGGGACATGTCAAAGGTGTTTATCGAGGTTTGAGTGTTCATACTCAACTGATTACTCGAACGAACAGAGCGAGACAGTCTCAGAGACTTATATTCTGAGACTATCTTATTCACGTGACACAGAGCCAGAAGACAACAAGCTAATATTGCACTTTTCCTGCTTCATTCTACTGAACACTTGGTGAAACTACAGCTCTCAGAATGACCTTCATATTGGCAAGGGTATACTCTGAGGGGGAGATTTATCAAAACCTGTGCAGAGGAAGAGTGGTGCAGTTGCCCATAGCAACCAATCAGATTGCTTCTTTCATTTTCCACAGGCCTCTTTAGAGGCCTGTGGAAAATGAAAGAAGCAATCTGATTGGTTGCTATGGGCAACTGCACCACTCTTCCTCTGCACAGGTTTTGATAAATCTCCCCCTGAGTTCACAAACTAGCATGCTGCAGACCTTACATGTGAACATAGTACTGATACAAAATACAGTCAGAGGCAGAATACACAATAGCATTCAGTTACATACAGGTGACATCTTGACACCATTTAATCGAGACCACCATAACGTCCTCCAGCTACAGCTTGTTTCTGTACAGTTTGTACCCCAGACAACTTTAGCTTCTCACTTAGGTAACAGATCTTCACCCTCTATAATAAGATAAGCTGTTCATAATGCTATACACTGTGCCCCCAAATAGCAACAGCTCCCCACAGTGTGTTCCCTGGTAATAGTACAACCATACACTGTGCTCCCTGAATACAAAACTGCTACTCATTGTGTTTCCTGAAAGAAGCATGAAAGCAACCACACACTGCTCCCATTCTGAATATTAAAGGGGTACTCCTGTGGAAAACTTTTTTTTTTTTTTAAATCAACTGGTGCCAGAAAGTTAAACAGATTTGTAAATTGCTTCTATTAAAAAATCTTAATCCTTCCAGTACTTATTAGCTGCTGAATACTACAGAGGAAATGGTTTTCTTTTTGGAACACAGAGCTCTCTGCTGTAATCATGACCACAGTGCTCTCTGCTGACATATCTGTCCATTTTAAGACCTGTCCAGAGTAGGAGAAAATCCCCATAGCAAACATATGCTGCTCTGGACAGTTCCTAAAATGGACAGAGATGTCAGCAGAGAGCACTGTGGTCATGATGTCAGGAGAGAGCTCTGTGTTCCAAAAAGTAAAGAATTTCCTCTGTAGTATTCAGCAGCTATTACTGGAAGGATTAAGATTTTTTTATAGAAGTAATTTACAAATCTGTTTAAATTTCTGGCACCAGTTGATTAAAAAAAAAGTTTTCCACAGGAGTACCTCTTTAAGTCACAAGCAATGCACCCTGAACATAATTATAATACATACTGTGCCCCTAAGATACATTATAATACACACTCTGCCTCCTGAAACTATTTAGAACACACATTGTGCCTTCTTAAATTATTTATAACACACACTGTGCCTCCTTAAATTAATTATACATACTCTGCCCCTTAAATTAATTGAAATACAGACAGTGCCCCCTAAAATGAATTATTATACACACTATAGGGGGCATTTACTAAGATATGTGTGATGTAGTTAATTTTTTTAGTTCTTTATATTTTTTTATTTTTTTGCGTGACTCAAATTTATTGAATGGTCGCAGGGCATTTGATAAATTTTGTGGAGAATACATTTTCTGAAGTTTCACTCTTCACATACACCAAAAAGCTACGCTAAGTCTGGGCTGGTGTATAATTGCGATTTTTTGATGTTTTTTGTGACTTTTTTGCGAAAGTCGCAGTTGATAAATTACTTACCACTGCACACGACTAACCCTTAACAGCTGGTCTGTATACACTTTTTTTTAAAAGAGGTATAAAGCAAAAAGTCGGGGAAAAAAAAAAGTCTGAGGTGCCCAAATAGAAACAAATCTACACATAAACAGCTCTAAAGACAATGAGAAATGCCCCCATATGCCCCCTGAAATTATTCACTATACACATTTTGTTCCGAGAATTATTTAAAATATACACTGTGTCCCCTGAAATTCATTATAATGTTCAGTGTTCATTGAATTTATTTATTATTATATTATTATTATTATTATTAATATACCCAGTACCCACTGAAATTTGTTTTAGATGAATGTAAAAGACAGACACATCATCCTCCCTGGGTCTGTTGTGCTGGGTCTCTTCATCCAATCACTGCAGGCTGCTCTGTAACCCCCTCCTCTCTGTTTTCATGCTGCAGTCTGATAGGGCAGGAGTGAGCACAGAGGAGTGCTAGTCCCGTCCTCACGTACTGGATATACTGGACTGGCCTGTACTTTATGATGCTGTAGCCGGACAGTATTATGATGTGGATGATGTGGGGACCCTTGACGGTGTTTTATAAACCATGAATTCTACAAAAAGAAAATAACATTTTCTTATGAAGTATATTTATAAAGGTTAATGCTTTAAGATGTGCAACATAGATATTTTTTTATTAAAATCTGACAGTGCCCATTGAAAGGTACAACACAAGAGCAATAAGGTGAGCTCAGAGGAAGATGGTCTGGTTAGTATATCCTACTGGAATCTCTTCTTTCAGTTTAACTCAGAGGCTGGTGTGCTCGATGCTTCTCTTCCATCCCACGACTCCCAATGCACATGGTGCAGATCTTTAATTTCATGACATGAAAGCCACGTTGCACTAGGCCAGAGAGCCCACAGACCAGACAGAATGGGAGAGGAGGGGGCACATGACAGGGGTGGGATGAGGAGCACAAGGGGTTAAGGAAGGGTTAAGGTAAAGAGCGGGAAGAAGAAAGGGGGAGGAGCGATAAGGGGTTAAAAGGAGAAGACAGGAAGTGGAGGGTCAGTTGCACAGAAGAAAAGAGATTGAGTACCAGCTGGAAGAGGTTCTGCGGCGGGTGCATGCTGAAGTGCTGCAGCGGGGTCCCAAGTGGCTGGAAAGGCAGCTGTGGGAGTCTTCCTCTGTGGCTCCTGCTGCTCAGGTAGCCCTGCGGGTGAGCACTTGGTGTTCCCCTGCACCGGAGCGTCTCAGCCCGGAATTTTAGCCGCGTGCACGGTGTCGTCGGGAGTCCCCGGTGCGGGACCCTCCAGTTTCCCCTACCCATTCTGCTGCCTTTGTGAACGGTGGGGGGCCAGGAGGACTCCGGGTAGTGCCATGAGTCCGCCTGCTTCCTTTCCCCGGCGGTCGCAGTGCAGTAAGCACAGTACGCGCTGATGCGACAGTCTGGGGAGGGGGCGGGGCTTGTACCGGCTGCTGCACCGAAAGTTCCTGCAGCTGGGTGCAGCAACCGGGCCCCAGCGGGGGTGAGCTCTGGGAGATCTGGTGTCGGGGAGCTGGCAGCAGCCAGCGCGGTCCCATGCAGATTTGCGGCGTGGGGGGCTGGTGTCTAGCCCCGCCCACTATTCATCTGAGCAGGAGGGAGGGGAGATCCTGGAGAGGGAGACGTCGTTGGACAGACGACAGGAGTCCGGTGATGCCCAATTGACCTGCGCTGTGGCCCCTGCTGGAGCGGAGCGTGTTGCTGCGAACGGGGCCAGTCGGGCCCCAGGTCGGGAGTCGTCTTCCAGAGGTTTGGAGTCAGTGTTGGATAGTCCGGGACCGTCTGGAGTGACAGCCACTGGGCAGTCCACCCCAGAGAGGTTGGGTGAGTGCACCACCAACTCCTATATGGGGGTGGGGTAGGGGAGGAGGGCTTTTATGACTTGCTGTGTGAGGTGCTGGGTTTGTTGCAGGGTGGCGTGCAGGGACTGCAGTGGGGTCTCCAGCAGCAGTGTGGGGGGCTTTGGGGACAGCCACGGTGGCTGGGGGATCTGGGTCTGTACCTGGGGGGCTCCTGTGGTGGCTCCTATGGTGGCAGTGCCTGCGGCGGCAATGGTTGCTGATAAGGTGGTGGATGGTGTGCGCTTGGCGGACGGCAAGGGGTGAGGTGTATACTTTGAGGACCCGCTGGGGTGCATTTGAAGGTCGAAGTGCGGGAGCGTATTTGGAAGGTGGAGTATGTGGAAATTTAGTTCCCATTCCTTCCGAATTGGTGTCCCTACCGAAGCCGCTCTGTGGGGTTTGGGACCGGAGGCCATTAACAGGATTGGCAGTTGGGAGTCGGGCAGGTTCTAGTTGTATGTGCGGCCTCATTTATTGTGATGTGGGAGGTTGTTTTGTGTGTTTTGCTTTCCTGGAGGATTGGTTTAGGTGTTAAGGAAGGTGTTTATGTTTTGTATTCTGTCTTTCAGATGCTGGTGCATGTCTGATTTGGATAGTGGGTCACTACTAGGTGCAGCTGGGTTTCTCCAGGGCGCTAGCTCAGGTGTGATGGCTGGGAAGGGGGGGTTGCTGTGGTCTGAGCTCCTCCCAGTTGTACGTTCGTTTGTAGCCATGGATCGTCCCCTGGATGTGCTGGTGGTGCATGCTGGGGGGAATGACTTAGCAGTGAGAACCTCTTGGTCTTTCATTCGGGACATTAAGCTGGACCTGCTGAGGTTGTGGTCCTTGTTTCCTGGAATTCTAATTGTGTGATCCGACACAATATACTGGCCCCTGGTGGAGCTGGGATGGGACCCAGCTGGTTCTAGCAGTATAATCTCCGAAGGTGGGGCCCTTACGTTAGGGGGAGAGGCGACTATGGGCACAGTAGGAGAAGGATAGTATTCGGTTGCCTTCAGGTCCCCCCTTATTCTGGGGCAGTTTAATAGCTCTGGGTTGAGCAGGTTTGCACTTTTATAATTGTTTTGCACTTTTATATCTGTTATGTATGGGGTTAATGTTGCTACCCCAAATGTTGATTATTGTGAATATTTATATATTTATGTAAAAGGTTAATAAAATGTGGTGTGCTGTGGCCATTTCTACCACAAAGCAGGTGTCATTGTCTTGTGTAAGAGGGAGAGGTAGTAGTAGGTCAATGGATCTAGACGATCCCCTAGTCATGGCCTGAGTACAAAATCACAGTACAAATCAAGAGCATTAGCACACATAAAGTACAACACCTAACCAACACAATCCTCAACATGCACAGTGGGACACTGCATTATGCTCCTTCAAATTCATTTTAACACACTATACCCCCGGAAGCTAACATCATGTACAGCAAGCACATTAAAGGGGTACTCTGGTGGAAAACATTTTTTTTTAATCAACTGGTGCCAGAAAGTTAAACAGATTTGTAAATTACTTATATAAAAAAAATCTTAATCCTTCCAGTGCTTATCAGATGCTGTATAATACAGAGGAAGGTTATTATAATTTTTTTTAAAATCTTTTTGGTCTGTCCACAGTGCTCTCCTCTCTGCTGACACCTCTGTCCATGTCAGGAACTGTCCAGAGTGGGAGCAAATCTCCATAGCAAACCTCTCCTGCTCTGGACAGTTCCTGACATGAACTGATCACCGTGGACAGACAGAAAAGAACTTCCTCTGTATTATACAGCAGCTGATAAGTACTGGAAGGATTAAGATTTTAAAAAATGATTTAAAAAAATGTTTTCCACTGGAGTACCCCTTTAAGATTATTTATAATATGCAATGTGCCTCTTAAAATAAATTATAATGCAAACTGTGTCTCCTAAAATGATTTACACAACACAATGTGCGCCCTAAAATGAAGATAGAAGCTTCTCCTAGGCTCCCAAAGCCATATGTTAGTTCAACAACCAACTCAGGAGGACTGGAGAGAACTGACTGGATTACACCTCAGTGGTAGCTAAACTTTTACTTACCAAGGCAAAAATGTAGTTTTCTGCCCTAGCTCTGTATATAAATACACTGGCCAAGGCAGAATGACCCATACGGGCATCCAACACATGCAGTATATGCTGCTAGCAAACTCCATGCTAAATCCCTGAATATATATGAATGTATCACACATAGAAAGTCTTTACTAATACCATGTTGTATATTTTATCTTCTGCTCCTTGAAACCCAGGAGCACAGATTGGATTCATACACCACTGAAGCTGTAAACTCATAGTCATATTTCCACACTTGACTGCAGATAGACTTTCTCTAACCTTCTCAGTAATAAGCTACACCGGGTGTCAAACTAAATATAGATCAATACAAGAGTCAGCGAAAGACCTGATGGCTAAAGCATATAATCTCCGGATATCTAAATATTGAGAAAATGCAGACTTCACTACAAAATACGCACTCTCTTTCCCCCCCTTTCTCTCCTGTCGCTTCCTTGTTCCTCTTCTCCAAGCAACATCTCAATTATGCACAGAGTGAAATAAATATCAGATGTGACAAGTGTATGTGTTTCCCAGACATCTGACTGTTCATTTTTCCTTGCAAGGGCTGGAGCACCTTTCAAAAATTTTAGGCCACCGTTTCGGAGTAAGCTCTTCTTGTGGCATGGCTGTCACTTTTACCAGAGCTCAGGCTGGATGAGGATATTTTCCCATCATGGCATTTGTTGACAGGTTGTTAGGAGCAGACAGTGAATATGTTTGAAAAACTGTCAAGCTCTGTAAAAAAAAAGGATTCTATGGAAAAGGGAAATTATAAAAAAAATAATACATATATGTGAATATATACACACACAGATCTAGCACTGTCGAATTTATCTGTTGTGCATCATGCTAGCCATGGATAATCAAACACATTGCGGCAGATTTACTAACCCTGTCTAAAATATGGACAGCATAAACTTAGGTCAGACAGAAGATGGGACAAGATTTTATGCACTTAGGCTAAGTTTCTACTTATTATTTATTTATTTATTTTTGGGGAGGGGGGGGGGGTAAAAACGCCAAGAAAAACGCCAATTCTACCGCATGGCGTTTTTTCGGCCAAAAAACGCTGCAGCCAGGTGTTACCTGTAAATCAATAAAAAAAATCACAAAACAATTTTTCCACTTTGCGTTTTTCAGTTTGGCGTTTATTTTTTTTATCCTTTTGGTGTTTAATCCTCTCTTTTGGTGTTTTTTAGCTCCTTGGCAGTTTTGCAAAGTCGCAGCATGTTGAGACTATGGCGTTTTTTGCCCTGAAATAGTGAAGTTTTTCTCCCATAGAAGTCTATGGGAGTAAAAAAAAACATCAAGAAAAACGATATGTGGGTTTTAACTTTGGCATTTTTGGTGGCGCTTTTATACTTTTTTGAACTTTAGCGATCCAAAAAGTGATGGAGATACCTTTTTTAATAACATTTCGTAGGGTACCATTTAAAAATAAGAATATTAAAAAAGATAAAGTAGTGATAGAAAAAATTGTATTTAAAGAAATGTATCTTTATTATAACAAAATTTAAATTAATTTTTAAACAGGGATCAATTTATGTGGGCAGGTAGGGCACTAAAAATGTAGCCAACAATAATAAACATGTAGAGTGTGTGTGTTTTTCACTTTTTTTTTTTAGGTAGTACTACTACTCCCAGCATGGAACACGCTGTTCCATGATGGGAGTAGTAGTACTTATACTAATTGACAGATCGCCCATGTCAATTCTGATACCAGTTGCGATCTTCCTGTATAATGTATAGATGTGGCCGGCCGCTCTTCTATGGTCCCCTGCACTGCCGTATACAGTGGGGATCAAAAGTTTGGGCACCCCAGGTAAAAATTTGTATTAATGTGCATAAAGAAGCCAAGGAAAGATGGAAACATCTCCAAAAGGCATCAAATTACAGATTAGATATTCTTATGATATGTCAACTAAAGTTAGATTTTATTTCCATCATTTACACTTTAAAAATAACAGAAAACAAAAAAAAATGGCATCTGCAAAAGTTTGGGCACCCTGCAGAGTTAATATCTTGTACTGCCCCCTTTGGTAACATTCAGTTTACGCCTCTTGATGTAATCCCCCGTGGATTTCGAGGTGTGTTTAGGATCATTATCCATTTGTAGAAGCCATCCTCTCTTTAACTTCAGCTTTTTCACAGATGGCATCAAGTTAGCATCCAAAATTTGCCGAAATTTTATTGAATCCATTTTTCCTTCTACTCGTGAGATGCTCCCTGTGCCACTGGATGCAATACAACTACAAATGCTTAACAGTTGGACAGAGGTTCTTTTCATTAAATTCTGTTCCCCTTCTTCTCCAAACGTACCTTTGCTCATTCCGGCCAAAAAGTTCAATTTTAACTCCATCGGTCCACAGAACTTGTTTCCAAAATGCATCAGGCTTGTCTATATGTTCAGTTGCAAAGTTCAAACGTTGATTTTTGTGGTGAGGATGTAGAAGAGGTTTTCTTCTGAGAACTCTTCCATGAAGACCATATTTGTACAAGTATCTCTTTATAGTGGAATAGTGTCTGATAATTTTCTTGATCTTCCAGATCTTGCTTTAACTTCCACTGTTCCTGATGACTGCCATTTTTTAATTACATTCCGAACAGAGGATATTGACATCTGAAAACGTTTTGTTATCTTCTTATAGCCTTCTCCAGCTTTGTGAGCGTCAACTATTTTCAGTTTCAGATTTCTAGACAACTGCTTAGAAGAACCCATGGTGCTTATTGTTGGGGCAAGGTCAGATGAGTCTGGGCATTTAAAACCTTTGAGATTGACATCACCTGGTCTTCCCAGATGATGACTGAGATCAATCCATGACACTGGCAGGTCTCAGCTTTGCAAAGGGGGCAGTGCATGCTATAAATTCTGCAGGGTGCCCAAACTTTTGCAGATGTCATTTTTTTGTTTTCTGTTATTTTGAAAGTGTAAATGATGGAAATAAAATCTAACTTTTGCTGACATACTATTAGAATGTCTAATCTGTAATTTGATGCCTTTTGGAGATTTTTCCATCTTTCCTTGGCTTCTTTATGCACATTAATACAAATTTTTACCTGGGGTGGCCAAACTTTTGGTCCCCACTGTACTTCTAGATACATTGATGCAGATGAAGCAATTATCTAAAAAGTTTCAAAAATGTTGGATTTTCCTAGTTATTATAATGGTAAATGTAGATTTTATAAAGACAGGAGGCGAGTATCAAATGCATATTCTTCCTTTATTCAGCTCAATAGCAGAAAGAAATGTGCAATGTAACTTAGCAACACTGAAGAAAAAATGTGCAGGGCAGATATCAACCTCCCCTTCCCAATACATCCAATCCCATCCCTGGATCCTCCATATAAACTGACTCCGGACCCGCCTCTTCCTCTTTCTCTTTGCCGAACAGCAACCGGAATCAGCACCACAATGCAGAGAACGCCCACGTCTGGAAAACTTGAGAATCTTCTGAACATCAATGAACAACTGTAACCCTGGAACCGCCAACAATGTCCAAGTATACCGGAAGGTCAGTAGTCCAAATCAGACGATGAACCCAACAAGTAGAATGTAATCCAGCCAGACACCCGCCTCAATATCCTGAAAAGATACAGTGGGGATCAAAAGTTTGGGCACCCCAGGTAAAAATTTGTATTAATGTGCATAAAGAAGCCAAGAAAAGATGGAAAAATCACCAAAAGGCATCAAATTACAGATTAGACATTCTTATTATATGTCAACAAAAGTCAGATTTTATTTCCATCATTTACACTTTCAAAATAACAGAAAAAAATGGCATCTGCAAAAGTTTGGGCACCCTGCAGAATTTATAGCATGCACTGCCCCCTTTGCAAACCTGCCAGTGTCATGGATTGTTCTCAGTCATCATCTGGGAAGACCAGGTGATGTCAATCTCCAAGGTTTTAAATGCCCAGACTCATCTGACCTTGCCCCAACAATATGCACCATGGGTTCTTCTAAGCAGTTGTTTAGAAATCTGAAACTGAAAATAGTTGACGCTCACAAAGCTGAAGAAGGCTATAAGAAGATAACAAAACATTTTCAGATGTCAATATCCTCTGTTCGGAATGTAATTAAGAAATGGCAGTCATCAGGAACAGTAGAAGTTAAAGCAAGATCTGGAAGATCAAGAAAAATATCAGACAGAACAGCTCACAGGATTGTGAGAAAAACAATTCAAAGCCCACGTTTGACTGCACAATTCCTCCAGAAAGATCTGACAGACACTGGAGTTGTGGTACACTATTCCACTATAAAGACATACATGTACAAATATGGTCTTCATGGAAGAAAACCTCTTCTACGTCCTCACCACAAAAATCAGGGTTTGAACTTTGCAACTAAACATATTGACAACTCTTATTGCAAAGACCAAAGGAAAAACGTTGGCGACTCACCAAATCTTCTTTCTAGGAGCTTTATTTTACTTACTCACAAATTACAAACATGTAACGGGATGGACGGGTCCAGGGGGGGGTACAGTAGGTGACAGCGGCCGAAGCACAACACCAGTGCGAAACAACGGTCGCTGTCGCCTACTGTACCCCCCTGGACCCGTCCATCCGGTTACATGTTTGTAATTTGTGAGTAAGTAAAATAAAGCTCCTAGAAAGAAGATTTGGTGAGTCGCCAACGTTTTTCCTTTGGTCTTTGCAATAAGAGTTGTCAACAGCTGTATGGCGTCTGAGCACCACTGAACTACAATAGACAGTTATCCTTCTACACCTTACTTAATACTCCTCAAGGTATGCAGAAGTAAGCAGTGCCGAACTATTCTATTTGTTCTAAACATATAGACAAGCCTGATGCATTTTGGAAACAAGTTCTGTGGACAGATGAGGTTAAAATTGAACTTTTTGGCCGGAATGAGAAAAGGTACGTTTGGAGAAGAAGGGGAACAGAATTTAATGAAAAGAACCTCTGTCCAGCTGTTAAGCATTTGGGGTTGTATTGCAGCCAGTGGCACAGGGAACATCTCACGAGTAGAAAGAAAAAGGGATTAAATAAAATTTCAGCAAATTTTGGATGCTAACTTGATGCCATCTGTGAAAAAGCTGAAATTAAAGAGAGGAGTGCTTCTACAAATGGATAATGATCCTAAACACACCTCGAAATCCACGGGGGGTTACATCAAGAGGCGTAAACTGCCATTGCCTTCACAATCTCCTGACCTCTACATAATTGAAAATCTATGGATAGACCTTAAAAGAGCAGTGCATGACAGACAGCCCAGAAATCTCAAAGAACTGGAAGACTTTTGTAAGGAAGAATAGGCAAAGATACCTCAAACATGAATTGAAAGACTCTTGGCTGGCTACAAAAAGCGTTTACAAGCTGTGATACTTGCCAAAGGGGGCAGTACAAGATATTAACTCTGCAGGGTGCCCAAACTTTTGCAGATGTCATTTTTTTTGTTTTCTGTTATTTTGAAAGTGTAAATGATGGAAATAAAATCTAATTTTTGTTGACATATTATAAGAATGTCAAAGATGTAATTTGATGTCTTTTGGAGATTTTTCCATCTTTCCTTGGCTTCTTTATGCACATTAATACAAATTTTTACCTGGGGTGCCCAAACTTTTGATCCCCACTGTAAACATAAACCGTAATAGGGATGGGAAAAACAGTGAGGGTTGATACTCGCCTCCTGTCTTTATAAAATCTATATTTTCTGTCATAATAACTAGGAAAATCCTAAATTATATGGCAGACAAGGCCTCGTATCAAATGCAAGTTCAAAGCATCATAATCAATACGGAAAATACAAAACCCCCATCGAAACATGAGATTCAGGTTTAAAGTAAAAGGTCCTAAACGTATCCTCCGAGGACCAATCCGCTGCCTTCAAAATATCCAAAAGCGAGCCCCCAGATTGGGCCACCTTAGTGTCCATAGCGCTTCTGGTAGAATGCGCTCTAAAGAGGGACACATCGACCCCAGCTAACTTCTTTGCCTGCCTCACCCAATAACACAACATCGGACAAGAGACTGGTAGATGGGGAGAACAAAATGATACTAACAGTTGTGAAAATTGCGAAGTTCGTAGCGAAGCCATTCTAGCCTCGTAAGACTTCAAACAGTGAACCACACAGAGTTTAGGATGAGCCAAAAAAATGGATAAAACACCGAATGAAGCTGAGTCTTCGTACGCCGAAAAATAGTAAACTCAACACCTTGAGGAGTAAACTGTATCCTAGAGACATCCAAAGCACGTACATCAGAAACGCGCTTAATGGAAACCAAACACAGCAACATTGTCAATTTGCAATTTGTAGGACAACAATTTAAGGGGCAAGTCATCATTTTTGTTCCATGTGGAAAACATGCAAAGGACAAGCGACATGTCCCAAGTGGCTTGATATCACGGAGCAGGCGGTCGCTGAAAACGGACACCCTTCAGGAGACGGCATATCAGGGGACATGCAGGGCTGAAATGGCCGACCTATAGACGTTGATAGTTCTATAGGCCTTCCCGGCTTTAAAAGCCTTGGAAAGAAAATTCCCTATGCCTGACAAAGGAGCTTGAATGGGATCCATCTGTCGTCGTGCGCACCAATGAACCCATCATTTCCAGGCAGATCGGTAAGCCAATCTGGTGCCCGAAGCCCCTGCCTCTCGGATGAGGTCTCGAGCTGACTGTGAAAAACATCTATCAGATGTCGGTGTCCAGAGATCAGCCAAGCAATCAAAAGTAATTGCCTGGACGGAACTAATGGATGAAATTCCTCCGCCAGACCCCGCAGGAGCGAGGGAAAAAGCGGACATATCCTCGGATAATCTATGGTCATCCCCAGAATCTGGGGGAACCAAGATTGTGTCGGCCACCACGGAGTGACCGGCACCAGAGTCGATTTCTGTGACTCCTTCTGCCACAACACCCTGGGGATCATGACGAAGGGTTGAAACGCATACAACATGCCCTGAGGCCAAATTTGAAGAAACGCATCCGTCGCTAAGGCCTCTGGATCCGGAAGACAACTGAAAAAATTGGGTAGTCGGCGATTGAGCCGAGAGGCAAATAGGTCTAGGGCCAGTGGACCCCATAGAGACTGAATTTCCAGGAAGACTGTTGGATGTAAAGTCCTATTGCTGCCGTCCACCAGGTATCTGGAATTCCAATCCGCAATGGAATTGGATATCCCCAGGAGGTACTCTGCCTTCAGAAGTATATTCTGTTGAAGACAAAACAGCCAAAACTCTTTGGTGATGTCTGTCAACATTTTTGACTTCGTGCCTCCCAAGCGGTTGATGTATTGCACCGGCGTGATGTTGTCCATGCGCAGCAGGACACAACAGTCTGATCTGTGATAGGCGAAGCTCTTGAGGGCAAATGAACCCACCAGAAGCTCCAGACAGTTGATGTGCAACTGAGCCTCTGTTTCCGACCACTTTCCCCCTGTGGTAGAAGCACCGCACCGGGCTACCCAGCCGGTGAGGCTTGCATCCAATTCTATGATCAGGTCCGGTTTGGAATTGAAAATTGTCCTTCCATTCAACTCCTGGACATGTCGGAGCCACCACAGAAGCTCCTTCCGAGCTTCTAAAGACAGCGGAACCCGGTTGGAATACGTCAGGCCCTCCGACAAATGTCTGGTAATGGTGTTGGGCCAGAAAAATCGACTGGATCGAGGCCGACAACAGACTGACAATCTGAGCAAGAGCACGCAAAGAAACCATCTCCTTGCGCAACAAAGCCTTTATCTCCTTGCGAATCAGAACTAGCTTCTTGTTCGGCAGACTTAAAGTAGCCAATCGGGTATCCACTAGGAACCCCAAGAATTCGAGTTCCCGAGCTGGGACAAGAACAGACATCTTCTCGTTGAGGAGAAACCCCAGGTCCCTCAGGAGAGAGGTTGTCCACTCCACAGGAAGCAAGGCTTGACCTCTGGTGCGGGCCATAATTAATATATCGTCTAGATATGTTATGAGGCGCACTTCCCGACTTCTGAGCACCGACATAACTGGCTTCATCAGTTTGGTGAAGCACCAAGGGGCTGAGTAAAGTCCGAACGGATGACAGGAGAACTCCCACTTCTGCCCTTCCCATAGGAATTGCAGATATTGGCGGAAAGAAGGGTGAATCGGTACCGTAAGATACGCATCCTTCAAATCTATCTTTGCCAGCCAATCTCCTGGGAGCAGCAGGTCCCTGAGTAAGTGTATGCCCTCCATCTTGAAGTGGCGATACAAAACCTATTTGTTTAAATCTCTCAGATTGATTACCAGTCTGTGACCTCGGCTCTTCTTCTTTACCAAGAAGAGGTTGCTGAGAAACCCTGGAGTTTCCGTCTGCCCCGGAGTTATGGCGCGTTTTGTGGACGGATCCTTGATCTCTGAGCTGATCAGATCCTAGTATGACTTTGAAAAATGGATCCTTCTTGGCCACAGGGATTGTACAGGTGGTTTTGTAATACCGACGGAGGGTCTGCCACCGAGCACACAGTAATAACAAAGGGGGGAATTAAGAAATTATAAGTAGAAAGAGAATGAAAGACATATATATATATATATATATAGAGAGAGAGAGAGAGAGAGAGAGACAGAATGAGAAGGGACACTGTAATAACAGTGAGGTACAACAAAATACCCCCCCACTGTAGGAAAAAAAAACACAAGCAGGAACTAACTACTGTATTCGTGCTACTGAGAAGAAAGAAAGATGAAGAGGCAGGTCAGGAGTCAGTTTATATGGAGGATTCAGGGACGGGATTGGATGGATTGGGAAGGGGAGGTGCAGGGGGTTGATATCTGCCCTGCACATTTTTTCTTCAGTGTTTCTAAGTTACATTGCATGTTCTGCTATTGAGCTGAATAAAGGAACAATATGCATTTCATACGAGCCTCCTGTCTGCCATAAAATTATGTTAGTGGATTTGTGGATGTTGAATCCCAAATGAAGTCAAAGAAATGCAGTTTTAATATATGTCGAGAAGCAGGTTACAGTTAACAATACATAACAATTGACTTTGGAGCCAGCATTTGTTCACTAAATTATTAGCAGTGATCAATAATGATTTTGCATTCAATCTAATGTACGGTAACAAATCAATGCCGGGGGTTGGGGGAGATCTTGAATTTTTCTGTAGTGAACTCATATGGAGAGAAGGAGTCTGAGATAATAATACAAACAATTTTCAGTGCATCTGTCACATGTTCTATACATATGAAAGCACCCGCAAAGTCAAATAGATGTTAGTCTATGGATACATTGCATACCTTAATACATGCTGTTATTGTCTTTATTTAGCTGACAACACACTTTTAGAGGGGCCCAGTGTCAAAGAGGTATGGCTGGGGGTCTGTTGTGACATCACGCCAACTCCTTCTTCTGTCAGACTGACTGCATGTGCGTCCCAATAGTTATTGGCAGAGAGCTCAATCCCTGCCTCTAGTGACAACTTTGTTCATGCTGTCATAAGCCAGACAGGAATGACATCACACAGGAGAGGCATTGTAGCCTGGGGCACAGCTAACCCCCATGCCTCTTTGACACTCTAGGGCGTAAGCTGGGGCCATCCAAGTCTAAATATCCATAATGAGAGCCTTCTGGCCAAAGCAGGAGTGGTGAGATCACATTAGGCCTCTTTTCCTAAGAGTTACACCATCCAGTGACTCTTGGTGTTGAAGCTAACTTTATTGTCCTTGAACTGTCTTGTCACAACCTAATTCAATTGAGCTGAAACTATCTCTAGAGTGGTGGAGTGGCAATCTTATGTCCTGCCAAGTAGATGTCTGCTGCAGGGAGAGCCATCTGGAGAAGGAGCTTTCTTGTCATTTTCTATATCTGGCAGCAGTTCTCTGTAACCAATCAATGTCTTCGGGCTTCACAATGCTACTTGTTCCTAACAAACTTAAAGAGGAACTCCTGTACATAAGTACTGATCCCCAATCCACAGGATCTTGTGTGTTTCTGTGGGAAAGCTGAAGAAACACAAGCACTGTATCTCCAGCTCCCCCATAGAGATACATGGAGGGGCGTTTAGGCCACCACTTTGTGCGGTGGTTGACAGTAATCTGCATGGAGTGGAGGTGCATGGGGTGCACGTGGTCCCAGCAGTTAGACCATAACAGAATAAATACAAAAATATATTTACTCAAAGTGCTGGGACTTGATAAAGGCAACAACAAGTCTTTTAGTGGATCCAACACCTGTGTTGCAGGTCTGCTCGAAGCGGTCCTAAGCCACAGGACAGCCTTTGGTTCTGGGACACTAAATGTTATTTTCTCTACTTGATCTTGGGAAACATATGACCATTAATTATAATTTGTTTCAGGTAAGCTAAAATGCTTATCTATTAAACATGGTTTTGCGTCAGCTGTGCCTAAAGCTATGCAGTCTTGGGTACACTTCAGGCTTTGCAAAATGTAAAATGTGAACAGACCCTTTACACCAGTGTTTTCCAAACAGGAAGTCTACAGCTGTTGCAAAACTACAACCTCCTTTGGTTCAGCCCAGCAAAGGGTTACAGTAAACCAGTAATCTATGCAGATTGCTGGTTTACTGTATGTTCTTGTTGGGCAGGAGCCATACAGTGTATACCTCATGCATAGCCTAAGCTGTTTCTGCAGCTGTATTGTTGCATGTGCAGCTCAGCACTGTTTGGAGCAGGGACTCCCGTTAGTATAGTGACAGGAGTCTGGGCTTTGGGACATTATACAGCGGTGTGCTATGCTGACTACTGTACAGCCTTACTACTTACTTCCTTACACTTACTAACTACTTACTTCCTTACACTTCATGGACCAGGCGCCCTGCCTCCGACCCAGGCAGTGGTACCCGGAAGGCAGGGAAAAACTGCCACAAGGTTAAAAAAAATATGTGTTCCTAGACACATGGAAAAACATCAGGGCCCAGATTTATTAAACTGTGTGAGAGAAAAAGTTGAGTGATTTTCCCACAACAACCAATCACAGTTCAACTTTCACTTTACCACAGCTCATTAGCTGAGCTGTGATTGGTTGCTGTAGGAAAATCACTCCATTTTTTCTCTCACACAGTTTGATAAATGTCCCCATAGAAAAACTGCAAAAATTTTATTTTTTTGTGAGGAATTTTTTCAGGTCTAAAAAATACACCAGAAATAAGTTGTGTGGAATGGTAGGCTAATACATCAAAAACGAATGTTAAAGGGGTATTCCAGGCAAAAACTTTTTTTTATATATATCAACTGGCTCCAGAAAGTTAAACATATTTGTAAATTACTTCTATTAAAAAATCTTAATCCTTCCAATAGTTATTAGCTTCTGAAGTTGAGTTGCTGTTTTCTGT
This sequence comes from Hyla sarda, assembly GCF_029499605.1. Taxonomy (NCBI): domain Eukaryota; kingdom Metazoa; phylum Chordata; class Amphibia; order Anura; family Hylidae; genus Hyla; species Hyla sarda. Next base: position 198,365,065 of record NC_079194.1, read on the forward strand.
CTAACTGCTTTCTGATGACTCACATCCCGGGAGCTGTGCAGTTCCTATGGGGATATTCTCCCATCATGCACAGCTCCCGGGACGTGACATCATCATTGAGCAGTTAGACAGAAAACTTCAGAAGCTAATAACTATTGGAAGGATTAAGATTTTTAATAGAAGTAATTTACAAATCTGTTTAACTTTCTGGAGCCAGTTGAAAAATAAAAAAAAGTTTTTGCCTGGAATACCCCTTTAATATATTTTAAAATGTGCTAAATTCTATAGTTTTGATTTTATTGTCAAGGGAAACGTCTACCTATAAATAGTTAAACTAATCCTAAAAAGAAAACATGGAGCAGAACAGCAGGCTCAATCCTTCTGCCTCTTAAGTTACAAAATGCATCTATTCTGCTTCGATATTCAGTATTTAAGGGGAAAAAAATAATAATGTGGTTTTTGGGTTGTTGATTCATTTTCCATGGACTCCACAAGGCCTTATTGGCATCCCGTTACCTTTCACCTTGGCTTCACTGTTCCCTCACGTACAATTCGCAATTCAGGAGCAGTGGATCTCAAATGTCGTTCCCACAGACAGATGCTACAAGCATTATAGAACTTTATCATCACCGATTTTGACAAATTGGATATATAAAACACGAAACACAAAACCATTTTCCAGTACGCGGGCTATAATCTTAACCGCCTTGACAAACGCAGTGTCTAATTTAATGGCATGAAATGTGGACATGTTGACTGTTGTAGCGGGAGCGCTCGTCACATTCTCCAGATTATAACAGGAGTCAGAAACTCGTTTTAATAATAAAACCAGCAAGGTATTTCAATTACACAATGTTTCATTGAGACAAATAATAAGGAATAAATGTCTCCAGATCACTGAGCGTATACCAGAGACTTTCCACTACATTGCCAGCAATTACATGCTATAAAATACCAGAGGGTTTTTTCCCCTGCAAAGTGCCATTTACAATCGTATTTAATAGGCTCAACAACAACAACTACTGTTTAATAAAAATAAATCTTGCTGGAATCTACATTAACCTACATAGGCAGAGAAAAAACAATACAATAACTTATACAATGCTATAACTGGTTTTCCACTTTTTACATATAGTGCCAAGGAGAAATAAAAAAGTAGGTTAACCAGTAAACCAACACTGCTAAATGGGAAGTTTGCCGCTTCCTAAAATAGTTTTATTATTATATGTTTTCTCTTTTTAGTAAATGTATTAGGGCCCATGCATACAAGCATAAGGTATGTAAGAGATATATAAAGATAGCAAATAAAAAAGTAATCCGCAGCACTCCAAAAATAAGGTGCAAAAAGGTGATGGATTTATTAGCCTGACGGCATAGCGACGTTTCGGCTGCCCACTTGCAGCCTTTCTCAAGCTTCAGATAGATAGATTGATATGTGGTAGCCCAGTATGGGATGGTGTGTCCCCATATTTCTCCTGCCCTGTCAGGCAGAGTCTCTTCATGTCCCCAGGGCCCCCTTTATGTGTTATCCCCTATGTACATAAGTTGTATAATAAAATATACTGTTTCTTTATTAGCTGTTACCATGTGCTTGTTAAACAGGAGGCACTAGTGATCAGGTGACCCCCCCCCCCATGTGACCTATGGGATCCTTGTTAAGCTCCCCTATAAAACCAGGGGAGGGGCTGCAATCTCTCTCTTGGAGCTCTGGAGGCCTCAAGCCTAAAGTCTGCACCCAAAAAGTCAGCTCAAGTAAGCTCAAAGTCATCTTCATGTCAATTGTCAAGTCAGTCAAGTCATCTATATAGTCACTTTGGCCTGCACTAAAGTGTCTCTACATACTGCAAGTCTCAGCAAGCCTGTGAGGTCCTCCTGTGTCACTGGTCACCTCCGTATATTGGCTGTACTGCATAGACTGTGTCATCAGTCTACCCTCAGTAAAGCTACCGTTGTCTGTAACTTGGCATCGGTGTCTTTATTGACCCATGCCTAGCCCAGGACCAGCAGTATTACCTTCGGGTGGTTAAGGCTAAACCACGCCCTGGCATCACGACAAGAAGGGGTTAATAACATCTGCCCCTGGGGTTGTAACAGCTACACTGCATTGCACCCCCCCCCCCCCCCTCGCTGACACCACAACTTTTGGTGTCACGAACAGGATACGGTGTGCGCCATATGCCACTAGTCCTCCCCCCTAGTCTGAACTGTGTTCAATAGTGTTTGCAAAAATTGCATGCCGATGCAACAGAAGTTTGTGCCAGAAAGTGTACGAGACTTTGTCACTGAGATTTGTTTTAACTGTGACACTTGTGAAATAGACGGGGAGGTGAAGGAAAGACCGTTGTTTGCTTCTTGTTTGCTAAGAGTTGGTACCAGAAAGGGTTAAATTGGTCCAAGAGCCAATAGGAGAGGTAGTTAGGCCCATACCACCACCATCACCGCCGCCGTCCCAGTATAATCTGCTTTGCCACAGCCTCTGACCTACAATGTGTTAAGCAGGACATTGAACAGTTGACTAAGGCGGTGAAGGAGCTTGCCACCTGGGCCGCTCCACATGACTGTGAACAGCCCCCACATAGAAAACCTGTCCCTGTTCCTGCTCCCGCAATTTCAACCCCCACAACCCTCTGCCCAATAAGCCATCGGGGACTCAAAGGCCCTTTTGTACTTACTGCAATAAGTCAGGACATATGAAGATGCAGTGTTGGGATTTAAATGGATTTCCCCTGAGGTTGCAGACCGGCCCTCAGGAAAACAGTCACCAGATCAAAAACCTGAACAACCTAAGTCAGGACTTGCACTTTATGTTGCCTCCTGCCCCAATGTAAAAATTGTTGCAGAAAGTGTACAGTTGCAGGTTCTAATAGATACAGGGTCACAAGTCTCTACTATACCTAAACATGTTTTTTATAAGCACTGGGATGCTAGTTTATTGTGTGAACCTGATGACATTAGGCGGGTAACGGGCAACCAATATACCCATGGATATTGGGAGCCAACCATTCAGTTGGGAGAGCACGTACTTAGAGGGCAGGGAGTGATTGTAACTAATGTGTCAGATAAGGGATCTGCTGAGTTTATATTGGGAATGAACATTATGAAAAACTGTTTTGCTGAAATGGTAGACTCCTTGCATGCCTCTCTGCCCTACATGTCTCCTTCAAGCCAGCGCGCTGCGCAGTACCACTTGAAAGTTCTACAGGTGGAGCAGAAGTTTGCCAACAAGCAAGGTGATATCTGCAGAGTGCGAGTGCAAGACATCAGGTCGGTGACCTTTCAACCTAACATAGAGACCATCATCTGGTGCTGTGCACATCCTGGTGTAACCTATGCAACTGGAAGATCATCCCTTTGTCAGAGCTGCGAGAATCCTTGTCACAGTTACCAACGGGAGAGTCCCAGTCCGGTTAGTCAATCTGTCCGATGCTACTACTGTGTTACCTAAATACACCCCAGTCGCACAGCTGTATCTCATAGAGTCAAGGGACGTTCTAACAGAACGCAAGGTGGCACGACAGTGTGTGGCCCAAGTGGCTGAAGGAAAGAGGTGAAAGTACTCCTGAGCCTTGGTGGGCACAACTCCAAGTAGGAGATGATACTATCCCAAGGGATCAAGTCCTACGTTGCCAAAGGGTACCACAAGGCTTTTAGTAAACACCCTACAGACTTTGGACATACGTCTATGATCCAACACAGAATCCTCACCGGCGACAGCCCACCTATTAAAGAAAGACACCGTCCAGTTGCGCCAGGCATGTATCAGACTGTAAGGAGATGCTGGCTGATAAGAAAGAGGCGGACGTCATTCAATTAAGTCAGAGTCCCTGGGCGACGCTCCTTGTTCTGGTCAAGAAAAAAGACAGAACTATCCGCTTTTAAGTTGACTACAGGAACTTGAACAATGTCACACATAAGGACGCTAATCCTCTACCCAGAATCGAAGAGTCACTCACAGCCCTTGGGTCAGCTGCTTACTTCTCCACCTTGGACTTAACCAGTGGATATTGGAAAGTGCCTATGGCTGTGGAGGACCGAGAGAAGACCGCCTTTATGACACCCATGGGACTGTTTGAGTTTAAAAGGATGCAGTTTGGGCTATGTAGTGCCCCTGCTACAATCCAGCATCTGATGGAATGGTGCCTGGGCCATCTGAATTTTCAAAGTGTCCTATTGTACCTGGACAATGTCATCATGTATTCCAAGTCCTACCAAGAGCACCTCAGTCATCTGTCAGACGTCTTCCAAGTCCTGATCAAACATGGGTTGAAGATTAAGCTGCCAAAGTGTCATTTGCTTAAGCCCCAGGTACACTACCTAGGTCATGTCGGCAACACAGAGGGAGTCCAGCCCAATCCTGAAAAGGTGGAGGTTGTCAAGAACTGGCCTACCCCGTGCACGGTGAAATATGTCAGAAGCTTCCTGGGAACTGCCGGCTACTACCACCGCTTCATTCCCCACTTCGCCCAGATTGTAGAACCCCTCACAGCTCTCCTGCGGGGTAAGGCAAAGGATACCTACAGTGGAAGACTACCTATTGAATGGGCTGAAGAGCAAGAGACAGCGTTCCGAGCTCTTAAATGTCTGCTGACAGAACCACCCATCCTGGCGTATCCAGACTTTAATCAGCTGTTCCAGCTATATACTGATGCCAGTTTCGAAGGTCTGGGAACTGTACTGTCCCAAGTGGAAGGAGGGCAAGAGCGTGTGATAGCCTATGCCAGTCGTAACCTGCGAGGAGCAGAAAAAAATGACGCAAACTACAGCCCCTTCAAGCTGGAACTCCTCGCCCTCGTATGGGCCCTGACTGAAAAGTTTAAGGACTACTTGGCTGCCACGCCATTCACTGTCTACACAGATAAAACCCATTGGCCCATCTGAATACTGCCAAGTTGGGTGCCATCAAGCAGCATTGGGCCTCAAGATTAGCCAAGATTACAGCCTTACCATTAAATACAGGAGCGGCAAGTCAAATGTCAACGCTGATGTACTGTCTCGGATGACCCCCGGTGAAGAACCACTTGTCAAAGACAAGTGGGAAGACGTGAAGATGCCCCCATTTTACAAGAAGTTTGTGAATCAGAATGTTGTGACGGCCCTTGAGGACGGCGAACCCAGGTCCGAGAAGGTCCAAGAAGAACCTGAGTCATGGGGTATCTGTTTGACTACCTCCTGATGAAAAAGGTGCCAGCCCATCTATGCCGGGCCCAGTGTGACTATGAGTTGAAACGTCTGTGGCGACAGAGGAAGCGACTGTTCGGGAATAAGGGACTGTTGTACCGAAATTCTTTGGATCCGGCCTCTGGTGATCGACTTCATCAAATCCTGGTTCCCCGAAGAGACACGGCGATGGTCCTCATATCATGATCAGTCGGGACACTTTGGAGTCCAAAAGACAGAGGCTACTTTCAGGCAAAGATTTTACTGGATTGGAATGTGGAGCAACATCAACGTCACCAAGAATGTGCGCAAGGACACCAGAGCACCCCTCCACTCCATCCAGAGTGAAAGGCCTAATCTGTTGGTCACACTAAACCATGTCAAGTTGTCTCCTACCCGGTCCGGGTACATTTAGGCTCTCACCATGGTGAATCACTACTCCAAATGGGTTGTCGTGGTACCCGTTAAAGACCTCACAGCCAAGACAGTGACCCAATGTTCTACTCCAATTGGGTGCAAACCCTTGGGTGTCCGGAGTCTGTCCTAACGGACCATGGAACAGTCTTCGAGGCCCAACTCTTCCAGGAGCTGTGTCAGTTCCACGCCTGTAAGAAACTTCGAACAACAGATTACCACCCTCAAGGGAATGGGCTCTGTGAGCACATCAATCAAGTCTTCATCCACATGTTGCAGGCAGCTTCTGTATTTATAACAACACTGTCCATTGTTCTACAGGGTACACCCCTTTCTACCTGATGATGGGGCGGCATGGGCAGCTGCCGAAAGACCGGACATTTGGGCTTCAGGCCCCATTCAATAACTCCCCACAAGCCTCCATGGAGTGGGTCTCTGACCATCAAAAAAGGATCCAAGAAGCGAAAGAGATTGTTGGCAAAAAGATGGGCGAGGCTCAAGGAAGACAACAGCAAGATTATATCCATCATGCCCCTGCCAAACCCCTCCAGCTAGGTGACAAAGTCTGGCTGTGGAAGTTCCCGAGAACTCATAAATTGGACTCTATCTGGGAGACAGAACACAGTGACGGTCCTACCCTATCTAAAGTACCACATTAAGTTAATTGTCACACATAGTTACCTAATACTAGATCAGTCCACTAAATCAAATGTAAATGTCTATGGTAAAAATTTTCTTGTGTCCACGTGCCCAGGGTACTTTACTGGCCAGAAGGTATTCCTGATGACTAACTGCACACGTGCAGTAATAAGGTAACACGAATGTTTAATGTTATCTAGTAATATATATAGAGTTCTGGGGAGAAATGTGTCCACCGAGGGATCCCAGTAGCCAAGGCATTGGGTAAAAAGCCTCTGGCAGCCCAATCCATGAGTTTAAAGTCATTTATATTGTTATGTATATTGTTCTATAGTCGTATTCCTAAAGCAGTTACTAGGTCTAATAACCCTCACATCTTTGGAGCTTGTAAGGACATTTTATGCTACATGGACTCTCGTGTTCCTCTGTTCATCTACATCAGACCTTGAATTGACATAGTTTGAAATGCCCCAGGAACTGTCTGTGGCCCCTGTGGCCGTTACAGTCCTCCCCCCTCCAGGACTGGGGGTCGAGGGTGACTTCATTAAAGAGGGGGAGTTTGTGATATCCAAGTACGGTTGGTGTGTCCCCGTACTTCTTCTGCCCTGTCAGGCAGAGTCTCTCCATGTGCCCAGGGCCACCTTTAAGTGTTATGTCCTATGTACATAAGTTGTTTAATAAAATGTACTGTTTCTTTAATAGCTGTCACCTTGTGCTTGTTACCTAGGAGGCACTATTGACCAGGTGACCCCCAAGGGACCTATGGGATCCTTGCTAAGCTCCCCTATAAAACAAGGGGAGGGGCTGCAATCTCTTTCTTGGGGCTCTGACCTCTTGTTCCTGAGGTCCAGTGCAGTCATCTCAGAGTGTGTCCAGAGCATTGGAGGCCTCAAGCCAAAAGTCTGCAGCCACAAAGTCAGCTCAAGTAAGCTCTAAGTCATCTTCATGTCAATTGTCGTCAGTCAAGTCTTCTATATAGTCACTGTGGCCTGCACTAAAGTGTCTCTACATACTGAAAGTCCGAGCAAGCTTGTGAGGTCCCCCTGTGTCAATGGTTACCTCCTTGGAATATTGGCTGTACTGCATAGACTGGGTCATCAGTCTACCCTCAGTAAAGCTACCATTGTCCGTAACTTGGCATTGGTGTCTTCATTGCCCCCGTGCCTAGCCCAGGACCAGCGGTATTACCTTTGAGTAATTAAGACTAAAACACGGGTAATTAAGACTAAACCACGGTTAATAACATTTGCCCCTAGGGTTATAACAGCTACTCTGCATTGCACCCCTACTGACACCACAGATAGATAGATAGATAGATAGAGTAAATTTGAGTGCTTTGAGGAATCCCCAAAGCTTGTATCTAAAAAATTCTGTTAGTCCAATAAAAAAGGTATTACAAGATACTGCAACATTTTTTGATTATAAATATATATATATATATATATATATATATATATATATTATATATATATATATATATATATTGAGAAAGAGAACAAAATGGGGCTCCGTCGCATGGAAGTTATGCTGGGATACTTGTTGGAGGTTTGGTTTTGTATAAAGCCTTTACAAGGGTCCAATTCAAAGATGGCTTAGTGAAAAAAGGTACAATCTATGGGCACAATTCTAGGGCAGATTTATCAAAAATGTCCAAAAAAAAAACAACCTTCTGAGCTCTGACTGGTAGTTATGGGCAACAAAGATAATCTTACTATAAGAAAGGTTGATAGATCACCCCTTTAACTCCTTGAGGACGCAGCCCATTTTCACCTTAAGGACCTGGGCTTTTTTTGCACATCTGACTACTGTCACTTTAAGGATTAATAACTCTGGGATGCATTTACTTTTCATTCTGATTCCGAGACTAAAAGCCTCCAAAATTTGTAACCCAATTTCTCTTGAGTAAGGAAACACCTCATATGTGGATGTAAAGTGTTCGGCAGGCACAGTAGGGGGCTCAGAAGGGAAGGAATAACAATGGGATTTTGGAGAGTGAGTTTTTCTGAAATGGTTTTTGGGGGGCATGTCACATTTAGGAAGCCCCTATGGTGCCAGAACAGCAAAAAAAAAGAACCAAATGGCATACTGTTTTGGAAACTACACCCCTCAAGGAACGTAACAAGGGGTACAGTGAGCCTTAACACCCCACAGGTGTTTGACAACTTTTTGTTAAAGTCGGATGTGTAAATGATCTCTTTTTCACTAAAATGCTGGTTTTCCGCCAAATTTTACATTTTTATAAAGGGGTAATCTGAGAAAATGCCCCCCAAAATGTGTAACCCCATCTCTTCTGAGTATGGAAATACCCCATGTGTGCATGTCAAGTGCACTACAAGCACACTACAATGCTCAGAATAGAAGAAGTCACTTTGGATTTTGGAAAGCAAATTTAGCTGAAATAGTTTTTGAAGGGCATGTCACATTTAGGAAGCCCCTACGGTGCAAGAACAACAAAAAAAGAACCACATGGCATAATATTTTGGAAACTACACCCCTCAAGGAACGTAACAAGGTGTACAGTGAGCCTTAACACCCCACAGATGTTTGCCAAATTTCCACTATAAAGTTGGACGTGAAAATGAAAAATCAGATTTTTTCACTAAAATGCTGGTGTTATCCCAAATTTTTCATTTTCACAAGGGTAATAGGAGAAAAAGCCTCCCAAAATTTGTAACCCCATTTCTTCTGAGTATGGAAATACCCCATATGTGGATGTAAAGTGCTCCGCCGGTGAACTACAATGCTCAGAAGAGAAGGAGCGCCATTGAGCTTTTGGAGAGAGAATTGGGTTGGAATGGAAGTCAGGGGCCATGTGCGTTTACAAAGCCCCCCGTGGTGCCAGAACTGTGGACCCCCCCACATGTTACCCCATTTTAGAAACTACACCCTCACAGAATTTAATAAGTGGTTCAGTGAGCATTTACACCCCACTGGCATTTGAGAGATCTTTGGAACAGTGGGCTGTTGAAATGAAAAATTTAATTTTTCATTTTCACAGACCACTATTCCAAAAAGGCTCACTATACCCCTTGTTTCTGTGAGGGGTGTAGTTTCCAAAATGTGGTCACATGTGGGTATTTATTGTTTTGCGTTTATGTCAGAACCGCTGTAAATTCAGCCACCAATTTAGACCTCAAATGTACTTAGTGCGCTCTCACTCCTGAGCCATGTTGTGCGCCCGCAGATCACTTTACACCCACATATGGGGTATTTCCGTACTCAGGATAAATTGCATTACAAATTTAGGGGGTCTTTTTTTCCTTTTACGGCTTGTGAAAATTAAAAGTATGGGGCAACACCAGAATGTTAGTGTAAAATTTTTATTTTTTTACACTAACATGCTGGTGTAGATCCCAACTTTACCTTTTCATAAGGGGTAAAAGGAGAAAAAGTACCCCCAAAAAAATGTGTAACGCAATTTCTCCCGTGTACGGAAATACCCCATATGTGGCACTAAACTGTTGCCTTGAAATACGACAGGGCTCCAAAGCAAGAGAGCGCCATGCGCATTTTAGGCCTATTTTGGGGATTTGCATCCACCAGCAAAATACCCTAAGGCAGTGTTTCCTAAACAGGGTGCCTTCAACTGTTGCAAAACTCCCAGCATGCCTTGACAGTCAGTGGCTATCCGGCAATACTGGGAGTTCTGTTTTGAAAACAGTGCCGTACAAGACGTTTTTTTTTTTTTTTATTGGCGGGGGGACTGTGTAAGGATGTGTATATGTAGTGTTTTACTTTTTATTTTGTGCAGTGTGTGTAGTGTAGTGTTTTTAGGGTACATTCACACGGACGGGGGTTTGCAGTGAATTTCTCTCTGGGAGTTTGAGATGCGGCGGAAAATTTTACGCATCTCAAACTCGCTATAAACTCGCTGTAAACCCGCCCGTGTGAATGTACCCTGTACATTCACATGGGGGGGGGAGGGAAAACCTCCAACTTGCAAAACTACAACTCCCAGCATGCACTGACAGACCATACATGCTGGGAGTTGTAGTTATGCAACAGCTGGAGGCACATCAGCCAGTACCGCTGCTTAGTGCAGGGGCAGCAAGCTGACAGTTTTCTTTTAATAAATCAGTATGCAGCGAGCACCTATTCTCCCTCTAGTGGTCATTGCAAGCAGACAAAATATGTCTGTAAAGGTGCCTTTGAACTCTGTTTAAAAAAGGAAGCTCCAAACACTATAAAAAAAATATCAGGGTATGTTCACATATGTTCTGCTGCCAATTTGCTACAGCAAATTTTGCTACTCATTGGAGTCAATAGGCACCAAATTTTGGATAGCAAACAATTTTGAATATAAAAATGACATGGTGGTAAAAGTTGGAAAAATCACTTTTTGTTCTAACATATAGTCCCAACATTTTCAGAGGCTGAAATATCCCAACTCATTCATTTAATGTGTAGGCCTCTTTAACAAGTCCAATAGGAATTCTTTTATTTTCTTAAACCATTTTAACCCTGAAAATTCAGCACCACACAGTGTGTATGTTGTACTGATGTACATGGCGATATCATAACACAACTGTTATTTTTAAACCTGCTCAGAATCCCACTTACAAGGTAAGCAATCTTTATGCCATTCAATGCGATTAACAAGTAACTTGTGATCTAATAAATGTCACAATCAGTTTCATTTAATTAAAAAAACAGATATTATATAGTAATGTGCACTGACATTTATGTCTTCATTTACGTGACATGGGATTTATGGCCATTGGTTTATTTGATGGAGGCCACAAATACTGGTCATTAAACTGCCACAAGATGGACACAAGATCACATTAAAGAAATTAGACAAGGCACAGTACTGATATATGGGGCCCTTCTACAATATTACCAACTAAAAAGTCCAAAAGAAAATGTTTTGCTTGGCTACGGTGATCACTGGATACACTTTTACAAGGAAACTGAATGTACAGAACAGGTCCCTGAAATACAACATCTGACCTCCCTTTAGAAGACCTTTACTATCTTCTAACTCAGAGGGATTTACTCCTTTACTAATTGTTTAATACTTAAACATGATAAATTCATTGGGTTGCAAGGCCAATTGGAGTTCAATGGAGCTGTGTGTTACTACATGAGGATAAGGGGAAAACTGTGTAGGGAAAAAGTTAATCTCAAGATAACATTTAATTATGAAAGATGGGGGTCCAATCTTTAGGAGCCCCTACTGATCAAGAAAGCAAGTGGACCAGGTTCCTTTCAGTTTTTTTTGTTAGCAAAGGGCGCAAACAGAAGAAACAATGTCCTGATCACCAGTTCAGGTTATAATAATATGCTACAGTATATACTAGCTACATACCATACCACAAGAACAGAATACTCCTTTCACATATTTTTATTTTATTGAAGTTTCATTTTTTTTTATAACAAAAAAAATAAACAGTACAAAACAGACAAAATTAAAAGTGTTGTTGATGTGGCACTACACCCAAAAATTTAATAGAATACTGCTTTACTCTGCTGGAAAACATTTTTTTAAGTCAACTGGTGCCAGAAAGTTAAACAAATTTGTAAATGACTTCTATTTAAAAATATTAATCTTTGCAGTACTTATCAGCTGCTGTATGCTCCACAGGAAGTTATTTTCTTTTTTATTTCCTTTCTGTCTGACCACAGTGCTCTCTGCTGACACCTCTGTCCATGTCAGGAACTGTCCAGAGCAGGATAGGTTTGCTATGGGGATTTGCTCAGACAGAAAGGAAATTCAAAAATAAAATAACTTCCTGTTGAGCATACAGGAACTGATAAGTACTGGAAGGATTAAGAGTTTTAAATAGAAGACATTTACAAATCTGTTTAACTTTCTGGCACCAGTTGATTTAACCTCTTGGGGACACAGGGTGTATTCAGTTCTTAAGGACTCAGGGCGTACCTGTATTCCCTGAGTATTTCCACCCCCGCCGGTTAATGGGCATCCCGTGACAATGCCTGGGGGGTCCTGAGACCCCCATGTTGGCGATCGCTGCAAATCGCCGATCAATTCAGATCAGCGATTTGCGGCAATTCCGGGTCAATCGGGTCCCAGTGACCCGGAAAAAAAGGATGATAGGTGCTGTCCGAGATGGCACCTATCATCCTTTAGCATCCTTTAGCACTGGTGCCACCTCACGGTCGTCCTGATTCATTGGCCGTTGGCGGACGGCGAATCAGGATGCCTTCTGTTGGGATTACCCGGTTACGTCCCCCGCCTCCACCACCACTCCAGCTTAACATGTTTGACATCTGTCAATAAAGTTCCGTTTGAATGGTGAGTGCAGTCTTGTTTTCTTTTTACAAACTGTTTATGTACTCTGATGGACTTTGCACCACCGCAACCAACATTATCTTCTGGGAAGTCGAACGCTACCCATTAGTTTCACCTGCCCACCAATAGCCTTAATCTTGTAGTGCCGGACTATCCCCCTCTTTCAGATTAATACTGAGTTTGTTACTTAACTCAGTGTTTCACAACCAGTGTGCTTCCAGCTGTTGCAAACTACAACTCCCAGCATGCACTGATACACTGTACATGCTGGGAGTTGTAGTTTGCTGGGAGCTGGTTGTGAAACACTGAGTTAAGTAACAAACTCTGTGTTTTGCAACAGTGTGCCTCCAGCTGTTGCATAACTACAACCTCCAGCATGCACGACAACCAAAGGACATGCTGGGAGTTGTAGATTAGCAACAGGTGGAGGTTTGCCCCCCCCCCCCATGTGAATGTACAGGGTACATTCACACGGGCGGGTTTACAGTGAGTTTCTCGCTGCAAGTTTGAGATGCAGCAAATTTGCCGCTGCAGCTCAAACTCCCAGCAGGAGACTAGCTGTAAACCTCCACCAGTGTGAATGTACCCTAAAAACACTATGCTACACTACACAAAATAAAAAGTAAAACACTGCATACACACATACCCCTACACAGTTAACCCCCCCCCCCCCCCCCCCCCAATAAAAATGAAAAACATCTGGTACGGCACTGTTTCCGAAACGGAGCCAGCTGTTGCAGAACAACAACTCCCTGTATTGCCGGACAGCCACTGACTGTCCAGGCATCCTGGGAGTTTTGCAACAGCTGTAGGCACCCTGTTTGGGAAACACTGCCGTAGGGTAATTTTGGTATCTGAGGCAAGTGTAATTCTTGCATCCGTGTCCGTCACTATGCAAATCCCTAATTTAGGCCTCAAATGCGCATGGCGCTCTCTCACTTTGGAGCCCTGTCGTATTTCAAGGCAACAATTTAGTGCCACATATGGGGTATTTCCGTACTCGGGAGAAATTGGCTAACAAATTTTGTTATTGTAAAAAAAAAAAAATTTTTACACTAACATGCTGGTGTTGCCCCATACTTTACATTTTCACAAGAGGTAAAAGGAAAAAAAACAACACAAAATTTGTAACACAATTTCTCCTGAGTACGGAAATACCCCATATGTGGGTGTAAAATGCTCTGCGGGCGCACAACAAGGCTCAGAAGTGAGAGTGCACTATGTATATTTGATGATTTGCACATATGGTGGTTACATAGTTAGTATGGTTGAAAAAAGTCATACGTCCATCAAGTTCAACCAGGGAATTGAAGGGAAGGGTGTAAGGGGATAAGGGGAAGGGATGAAGGGATGGTTGATTTTACAGTGGTTCTGACATAAACGCAAAAATATAAATTCCCACTTGTGACCCCATTTTGGAAACTACACCCCTCACGGAACGTAACAAAGGTTATAGTGAGCCTTAACACCCCACAGGTGTTTGATAATTTCTGTTAAAGTTGGATGGGAAAATGAAAAAAATATTTTTTTTTTCACAAAAATGCTGGTGTTACACTAAACTTTTCATTTTCACAAGGAAAAATAGGGAAAAAAAGCTCCCAAAAATGTGTATCACCATTTCTTCTGAGTATATAAATACCCCATATGGGGATGTAAAGTGCTCTGTGGGCGAACTACAATGCTCAGAAGGAGCGCCATTGGGCTTTTGGAGAGAAAATGTCTCCAGAATTGAAGGCCACGTGTGTTTACAAAGCCTCCATGGTGCCAGAACAATGGACCCCTCCGCCACATGTGACCCCATTGTAATAAGGGGTGCAGTGAGCATTTAAATCCCACAAGTGTCTGACAGATTTTTGGTACAGTGGTCTGTGAAAATGAGAAATGTAATTTTTCATTTGCACAGCCTACTGTTCCAAAGATTTGTCAAACGCCAGTGGAATGTAAATGCTCACTGCACCCCTTATTAAATTCTGTGAGGGGTGTAGTTTGCAATATGGGGTCACTGTTGGGGGGTCCACTTTTCTGGCACCATGAGGGGCTTTATAAGTGCACATGGCCCCCAATTTCCATTCCAAACAAATTCTCTATCCAAAAGCTCAATGGCGCTCCTTCTCTTCTAAACATTGTAGTTCGACTGCAGATCCCTTTACATCCACACATGTGGGTTTTTCATACTCCTATTACCTCTTGTAAAAATGTAAAATTTGGGGAAAAACCAGCATTTTAGTGAGAATTTTTTTTTCCATCTACACATCCGACTTTAATGAAAAGTCGTCAAACACCTGTGGGATGTTAAGGCTCACTGTACACCTTGTTATGTTACTTGAGGTGTGTAGTTTCCAAAATAGTATGTGTTTTTTTTTTTTTTTTTGCAGGTCTGGCACGATAGGGGCTTCCTAAATGCAACATGCCCCCCCAAAACCATTTCAGCAAAATGTTCCAAAAAAGCCAAATGTGACTCCTCTTCTGAGCATTGTAGTACGTCCGCAGTGCACTTGACGTCCACACATGGGGTATTTCCATACTCAGAAGAGATGGGGTTACAAATTTTGGGGGCATTTTCTCCTATTACCCCTTGTAAAAATGTAAAATTTTGGGAACAAACTGCCTTTTAGTGAAAAAAAAATTATTCATTTACACATCTGACTTTAACCAAAAGTCATCAAACACCTGTGGGGTGTTAAAGCTCACTGGACCCCTTGTTATGTTCCTTGAGGGGTGTAGTTTCCAAAATAGTATGCCATGTGTTTTTTTTATTTTATTTATTTATTTATTTTTTTGCTGTTCTGGCACCATAGGGGCTTCCTAAATGCGACACGCCCCCCAAAAACCATTTCAGCAAAATTTGCTTTCCAAAAGCCAAATGTGACTCCTTCCCTTCTGAGCATTGTAGTGCACCAGCAGAGCACATGATGTCCACACATGCAAAATTTTCATACTCAGAATAAATGAGGTTACACATTTTGGGAGGCATTTTCTCCTATTAGCCCTTGCAAAAATGTAAAATTTGGGGGAAAAACAGCATTTTAGTGAAATGTTTTTTTTTTTTTTTTCCATTTACGCATCTGACTTTAAGTCAGTAGTATCCCATGTGTTTTTTTTCCTGTTATGGCACCATAGGGGCTTCCTAAATGCGACAGGCCCCCCCAAAAAAGCATTTTAGCAAAATTCACTCTCCAAAATCCCATTGTCGTTCCTTCCTTCCTGAGCCCTCTAGTGCACCCACAGAGCACTTTACATCTACATATGAGGTATTTCCTTACCTGAAAGAAATTGGGTTACAAATTTGGGGGGATTTCACTCCATTTACCCCTTGTAAAAATTCAAAAAATGGCTCTACAAGAACATGTAATTGGTAAAAATAAAGATTTAGAATTTTCTCATTCACTTTGCTGATATTCCTGTGAAACACCTTAAGGGTTAACAAACTTTCTGAATGTCATTTTTAATGCTTTGAGGGGTGTAGTTTCTATGATGGGGTAATTTATGGGGTATTTCTAACAGAAGAGCCCTTCAAATCCACTTCAAGCTTAACTGGTCCCTAAATTCAGATTTAGAATTTTTCGTGAAAATATTGAAAATTGTTCTTATACTTTGAAGCCCCCTAATGTCTTAAAAAGTAAAACATGTCAACTTTATGATGCCAACATAAAGTAGACATATTGTATTTGTGAATCAATATATAATTTATTTGGACAGTCCATTTTCCTTACAAGCAGAAAGTTTCTAAGTTAGAAAAATGCTAATATTTAAACATTTTCATAAAATTTGGGATTTTTCACCAAGAAAGGGTGCAAGTAACAACAAAAATTTACCAGTATGTTAAAGAAGAATATGTCACGAAAAAACAATCTCGGAATCAGAATAAAAGGTAAAAGCATCTTAGAGTTATTAATGCATAAAGTGACAGTGGTCAGAATTGCAAAAAAGGGTCCTTAAAGGGGTATTCCAGGCAAAAACTTTTTTTATACATATCAACTGGCTCTGGAAAGTTAAACAGATTTGTAAATTACTTCTATTCAAAAATCTTAATCCTTCCAATAGTTATTAGCTTCTGAAGTTTTCTGTCTAACTGCTCAATGATGATGTCACGTCCCGGGACCTGTGCATGATGGGAAAATATCCCCATAGGAGCTGAACAGCTCCTGGGACGTGAGTCATCAGAAAGCAGTTAGACAGAAAACAGCAACTCAACTTCAGAAGCTAATAACTATTGGAAGGATTAAGATTTTTTAATAGAATGAATTTACAAATCTGTTTATTTTTCCGGAGCCAGTTAATATATAAAAAAAAGTTTTGGCCTGGAATACCCCTTTAAGGTGAAAATAGGCTTAGTCCCTAAGGGGTTAAAAAAAAATTCCAGCGCAGTACCCCTTTAATATTTTTGCTGCATATTTTGTGCAGTTGCTTTTGTACCCATTAACTTCCATAGGTAGCAAAATGAGCTGCAAAAAATATGCAACAAAAATATATATAACAGTATGTGGCAGTGAGGCAATACCAGACACAAACTGTGAAGGGTGGCAGTGTTTCTGGAAGAAGAAAAAAATAAATAAAAATGATATATAAATATAAATATATATATATATATATATATATATATATATATATATATATATTATTTTTTTTATTTAAACCTCTGACAAACTCATTGAGATAGGTGTTCCCGTCTGCTACTTAACATATAAGACAGATTTGGCAAAAATAAAAAAAAATAACTCCATCTCTTTTCCTTTGAGAAGATATATTGTGTATTAAAAGGACTATCATCCCAATTAGATCCCATTAACAGACTGTTACAAAATATGTTATTAACTGCATAATATTTAACGATTAACATAGAAAGAAGGGCTGTCACTACCCAGTGATGAGGTACAAGGAAAATATCCTAATTATTTTTCCAAAATGTGTTCATATGTAAACTGCATTTACAAGATGACGCTAATTTTCCAGGGATTAGCTAATTAGTAATAATTAAATTAATACAGCGATAGAGAGAAGTGTCAGCTTACCTCAGTAAACTAATCACTTTGTAGCACATTGCATTACAACTTAGAGCATCACTAATGAAACTGTCCACATCATTTACAATGCTAACTAGCCCGCTATGGAGGAGGCAGAGCACTGAGCTTGCTTGCAGTGTGCATTAATAATCCAAAGTGAAGATGATAGCGTAAACTACTTCCCAGAGTTTGCCTTATGGGCAAATTATCTGATTGCCATTCTACTTATGTTTTACTCAGGCACTTAGAAAATTATTATTATTATATTTTATTTTAAGTGAGTCAGTGGCCTTCGTAGAAGAAAGGGGGCTCATAGAAAATATCAAAATGGACCCCCATAATGGTCCCATCCATGACAGAAGTTGTTAGCCCCTTTATACCTTTTTCATAGTTCTACGACTATGTTCCCAAACAGTTTTCTGGCCATTTATGAAGCCTAAATCATCTAAAAAATGCTCTAAAAAATGACAGTGTTTTCCAATTTGTACACACACATTCATATTCATTTTATGGGCAAAACTGAGAGTTATGCCTTTTTCGGGCCATATTTTTGCACATATTATAGCACAGAATTTGAGCCACTAATTCTTAAAATAAAAAGTTTTAAACTATAGAAAAAGCAAAAGCATTAAAGGAATTAAAAAAACTGCCCTTTTTTCTTTCAAAGACAGCATCCTCCTTGTCTCCACTTTGGGTGTGGTATTACAACTTGACCCCATTCACTTCAATGGAGCTGAGCTGCAGAACCACACCCAACCTGGAGACAAGGGGTACTCTGTCTTTGAAAGAAAAAGGCATGTTTTTTTAATTTCTGGAATACCCCTTTAAATGAGTTCCAAAAAGAGGATTTTTTTTTTTTACAAAAAAGCTGCATTTTCTTTTCTTTTTGAGGCATAAAACAAGCTTCAAAAACTGCTTGTTAAAATAGCCTTAAATTAATTCCCCAGGTGTGGGCTAAACAGTCATTTCAAGGGCCCTATAGCAATTGTAAGGTTACATTAAACACACTATATTTACATATTGCAACTGTGGTAAAAATCATGATGAAGATATGCCATAGTCCAACTGTTATGCAGGAAAGTAGAGCCTAGCCTTTTATTGGAGCCACTTAAGCCATTTCCCCTTGGGTGTTGGCAATATGCCTGTGGGAAGGAGGAGCCTATGACAAATTGATACCACCCCTGAGGAAGTATAATTTATCAAATCTGAATAACTTTATCGTTAGAGCAGATGGGTTTATTTTTGATAATTTATTCATAAAAAGGTGTTCCACTATAGTAAAGCACTGATCTGTCTATGATCTAAAATATAATCTTCAGTGAAATATTCAGCAATATCCTTTCTGCTTGTTATACTACAAACCTATGTGAGGACTCCAGAGGTTTTGTCCATGGCTATGTTGACAAATATAAGCAAAGGGGCATTGGGATGACTTATATAGATGACAACTTCTAGGACCCTAGTGCATATTGTAGTAAAGCTGACATGGTGTCTGTCATGAGTGCGTCCTGGAACTGCTGATATTAACTTCTATTCCTATAAGGTAACAGAGATACATTTTCAGAGCAATTCAACCATTCCTTATCGTTCACTCTTATTAGCTGTCAGCTGAAGTACAAAGCAAAACATATTCACCCATGAATACTACTTTATTTCACATACCTTCATTTCTTAGAACATTTAAATGTGTATGTGTGGATAATATTAGCAACACTTTTAGCTGTATTTGTTATATTCTTGCTTTAAGTTCAGTTTACCTTTAAGGGTTAAACACGCATATTTCAACAATGTTACGGACTGACTTGTCCTGCAGTGGCTTGACGCCAGGTACATGCTCGCACACTCATGTCAAATCTAATTACCCGCTAACTTATATAATCTTGATGCCAAAGATTGAGATCTATTTGTTGTAAATCAACAGGAGCATTAAGAGTCACTAAATATACAGGGACACATTTGATGAATGCCGAATTGCATTTCAATAAAGAACTTGCTCTGTGCATTTCTGTTTCATTCTACTGCTTATTGTTCATATATCCCCATCACCACCCAAACTCTTAGCCCATATTCATTTTAAAATATATGTAATAATATACTAATCCTATATTTTCATGTTTGGTCATTTTTCTCCATATATACAAAGTAGAGGTAGAATCCTGCTTAAGAACCATTGAAAACATTTAGTAAAAGAAGAAAATGTCCTTGGACCTCCACCATTAAAGGGGTAGTCTGGGGAACGAAACATATCAGAAACTTATCCACTATCCTCTGTATAGGGGACAAGTGTCTGATCATGGGAGATCTCATTGCTGGGACTCCGTGTGATCTACTGTAAGGGGCCCTGAACTTACCCTGAATAAGCCTGTTCTGGTCCCCACCTTCATGGACAAGCACAAGTAACAGCCCATCCAGCCAATAACTGGCCACAGCAATGTCCCGCCCCAGCCAGTGATTGGCTGAAGGGGCCGTCACTTGCACTTGTCCAGGAAGGTGGGTGTCAGAGCACTCCAGGGATGGGTAACTAGCCTGGGCCCTGTACAGGAGATAGCAGGACTACCCCTTTTAGGCTCCTCAACTGCCTTCTTTGAGCTCACTATTAAGCACAATCTTTATTTCATTTTTCACAGGTCTCTTTAAAAATAAGCGATCTGATTGGTTGCCATGGGGAACTGTACCACTCTTCCTTTGTGCAGGTTTTGATAAATCTCCCCTATTATTTGTACAATGCATCCATTTTTTAGTGCATTTTATGGTAGTTTGACAAATAGCATTGAGTTCCCAGTTTATTTTGACTCTTGACATGTGGCAAATGTAATGCCCAACACATGCTATTGTATACCATATAGTGGCATATATCCAATATCACTGTCAATGCCCTAGTATTTAAAAAAAAAGTTGTTTTTTTGCAGTGTTTGTGATTTCCTATACAGTTATAGATAAGGTATGCCAATATCATTCTTACTGGGAAATGCATAAAAAAGAATAATATGTGATTCTGTTCAGCATAGCCTGTAGCAAGGAATCACAACATAACCAGAGGTCTGAGGTACTGTATAATTTCGCTGCTTCTTTATTATTTCACCACAAAGTGCAACAATTCGTAAAAGCAAGTCTGTCTTGGCCAGTGATTGGCTAAGAGGCGGCAGGGCATTGGGTGTGTGGGAAGGTGAGGGGTCAAGAGACAAACACCCCGCAAGGAGGTTATAGTTCAGCAAAAAAGTGAGACACACACAGGCACAGTGAAACAGGAGTTATTTTTCACCCCCACCTTTACTAACATTGCAGGCCACAAGTTTGATGGTTCTCAAGATGGGTACAGTCCCTTATCAACAGCTAAAACCAGGGGCTAAAAGCAGGGGTCAAGCCCAAGATTTCCACTCAAGAGCTGGTCCTGCAGGACTCCTACTAATGAGAACAGAGTTCACCATATATCTTTCTGCAGGACTTGAGTCCTGGTTAAAACAAAATGACTAGTGTCAGAATACATTATGCACTTGGCATTCATGTAGATGTTACTTTGATGTGTTCCACCTACCTTTACATTGTAGCAGACAAATTTCACCCCTTTATGGCAATGGGATTCCCTAATAGCCGTGGCCCTTTTAGCAGGATAATGTACCCTGCCACACTGCAAAATATGTTTAGGAATGGTTGCAGAACATGACAAAGAGTTCAAGGTGTTGACTCGTCCTCAAAAAAAAAATCTCATACATGGAGGCACCACTTTGCAATTTACTGCTAATATTTTGGTATAAGACATCACAAAACATTTTCAGAGGCCTTGGCCTAATCAGAGCTGTTTAGTCGGCGCTACACAGTATAAGGCAAGTGATATTAATGTTATGGCCGATATATATATATATATATGTATATAGTCCTATAGATTTACACGTGCCTGCCTTCATCACAGTGTGTCCATTAATGCCCATCTGTCCTCATCTCTTTTATTTAACTCATTCAAATGGCAAAACATGTCTGTCACATAATTAGCAATAATGTTTGCAGAATCATTACCGATGTACAATATTAGCCACTGCTCATTTACCATCTTTCAAGATGACAAAATCTAAATGCAGCTCTTGCAAACACTGTCAACAGCTGCTAAGTGGACACGTTGTACGGGAAAACACTTGATGCCATCAACAGGCTCTGAATTATTCACATTCTACAGAATAGCCTGTCAGTTCACCGAATTTTCCAAATTTCCCATTGATATACTGCTAACTTAGAAATGTATCAGATATTAAACAGAAAATGATAAAATGAAAAGTATGACTTAACAGGTGTTTGTTTCCACTATGCCACTATGAATATGTTTTCAAGTCAACCCCTAAGCCTCTTTGTATGAATTTTTAAAAAAGCTGAGCCTTTTACAGCTCACACATGGCACTAGGAGACCATGATGTAATACTATCTGTGCACTATTATATATTATAATATGCCGGGGGCTGGGCATTTCGTCACACAGGGGTGGACGTCATTATACTCCGGCCTCGTAGTCGTGACCCAACAGACTCGGAGGCTGCAGCGCTGCATGAAGTTCCCAAAGGTGGGTGCTGCATGCAAGATCACAGGGGTCCCCAGCTGCAGGACCCCCGTGATCACACATCTTATCCCCTATACTTTGGATAAGGGATAAGATGTCTTAGGGCTGGAGTACCAACTCCGCTTGGAGTGGCGGCGGGGGTTGTGACATCACGACTTCGCTCCTTGTGATGCCACACCACGCCCCTCAATGCAAGTTTATGGGAGGGGGCGTGGTAGCAGCCATGCCCCCTCCCATAGACTTGCATTGAGGGGTGTAGTGTGAGGCCATGAGGGGCATGGCCGTGACATCACGACCCACGCAGCACACACCCAGCATTCTAAATAAATGCCAGGTGCTGCACAGAGATCACAGGGGTCCCAGTGGCGGGACCGCTGCGATCAGACATCTTATCTCCTATCCTTTGGATAGGGGATAAGATGTCCAAGGCTGTAGTACCCCTCTAAAGACACTATTTGGGAACAGTATGCAACATTTATGCAAACACTTTTGTGCACTAGTTAGCATACATTTAACATGTCTGCGCAGTGTGTGGCACTGTATGGAACTATTTATCTTGGCACAATGGCCAGCTTTATTGTTAGGATTCGGCAGACGGGATGTGGATCCTCTGTGTCAGCGAGGGATTGGCGTGGACCGTGTCGGTGGACCGGTTCTAGGTTGCTACTGGTATTCACCAGAGCCCGCCGCAAAGTGGGATGGTCTTGCTGCGGCGGTAGCAACCAGGTCGCATCCACCGGCAACGGCTCAACCTCGCTGACTGCTGAGAAGGCGTGGGACAGAAGGACTAGGCAGAGGCAAGGTCAGACGTAGCAGAAGGTCGGGGCAGGCGGCAAGGTTCATAGTCAATAGCAATAGCAAGAGGTCAGGAACACTGGTAAAGCAAACACTATAAACGCTTTCTCGGGCACAAGGCAACAAGATCCGGCAAGGAAGTGAAGGGGAAGTGAGGTTAAATAGACAGGGAGCAGGTGTAGGCTAATTAGACTGATTGGGCCAGGCACCAATCATTGGTGCACTGGCCCTTTAAATCTTAGAGAGCTGGCTGACTTGGGATGCGATTCGCGAGCGGGCGCGTCACGCTATGGGAATCGCATCCCCATCGGCAGTGTCAGTGCAGCGCTCCCGGTCAGCGGGTCTGACCGGGCCACTGCAGAGAGAGGAACGCCGCGAGCGCTCCGGGGAGGAGCAGGGACCCGGAGCGATCGGCGTAACAGTACCCCCCCCCTTAGGTCTCCCCCTCTTTTTGTCGCTCCACATGGGACGAGGACATTGGGAGTGATTGTAGAGTCTCCTTCTGGAGGACAATGAAGTCCTGGGTATGTTCATCAACGGCAGGCAGTTCAGAAGGAGTGGGAATGGGAAGGGGGGGCAGAGGGTGAAGCTTGGCACGGGGCAGAGTGATATCAGGATGGGGCTATGAGGAGGCACGGCATAGTCCTGATAGGCCTTGGGGAGACCAGGTATAGGAGGAGACATAGGGGTTTGACTGGCAGGACTGAGAGCAGACGTGAGGCATTTTCTGTGGCAAGAAGCACCCCAGCTCTTGATCTCCCCGGTGGTCCAGTCAAGGATAGGAGAGTGGCGTTGGAGCCATGGCAGACCGAGGAGGACTTCAGAGGTGCAGTTGGGCAAAACAAAAAGTTCAATTTTTTCGTGATGCAGTCCAATGCTCATGAGCAGGGGTTCTGTGCGGTAACGCACAGTGCAGTCCAATTTCACTCCGTTGACCGAGGAAATGTAGAGCGGCTTGGCGAGACGGGTCACAGGGATGTTGAACTTATTAACAAAAGAGGCCAAAATGAAATTTCCCGCAGAACCAGTGTCCAAGAAGGCCATAGCTGTGAAGGAGGAGTTGGCAGAAGGAGAAATCCGTACGGGCACAGTGAGACGTGATGAAGCAGACTTCAGACCAAGAGACGCCACTCCCACGTGAGCTGGGTGCGTGCGTGCGTTTCCCAGACGTGGAGGACGAATAGGGCAATCCACCAAGAAATGTTCGGTACTAGCGCAGTACAGACATAAATTTTTATCTCTGCGGCGAGTCCTCTCTTCATGGGTCAGGCGAGACCGATCCACTTGCATAGCCTCCTCGGCGGGAGGCACAGGGGTAGATTGCAAAGGATACTGTGAGAGAGGTGCCCAGAGATCAAGGTCTTTTTCCTGGCGGAGCTCCTGGCGTCTTTCAGAAAAACGCATGTCAATGCGGGTGGCCAAATGGATAAGTTCATGCAGGTTGGCAGGAATTTCTCATGCGGCCAGCACATCTTTGATGTTACTGGATAGGCCTTTTTTAAAGGTCGCGCAGAGGGCCTCGTTATTCCAAGACAATTCGGAGGCGAGAGTACGAAATTGGATGGCGTACTCGCCTACTGAAGAATTACCCTGGACCTGGTTCAGCAGGGCAGTCTCGGCAGAAGAAGCTCGGGCTGGTTCCTTGAAGACACTTCGAATCTCAGCGAAAAAGGACTGTACGGAGGCAGTGACAGGATCATTGCGGTCCCAGAGTGGTGAGGCCCATGACAGGGCCTTCCCAGAGAGGAGACTGACCACCAAAGCCACCTTCGACCGTTCTGTAGGAAATTGGTCCGACAACATCTCCAAATGTAGGGAACATTGTGACAGGAAACCTCGGCAAAGTCTAGAGTCCCCATCAAATTTGTCCGGCAGGGACAAGCGGAGGCCAGGAGCGGGCACTCGCTGCGGAGGAGATGCAGGAGCTGGCGGAGGAGATGGTTGCTGTTGTAGCTGTGGCAGAAGTTGCTGTAGCATGGCGGTCAACTGCGACAGCTGCTGTCCTTGTTGGGTGAACTGTTGTCCAAGTTGCTCTATCTGTTGGGACTGCTGGGCGACCACCGTGGTAAGGTCAGTGACAACTGGCAGTGGGACCTCAGCGGGATCCATGGCCGGATCTACTGTTAGGATTCGGCAGGCTGGATGTGGATCCTCTGTGTCAGCGAGGGATTGGCGTGGACCGTGTCGGTGGACCGATTCTAGGTTGCTACTGGTATTCACCAGAGCCCGCCGCAAAGCGGGATGGTCTTGCTGCGGTGGTAGCAACCAGGTCGTATCCACCAGCAACAGCTCAACCTCGCTGACTGCTGAGAAGGCGTGGGACAGAAGGACTAGGCAGAGGCAAGGTCAGACGTAGCAGAAGGTCGGGGAAGGTGGCAAGGTTCGTAGTCAATAGCAATAGCAAGAGGTCAGGAACACTGGTAAGGCAAACACTATAAACGCTTTCTCTGGCACAAGGCAACAGGATCTGGCAAGGAAGTGAAGGGGAAGCGAGGTTAAATAGACAGGGAGCAGGTGGAGGCTAATTAGACTGATTGGGCCAGGCACCAATCATTGGTGCACTGGCCCTTTAAATCTTAGAGAGCTGGCACGCGCGCGCCCTAAGGAGCGGAGCCGCACGCGCCAGGACGAGACAGCCAGGGACCGGGACAGGTAAGTGACTTGGGATGCGATTCGCGAGCGGGCGCGTCCCGTTTTGCGAATCGCATCCCCACCGGCAGTGTCAGTGCAGCGCTCCCGGTCAGCGGGTCTGACCGGGGCGCTGCAGAGAGAGGAACGCCGCGAGCGCTCCGGGGAGGAGCAGGGACCCGGAGCGCTCGGCGTAACATTTATCAACAACCAATCACAGCTATCCTTATATGAGCTGTGATTGGTGCACCTGAACCTACTTGGAAATCGTGTTTCTTTAACCCCTTAAGGACTCAGCATTTTTCAGTTTTGCATTTTCGCTTTCTCCTCCTTACCTTTTAAAAATCATAACCCTTTCAATCTTCCACTTATAAATCCATATTATGGCTTATTTTTTGCGCCACCAATTCTACTTTGCAGTGACAGTCATTTTACCTAAAAAATCCACAGCGAAATGGAAAAAAAAATCATTGTGCAACAAAATTGAAGAAAAAATGCAATTTTGTAACTTTTGGGGGCTTCCTTTTCTACACCTTATCTTTATTCTGTAGGTCCATATGGTTAAAATGACCCCCTACTTATATAGGTTTAATTTTGTCGTACTTCTGGAAAAATCATAACTACATGCAGGAAAATGTATACGTTTAAAAATGTCCTCTTCTGACCCCTATAACTTTTTTATTTTTCTGCGCACAGGGCAGTTTGAGGGCTCATTTTTTGCACCGTGATCTGAAGTTTTTATCGGTACCATTTTTGTTTTGATCTGACTTTTTGATCGCTTTTCATTCATTTTTTAATGGCATAAAAAGTGACCAAAAATACGCTATTTTGGACTTTTGAATTTTTTGACGTGTACATCATTGACCGTGCGGTTTAATTAATGATATATTTTTATAGTTTGGACATTTACGCACGCGGCGATACCACATATGTTTATTTTTATTTACACATTTTTTTTTAATGGGAAAAGAGGGTTGATCCAAACTTTTATTAGGGAAGGGATTAAATCACATTTATTAACACTTTATTTTTTTCACTTTTTTTTTTTTTTTGCAATGTTATAGCCCCCATATGGGGCTATAACACTGCACACACTGATCTTTTACACTGATCACTGGCATGTATTAACATGCCATTGATCAGTGTTATCGGCGCTTGACTGCTCCTGCCTGGATCTCAGGCACGGAGCAGTCATTCGAAAATCGGACACTGAGGAGGCAGGTAGGGATCCTCCCTGTGTCCTGTAAGCTGTTCGGGACGCTGAGATTTCATCGTGGCGGTCCCGAACAGCCCAACTGAGCTGCCGGGATACTTTAAGTTTCACTTCAGACGCGGCGGTTAACTTTGATCGCCACGTCTGAAGGGTTAATACAGGGCATCACCGTGATCTGTGATGTCCTGTATTAGCAGCGGATCCTGGCCGTTGATGGCCGCCAGGACCGACGCGATATGACCCGGGGTCACCGTGTGACCCCGCATTATATGGCGGGAGCCAGCGCAGGACGTAAATATATGTCCTGTGTCGTTAAGGAGTTAAAGTGGTATTCCAGTATTTTTTTTTATTTGACTGTGCTACAGGGGCTGTAAAGTTAGTGTAGTTCATAATTTAGTGTCTGTACCTGTGTCTGACAGTGGTCTTGCCATTCCTCTGTGATTTTCGCCCCAATAATAATTTTTAGCAACATACAAAATTACTCTGGTCTCAGATTTTCCCAGGTTGCAGTGCAGACGAGACATGACATCACTAATCAGGTGTGCAAAGGGAGCCTGTCCTGCTTCAATGGGTGGAGTGACTGCTGGGTGGGAGAGTGATAATTCTGCAACTAATCCTATTTTTGCAACAGCTGGAGGCCCTCTGTCTTTTGAATGGAATGCAGCTCATTTGTGTTTCAATGAGGAGGGAGGAAAGTGACCTCACACTTATAAACAAGGATCTATGGGATATGTAGTTTGAGAGAACAGACTCCAACATGAAATACCCAGTTCACAAAAAGATAGCCACAGAGTTATGATAATCATACAACATAGCCATTAATCCCCAAGACAAGCGCTTATCCTTCCCAAGCATGTCCATTACTGCCTGCCAGGTACGTACTAAAATCACCTTATGGTGAATAACCCCTTTAAGTGCATTATAGATTTTAAATGTGATGTGTTTGGAGGTTTTGAATCCAACGCTTCCCAACCAGTCCTTTTGATAGATGTCCAAGAATCTGTGGGAATTACAGTTCAAAGACCCTATATGACATGACTAAAGATTACTGGACTTGGAATCTGCCTTTAATTTGAAATACTCCCAAATTATTCCCGTGTATTTTGCCATTTTAGAACTGTCGGACAACTGGCTAAAATACCACGCCGAATATAATCCCAGTGTCAGTCCTTGTGACTTGAGGCTAGTCTCTTTATCTGGCTCTACCTCGGGGGCTGAGATTAGACTGGACTTTACTGGGCAGAAAACCAATGCCTAGAAATTATCTAAAGACTGGTGCAGGCGGCAGAATAATCAGTAATCTTATTACCTTCTGGGTGAGTTGCTGCAGGAGTTAAAACAACAGCCTGTATATTAGCTACACCATCTTCTTGAAATAAGCATGGCTTATGAGAAATCCTATACAACAACACTAATTCCACAAGTGTACTGCATCGCACACTGCTGTCATTCTTACAGATGACTTACAAGCCTACAAGAACTTGCTTGCTCTAGGCTCCTTGCCACCACTAAGCTTAAATTAGCATCTATGTGGGCCCCATCCAAGGCTTCTCAGAGACCAGCTGTGCAAAGACCTGTCACCGTCTTGTCAGTGAAAGTTTCCTGTCCAAAGAACTTTTGTCATTCCTCGTTCCTCAAGTAAAAGCATGTCACTTGAAGAGGCAGCTAAAGTCACTTGCAATGACTGGTCTCAAATCATAGCTCTCTAGCCCTGTCACTGAAAGTCTCACCCCGCAGCTAAAACTGTCACTGATCATGTTTGGATATGTACACTGA
Source organism: Hyla sarda (assembly GCF_029499605.1). Classification (NCBI taxonomy): domain Eukaryota; kingdom Metazoa; phylum Chordata; class Amphibia; order Anura; family Hylidae; genus Hyla; species Hyla sarda. The sequence continues at coordinate 198,393,468 of NC_079194.1, forward strand.
GGTATCAGATTAGAAAGGAGTGTGCACGAGATGGGACTTTAAAAGAGGCCAAGTCACAGGAGAAAATATTAACCCTTTGGATGTACAAGAGAACATGAAATGAATGGGTTAATTCCATCCTTCTTTTTAGTCACACTCCTAAGCATCCCAATGCAATTATAGTACATATCTAATTGGAGAGCCCGGTCAATGAGCAAGTCCAGAATGCAACATGCAGTCACGTTGTTCTCTGTCAATATCCTGAATATTTCATATCACCGTATACAGGCATGTGCACATATATATGGATTATCAGGATAATGAATTAGAAGGGTTTGACAAGAAGGTATCTGAAGGAGAGAATATTGGAGAGAATATGGTCCAGCTGTTATCTTGTGGATAGGTAAGAACCATTGGCTTTACTAATGACTATACAAGGGTTATACCCCATGGTGTGCAGCTCCAAACCTGCAATTAGGATAGCCCCTACCCATTTAGGTAATGATGGGGTTAATTTATATCTACTGGAACAAATGTACCATATGAATCAGAAGACACTCTTTTAGCTGACATGTAGAAAGGTGATCCAGTTCTTTCTAGCCATATTATGTGTTCTTATGTGTGAAGTACATGGCTCTCCCTTTCCTATAGATCTATAGAATTACCCTAAGAAGCAAAAAATAGTTAATTGGCCCAAATATCAGACCGTCTTTCACACTGTTAAAATTTCTTAAAGGGGTTCACCAGGTGCTAAGACATCTTATCCCCTATCCCGGTGACCCGGAATTACTTGCTGTTCGGGGCCGTCTCTGACGGCCCCGAACAGCCAGAGCCTGCAGGGGTGAGGTGGCACTGATGCCACCTCACGATCGCCCTGATTCGTCGGCCGGATTACCGGCCGACCAATTAGGGCGCCTGCTGCGGGTGTCACTCCCGCACCCGCTCCGCCCCTCTTCTGGAGGACGTGAGCGGGTGCGGGAAGACGACCCCCGGTGCTGGGGACCCCGATCCCCGGCGCCCCTGTTGGGATCGGGGCCCCAGGAGCAGCTGCGGCGGTGGAGACGACGAGGGACTGACCTGTGCGGCGAGGATCGTTGGAGGTGAGTGACAGCCTCCTGCTGTTGCTTAGCAACAGCTCCCAGCATGCAAAAAGGGCATGCTGGGAGCTGTAGTTATGCAACAGCAGGAGGCAGACCACCACAACTCCCAGCATTCCCTTATGGGCATGCTGGGACTTATGGTTTTGCAACAGCTGGAGGCACATTCCTTCTATGGAAAAGTGTACCTTCAGCTGTTGTGTAACTACAACTCCCAGCTTGCACAAACAGCTAAAGTGCATGCTGGGAGTTGTAGTGGTGCATCTGCTGGTTGCATAACTACAACTCCCAGCATGCCCGTTGGCTGTCGGTGACTGCTGAGAGTTGTAGTTTTGCAACAGCTGAAGGCACACTGAGTTAAGTAGCAAACCAGTGTGTCTCCAGCTGTTGCATAACTACAATCCCCAGCATCCCCAGCCAAAGTAGTATGCCTCCCGCTGTTGCATAACTACAACACCCAGTATGCCCTTCCGCTGTCCGTACATGCTGGGGTTGTAGCTTTTGCAACAGCTGAAGGCACACTGGTTGCAAAACACTGAGTTTGTTGCCAAACTCGGTGTTTCACAACCAGTGTGCCTCCAGCTGTTGCAAAACTACAACTCCCAGCATGCACTGATAGACCGTACATGCTGGGAGTTGTAGTTTTGCAACAGCTGGATGTTTCTCTCCCCCCCAATGTGAACGTACAGGGTACACTCACATGGGTGGAGGATTACAGTAAGTATCCGGCTGCAAGTTTGAGCTGCAGCAAATTTTCTGCTGCAGCTCAAGCTGCCAGCGAGAAACTACTGTGAACCCCCGCCTGTGCGATTGTACCCTAAAAACACTACACTAACACAAAATAAAATAAAAAGTAAAAAAACACTACATATACACATACCCCTACACAGCCCCCCTCCCCAATAAAAATGAAAAACGTCTGGTACGCCACCGTTTCCCAAAACGGAGCCTCCAGCTGTTGCAAAACTACAACTCCCAGCAAGCACTTATAGACCCTACATGCTGGGAGTTGTAGTTTTGCAACAGCTGGATGTTCCCCCCCCCCCCCCCCCCCAATGTGAACGTACAGGGTACACTCACATGGGCGGAGGATTACAGTAAGTATCCGGCTGCAAGTTTGAGCTGCAGCAAATTTTCTGCCGCTGCTCAAACTGCCAGCGAGAAACTACTGTGAACCCCCCGCCCCTGCGACTGTACCCTAAAAACACTACACTACACTAACACAAAATAAAATAAAAAGTAAAAAACACTACATATGCACATTCCCCTACACAGCCCCCCTCCCCTCCCCAATAAAAATGAAAAACGTCTGGTATGCCACTGTTTCCAAAACGGAGCCTCCAGCTGTTGCAAAACAACTACTCCCAGTATTACCCTACAGCCACTGACTGTCCAGGCATGCTGGGACTTTTACAACAGCTGGAGGCACCCTATTTGGGAATCACTGGCGTAGAATACCCCTATGTCCACCCCTATGCAAGTCCCTAATTCAGGCCTCAAATGCGCATGGCGCTCTCACTTTGGAGCCCTGTCGTATTTCAAGGCAACAGTTTAGGGTCACATATGGGGTATCGCCGTACTCGGGAGAAATTGTGTTACAAATTATGGGGGGTATTTTCTGCTATTACCCTTTTTAAAAATCTAAAATTTTTGGGAAACCAACATTTTAGGTAAATTTTTTTTTTTTTTTTTTTTACATATGCAAAAGTTGTGAATCACCTGTGGGGTATTAAGGTTCACATTACCCCTTGTTACGTTCCCCGAGGGGTCTAGTTTCCAAAATAGTGTGCCATGTGTTTTTTTTTTTGCTGTCCTGGCACCATAGGGGCTTCCTAAATGCGGCATGCCCCCAGAGCAAAATTTGCTTTCAAAAAGCCAAATGTGACTCCTTCTCTTCTGAGACCTGTAGTGCGCCAGCAGAGCACTTCTCACCCCCATATGGGGTGTTTTCTGAATCGGGAGAAATTGGGCTTCAAATTTTGGGGGTATTTTCTGCTATTACCCTTTTTAAAAATGTAAAAATTTTGGGAAACCAAGCATTTTAGATGAAATTTTTTTTTTAACATATGCAAAAGTCGTGAAACACCTGTAGGGTATTAAGGTTCACTTTACTCCTTTTTACATTCCCCAAGGGGTCTGGTTTCCAAAATGGTATGCCATGTGGGGTTTATATGCGGTTCTGGCACCATAGGGGCTTCCTAAATGTCGCATGCCCCCAGAGCAAAATTTGCTTTCAAAAAGCCAAATGTGACTCCTTCTCTTCTGAGACCTGTAGTGCGCCAGCAGAGCACTTTTCACCCCCATATGGGGTGTTTTCTGAATCGGGAGAAATTGGGCTTCAAATTTTGGGGGGTATTTTCTGCTACTATCCTTTTTAAAAAAAAGTAAAATTTTTGGGAAACCAAGCATTTTAGGTAAAACATGTTTTTTTTTTTTTTACATATGCAAAAGTCGTGAATCACCTGTGGGGTATTAAGGTTCATTTTACCCCTTGTTAAGTTCCCTGAGGGGTCTAGTTTCGAAAATGGTATGCCATGTGTTTTTTTTTTGCTGTCCTGGCACCATAGGGGCTTCCTAAAGGTGACATGCCCCCCAAAAAAACATTTGACGCTCCTTCCCTTCTGAGCCCTCTACTGCGCCCGCCGAACAATTAACATAGACATATGAGGTATGTGCTTACTCGAGAGAAATTGGGTTTCAAATACAAGTAAACATTTTCTCCTTTTTACCCCTTGCAAAAATTCAAAAATTGGGTCTACAAGAACATGCGAGTGTAAAAAATGAAGATTGTGAATTTTCTCCTTCACTTTTCTGCTATTCCTGTGAAACACCTAAAGGGTTAATACACTTATTGAATGTCATTTTGAATACTTTGGGGGGTGTAGTTTTTATAATGGGGTCATTTATGGGGTATTTCTAATATGAAGACCCTTCAAATCCACTTCAAACCTGAACTTGTCCATGAAAAATAGCGAGTTTGAAAATTTTGTGAAAAATTTCCAAATTGCTGCTGAACTTTGAAGCCCTCTGGTGTCTTCCAAAAGTAAAAACTCATAAATTTTATGATGCAAACATAAAGTAGACATATTGTATATGTGAACCCAAAAATGTTTTATTTTGAATATCCATTTTCCTTACAAGCAGAGAGCTTCAAAGTTAGAAAAATGCAAAATTTTCATTTTTTTCATCAAATTTTGGGATTTTTCACCAAGAAAGGATGCAAGTTACCATAAAATTTTACCACTAAGTTAAAGTAGAATATGTCACGAAAAAACATTCTCAGAATCAGAATGATAACTAAAAGCATTCCAGAGTTATTAATGTTTAAAGTGACAGTGGTCAGAATTGCAAAAAACGCTCTGGTCCTTAAGGTGTAAAATGGCCTGGTCCTTAAGGGGTTAAGAGAAGAAAAACTACCACAAGAGGACATCGTTTTAAATTAGAGGGGCAAAGGTTTAAAAGTAATATGAGGAAGTATTATTTTACTGACAGAGTAGTGGATGCATGGAATAGCCTTCCTTCAGAAGTGGTCGCTGCAAATACAGAGAAGGAGTTTAAACATGCATGGGATAAGCATAAGGCTATCCTCCATATAAGATAGGGCCAGGGACTAGTGATAGGATTCAGATTATTGGGCAGACTAGATGGGCCAAATGGTTCTTATCTGCCGACACATTCTATGTTTCTAACCCCATTCACTACATTTATGACTGTAATATTAATTCTTACCATTTAATGGTTTTGTAGTATCTTAGACCGGGGGAAGGTTATAAAGAGATCTGGTAGCACTAAGTGAGTCAATGTGTAGCTAAAGCTACTTGGCAGGAAGATATCTCCTAATACTGTAAAGAGGGATACTAAAAAAAACTAGGCCAGAGGCTTGGAGCAATTTGTAGGAAAGGCTTAGTAAAAATGTGCGGCTCTGTAAAGAATGCAGTGGCTGCAGAGAGACACACTAGTGATCATGTGGTTGCTGCATGTGGGACATGCCTGAGGAGAGGGAAACAATGACTGTTGGGACAACAGAGTACTGTATGGGTACCTGTCAGCTCCATGCCAGGAGGTGCAGGTCCCAGCAGATTGGAGCTGGGGAGATAAAATTAACTATATATTTATTTTTTCTGATAACTGTTTGTAAAGTTATAAAAGTGCCATTTTTGGCAGCAGTTAAAAAGACAAACTGGATGTGCTGAGCTGCAGCAGCATGCCTTCTCCCTTCCCCCCCCCCCCCCCCCTTCATGATTGATATACAGAACAAGGCTTCAAACCCTGAATGTAAATCACTTGACGCTGGGCGTGAGGGGGAGGGAGGAGACATTCTGCTGCAGTACACTAGTGCAGTACAGTTGGCACCTCCTATCTATTGGAATTTGCAGTTCCATACCTGTTACAGAGATAATGTTTCCCTTTAAAGAGGACATGTGACATCTTTAACCCCTTAACGACTTTGGACATAAATGTACATCCTGGTGCAGTGGTACTTAATGCACCAGGACGTACATTTACTTCCTATACATGACACAAGCACCGGATCGGTGCTCGCATCAAGCACGGCGGGTTGCGGCTGCTATCAGCAGCCAGGGACTCGCCTGTAATGGCGGACATCAGTGATCGCGCTGATGTCTGCCATTTGCCCCTCAGATGCCGTAATTAATACTGATCACGGCATCTGCGGCAGTATGGCACTTTGAACGGGTGATCGAATCACCTGCGGCACTGCTGCAGGGATCTGATCACCCAAGATGGCAGCTGGAGGTCCCCTCACCTGTCTCCTGCTGTCATCATGGGGTCTTCTGCTTTGGTCTGCAATCGAGCAGACCAGAGTAGTAGATAGCCGATAATGCTGTTCAGTGCTATGCCTATGCATAACACTGAACAGTATTAGCAATCAAGTGACTGCTATAATTATTCTCTTATAGGGACTATATAACTGTAATAAAAGTAGAATAAAAAGTTTTAAAAAAGTTTAAGAACATGTGACTAAGCCCCTCCCCCAATAAAAGTTAAAATCCCCCTTAAATAAATAAATGATCATATCTGGTATTGCCGTGTGGTTAAGTGTCTAATCTATTAAAATATAATGTTAATGATCCTGTATAGTTAATGGCGTAAACGTAAAAAAATTAAAAATGTCCGAAATTTGATGCATTTTGGTCACATCCCATGCAAGAAAAATTTTATAAAAAGTTATTAAAAAGTCACATATACGCAAATGTGGTACCAATAAAAACTAGAGATAAAAAATGAGCACTCATACAGCCACGTATACAGTAAAATGAGAAAGTTGAAAAAGTTAGAGATTTTTTTTTTTATTAGTACAATAATAGTAAAGCATGTTAACTTAATCATATTGACTCACACAATAAATAGAATATGTCAGTTTTACCATAAAATGCACTGTGTAAAAACTAAACCCTCCAAAAGTAGCAAAACTGTGTTTTTAAATTTTTTTTATTTACCCACAAAATACATTATTTTTGGTTGCGCTGTACATCTTATGGTAAAATAAAATTGCTGGAAATTACTTCTATTAAAACAGCTTAATATTTCTAGCACTTATCAGCTTCTGTATGCTCCACAGAAAGTTATTATCTTTTTGAATTGCTTTTCAGTCTGACCACAGTGCTCTCTGCTGATACCTCTTTCTATGTAAGGAACTGTCCGGAACAGGAGAGGTTTGTTATTGGGATTTTCTCTTAATCTGGACAGTTCCTGACATGGACAGAGGTGTCAGCAGAGAGCACTGTGGCCAGACAGAAAATAAATTCAAAAAAGATGCTCCTGTGAAGCATTCAGAAGCTTATAAGTACTAGAAGGATTAAGATTTTTTAATAGAAGTAATTTACAAATATGTTTATCTTCTTGTCATCAGTTGATTTAAAAAAAAATGTTTTCCAGTGGAGTACCCCTTTAAGGGGTTAAAAAGCTTGTGCCATCAGGATCCATGTGGAGCCATTGCTTCCCAGAGTCAGGCTCTGAATTGGCTGAGCGAACATTTCCTGGCCTGAATACACCTTTAAAGGGGTACTACCATGCTGACAACTTATCCCCTATCTAGAGGATAAGTTGCCAGATCACGCTCGCTGCACCCCGCTCTCATCAGGCCTCAGAGCGAACATCCGCTCCGGGTCTGATGATGGGGCTGGTGATCGTGATGTCACAGCTCCACCCCTGTGTGACATCACGCTCCGCCCCCTCAATGCAAGTCTCGCCCCTTGCCATAGACTTACATTGAGGGGGCGGAGCGTGACATCACATGGGGTGGAGCCGTGGATACTCCGGCCCCGTGATCGGCAGTCATCAGACCCAGAGCGATGTTCGCTCCGGGGCCTGAATAGAGTGGGGTGCTGTGTGTGAGATCGCGGGGATCCCCAGCGGCGGGACCCCACGCGATCAGGCAACTTATTCCCTATCCTTTTGATAGGGGATAAATTGTCAGTACGGTAGGACCGCTTAAATGCCTAGTTTGCATCCTGTTTGTGTAGTGTGTGTACTGTGGTACTGTGTTAAACCCTTGCCTTAGCATCTTGTCTTGCAAGCTTGTAGTATGGGTAGCTTGGGCTTGTGGCATCACTGTACTTGCCTGCTAAAGGAGACGCCAATGGCAGCCCTGCGCTAAGGAATTTTGTGCCCTATGTATCCATTAGCATTATAGACACGCACTGTAAGAGCTGGATGAGGAATGTGTCATGTGCATTGTTAAGCTGTGTAACACCACAAGTCCATTGTAAGGTCAGCTCTGTGAGACTGTATAACAAATTTAGACCTGTGAGGTATTGACCTGTGTGGCTCTGTTGGCTTTGGGATACCTTTAGCTCTGTGGTAAAGCAGCTATAGAGAGCTATAGCTTATTTAAGTAGGCAGCCTGACACCTAAGAGTAAAGCCATGTTATGGTGCAAGTTGAAGTTTACCTCTGTCAAGTTAAAGGGGTACTCCGGTGGTTAAGATTTTTGGCTATATTGCATCTTCTTTTAATATTCATGTTTTTTTGCAATTGACATGTATTATATGTTTGTGTAGCATGTGTCTTTTTTCTTACCTGTTTGTGGGCCAGGAAGTTCTGTAGTTCTGTGTTGGATCTCTTACTGTTGTCCACAGGTTAGTATTAGGCTGTGGACAAGGTGTCATGGTTTTTTTTTTTCTCTGTTCTTTCAGAACTGCATGACAGAGATAGGCCACGCCCCCTCATCTCCCCCTCCAGGTGGTCACAGGTGTGCATGAGAGCAAGAAGCTCCTACACAGCTACTCATCTCCCCCTCCAGGTGGTCACAGGTGTGCATGAGAGCAAGAAGCTCCTACACAGCTCCTCATCTCCCCCTCATGGAGGACGCAGGTGTGCATGAGAGCAAGAAGCTCCTACAAAGCTCCTCATCTCCCCCTCATGGAGGACGCAGGTGTGCATGAGAGCAAGAAGCTCCTACAAAGCTCCTCATCTCCCCCTCATGGAGGACGCAGGTGTGCATGAGAGCAAGAAGCTCCTACACAGCTCCTCATCTCCCTCTCCAGGTGGTCACAGGTGTGCATGAGAGCAAGAAGCTCCTACAAAGCTCCTCATCTCCCCCTCATGGAGGACGCAGGTGTGCATGAGAGCAAGCAGCTCTTACACAGCTCCTCATCTCCCCCTCCAGGTGGTCACAGGTGTGCATGAGAGCAAGAAGCTCCTACACATCTCCTCCCCTCCCCTCCCCCTGCTCTGTCTTCTGAGGACGCAGGTCTGTATGTGAAGGAATAACAAGGTGCACGGGCTGGGGATGTATAGACTGCAGGGGAATAAATCTCGGACTGGGGATGATTTCTGTGTGTGAAGGAGGCGGGGGGGGGCTCCTGAATGACACATGCTGGGAGTTGTAGTCCCTGTTATGTGTGTCTATGCTAGTGTTTACAAACCAGTGTGCCTCCAGCTGTTGAAAAACTACAACTCCCAGCATGCCTGGACAGACTTTGGGCATGCTGGGAGTTGTAGTTTTGCAACATTACAGAGCTAGGAGAACTGCAGCAGGATACCACCTCTAACCGCCAGGGGGGTGTCTGCTCCAGTAAAGAGGGAGGGAGGAGTACAGGGCAGGCCAGACAGGTACTAGTGGTGGGGGACTCAATTATTAGGGGGACAGACAGGGCAATCTGTCACAAAGACCGGGATCGCCGAACAGTGTGTTGTCTGCCTGGCGCACGAGTTCGGCACATCGCGGATCGGGTTGACAGGTTGTTGGGCGGGGCTGGAGAGGACCCAGCAGTCATGGTACATATTGGCACCAATGACAAAGTAAGAGGTAGGTGGAGTGTCCTTAAAAATGATTTCAGGGACTTAGGCCGCAAGCTTAAGGCAAGGACCTCCAAGGTAGTCTTTTCTGAAATACTACCAGTACCACAAGCCGCACCAGAGAGGCAGCGGGAGATCAGGGAGGTAAACAAGTGGCTCAGAAGCTGGTGTAGGAAGGAAGGGTTTGGGTTCATGGAGAACTGGGCTGACTTCGCTGTCGGTTACCGGCTCTACCGTAGGGACGGGCTGCACCTCAATGGGGAGGGTGCAGCTTTGCTTGGGGAGAAGATGGCTAGAAGGGTGGAGGAGTGTTTAAACTAGGGACTTGGGGGGAGGGAACCTACAGCAAAGAGGGGGAAGATAGTGTAGATAGAGAGGTGGGAATTATAAATGTACCTGGGGGTGGAGCGGAGGGAGGGGTTAGAATAGTTAATAGGAATAAGCTTCATAGGAAAATAAAACTTACACCCTTGAATCCCATTAACCCCAATAACATAAAGGATGGAAATGTAAAGTGTATGTTCACAAATGCCAAAAGCCTAGCAAATAAAATGGGGGAGCTTGAGGCCTTGATACTGGAGGAACATATTGATATAGTTGGGGTCACTGAGACATGGCTGGACTCCTCGCATGACTGGGCTGTCAATCTGCAGGGGTTTACATTGTTTCGCAAGGATAGAATGAACAGAAAAGGTGGTGGAGTCTGTCTGTATGTAAGAAGTGGTATGAAAGTCAGTGTGAACGATGCCATAGTGTGTGATGATTCTGAGGATGTGGAATCATTGTGGGTAGAATTACAAAAGAAGGGAAATACTGAAAAAATTGTATTTGGTGTAATCTACAGACCCCCTAATATCACTGAAGAGATAGAAGTTCAGCTTCATAAACAAATAGAGAGGGCCGCCCGGGCAGGTACAGTGGTAATAATGGGAGATTTTAACTATCCAGATATAGATTGGGGTCCGGGGTTGGCTAAAACTACAAAGGGGCGACAATTCCTAAATTTATTGCAGGATAATTTTATGGGCCAGTTTGTGGAGGACCCAACAAGAAGTGATGCCTTGTTGGATCTGATCATTTCCAACAACGCAGAGCTGGTTGGGAATGTAACTGTGCGGGAAAACCTTGGGAATAGCGACCACAATATAGTTACTTTTGACTTAAAATGTAGAAAACAAAGACAGGCGGGGAAGGCAAAAACATATAACTTTAAAAAGGCAAATTTCCCTGGGCTGAGGGCTGCACTACAGGACATAGACTGGGGGGAGGTGTTGTCAAATACTGATACAGAAGGTAAATGGGAAATCTTTAAATCAACTCTAAATAACTATACAGCTAAATATATACCAAAGGGGAACAAATATAAACGATTAAAACTAAATCCTACATGGCTGACACATGATGTTAAAAGAGCAATAAACAACAAAAAAAATAGCCTTCAAAAAATACAAATCTGATGGGTCAGCTATAACATTTAAACAGTACAAGGAGCTTAATAAAATCTGTAAAAATGTAATAAAAACAGCAAAAATTCAAAATGAGAGACAGGTGGCCAAAGAAAGCAAAACTAATCCTAAATATTTTTTTAGACATATAAATGCAAAAAAAACAAGGACAGAGCATGTAGGACCCCTTAATAATGATAATGGGGAGGTTGTCACAGGCGATCAAGAGAAGGCGGAGCTTCTGAATGGGTTCTTTAGTTCTGTATACACTATGGAAGAAGGAGCTGACATTGGCCAGGTCGGTGCTGGTAACACATCATGTAATGTATTGAACTGGCTTAATGTAGAGATGGTACAAGGTAAGTTAAGTGATATAAATGTAAGCAAATCCCCAGGACCGGATGGACTACACCCAAGAGTTCTTAGAGAGGTAAGTTCAGTAATATCTGTACCCCTGTTCATGATATTTAGAGATTCTCTGGTGTCTGGTATTGTGCCAAGGGACTGGCGCAAGGCGAATGTGGTGCCAATCTTCAAAAAGGGCTCTAGGTCTTCCCCAGGAAACTATAGACCGGTAAGTTTAACGTGCATTGTGGGTAAATTGTTTACATACAGGAATACATAGGGGATAATTGTATTATAAGTGATAGCCAGCATGGGTTTACTAAGGTTAGAAGTTGTCAAACCAATCTAATTTGCTTTTATGAAGAGGTGAGTAGAAGCCTTGACAGAGGAATGGCTGTGGATATAGTGTTTCTGGATTTTGCTAAAGCATTTGATACTGTCCCTCATAGACGTCTGACAGGTAAGTTAAGGTCTTTGGGTTTGGAAATTTTAGTTTGTAACTGGATTGAACACTGGCTCATGGATCGTACCCAGAGAGTGGTGGTCAATGATTCGTACTCTGATTGGTCCCCGGTTATTAGTGGTGTACCCCAAGGTTCTGTACTGGGCCCGCTGTTGTTTAATTTATTTATTAATGATATAGAGGATGGTATTAACAGCTCTGTTTCTATCTTTGCATATGACACCAAGCTTTGTAGCACGGTACAGTCTATAGAGGATGTGCATAAGTTACAAGATGACTTGGATAGACTAAGTGTCTGGGCATCCACTTGGCAAATGAGGTTCAATGTGGATAAATGTAAAGTTATGCATCTGGGTACTAATAACCTGCATGCATCGTATGTCTTAGGGGGGATTAAACTGGCAGAGTCACTGGTAGAGAAGGATCTGGGTGTACTTGTCGATCACAGACTACAGAATAGCATGCAATGTCAGGCTGCTGCTTCCAAAGCCGGCAGGATATTGTCATGTATCAAAAGAGGCATGGACTCAAGGGACAGGGACATAATACTCCCCCTTTATAAATCATTGGTACGGCCTTACCTGGAATATGCTGTTCAGTTTTGGGCACCTGTCCATAAAAGGGACACTGCGGAGTTGGAAAGGGTGCAGAGACGCGCGACTAAACTAATATGGGGAATGGAACATCTTAGCTATGAGGAGCGATTAAAGGAGTTACAATTGTTTAGTCTTGAGAAGAGACGTTTAACCCCTTCAGGACCAAGCCCATTTTGGCCTTAAGGACCGGAGCGTTTTTTGCACATCTGACCACTGTCACTTTAAACATTAATAACTCTGGAATGCTTTTAGTTATCATTCTGATTCTGAGATTGTTTTTTCGTGACATATTCTACTTTAACATAGTGGTAAAATTTTGTGGTAACTTGCATCCTTTCTTGGTGAAAAATCCCAAAATTTCATGAAAAAATTGAAAATTTTGCATTTTTCAAACTTTGAAGCTCTCTGCTTGTAAGGAAAATGGATATTCCATTTTTTTTTTTTATTATTCACATATACAATATGTCTACTTTATGTCTGCATCATAAAATTTATGAGTTTTTACTTTTGGAAGACACCAGAGGGCTTCAAAGTTCAGCAGCAATTTTCCAATTTTTCACAAAATTTTCAAACTCGCTATTTTTCAGACACCAGTTCAGGTTTGAAGTGGATTTGAAGGGTCTTCATATTAGAAATACCCCATGAAAGACCCCATTATAAAAACTACACCCCCCAAAGTATTCAAAATGACATTCAGTCAGTGTTTTAACCCTTTAGGTGTTTCACAGGAATAGCAGCAATCTGAAGGAGAAAATTCAAAATCTTCATTTTTTACACTCGTATGTTCTTGTAGACCCAATTTTTGAATTTTTGCAAGAGGTAAAAGGAGAAAATTTTTACTTGTATTTGTAGCCCAATTTCTCTTGAGTAAGCACATACCTCATATGTCTATGTTAATTGTTCGGCGGGCGCAGTAGAGGGCTCAGAAGCGAAGGAGCGACAAGGGGATTTTGGAGAGAACATTTTTCTGAAATGGTTTTTGGGGGGCATGTCACCTTTAGGAAGCCCTAGGGTGTCAAACCAGCAAAAAAATAACACATGGCATACCATTTTGGAAACTAGACCCCTTGGGGAACATAACAAGGGGTAAAGTGAACCTTAATACCCCACAGGGGTTTCATGACTTTTGCAAATGTAAAAAAAAAGTAAAATTTTTTACCTAAAATGCTTGTTTTCCCAAAAATTTTACATTTTTGAAAAGGGTAATAGCAGAAAATGCCCCCCAAAATTTGAAGCCCAATTTCTCCCGATTCAGAAAACACCCCATATGGGGGTAAAAAGTGCTCTGCTGGCGCACTACAGGTCTCAGAAGAGAAGGAGTCACATTTGGCTTTTTGGAAGCAAATTTTGCTTTCGGGGCATGCCGCATTTAGGAAGCCCCTATGGTGCCAGGACAGCAAAAAAAAACATATGGCATACCATTTTGGAAACTAGACCCCTTGGGGAACATAACAAGGGGTAAAGTGAACCTTAATACCCCACAGGGGTTTCATGACTTTTGCAAATGTAAAAAAAAAGTAAAATTTTTTACCTAAAATGCTTGTTTTCCCAAAAATTTTACATTTTTGAAAAGGGTAATAGCAGAAGATGCCCCCCAAAATTTGAAGCCCAATTTCTCCCGATTCAGAAAACACCCCATATGGGGGTAAAAAGTGCTCTGCTGGCGCACTACAGGTCTCAGAAGAGAAGGAGTCACATTTGGCTTTTTGGAAGCAAATTTTGCTCTGGGGGCATGCCGCATTTAGGAAGCCCCTATGGTGCCAGGACAGCAAAAACAAAACACATGGCATACCATTTTGGAAACTAGACCCCTTGGGGAACATAACAAGGGGTAAAGTGAACCTTAATACCCCACAGGGGTTTCATGACTTTTGCAAATGTAAAAAAAAAGTAAAATTTTTTACCTAAAATGCTTGTTTTCCCAAAAATTTAACATTTTTGAAAAGGGTAATAGCAGAAAATGCCCCCCAAAATTTGAAGTCCAATTTCTCCCGATTCAGAAAACACCCCATATGTGGGTAAAAAGTGCTCTGCTGGCGCACTACAGGTCTCAGAAGAGAAGGAGTCACATTTGGCTTTTTGGAAGCAAATTTTGCTCTGGGGGCATGCCGCATTTAGGAAGCCCCTATGGTGCCAGGACAGCAAAAAATAAACACATGGCATACCATTTTGGAAACTAGACCCCTTGGGGAACATAACAAGGGGTAAAGTGAACCTTAATACCCCACAGGGGTTTCATGACTTTTGCAAATGTAAAAAAAAAGTAAAATTTTTTACCTAAAATGCTTGTTTTCCCAAAAATTTTACATTTTTTAAAAGGGTAATAGCAGAAAATACCCCCCAAAATTTTAAGCCCAATTTCTCCCGATTCAGAAAACACCCCATATGGGGGTAAAAAGTGCTCTGTTGGCGCACTACATGTCTCATAAGAGAAGGAGTCACATTTTGGCTTTTTGGAAGCAAATTTTGCTCTGGGGGCATGCCTCATTTAGGAAGCCCCTTTGGTGCCAGGACAGCAGAAAAAAAACCACATGGCATTACATTTTGGAAACTAGACCCCTCGGGGAACGTAACAGTGTTACAGTGAGTTCTTACACCTCACAGGTTTTTTGAAAAGTGGGCCTAAATTGAAAAATTTGATTTTTTTACACTAAAATGCTGGGGTTACCCAATTTTTAACATTTTCACAAGGGGTAATATGAGGAATTGGGTTACAAATTTTGGAGGGCTTTTTCCCCTGACTATAAAAATCCATCCACATATGGGGTAACGTGCTGGGCGGGCGCACAACAAGGCTCAGAAGTCATAGAGGTCACTTTGTATTTGTGGCCTATGGCATATCAGTAGCTGACGGTTACATACATTCCGAGGAAAATACAAAAATGAAACACCCACATGTGACACCATTACAGAAAGTACCCACCCTGAGGAATGGGTATAGGGGTAAAGAGGACATTTCTAACGCACAGGGGTTTCCTAAATTTATTTTCCAGGAATGGATGAAGGGTAGCTTTTGAAAATTGCAATTTTCAACCTATGCTCTGCTTCATCTTTTTGGGAACAACTAACATGTGACTCTGAATTGTCGCCTGGAAATACGACAGAGTTCAGTGAGAACTCTTCGCATTTGAGGCGGATGTTTGTTACGGACCTAACAGTTACATACATTCAGAGGAAAATACAAGAAAGGAACACCCATATGTGAGATTATTACAAACAGTACACCCCCTAGGGAAGGTGTATAGGGTGAAGTGGAGATTTGGAACAGATGGGTGTTCCCTTCATTTATTTTCCAGGAATGGATGAAGTGTACTATGGGGGGAAGAAAATTGCAATTTTAGAACTGATATGCCAATTATTTTCCCAGAATGATGACCCAGAGTACAGCCAAAAGTAAAAAGGATGCCCGCCCCAAACCCTATACTCTGAATCATCATTCTGGGAAGGGGATGTGTGGGGCCGTCCCTATTCTGTTACCTCAAATGCGCAACCCGCTCAGGTGGGGAGAGAGAGCGTTGCGCATTTGAGGCAACTGCAAACCTCCAATGCTGTTGACTCTGTGTCCCATGACCCATTTTTTAGGGGGAAGAAAAAAAAAAGATATTGGGGGTATTGAGAAAAAGGTTATTTTTTTTTTTTTGGGGGGGGGGGGTTTGGTATAAAATTTGGAAGACAGTGTACCCTGGACTGGTACATTGGAGTCGAATTGTGGGTAATTAAAATTAGGGCAAATGACGGAAAATTTAGTACTCCATGGAAGTGTGATACTCCCTGAAGCAGCCTATGCAGAGGCCCGGATGATCGGGGCAAGTGTCGCATTGAGTGGTGGTGTCCTTCCGAATCCCCCTCTTGCGACACACTCTGCATTTCTTCTGAGATCGTCCCTTCTTTCCAGTGTGGGGGATCACACATGGAAAGTGTTGGCCGGGGACGATCCGGGGACCTGAAGTTACAGAGGTGCTCTGACCCGCTCTTTGGCGGTCACCATAGATGAGGGCCTTTAGAACTTCCTCTTGGAACTCCAGGTATGTCCCTGTGTTGCCAGCGTTCTTGTACAGTACAAAAGAGTTGTACATGGCAACCTGTACCATGTAGACCGCAACTTTTTTGTACCATATCTTTGTTTTCCGCATGGCATTATATGGCTTGAGGACTTGATCAGAAAGATCAACTCCCCCCATATACCGATTGTAGTCCAGAATACAATCGGGCTTGAGGACCGGTCCCACGGTACCTCGCACAGGGACAGGGGTGCTGCCATTCCCATGAATTGTGGTGAGCATAAGGACATCCCTCTTGTCCTTATACCGGACCAACAACAGGTTATCATGGGTGAGGGCACGGGACTCACCCCGGGGGATAGGAGTCTGCAGGGGATAGGAAGGAAGGCCTCTTTGATTCTTCCGGACTGTCCCACAAGCGAGCGTGGATCTGGCGGCGAGGGATGTGAAGAGAGGGATACTAGTATAAAAGTTATCCACGTAAAGGTGGTAACCTTTATCTAGCAATGGGTGCAAAAGGCCCCAAACGATTTTCCCGCTAACACCCAGAGTGGGGGAACAATCTGGGGGTTCAATGCAGGAATCTCGTCCCTCATACACCATAAACTTGCAAGTGTACCCGGAGGTACTCTCGCAAAGTTTATACATCTTCACGCCATACCGCGCTCGCTTGGTAGGGATGTATTGCCGGAAGCTGAGTCTCCCCTTAAAGCTGATGAGCGACTCATCAATAGCGACCTCCCTTCCAGGGACATAGGCCTCCCAAAATCTGGCCCCGAAGTGATTGATGACCGGCCTGATTTTATACAGGCGGTCATACGCGGGATCAGTTCGGGGGGGACATGCCGCATTATCAGCATAATGCAAACATCTCCGAATGGCCTCGAACCGGGAACGTGCCATGGCCATACTGTAGAGGGGTGTCTGGTAAAAGACGTCCCCACTCCAATATTGCCTGACACTGGGTTTTTTAACTAGACCCATATGCAGCGCAAGGCCCCAAAAGGTCCTCATTTCGGCTGCATCGACTGGAGTCCAGCCACCGGGTCTAGCTAAAAGTGAGCCCGGGTTAGCGGCGACGAACTGTTGGGCATACAGATTCGTCTGTGTAACCATTAGATTAACAAAGTCGTCACTGAAAAAATGACCGAAAAAGTCCTTTTCAGTGAACCCGGCGATGTTAATCTTGATTCCTGAGTCGCCAACAAACTCAGGAATCACGGGCTCGTGGTCCGCTGGCTCAGCCCAGACAAGTTCTCCGGTACGAGGTACCAGTGACCTTGGCAGGGGGGCTTCACTAGTATGAGCGCCAGGGGGACTCATACTAGCATGGGGCACAGGGTCAAGGGCAGAGGAGGTTTGCGGCACCGCACGGCGGCGTCTCCGCCGCCTTGGTGGCTCATCATCTGAACTAGATGATGAGGAGGACGATGAAATAAGGAAGGTGGGGTCTTCATCGTCCTCTGAGCCACTCTCGGTGTCGGAGGCAATTATGGCATATGCCTCCTCCGCCGAAAACGCTCTGCGGGCCATTTCCCTACTCTAATGGGGATACGGGTATGTGTGTGTGTGGGGGGGGGGAAACTTTATTGGTGTGTGTGCTGCGTGTGGTGTGGTGCGATACTACCACCCTAACCCGCCCCTAACCTAACCTAACTAAACTAACCCGCCCTAACAGAAAAAAATATAAAATAAAAAGGGGACTTTTAAAAAAAAAAGGGGGGACTTCTAGCGCAAAAAAAACCCTGCGCCAAAAAAATAAGCGTTTATCTAATCAGTGGTGTGCGCACTGATTAGCGCTTGTGGCGGCAAGGGGCGCAGAAGTCAGAGGGGGGTCCGGCCACTCAGCCCAGAACAGTGGCTGGTGGCTTGTACTCAGACCCCCACACAAAAAACCCGAAAAATAAAATAAAAAAACGCTTAACCCCGGAAAAAATGCACCCGCCTGAACAAAAAAAAAAACGCTGATCAGTGATAAATCACCGACAGCGGTGGGACAGGCTGCACACACAGGTACGGTCCGTCCACACAGTACACGCCTGCTACTGGTGGCACGGACCGCCTATGGGTGCAAAAAAAATACGCGTTAACCGAAAAAAGTGCCTTTACCACAAAAAAAAACGCTGATCAGTGATAAATCACTGACAGCGGTGAGGCACGCCACACACACAGGTAAGGTCCGGCCACACAGTACACGCCTGCTACTGGTGGCACGGACCGCCTATGGGTGCAAAAAAACCGCTAGAAAACGCGTAAAAAAGCGCCGGCACCACAAAAAAAAAAACGCTGATCAGTACTACGGGACTGATCAGCGGCGGGTGGGCTTTAACAAACGGTGGCGGACCGCTCTTTTATAACTAAGAGGGTCCGCACACACGCTTAGGGAAAAAAGAAAAAAAAAAAGATCTGCGACCGCAGCGACCCAGCAGGGCCGGGGTCACGCAGCTAAAGGTGCTACGGACCCACGGACACCCACTGAGGTACGCCGAAAAAAGAAAAAAAAAGAAAACTTTTTTTTTTTAACCCTAACCTGTCCCTACCTAAATCTAAAGCTATCCCTGGGGATTTCTGTGCCAAGGGGCCACAGAAAGGGGGCAAGGGGCACTTTTTTTTTACTGAGGGGATGGTGGGCAGCACGGGGCTCCGTCCTGCACACCAGATCTCTGTGGAATGGTGGGCAGAACGGAGCAACGTGCTCCTACCCCCCACCATCCCCTCCCATTACACTGTGATTGGTGTGGCCACTTTGGCCACCCAATCACAACTGTACTGAGGGGGGTGGCCACAATGCCAGCCCCCCAGTACAGTACGGATGGTGATTGGTGGTGTATACTACACCACCAGTCACCATCTATATCCGGGTAACAGGGTCACACGTGACCCTGAGGACCCGGAACCGCTGCAGAACGCCGGTTAGTAGTTACCGGCGTCCTGCAGCGATCGCCGGTATAGGAGGTCCTCCGGACCTCCTCCGGCACACTGCCGGGATGTCTGCTGATAGAAATCAGCAGACATCCGGCTCCGATCCCCGCCCGGTGAGCGGCGGGGAACGGAATCGCAGCGCATCGCTCATCTGAATTGATGAGCGATGTGCTGCGATCGCCGACATGGGGGGACATAATGACCCCCCTGGGCGATATGGCGGGATGCCTGCTGAACGATTTCAGCAGGCATCCGGCTCCGGCGCCCCTCCGGCTAGCGGTGGGGGCCGGATTTCCCACGGGCGTATGGATACGCCCTCGGTCCTTAAGGACTCGGAATGCAGGGCGTATCCATACGCCCTATGTCCTGAAGAGGTTAAGGGGGGATATGATAAACGTATATAAGTATATTAATGGCCCATACAAAAAATATGGAGAAAAACTGTTCCAGGTTAAACCCCCCCAAAGGACGAGGGGGCACTCCCTCCGTCTGGAGAAGAAAAAGTTTAGTCTCAAGGGGCGACACGCCTTCTTTACCATGAGAACTGTGAACTTATGGAACAGTCTACCTCAGGAACTGGTCACAGCAGGAACAATTAACAGCTTTAAAACAGGATTAGATACATTCCTGGAACAAAATAAGATTAATGCTTATGAAGAAATATAAAATCTCATCCCTTCCCCAATATCGCGCCACACCCCTACCCCTTAATTCCCTGGTTGAACTTGATGGACATATGTCTTTTTTCGACCGTACTAACTATGTAACTATGTAACTATGTAACAGCTGGAGGCACACTGGTTGGGAAACACTGTCCTAGCCTATTCGGCATACACATCATGTTACACCAGTGTTTCCAAACCCGTGTGCCTCCAGCTGTTGTAAAACTACAACTCCCAGCATTCCCTGACAGCCTTTGGGAATGACGGTAGTTGTAGTCTTGCAACAGCTGGAGGCACACTGATTGGGAAACACTGGCCTAGCCTATTCAGTATATTACAAACAAAGTGCATTGTTTCCCAACCAGGGTGTCTTCAGCTGTATCAAAACTACAACTCCCAGCATGCCCAGACAGCTTTTGGCTGTCCGGGCATGCTGATAGTAGTAGTTTTGCAACACCTGGAGGCACCCTGGTTGGGAAACACTGGTGTGTGCCCTATAGAGGTGTGGTGAACTACAACCCCCAGGAGACTACAGAGGCAGCATGCTGGTGTTATACCACAGACTGAAGACTCCTGAATGACACATGCTGGGAGTTGTAGTCCCTTTTGTGTGTGTATGCCAGTGTATCCCAACCAGGGCTGATTATATTAGTGTGCTGTGAATAAGGGGGCTGACCCAGGAAAATAGTAGGGTTGGTAAAGGGCGAAACAAACGGAAAAAAAAGAAGCCGCCCCAAAGCAGCAAGGCTTGTGTCATGCTGGGATTTGTAGTTTTCAGCACAGCAAGAAACAGGAAATAAAAGCAAAGATAGGAAAGCAAAGTGGGGGATAAAAAAACAACAAAGAACTAACAACCTAGCCTAAACAACAAGAATAGAAATGAAACAAAACAAATAGAGTAAGTCAAAAACGGAAAAACACGTTGATCACCGGAGTACCCCTTTAAAGTGTTCTGTGTGAAAATAACACGTAGAGTTAAATTTGATCCATGTGAAGTTTTATCGTATTATAATGTGGTGTGGGTGTAGGCACAAGCAGTTCTTGAAGATATGGTAACAGAGAATGGAACTGTAGGTACACTCTGTGCTTTAGAACCATAATCCTGTTGGGTTTTCATGAACATTTCCCTGGCTGCCACCACAGGAGTAATTCTGTGGAAGGTAGTGACTTTACAGGCAAGATAGCCTCACCCGGCACTAGGCCTACCTTTCCATAGTGGCTGGTGCAACAACCTTGAAGGGGTGGCATGTTGGTGAGGGTATAGCTTCCCCAAGGATGAACTATAGCACTAAAGGAAGGAAGGAACCAACAGCTTCTCCAGGTGCAATAGGACCAGTTGAGTATTGAGTCGAAAAGTGACCAAAAATCAGCAATTCTGGACTTTAGTATTTTTTTCTGTTCATGCCATTGACCGTGCGCTTCCATCGAATCTGCTTTAATGTACCCATCCACCTCGTGCTCACATGGGCGAAGGGGGTCTCATTAATTTTTGGACAGGCATATCGGAGCAAAGGGGATGCCTTCATTTTGCAAAGCTGGTCATTTATATTAGGGATTGACCGAATATCGGTATATTCACGATTTTGGACATTATCGGTATCGGCAATTACCGCCGCTGCCCCATTGTCTCCCCCATCCCCAGTTTTATAATTATCTGTTCCCAGGGTCTGCGCTACTTCTGGCTCCTGCCGCGTCCTGCGCTGTTGATTTGCCCTGTGCTGCGCAATGACGAGTGACGTCCTCAATGCGACGTCACTGTCAGTGCGCACAGTGACAGCTCAGGACCCCGCCGGAGCCAGAAGTAGCACGGACCCCGGGAACAGGTAATTATAAAACCGGGGATGGGGGAGGCGATGGGGCAGCGGCGGTGGTTGGACCCAGGACAGGCAGGGGGAGAGAAGCGGGTGGCAGCGGCGGTCTCTGGCCCCCCAAAAGCCGCTGCAGTTCATCGATTTAAAGCGCCCGATTTAAATCATTGATCTACAGTGGTTTCTGCGGGGCCGGGGGGGGGGGGGAGCTGGGGGAAATAGCCGATAACGTATACAGGAATATCGGTATAAGTTATCGGCTATCGCCCTCAAAGTTCACAGATTATCGTATCGGCCCTAAAAAATCAATATCGGTCAATCCTTAATTTATATAGTAACAAAAAAGACCCCAAAAAGTTCAAATCTGAAAAAAAACGCTTTGAGTGCATAATTTCTATGCCATTTTTTGCAGACTACCACATTTTTCAGATGTTTTAAATATTCTCCAATATAGCACCAATAGATGGTCCTCCATCACCATTAGAAAAAGCCTATTATGAACGGTTCAAAGCATGGGAATATTGGCCTAATAAACTATTTATTACCAACCTCTGATTTAATCCTCAGTTTTTATTAACTGTAACTAAGAGCTCATAGCTACAGAGCCATGCACCTTAACTTCAGCCGCACTGTAAAGCACTAGCACAGGCTTTGTCACTTTCTTTCTAGACTGCTAATCCTATAGCCAAATAGTATTTAGCTTTGACTTTGTTCAAGGCAATATTTTGTACTTGGGTAGATGGGACAAGATCTAATTTATTCATAAAAAATGTGGTGAATCAAAGTGAGTCAGGGGCTTGTCCAACCAAACTTTTTTTTTATAAATGTGCCCAGGCTGACAAGTAAAACGATAAAACATTAAAATCACATTTGTCGCTTCCTCGCAGTCTCCGGTAATATGTTGCCTGGTCCGCACCCCATCTCTACTGAACTTTGCTTCCCAGGAGCTGGCTAGAGGTCCAGACATGATGTCACATCCCTGCTCCACCAATCACTGGCTGCAGAATTGCCCTCCTCAGCCAGTGGTTGGCGTGGCACTGTCAGTTTCCCCAGCTGCAGACGCTACGATCTTCAGCTTCGGGGAAAGTAATGTAACTGGTTGCAGACAGGGCGCCCTGATATCAGAGGTACGAGGGAGCAAGGTTTTATTTTTTTAACAATATGCTCGGGCCACCTGCATGATTAAATAAACCTTTACTTACCTCCAGTCTTCAATGCCTCCAGTATTGTTGCCCCGGCATACAGTGCGATCCTCTTTCTGGTTCTGGGGTCCAGGACATTACAGTGCAGTTTAGCAAATCACTGCCTGCAGCAGTGTCCTGTATCAATGAGACGTATTGAATCCTGGCCCTGGTCTTCCTCCTGGTGCCCAAGCCGAATATGTTGTATTGTCCCTCAGCCAATTACTGGACACCGGGACACTGAGCTGCACTGTGACATCCCGGGCCCTAGAATCAGGGAAAGGATCATACCGGAGGCTGAGACAGCATTACCGGAGGCAGTGGGGAGCACGTGAGGTAAGTAAAGGTTTATTTTTTTCATGCAGGTAGCCTTGGCATATTGTTATAAAAAAAAAAAATTTCCACTGGAGTTCCCCTTTAAAATCCCTCCTTAGTACACAATTACAGATGTCATCTTTATAGTAGGAGAGTTGTGGGAAGAAGATGTAGCAGACTGTACAGGTGTGGACTGCTCCAAAAATGTGGTCCCAGTGTGTGTAGCGGCTGGCCCAGTGGACCAAAAGGTGTGGGTGTGTGACACCAGTTGGTCAGGCAGGTAGTCAGTGCTCAGAGTCAAACACAGGAAAGTCAGAGCGGTACCCAGGGACGAGGCAAAGATGAAGTCAAATACAGACGGTTTGTTAAGGCGAGCAGCACAGAATCAGGTCAGCAGTCTGGATTAGCAACAGGAAAGTCATTGTGTTACAGAAGGGGTCAGACAGAATCTGAAACTAGGGAACAGGCGCAAGTCAGGATACATAGAAGATCTGGGATAGGACAGTGCCTTTGCTATGATCACAAGGAAGCAAGTGTCACGATGCCGGCTGGCAGGAGGTGGATCCTCTGTGCCAGAGAGGGATTGGCGTGGACCGTGCTAGTGGACCGGTTCTAAGTCACTACTGGTATTCACCAGAGCCCGCCGCAAAGCGGGATGGTCTTGCTGCGGCGGTAGTGACCAGGTCGTATCCACTAGCAACGGCTCAACCTCTCTGACTGCTGAAGATAGGCGCGGTACAAGGGAGTAGACAGAAGCAAGGTCGGACGTAGCAGAAGGTCGGGGCAGGCAGCAAGGATCGTAGTCAGGGGCAACGGCAGGAGGTCTGGAACACAGGCTAGGAACACAGAAGGGAACGCTTTCACTGGCACAATGGCAACAAGATCCGGCGAGGGAGTGCAGGGGAAGTGAGGTATACATAGGGAGTGCACAGGTGAACACACTGATTAGAACCACTGCGCCAATCAGCGGCGCAGTGGCCCTTTAAATCGCAGAGACTCGGCGCGCGCGCGCCCTAGGGAGCGGGGCCGCGCGCGCCGGGACAGGACCGACGGAGAGCGAGTCAGGTACGGGAGCCGGGGTGCGCATCGCGAGCGGGCGCCACCCGCATCGCGAATCGCATCCCGGCTGGAGGCGGTATCGCAGCGCACCCGGTCAGTGGATCTGACCGGGGCGCTGCGGGAGCGAGAGTGTAGCGAGCGCTCCGGGGAGGAGCGGGGACCCGGAGCGCTCGGCGTAACAGTACCCCCCCCTTGGGTCTCCCCCTCTTCTTGGAGCCTGAGAACCTGAGGACCAGATTTTTATCTAGGATATTGTCCTCAGGTTCCCAGGATCTCTCTTCAGGACCACAGCCCTCCCAGTCAACCAAAAAGAAGGTTTTTCCTCTGACCTTTTTGGAGGCCAGTATCTCCTTTACAGGAAAGATGTCTGAAGAACCGGAGACAGGAGTGGGAGAGATAAGTTTAGGAGAGAAACGGTTGATGATGAGTGGTTTAAGAAGAGAAACGTGAAAGGCATTAGGAATACGGAGAGAAGGAGGGAGAAGAAGTTTATAAGAGACAGGATTAATCTGGCACAAAATTTTGAAAGGACCAAGATAGCGTGGTCCCAATTTGTAGCTGGGAACACGGAAGCGGACATATTTAGCGGAGAGCCATACCTTGTCTCCGGGAGAAAAAATGGGGGGAGCTCTTCTTTTCTTATCAGCAAACTTCTTCATGCGTGATGAAGCCTGTAAGAGAGAATTTTGGGTCTCTTTCCATATGGTGGAAAGATCACGAGTTATTTCATCCACAGCGGGCAAACCAGAGGGCAAGGGAGTAGGGAGGGGGGGAAGAGGGTGATGGCCGTACACCACGAAAAATGGGGATTTGGAAGAAGATTCAGAAACTCTGAAGTTATACGAGAATTCGGCCCATGGTAGAAGATCTGCCCAGTCATCCTGGCGGGAGGAAACAAAATGCCGTAAATAATCACCCAGGACCTGGTTAATTCTTTCTACTTGCCCATTGGATTGAGGATGATAAGCAGAAGAAAAGTTTAATTTAATCTTGAGTTGTTTACAGAGAGCCCTCCAGAATTTAGACACGAATTGGACGCCTCTATCCGAGACGATCTGCGTGGGCAACCCGTGAAGACGAAAAATGTGTACAAAAAATTGTTTTGCCAACTGAGGCGCAGAAGGAAGACCAGGAAGAGGGATGAAATGTGCCATCTTGGAGAATCGATCAACGACCACCCAAACAACAGTGTTGCCACGGGATGAGGGTAAGTCTGTAATAAAGTCCATACCAATCAGAGACCAAGGCTGTTCGGGAACAGGCAGAGGATGAAGAAGACCAGCGGGCTTCTGGCGAGGAGTCTTATCCCGGGCACAGACAGTGCAGGCTCGCACAAAATCCACAACATCCGTCTCCAGAGTCGGCCACCAATAGAAACGAGAGATGAGTTGCACGGATTTCTTGATGCCCGCATGACCTGCGAGATGGGAGGAGTGACCCCATTTGAGGATTCTGAGGCGTGGAGAGACGAAGGTCTTCCCTGGAGGAGTTTGCCTGATGGAGGCTGGAGAAGTGGAGATCAGGCAGTCAGGAGGAATGATGTGTTGCGGAGAGAGCTCTACTTCCGAGGCATCCGAGGAACGAGAGAGAGCATCGGCCCTAATGTTCTTATCGGCAGGCCGAAAGTGAATTTCAAAATTAAATCGGGCAAAGAACAGAGACCACCTGGCCTGGCGAGGATTCAGCCGTTGGGCAGACTGGAGATAGGAGAGGTTCTTGTGATCGGTGTAAATAATAACTGGAAATCTTGATCCCTCCAGCGGATGCCTCCATTCCTCAAGTGCTAATTTAATGGCTAGTAGCTCTCGATCCCCGATGGAGTAGTTCCTCTCCGCCGGAGAGAAGGTCCTAGAAAAAAAACCACAAGTAACAGCATGCCCGGAAGAATTTTTTTGTAGAAGGACCGCTCCAGCTCCTACTGAGGAGGCATCAACCTCCAATAGGAAGGGTTTAGATGGGTCAGGTCTGGAGAGCACGGGAGCTGAAGAAAAGGCAGACTTGAGCTGTTTAAAGGCGTCTTCCGCTTGAGGAGGCCATGACTTAGGATTGGCATTCTTTTTGGTTAAAGCCACGATAGGAGCCACAATGGTGGAAAAATGTGGAATAAATTGTCTGTAATAATTGGCGAACCCCAAAAAACGTTGGATAGCACGGAGTCCGGAGGGGCGTGGCCAATCTAAGACGGCAGAGAGTTTGTCTGGATCCATTTGTAGTCCCTGGCCAGAGACCAAGTATCCTAGGAAAGGAAGAGATTGACATTCAAACAGACATTTCTCCATTTTGGCATAAAGTTGATTGTCACGAAGTCTCTGAAGAACCATGCGGACATGCTGGCGGTGTTCTTCTAGGTTGGCAGAAAAAATCAGGATATCGTCCAGATACACAACAACACAGGAATATAAGAGATCACGAAAAATTTCATTAACAAAGTCTTGGAAGACGGCAGGGGCGTTGCACAGGCCAAAGGGCATGACCAGATACTCAAAGTGTCCATCTCTAGTGTTAAATGCCGTTTTCCATTCATCCCCCTCTCTGATGCGGATGAGATTATAAGCACCTCTTAAGTCCAGTTTGGTAAAGATGTGGGCACCTTGGAGGCGATCAAAGAGTTCAGAGATGAGAGGTAGAGGGTAGCGGTTCTTTACCGTGATTTTATTAAGACCGCGGTAGTCAATGCAAGGACGTAGGGAGCCATCTTTTTTGGACACAAAGAAAAATCCGGCTCCGGCAGGAGAGGAGGATTTGCGAATAAAGCCCTTTTTTAAATTTTCCTGGATGTACTCAGACATAGCAAGAGTCTCTGGGGCAGAGAGAGGATAAATTCTGCCCCGGGGTGGAGTAGTGCCCGGGAGGAGGTCAATAGGACAGTCATAAGGCCTGTGAGGAGGTAGAGTCTCAGCTTGTTTTTTGCAAAAAACATCCGCAAAGTCCATATAGGCCTTAGGGAGACCGGTTACAGGGGGAACCACAGGGTCACGGCAAGGAGTACTGGTAACCGGTTTAAGGCAGTCCTTGAAACAAGAGGGACCCCAACTCTTGATCTCCCCTGTGGACCAATCCAGGGTTGGGGAATGGTGTTGAAGCCAGGGTAGTCCAAGGAGAATTTCGGAAGTGCAATTGGAGAGGACCAAAAACTAAATTTTTTCGCGGTGAGGTCCGATGCACATTAGGAGGGGTTCCGTGCGGTAACGCACGGCACAGTCCAATCTTTCATTGTTAACGCAATTGATGTAGAGAGGTCTGGCGAGACTGGTCACTGGGATGTTGAACCTGTTGATGAGAGAGGCCAAAATAAAGTTTCCTGCAGATCCGGAGTCCAAGAAGGCCTTAGTGGAGAAGGAGAAGGTAGAGGCATATATCCGCACAGGCACAGTAAGACGTGGAGAAGCAGAGTTGACATCAAGGACTGTTTCACCTTTGTGCGGAGTCAGCGTACGTCTTTCCAGGCGGGGAGGACGGATAGGACAATCCTTCAGGAAGTGTTCGGTACCGGCACAGTACAGGCAGAGATTCTCCATGCGGCGTCGTGTCCTCTCTTGAGGTGTCAGGCGAGACCGGTCAACTTGCATAGCCTCCACGGCGGGAGGCACAGGAACGGATTGCAGAGGACCAGAGGAGAGAGGAGCCGGGGAGAAAAAACGCCTCGTGCGAACAAAGTCCATATCCTGGCGGAGCTCCTGACGCCTTTCGGAAAAACGCATGTCAATGCGAGTGGCTAGATGAATGAGTTCATGTAGGTTAGCAGGAATTTCTCGTGCGGCCAGAACATCTTTAATGTTGCTGGATAGGCCTTTTTTAAAGGTCGCGCAGAGGGCCTCATTATTCCAGGAAAGTTCTGAAGCAAGAGTACGGAATTGTATGGCGTACTCGCCAACGGAAGAATTACCCTGGACCAGGTTCAGCAGGGCAGTCTCAGCAGAAGAGGCTCGGGCAGGTTCCTCAAAGACACTTCGAATTTCCGAGAAGAAGGAGTGTACAGAGGCAGTGACGGGGTCATTGCGGTCCCAGAGCGGTGTGGCCCAAGACAGAGCTTTTCCAGACAGAAGGCTGACTACGAAAGCCACCTTAGACCTTTCAGTAGGAAACTGGTCCGACATCATCTCCAAGTGCAGGGAACATTGTGAAAGAAAGCCACGGCAAAACTTAGAGTCCCCATCAAATTTATCCGGCAAGGATAGTCGTAGGCCTGAGGCGGCCACTCGCTGCGGAGGAGGTGCAGGAGCTGGCGGAGGAGATGATTGCTGAAGCTGTGGTAGTAGCTGCTGTAGCATCACGGTCAGTTGAGACAGCTGGTGGCCTTGTTGCGCTATCTGTTGTGACTGCTGGGCGACCACCGTGGTGAGGTCGGCGACAACTGGCAGAGGAACTTCAGCGGGATCCATGGCCGGATCTACTGTCACGATGCCGGCTGGCAGGAGGTGGATCCTCTGTGCCAGAGAGGGATTGGTGTGGACCGTGCTAGTGGACCGGTTCTAAGTCACTACTGGTATTCACCAGAGCCCGCCGCAAAGCGGGATGGTCTTGCTGCGGCGGTAGTGACCAGGTCGTATCCACTAGCAACGGCTCAACCTCTCTGACTGCTGAAGATAGGCGCGGTACAAGGGAGTAGACAGAAGCAAGGTCGGACGTAGCAGAAGGTCGGGGCAGGCAGCAAGGATCGTAGTCAGGGGCAACGGCAGGAGGTCTGGAACACAGGCTAGGAACACACAAGGGAACGCTTTCACTGGCACAATGGCAACAAGATCCGGCGAGGGAGTGCAGGGGAAGTGAGGTATACATAGGGAGTGCACAGGTGAACACACTGATTAGAACCACTGCGCCAATCAGCGGCGCAGTGGCCCTTTAAATCGCAGAGACCCGGCGCGCGCGCCCTAGGGAGCGGGGCCGCGCGCGCCGGGACAGGACCGACGGAGAGCGAGTCAGGTACGGGAGCCGGGGTGCGCATCGCGAGCGGGCGCCACCCGCATCGCGAATCGCATCCCGGCTGGAGGCGGTATCGCAGCGCACCCGGTCAGTGGATCTGACCGGGGCGCTGCGGGAGCGAGAGTGTAGCGAGCGCTCCGGGGAGGAGCGGGGACCCGGAGCGCTCGGCGTAACAGCAAGAATGTTGGATAGATCCCCTTAAACAAAAGATGAACAGCTAGGATAGGTGGGGGAAGAAAAAGTAGTGTGCACACTGGCCCTTAAAGTTGTGTAGAAGTGCAACCAGACCCTATAAGCAAAAGAATGAAGAGCAGGGGGAAGACTGCAACCTCACGGGGCATGGAGCCGAAGCAGGAGGAGGGGTGAGTGCCAGTGTTTTATATTACTGATTTTGTACAAAAAGTTTGAGATTTTTTTAAGCGGTACAAAAATAGAAAAGTATGTAGCCACAGGTATCATTTTAATCGTATTGACCTACAAAATAAATAAAAAAATCATTTTTACTGTAAAGTGTACAGTGTGAAAACGAAACCCTCCAAAATGTGCAAAATTGTGTTTTTCATTTAAATTTCTTCCTTAAAAAAAATATTCTTTAGGTTCACCATACATTTTTGGGTAAAATGAGAGGTTTCATTACAAAGTACAATTGGTCACGCAAAAAACAAGCCCTTATATGGGTCTGTAGATGGAAATGTAAAAGAGTTATGGATTTTAAAAGGCGAGGAGGAAAAAACGAAAATGCTAAAACAAAATTGGCCTGGTCCTTAAGGTCAAAATGGGCTTGGTCCTTAAGGGGTTAATATGGTGTTAATTAGCAGACACTTTCCCATTCACCTGCTTTTAAAATTATCAACATAAATATGTTTAAAATTTAATAGAAAAAATGGCCACTAGGTGGCTCTGTTCTGTTCCCTGCCACAATTAATACAGTGAGTTTGGTCTCCTCCCAGCCTGTCAGGAGACAAAACTCAGGAAGTGTTTCTCTGCACTAAGCTTGATTGACAGCTGCACAGAGCGTCACTGAAAGTGGTACCCCAGCAGGCTTCAGTGACGTCATACCTGCTGGGAAACGTCCACTTTCTCCTGCTGGGAGATTGCACTATGTGAGCAAGAATACAGGTATAATACACAGCTTTTTAAAGCTCTGAATTTTTTTTTTAAGGGTGGGTACATTAGGGCCTGCAGTATCTATGAATCTGCAGTGTAAGTTACTGAAAAGATGGGCTCCTGCTCAGGAGGACTCAGCATGGCTCACTGTACAGCCTCCCTCAGCTTTCCTGGTGTCAGGGGTTAAATAGTTAAGACAACTCATTAAAGTAAAGTATAAAAGGTGTACGTTACATTTCTACCTTCTAAATACCATGAATACATCCTATTCTATCAACACAAGGACTAAATCGTTGTAAAAGTATACTAATAAATAAAGGAGACATAAAAATCTCAACACTAAAACCTTGAATGATTCTTATAAATCAATATTAGAAGCTGGAGGATGAGTCTCAGTAGTAGCTTCTTATCTAAACACGAACAATAGTAAAACCGTCTCCTCGTACGTACTACCCTTCACCCTCGGCAGAACGCTCCTTTTAAAGCACTACATTTTATAGGCTGTACGTGGCTAAAAATGAAAATCAAACTTGAATTTCACAATGTTGTGAAACAGATTTATAACTTTGGACTGTAAAGCTATAACTTCCCATACACAGCACTGATTTGGATTAGGATATTAAAAGTTTGAGTGCTACTATGCTTGACTGAGGGGAAGGGCACTCCTTTTACCTAAAAGGCCTATGTTAATAGTTTTCTGCCGTCAAGAGCATCCAACAAAAAAAAAATGTCTTTCAAGGGTTGTAAAAATTGTACTGCTAAAACGGCAAAATTTCCCTCTACAGAAGATAAGCTGTAATGTGTTATAACTGGTGACGATGTTTAACCATTGCTCTCTGTGCTATCGGAATCTATGTCAGGCTGGCTGAAATTTATGTGCAAAATTTCGAGAACAAATGGTTTGTGTTAAAAATCCCATTAATTTATATGGTAAATTATTTCCTTTGAGTGAAATATCCATTTTTTACTTGGTACATAAAATTATATATTAGGAAGGAGAGGAAATAGCCAGCGTGGAAAATGCAGAAAATCCCTTTATTGCATAAAATCCAAAAAAACAGGACAGGGTAACCATGATGACGCGTTTCAGGCTTGGACCGCCCTTAGTCATAACTAATGACTAAGGGCGGTCCACCCATGACAAAGGATGGTCCACTCCTGAAACGCGTCATCATGGTTACCCTGTACTGTTTTTCGGATTTTATGCAAATAAGGGATTTTCTGCATCTTCCATTCGGGCTATTTCCTCTCCTTCCTTTTTGGTGTTGCCACACACCTGCCGTGCTGTGATTTGGTGAGCTGATCTACACATCTCTTCATAAAATTATATATGTTAGGCGGGCTCTTCATAATGCAGCCCTCAAAGGCTATGTTATACATCTACACAAAAGAAATTAAGACTAAAATAAGTATTAAAGGGGTACTCTGGAGGAAAAAAAATTTTTTAAATCAACCGGTGCCAGAAAGTTATACAGATTTGTAAATTACGTCTGTTAAATAATCTTAACCCTTGCAATACATATCAGCTGCTGTATACTACAGAGGAAGTTGTATAGTTCTTTTCAGTCTGACCACAGTGCTCTCTGCTGCCACCTCTGTCTGTGTCAGGAACTGTCTGAAGCAGCAGCAAATCCCCAAAACAAACTTATCTTGCTCTGGACAGTTCCTGACATGGATAGAGGTGGCAGAAGAGAGCACTGTGGTCAGACTGGAAAGAACTACACAACTTCATCTGGAGGATACAGCAGCTGATAGAAGTCATTTACAAATCTGTTCAACTTTCTGCCACCAGTTAATTAGATTTTTTTTTTCCATCAGAGAGCTGTGTTTTTCAACTAGGGAATTATACTATTAAATCAGTTGGAGGCGCCCTGGTTGGGAAACACTGCTTTATTGGGATTGATTGTATTAGATCAAAAGTAGATTTTTGCCTTCTTCCAGAAACAGCACCACTCTTTTCTACAGGCAGTATCCGGTACTGCAGCTTTGCTCCAAGAGATGGAATGGGGCTGCAATTTTAGATATTGCCTATAGATTAGAGAGGCACTGTGCTGTGCACTTCAGTTTTTGGTTTGCACCAGGGGAAATGTTCTATTGTAAGTTTATGGGGCTTGTCCCCTGGCTCGTCTTCTGGCTCACTCAAATGATCGGTGGTGGTCTTAAAGGGGTACTCTGCTCCCCAGCGTCTGGAACATTTAGTTTTGAACACTGGGTGCAGGCTTCCGTGGTCGCCCCTCCCCTCCTGACATCACGTCCTGTCCCTGTGATGTCACACCCCGCCCCTTCAATGCAAGTCTATGGGAAGGGGGCATCACGCCCCCTCCCATAGAATTGCATTGAGGGGGCGGGGTGTGATGTCACAAGGGGGCGGGGCGGCCACGGAAGCCCGCAGTCAGCGTTCGGAACTAAATGTTCCAGATGCTGGGGAGCGGAGTACCCCTTTAAAGCCCATGTCTCTGTGACATGTCAAAGGTTTTTGCAAATGACTTTAACCAACTTTGAGGACCAATTAGAAAGGATACTAAATGGAGATGTTCTGCTGCCTGATTGCATGTTTGCAGCATAAAAACATGACTATTATGTAGAATTGTTGTGGGTTAAATTTGGAATATTTTGCCATTTTATAAGGGTCAGGGATAAACTAAAACCTCTTAAACTGGAAAATAGCTCCATAAGTAACAAATAGCGTTTTGACGTCTCAGAGACAGTTCATAGACACCTTGGAAAACAATGGTAGGTACGGAGACAGTCAACAAATTTTGGAGACATATAAAATGGATCCACTATTTCTGGCGATGTGAAAAAAAAGACATCACCAGCACTTTTCTGATAGTTTGCTACAATGTATCAGTGTAGGTCAGTGTTTTTCAAACAGAGTGCCTCCAGCTGTTGCAAAACTACAACTCCCAGCATGCCCGGACAGCCTTTGGCTGTCCGGGCATGCTGGGAGTTGTTGTTTTGCAACAGCTGGGGGCACACTGTTTGGAAAACACTGGTGTAGGTAATAATTCCTAGTGTGTTTAAAGGGGTTCTCCAACATAAGGTGATTTTAGTACATACCTGGCAGACAGTAATGGACATGCTTAGGAAGGATCTGTGCTTGTCTTGGGGCTAAATGGCTATGTTGTGAGATTATAACGTTTGGCTATCTTTTTGTAAGCAGGCTATTTCCTGTTGGAGTTCGTTCTCTCAAACTTCACCTCCCATGATTCCTTGTTTGTAAGTGTGAGGTCACTTTTTTCCCTCCCACACATCAGCCTCCCCATCCATTCAAACACACCTGTGATCCTTACCATGCAAAAGACCAGTGTTTTCTGACCAGGGTGTCTCCAGCTGTTGCAAAACCACAATTCTTGCAGAAGGATCTCCCTCCCACCCAGCATTTGCTCCACCCATTGAAGCAAAGACAGGAATGTAGTTGATAGTCCCCCACATTAGCTAGACAGCAGAAGTCCCCCACATTAGCTAGGCAGCGGAATTCCCCCACATTATCTAGGCAGCAGAAGACCCCCATATTAGCTAGGCAGAAGTCCCCCACGTTAGCTAGGCCGCAGAAGTTCCCCACATTAGTTGGGCAGCATAAGTCCCCCACATTAGCTAGGCAACAGATATCCCCCACAATAGCTAGGCAGCAGAATTACCCCACATTAGCTAGGCAGAAGAATTCCCCCACATTAGCTAGGCAGCAGAAGTCCCCCACATTAGCTAGGCAGCAGAAGTCCACCATATTGGTTAGGCAGCAGATGTCCCCCCACAATAGGTTAGGTGGCAGATGTTCCCCCACAATTGGTTAGGCGGCAGATCCCCAACCTCCCCCCCACAATTGGTTAGGCGGCAGATCTTCCCCCACAAATGGTTAGGCGGCAGATGTTCCTCCACAATAGGTTAGGTGCAGATGTTCCGCCACAATTGGATTAGGCATTAGATGTTCCCCCACAACTGGGTTAGGCATCACATGTACCCACACATTAGGTAGGCAGTAGTAAGCACACACAACCGACCAACCGACTGACCGACATACTTATCTCCTGCGGCTCTTCTTTCTTCTTCCCCGTTGGCTCCTTTCAGGTCTCTTCTTCCTCTGCGCTCCGACGTCTGATGACATCACTCGTGCGATGGAGCATAGAGGAAGTTCCGGCCTGTTGTGAGTGATTGACAGGGTGAGTCAATCACTCACTGGACGTAAGCAGAAGCAGGAGACTGCTGTTTAAACAGCGGTCTTCTGCATCTGTGCTGCGGAATACCCCTTTAATTCCTAAGAGTGGATAAACTGCAGCAAAAGGTTGGGTCTAAACGGGTTTTCCAAATCTGGTTAATACTATTCACTTACAGCAGGTAGAAATCTTGAAAATGGTAAAGAACTGAATGATAAGAATTTTCCATAAATGCTCGTGTTACAATGTTTAGAGGGAAAATATTCACTCTACCTTTCTAGAGAAAAGGAGGTTATTGTGAAGAGTAATTGGACAATTGTGCCCATGTTTCAAGAAAATGTGCCATGAACCACCACAGGGCACAGGTTCTACTTACAGTCTCTCCCCCTCTCCCCTGGGCCTCTTACATGGTAAATATTCTTAATTCAACTGGGCAATGTGCCAACATTTCAATTAAAATAAATCATTATTTCATAACCAGATTTAGCAGATTGTGTAACTACTACTTATAATATAACACAGTGGAAAGATACGTGATGCCGATAGAGGCAGTGCACAGATGATGCCTTCTACTAATCTAATAGAAGGATCTTTTTACATGTATATGTATCGCAAGTCACCATAAAGCAACACAAATAAATACAACTGCATGATACACGTTGGTTGTGTTGGCCTTGACCATAACAGTAAATCACGCACCCAGCTATTTACCGTAGATCTCGTACTAAAGAGTTGTTTAGCAGTTGTACATTTTACTTCCGACCTGTTACCTGTTGCTTCTGGCGTGATGTGAAATAAAGCTATACTGATTTGATCTGCACCTGAGCTGGAGTTCTTTCCATATTTCTTATAAACATTAGATGCATGTTGGTCTATCGATATGCCTATAGTTATTATTTTTTATGTTATTGCACTTGTTATTTTACCACTTTATCGCTAATGCCGTGTTCACATGGCAGAATTTCTGCATGAAATTTCTGCATGAATTTACAGCTAATTCCCTTCAATGGAATTTCTTCAGCAGAAATTCTGCTGTGTGAATGGGACAGCAGAGTCCCATTGAAGTGTATTGGCTATAAATTCATGCAGAATTCAGTGCAGAAATTCTGCCGTGTGAACGCAGCCTAAGAACACAAAGGGGAAGATTTATCAAGCTGTTCCTGTCATTTTTGGGGGCTGTGATTTTGTGCAATTTTTTGCACCTTTTTGAAATAGATGTTTTTGGAAAAACTGGCTGTGGGTTGCAGGGCTGTGTAGTTGCCCATGCAGTGGACAATATTTATTAAAAGGCGCAAAATTATTGCACAAACATAAAAAAAAAAAAACGAATGTAGACCATGACCAACTTGGCAATATAAGCCCTACCCTGAAAATAAGACCTAGTCCAGGGGTAATCAGCTGGTGGACCGCGGTCCAGATGCGGACCGGGGCCGCCAGTAATGCCCGCAGACCCCACATGGCCACCACAGTAATGCCCGCAGAAACCACTTCCCCCGGCCACGACAGTAATGGCCGCAGACCCCACACACCCCCTCCCCCGCCACCCCAGTACGGTAATACCCGCAGACTCCACACACACCCCCGGCCACCCCAGTAATGCCCGTAGACCCCACAGCCCCCCTCGGCAACCCCCCCCCCCCCCGCCTCCTTTGGCTGGTCCCGCGGCACCCGCGGCAAGTTACCTTACCGCAATTCAGCCGGGGCAGGGACGCTGTTGTATTAAAACGTCGGCGCGTATGCACGGCTGATGTCACGGACGTGTCCCTGCCCCTGGCTGCTAAGCAACAGAAGAAGGAGATCTTGCCGCAGAGTATGAAGGTAAAATGTGTACCGGTACCCTAGGGGGGTAGAGGGGTGGGGGGCACTGTAGGGTATGGTAGGAGTGTGGAGGACGACAGGGGAAGGGGAGGATGGGGGGCTGCTGGAGTGTGGAGGATGGGGGGCTGCCGGAGTGTGGAGGATGCCCCCCATCCTCCACACTCCTGCAGCCCCCCATCCTCCACACGCTTGCAGCCCCCCATCCTCCACACTCCTGCAGGCCCCCATCCTCCACACTCCTGCAGCCCCCCATCCTCCACACTCCTGCAACCCTCCATGCTCCACACTCCTGCAGCCCCCCATGCTCCACACTCCGGCAGCCCCCCATGCTCCACACTCCTGCAGCCCCCCATGCTCCACACTCCTGCAGCCCCCAATCCTCCACACGCCTGCAGCCCCCCATCCTCCACACTCCCGCAGCCCCCCATCCTCCACACTCCCACAGCACCCCATCCTACACACTCCTGCAGCCCCCCCCCCCCAATAAATAAATAAGCCCTACCCTGAAAATAAGCCCTAGTGTGTTTATTAATATAAGACCCGGTCTTATTTTCGGAGACACACGGTAAGCACCAAGCAGGGTTGTGTGACAGAATTGTTTTTTTGAAAAAGAGCAATACATTATTATGAAGAGCAATATATTTGGACAGATTAGTACCTACAATTTGGACATGCCAGACAAACTACTATTGTCATGCTGTATTAGATTTCCTATTTGGCAACAGCTGGAGACACCACTGCTGTCGTTGTATTTTCTAACAACCAGCTGGATAGATTATTACAGCATTTGGGTTGCTCCATGAGCCAAATCGCCTTAAATTGTCGCTCACCTAATAAACTGAAGAGCGCAAAGTGAGAGCCCCGAGCTCTGAGACCAGGGAGTGGTGAAAATCCTAGTGACAATGGCCTAGGTGTTGAAAATGCTGCGGGGGAGACAGTTCGGTAACAGGTAAGCTGCATTTAGTCTGAAGGTTGGTGAATGTGTCTAAACATGTGTCTCTGTTATTCCAACTTGGGGCACGCAAATTCTGTTGTGCTCGCAAGGTTGTTATGTTATTGATCAATTTTGCCAATTAAGCACCGGGAGCAACCAAAAAGTAATCTCAATGGCTTTGGGGGGAAAAAAAGCAACACAAGTAGTAGTGTCTCCAGCTGTTGCCAGATTATTTAGAACTTTCTGTATGACAATTTTGTAATAAAAAAAAGGGCGGTCGGTACCTTGGAAATGTCTGGCATTCTTTGCAGCTTTTATTTTAGCTTTGTTCAAAAATAAAACCGGCAGAAACACATTTTAACATTAAACACTTACAAGACTTACAAGTAGGACAACCTGCTATGACAGCCCCTTCTGTACCAAACACACAGGTCTCCGGAGCACAGGCAACTCAGT
Organism: Hyla sarda; assembly: GCF_029499605.1. Lineage (NCBI taxonomy): Eukaryota > Metazoa > Chordata > Amphibia > Anura > Hylidae > Hyla > Hyla sarda. The sequence continues at coordinate 198,430,994 of NC_079194.1, forward strand.
CTGAGGGAAAACAAAGGCAAAATTCTAATTTGGCATCTCACAGCCGTTTGTGAGGTGAATTTTAATTTGAACAATATTTATTAAAGTGTGTGGGCCTTTATGATAAAATTGGTGCAAAACAGCAAAAAATAGTGCAAAAAAACACACAAAAAACGACTTTGCACAGCAAAACAATGATAAAGCTCCCCCAAAGGGTATGTTCACATGGCAGAATTTCTGCGCAGAATTCTGCTTGAAAATTCGACATTAAATTCCTCAGAAATGAAGCACCAATTCACTGAAATAGGATTATGCTGTCCCATTCATACAACAGTCTTTGTGGAATTTTGCAGGGGAATCCTATTGAAGTCAATGTGGCTTGAAATTCTGCAGAATGTGCTCGGAATTCGTAACTTTTCCTCTGGACAGGTTTTGATAAGTCTCCCCCTATGTGCCCACCTTTATAAGGCTGCGTTCACACGGCATAATTTCTGCACTGAATTCTGCATGAATTTATAGCCAATATGGGATTAATGGGAGAGATTTATCAAAACCTGTCTAGAGTAAGAGTGGTGCAGATGCCCATAGCAACCAATCAGGTCGCTTCTTTCGTTTTTAAAGAGGCCTGAAAAATTAAAGAAGCAATCTGATTGTTTGCTATAGGCAACTGCACCACTCTTCCTCTAGACAGGTTTTGATAAATCTCCCCTAATGGGATTCCGCTGTCCCATTCACACAGCAGAATTTCTGCTGCAGAGTTTCTGGTGCAGGAATTTCACTTAAGTGAATTGGCTATAAAGTCATGCAGAATTTTCATGAAGAATTCAGTGCAGAAATTCTGCCATGTGAACGTGGCCTTAAGTGTACTGCAGAAATCCTGCAGAATTCAGAAGGAAGCTCTGCAGAAAATTCTGCATGGATTTCGCACAAATTCCGAAAAATGCTGAAAAACCACAAAATTCCGCAAAATGAACGTGGACACAGAATTTTTGCAGAATTGCAGAAACTCCACTGTGTGAACATATCCATACAATACAATGCGTAAAATCAAACCTATCAGAACCTTTCATAGGGGTCTTGAAAGCCTATGTCTACTATGAAAAACCGTCTTAATTTTATTGCCGGACTAAAAAGCGTGGCAGACCACGGCTTTCAGTCTGGCAACAAAACCCGATATGGTCCAAAAATGAGCCGACCAAAGTCACCCTTACTAATAATGGGTGTCCAAGATGCGGAGGATGAGGTCCCTGTACAATACAAAGAGTAACTGCAAGTCCATGGGGATATTTGTATGCATTGTCTATATCCGTGTTCCCAGCCAGAGTGCCTCCAGCTGTTTTAATACCATAACTCCCAGCATGCCTTTGCCTGTCCGGGCATGCTGTGTTGTAGTTTTGCAACAGCTGGAAGCACCCTGGTTGGAAAACGTTGGTCTTTATGTATGGGCACTGCATAAACTCTTCTTTAATGTAATCCTGCCATTATCATTTTTTTGCACACACATCCACTTTAAAAGATTGTAGAGTAATAGTTTGGTGGATCAGATCATCCACATAAAGCCTAAAATGAACCTCCCACATATCCCTTACCCCCACCCGTCCACCCCTACATAAATTCAAAGTAAGACATTCTTTCAAAAAGTTTCAAAACAAAATGTGCATTTGGTTTTAAATCTTTTATAAGCTATGCATATATATATATATATATATATATATATATATATATATATTATAAATCCTATTTATTATAATTGGTTAAAGTGCCCCTTCTGCACTGTATGTACCTCTGGGGTACGAGTACCATGGTCGGATGACACCTTGTGTTGTTCTTGGTCATCATAGTTTAAACATTACATGCAGCTAAGGCAACATTGCCATCTTCAGGAATGAAGAAGAACTAAAGCTAATTACTACAGTTTACTATGAGAAAATAAGTATAAATCTGTTGCCAGGACATAGATCAATAGGAAAATGTAACTAAACTCCGAAAAAATCAAAAATGATTTTGATTTCTATATTATATTTGAATTTAAGTAGTACTCCAGTGCAGTAAAACAGAATCTCCGGCTCTCCCATAGAGGCCGCTTTGTGCGGGGGTTGACATTGGCTGCTGTGCAGGAGATCGCAGGGGGTCCCAGCAGACGGACCCCCACAATCTAAAACTTATAACCATGCTTTGGATAGGGGATACGTTTTACTGCACTGGAGCACTGTGCACGTGATGTCAGCAGAGAGCTCTATGTTCCAAAAAGAAAATAATTTTCTCTGTAGTATTCATTGGCTAATAATTAGACTAGGTTGAGACTATGGAATCTCTGGGCAGAAAATTTCCGCCCCGAGATTCCCAGTGCGGCCAGCGCCGACTGAATCAGTCGGCGCTAGGACCACAAGGACACTGCAGTCTCCAATAGACTGCAATGTGTTCCGCAAGTATTTCCGCCTGAAGAAAGAGCAACGCCATTCTTCAGGTGGAAATTTCCAAGCGGATTTTCCGTTCACAAATTCTGCTTCACAAATTCCGAAGTGTGAATTTGTGAACGGAAACCCATTCACTACAATAGACATTTTAGCAAGCGGAATTTCCGCCTGCAATTTCAAAGCAGAATTGCAGGCTGAAATTCCGTAGTTTGAACCTAGCCTTACTGGAAGGATTTTTTAATAGAAGTCATTTACAAATCTGTTTAACTTTCTGGCACCAGTTGATTACAAAAAAAACTAATAATAATTTCCGCCGGAGTACCCCTTTAACCCCTTAAGGACATGTGCCGTAAATGTACGACGCTGCATAGCACCTCTTAGCGCACAGCGCCGTACATTTATGGCACAGCTGTGATACGAGCGCAGGAGCTGTGCTCGCTTCATTCCTGGCGGCTATCAGCAGCTGCGGGCCAGCGATAATGGCACTGCCGCGGGGATCAAATCAGCCAAGATGGCGAACGGAGGTCCCCTCACCTGCCTCCGTCCATCTCCAGGGGTCTTCTGCACTGATCTGTCTTCCAGCAGACCAGAGCAGAAGATGACCGATAATACTGATCGGTGCTATGCCCTATGCAGAGCACTGAACAGTATTAGCAATCTAATGATTGCTATAAATGGTCCCCTATGGGGACAAAAAAAGTGTAAAATGAATGTAATTCAAAGTTTAAAAAAAAAGTAAAAAAAAAGTGACAAATCCCCTCCCCCAATTAAGTTTTAAAGGGGTATTCCAGGCAAAAACTTTTTTTTATATATCAACTGGCTCCGGAAAGTTAAACAGATTTGTAAATTACTTCTATTAAAAAATCTTAATCCTTCCAATAGTTATTAGCTTCTGAAGTTGAATTGCTGTTTTCTGTCTAACTACTTTCTGATGACTCACGTCCAGGGAGCTGTCCAGCTCCTATGGGGATATTCTCCCATCATGCAAGGGATATTCTCCCATCATGCACAGCTCCCGTGATGTGACATCATCATTGAGCAGTTAGACAGAAAACTTGAGAAGCTAATAACTATTGCAAGGATTAAGATTTTTTAATAGAAGTAATTTACAAATCTGTTAAAGTTTCCGGAGCCAGTTGATATATAAAAAAAAGTTTTTGCCTGGAATACCCCTTTAAATCACCCTTTTTCCCCATAGTAATACATAAAAGCGTAAAAAAAAAACTATATATAATAAACATATTTGGTATCGTTGCATGTGTAAATGTCCGAACTATAAAAATATAATATTAATGATCCCCCTACGGCGAACAGCGTAAACATAAAATAAAATAAAAAAATTCAGTTTTTTTGTCACATCAAACTGCAAAAAATGTATTAAAAAGTGATCAAAAAGTCACATATACGCATATATATCTGGTACCGAAACAAACTACAGATTATGGTGCAAAAATTGAGCCCTCACACATGCCTGAATACGGAAAAATAAGAAAGTTAGAGGTCAAAATAGGGCAATTTTAAACATACTGATTTTGTAAAAAAAAGTTTGAGATTTTTTAATCGTATTGACCCAGAGAATAAAGAAAACATGTATTTTTTACCGTAAAGTGTACAGCGCGAAAACGAAACCCCCCAAGTTTGCTAAATTATGATTTTCGTTTACATTTTTTGGGGGTTTACTAAACATTTTAGGGCAAAATGAGTGATGTCATTACAAAGCACAACTGGTCACGCAAAAAAAAGCAGAAATAAAATTGGCTGCGTCCTTAAGGTGAAAATGGGCTGAGTCCTTAAGGGGTTTAAGCTTCTGGAGGCAACAACTGTTATTATTGGGTCTATATTATTAGTAGCTGATATACTTCTTAACAGCCTGGATTATTTTGGAACTGGATTACAAAGGGGTTTGGTTTATGTTAATCTGAATTAAAAGGATATTTCTGGCCAATTAGGGGATGTTCTTTAGTGGAACAGGGGCAGGGCCTAAAATATCCCTTGACTTGTTCTACAGATTATAAATATGATAGCAGTGATGCATGTTTGCCCTGTAAAGTGTCTTTCTTTCTATGCCTGGCCCTGATACTATATACTGTGCATATATCACAATTTGCATAAAAGTATGCTGACATGTTCCATTGCATATGTGGTGGCGCAGGGCAGATGTTGTTACCCTAGGGGCAGATGGCATTAACCCCTTGTATTTGTGACGCCAGGGCGTGGTTTAGCCTATAACCACCCAAAGGTATACCGCTGGATCCTGGGCTAGGCACGGGGGGCAATAAAGACTCCAATGCCAAATTACGGACAACGGTAGCTTTACTAAGGGTAGACAGATGGTTAAGTCTATACAGTTCAGTCAGGGCCCAAGGAGGTAACCAGTGATGCAGAGACCTAAGGGGCTTGCTGGGACTTGTAGTAGGACTGGACGATTGAGTGCAGACCATGCTGACTTGACAGGTGATGGGGACTGACTTGACTTGACTCATAAAGCTGTGACTTTAGCTTACTTGAATTGATGGTGGCTGCAGGACTGGACTTTGAGTCCTCCAACACTCTAGACACACACTAGGCACGACTGCACTGGACCTCAGCAGGAAGCGAGAGCTAAGAGAGAAGGGGAGAAGCTCCACCCAGGGCTTATATGGGGGAGACTAGCAGGGAGCCCATAGGTCACTCTTGGCATCATCTGGTCACTGGTATCTCCTGGGTAACAATCACATGACATATCACATGGTATAACTCTTAAAGCAACATTACATTTTATTTATGGGGAAACACTTGCAGGGGCCTTGGGGACACTGAAGGAGGCTGCCTGACAGGACAGCAGGAGTACGGGGCTCGTACTGGGCTACCACACATGCTCTTGGTGGGTCCCTTAAATTTAATGGACTGAACATGGTCTACTAGTGATTGTGTTCAGTATGTTTCCTAATGTAAACCATGTTTGACCAGGACTCCTACACAGAAACAATATACAGTCAGAAAATGGACCAAACATGATCACTGGTAGACTAAGTACAGACCATTAAACTCAATGGACCCACTGGGAGTACGCCACAGTATGTCAGCATACCTATTTGCCAAGATACCAACGTATACTACAGAGTAGGAGCAAAATGTGGTGTGAAATGGCCAAAGGTAGTGTCTGTGTAAGTGGATTGTGTGTTTGGTGGCAGTCTCACTATGTGTCCTAAGGCTGGTTTCAGAAAAGCTTAAAAGGGCACTCCGCCCCTAGACATTTTTCCCCTATCCAAAGGATAGGGGATAACAAGCGTGATCGCCCCCTCCCATAGACATGAATGGAGGGGGCGTGGCGTGACATCACAAACACGGGAGGCCCAGGCGTCCGTGTTCATTATTGCTTCAGCGCCGGCCCGAAGATCACAGATGGTCCCAGTGGCTGGACTCCTCGCAATCAGATAGGGGATAACATGTCTAGGGGTGGAGTACTCCTTTAAAGATGTTGGCCACATTTTTTAGTAAAACATTCCTGCGATTATGAACAATTACTTTACACATGTTCTCATCCTGCTCAGTCTTCCATCCCCCCTCGCTCTGTCGCCCATTTCTGTATGCAGTCAGAAAGCTCATCGTCCATACGTGGCTACCTATGGAGGAGGATGTGATGATACGTGTCTTCGTGCCTCCTTCACAGCAGTACACTGGGCTCAAGCAAGGAGCGCAGGCACAGTTGAAGAGGCAAAGTGATGTGTATTGCCGCATGCTCCTCCATAGGCGGCCATGTGTAGATGAGAAGAGGGCCTCAAGGAAGGCTCATAGTATGTGTAAGTCATTGATCAGAATCATAGCAGTGTTTTATTAGGTGGCCAATCCCTAAATACTGCCACATTCTTGTGATCATATTCAAGCCTCAATTTCAAAAGCAACCACGGATAGAATCACCCAATCTGGCAATATTATAATTGTTTATGATGCTATCAGGCTCGTAGCCATAATACAAACCCAAAAATACATCACTTGAACACTTGTATAAAAAAAAGTCTCTAAATAGATTAAAATAGAAGAGGAGAGGGGCCCACTCATGAAAGACTTGCACTGGGCCCAGCAATATGTTAAAACAGCCCTTACTATGGTCTAAATGTATCATTCTGTCTGAGACAAAAACTGTCTGATTTTCCCATAGCAACCAATCACAGCTCAGCTTTCATTTTACCAGGACTTAAGGGGTACCTCTCATCAAAAAAACTTTTGATATATTATAGATTAATGTATGCAGAATAACTTTACAATTGCATGTTGTTAAAAAATATGCTTCTTTCTATTTAATTTTCAACTTTGAAGAAATGACCACTAGGGGTCTCCCTACCAGTCCTGGCAGCAAGCATTTCAGACTCATGCTGGAGTCCTAAACACTACGAGCTGCTAGACTGCTTTGTTCACAAAGGAGAACACTCAGAGCTGCCAGCCTGCTTTGTTCACAGCCTGTTTGGCTGTGAACAAAGCAGGCTGGCAGCTCTGAGTGTTTAGGACTCCAGCATGAGTCAGAAATGCTTGCTGACAGGACTGATCGGGAAAAATACAATAGAAAGAAGCATATTTTTCATTAGCATGCTATTGGAAAGTTATTCAACATTCATTAATCTAAAATATATCAAAAGTTTATTTGATGAGAGGTACTCTTTAAAAACCTAACACTGGACGCTAAGGCATATATTGCAAAGTATAATCTTTATTGAACACAAAAATATACAAAATAAAACATTTAAAAGACCAGCAACAGTCAGATTGCAACACTTGCTAAAGCAGAAAGAATACAACAAAGATGATGATGGTGCAAAAAATGAGCCCTCATACCGCCCCGTACACGGAAAAATAAAAAAGTTATAGGAGTCAGAAGATGCCAATTTTAAACATACTAATTATAGTGCATGTAGTTTATAATTTTTTTAAGTACTAAAATAAAATAAAAGTTATATAACCGTATGGACCTACAGAATAAAGATAAGGTGTCATTTTTAGCAAAAAGTGCACTGTGTAGAAACGGGAGTTTCCAAAAGTTACAAAATGGCGTTTTTTTTTTTTAACCCCACATACCATTTTTTGTTTTTTTTTGTTTCACCACAGGTTATATTATAAAATAAGTGATGTCATTACAAAGTACAATTGGTGACGCAAAAAACAAACCCTTATATGGATCTGTAGGTGCAAAATTGAAAGAGTTATGATTTTTAGAAGAGAAGGAGGAGTCCTTAAGGTGAAAATAGGCTAAATAGTCCCTAAGGGGTTGGATTGATTATTGAGCCAATATTTTTGGTTACATTTTACCGGAACGTTTTAAGAAATAAAGGCTGAAATGTGATTGGTTGCTATAGAAAAGTCAGACAGTTTTTGTCTGACAGGTAAATCTGGACCTATATGTTATTACCTCATAACTTTTTTGTGCCTATTTTTGCTTTATTGTAGCCGTGTAATATACAGAGCTATTCCACAATACAAATGAATACCTGGTTTTTATTATATGATTTAGATTGAGCCTCCAGGGTTCCGTTTACTAAGGCTCATTTACCTCAGTATAAGTGAGGCAGTTTTCAGATATACACAGACGCTGCAAGGAGAGCAGCAGCCTGAAGCAATGATGATGCAAATATAATTATTCGGTATATACTGTTAAACATGTACATATTCTGCATGTATTTCTATTACAGCACCTAGCACTGAATTACATGGAAGATGTTGGGTCGGGAATTATCTGAATTATATCTAGATGTTTATGTGCAAATGTTTATTTACAAAAAGTTGTATATTTTCTTTTCTTCTTTTTTTCGGTGGAGAGCTGGTGGTTTGTCTTCTGTGGTTGCCCACTATGGTGTTTGGGATTTCCCATCCCACATCACTATGCCACCAGGCTCTTAGTGGCGGGGTCTGTGTTGGAGACCCTGTAATAAGTAGGAAGATGTGCAAATGTGTAAAAGGAGATGCTTGGTATTAAAATAAGAGGGTTTTCTGCCAAGTTGTTATTGCTGGGCTATAGGTGCTGACTAGAAGGAATGATGCTGTACTGGATGAGGAAGTCGATTGAGTAACCTGATGAAACAATGTTCAAGATCCCAGGATCCAGGATGGAGCTGGTTCAGGTGACTTGAAGATGGCAATCCACTGGAATATCTTGAGATTTTGTGCTTAGGAGACACTCTGAGATAGGTAACATAGATTAAAATCTCTTTTTCCTGGTGCTTCAATTCTGCAATTATGATTTTATTAGTATTTGGAGATGCATGCAAGTGGAGGGAGCGAGGTCAAGGTTACCAGCTCCCATAAAAAAAATAAAAAGTTTAAAAAACATGATACCATCTTTCCCCTCCTACCCCGCCCCACTGTTGGGAGGGGGGCTGTGCACACCATATGTCCTGGTGTCCCAGGAAGACAGAAAAAAAAACAGCTTACTGGGCCTCGAAATCTCATTTTATGGGGAGGTAGGTGTTAATTCATAAATGACTACTTCAGAGGACAAAAGGCAAGCGGCACCAGCAACCAATATATGAATCCACCTATGGACCAAAGACAGCTGTGGGGGTCTGAGTTCAACAACCCGCGGCGGTGCTAGGACGGAAGGTAAGTATCAATAAATAGTACGATCAAAGAAAGAACAAATCCTGCACTCACCGCACAGTACGGGTATCGCGGCCTCGGATTCCAGACCTCCTCGGATGGCATGGGAGTAGCAGCCGCTGCTGACAGCGCTCAGAAATGGGCAACAGCCGGCGGTTTCGCGTTACAATCAACGCTTCTTCCGGCCCCAAGGGGTTTCGCATTACAATCAACGGCTCCCTTGGGGCCGGAAGAAGCGTTGATTGTAACGCGAAACCGCCGGCTGTTGCCCATTTCTGAGCGCTGTCAGCAGCGGCTGCTACTCCCACGCCATCCGAGGAGGTCCGGAATCCGAGGCCGCGATACCCGTACTGTGCGGTGAGTGCAGGATTTGTTCTTTCTTTGATCGTACTGTTAATTCATAAATGAATGTCTATTTAAATGTTTTCATCAAAAATTCTGTCGGTCCCACCAGCTCGCAGGGACAGAAATACACATCATGCCAATATGTCCGATTCAGCTCAGCTACATCTGTATATATCCCCCTGTCCTTTTGGAAAGTGAAATACAGTTGCACCATGTTTGTTTTTTTATTTTACTACTCTTATTTTAGGCTAATAACCATGGTCATGTAATGTAATTGTACACATCTAGCTGTGTCAGTAACACAGATTAGCATTTTGTGCATAAAACTTTGCAATGCACATGATGACTTTTTCCTTTTTCTGAGCTGAAATAGTCTGCTCTACCAGCAGCAAAAGGGTGAATGTGGATTATAGGTAATTAGAAAGATAACACTGCCATCTAGTGGAAAGTCAACCGTAAATAAGCACAGGGATCATCTCATACCCAGGACTTCTCTTGCCAGGAACAGAAGCTAAACTGTATTGCCAAATTGTACATTTAGGGTACGTTCATACATCTAGTCTGCCCAATAATCTGAATCCTATGAATAGTCCCTGGCCCTATCTTATATGAAGGATAGCCTTATCCTTATCCCATGCATGTTAACAGTGAAGGCCTTTAAACATGCATGGGATAAGCATAAGGCTATCCTTCATATAAGATAGGGCCAGGGACTATTCATAGTATTCAGATTATTGGGCAGACTAGATGGGCCAAATGGTTCTTATCTGCCGACACATTATATGTTTCTATACAGGACCTGCTGCATATTTTTCTCGCATATTTTGTGCAGCTGATTTTGCTACTCATTAACTTCAATTGGTAGCAAAACCAGCTTCAGAAAACATGCAGCAGATCCTGTACATATGAACACACCCTTACAGTTGTTTATTCTTCCTATAGCCTCCTACGTTCCTACTGATACTAGATATAAATGTGTAAATACCTATTTTATCAAGAATGGGGGGGTCAAATTCATGTCTCCACAAAGATGATATCATATATACAGGCCCAGATTTATCAAAGAATGTCTCCGGTAGAGTTATTTTCCCACATTTATTTGGGTGGTGGGTTTGACTAGCGTGCATCTTATTTATCAAGAAGGTGCAGCAGGATGATGAATGTTGCGCAGCTCTACTGTGGTGGGAAAAGCTCTACCACATACACTTTATCTAGACGCTTGTGAGGGGGGGAAGTAGACACTTTCCCAGGTTCTTAAAGGGGTTATCCAGGACAAAACTTTTTTTTTTATATATGAACTCGCTCCAGAAAGTTGAACAGCTTCTGAAGTTAAGGTTGTTCTTTTTTGTCTAAGTGCTCTCTGATGACACGTGTCTCGGGAACCGCCCAGTTTAGAAGAGGTTTGCTATGGGGATTTGCTTCTAAACTGGGCGGTTCCCAAGACACGTGTCATCAGAGATCACATAGACAGAAAAGAACAACCTTATCTTCAGAAGCTCATAAGTACTGAAAGGATTAAGATTTTTTAATAGAAGTAATTTACAAATCTGTCAAAACTTTCTGGAGCCAGTTGATATTTAAAAAAAAAAAAGTTTTTTCCTGGATAACGCCTTTAATTTGGCAGGTTAGGTGTTTTCACTTAATTTCACAGAGCTGCCGGGATATTTTTACTTGCATTTTGGATGCTACAATCAAATTTGATTGTGGTGTCTAAGGGGTTAAAGCCGGGCATCACTGTGATCGGTGATGTCTGGCATTAGAGATGGTTCCTGTTGGCAGATAGCCGCCACCACCTCCAGGCTATAACCCCGCTCAGTTCCTGAGCTCGTGTCATAGAAGGGGAGTGGGACGCTGTTGTCTACAAGAGGTTAAAGGTTGAATTGCGGAAGGTAGAAGTGATTCTCACGCCTACTGGTATACTGTAGGTGGTGTAGCTTTGCGCCTAAAAAAGTACCTTTGCACACAAAATAGCGACTTTTGATAAAAGTCGCAAATGATAAATACATGACCACTGCATGGTCAAAAAGAAAAAGTTCTACGGGTAGGCAAAAAGAGTGAAACTGTCTATATCAAAAGACACATAAAAGTCGCTAAATATACTGCTTGCGTCTGAACTGCGCCAAAACATAGACAAAAAAATGCTCTAAAAGCAATGAAAAATCTCCCCCACAGTGTTTACAAGTAAATAAATAATATGGCACATAGTATTAACTTTGTTTTATGTATATTAATACCCAGCACTGTACAGAATATTAAAAGTCTGAGCTCTGATTTGGACACTGATTCATATCTGTCATGTACCGTATTTTTCGCCATATAAGACGCACTTTTTCTTCCCCAAAACTGGGGAGGAAAAGTTGGTGCGTCTTATACGGCGATTACACACCTATCGTGGCTGTCCCTGCGGCCATCAACGGCCGGGACCCGCGGCTAATACAGGACATCACCGATCGCGGTGATGCCCTGTATTAACCATTCAAACGCGACGATCAAAGCTGACCTCTGCGTCTGAAGCGAAAGTGACACTAACCCGGCTGCTCAGTCGGGCTGTTCAGGACCGCCACGGTGAAATCACGGCGTCCCGAACAGCTTACAGGACACCGGGAGGGACCTTACCTGCCTCCTCGGTGTCCGCTCCGTGCCGGGATCCCCTGCATGGCCGGCGCTCTCCTTCGACGTCATCACGTCGTTGCGCACACCGTCCTGCCATCCAACAGGAGCGGCGTGCGTAGCGACATGATGACGGCGACGCAATGACAGCGATGGAGAGCGTGGATCTCGGGGAAGGAGACGTCCGGAGCTTCGGAGACACCACAGGGACGCGGCCACAGCCATGGAGCGACATCCAGAGCAGCGATGACGGGTCCGGAGCGACAGGGACATGTGAGTATTACCTCCTATACCAGTGGTCTTCAACCTGCGGACCTCCAGATGTTGCAAAACTACAACTCCCAGCATGCCCGGACAGCCAACGGCTGTCCGGGCATGCTGGGAGTTGTAGTTTTGCAACATTTGGAGGTCCGCAGGTTGAAGATCACTGTTGGGTTCAGAATCTTTTTTTTTCTAGATTTTGCACCTTTAAAGTTGGGTGCGTCTTATATGCCGGTGCGTCCTATAGGGTGAAAAATACGGTAACTGTTGGTCTGTACATATAAGACAACATATACTTTGTTCAGTCCCTTTTGTTTTCCTATGCTACACCCTCTGACAACGTTAACATCAGCTGCTCCCCAGCAATTCACAAGTGTAGACGTTTTGCCTTTCCCCACATAGGGGATTCACCTACAGTATTCCCAAGTATCCAGTTAATTTACTCATATCTTATAATAACCACTCCCACTTCATCTTTTCATACCCCCCTTCACTTCTTCAGTAAACTTACAATAGCATTATCTAGAACAGTGTTTTTCAACCACTGTGCTGCGGCACACTAGTGTGCCATGACATAGTGTAAGGTGTGCCGTGGGAAAAACACCCGCCGGGTGTTTTTGCCGAGGGACATCTCTGTGTCCCAAAAGTTGCTTTCGGGACACAGGGATGCCTCTATTAAGTCCCTGTGGCCCCGCGTTTACTTCAAAAACGTGGGGACCGCCGGGAGGTAGCGCACGCAGGGACGTCACTGACGTCCCATGCGTGCGCCCATAGCAACAATCGCAGAGGACCGGAGCAGCGAGGAAGATGCGCTCTGTCAACTTGGTAAGTGTTACCAGCGGCGCATCTCCTTCGGTGTTCCGAGCACCGCTCCTCCGGTCCCGGGACCTACTGCTATAGCCGGACCGGAGGAGCGGTGCTCGGAACACCGAAGTGGGACAGTACACAGGCATACAGCCTTCAAGTAATACACTGTATGGCTGAAGGCTGTATGTCTGTGGGGGAACTATACTGCACCTAATGTGGGGGGACTATACTGGACCTAATGTGGGGAAACTATACTGCACCTAATGTGAGGGAACTATACTTGACCTAATGTGGGGGGGACCATACTGGACCTAATCTGGGGGAACTATACTGCACCTAATGTGAGGGAACTATGCTGGACCTAATGTGGGGGGACTATACTGGACCTAATGTGAGGGAACTATACTGAACCTAATGTGGGGGGACTATACTGGACCAAATGTGGGGGAACTACAACCTAATGTTGGGGAACTACAACCTAATGTGGGGGTAACTATACTGCACCTAATGTGGGGGACTATACTGGACCTAATGTGGGGGGACCATACTGGGCCTAATGTGGGGGAACTATACTGGACCTAATGTGGGGGACTATACTGGACCTAATGTGGGGGAATATACTGGACCTAATGTGGGGGAACTACAACCTAATGTGGGGGTAACTATACTGCCAACCTAATGTGGGGGAAACTATACTGCCAACCTAATGTGGGGGTAACTATACTGCCAACCTAATGTGGGTGAAAATAAGATATATGCAAGATAAGATATATGCAGTGTGCATAGGAATTTGTTCATAGTTTTTTTATTTTTTATTTTTTGCTCGTCAACCTCGGTAGGGGTGCCCCGCGGAAAAAAAAAATTCCGAGGTGTGCCCCGACCCAAAAAAGGTTGGGAAACACTGATCTAGAAGACAATCACTTTGTATAAAATGTTCTCCCAGTCAATACAATCTGTCCAATTGTTGCCAGTATCTCCCAGGAGGGACACCCACGGAACCAGCAATAGAATCAATAGTGTCCAATGCTTATTCATGTGCATGGAATAAAGGTTAACCTGTCTGGTCCAATCTCAGGGCAGAGCTACTGATAGAGACAAATTAACATTACAAAGGGCCCTGGGCTCTTAACAAAACTTGCCTCACCCCTACACCATATCCATATTTACAAAATACCAGTATGCAAGGAACAAGTATTATCACATAAATATTACCATCATACTGTTACTTACCAAATCCAGTACACCAAGGCAAATAATAACATCACACCCTGACCACATATTACTAGAATATAGTGACTACATAATACCACCATACTCCAAAGCACTTATGGGAGAGATTTATCTTTGCTTTTAGAGCTTTTTTTTGTCTATGTTTAGGCACAGTTCAGGCACAAGCAGTATATTTAGAGACTTTTATGCGTCTTTTGATATAGACAGTTTCACTCTTTTTGCCTACCCATAGAACTTTTTCTTTTTGACCATGCAGTGCTCACGTATTTATCATTTGCGACTTTTGTCAAAAGTCACTATTTTGTGTGCAAAAATACTTTTTTTAGGCGCAAAGCTACACCACCTACCAGTAGGCATGAGAATCACTTCTACCTTCCGCAATTCAACCTTTAACCTCTTGTGGACGACAGCATCCCACTCTCCTTCTATGAGCTGAGCGCAGGTCATAGCTGGGTGGTCCTGGCGGCTATCTGCCACCAGAACCCATCTCTAATACCAGACATCACCGATCATGGTAATGCCCGGCTTTAACCCCTTAGACACCGCAATCAAATTTGATTGTAGCGTCTAAAATGCAAGTAAAAATATCCCGGCAGCTCTGTGAAATTAAGTAAAAACACCTAACCTGCCAAATTCAGGACCCGGGAAAGTGTCTACTTCCCTCCCTCACAAGCGTCTAGAAAAAGTGTATGTGGTAGAGCTTTTCCTACCACAGCAGAGCTGCGCAAAATTCATCAACCTGCTGCACCTTCTTTATAAATAAGATGCACGCTAGTCAAACCCACCACCCAAATAAATGTGGGAAAATAGCTCTACCGGAGACATTCTTTGATAAATCTGGGCCTATATGGAGGCCAACATTACTCCTATACAGTGACCATATAGTAATTACAAACAGTTACATCCAGGGGGCGACTTCTCTGATCAGAGTCTTCCACTTTTGTCAGCTTCCCAATTAGACCGCTTTGATGCCTTCTTTTGGTCCCAAATCATCTCTGCAGAAAATGTCAGACAAGCATCTAATACTCTGCACTTTTACAACACTCCCCAATACAAATTCCCCATCCATGGTGCCCCAAATCATGATAATGTCCCCTTTTGTGACCCATAAAATAGATTCCTTACACACTAGTTACCCTCCAATAGTGCCCCCACACAATGGTTAGCCCCCTCTAATATTGCACTCTTAGAGTAGTTTGGCCCCAATAGGGCCACCACAGAGTAGTAATTCTCCACCCCCTCCCTATAGTGCTCCACACAGTAATTAGCCCCCATTAGTGCCCCTACACAGTAGTTTGCCAATAGTCAAACCACTCTCTCCTCCAGGGAATAACTGGCACTGCCACAATCAGTGGGTACATAAACATTACATTTATTAAAATGTACAGTGTGTTTCAAGGATGTTCTGTCCTCTTTCTCCCAGGACAGGTAAGTTTCCAACTGTAAACAACACAAGATCCCTAACCAGGGATCATAAATACCCTTTCTTTATATCTCCACCCTAAAACATAACTTTTACTTGTGTTTTATAAAGAGTACTGGTATAACCAAAAATTAAAAACACCAGTGTCGCCAGTGTCACTGAAAGCTATGTAATATCACTTGGGCTCATGGCCCATAGACATAGGAAATTTATTTTCACATCATATATCACTGTTTTTGGCTGCAAACCAAACAGATGATAAAAAATGGACCGGCAACACAGGCTTATCAAAAGATCAGACATATAGCTCCGCTAGGCCTAAGACTGCTCGCGGCCTAGAAAGGATAGTGAGAAGTAGCAAAGCGAACGTCTCTCACCAGAAATCTGTGCTTACCTGGAAATTCAGAGCAAGTAATGTGGTGTCCCAGTACCGGAGTGCTTCCTGTCAGGTAAACATTGCTTTAGGTGCCTGACCTAGGCCCTGCTGCTCAGGTGATGCTGTGATATTCTTTGTGATATTTGTTCTATTATGTTGCACTGTACCTTTAAGTCATTTTCTGGATATCTGTGAGGAGGTATAATGAAGAGTACCCATGTGACCCTGATTGCCCAGTAGGAACTCCCAAATTGCCCTGTATATAGTGAAGGGGGGGGAGGAGCTATTCAGTTTAGTTCAGATCTCCAGTTCAGAGTTCAGCTTAGAGCTGAGTGCTGTGCAGAGCTCCATGTGAGCTGCAGTGTGGAAAGGAGTTGGAAGAAGTGTGAGGTGATTCAAAGGGAGGCCTGAAAAAAACTATTATCAAATCAACCCCGCCATTCTGCAAGTGTTCCTCGCACAGGAGTTGGTGAGTTCATACCCTGGCGGCTTCGGTAAATTGGACCTTAGCAGAACCCAAGTCAGTGTGGGATATCTCCAAGTCTCAAGTCTGTCATATCTAAAGTGGGTGAAACGCACCATAAGTCCCAGCAAGGCACAGGGCTCCCTCAGGTTACACTGCATCCCTTCTACTTTGCTCTGTACTGTGAGTTTTGTACCATATGCTCCGGCCACAGTAAAAAAGACAGTTATCGGCAATATGGCATCGGTGTGTTTATTGCCCTGCACCTGGCCCAGGAGAAGCTGTCTCCACCTCGGACCATGTAGGTTAACAATGCCCTTGTCACAATTTGACAAGTATATCTTGCATCCCTGTGTCACCACAGTAGCGCTGGATTCTAAGAGCAGAGGACCGCAGAAAATATAGGAAATTTGGGCAGCCATGGGCCCTCCAGGAGCCATAGTCTCCAGGTGGCCACCTAAACCACACATATTATAATCTACTACTGACTACTGTTGCACATATTGGTGAAAAAAAAAATAATGCTGGTTATGATGGAAAGGTGAAAGAACACGTGGGGCTGCTTAACACAGACCACTCACTACACATGGTGTGGTAAATCACATTTTCATAAAGATGGCCAGGTATGTGTGTATCAGTTACCACATCACTTACCTTCGGAAAAGATGGCACCAGTATGTTATGAAGGCAATCTGGTGGAGGCAATGTTCTGCTTTAAAACCTTGGGTCCTGCTATTTACTGGAGGTGTACCTCAACATTGTTGCAGATCAAGTACACCCTTTAATTCTACTATTTAACAATAGTTTGTGGAACATGACAAAGTTTTAGGTGTTGAATTAGTTTCCAAATTTCCCAGATCTCAATCTTATCAAGCACTTGTGGGATGCGCTGGAATACAAGTCCAATCCATAGAGGTCCTTACAGGTTTTAAAGGATCTGTTAAAGGGGTACTCCGGTGGAAAACCTTTTTATTTTTTTTTTGTTTTTTTTTTTAAATCAACTGGTGCCAGAAAGTTAAACAGATTTGTAAATTACTTATATTAAAAAAATCTTATTCCTTCCAGTACTTATTAGCTGCTGAATACTACAGAGGAAATTATTTTCTTTTTGGAACACAGAGCTCTCTGCTGACATCACATCCCATCTTAGGAACTGTCCAGAGCAGCATATGTTTGCTATGGGGATTTTCTCCTACTCTGGATACATGAGAAGGGAGTGACTGGTTTCGATTGCATATATCAGCCTTAGTAGTTAATTCACTAGCTGAACTAGTGGTGCAAAGTGGAACCAGGAGTCTCTCAAATCTCCATATTAGTCTCAAACAACAGAAAACATCCCACTCATGCAGGTATGCGTTTACATTCTTTATACTCAAATCTTTAGAATTAACATTAGAGCAACAAACCTAGATAAATATTTAAAGGGGTACTCTGCTGCTCAGCATTTGGAACAAACTGTTCCAAGCGCTGGAGCCGGCGCCGGGAGCTCGTGACGTCATAGCCCCGCCCCCATGACATCACACCCCGCCCCCTCAATGCAAGTCTATGGGAGGGGGCGTGACAGCCGTCACGCCCCCTCCCATAGACTTGCATTGAGGGGAGGGGTCGGGCTATGACGTCACGAGCTCCCGATGCCGGCTCAAGCGTTCCGAACAGTTTGTTCAAAACGCTGAGCAGCGGAGTACCCCTTTAAGCACCACTGTCAGTCAGTTCAGATCTTCGCATGACTATGCTGAGCAAGTCCATGAGTCTGATCTTCTGATACTTGTGCCATGGAAACAGACAGAAGCATCTTGCAGGCTTAGTGATATCTCAGGGAGAGCCACTTGCTTGAGGAATAATGTGGCACATGACACCTTGATTGGAGTCACCATTGTTATACTGCTCTAATTACATAAGGTTATGTGTTATAACACTGTGTCCTCTTTCAAATATAGTATTTTTTCAATTTAACTAAATTTGTTTGCTCATTTTTTTTCCTTTTATTTACCTCTTTTTAATTTGCAAAAATTAAGATGATGTACATGTTTTATACGTAAATTTTTTCTTTCAAACTATACTTCAGGTTTAAATGTTTAGATTTAAACCCGACCGTTATTTATTACCCCCACACTCTTGCATTTACAGTTTTAAACAGATGGCGTGTATCCATGTTCAAATTATTTAACCAATTTAATGTACCAAATCTCATTTCTTTCTAATGTACAATTCTGCCTTTTTGCTATTGAACAGTTTTTCCTTAATATCTCCACCTGCCCGCAGCTGTTAGAATTGTGTATAATTTTTCATTTAAAAAATACAAACCCTTTTTTACATTTTTTCAGTCATTCCAAGTTTGCATTTCTCTTTTTACGTTCTGTAAATAGCACAGCGTGGTTAAATTGTTTAACCCTTTGACAATGAAAAATTGCTGTGTTTGGTTACTTTAGATTGTGGTGTCTTGTTAAAATAGAAAATCAGCAGTATGATTTTTGGCTTGTGCAAAATTGGTCAAAATTGGCTAAATAAGTCTCACCTAGCTGAGTATACTGCTTCATAAGACAAACTGCTTTTGGGGGCTTCCAGTGCGTTCTAAGGTAATGAAAAAAAAAGACAATATTTATCAAGTCCGTGCGCCTTTTTGATAAATAAGGTGCACGGCAGTCAAAAGCAATGCAAAAAAAAAATAAAACAATGACATACAACATTGATAAATCTCCCCCTCAGGGTGCAGTTGTGTTAATATTTTCAGAAGCGTACCACCACTGCAGCACTCTACCAATTTGGGCTTTATTGCAAAGTAGCAGGAAAAAAGCCTCTTCTCAGAAAAAGGGGAGGACAACCCAACCATTGCACTGCAGAATCAATAAACACAGACAACATATAAAGAAAAAGTTCCTACTACACGGATTGTCCAGACATTGCTCTACAGTGCTCCCTACTGAGATGGATCCCATCAGAGTCACCCCAATTGACCACATTACAGTAAATAACTTCAACCGTTTCAAACTCCTAAAGAAACGTGGGGTATTTTGGATGTTCAAACTGAGCACAGTTTCCCCTCGGGGCCGGAATGAAATGGTAGAAACCGTCATATGGTCAACTAAACTGGTTTCCATATGTTCATACTTAAAGGGGTACTCCGTCCCTAGACATCTTATCCCCTATCCAAAGGATAGGGGATAAGATGTCAGATCGCCGCGGTCCCGCTACTGGCGACCCCCGGGATCGCCGCTGCGGCACCCCGCTGTCTTTACTGTACAGAGTGAGTTTGCTCTGCACGTAATGACGGGCGATACAGGGGCCGGAGCATCGTTACGTCACGATACCAGTCTATGGGAGGGAGCGTGGTGGTCGTCACGCCCCTGCCATAGACTTGTATTAAGGGGGTGGGTTGTGATGTCACGAGGGGCGGAGCCATGACGTCATGCTGCTCCGTCCCCTGTATCGCCCGCCATTACGCACAGAGCGAACTCACTCTGTGCAGTAATGATAGCGCGGTGCCGCAGCGGAGATCCCCAGCAGCGGGACCGCAGCAATCTGACATCTTATCCCATATCCTTTGGATAGGGGATAAGATGTCTAGAGGCGGAGTACGCCTTTAAGCCTTTACCATGATTATCATTCATCCCTATCTATGTGATTAAGGCCCCCCTATCGGTACTACTGTATCTATACATTTAACTTATTATATTATCAGCCATTTTATACTGCATTTTTTAAAAATTTTATTATCACTTTTTACTTACCGACCATTTTTATCCTGCAATTTTTATTATCATTTTTTTAAATTATTATTTTCATTATTTACTTATAGTCATGGCTAACCTCAGTCACTTCAGTCTGGTTAACCACCGGTCTGGCTATCATAATACTTATAAGTATAGCTACTGATCTGGCCACTAATAATCTTCCGTTCTGCTACACCTTAGGCCCCGGTCTGGAGGTCTCCAACGCTGCAGAGAACTACAATAAACCTACTCCGGAATGATACAATGATGCCAGCTAACTTGCTCTGGAGTGATACAATTATGTTATACCAAACTTTTGGACGTAAACATCTGTTCCTGACACTGTTGCGCTATTCTACGCAATTTCATGACAGCTTGGGGTCCCCTCTGGAGGTCTCCAGCGCTGTATAATAAGATACAGAAAAGTTGAGGAATTTACTCTGTTATACTTATCGGATGAAAATATCTGCTCTTTGCACTGTTTCGCACTGTCCCGCTATTATACACAACCTCTACTTGTTCTCAGTGCAGCGTGGGCTCCCTGGCGGAGGTCTCTAGCGATGCTTAATATGTGGAATTAGATACCACAGATGTCTTTATGCAATAATAAGTTTAAACATATAATGTGTATTATTTATACTCTGTCTTATTACTATAGTGCTATAATTGTATTTTATATATTTAACTTTTTTTCCCTTATGACCCGATGACCCGGCAGCAATTAAATGTCTGTGTATATTTTTAAGTTGGCACGCTTTGTGCCTGTAATACCCACTGCCTGATGAAGAACCCAGTCCGGGTTCGAAACAACTAAGTCGCATTTGACCTAATAAATGCCAATTGTTCATTTCACTTTGGCATATCCAGTTTATTGGGGAAGACGCTGTTCAATACGTCCAATTTTTACTATTTTTATTATCTTCTCAGAAAAAGACACATGGAAGCATTTGGAACTGGCAAAAAAAAAGCACCTAAAAGGACTTTTCAAATTGATGAAACCAACTCTAAGCATTGTGTCCGAAGGAAACAGGCTCTGCTCATCACTCATGTGATGCTTAATAAAAACCTGATCCAGAGTGCTCTGGACCTCAGACTGGGCCAAAGGTTAACCTTCCAACAAGACCATGACCCTAAGCACACAGCCAAGATAACACAGGAGTGGCTTAGGGACAACTCTGGGAATTTCCTTCAGTCTTCAGCCAGTCCTGACTTAAACCCAAACATCTCTGAAAGTAACCGAAAAATAGCAGCTTAACAACGGTCCCTTTCCAACCTGACTTTGAGACTTTGATCTGTAGAGAAGAAATCAAGGTGTGCAAACCTTGTGGTATCATATCCAAGAAAAATAGAGACTGTAACCACTGCCAAAGGCCATTACTAATAAATGGTTCTAGAAAGGGTCTAATGTCAATGGAATATTTTAGTTTTTCCTTTTCACATTGTCATTATGTGGTATTAAGTGCAGACCGATAAGGGGGAAACCCCCATTTATTTTAGGACAAGCCTGCGACATAACAAAATGTAAAATATAAAAACTTTTAAAATGCATTGTACTAGAAAATACCTGTGTGTATATATAACTTTTATGGCCTTTGTATATCTTTATTTTGGTCCATTCCATGTCTCTAGCAATGTTCATCCCACATTTCTAATGGTTACAGTCCAGCAACAGAGACCACACCTGTACAGTTCACAAACCGTTTTTCCCTTTTGAGTATAGCCAAGTACCTGTGAGCATGCATTGCTAGAGAATGTGCATTATCTCCTGGCCCCGCCACCATACTCCTCTGCTATACTAGCGAATAGGAAGGCTCCCAGGTATGTGCAATAGCCTGAGATCTTTTCTATTCACATCACAGCCATCCTTCTGCCCCTGCAATAAAACTGAATAGGATGGCTCCTGCACATGTGCAATAGCTAGAGTTGGCTGCACTTGAGCAAATAGAAGATCTCCAATGCTGTTTTAGTCCCACCAAACCATTAGAAGCCAGTAAAGAAGGAGTGGGCATCTGAACATGGGAACATCGGTTTACCTGGTAGGAAAGTTAAAGGGGTATTCCGGCTTTATACATCTTATACTCTATCCAAAGATAGGGATAGGGGATAAGATGTACGATCGCAGGGGTCCGGCCGCTGGGGACCCTCGCGAACTTGGTGCTGCCCCCGCCATTTCTGTTCCGGGCCCTGCCTCCTAGGTGGGGTCACTGCCACGCCCCCTCCAGAATGCCGGGTGCTGCACCGAGATCGCGGGGGTCCCCAGCGGCAGGACCTCTGCGATCGTACATCTTATTACCTATCCTTTGGATAGAGAATAAGATGTAAAATGCCAGAATACCCCTTGTGTACACCTTAGGGAAGGTAAATTACAGGTTGCCCATAAGAAGAAAACCATATCAGGGTATAACATTCCTTTAAGAGTCATCTATTAGCAGAAAAGAAAAAATGTGGATTATAGTTCTTCAGTACCAGAACTGAGGTAAAAAGAAAAAAAAAAACATGTGAAAAAATATGTTAAACATCAACACGGTGGATACTGTCAACTGTCAGGAGTGGTAATTACTTGCAGATTGCTTGGCCCATCTCATGCACACGCTGTCTTTTAGCTGCACACAAAAAAAGCCCTTCAGAATATGCCAGCGGAGGGTTTTATTGAACAACTACATGAAAAGTATAGTGTGTCACAGAAAGAAAAGCAGTCAGACTCTTTCATTTGAACATCAAAAAAAAAATACATGCAAAAGACACAGAGCTGCCCACAGGACGGGGAGTTCGATTCCTAAACCAACAGAGCACACAGCATTCTCAAGAGTTTGTCTTGGACCTGTAAAATTCTGCACTGTTATTTCATGACTCCTGGGTTATACTGACGAAGAAAATGCTGCTGGGGGCACAGAAAAGACCGAAGTTATACCAGTTTCTCTCTGTCATAATATGACATGTAAAATATAGGCTTAGGGCTTGTTCACATTGCCGGTATGCTCCAGTAAATGGAGCTCCATCAGCCAGTCCATCTAGAGGACGGGTGTTGAGCGGAGAAAAAAATACTGCATGTTCTATTTTTTTTTCTCTCAACTCCCTTAAAATACCGGAACCCTGACGCGTTCCAACCCATTCTGTGTTTGTTTGTTGAAAAAAAAAAAAAAGAGCCAAATGGACCCAAACCGGGTTGGAGCACAACGGCCGTGTGAACTTAGCATTACATAAATTGATCTTCAGCCAAAGGCACAACTCTGTCCCAACGCAAAATCTGCATTTATAATACGAGTGACTAATTATTTGGTAGTGGGGCTTTTAGGCTCTAAGAGGCACAGGACTGGATGCTACTGCTACTTCTAAACCACCTTTAGCTAAGCCCCTGCTTTCTACCCCTAATCCAAACAGTAACCTTTAATACCTTTACTTGGTCATATATATGAAAATCCTGTCTAGGTGATTTTTTAATTCAAATATTTATTTTTGACTGTTTTCCAGGAATGATAAAAGGAAATAGCAGCAGCTTATTACCAAGTTCTTCTAGACATATAAATGGTAAACCTAACTAAAGTATATAGTAATATGGTGAACAGGGGATATATTGCTGCATAGTCGAATATATTTGTCATTCAGGACCCTGAAAAAGTTACACGTCAGTACCAATAAAAGTTGTAATGGTGATATTATTGGTAATGACTAGGGCCATAGGGCGGAGCTGTGTGCATGAGGCTGTAGAAAGGCACTATTTAAAGGGGTTGTCCAGTGGTTAAAAACTTATCCCCTATTCTAAGGATATGGGATAAGTTTCAGATGGCAGGGGGTCCGACCGCTGGGGCCCCCGCGATCTCCTGTATGGGGCCCCAGCTCGCTGGCCAGATAGCACGCGTTGACCACCGCACAAAGCAGCGGCCGACACGCCCCCTCAACACAACTCTATGGCAGAGCTGGAGATTGCCGAAGGCGGCACTCCGGCTCTGCCATAGATTTGCATTGAGGGGCATGACAGACGCCGCTTCGTGCGGGCTGTCGGGGCCCTGTACAGGAGATCGCGGGGGGCCCCGGTGGTCGGACCCCCTGCGATCTGTAACTTATCCAGTATCCTTAGGATAGGGGATACGTTTTTAATCACTAGATATCTTCTTTAAGGCCCTTTCACACAGCAGAATGTCTCCCCAGAAAAGTTAAGGGCGGACATATCGTGCATGGAAGATGCTGGCTTAGTCAGTGCTAGGATCACTCGGAAATGTGCCATCCCCATAGACAGCAAAGCATTTCTGAGCTGACTCACTGAAAGAATGAAAATATAAATTTTTTCTGCATATTCCAGAAGTTAAGTTTTCTGCCACAGAATTTCCACATGTGCATGGTGGATCAAAGTCTCAGTGAAATCAATGGTAGGCTGCTGCAGGGGAATTTCCGAGCACAATATTTCCACTGAATTACGCTCAGATATTCTGCCACATGAAAAGGCCCTTGGTCCTTTTGGCTCTGTACTTTGGAAATCTGGGAACTTTGTGCTCCACCATAAGGTACTCCATGCAGTACCATATTACACATATATTCTTTTTTAGGAGCAATGTTTCTACAATAGGAAAAAGCTTTGTATTATGGCTTTTGAAGCTTTGTTCACTCTTTAATAAAGAACCTCATCATTTGTATACTTTCTTATGATTTCTAATGTACAGGGAGATACAGCATGGTCCCAAAGACAGTTTTGGATGCCATATTATAAGGTAATATATAGAGGAAAAAAGGAAAAAACAGGACGTGCGCCCCTAGTGAAGTATAGTTAAACAATGGTTATAAAGAAGAAAACATATGAATCTCACTCATCCTTTGGTCTTGTGCTAAGAGCACAACACCTGTGTTCGCATGTAGAGTGAGTAGCATTTATTGAAAGCACGTCAACGTGTTTCTGGCCCGAAATGGGCCCTTCATCAGGACAAGGTTCTAGCACCTTGTCCTGATGAAGGGCCCATTTCAGGCCAGAAACGCGTTAACGTGCTTTCAATAAACGCTACTCCTTTATAACCATAAGAGTTTGGTCTCTTCCAATTCCATTGGTCCAGCGCTGCAAGAAAAATATCTGTTTTTATCTACCTCATATTATAAGGTAAGACTCATATAGCTTATAAGTTGTCCACAGTCATAATATGTACCTAGAGCAGTATAGAAAGTATACTACAATATTACTATGTGTAGTGAGTTACATGTCCCAATAAGGCTCTTGTGTCAAAACTGTTGACTCCCTGTTTCACACAAGGATTTCAGTAAATATTGTAATATATATTATATGTTTATTATATAGAATATAACTTCTTATAAAGCTAAATGGTTTAACATATGAATGTACTGAAATAGAGTTTCATTCTGCATATGTGAATCTAAGGCGAGTCTATCGTTCACACTGTAATGTCACGTATTCAAATCAGTTGCACAGCATCTTAAATGTCAACTCCACACTTTAGGGCTGTGTTGGGACCATGGCTCAGCTTACATCTTGGCAGAAAGTTGGAGGTCCCAAATAGCAAAGTGTAATAAGCAGACACGACTTACAGGGGTGGGAATTTTACACTATACAAAATGAATTAACTTGGGCGTCACATTTCAGCTGTTAATATGTCAAAGCAGAAGCCAAGAGGTTGGAGTCTTATATAAGTCTCTAGAAAAGCCCTATGGTGGCTTTAACGGAGGGTGTATTGCTCTGTCCTGGAAACTGAAATATTAAAATACCAGAAACAAGATATTGCAGTAACAAGTTGGTAGCCATAATAATAGCATCATTTTTTGGGTGACAGCTGTCATCAAGTAGGACCACTGCAGAATTTCTGCGTTAAAATATAACTCAAATTCCAGACTCCGATGAAAGAATTAACATGTTCATTCTTTTGTTGGAATCCACTTGTAAATGCATTGCCATAAATGGAGATGGCACATGTCCGGCCGATCCTAGCGCCGATTGATTCAGGTGGTGCTGCGGTGTCAGCCTAGAATGGAGGTTTGAGATGGCAGTCCACCTCCGCTGCCACTGAACTGGGGGGTGTCAAGTTCCCCACAGGACTGCTTTTACCATAGGCAAAATATCAGCATGCGTTTCAACTGTATCTGTCTCCCTTAGGATGCAGATAAAGTTGTAAACTCTGATACAGCAACTAAAGAAAGGTGGAGCAGAGTCATCAACTTTCTACCTCATCGCTTGTTCTTGAAGGCCCCAGACATAAGAGACTCACATCGGAGCCATGGTGAAGGAGCAGGATGACGTCATTGTGCTGCTGTGCCTGGTGCCAGAGGAAGAAGAACCAAGAGGTATATAAAAGAAAGGTTGATGGTTCTGCCTATATATGTGAGGAAGAAGAGGAGCGTATTGGTCTATATACATGGGGGAATACCTATATACATGGGGGAGGGGGTAGGCCTATGTACATAGTAGAGGTTTGTCTATATTCATCGGAGGGTGGGGGGTTGTTTCTATACATGGGTTCTGCCTATATACATAGGGAGGGGAGTTTAGCAGATATACATGGAGTAGGGGAGGTTGTTCTATATACATGTAAGGGGATTGTGGAAGAGTTATATCCATAGGGCATAGTGTGTGGCAGAGTTTTATTTAGAGGACATATTGTGTGGCAGAGTTATATTCAGGGGGTACAGGGTTAAATTAATTATTTTCTTTATAGAAGTGAGGAACCAATGATATCTGGGCATCAGACTCTGCAGAGAGAAGATGTAGCTGAAATAAGTCACTGTGGTCTGGACAAGCCAAAGAAGACTACAGAGAAGACTTCATCTATAGCATTGTGTATTCTGCCTGACAGTGTCCCATCAGTGCTGTATGTTTTGCAGTTATAATTAGTGAAACTCCCGGAAAACCCTTATCACTGCTTAGATTATGCTGGGAGGTGTAGTTTAAAATGGTAAAAACTATTTAGCGCTGCTGCTGTTGCCTGTCAGACTTTCAGAGTGAGTGCTACCTCAACTTAGAACAAGCATCCCCACCTAATATATTTGTGCTACAGATGTAATGCTTCTTATTGACTGGTGTCTTGTGCAGTGGTCCCTCAACATACGATGGTAATCCGTTCCAAATGGACCATCGTTTGTTGAATCGTATGTTCAGGGATCCGTGCAATGTAAAGTATAGGACAGTGGTCTACAACCTGCGGACCTCCAGATTTTGCAATACTACAACACCCAGCATGCCCGGACAGCCATTGGCTGTCCGGGCATGCTGGGAGTTGTAGTTTTGCACATCTAGAGGTCCGCAGGTTGAAGACCACTGGTATTGGAGGTTATACTCACGTGTCACCGCCGCTCCGGACCGCCATCGCTCGTCACCGCTGCCCGGGATGTCGCCTTCCATCGCTGTCGCCGCATCCCCGGGGTGTCCCCGACGCTCCGGCAAGGCCTCTGCTTCCCCCGGCATCCTCGCGCTCCGTCGTTGCCATCACGTCGCTACACACGTCGCTCCTATTGGATGATGGGACGGCGTGCGCAGCGACGTGATGACGATGGAGAGCACCGACGATGCAGGGGATCCCGAAGAGGACGCGCCGGAGCCCCGAGGACAGGTAAGTGATCGTCAGCGGACCACACGGGGCACCGTAAATGGCTATCCGGTGGCAGCTGAAGCAGTCTGCGCTGCCGGATAGCCGTTTATGCGATCGCCCCGACATACAAAAGCATTGTATGTTGATGCTGCCTTCAACATGCGATGGCCTCTGAGAGGCCATCGTATGTTGAAATGATCGTATGTCGGGGCCATCGTAGGTCGGGGGGTCACTGTATTCCCAGCCAGTGATTTGCTGTCAGCTGATGCTGGCTTGAAGCAGCATCAATGGGAACACAGGGCACCAGTCAACAAGACTAACCCTTCTCTGTAACCCCTTGCAGAGCAAAGTTTTGGCCCCTCCTTTGTGGCTCTGCCATAAAATAGTCACACCCATGGCTCTAGCTACAGATCTTTTGGAAACGTAGCAACACCTTTGCGAAACAGTATTCTAGATGTGGTCTTATTAGTGCTCTATACAGGGACTCACGTCTCCCTTTTAATAATGGATATACCCTTGAGCATCCCAACCTAGCATGACTTGTTTTCCCTACCACCAGGCTGCACTGTTGACTCATTTTGAGAATGTCCAAAATCACTACCCCTAAATCTTTCTCTTCTGAAGTCTTCACTAACACAAAATGCTGACACAATACTCAAACAGGGGATTCCTTCTCCCCAAGTGACACTTTTTCTTCCCCAAAACGGGGGGGGGGGGGGGGGGAATTGGTGCATCTCATACGGCGAATATACACCCGAGGCTGCTGTGGGCGAGAGCAGGAAGTCAGCGGTAAGTACAGAGGCTGCGGCGGTGCGGTACAGCGCTGACTACCTGCTCCCCGCCCGCAGCAGCCTCATGACCGCCGGTGAATTTTTCACCTCACACCGGCTATGTTTATTGCCCTACGCCTGGAACATACAGTTTCGGGCGACGGGCAGGTGAATTACTAATAACTGTATACTAAAAACCAGGGTGCCTCCAGCTGTTGTGAAACTACAACTCCCAGCATGCCCGGACCGGCAAAGGCTGTCCGGGCATGCTGGTAGTTGTAGTTTCACAACAGCTGGAGGCACCCTGGTTTTTAGTATACATGAATTAGTTTTTACCTGCTCTGGCCGGCCCCCGCCTGCAGCCGCACACAGGAGCCGGCTCAGGCAGATAATCATAGGTTTTCCTATGCCGGACATCCCTGTGTCCCGAAAAATCTTTTCGGGACATAAGGATGTCCGCGGGTCACTAACCATTCCCCGGCCGATGCGCGTCCTCCTCCGGCCCTCCTGTGGTCTTCCTGCGATCCTCCGCCTCTCTATGGTTGTACGCACGGGACGTCAGTGACGTCCCGTGCGTACAACCATAGAGGCACCGGAGGACAGGAGGACCGGAGGAAGACGCACGCTGGCCGGGGCCTGGTGAGTGACCGGCGGCACGTAATCTTCAGTGTTCCGGTCACCGCTCCTCTGGTCCCGGCACCTACTGCTATGGTCCATAGGCCATAGCAGTAGATTGTGACACCGGGCCAGAGGAGCAGTGACCGGAACAAAGTGGGGGCAGACCAGTACAGACATACAGACTCCATTGCGGTGTCAGCCTAGAATGGAGGTTTGAGATGGCAGTCCACCTCCGCTGCCACTGAACTGGGGGGTGTCAAGTTCCCCACAGGACTGCTTTTACCATAGGCAAAATATCAGCATGCGTTTCAACTGTATCTGTCTCCCTTAGGATGCAGATAAAGTTGTAAACTCTGATACAGCAACTAAAGAAAGGTGGAGCAGAGTCATCAACTTTCTACCTCATCGCTTGTTCTTGAAGGCCCCAGACATAAGAGACTCACATCGGAGCCATGGTGAAGGAGCAGGATGACGTCATTGTGCTGCTGTGCCTGGTGCCAGAGGAAGAAGAACCAAGAGGTATATAAAAGAAAGGTTGATGGTTCTGCCTATATATGTGAGGAAGAAGAGGAGCGTATTGGTCTATATACATGGGGGAATACCTATATACATGGGGGAGGGGGTAGGCCTATGTACATAGTAGAGGTTTGTCTATATTCATCGGAGGGTGGGGGGTTGTTTCTATACATGGGTTCTGCCTATATACATAGGGAGGGGAGTTTAGCAGATATACATGGAGTAGGGGAGGTTGTTCTATATACATGTAAGGGGATTGTGGAAGAGTTATATCCATAGGGCATAGTGTGTGGCAGAGTTTTATTTAGAGGACATATTGTGTGGCAGAGTTATATTCAGGGGGTACAGGGTTAAATTAATTATTTTCTTTATAGAAGTGAGGAACCAATGATATCTGGGCATCAGACTCTGCAGAGAGAAGATGTAGCTGAAATAAGTCACTGTGGTCTGGACAAGCCAAAGAAGACTACAGAGAAGACTTCATCTATAGCATTGTGTATTCTGCCTGACAGTGTCCCATCAGTGCTGTATGTTTTGCAGTTATAATTAGTGAAACTCCCGGAAAACCCTTATCACTGCTTAGATTATGCTGGGAGGTGTAGTTTAAAATGGTAAAAACTATTTAGCGCTGCTGCTGTTGCCTGTCAGACTTTCAGAGTGAGTGCTACCTCAACTTAGAACAAGCATCCCCACCTAATATATTTGTGCTACAGATGTAATGCTTCTTATTGACTGGTGTCTTGTGCAGTGGTCCCTCAACATACGATGGTAATCCGTTCCAAATGGACCATCGTTTGTTGAATCGTATGTTCAGGGATCCGTGCAATGTAAAGTATAGGACAGTGGTCTACAACCTGCGGACCTCCAGATTTTGCAATACTACAACACCCAGCATGCCCGGACAGCCATTGGCTGTCCGGGCATGCTGGGAGTTGTAGTTTTGCACATCTAGAGGTCCGCAGGTTGAAGACCACTGGTATTGGAGGTTATACTCACGTGTCACCGCCGCTCCGGACCGCCATCGCTCGTCACCGCTGCCCGGGATGTCGCCTTCCATCGCTGTCGCCGCATCCCCGGGGTGTCCCCGACGCTCCGGCAAGGCCTCTGCTTCCCCCGGCATCCTCGCGCTCCGTCGTTGCCATCACGTCGCTACACACGTCGCTCCTATTGGATGATGGGACGGCGTGCGCAGCGACGTGATGACGATGGAGAGCACCGACGATGCAGGGGATCCCGAAGAGGACGCGCCGGAGCCCCGAGGACAGGTAAGTGATCGTCAGCGGACCACACGGGGCACCGTAAATGGCTATCCGGTGGCAGCTGAAGCAGTCTGCGCTGCCGGATAGCCGTTTATGCGATCGCCCCGACATACAAAAGCATTGTATGTTGATGCTGCCTTCAACATGCGATGGCCTCTGAGAGGCCATCGTATGTTGAAATGATCGTATGTCGGGGCCATCGTAGGTCGGGGGGTCACTGTATTCCCAGCCAGTGATTTGCTGTCAGCTGATGCTGGCTTGAAGCAGCATCAATGGGAACACAGGGCACCAGTCAACAAGACTAACCCTTCTCTGTAACCCCTTGCAGAGCAAAGTTTTGGCCCCTCCTTTGTGGCTCTGCCATAAAATAGTCACACCCATGGCTCTAGCTACAGATCTTTTGGAAACGTAGCAACACCTTTGCGAAACAGTATTCTAGATGTGGTCTTATTAGTGCTCTATACAGGGACTCACGTCTCCCTTTTAATAATGGATATACCCTTGAGCATCCCAACCTAGCATGACTTGTTTTCCCTACCACCAGGCTGCACTGTTGACTCATTTTGAGAATGTCCAAAATCACTACCCCTAAATCTTTCTCTTCTGAAGTCTTCACTAACACAAAATGCTGACACAATACTCAAACAGGGGATTCCTTCTCCCCAAGTGACACTTTTTCTTCCCCAAAACGGGGGGGGGGGGGGGGGAATTGGTGCATCTCATACGGCGAATATACACCCGAGGCTGCTGTGGGCGAGAGCAGGAAGTCAGCGGTAAGTACAGAGGCTGCGGCGGTGCGGTACAGCGCTGACTACCTGCTCCCCGCCCGCAGCAGCCTCATGACCGCCGGTGAATTTTTCACCTCACACCGGCTATGTTTATTGCCCTACGCCTGGAACATACAGTTTCGGGCGACGGGCAGGTGAATTACTAATAACTGTATACTAAAAACCAGGGTGCCTCCAGCTGTTGTGAAACTACAACTCCCAGCATGCCCGGACCGGCAAAGGCTGTCCGGGCATGCTGGTAGTTGTAGTTTCACAACAGCTGGAGGCACCCTGGTTTTTAGTATACATGAATTAGTTTTTACCTGCTCTGGCCGGCCCCCGCCTGCAGCCGCACACAGGAGCCGGCTCAGGCAGATAATCATAGGTTTTCCTATGCCGGACATCCCTGTGTCCCGAAAAATCTTTTCGGGACATAAGGATGTCCGCGGGTCACTAACCATTCCCCGGCCGATGCGCGTCCTCCTCCGGCCCTCCTGTGGTCTTCCTGCGATCCTCCGCCTCTCTATGGTTGTACGCACGGGACGTCAGTGACGTCCCGTGCGTACAACCATAGAGGCACCGGAGGACAGGAGGACCGGAGGAAGACGCACGCTGGCCGGGGCCTGGTGAGTGACCGGCGGCACGTAATCTTCAGTGTTCCGGTCACCGCTCCTCTGGTCCCGGCACCTACTGCTATGGTCCATAGGCCATAGCAGTAGATTGTGACACCGGGCCAGAGGAGCAGTGACCGGAACAAAGTGGGGGCAGACCAGTACAGACATACAGACTCCATTGTGGGGGGGGGAGCTGCCTACCATTGTGGGGGAACTATACTGCCAACTATTGTGGGGGAACTATACTGATATAAAATATTTTACTACAGTATTTACTACAGATCTTTTTTTTCTAGATTTTCCTCCTTTAAAATTGGGTGCGTCTTATTGTAAACAAATAAAATTGAGATACAGTGTAACTAAAGCAATGCCCCTCATGTTGAATTTGGATTAGTGCCCATTGATTCCTGCCAAGCGATTGAATAGTGGGATTAATTAATTTATGATCTTGTCATTACAAGTCATCGATTACAATGTCCTCTCCTAAAGATTTTATTATGCCTTAAGTTAAAAGATTTGCTAATTATTGTGTTTTATCTAATTGAGGCTTTGTATTACAAAGAAAGTGCAGAGGTTTAAGACAGTTGACCTTTTATCCATTTGGGAAGGATGAGAATTTAATTAGAGCCGTCACTATTTGGATTTGAGTCATTTAAATATGGTCAAGAAACATTTGTAATGAAATTGTTTGTAACACAGGAATAGTGTACATATAAAGGGAAAGTGTTCCTTACATAAAATCATTGCCAAATAATTTTTGTAGTAAGGTCAATATTTCACTTTATATTATTTTAATTGATCATGTATTTCCTATTAATACCACCAGGAGTAACAGCAGAGTTCACTGAGCTGGGACATTCCATTCAGGTTCCAATGCATAGCAGAATCCCGCTTACTTTCTCCTATTTGTGATATGTGGTATGTCTGCAATGAGGGATTCAGGTCTGCTTATAGAGTCTCTGTCATCACGCTTGTTTTAAAGGGGTATTTCGGGATTTTGCTTTCTTCAGCCTTTGAGCCCATGATGCCAAGTTATAATACTGTGTAATATTCTTCTATCCCCTCTGTGTGCCACTTTGTCCCATTTTCATGTAGGGGGCCCACACCTGGAAGTGCTGTACTATGTCTTTTTTTTTTTTTACTGTTGTATCTGACCTTTCCCAGCATTCCATGCAGCAAGAGACAATATGTCAGAAGGCACATGGTCTCCAGGGGAGCATGGCTATGCTGCAGTGGATGGGTGGATAGAATTACTTTAAATCTCTACCACATTGTTACCCACCCACTTCAGCATACAACACTCCCCTGGAGACCATGTGACTTATGACATATTGGCCCTGATTTACTAAAATCCCAGTGTTCTTTCTGGAGTGTTTTAAATTTCACTCCTCTTTTTCTGGCAGCTGATTTACTAATGTGTCGGTTCATTTTCTGTCTCATGGTTTTTTTTTTGGGTCGCACAGGAAAATGTGTTGCACATACTCCAGGTTAAAAGAAAAAAAACGAAAAAAACATGGGTATAGAATACAAATCATCACCAGCATGTGCCAAACCAAACAAGCAAAACATAAGATTTAATGGGAATTAAGAAACAAAATAGAACTAAAAAAAATTATTGGACTTAGACCATCTAAAATCCCATCCCTTCCCCAATATCGCGCCACACCCCTACCCTTTAATTCCCTGGTTGAACTTGATGGACATATGTCTTTTTTCGACCGTACTAACTATGTAACTATGTAATATGGGAGTTTAAACCCCCCACAAAAAAAAAAAAATATATATATATATATATATATATATATATATATATATATATATATATATAAATATATATACATATACAATTAAAGGCATATTGTAAAGTTTAAAATGCATTGCATATTCTAAAAATCCTTGTGTAGAACTGTAAAACAATGAAAAAAAAAAAAAAAAGCAAATAGTTTAAGCACTCCCCACCACGTTAAGCTGCGCCTTTGCCAAAATCACTTGCTTTTGGTAGTTTTTACACATCCTCTTGGCTGTCGGTTATTCTGTGAGCCAAACTCACACTTTTTTAGGAGTGATTTTGGAAGTACTACGAGTAATTTCTGCTTTTTGTCACGAACACGCCCATTTTTGGGTTAACCACGCCCATTTTCTTGTAATAAAAAAACACTCCAAGTGTTTTCAAAAGTGTAGGTTGTGCGGTGTAAAATTTGGGTGGAGAATTAGTCGCACGAATGGTGCGACAAAAAGTTAGGCGCATAAACCGAGAAAAAAAAGTCAGGGCCATTGTCTCTGGCTACATGGAATGCCAGGAAAGGTCAGAGACAACAGTAAAATAAAAAGACACAATACAGCACTTCTGGGTGTGAGTCCCCTGCATAAAAACATGACAAGGTGGTGGAGAACAAAAATCCTGTAAACTCCTTTTTATTTTTGAAGAAGTCAAATGCATACCATTATAATTCAGACAAATAAGTTCACTGATCATTTTCATGTACAGTGGTACAAAAAGCCTAGAGGTTACAGTCTCGAGAGACCCAAATGCTTAGTGGTTAATTTCATGGAAGGTGACGGTTTCTTGAAAGTTACAGATACCACTGCATTACCAGAATGTGGCAGTTTTTATGATGGTGTCCACCAGCCCACCAGGACTTGAGATTCCCCCTCAATTTCTAAAAAAGAGACAACAAGTCTACACCCTGTTTCAAATTATTATGCAAATGATATTTTTCTCATTTACATAAATAATTTATGCAAATAACAGTCAGCATAATTCTCATGTTATCATCTATTAAGAGTACAATTCAAATTTTATTGAATAAACCTCCTAATGATAACAGTATTTTTTTTAAACATAAAAAACTTACAATGCACTGTTCCAAATTATTCCGCACAGTAAGTTTAAAACACTATATAGGTTGTAAAGAACTGAAAATTGTCATTTGTTGTGTTTGTGGCATATTTACTGAAATCAAAAGCTATTTCAATCAACCTTTTAACAACATTTTAACTTTTAAACATTTTACCAGGTCACGTTACATTTTAACATAGGACCCCTTATTTGATAGCAGCTTCACAAGTCTTGCATCCATTGAACATGTGAGTTTTTGGACAGTTTCTGCTTGAAATTGTTTGCAAAATGTCAGCATAGCCTCGCAGAGCTGCTGTTTGGATGTAAACTGCCTCCCACCCTCATAGATCTTTTGCTTGAGGATGCTCCAAAGGTTCTTGAAAGGATTGAGGTCAGTGGAGGATGGAGGCCACACCATGACTTTCTCACCATGACTTAACCCCATATCAGCCATTGATGCAGAGGTATTCTTTGCAGCATGAGATGGATGGTGCATTGTCATGCAGAAGATGATTTTATTATGGAAAGCATAGTTCTTCCTTCTGTACCAGGGAAGAAAGTGGTCAGTCAGAAACTCCACATACTTTGTAGAGGTCATCTTTATAGCTTCGGGGACCCTAAAGTGGCCGACCAGCTCTCTTCCCATGATTCCGGCCTAAAACATGACTCCCGATGACCACCGCCTTGCTGACGTCACAGCCTTGTTGAAATAGTGTGGCCTTCCACCAACCATCCACTACTCCATCCATCTGGACCATCCAGGGTTGCACGGTACTCATCAGTGAACAGGACAATTTGAAAATTAGTCTTCATGTATTTTACAGCCCAATGCAGCAGTTTCTGCTTGTGAATAGTGTTGAGCGGCATAGGCCATATTCGAATTCGCGAATATTCGCAAATATATGGACGAATATTCGTCATATTCGCGAATATTCGCATATTCGTAATATTTTCATTTTATTTTCGCATATGCGAATATTTACGTATGCGAAAATTTGCGTATGCAGAAATTTGCATATACAAAAATCAGGTAAGCGAAAATTCGCATATGCGAAAATTAGCATATGCAACTTTTCGCATATGCGAAAATTCGCACACCAGTCACACAGTAGTATTAGAGCTTTCTTACACCACATAAGCTGGAAGCAGAGATGTGTACTGTGAAGAAAAAAAAAATAATAATATTCGTCATTACGAATATATAGCGCTATATTCACGAATATTCGAGGACTCTACACCTTGATGTCCGTGGGACTTCAGAGGCACCAGCAGCTTCAAATATCTGTTTGCTGCCATGTAATTGTATTTTAGCAGCTGCTCTCTTGATCCGATGCATGGATCTGGCAGAAATCTTCCTCAATGTGCCTTTATCTACACGAACCCGTCTGTGCTCTGAATCAGCCACAAATCTCTTAATTGTGCGATGATCACGCTTAAGTTTTCATGAAATATCTAATGTTTTCATACCTCGTCCAAGGTATTGAACTATTTCACTCTTTTCGGCAGCAGAGAGATCCTTTTTCTTCCCCATATTACTTGAAAATGGTTCTCTGCTTAGTAATGTGGAACACCCACCTTTAGTAGCTTTTTCTTAAATTGGGCTCACCTGGCAATTTAGTTATCACAAGTGTCCGAGATTGTTTTCAGTGATCAAAAGAGCCCTGAGACACAATGCCATCCATGAGTTAAACTGAAAAACAAAATATTTAATATTTGTGACACTTAAATAGAATTTGCATAATAATTTAGAACAGGGGGTAAATTACAGCTTCCCATATGTTTCAATAGTCTCACCCTCTTTATAGGTTACCCATACCAGGTTAACTTTGTCCTTGAATAGAAACCGAATAAGTAGGTTACACTTTGCTTTGTATACTAACTAATTCTCAGGTACCAGACTCTGGTGGGACAATTCACAACACCAAAAATATAAACAGTCATAAGATTACATGACAGCACACTGTAAGTGGTTTTCCAAGGTCCAAATTGTGTTACACATAGCTGAAAGACAAAAAAGAACAAGAAAGTGAGTAAAAGGCCAGTCTTTGTCAATGTTTTGCCAGTTTATAATTATAAATTTTCAAAGACATTACAACCAGCAAATAAATAAAGTGCAAAATAACGCAAGGCACAGTAGAAAGAACAAGCGTACATATACAGAATTATCAAGCAACAATCGGGAACATAAGAGCACAAGAGGCACTTAGAATAATAAATATGCTGAGACCTACAGGAAGTCAGCAATAATCAATGGGAGCTATGGCCAAAGCCATCCAGTGAAAAAGCCCATGATAATGGTAAGACAGAAAGAAGAAAAGGGGGGGGGGAGGAGAATCTTACTCTCGCAACACCACCCAGTACTTGTCAAACAGCAAAAAGAAAACAGTCAACTGACCTATCAACCCAGGCTGCAAGGCCTTCCGGAACCCCTTCTCTTTATCTATAAGAATACCATAATGATGGTCATTGACCATTATCCCTAACTAGCTCTAAAAGTACAACTGATTTCTTCCATGAAGTCGCAAAAGCAATTTTAGCTGCCAAAAACAAAAAAGTTAATTTACGCCAGAAATACATTCATTCAATAAGGCATAAGTGGGAGACATAATAACATTAACCTGTGTAAGAGAGAAAAAAAATCCATCTCCAGAAGCGACAAACATTGGGGGAGGTCCATCTTGTTGACAAAGCCATATGAGGGCTTGTTTTTTCACATAATTTCATATCAATATTTGCCATAATTTAAGGGGAACATTTCACTCACTGATTCACTTCTTGTACTTACACTTTATTGGTTCTTTTTTTGTATTGGATTTTAAATATGTTTATAAGAAAATAAAGCAGTACAACTGGATGACAGAGTCAAAATCTATATTCTAGTAAGAATAAACTTCTCGAGGATTCTGGATTCTAGAGTATATCTGCCATTTTTATAATATGGATTACATTTTTTGGGAGAAAATGAGAAAGTAGTAAATCCACTACGGTTGTTTTTTTCTTAAGTATCCATTGCATGGTATAAAGTATATCTTAACTTAGTCTACAGGTCATTCCAGTTGTGGTAATACAAAAAAATATATAGTTTATTTTATATTTTACTATTTTGCTAAATATAACTATGTTTATGAAGAATAAAAAACATGTTTGTATCATTGCAGGTCAAGAACTAGGACTTTATTTTTTACCAAGGTTAGCTTGTTTTTGTGGATGAGATATAATTTCTATTTTTACCATTTTGAGATACATTTAATTTATTGATTGATTTTCATTAAAAAATTTTAGACGTTGAAAACATGCAGTATAGATACAGAATTACCTTTGTCCTATCAGTCATTCCAACTGAGACGGATTCAAATATGAATTCTTTATGTCTTCTACTTAGTTGTTTTTACTATTTTCAATAAATAATTTATAGACATACGATCATCTGACTGCACCTGACACCTCATTACACTGTATTCTTACTATGTAGACAGCATTATTTTCCAATTTGGGACTTTACAGCTGTTGCACAACTCTCTCTATGTGTGAATGGCCTGAGGAAGAGAGGGTTCACCTCTTTAAATATGTAGTTTATTGTACAATATGTATTATATGGTTTTTTTCCCACTTTGGTCCGTAATCGGTTAATTGCTATGCCGGTAAGTGCCATTTAGCACTTGTTCTTCATTTCTTGGAATTTCCTTCATGGTTTCTCACTATGTGTGGGCAGTCTACAGCTGGAAGTTATATTTTGCAAAAGTTGAAAAATTATTATATATATATATATATATATATATATATATATATATATATACTTTGTTCTTACATTAGGGTACAGTATATAATGTGTATGCTGCAAGTAATTTATCTACCATTACACCATCTTATACCCACAGTATAACACACAGACCAGTTCCCCACTATATTGTCAGATGCAATAGCCTTAGCAGCATAGTTTAACACGCCATAGGCTTAGCTACACCAGCTCATACCCAGTTACAACACGGCTGGCCTAGATACACCATCACAATGTCAAACATGATAGGCTTAAAGGGCTAGACAAATTCCAGGCACCAGAATGCAATGGTGACTGAAATTTTCATCTAGGATTTTTGTTAGCCCTTACCGAAGTGAGTGTTATGATGCGCTCGCCGCTTTTGAGAAAATGGGTGAATCCTAGTGTTAGAAGGAGTGTGACCACTGCATTCTTCTAGATTTACTTTGAGTTATTCTAGTGACCTGGTGTAAATCATAGCAGATAGAATGAAGCTTAGCGAGTGCTGTATAGGCAGATTTATTAAATATGCCGAAAGGAAAGGCAGCAAGAAGTTTACTTAAAGGGGTATTCCAGGATCTTTTTTTATTTCACTGTGCTACAGGGGCTGTATAGTTAGTGTAGTTCATAATATAGGGTCTGCACCTTTGTGTGACGGTGGTCTTGCAATTTTACTGTGATTATCGCCCCAATATTTATATTTAACAGCATACAAAATTACTCAGGGATTTCACAGGTTGCAGTGCATTGAGAACTTACATAACTAGTCAGGTCATCAAAGGGAGTATGTCCTGCTTCAATGGGTGGAGCGACCTCTGGGTGGGAGAGAGTTCATTTTGCAACAGCTGTAGGCACCCTGATCAGGAAACACTGGTGTATTGCATTGAAAGGATCACAGGTGTTTTTCAATGGGTGGGGTGGCTGATGTGTGGGAGGAAAGTGACTGTCACGTACCGGCAGGATAGGTAGTGGATCCTCTGGACCAGAGAGGTGATGGCACGAGTTGTACTGGAGGACCGGTTCTAAGCAGTTACTGGTCTTCACCAGAGCCTGCCGCAAAGCGGGATGGATTTGCTGCGGCGGTAACTACCAGGTCGTATCCCCCAGTAACAACTCGACCTCACTGGCAGCTGATATAGCGTCGTACACAGGGAGCAGGCAAGAGCGTAGTTGGACGTAGCAGAGGTCAGGGCAGGCCGCAAGGGTTCCCAGGCGAGTATACGGTAGCAACGGGTTCGGCAACTGGCAAGGCAACAATCACAGTAGGGAACGCTTTCTCAGAGGCACAAGGCACAAAGATCCGGCAAGGGCAGGAAGGGGCAGGTGCCTTTTATGGGAAGTGCAACAAGGGGGACCTATGAGTGGAGGGTAAATCCAATATTATTAACATTTGACCGCTAAGCGGTCACTAAGACCCTAGATTTCCCACCCAATATAAAACTTAATGTTTAATGAGCCAAGATTAAAATAACCTCACACATATTGATCCATAATGCATTGATTGGCATGACACTGCATGCTATATTAGGTGAATTGAAAAAATAGATTGTGGCTGCAGTCCACAATCTATAGTGTGAGACAATTAAAAATCTAACACATTGCCCGCCCGCCCGACGTTTCGCCACAGGCTGTGGCTTTATCAAGGGCTAAGAGGCACATTGAGTGGTTGTATTGTGTATCACAGTTTCTATAACAATAGCCATGTGCGAACCAAAATGCAATGAAGGTAATAATCGGCTAAGTGCCGGCGCATATGTCTTTCGCGCAGTTTCCTGGTCAGTGGCTGTATATGACTAAGTACTCGCGCACGTCCCTCTGCGCATCAGCACTGCGCATGCGTCCATACCGGAGGTCCGGGAATCTATCAGTTAGCGCAGGACTAATGGCGCACATACGTGGACAACTTCCGGTACCAATGAGGAGTTCAGAAGTATGGATGGACTCTGCTGGTTGGTCAAGGATGCTGTCAATCAAGTGAATTTAGCAAGATGCATCCTGGTCTAAATTCTATTGGCCAGGAAGCGATCAATCAATAGTCTGCACGGGATTGTGACCAATGAGATGTCATGATAATACAGGAAGTGACATGTTTCAATGACGTCAGAGACAGGAGGTTATTTAAACCCCTGCAAGGCTTGTTTGCACGCCATTTGCCTCTTAGCCCTTGATAAAGCCACAGCCTGTGGCGAAACGTCGGGCGGGCGGGCAATGTGTTAGATTTTTAATTGTCTCACACTATAGATTGTGGACTGCAGCCACAATCTATTTTTTCAATTCACCTAATATAGCATGCAGTGTCATGCCAATCAATGCATTATGGATCAATATGTGTGAGGTTATTTTAATCTTGGCTCATTAAACGTTAAGTTTTATATTGGGTGGGAAATCTAGGGTCTTAGTGACCGCTTAGCGGTCAAATGTTAATAATATTGGATTTACCCTCCACTCATAGGTCCCCCTTGTTGCATTAACTAATTGGAGTTAATCACTCCTTCTTGTGGACCGTCAAGCTTATTATGCACTGATGGCTGGATTTCTGTCCAACAAACCTAATTTAGAGCACTCTAAAGCTGATGCTGCTCATGTCTTTTCACTTCAGAATCTCCCCATTAATCAAGTTGATATAAATTCAGCTTTTAGGGATCTACAAAAAACCTATAAACAATACTATCGGTCTTGGTGGGAGATTGCTAGTCTCGAAACATATCTTCAGCAAAAAATTGTTTACCGTGGCTTAAGAATTAATATCACCCCTAATTCACATCAAAACGAAACTGAATTCATACAAGGTTGGCAACAACTTCTAACTGAAAACTCCTTACGTATGTTACAATATCTATTAGATTTTGAGAAGGTTGCATTTACAAAAATTGGTACACAGTTGGAAACACAAATTAGTGAAATTCAAATATTTCAAACACAACCTGAGTATCCCTTATTAGAGGAAAAACTTAAAAAACATCTGGAAGTGATATTAAAGAAAGGAAACATAGAAAATACGTACGGGACAAAAGGGATTTTGAGACAGGACAGATTTATTTAAAATCACAACAACAAGATTTTCAGGGTAATAGATATACAGATATTTCTGATTCTGAATACTCAGGTACTGAGGATAGTGCTAACGTCCAGAGTGGCCCTAAGAGGCTTCACCCTAGATCGAGATCTAGGAGCAATAAGAGACGTCAACCTTATAGGAAAAATACGGGCACTTTTAAATCTGAGAGTACCCCTAAACCACAAGGCCATCCACAACCATGCCCACCTTATACTACTCAAGGAGGTGGTCATCCCTCCATGCACTCACATGGATTATTATCCTCTGTTATATCCAATCCTGCAGAGGTACAAATGACCCCAATGATGACTGGTCCTATAGCAACAACAGCTGCCCCACGGGTACCTGGCATTCCAACGATTACCCATATGGGAGGATTACCACAGAATCCCCCTCATCCTTTTTTAGAACCAGGGGTCCAATTGAGGGATCGCGACAAATGGGGATACAACTCAATTCCCAGACAATAACTGATACTACCAGTGACCAATTGCAAATTTGTAACCTGTCATCCCTAGTTTTGAATGAACATCATTTGTCTGTATAACAAAAGGGGTTATCATTTACTCCTACACCACCTTGTAACATTTTCACTTGGATTAAAGATATAAATTTATTTGGCAGGAAGCTTGCCTTACATAAATTTCACAAAAACCTTGCTACTAATCCTGCTGTGAACAGACAACAAGACCAGCAAGTTGTTACTATGCTAGAACAGCTAGAAGAAGAAAGTGAGACAGGAATTGTTTCAGTTGAAGCTCCCTTTTCCAATCTTAAACCCAAGTCAATTTTCACACCATCCTTGTCACAATACTCTAATATCGATACTTTTGTCAAGATGGTTACACATGAGATCAGTTCCCTAAGGTCAAGGACTCCCCATATTCCATCTAATTTATCTATAGAAGAAATCCGAGCACTGGAGGAAATACAACAAAATAATGAGATTGTTTGCAAACCTTCTGATAAAGGAGGTAACATCGTCCTGATGGATAAAAGTTACTATAAGGCTATGGTAATGAGATTGTTGAATGATAAAGATACTTACCGTAAACTTGACCATAACCCACTTCAGGAGTTCAATCAGAATTTACGTACAATTTTACAAGAGGCAAGAACAGACCAATTGATAACAGAAGAAGAATTCAAATATCTCTTTAATCCATCGCCAACAATAGCTACCTTTTACGCCCTTCCCAAGGTGCATAAACGGAGTTCCCCTATCCCTGGCAGACCCATTGTCTCAGGGTGTGATAATATCACACAAAACATTAGTCACTATGTAGATCAGTTCTTGGCCCCCTTTGTTTCCTCCCTTCCGTCCTT
The DNA here is from genome assembly GCF_029499605.1 of Hyla sarda. NCBI lineage: Eukaryota > Metazoa > Chordata > Amphibia > Anura > Hylidae > Hyla > Hyla sarda. The sequence goes on from NC_079194.1 coordinate 198,474,226, forward strand.
TATTAAGGATACCAAGGATACTGTGAAGAAATTACAGGAGATCACATTCCCTCCAGGTACTCTCATAGCCAGTTTGGATGTGGAATCTCTCTATACAAACATCCAACATGAACAGGGACTTAATGCTGTACAATATTTCCTAACTACTAAAGGCCTTCAGTACACAGCACACAATCAATTTGTTTTGACTCTTTTACGTTTTCTACTCACTCACAATTTTTTCCTTTTTGATAGGCACTTTTATTTTCAGTTGAAGGGCACTGCTATGGGCACTCCTTGTGCACCGAATTATTCTAACTTATTCTTAGGGTGGTGGGAAGACACTCACGTTTTCTTTGACACTTTTCAAGAATTTAATTCTCACATTTTATTTTGGGGTCATTATATAGATGATATATTGATTTTTTGGGACAGCACTACACAATTATTTCAATCCTTCGTTCAAGCACTTAACACTAATCATATCAATATGCACTTTACTTCTGAAATTCATGATAAATTTCTTCACTTTCTTGACCTCACTATCACCATCGATTCACTTGGTCACATTCACACTTCTATATATCGTAAACCCACGTCAACCAATAGTTTTCTTAATTGGAAGAGTTATCACCCTGTACCATTGAAGAGAGGTATCCCAATCAGTCAATATCTACGAGCCAAAAGGAATTGCTCTGATCCTCTTAAATTTCAACAAGAATGTGATCTCCTGTATAGACGCTTCACCAATAGAGGATATCCCAAGAAAATCCTCCATAAGGCTTATGCCAGAGCTAGGGCTACTCCAAGATCTGAATTATTACGTGATCACAATTTGGCTAAAGACAATAGTGGCCAAAAGATCATTAGGTGTATCGGAACTTTTGATCAACACAATCAAAAAATCATGAATATACTAAAGAAATATTGGTCTATATTACAGGTGGACAATGACCTTAGGGAGGTGATCTCTACTCACCCCTCTATAACTTATCGTAGAGGACCTAACATTCAAAACCAAATAGTTAGGAGTTTTTATACAGAGGAGTCTGTATCCAGTTGGTTGAAATCATCAATCCAAGGATCACACCCATGTGGACGGTGCAATTTTTGTAAATATATGCCACGTACAAAAGAATTCTCTAATCCGATTGATAATCGGAAATATCAAATTAGGGATTTCATTACCTGTCAGACGATGGGAGTAGTGTACTTAGCTACATGCAATTGTCCTAAAGTTTATGTAGGAAAGACAGTCCAACAATTGCGTAGGCGCATTTCAAAACATATAAGTACTATTAACACCTATCAAGATACGCCAATTGCTAGGCATATGAGGACTGTACACAATGATGCTCCCTTTGAATTACGTTTCTGTGGCATTACTCAGTGTAAACTGGGTCCGAGACGTGGCAATCTCAACACCAGACTGCTTCAAGAAGAAGCCCGATGGATTTGGAGATTAAAATCCCAAAGTCCAAATGGACTGAATGAAGGCTTCACCTATGCAGCCTTCTTGTAGGACAGGAATCATTCATTACAATCGATACTATACAGAAGAGCCCTTATGAGCCTTTACTAATAATTATACTCATGATTAACTTCCGTTGATGATATTAATTATGACTATTCCCATGCAGAATATGACGAGTACTAGTCATCTTTTACTATTGATCACATGATCTTAGCGGTATTATGAATAATACTCCCTTGACTTGATGTTTTATACCACCGTTGCCAGGTTAGTTGTCCCATTGTCGCCAGATAGTAACTAATTTAGTGTTCTCTAATTAGGTTAACGATACTCCTGCTGCGCAGTCGTGTGTTCACATTGAGTGGTTGTATTGTGTATCACAGTTTCTATAACAATAGCCATGTGCGAACCAAAATGCAATGAAGGTAAAAATCGGCTAAGTGCCGGCGCATATGTCTTTCGCGCAGTTTCCTGGTCAGTGGCTGTATATGACTAAGTACTCGCGCACGTCCCTCTGCGCATCAGCACTGCGCATGCGTCCATACCGGAGGTCCGGGAATCTATCAGTTAGCGCAGGACTAATGGCGCACATACGTGGACAACTTCCGGTACCAATGAGGAGTTCAGAAGTATGGATGGACTCTGCTGGTTGGTCAAGGATGCTGTCAATCAAGTGAATTTAGCAAGATGCATCCTGGTCTAAATTCTATTGGCCAGGAAGCGATCAATCAATAGTCTGCACGGGATTGTGACCAATGAGATGTCATGATAATACAGGAAGTGACATGTTTCAATGACGTCAGAGACAGGAGGTTATTTAAACCCCTGCAAGGCTTGTTTGCACGCCATTTGCCTCTTAGCCCTTGATAAAGCCACAGCCTGTGGCGAAACGTCGGGCGGGCGGGCAATGTGTTAGATTTTTAATTGTCTCACACTATAGATTGTGGACTGCAGCCACAATCTATTTTTTCAATTCACCTAATATAGCATGCAGTGTCATGCCAATCAATGCATTATGGATCAATATGTGTGAGGTTATTTTAATCTTGGCTCATTAAACGTTAAGTTTTATATTGGGTGGGAAATCTAGGGTCTTAGTGATCGCTTAGCGGTCAAATGTTAATAATTTTATGGGAAGGACACAGTGGGAGGTGAGGAACCAGCGCACTAATTAACGGTGCGCTGGCCCTTTAAATTTACTGAAGCCGGAGCGCGTGCCCTAGAGAGCGGGGCCGCGTGCGCCGGGATACAGGAGAGCAGAGCGCCGCGCGGGGAGCGGGTGAGGAGAACAGGGATGTGGCGCTTGAGCGGGGACCAGCCCCCACGCTAGCCGCGTCTCTGCCACTGTGGGACCAGCGCTCGCGGCCAGTGAGTCTGACCGAGAGACGCCGGGAACGGAGGGCAGAAGCAGCGGGCGCTCCGGTCCGGAGGTGATGACCGGAGCGCTCGCTGTGACAGTACCCCCCCCCTTAGGTCTCCCTCTGTTTTTCCTTTTTCAATAGATTACCCCTTGGGGCAATCCAATAGTACCCTAATTTCCCATATACCAACTAAAATCCATATACTTTAATAGAAACTAATCAAAGATAAACCACACATTTAAAAAGTATCAGAGCAGTATTCCTTGGGGTTGATCTACTGTCTTGTGGTATCTCTCTTACTGAGATCAATTATAGATCTCTGTCGCTGAGTGTGCCTGCAGCTCACACTCTGCTTACTCCGGAAACTGCTCTGATATAGTTAAAACACCCTACTCTGCCCCCCCAGGCATGTTTTGCTACTATGTAGCTTTGTCAAGAGATTGTGGACAGCGTGTACCGGACTCTTTATTACCTCTGTTTGTGTCGTCACATCCCATGCCAATTACTTCCCATCCAACCAAATCCTTCCTTTGTTGTCCTTCCCCTCTAATTGGTACAAATCCCTGAATGACGTTGGCTTCCTCCAATGAAATCTTGATTCGTTTCTCCGAATCTCATTGGTTTTGAGTTAATAGATATCTTAACCAATCAGTATCTTTGTTTACTATTCTCGTCATATGCGCGTTCTCCCATGCGCCTGGACTTAGTCTCAATAGCGTTTCTTCTCATCTGCGCACTCCCATGTGCACGAGCTGTTTGTTTTCAGAAGCGGAACTCTCAGGTAAATGAATACCTCCTAATTCTCTCTCTGCGCACTTCCATATGCGCGGACTGTTAGTATTTAGATACCAAAACTTGAGACACTTTTATAGGAGCTAACTCTCCTCTCTCTACACACCAGTGTTATTATAGATTGGTTGTCTCTAGAATAGAATGAGATGATTTTTTAGTTCCATCATTGTATTAGATGAATATTGAGTTACCAATCAGAACTCGTGGAAGTCCTTGACATCATTAGGTAAGGTATAGGATCTTTTGAGAGTCACAACATCGGATTCCCAGGGGGGAATAGTATAATGTTTATTTTTTTTTTTTTTTTTTTGGGGGGGGGGAGATTTTGATAGAGAAGACTATTGCTTCTCTTAATGATTGGTCTATTTCTATACATTTTTTTCTTTTTATACATATGTTCCTTTATGTCTCTCTTCTTTTGGATCTAGGGAGTTTTGGAATGATTTTAAAACTTATTTTAGAATTGTTGTTTTATAAAAGAAGACTAATTATACTAGCTTATTTATCTATGAATTGGATCTACTTGCCTGTACTCTGTTTTTTGATTCAACTATATTTTATTGGGGACGGTGGGAAATAAAATTAAAGTATAATTAGTATTCTTTTATAAAACAACAATTCTAACATAAGTTTTAAAATAATTCCAAAACTCCCTAGATCCAAAAGAAGAGAGACATAAAGGAACATATGTATAAAAAAAAATGTATAGAAATAGACCAATCATTAAGAGAAGCAATTGTCTTCTCTATCAAAATCTCCCCCCCCCCCCCCAAAAAAAAAAACAAAAAAAAATTATACTATTCCCCCTGGGAATCCGATGTTGTGTCTCTCAAAAGATCCTATATCTTACCTAATGATGTCAAGGACTTCCACGAGTTCTGATTGGGAACTCAATAGTCATCTAATTCAATGATGGAACTCAAAAATCATCTCATTCTATTCTAGAAACAACTAATCTATAATAACATTGGTGTGTAGAGAGAGGAGAGTTATCTCCTATAAAAGTGTCTCAAGTTTTAGTATCTAAATACTAACAGTCCGCACATATGTAAGTGCACAGAGATAGAATTAGGAGGTATTCATTTACCTGAGAGTTCCGGTTCTGAAAACAAACACTATTGAGACTAAGTACGGGAGCATGGGAGAACGCGCAGATGACGAGAATAGTAAACAAAGATACTGATTGTTTAAGATATCTATTAAATCAAAACCAATGAGATTCGGAGAAACGAATCAAGATTTCATTGGAGGAAGCCAACGTCATTCAGGGATTTTTACCAATTAGAGGGGAAGGACAACAAAGGAAGGATTTGGTTGGATGGGGAGTAATTGGCATGGGATGTGACGACACAAACAGAGGTAATAAAGAGTCCGGTAAACGCTGTCGACACTCAGAAGCCCCATACCTCTTGACAAAGCTACATAGTAGCAAAACATGTCGGGGGGGGGGGGCAGAGTAGGATGTTTTAACTATATCAGAGCAGTTTCCGGAGTAAGCAGAGTGTGAGCTGCAGGCACACTCAGTGACAGAGATCAATAATTGATCTCAGTAAGAGAGATACCACAAGACAATAGATCAACCCCAAGGAATTCTGCTCTGATACTTTTTAAATGTGTGGTTATCTTTGATTAGTTTCTATTAAAATATATGGATTTTAGTTGGTATATGGGAAATTAGGGTACTATTGGATTGCCACAAGGGATAATCTATTGGAAAAGTGATTGGATTAACCCTCCATATACTGGTCTTGACCAGTGCATTGATTTTCTGTCTCTTTTTGGCACCAAGAAAGTTGAGGATAAGACTGCGGTCCAAGATGTTATTTTCAGGCTCCCAAGACCTCTCTTCAGGCCGCAGCCCTCCCAGTCGACCAAAAAAAATCTTTTCCCCCGAATGAGCTTGGTGGCTAGGATTTCTTTAACAGTAAAAATATCTGAGGTACCAGTGACAGGGGTGGGAGAAAGAAGTTTAGGAGAGAAGCTATTAATGATAGCAGGTTTGAGAAGGGAGACATGGAAAGAGTTATGTATTCTGAGGGAGGGAGGAAGATGGAGCTGGTAGGACACCGGATTAATGCGGCTCTTGACTCTAAAGGGACCCAAGTAACGGGGGTCCAGCTTGTAACTTGGTACCTTAAATCTGATGTACTTCAAGGAGTGCGAGGAGAGCCACACCTTGTCACAGGGACTGAATTTCGGAGGAGTTCTACGACTTTTGTCGGCCTGGAGCTTCATACGGGCCGAGGCCTTGAGGAGGGCTGCGTGGGTCTCTCGCCAAATAGAAGTGAAGTCCAGAAGGACAGCTGGTACAGAGGAGGGGGCGGAGGTCCTAGGCAGAGGAGGCAGAGGATGACGGCCATAAACCACAAAAAATGGAGACTTATTGGTTGCGGAAGATTGTTTGAAATTATAAGAGAATTCTGCCCAAGGGAGTAAGTCCGACCAATCATCTTGGCGGGAGGACACAAAATGGCGTAGATAATCTCCCAGAGTCTGGTTTACCCGTTCTACTTGGCCGTTGGACTGAGGGTGATACGAGGAGGAAAAATTCAGCTTGACTACGAGTTGGTCACAGAGAGCTCTCCAAAACTTGGAAACGAACTGCACCCCACAGTCAGAGACGATGTGTCTGGGAAGACCATGGAGGCGGAAGATGTGTAGAAAAAACTGTTTGGCCAACTGAGGTGCAGACTGAAGACCAGGCAGGGACACAAAATGAGCCATCTTCGAAAATCGGTCAACCACAACCCAAATGACTGTCATACCACGGGAGGAGATCAGTGATAAAGTCCGATGTGTGACCAAGGAGTCTCTGGAACAGGAAGGGGCAGAAGAAGACCCGCAGGTTTCTGACGAGGAGTCTTGTCACGGGCGCAGATCGCACAGGACTGGATGAATTCTGTGACGTCTCTCTCTAGCAAAGGCCACCAATATCTTTGAGAAATTAATAGAAGAGACTTCTTAATTCCAGGATGACCGGCAAAGAGGGAAGCATAACCCCACTTGAGAACTTGCAACCTCTGACGAGGAGGAACATAGGTCTTACCCGGAGGAAGAAGCCGCAAGTCCACAGGAGCCACCGAGATGAGACATTCTGGTGGGATAATGTGTTGGGGAGTGGTTACGTCACCCACCACATTTGAAGGGCATCTGCCCTGATGTTCTTGGAAGTGGGACGGAAGTGAATCTGGAAATTGAAGCGGGCGAAGAAGATAGACCAACGGGCTTGGCGGGGATTTAGTCTCTGAGCAGACTGGAGGTAGACTAGGTTCTTATGGTCCGAGAAAATGGTCACAGGGTGAGGAGCACCCTTAAGAAGATGTCTTCACTCCTCCAAGGCCAATTTAATTGCATACAGTTCTCTGTCCCCAATAGCGTAATTCATCTCGGCGGAAGAAAAGGTTTTAGAGAAGAAGCCACAAGTTATGGTCTTGCCCCTGGAAGACTTCTGAGTTAATACGGCTCCAGCTCCCTCCGAGGATGCATCCACTTCAAGATAGAAAGGTTTGGAAGAATCTGGCCGGGAAAGAACAGGTGCAGATGCAAAGGCAGATTTCAGGGACTGAAAGGCCTCTTCAGCGTGAGGAGACCAGGTCTTGGGATTGGCACCCTTTCTAGTAAAAGCCACAAGAGGAGCCACCAAGGTGGAACAATGAGGAATAAACTGTCTGTAGTAATTAACAGAACCCAGGAATCTCTGTATGGTTTGGAGACCAGAGGGGCGTGGCCAGTCCAGAACTGCAGATAGCTTGGCTGGATCCATTTGCAGACCTTGGGCAGAGATGATATACCCCAGGAATGGCAAGGAGGTAAGCTCAAACAGACATTTCTCAATTTTGGCGTAGAGGCGGTTACTTCTGAGTCGGGTGAGAACTTGTCGGACATGGACTCGATGTTGATCCAGATTGGATGAAAAAATAAGGATATCATCCAGATATACTACAAGACAAGTGTAGAGAAGGTCCCGGAAGATGTCGTTAACGAATTCCTGGAAGACTGCAGGTGCGTTACAAAGTCCAAAAGGCATCACTAAGTACTCAAAGTAACCGTCCCTGGTGTTAAAAGCGGTCTTCCAATCGTCTCTTTTTCGAATGCGGATCAAATTGTAGGCCCCGCAGAGATCCAACTTGGTGAAAATCTTGGCTCCTCTGAGACGGTCAAACAGCTCAGAGATTAGAGGCAGAGGGTAACTGTTTTTAATGGTGATTTTATTGAGTCCTCTATAGTCGATTCAGGGACAGAGAGAACCATCCTTTTTACACACAAAGAAAAAACCGGCTCCAGCAGGAGAAGAAGATTTCCTAATAAAGCCTCTCTGTAAATTCTCACGTACATAGTCCGACATAGCCTGAGTCTCTAGAGGTGAGAGAGGATAAATTCTGCCCCGAGGCGGAGTAGAGCCCGGTACCAGGTCAATGGGACAATCATAAGACCTGTGAGGAGGAAGAGTCTCCGCTTGCTTCTTACAGAAGACGTCCGCAAAATGGTGATAAGGCTTGGGGAGACCTGATGGCAGAGGCACTGGCGGGATTCGTTTGATAGGAGCAGGCTTGAAGCACCGGTCAGAGCAGGAGGAACCCCAACGCAGAATCTCTCCGGTGGACCAATTCAAGACAGGACAATGGCGTTGCAACCATGGTAAACCCAGCAGGAGTTCGGAAGAGCAGAAGGGAAGAACAAGAAACTCCAGAGTCTCGGTATGGAATATCCCAATGTCCATCCCCAGGGGCTGGGTGCGGTATTGTACCGTAGCAGACAGTCTCTCCCCGTTGACCGTAGAAATAAGGAACAGCTTGGGCAGACGGGTTATAGGAATTTGATACTTGTCGACCAAGGAGGCGTGGATGAAGTTGCCGGCTTAACCGGAATCCAAGAAGGCAGCAGCAGAGAAGAAGGACTTGGACGAAAGGAACAACTGCACGGATATAATGAGACGTGGAGAGGAAGAATCCACACCTAGTAATGCACATCTGTAAGTCCTTAAGGAAGTGTTCGGTACTGTGTAAACACAGATTCTCGTCTCTACGGCGACTCCGTTCTTGCAGGGTCAGGCGAGACCGGTCCACCTGCATGGCCTCCACAGCGGAAGACCCAGAGACAGGTAGAGGTGGACGCTGGAACACAGGAGTCAGACGAGGGCAGCGTTTAGGACAAGTTTTTTCCTTCTCAAGATGGAGTTCCTCTTGTCTCTCGGAGAAACGTTTGTCGATCCTTGTGGCTAGCAAGATGAGGTCACTCAGGGTGGTAGGCAGGTCACGTGGTAGCACAAAGAGCTTTATTTTTCCAGTTCAGCTCGGAGGCAAGGGTGCGGAACTGGATGGCATAGTCACCAACAGTAGAATTTCCTTGGGACAAGTTCAGCAAAGCAGTCTCGGCAGAGGAAACTCGGGCAGGTTCCTCGAAAACACTACGAAACTCCTGACAAAAGCTCTGGACGGATGCGGTGGCTGGATCAGCGTGGTCCCAAAGCGGTGTAGCCCAGGCCAGGGCCCTCCCGGAGAGTAGACCGAGGATGAAGGCTACCTTGGCTCGCTCAGACAGGAACTGGTCCGACAGTAGCTCGAGGTGAAGAGAGCACTGTGACACGAACCCTCGGCATAGTTTAGGATCTCCGTCGTCTTTGTCAGGTAGGGACAAACGGATTCTGGACCCAGTGGCAACTGCAGGCGGAGATGATGCAGCAGGTGCAGACGGAGGAGCAGGCTGTTGCTGAGCAGGCAGGAGCTGTTGTATCATAGCGGTCAACTGGGCCAGCTGCTGACTTTGCTGGGCCACAATGGAGGTGAGGTCCGCTAGACTTGGCAGTGGAACATCAGCGGGATCCATTGCCGGATCTTACTGTCACGTACCGGCAGGATAGGTAGTGGATCCTCTGGACCAGAGAGGCGATGGCACAGGTTGCACTGGAGGACCGGTTCTTAGCAGTTACTGGTCTTCACCAGAGCCCGAAGCAAAGCGGGATGGACTTGCTGCGGTGGTAACTACCAGGTTGTATCCCACAGTAATAACTCGACCTCACTGACAGCTGATATAGCGTGGTACACAGTGAGCATGCAAAAGCGTAGTCGGATGTAGCAGAGGTCAGGGCAGGCAGCAAGGGTTCAAAGGCAAGTATACGGTAGCAACGGGTTCGGCAACTGGCAAGGCAACAATCACAGTAGGGAACGCTTTCTCAGAGGCACAAGGCACAAAGATCTGGCAAGAGCAGGAAGGGGCAGGTGCCTTTTATGGGAAGGACACAGTGGGAGGTGAGGAACCAGCGCACCAATTACCGGTGCGCTGGCCCTTTAAATTTACTGAAGCCGGTGCGCGCGCGCCCTAGAGAGCGGGACCGCGCGCGCCGGGATACAGGAGAGCAGAGCGGGTAAGGAGAACAGGGACGCGGCGCGTGAGCGGGGACCAGCCACCACGCTAGCCGCGTCTCTGCCACTGTGGGACCCGTGCTCCCGGTCAGTGCGTCTGACCGAGAGACGCCGGGACCCCGGAACGGAGGGCAGAAGCAGCGGGCGCTCCGGTCCGGAGGTGATGACCGGAGCGCTCGCTGTGACAGTGACCTTATACTTAAAAACTATGGAAATATGGGATGTGTAGTTTAGGGAATGAAATTCGACAGGAAATACACAGTTCTGGCAGGTACATACTACTAAAATCACCTTATGGTGAATAACCCCTTTAAAGGGGTACTCCGGCGCTAAGAAATCTTATCCCCTATCCAAAGGATAGGGGATAAGATGCCTGATCGCAGGGGTCCAGCCGCTGGGGACCCCCGTGATCTTTCACGCAGTACCTGTTACCGTTAACCCTATTCCCCCATATATGCTTGATGGTACACAACTATGGTTCTTTATTAACAGCATCTTGCTTCATGGAAGGCACCCTCTGCCACACTTGGCCTAATCACTGCTAAACGCTGCTTTGTGCTGAGGTTGTGCTCAGAGTAGTTGCTGGCTTTAACTTGTCCTACAGTGGTTCCTCAGTGATGCTGTCCCCTCAGCCTAGTGGCATTTCGTAGAGTTCACCTACCAGTTTAAGTTGCTAGGATCTGTGCTTCTTAATGTCCTTGTAACCACAAAGTCACTACCTGCTACAGAATTACTTTTAACTATCCTCAGCCCTGCTTTCCAACTTGAAATTGCACAGAAAGGAAACAAAAAATGGGAATACGTGCCCCTTGTGTAATAGTACCGTATTTTTCGCCCTATAGGACGCACCGGCATATAAGACGCACCCAATTTTAAAGGTGCAAAATCTAGAAAAAAAGATTCTGCACCCAACATTGATCTTCAACCTGCAGACCTCCAGATGTTGCAAAACTACAACTCCCAGCATGCCCGGACAGCCTTTGGCTCTCCGGGCATGCTGGGAGTTGTAGTTTTGCAACATCTGGAGGTCAGCAGGTTGAAGACCACTGGAGGTAATACTCACGTGTCCCTGCCGCTCCGGACCCGTCACCGCTGCCCTGGATGTCGCTCCATCACTGTCGCCGCGTCCCCGGGGTGTCCCCGACGGTCCAGACGTCTTCTTCCCTGGGATCCACGCTCTCCGTTGCCGTCATCACGTCGCCGTTATCACGTCGCTACGCACGCCGCTCCTATTGGATGGCGGGACGGCGTGCACGACGACGTCATGACATCGAAGGAGAGCGCCGCCATGCAGGGGATCCCGGCACGGAGCAGACACCGAGGAGGCAGGTAAGGTCCTTCCCGGTGTAAGCTGTTCGGGACGCCGCGATTTCGCTGCGGCAGTCCCGAACAGCCTGACTGAGCAGCCGGGTTAGTGTCACTTTCTCTTCAGACGCGGCAGTCAGCTTTGATCGCCGCGTTTGAAGGGTTAATACAGGGCATCACCACGATCGGTGATGTCCTGTATTAGCCGTGGGTCCCGGCTGTTGATGGCCGCAGGGACCGACCCGATAGGTGTGTATTCGCCGTATAAGACGCACCAACTTTTCCCCCCCAGTTTTGGGGAAGAAAAAGTGCGTCTTATACAGCAAAAAATACGGTACATACGAAATCTGAGTGCATAAAATTGCACTTACGAAGTCGGGTTGTGCTTAGAGCACAACACCTTGAAGGGCCTTCAATATCTCAATGGGAGCTGCTGCTGTAGTTCGACCAGTAGAAGCTTGGCTATCCCTGTGGAAATGTACTTGCCTGACGAAGAATCTGTTACAGATTGGAAACACGTTTTTTGCTAATAAACCTATCTTGAAGTGGTACTCCAGGGAAGTTAAGAAACATAAAAATGTACAAGCCAGAGCTCTAGACCAAACAGAAATCAGACAGAAATCAGGTGGTGTTGTCTTGAAGGGAGGGGGCTAGGTCTCACTGAGGAGACAAAGTGGATCTAAAGATTACGTTTTTCTTTCACTTCCTGCATGAAAGTGACAGCTGAAAGAGGGATACTACTCTATATAGCTAATGAATGATATTTAGACAAATACATAGGTTGGTGAGAGGGAAAGGATGGGCTATGGGTTTAGTTCCCCAGAGTACCCCTTTAAAGAATAAGACTCAATTTCTTAGCTCCTGTTCAGTATGAAAAGACCACCACTGTGGAAAGTTCCCTTTTTCTACCTTACAACCTGCAATTACAGTAAAACAGAACAACTGAACGTCTTCAGGTAAAGGGGTTTTTCGACAACGGACACTTATTTCCTACTCAGAACCGAGATATGTGACTGACACCATTAATCTAAAGAACAGGACTGCAAAAGCCCATGTCTGAAAATAGCAAAGCACAGTACTTGGCTACCTTCAACACTCCTATAGACAATAAATGGAAAGGCAGCTGAGTATGCACACTGTCAGTCCATTCAAACAGGATTTTCAGGATTCATGTTCTCTATTTTCAAAATTGAAGGGGTCCTAGCAATTGGATTCCCTGTGACCAGACATTAAAGGGGTTATCCACCATAAGGTGATTTTAGTACGTACCTGGCAGACAGTAATGGACATGCTTAGGAAGGATCTGCGCTTGTCTTGGGGCTAAATGGCTATGTTGTGAGATTGCCATAAGACTGTGGCTAGCTTTTTGTGAACTGGTATTTCCTGTTTGAGTTTTTCATTTTTGTCTACAAATCCCATAATTCCATTTTCCTCCCTCCCACACATCAGCCACCCGACCCATTGAAACATAAATGAGCTGCATCCATTCAAAAGACCTGTGGTTTTCAATCAGGATGCCTACAGCTGTTGCATTAGTTGCAGATTGGTCTCTCTCCCACCAAGCGATCGCTCCACCCATTAAAGAAGACAGGCTTCCTGTCATCAGCTGACTAGTGAGTCAGGTCTCGGCCGCACGGCAACCTGGGAAAAATCTGAGACAACAGTAATTTTGTTAAAAATAAATATTGGGGTGAAAATAACAGAAGAATTGTGAGAAAACCATCACACACAGGTACAGACACTATATAATGAACTACACTAACTTTACAGATCCTGTAGTCAAATAGTCAAATAAAAATAAAATAGTCATAGTAAAATAAAAATAAATTCCTGGAATACCCCTTTAATTTTCTTATGAATAGGCGATGAGTGTCTATGGTGGCAAAATCCCTTATAATATTCACAGGCCACATCACCTGTCACACTTTAGTCTTGCTTAAGAACTAGCAGCATACCAGTTGCACCCGAACTGCACACAGAAGATGGAATACTTTTCCTCCACAGGATTACTTTTGGTAAAATTGACTACCCATGCCCAGTCCACATGTATACAGCACTGTGATGTATTCAGCTATTACTTTTCTCAACCCAACCCAGGCTTACCACAGAGTCCTTCCTACAGGTAACCTACTATAGGGACAAGGACTTCCTAAAGCAACATACCAGACACCTCCCTAAACCAGCTAACCGACTGACTTTTCATGACATTACTCAGACTTTACTGTACTCCAGCATTTTATCACTTCGTAAACGTATCGCCCCAGACAAACTTAATGCCGACCCTGATAGTCACCTTGTGCAGTGCCAATAGACATACTTCTTCCTTTTGATAGCCGAGCACTGCAGTAGTCAGCATCAAGCTCTTCCTTGGCCCCAATGATAGAGCAATATGCCAACACTTTATCAGATTAGCTATAGTGATTGGTAAGTGGTCCATAATTTTTACTGATCATGGACCCATGTAATTCTGTAGGAAAGGAGGTCAAAAATATATAAATCCAGTGTAAGATCTTAAAGCCAAGGCAAAGCAAACTTCTCTGGCAAGAGCTGGGTCAATGCACAGAAGGGATATTTAATCTAGCCAATTAAAGTATGCTCAGGACCAGATGATCATTTTGTCAATATAATTATTTCTTTAGTAGCTGTGGTATATTGATATTGCATTAGCCATAACAAACCGAGTCACGTAGATAGATGCAGGTTAACTGCAGTGCTAAAGCTTGTTTCACACATGTACACAAATGTATCAGCTGCAAAATACATCATTTCTGCTGTCTTCTTTCTTAAACTGCAGTACCAGTATAATAATACCCATACCTTCCTATTAGACCAATACCAATCTTGTTAGGTAAAAATGCTTATATTACCACTGTATATACATAATCAAAATTAACCAGCTGTCAATTGTGTTCTCTTTATCTTATGGTCGTTGTGGCCCTAGTAAGGGTAAAAGTCATAAATAACCCTTTTATTGCTGATTTACCTTGTAACTAGGGCATAATTATTAGCCTAACTTATTGGGGGAATACAGTCCTTTTACTGCAGAGTTGATCTGGGTTGCTTAGACCCAACAGCTCCTGCACCTTCACAGAGGCAGGAAGCGTCATGGCTGCTTCCTGTACTGTATCACTGCGCACGCGGAGCACCGTATACACAACAATCGGGAAGAACACTAATAAACCGTATGAATAATCAAGAAGCATTTAAACAAATTGGAGGTAAAGCTAAATGCAAAATAAAATAATAATTTGTGCTGCACCTCGGTTTGCCTTCTATAACCGAGGTCCAGCAGTTATCTCCAGCTTACTGACTCCTACGTGAGTTCTACATTTTGAAGAACAATGCTGCACTGTGCGAATATTTTGGCCTTGGTTCTAGCTGTCAATTCCTCAGCAAACAGTTTATCGAGCACATATTTAACTTCAAGTCTCATGTGTTCATTTCAGGCTATGGCAGGGTCTTTGATCCCCCAGTGGGTCACACATTATAATATGCTGCTACCTTAAACAAACAATAACAATGCTTTGGTACAGTCTGTCAATTTCTAAGTCCTCTGGCATTTTCACCAAACATTATTTACAAGTGTCAGCCTCTCGCCTACACCGTTCAGGAGTTTTTGGTGTGTTTTTACATTTTGAAGGTTTATTTTTGTACCCTATAACATAGTATCTTGATGCCAACATACAAAGCCAAGTTTGGCTTTCAGAATCCAAAACAGCTCGACTCTTGCCAAGCTTACTGTATCGCCTGCAAAAAGGGCAAAAAATAGTTTAGACTTGCAGACATTTGTTCACTTACCACACCAAGGAGACTACACCGTATTTATGGGGCAAAGTAGGCAGAGTGAGAAAGGCTGGACCTTCACAGGACAGCAAAGAAATAGGACATATTTTATGAAGGTCTATGCAGCTATAAGGTTATCGCAGGGCCTGCAATGCTGTTTAACCCAAAAATGATGAGGGTAATTGCAGTAGCGTAGAGGTGTCTCTTGTTGGAACATAGATTACACGTATTTTCATAGAAGTGTACAAGTTATGCAGTCACTGGAAAAAGGCAGAAATATACCTTGACATGACATAGTGATAACCACTGCCATTGGGTTGCTGGCTAAAGGTTGGCATTCGCTGAAATCATTCTGCCCAATAAGAACATCTCTGTTGGATTCAAATCAAGACTACAACTAGACAAGTCCCCATTATGTTTCATATTTTAAAGAGAAAATCTGTACAGCTCACACTGGGATAGAGTGTACTGAGGATAACTGTAAGGCACACCACCATATGTGCTAATAGATACAAGAAAAAGAAAAAAATGTGGGGAACAGCCCTAAAAAAGTATACCTTATAATTGAAGTGAGTAGAAGAATATGGATGTTAAGGTGTGGACATAAAGGTGATTTACATTACAGTGAATTATTTTAATAGAATACAATTTATTAACCCCTTCCCTCTCGGGTCATTTTTCATTTTTGAGACGCCTGCAGGGCCCTTGCTGTAGCTCCAATTAATCAATTGAAAATACAAAAAAATCGTGCTTAGAGGGATTTTACATAAATGTATGTAGTCATATAATATATGTGGCTGCCCAGTACGGGAGATGTTACCCCGTACCTTGCTGCCCTGTCAGACAGCCTCCTTCAGTGTCCCCAGGGCCCCTGCACCTGTTTCCCCCCTGTGCATGTGTTCTGCAGTGTATTGTATTATAAAATGTGTTTTGTCATGTGATTGTTACCCAGGAGCTACCAGTGACCAGGTTTAGCTGAGTGCAACCCCGCATACACTGCTTCCTTTAGTTCTTGATCCAGGGGGAATTTATTTACCCTCGTATAAAGGTTTAAAAGAGAAAAATAAGAACATTCTGGCTGTTTGCGGACACCAATAGAGGGATCTAAAGAAACAGCTTGATTGTCTAGCAAGTTGTTGCAAATTTTTATTTTTATTTTATCTACAATAAAAAACCCAAGCAACTTCATGGAAGACTACCATGCCGGTAAAGTTTGTATTAGTTATTGATATTTAATCATGGATGAAATAAAGATGTAACTGTTTTATGCAACAACTTGCTGGGCAATAAGTTATTGCCCCATGTAGTTTGCCTACCCAAGCAAAGGAAGTCCAAGCTGGATTTGAAGCAGTCAATAAATGGGTGAGCTGGACTGAGATGTGTTGTATGGTACCAATAGTGGAAACTGTTCATGTAGAGGATTTGGAGCTCTGGATTAAAAAAATGTAGCCTCAACTGCTATAACATTAATAAATTAATCAGTGCAGAATGTTGGACGTAAAAGGACATGGTGTAAAAAGTGGATATTCACATTTAACAAGTACATCAAATATTTAATATAGGTAATAAAATGTGTTATGGGTTTACTAAGGTTACCTTTACCCAAGATGACACTTAATTTAAAGATAACCATTTAGTATGACAAATGCGGAATAAAATAAGACATCTACAAGAAAGCGGTTGGGGGGGGGGGGTACTTTTGACAGCATTTTGTATAAGACCAAGTAATGAACTCCTAGGTTAGAACATACACAGATACGACAAGGCATGATGGCCAATACATGTGCACTTTATTGACTTGTCACTGACCAGACAACAGAAAGTTACATCAATAATTACCTAATGAATAGGCATTAGTGGAAGGCCTCAGCATCAGTAGAATCCAAATGTTACAAGATCATTAACACTATTTACAATTAACTTGCAAATGAGATGCTAACACAAAGCCTGGCGTGAAGGAAAGATGATGCCCCAAGGCAAGTCCTACAAATGAATTGTTACTAGTGGGTACTTTGGCAGAGATGAACAAATGTAAGCTGTAGTTACTATAATTAAGAATGACATCACATTTCAGCCACATTCTATCATATCTAGATTAAAGTTTGCGATAAGCCAAATAATATACATCAGAATTCCAATACAATGGCATCCATGATAATGTCAAGATGCCAGGAAATTGGATATTCAAAATCTTTAGACCACTACTGAATGCTTTGTGAAGACTGCAATGAAATCCTGTGTAGCACAATGCATGTGAACATAAATTGATGTGCTTGACGTTAAAGCAATGTGGTTGCTTGCATGTGCCCCATATGCTGGGTGATGTACAAGGCACCTTTAACAACCTCCTCAGAATTGGGAGCCAGTCCTGTGGGAGAGTTGAGAATTGAATCTTTGCCCAGGTTCTACACAGAAGAAGGCAATGCACTATAGCACCACCTTCATAAACCTGATTTTTACATTTGTGGTTGAACTATAGAGACATAAGGTTTTATGGCCAAGTTGCATTTGCCTATTCTGCCATCCATTGTGCTAGTCCATTGTTTTAAAAGCTTTGAGGTTTAGCTATGAGCCAGTGCATTGTCCCACCATTAGAAGTTATAACTGTCTGATCACAAGGTCCGATTTTGAGAACCAAAACCTGGGATTTCCATTAGAATGTGTAACCACCAGTTTATTCCTCCTCTATGACAGCTGCTGGAGATAGCTGTACCGAGACTTGCTGTATAGTTCTGACAAAAAACTCAGGTCCTCATTCTCAAGATCAAAGTGGGGTCTACGACTACTGCTCGAATAATGACAGTGACGCTAGGAAAATGTGCATTGTCTTCTGCTGGCTCGCTTCGCTATTTAGTATTACTATCATTATTTTATTATGTTTATTAATAATAATTTGGTTAGATTGACTCCCGCTGACATATCCTGTAGAGACGTCATGAATGGCTTTACTGAGACGTCTACAGTTTCCAAGAAATTAGATGTTTGCTCCAAGGTTGGGGGATGAAATTTAAATGGCTTTATGGAGCACATAATAAATTCAGCAAAGTGCAGAAAACAGTATAATAAATGTAGATGTCACTAATAGTCACACTAGATTTTAAGTGGCAGCAAAGGTCTCCAGCGGCCTTTCGAACAGTACTATACACCAACTAATCTAAATTTAATTAAAACTATCCATTTAATTTCATTTACTGGAAGAACAGTCATCTGTTAAATATGCTTCACACTCACACATACCTAAAAAAATTAAAGAAAGAAACCATTAACTCTGGAATGCTCCCTTTCCTTCATTAGCCTGTCTTTTTGGGAAATATAATTAAAAAGCTTTGATAAAAATGTATGGTAACATCGATCAAGAGGCCTTAGCTGCTCAGATTAAAAGGGAATACATCATGGATAAAGAATGAAAAGTTTAACAGCATAAAAAGTTACAGAGACATCACAATTGATAGTTACATGATACCAAATTATGTATTAAGGAGAATCTATCACCAGACAAACCTCAGCCATCAGTAAAGTGTGATGAATCTAACTGTTTATCTATCTATCCAGGGGCGGACACAGACAGCAGAGGGCCCCCCATATGCTGCAGCTCATTCAGGCCCCCCCCCCCCCCCCATATCAATACTCTGAGACAGTGACATACAGTCCCATCAGACCTCAGATCAGACTTAAAATAAATAAAACTTACCTCTCCTGCTCCACTGGGTGCCGGGGGGGGTAGACATGGGTGACGGGGGGGGGGGGTGGTAGACATGGGTGATGGGGGGGGCAGAGAGTGGACATGGGTGACAGGAGAGTGGTGGACATGGCTGGCAGGGGGTGGACATGGGTGACAGGGGGGTGAACATCGGTGACAGGGGGGTGGACATGGGTGACAGGGGGGTGGACATGGGTGACAGGAGGGTGGACATGGGTGACAGGAGGGTGACAGCTGGAGGCACCCTGGTTGGGAAAAGCCGATCCAGTCCATACTCATCCCACACCATGGCCAGTTAGGATGTCAGGTTTGTACACTGTCCGTAATAATGTTATAATAACATGTCCACCTTCCTGTCACCCATGTTCACCCTCCTGTCACCCATGTCCACCCCCTCTGTACACTCCTCTACACCCCTCTGTATACTCCTCTACACCCCTCTTTCATCCATGTACACTCCTCTACACCCCTCTGTCACCAATGTACACTCCTCTACACCCATGTACACTCCTCTACACCCCTCTGTAACCCATGTACACTCCTCTACACCCCTCTGCCACCCATGTACACTCCTCTACACCCCTCTGCCACCCATGTACACTCCTCTACACCCCTCTGTACACTCCTCTACACCCCTCTGTCACCCATGTACACGCCTCTACACCCCTCTGTCACCCATGTACACTCCTCTTCATCCCTCTGTCACCCATGTACAGTCCTCTACACCCCTCTGTCACCCATGTACACTCCTCTACATCCCCCTGTCACCCATGTACACTCCTCTACACCCCTTTGTCACCCATGTACACTCCTCTGTGATAACGAGTGACGTCCCCCTGTGCAACGTCAGGGGCGTCACTCGTCATACAGAGACTGCTCGCCGCATGGCACTCACTGCTGCCATGAACGGTGAGCTGAGCTGCGCAGTCCGCTTGGGGGCATAGTTAATGAAATGACATGGAGGGAGGAGGGACTGGACTTTCCGTACCATGCCTATTAGTGAGCGCTAAAGAGTGGTGGGCCCCCCTCACACACTGGGCCACTGTGCAGATGAACCGGCAGCACAGGCGATATGTCCGCCCCTGTATCCATCTATCTATTTTACAAGAAGAGCAGCACAACTAATAAAGGGTGCACGCAGGTTATAAGCCTTGGTGTAGGGCTTGCAATCCAATATACGAAGATACTTGCAGCACACAAAAAATCCATCCAAAAGTTAATTTATTTCATGGTTCCAGTGACAGCAACATTTCTGCAGCCTCACGCCACCATTTTGAAATTTTGGATGGACTTCTTTTGTGTGCTGCAAGTCTCTTCATATATCTATCTCATAGCTTACTAACTGACTACCTGAATTAATAAAAAAGTATTTTCTAGGGTCTGGTATGAGGTCTGAATTAATTCTGGTTATTCTGTATTCATTTTGGGGTCTAGTCTGTATTCATTTTGGGGTCTGGTGTATATTCATTTTGGGGCCTGGCTTGTGATTTGTATTAGATTTGTAGGTCTGGTCTAAAATTTTCATTTATTTAGGGATACAGTTTGATGTCAGGATTTAAATTGGTCTGGGCATTGTGTTGTTCTATTGTTTGTGTAACCCCCTTCCTAAATGTTATTTCTGGAAGCAGAGAGTGAGTTTTCTGAACCCGAAGAGGAGTAAAGCACATTAGTGTGGCCTACACTACAGACAAGGAGCCTGATAAAAGGATGGATGGCTTTGCTCTGGATTGTGGCACTCTTATCCAGTTGGATGGAGGGAGACTGGGGATCTGCTGGCAATTGTAAAAAGAAGGCATCACAGGGAAATCACTCCATCAATATAAAATGTGTGGGTGTGCTTCTGAATCTCTCCTATATGTCTCTCTTTAGCCAACAACATCTCCCACCCCATATGTAATATAAAGACTGAACCCTTCATGAGATCCATGGCCCAAGAGGTAGATATGTAGGTTAATAGAGAATTTTTATAACTATCCTAGCAGGTCCGATCTATGAATTTTTCTCAACACCATCTCAATTTGACCAGTTCAGGTTCCTTGGCTTTTTAATATGCCCAAATGTTGTGATAGCCTTTTCACTCATAAAGAATAGGAAAGATAACCTAACACTCAGACTCTACTGTCCAAGGATGGCAAGACCAGAGAGGATCGAAGATCCAAGATGGAATTGCCAAACAGCTAACTAATTTCCAAATTATACGATGCCAGCCTAACAAAAGGAATTTTACTGTGCAAATATATATACATAGATGCACTGATATACAGATAAACAGATAAAAAGATAGATATGAAAGATGACAGGTAGACTGAAAAAAGACACACAGACAGATTGTAGATTCCTACACCTACATTGTGGTCATCATCTACCGTATTTTTGCCGTATAAGAAGCACTTTTTCTTCCCCAAAACTGGGGGGGAGTTGGTGCGTCTTATTCGGCAAATACACATTAAAACCGGCGGTCCCTGCGGCCATCAACGGGCGGAACCTGCGGCTAATACCGGACATCACCGATCACTGTGATGCCCTGTATTAACCCTTCAGATGTGGAGATCAAAGCTGACCGCCGCGTCTGAAGCGAAAGTGACACTAACCCGGTTGCTCAGTGGGGCTGTTCGGGACCGCCGCAGTGAAATCGCGGCGCCCCGAACAGCTTACAGGACACCGGGAGGGACCTTACCTGCCTCATCAGTGTCTGCTCCGTGCCGGGATCCCCTGCATGGCCGGCACCCTCCTTCGTCGTCATCACGTCGTCGCACACGCCGTCCTGTCATCCAATAGGAGCGGCGTGCATAGCGGCATGATGACGGCGACGGAGAGCGAGGATACTGGACAGCAGAGATATTCCGGAGTGACGGGGACACCCCGGGGACGTGGCGACGGCGATGGAGGGCGACATCCAGGGCAGCGGTGACGAGTGGTGACGGGTCCGGATTGGCGGGGACATGTGAGTACTACCTCCTATACCCGTGGTCTTCAAACAGTGGACCTCCAGATGTTGCAAAACTACAACTCCCAGCATGCCCGGACAGCCGACGGCTGTCCGGGCATGCTGAGAGTTGTAGTTTTGCAACATCTGAAGGTCCACAGGTTGAAGCTCACTGTCCTATACTTTACATTGTATTTGGTTCAGAATCTTTATTTTCTAGATTTTTAAGCTTTAAAATTGGGTGCATCTTATATGCCGGAGCGTCTTATATGATGAAAAATACAGTATCTTTAAAAGGAAAAAAAAATGTAGAAGAAAATCCATAAGGAAGGTATTTGAATTAACTTTAAAGAAAGAAGTTTCCGGTGCCCTGCATCCCTGGAAAGAAATGGTGCTCCTCTGCCAAAGACGGCTAGCTGGGAGGCTGGGAGCTTGTAAAGCATCTTCCGTTGTCAACATGCAATACACACATTTTAGGCACAGATCTATTTTTAAGCCTATGAAATATCCTTTACATTAATCATATATACGGCAATAGCTTTGAAAACTTCTCATTTCTCTATACGTGGAATAATTCTCTTTTCTGTTGATCTGGCAATACTTTAGTTTCTACTATACGGTAAGTGTGCCTGCCTGCCTGCCTGCTTGCCTGTCTGTGTTGTCACACTGTGCAGATTCCCTTATGTGCAAAGTAAATAAAACAAGATTAAATAAAACCAGATTAATACAGCAAATGCTCAGTTCCCTCTCTGGGTTAATGCTCAGAGATGACATTGCACTTAGCTTACGGAGCCTTACTCAGAAATGGCGCACTCCTAGGGAGTTCTACTTTCAAGGGTCAACAAGAAATATTATCTGAGAGAAACTGGTGTCTGTATATTTCACTAAGCTAGTGGAAAATATCAAATCCCCTAAATAGCAATTCAGATTTGGAAAACATCTTATTCAGCTCTTTAAGGATTTTTTTTTCTTAACTTGGTATCCGCAATGCATTATCCAGACTGTCTAGCAGGGCACTATTATTTTCACATTTATGGCTCATTTACATACAACGGACTATTGTGTCGCTGAAGCATTACTTAACAGGTTTGGGTACAGTATGGAACTGCCATTGTAAACGCTGAGAAATGGCATTTCCATTACCAACCATACTCCATGTGCCTGTGCTGCTGGGATTACACCATAAATGTTTGGCAAAGACACAATCCTTTTTTTTTTAGCATCTTATTCATACCGGAGTTGTAACTGGATGCCCCTAGCTCTAGTAAATATTCTGTAACAGGTTCCCTTACTTTCCTTGTACTATTTATAATATTGGTGTTGTTTTACATGGCAGAGGGGCAATGCCTGCTTTAGGGGTCTGCACAGAGCGTCCATCCATTCATTTACAGCTAGAGCTGCCACCAGCACTGCTATAGTGGTGTACAAGATACAACTTGAGAAAGGTCCTGACAGGAAGGAAACCACATCACTCAGCCTAATTTATAGCAGAACTGAAGAGAGAGTCCAGCGTGGCAATTCAAGCAATGCTCGACACTTTTTTCAGCAATCAGCCAACATGGAAGACTGGTGACGCGTTTCGGCCACAGTGCGTAGCCTTAGTACGACTAAGGCTATGCACTGTGTCCGAAACGCGTCACCTGTCTTCCATGTTGGCTGATTGCTGAATAAAGTGTCGAGCATTGCTTGAATTGCCACGCTGGACTCTCTCTTCATTTCTGCTACTATTGTTGGACTGGGGTCCGGTCCTGTCCGTGTTGTGGCGAGGGCACAAGGGTGAGCTGTGTCAACTACACTTTGCTAGCCTAATTTATAGTTACGAATAATGGATATTCTGCTGGTTTGGACAGAATCCATGAAATATAAATAATACTGGAATGTTCACTAATCGCATGTTGTTAACAAGAAATGTTACTTTCTTTGCATCCTCTTCTGTTAGTCTGGAGAATCCTTCCACAATGGCACCCACATTCCAGGAGTGCAGTACCACCATGTTCTTGTACTCTGGACAGTTCCTGACATGGACTGAAATGTCAGCAGAGAGCATTGTGGTCAGACTGAACAGGAACTGTCCATAGCAGGAGAAGTTTGCTATAGGGATGTACTTGTACTCTGGACAGTTCCTGACATGGACTGAGATGTCAGCAGAGAGCATTGTGGTCAGACTGAACAGGAACTGTCCATAGCAGGAGAAGTTTGCTATAGGGATGTACTTGTACTCTGGACAGTTCCTGACATGGACAGAGGTGTCAGCAGAGAGCACTGTGGTCAGACTGAAAAGAACCCTAGAAAGAAATACAACTTCCTCTGGAGCATACAGCAGCTGATTACTGGAAGGATTAAGATTTTTTAATAAAATCTGTTTAACTTTCTGGCACCAGTTGATTTAATAAAAAAAATATTTTCCAATGGAGTACCCCTTTAACCCCTTAAGGACCAAGCCCATTTTCACCACCTTAAGGACCAGAGCATTTTTTGCACATCAGACCACTGTCAATATAAGCATTAATAACTCTGGGATGCTTTTACCTTTCATTCTGATTCCAAGATAGTTCTTTCGTGACATATTCTACTTTATGTTAGTGGTAAATTTTTGTCGATACTTACATCATTTCGTGGGGAAAAATTCCCAAATTTTATGAAAAAAATGAAAATGTTGCATTTTTCTAACTTTGAAGCTCTCTGCTTGTAAGGAAAATAGACATTCCAAACAAATTATATATTGATTCACAAATACAATATGTCTACTTTATGTTTGCATCATAAAGTGCACATGTTTTTACTTTTGGAAGACATCAGAGGGCTTCAAAGTTCAGCAGCAATTTTCCAATTTTTCACAAAATTTTAAAAATCAGAATTTTTCAGGGACCAGTTCAGTTTTAATGTGGATTTTAAGGGCCTTCATATTAGAAATACCCCATAAATGACCCCATTATAAAAACTGCACCCCTCAAAGTATTCAAAATGACATTCAGTAAGTGTCTTAACCCTTTAGGTGTTTCACAGTAATAGCAGCAAAGTGAAGGATAAAATTCAAAATCTTAATTTTTTACACTCGCATGTTCTTGTAGACCCAGTTTTTGAATTTTTACAAGGGGTAATAGGAAAAAAAAAGCTCCCCAAAATTTGTAACCCAATTTTTCTCGGGTAAGGAAATACTTCATATGTGTATGTCAAGTGTTCGGCGGGCGCAGTAGAGGGCTCAGAAGGGAGGGAGCGACAAGGGGATTTTGGAGAGTGAATTTTGTTGAAATGGTTTTTAGGGGGCATGTCACATTTAGGAAGCCCTTATGGTGCCAGAACAGCAAAAAACCCCACACATGGCATACCATTTGGAAACTACACCCCTCAAGTCACGTAACAAGGGGCCCAGCGAGCCTTAACACCCTACAGGTGTTTGACAACTTTTCGTTAAAGTCAGAGGTGTAAATGAAAACATGTAAAAAACATGTAAATGAACATGTAAATGAAAACATGGGTATTTTTTTTTTGCGTTTATGTCAGAACTGCTGTAAAATCAGCCACCCCTGTGCAAATCACCTATTTAGGCCTCAAATGTACATAGTGCGTTCTCACTCCTCAGCCTTGTTGTGCGTCCGCAGAGCATTTTATGCCCACATATGGGGTATTTCCGTACTCAGGAGAATTTGCGTTACAAATGTTGTTGTTTTTTTTTTTTCTCTTTTACCGCTTGTAAAAATAAAAAGTATGGAATAACACCAGCATGTTAGTGTAAATTTTTTTTTTTTTTTTTACACTAACAGGCTGATGTAGCCCCAAACTTTTCCTTTTCATAAGGGGTAAAAGGAGAAAAAGTCCCCCCAAATTTGTAGTGCAATTTCTCCCGAGTATGGAAATACCCCATATGTGACCCTAAACCGTTTCCTTGAAATACGACAGGGCTCCAAAGAGAGAGAGCACCATGCGCATTTAAGGACTAAATTAAGGATTGCATAGGGGTGGACATAGGGGTATTCTACACCAGTGATTCCCAAACAGGGTGCCTCCAGCTATTGATAAACTTGTGTGGGGGGGGGGGAATAGGAAATAAAAACATACTTACCTAGCCCTAATCCCCAGAAGCACCTGTTCACTTCTGTCCATTCACTTCTGTCCATGTTGTGTCTTCTTCCTGCTTTGGAGACAAGGGCTCAAATTCACTGGCCAAGACAGTACACCTGTTTTGAATGTGCAGTTGCAGATCTTTCTGTGGATCTGTGGGAAATAAAAAGAAACGGTCATAACAGTGCAGTTCACTAGTGATTTTTTTTCTTACTTCCTTGTTGAACTCAATGAGAAAAATCTTCAACAAATCTGTGTTTATTCCACAACATGATGTGCTGTTGGATGTGGATGTTTACTTTAAAATCTGCACTGCTGGTGAAACCCAGTCTCTCTGTACTTGGCTAAGAAGGCAAATAAGATAACGGCCTTTGGCAATCAGGGGTTGCAACAACAAGCTGTAAATGACCTGAGCTCAAGTCTTTGATAGTTTAAGTAGGAATGCCTTTTTCATGACTCATGGGTCCGTTTCTCTCATTTAATAGCAGTGCAACTTCTCTTTAGTTTTGATTTAAAGAGTTTCTCTTTAGATCACATGTAGCGTAAATGTTACTGATTTTTGGGGTGTATGCAAAGTGGGAGACTGAGACCCTCTGGACACTAGAATTCTGTGAAACCCCTATAAAAGCTTTACTTAAACTTCTTGTGCAATCCTATCAAAATACATCTGTAACACTCATGTTTCAGTAGACTTGTGGTACCAGTGTGGTAGATGACTCGGACCGTACTAGGGAGCGGAGTCGCTACCCCTGGCACGGCTTGACCAGACAGGCGGCTGAGGAGATTTAAAGCACAGGTGGGATAAGGCAACTAGTGGTCTGGATAGCAGGAGGTCAAGGCAGGCGGCACAGTAGCGTAGTCAGGAATGTAGCAAATGGTCAGTAGGCAGGCGGCAAAGGAGCAAGGTCAGGTCACGGAGTAAGGGGTATGATACACGGCAAGGCAATACACAGGAATGCTTTCTCTAAGCCTCTAGGGCAAAAAAGATCCAGCAGGGAAGTGTGGGAGGTGGAGGAATTTATTAATGAGCCACAGGTGTTACTTCACTAATAGGCGCACTGGCCCATTACATCTTAAATCTCCGGCGCGCGTGCCCCAGGGGATGGGGACAAGCACGTCGAAGCAGAGAGGCAGAGGCGGGGGCAGGAGAAGCACCAGGTGAGTGACAGGCAGGGATTTGCATGCTGGCGCGTCCCGCAATGTGAATCCCAGCCCCGCCGGCAGCAGCAGGTAATGGGACCATGTGCTCATGGCAGCGTGTGCGGCCAGAGCGCATAACGTAACAACATTTGCTTTTGGTATAACGTTAAATGTCACAGCTTTTTAACCGGAAGAATGGATATTGGGTGACTGTCCCTTTAATTGCTGCTTTTATAGCAACTTTCCTGAATTTACATGTTTTAGCACATGAACATGTAATGATTAATGTTCATGCAATGCAGATATATATGTTCACAGGTTCTCAGGTTCCAAGTCCAAAATTACTTTACCTACAGATGATAAAGGAAATGGAAGCACAGAAAATGCGGGGGTTCTGTCTCCCAAGCGCTACTGTGAAAATGAACAACTGGACAATGCGTTTTGGCATGTTCTCACACCTTCCTCAGGTCCACAACAACAATTTTGAGGTGTTCCGTTCTTGAGTTCCTGTGTGTTGGCGGCCGACACACAGGAACTCAAGAACAGGACACCTCAGAATTGTTGTTGTGGACCTGAGGAAGGCGTGAGAACACGCCGAAACGCGTTGTCCAGTTGTACCTTTTACGTACGAATAAAATAAAAGAATCCTGTGTATCCATTGGCATCCTGACTCATTTTCACAGTAGCGCTTGGGAGACAGAACCCCCACATTTTCTGTGCTTCCATTTCCTTCATTGTCTTTTCCGTGACCCCTCCTTGGGGGCAACGTACAAGGGGGCACCAAGCAGCAAGCTGTAATAGCCCACCACATACCGCGACAGAGTCGTGCCCTATCCGTCGCACAACTTCTGGAGGTCAGTGGTGTGGTGGTGCGTTTTCTCCTTTTCTTTTAACCATCAAGAACCTAATCTACTATGCCAGAGAGCGCCCCGCATCTTTTTTTGCTTTTTTCCCCTCCTTCTCTTAACCTACAGATGAGGATCTTCCTAATGTGGTAGCCAAGCAGCACTAACTCTGACTATAGGCTGACAAAAAGATTAGTGTCTTGCAGAGAGGTCTTTGTTCAGCGTTCTCCTCTCTGACAAGGGTAGAATTCTCCCTCTTTAAAGGGGTACTGCGGTGGAAAGCTTTTTTTTTTTTTTTTTAAATCAACTGGTGCCAGAAAGTATAACAGATTTGTAAATTACTTCTTTAAAAAAAATATTAATCCTTCCAGTGCTTATTAGCTGCTGAATACTACAGAGGAAATTATTTTCTTTCTGAAACACAGTGCTCTCTGCTGACATCACGAGCACAGTGCTCTCTGCTGACATCTCTGTCCATTTTAGGAACTGTTCAGAGCAGCATATGTTTACTATGGGGATTTTTTCCTACTCTGGACAGTTCTTAAAATGGACAGCTTGCTGCTTGGTGTCCCCTTGTCCGTTGCCCCCAAGGAGAGGTCAGCAGAGAGCACTGTGCTTCTGATGTCAGCAGAGAGCTCTGTGTTCCAAAAAGAAAAGAATTTCCTCTGTAGTATTCAGCAGCTAATAAGTACTAGAAGGATTAAGATTTTTTAATAGAAGTAAGTTACAAATCTGTTTAGCTTCCTGGCACCAGTTGATTAAAAAAAAAAATCCACTTTAAACATGATAAAATCTCATCTTGGACAGGAACTCAGGACTCACAGGAATACTAAATACTGAGCATGGGTACAAGCACAAGACTAATAGTGGGAACAAAAACTAAAATATAACAAGGTTAAAGCAGAATGGACATACATAATCCTAAAAACCAACAGATGTACTTAAAACCAAGCAGACTAAATTATATATCAAACAGGAGTCAAACCATGGTTAAAACTCAGATATTAACAGACAGACTAAAACAGACATAGAGTAAGAACTAATCAAACAGCCCCCTGTAGCACCTGAAGAGGCCTTTTATACACTCCCAGGGCTGGAGGGTTAACTCTTCCCAAGCCAGGGAGAGTAGCACAAATAACGGACATTACAGTAGATATGATGGGACCTAGGTTGAAGACATGTGGCCTAGGTGTAGGTATGCCTAGCAATAGCAGGGCTAAGAGATACACATGCGGCACTGGCTAGGACCAGTCCTTAAATGGTTCTAACAGGTTTAGGGCCTTTTCCTGGGATAGAGAGGTTGTACTAGGGACTTCTCCTGCACCTATTGGTTAAGGGAATCATGTGACCAAAGCATTGTTCCTCTGTGTAGGGATTTTGGTCAGATATTCTGGTGCAGCATTCATTACTGTCAATGGAATTCCTCTGCACAGTACACACTACGGAATTTCAGTGAATGTTCCGCCACTGAAATTCCACCACCAGAAAAATGAACTTGTACATTCTTCTGCTGGAATCCACCAGAAGAATGTCTGTGCAATCTTAGTGTCGAATTCAGTCAGCATGGCCGCACTCAGAATCTCAGTCTGTATTTTGTCAGGCTGGAAATTCCGAAGTGTGAACCTGGTCTTACTCTCCAGTACCGCATATACATGAATGAATTATGCAAAACCTTTTGACTGTCGTCCACGTAACAACTTTCTTTAGATAGTAATTGAAACATTTGTACTGGGACTCCACACATCCTCCGTGTAAATGAGAAGAGCTTTACCCCATCACCAAGCTTTACAGTCATGTCATTTTAATGTGACTGGCTGCAACACCAACGGAATGACACAAAATTGAATACAACAACATAGCTTTTGGACCTTTTAAGGTTAGTGTCGTGCATTCTGATAAATTGCTGCATAATTCTGCTGTAAAATAACCCACTCTACTATTAATTTGCATTTGATATAAAGAAGTGTTTTTTTATATATTCACAGCTGCTCTCAAAGGAGAACAAAATGCTCCATAAAGTTGCCATTAGCATACTAGAGCAGTAACAGCTGCTGAAATCTTAATAAGCTTCTTACCTGCAGTTCAGCACCATATTATCCGCAGTTGGTCACCTCTGCCCTTACCAGTGGGTATATTGGCTTCTAGGAGTTGAGGCGGCTTCAATGCCTGAGCTCATAATCTAGATGCATGGAAATGTCCTACAGGTAAAGAAAAATATACAGGATGTCCCAAGCTGTCTAGTTTTACAGTAAAGCACATCAATAATTCATGTGCACAGATTCCCCCCTCAGCACCTTTCAAAACAATATCTTGGCAGAATTCATTAACAAAGTTATGCCAACAATTAAATAAACCGGCATGACATTAAGTGGAGCAAGCTACAAATGTTTGCTTTGATAGTCTTTCATGATCTTTTTTTTTTTCCATCTTTTTCCATGGAACAGTGAACAGTGCCTATTTCTGCCAGGCCTTGTGCGCCACCTTGAGGACATGTGCTTAAAATACAGGCAGATTTAACTTCTGCAAGTGGAAGATGTGATCTGTTTGGAAAGTATTTAAAGCCAAGTGTTTCCAGTGAGAACATAAGATTCCTGCGGATCTATCCTAACTATCACTAAGAAACCCTCAAGAAAGGAATGAATAACGTGTTTATCTTCTGGTTGTGGCCATTATTTGCTGGCAACGATGTATAAGCCAGGAGTTAATAATACGTTTCTCAAACAGAATATTGAAGCAAACTGAAAAATGAAGAAATAATACAATAATGTAAGTGATACAACTCACAAATTTATATAAATACAGAATGATACAGTATTAGGCATTTAGAAAATATAGTAACAAAACAGTTTAGCCTGAAAAGTGATAATCCCTATGGAGAACAAATAAGAACTCACTGGTGTTCCATTATACTGCTGAAAAAGAGAGAGTGTACAGACTCCTGGGCCATAGCTGTGAATACGCAATGTCACCATTACACAGTAACTGGGGTAGAGTTTCAGAAGAGGGTCTATTTCTTGCTTCTATTATCAGTATAGTAAAGAAGAATTGGGCATTCGGATACCACAGCCTGTTGTCCCGTAGAACTGCCTGACTGCTCGACATCTGAATCTACATCTTCTGTGCAATCTGTTCCTATATATCGAGCAAATCATGTCCACTGAAATTCCAGATTTCATATTTCTAAAGCTCACTAGTAAAATTCTGGCTTAGCATTATAAGCTAAATGGGTTGTCTCATGTAGCAAACACCTGTCTATATTTACTATTATGGCATATAAACACTATTACGAGAGGTCCCAGCTCAAAACTCCTGTCATTAGGGCTGGAAGCAGACACAATATTTTTGTGACATCCTTACTTCACTTTTAGCTGCCTTTTTTGCAGAAAGATGCTGTGTATGTTAGCTGAAAGAATACAGAGAGGAAATTGATACCCTGCACTAGCATTTATATCTATATCTTCTACTGAACCATCGTTCGTACCTGACCCTTGCCTGTGACCTTGACTTTCCTTTTTCCTGATGTTCTGTATTTTAGCTGTCCTCTAGGTTTTAGATTTTTGGCTTGCTTCTAGTTAACCCTTTGTTTTCTGTATTGGTACCTTTTTGCCCAACTGTTGCTGACTTGGACTGTATGACTATTCTTGACAACCCTGCACTTAGTCTAGTGTAGGGACCGCTGCCCAGTAAAGGGCCGCCATTTAGAGCAGATCATTCAAGTAGGTATTGACAGTGGTTTGGGCTAGCATCAGGGCTGCACTGCTCTATACCCCAGATTTGACATCAACACAGGCCCAAATACTGCATCTGCTGCTTTCCTGTTGTGATAGATGCCATGACAGCCTTAGTAGACACTTAAAATATACATTAAAAACGGGAAGAGAGAGGACCCCCTGATGAAGCATTTGGCGAAAACACGTGTTTGGGGAGGAGGTGAGATGTCTCCTTACAGGGTGCATGGTTATGTACTGTATCTTCCTTTTACTCAATAATGTTGTTATTGTGCTGAATATTTCTCCTCTTATTTGATACTGTTTTCTATATATACTGCTATTGCTTGCATCATCTGAGAATTGCTCTGTATTTACATTGATCACTATAGACACCCTTGTGGGCCTCATCATGCTATGTGATTCCTATGTACATCTACTATATGAGATAGCATATATTCATTGATACATACCATTTGCACACCCACATCATATGTGACTAGTATTACCATCTATACCTCCATCTTTTCTGCATGTGTATTCTGTATACCCATCTATCTTCCCATTTTTAATGTATATTTTAATACATTTTGTATGATAAAGATTGATCACTGTTTGAATATATTGCATCAGTTTTGGTCTCCATTTTTTGTGAATATATGTTATTGTGGCCAATAGTGAGTTGCTCTCAGATAGCCTTACATTTTGGTAACTAATATAAAGTTACCCGATCGCTGCACTGGTGACCGGTAAGAGTTCATGGTTTTCTGTGAAAGTTGTAAGTTAAATTTTCGGATGAGGCCGCAACCTGCTGGTACCAAGGCCCAGAATTGTAAGTAGGGAGTAACATGAGTGGGTTTTCTCCCTTCCACCTTCTGCCATGTTAAATTCTGTGAATATTTAGTTTGCTTCTCTAGGTCACCTGTATGATAAGCCAGATTGAGTGGCTTATGCAGAAACTCGACTGACAACCCTTAAGAAGGGTTGCAGGACCAGAGAGAAATATTGCCCAGATTTCAGCAATTGGTGTACTGCTTCTGGATGGAATGATCTCGCATTAAGATGTAATTTAGACTTAGGTTGTCTCATAGTATAAAAGATTTACTGGCCGGTCATCCTCTCCTGACACTTTGGAGCAAGCCATGACTTTAGGGGTGAGTTTGGACAGGAAACTTAGGGAGAGAAACTATAAGCTGTCACCCCTGTCACTCACTCTTTCTCTACTCTATCCTCTACCTTCTCCTCTTCTCCAAGATGAGGAGCCAATGTAAGTGGGGACCATATCCCCTCAAGAAATAAGGAACTTCCGATAACGCCAAGGTCTATGTTTCTATTGCGGAGACGCCAGTCAAACGCTACATGCCTGCCCCAAATGCCAGCAGCTGGGAAACCAATGTGTGGTATTAGGGAAATCACTCTAATACCTAAAGGTATTTCCTAAATCTTCTTTCAAAATTCTGTTACCAGCCAGTGTGTATTTTACAGATAAACCTGTTTCTGGTTTTACATTCGTTGATTCTGGTGCTGAATCTAATTTTGTGGATTTTAATTTATCACTTCTTTGGGTCTTCAATTGACATGTCTCAAATTTGATTCCTATCTCTGGTGTGGTTAATACTCCTTTGTCAGGGGGTAAAGTATCCCTAATCCCCATAACTTGATCGCCTCCAGGTTGGAAAATGCAGTCCGGTGTACACAGTGCGATGTATGCAATCCTTGAACAGCAGTTTGAGGGTGCATATTGTTGTGTGAGATGTGTGCGAGTTGTTCATTTGGAAGCCCAGATCCTGGATCTAGAGGAGCAACTGGCAACACTGAGAAGCATTGAGAACTTGGAGAGGAGTCTCCTGCTCAGTGAGAGCAAGTACTCTCTGGGGTAGAGGTGGGGGAGGATAGTGGGACAGAGGTGCAGGACAGTCAGGCTGCTAGCTGGGTTACAGTTAGAAAACAGGGTAGAGGGAAAAGTGTAAGGGAGACTAGCCCTGATCTGGTACACCCCAACAAGTTTGCCTGGTTGGCAGATGAGGGGATGCCATTTCAGAGCTAGCAGTACTGCAGCAAGACTCTGCCTCTGACCGCCAGGGGGGTGTCTGCTCCAGTAAGGAGGGAAGGAGGAGTGCAGGGAAGGCGAGACAGGTACTGGTAGGGAGAGTGCAGCTGTACTTGGGGAAAAGATGGCTAGAAGGGTTGGAGGAGTGTTTAAACTAGGGAATGGGGGGAGGGAACCTACAACAAAGAGGGGGAAGATAGTTTAGATAGAGACTTATTAATGCTCCTGGGGTGGAGCGTTTGGAATAGTTAATAGGGATAGGTTTCATAGGGAAAAAAAAAACATACACCATTGAATTGCATGTTGACTAATGCCAGAAGTCTGTCCCTAAAACTGACGAACTGGAGTTGATGATGTCTGAGGAGAATTATGACATAGTGGGTATAACAGAGACTTGGTTGGACGATAGCTGTGATTGTTCGGTCAACATACAGGGTTGTAGCCTATTCAGGAAGGATCTGACAAAACAGAAAGGGGAGGAGTTTGTCTTTATGTAAAGTCCAGTCTGAAGGCCGCACTGCGGGAGGATATACGGGAGAGAAACGATAATGTAGAGTCAATATGGGTAGAAATATATGGAGATAAAAATTTAAAAAAAATTCTGATATGGGTTTGCTATAAGCCACCAAACATAATGGAAGAGCCAGGAGATCAATTACTAAGGCAAATAAACAAGGCAGCAAATCAGAATGAGGTGATAATAATGGGGGACTTTATCCTACTATAAACTGGGAGACTGAGACCTGTGAATCTCATAAAGGAAACAGGTTTCTGACTATAGCTAAAGACAATTATCTGTCCCAAATGGTGCAGGGTCCGACCAGAGGGGGCGCCCTACTAGATATTAATATTAACCAACAGACCTGACAGAGTAACTAATGTGCAAGTAGAAGGACACCTAGAGAATAGTGATCATAATATAATACATTTTAACTTGTTCTTCAATAAGGGAACCTCGCGAGGGGCCACAAAAACAATGAACTTTAGGAAGGCAAAGTTTGATCAACTCAGAGAAGCCCTTAACAAATATAAATTGGGATAATTTTCTTCAAAAACAAGAATACTGACGCTAAATGGGAGACTTTTAAGAATATTTTAAATTATCACTGTAAGAGGTATATAGCTTATGGGAATAAAGGGTCAGAAATAAAAGAAAACCAATATGGATGAATAAAAATGTTAAGGGGGCAATAAATGACAAAAATAAAGCATTAAAACTACTAAAACAGGACGGCAGTGAAGAAGCATTAAAACGCTATTGAGAAAAATGTAAAATATGCAAAAAACTGATAAAAGCCACAAAAAGAATCAGAAAGAATCATTGCCAAAGAGAGTAAAACTAACCCCAAAATGTTCATTAACTATATAAATAGCAAAAAGGTTAAAAATGAAAGTGTAGGCCCTTTAAAAAATGATGAGGAAGAAATTAAAAACGGGGATCAGGAAAAATCAGCAAATTCTTCTCCACTGTATTTACTGAGGAAAATGAAATGCCAGGTGAAATACAGAGAGATAAGGTAAACTCCCCAGTACAGGTCACCTGTCTAACCCAGGAAGAAGTACAGTGCCGCCTACAAAAAAACTAAATAGGCAAATCACCAGGTGCAGATTGCATTCACCCCGTAGATAGAAAATAGACAGAACCCTATTTTTTGTATTCAGGGACTCTATAGTAACAGGGACTGTTCACCAAGACTGGCGCATGGCAAATGTGGTGCCAATATTTAAAAAGGGGTCAAAAGGGGACCCCGGGAATTATAGACCTGTTAGTTTAACCTCTGTTGTATGTAAATTGTTAGAGGGTTTTCTAAGAGATGCTATTTTGGAGTATCTTGATAAAAATAAATGTATGACTCCATATCAGCATGGGTTTATGAGAGTTCGGTCCTGTCAAACTAACCTGATCAGCTTTGATGAGGAGGTAAGCGTCAGACTGGACCAGGGGGAATCGCTGGATGTCGTATATCTGGATTTTTCCAAAGCATTTGATACGGTGCCACATAACAGATTGGTGCATGAAATGAGAAGGATTGGGCTGGGGGAGAATGTGTGCAAGTGGGTAAGTAACTGGCTCAGTGATAGGAAACAGGGGGTGGTTATTAATGGTAATTATTCTGATTGGGTGACTGTGTGGTGATTCACGGGTGTATGACGGGACCATGGGTGCAGCGGTGTGAGTGGTGGGATCAGATGGTATTAACCCCGGGGACAAGATTTTGTTAACCCCTAGTGTACGTGATGCCTGTGTGATTGTGGGGTTCCGGTTCCTCTGCTTTCCCAGTTGCTAGTAGTGAAATGAGAGTCCACAACCAGTTATGGTCAAACGGAGGCTTTACTGATTATAAGACAGATGGAATTATCTTCACAGCTAAGGCCAGATTTCCCAGAGAGGTGGCCAGGACCCAGAAGGACCTCACAACTTGCTGGACCAATATACTTGTAATTAACTTGACTCGTATTGGACTTGACTATATGCAGGACTTGACAAGTTTCAGTGACAGCAGACATAGACTTGAGACTTACTGGAATGACTGTAGCTTTTGGGGTCTTCCAGTTGCTGACCACTTGGACTGAGATCTCTAGTGTTTGCTGTGCTCAGTAGCAGGTGGTAAGAGAAAGAGAGTGAATTGGCATGGCCGCACCTTTATATAGTGGGGGATTGGACTAAAGCCCATTGGTCAAGCTGCGGGTCATAGGTTAAGCTGGTGCTCTCTGGGAGAAAATGTGACAACAAATCATGTGACTGCATAACATATCGACAGACTTACACAGGTCCTTTAGACCTCCCACTGGTCTTTTGTACTACTTATACATTAGGGGACAGTCTAGGCATTAAAGCAATACACACAACATTCTGGAGACAACAGGGGGAGAGCTTGCAGGGGAGCCCCCAGGTCAGTACAGGACCATGTCCTGTACTGTCCTGTACTAGGACATCACAACTGTTACTAGTGGGGTACCACAGGGGTCAGTCTTGTGTCCTGTTCTATTTAATATGTTCATTAATGACCTTGTAGAGGGGTTGAATAGTAAAGTAGCAATCTTTGCAGATGATACCAAACTCTGTAAAGCAGTAAACACCATAGAGGACAGTGCACGGTTACAAATGGATCTGGATAGGTTGTAGGTTTGGGCTGGGAAGTGGCAGATGAGGTTCAACACTGATAAATGTAAGTTAATGCACATGGGGAAGAAAAATCTGGGCTGGGATTATGTATTAAATGGGAGCACACTTGGGACCACTGATGTGGAAAAGGACTTGGGAGATTTAGTTAATAGTAAATTTAGCTGTAGTGACTAGTGTTGGGCAGTTGCTGCCAAGGCAAATAAAATCATGGGGTGCATAAATAGGGGCATAGATGCCCACGACAAGGAAATAATTCTACCACTGTACAAATCACTAGACCACACATAGAATACTGTGTACAGTACTGGGCACCAGTATACAAGAAAGATATAGTGGAGCTGGAGAGGGTTCAAAGACGGGCAACCAGGGTAATACAGGGAATGAGAGGACTATAGTACCCAGAAAGATTATCAGAATTTGGGTTATTTAGTTTAGAAAAAAGAAGGCTTAGGAGCAAACTAATAACTATGTATAAATATACCAGGGGGCCATACAGACAACTCTCCCATGATCTATTTATACCCAGGACTGTAAATATAACAAGAGGGCATCCTCTATTTCTTGAGGAGAGAAGGTTTCTACACCAGCACAGACGGGGTTCTTTACTGTAAGAGCAGTGAGACTATGGAACTCTCTGCCAGAGGAGGTTGTCATGGTGAACTCTGTAAAAGAGTTCAAAAGGGGTCTGTAGGTCTTTTTGGAGAGTAAGAACATTGCTGGTTGTGTATACTAGATTTATAGGGACAGAACGTTGATCCAGGGAGTTATTCTGACTGCCATATTTGGAGTCGGGAAGGAATGTTTACCTCTAGTATGAGTTTTTTTTTCCTTCCTCTGGATCAACTCAGTAGGGACTCATTAGGGATAGAGGTTTAACTTGATGGACTCTGGTCTTTTTTCAACCTTATGAACTATGTTACTCCAGAGGTTGGCTTGTTGTAAGTGGGTTCCTTGTCAGTCACTTTTATTTTGAGTCTCCCTTGGTTACAACCAGTGTTTAACTGTACCTCTGGTAAATTGATTAAATGGGGCCCCCACTGCATGGTGAACTGTATTTCTGTCTGTATAGGGTCTCTTGGTGTGGGTAAGGGCAATCTTCCTGACTTTATATCTGACTTTTTTTTGTTTTTTTATGAAGGTCTCCTCATACTTATCCCCACAACAAGACTATGATTATGCTATTGATTTGGTTCCAGGGGCTAAATTCCCAAAGGGGCACATTTTTAATTATTAAGGGC
This sequence comes from Hyla sarda, assembly GCF_029499605.1. Lineage (NCBI taxonomy): Eukaryota > Metazoa > Chordata > Amphibia > Anura > Hylidae > Hyla > Hyla sarda. The sequence goes on from NC_079194.1 coordinate 198,512,077, forward strand.
CAGCGAGAATGGCCATGAATGAGTATATACAGTCCAGTCTTAAAAGGTTCTTATCTGCACTTCTGTGTCTCCTATGGGAGCTGGGTTCTTCTTCATAGATAAGTAGGACAGTGGCTTGAGACCCTGCATAGATTATCAGGCTCTCAAAAAGATTACTATACAGAATCAGTACCCAGAGCCACTAACCCCTGATCACTTCAGTCAGGTTCAGGCGGCCTGCTGGTTCACTAAAGCTTTCAGTACCCCTGAGGGGCACTTTGAATATCTTGTTATGCCCTTTGGGCTGAGCAACGCACCTGTTGTGTTTCAAAATCTTGTCAATTATATATTTCAGGAGTTTCTAGGAAGGTTTCTAGTGACGTACAAAATCCTAATTAATTCTTCAGATTGGGCTTCGCATGTAAAATAAGATGGAAATGTATTACAAGTGTTACTTAAAAATCTACTATTTGTCAAACTGGGAAAATGTCTCTTGGTATACAAGAAATACAGTTCTTGGATCATGTTGTTACGCCGAGCGCTCCGGGTCCCCGTTCCTCCCCGGAGCGCTCGCCTCATCTTCGTTGTTGCAGCGCCCCGGTCAGATCCACTGACCGGGTGCGCTGCGGTCCCGCCTTCAGCCGGGATGCGATTCGCGATGCGGGTAGCGCCCGCTCGCGATGCGCACCCCGGCCCCCGTACCTGACTCGCTCTCCCTCGGTCCTGTCCCGGCGCGCGCGGCCCCGCTCCCTAGGGCGCGCGCGCGCCGGGTCTCTGCGATTTAAAGGGCCAGTGCACCAATGATGGTGCCTGGCCCAATCTTCCCAATTAGCTTAATTGGCTCCCACCTGTGCACTTCCCTATATCACCTCACTTCCCCTGCACTCCCTTGCCGGATCTTGTTGCACTTGTGCCTAGTGAAAGCGTTCCCTTGTCTGTTCCTAGTCCGTGTTCCTGACCTCCTGCCGTTGCCCCTGACTACGATCCTTGCCGCCTGCCCCCGACCTTCTGCTACGTCCGACCTTGCTTCTGCCTACTCCCTTGTACCGCGCCTGTCATCAGCAGTCAGAGAGGTGAGCCGTTGCTAGTGGATACGACCTGGTCACTACCGCCGCAGCAAGACCATCCCGCTTTGCGGCGGGCTCTGGTGAAAACCAGTAGTGACTTAGAACCGGTCCACTAGCGCGGTCCTCGCCAATCCCTCTCTGACACAGAGGATCCACTACCTGCCAGCCGGCATCGTGACAGTAGATCCGGCCATGGATCCCGCTGAAGTTCCTCTGTCAGTTGTCGCTGACCTCACCACGGTGGCCGCCCAGCAAGCCCGACAGATCGCCCTTCTAACCCGTCAGCTGTCGGAAATGTCCACCATTTCGCACCAACTTCAGTCGCAACTTCTCCAGCAATCTTCTCCTCCGCCAGCTCCTGCACCTCCTCCGCAGCGAGTGGCCACTCCTAGCCTCCGCCTGTCCTTGCCGGACAAATTTAATGGGGACTCTAAGTATTGCCGTGGCTTTCTTTCGCAATGTTCCCAGCACTTGGAGATGATGTCGGACCAGTTTCCTACTGAAAGGTCTAAGGTGGCTTTCGTGTTCTGCCTTCTGTCTGGAAAAGCCCTGTCATGGGCCGCACCGCTCTGGGACCGCAATGACCCCGTCACTGCCTCTGTACACTCCTTCTTCTCGGAAATTCGAAGTGTCTTTGAGGAACCTGCCCGAGCTTCTTCAGCCGAGATTGCCCTGCTGAACCTGGCCCAGGGTGTTTCTTCCGTTGGCGAGTACGCCATTCAGTTCCGTGCTCTTGCTTACGAGTTGTCCTGGAATAGTGAGATTCTCTGCGCGACCTTTAAAAAAGGCCTATCCAGCAACATTAAAGATGTTCTGGCCGCACGAGAGACTCCTGCTGACCTACATGAACTCATTCATCTAGCCACTCGCATTGACATGCGTTCTTCCGGATGGCGTCTGGAGCTCCGCCTGGATATGGACTTTGTTCGCACGAAGCGTTTTTTCTCTCCGGCTCCTCTCTCCTCCGGTCCTCTGCAATCTGTTCCTGTGCTTCCCGCCGCGGAGGCTATGCAAGTTGACCGGTCTTGCTTGACACCTCAAGAGAGGACACGACGCCGCATGGAGAATCTTTGCCTGTACTATGCCGGTACCGAACACTTCCTGAAGGATTGTCCTATCCGTCCTCCCCGCCTGGAAAGACGTACGCTGACTCCGCACAAAGGTGACACAGTTCTTGATGTCAACTCTGCTTCTCCACGCCTTACTGTGCCTGTGCGGATATCTGCCTCTACCTTCTCCTTCTCTACTATGCTCTTCTTGGATTCCGGATCTGCAGGAAAATTTTTTTTGGCCTCTCTCATCAACAGGTTCTACGTTCCTGTGACCAGTCTCGCCAGACCCCTCTACATCTATTGTTTTTACAATAAAAGATTGGACTGTCTCGTACGTTTCCACACAGAACCCCTCCTAATTTGCATCGGACCTCATCACGGAAAAATTGAGTTTTTTTTCCTCAGGTTCTTTGGCCCCAAGAAGAGGGGGAGACCCAAGGGGGGGGGTACTGTTACGCCGAGCGCTCCGGGTCCCCGTTCCTCCCCGGAGCGCTCGCCTCATCTTCGTTGTTGCAGCGCCCCGGTCAGATCCACTGACCGGGTGCGCTGCGGTCCCGCCTTCAGCCGGGATGCGATTCGCGATGCGGGTAGCGCCCGCTCGCGATGCGCACCCCGGCCCCCGTACCTGACTCGCTCTCCCTCGGTCCTGTCCCGGCGCGCGCGGCCCCGCTCCCTAGGGCGTGCGCGCGCCGGGTCTCTGCGATTTAAAGGGCCAGTGCACCAATGATGGTGCCTGGCCCAATCTTCCCAATTAGCTTAATTGGCTCCCACCTGTGCACTTCCCTATATCACCTCACTTCCCCTGCACTCCCTTGCCGGATCTTGTTGCACTTGTGCCTAGTGAAAGCGTTCCCTTGTCTGTTCCTAGTCCGTGTTCCTGACCTCCTGCCGTTGCCCCTGACTACGATCCTTGCCGCCTGCCCCCGACCTTCTGCTACGTCCGACCTTGCTTCTGCCTACTCCCTTGTACCGCGCCTGTCATCAGCAGTCAGAGAGGTGAGCCGTTGCTAGTGGATACGACCTGGTCACTACCGCCGCAGCAAGACCATCCCGCTTTGCGGCGGGCTCTGGTGAAAACCAGTAGTGACTTAGAACCGGTCCACTAGCGCGGTCCTCGCCAATCCCTCTCTGACACAGAGGATCCACTACCTGCCAGCCGGCATCGTGACACATGTCTTCTCCTAATGCAATCAAAATGGACCATTACCGAGTGGGTTTGTCCATCCTCTTTTAAGGGAACCAAGCATCAAATTTTACCGTGTATAACTCAGGACATTACGCTATATAAGGTAAAATCTTTATGCTCATCCTCCCCGGCGGACATTCCTGCCCCCAGGAATGGTAAGAATATGAAGTTTGTAGGCCTCTCCTGCCATCCCCTTAAGCAGTTCCCTGGGTGGGGAGCTATACTTTCCTAGTCCCATCAGTTGCCCTGTAATTACATAGTTAGAAGGGTTGAAAGAAGACATGTCCATCGAGTTCAACCAAGGAATTGAAGGGAAGGGTTGGATAAAGTGATGTGATTCTATATTTCTGCATAAGCATTAATGTTATTTTGCTCTAGGAATGTATCTAACCCTGTTTTGAAGCCCGCAGCTGTTCCTGCTGTGACTAGTTCCTGAGGTAGACTGTTCCATAAAGTCACAGTTCTAATGGTAAAGAAGGTGTGTCACCCCTGAAAACTAAACCTTTTTTTCTCCCCAGATAGAAGGAGTGCCTGCAACCTTGTACCTGGAACAGTTTTTCACGAATTTTTTGTAAGGAATACTTATATACTTATATACAAGTTGCTCATATTCCCCTAAATGTATCTTCTTAAGACTAAACAAATGTAATTATTTTAATATTTCCTCATAGCTAAGATGTTCCATGCTCCTTATTAGTTTAGTTGCTTGTCTCTGTACCCTTTCAAACTCCAGAGCGTCCCTTTTATGAACTGGTGCCCAAAACTGAACAGCCCTGTCCGCACGATTGCCAGCATGCATCACCGCTCTGCCCCATCTGTTTAGGGAGCGGAGCGGTGAGACACCGAGCTATAATAACAGGGATGTCCCATGGACAAGAGCAGCAGTGTCTTAGTAGAAGGCAGCCATGTCTTTCGAATGTCATACAGCTCCTTCAATTATTGCCTAGAAATAATCACTTTCTGCCTATTGCCCTACCTCTGTCAGAACATTTAACCATAAAAGTCTTCAGCCAATGTATTAATTCTACAGATGGTATATACTTTAATGTTGATGGATAGGATTGTTACTGTTTAAGGAAATGTGCTGGACTGTCCAGCAGAATATGTATTCATTGCTCTTGTTTACACGCTTTCACACATGCTTAGCACATAAAGGTTTCCAGATCTCTGTGCTCTAGTGAACGCTTGCCTTAAACATTTTCTTCATGAGCCAAAGCTGAACCTCTGGCTTGGCTCCTTCTATAAAGTTTATGGCTTGCTTGCTCCTAGTAGCCCAGCTGTTTACATTTTTCAAAACTAACCTCATCCATCATAAAGCCACATCCTGCAGGAGCTATTAAAGCTTTGCATAATGTAGTCCGCACATGAGCTGGCTCACGCATACATAACCCTTAGCAGTGCCCAGTGTGCTCACTATATATTTATCAGGTAAATAGGGCCCAAAACCAATACTTTAATATGCCCCGTTATCCTTCTCTCTGAAGTTAATGTCTATAACTTGGCTCACCTCTCTGACATCTTAGTAATACCTTTCCCAGCTGTTCAAATAAAGAGATTTAGAAAATCAAAACAACATCAGATGAGATGTATTGCTCATACATCAGGGCCTTATTATTGCAACCCGTAATTGCATCTCCCCTGCTATTGGCATTGGCTGATGGGCATGGGTGAATTATGAAAGGAGGCCCGGATTGAACCCTAAAGCCCACAAGAAACATGGCTTGGCTCATCTAGTGGTTTGAAATTAACTTAAAGAAACAACCGGTTGACCTATAAACATTTGCTAGAACAAAAGTTCCACAAATGAAATTGGCTGTAAATTGGCTGTTCTTTGCATAAATATCATTTATCGAGCACAACAAAAGCACTGGTCAAGTTTCATAGGCTGGGACAACTGTAAGTATTGATGGAGAGAATGTACAACAAAAATAGAGAAACACAGCCGCACATCCACCATTTGTATTTTGGGCTACTTGCTTCTCAGCATAATTTCAAAAACAAATAAGTTGTTTGTATACATATTGATCAAAAAGTACAAGCCCATTCCCAGCATCAAGGCCACCTAGTTAGAGTGGGTCCTTAACCAACCATTGGCATAGCGCCGGGCAGCAACAACTGCTTCCGTGACACCAAGCCCATAGGAGGAATGACCCAGTGGCCAGACAGCCCCACTGCTGCCCAACCAAACCCATGGCTCAGAATGCTAGGAGGAAACCCATATGCAGTCTCCTGCTAATTAAAAACACCTGGGTCGAATGGGTGCAGTGGAGTGCTGGCCATTTAAGAGGGGAGAGAATGCTAGGAGGAAACCCCTATGGAGGAAACCCATATGCAGTCTCCTGCTAATTAACCCCTTAAGGACACATGACGTACTGGAACGTCATGTGTCCACTCCCGATCTATAACGCGGGGCCACGGCGTGGCCCCGCGTCATAGCGGGTCGGGCCCGGCCTCTAACAACGGCCGGGACCCGTGGCTAATAGCGCGCGGCATTGATCGCTGTGCCGCGCGCTATTAACCCTTTAGACGCGGCGTTCAAAGTTGAACGCCGCGTCTAAAGTGAAACCGAAAGCATGCCGGCTAGCTCAGTGGGCTGTTCGGGATAGCCGCGGTGAAATTGCGGCATCCCGAACAGCTGACAGGACAGCGGGAGGGCCCCTACCTGCCTCCTCGCTGTCCGATCGCCGAATGACTGCTCAGTGCCTGAGATCCAGGCATGAGCAGTCATGCGGCAGAATCATCGATCACTGGTTTCTTATGAGAAACCAGTGATCAATGTAAAAGATCAGTGTGTGCAGTGTTATAGGTCCCTATGGGACCTATAACACTGCAAAAAAAAAGTGCAAAAAAAAAGTGAATAAACATCATTTAACCCCTTCCCTATTAAAAGTTTGAATCACCCCCCTTTTCCCATAAAAGAAAAAACACAGTGTAAATAAAAATAAAAATAAACATAAATGGTATCGCCGCGTGCGGAAATGTCCGAATTATAAAAATATATCGTTAATTAAACCGCACGGTCAATGGCGTGCGCGCAAAAAAATTCCAAAGTCCAAAATAGTGCATTTTTGGTCACTTTTTATATCATGAAAAAATGAATAAAAAGCGATCAATAAGTCCTATCAATGCAAAAATGGTACCGTTAAAAACTTCAGATCACGGCGCAAAAAATGAGCCCTCATACCGCCCCATACACGGAAAAATAAAAAAGTTATAGGGGTCAGAAGATGACAATTTTAAACGTATTAATTTTCCTGCATGTAGTTATGATTTTTTCCAGAAGTCCGACAAAATCAAACCTATATAAGTAGGGTATCATTTTAATCGTATGGACCTACAGAATACATATCAGGTGTCATTTTTACCGAAAAATGTACTACGTAGAAACGGAAGCCCCCAAAAGTTACAAAACAGCGTTTTTTTTAAAATTTTGTCGCACGATTTTTTTTCCCGCTTCACCATAGATTTTTGGGCAAAATGACTGACGTCACTACAAAGTAGAATTGGTGGCGCAAAAAATAAGCCATCATATGGATTTTTAGGTGTAAATTTGAAAGAGTTATGATTTTTTAAAGGCAAGGAGCAAAAAACGAAAATGCAAAAACGGAAAAACCTCCGGTCCTTAAGGGGTTAAAAACGCCTGGGCCGAATGGGTGGAGTGGAGTGCTGGCCATGGAATAGGGGAGAGACTACAAACGTGCAACAAAAATAGAGAAACAGAAACATAGTCGCAAATCGACCATTTGTTTTTTGATCTACTTCCTTCTCAGCATAATTTCAAAAACTAACAGGTTGTTACTATATTGTTACGCCGAGCGCTCCGAGCCCCCGCTCCTCCCCGAAGCGCTCGCAGCGTTCTCTCATTCGCAGCGCCCCGGTCAGACCTGCTGAACGGGTGCGCTGCAATATTACTCCCAGACGGGATGCGATTCGCGATGTGGGACGCACCCGCTCGCGATGCGCGTCCCGGCTCCCGTACCTGACCCGTTCCCCGTCTGTGTTGTCCCGGCACGCGCGGCCCCGCTCCTTAGGGCGCGCGTGCCGGGTCTCTGCGATTTAAAGGGCCGCTGCGCCACTGATTGGCGCAGCAGGCCTAATCAGTATTCTCACCTGTGCACTCCCTACTTATACCTCACTTCCCCTGCACTCCCTCGCCGGATCTTGTTGCCATTGTGCCAGTGAAAGCGTTTCCTTGTGTGTTCCTAGCCTGTGTTCCAGACCTCCTGCCGTTGCCCCTGATGACGATCCTTGCTGCCTGCCCTGACCTTCTGCTACGTCCGACCTTGCTCTTGTCTACTCCCTTGTGCCACGCTTATCTCAGCAGTCAAAGAGGTTGAGCCATTGCCGGTGGATACGACCTGGTTGCTACCGCCGCTGCAAGACCATCCCGCTTTGCGGCGCGCTCTGGTGAATACCAGTAGCAACTTAGAACCGGTCCACCGACACGGTCCACGCCAATCCCTCTCTGGCACAGAGGATCCACCTCCAGCCAGCCGAATCGTGACATATATCCACTCTTCCTTGGCCAGCACTCCACTCCACCCATTCGGCCCAGGTGTTCTTGATTAGCAGGAAACTGCAAATGGGTTTCCTCCAAGCATTCTCCCAGCCCTCTGGCAGGGATGAACCAAAAACAAGATTGCAAGCCAGGCCCTCTCATCCAGCATCAGTGTCTGAACTCAGAAATCTGCAGCTCAGCTTATCGATAGGGGCAGCGATGTGATTGGCTGAGCAGTGTAACAAATTGAGCCATTTCACAGTCTTCTTCCTGGTGATGCAGCCTACTACGTCACATTGCAGCTCAGCCAATCATTGGCCAAGGCAGGACTTCTCTGTCATCAGTGATTATCTGAACTGCAGTGTGACCCATTGACCCCTGGATTCAAAAAGAGGTTTGCATCAGAGGCCAGGGCACTGGTACAGGTGGCATCGGGGGGAACAGCGGGAGGTAAGTAGAGTTTTTTAAACTGGCAGCCTGTGACTGGTAGCCTAATTCAATTTCTAAAGTATATATGGTGGCCCAGTACAGGAGATGCCTTCTGTACCCTTTTCTGTCCTGTGTGGCGGACTCTATTTCAGTGCCCCTGAGTCCACCTTCATTCTGCATACCCTAAATGGTTAACAGTGCCTATTAATTTGCCTTTCTGAGGTTAATGTGCCTTTAAAATGTGGTTACTAAGTCCTATGTAACCAGGGAAGGTGTCAGTGATCAGGTGACTTGTGGGTGACCTATAGGACCCCTCCAAATTGCTTCCTTATAAACCAAGGGAGGAGCTAGTTAGTTTCAGTTTAAAGCTTGCTGAGCTACACTACAGTCAAGACCTGAGAGTGTCTGGTGTCCTAAGGGAGACCTAGGCCTAACCACACAGCCACGCTTCCATCAATCGTGTACCCCTTAAGGTGAAAGTCTAAACCTGGTAAGCAACCACAGGGGAGAAGTCTAGTCAGTCATAGTCAAGTCTATCAAGTCTGCTAAAGTCAGTGTGGGATTGCATAATTAAGTCCAAGCCCACTACAAGTCCCAGTGAGCCCGCAAGTCTCCTAAAGTCACTGGTCATCTCCTAAACTGAGCTGTAAAGACTTTACCATCTCTCTGTCTCAGTAAAGCTGCTGTTGTCCCGTAAAGCTGCCATTGTCCCATTATTTGCCCCGCACCTGGCCCAGGAACCAGCAGCCATACCTCGGGTGGTGTAGAAGATAACCACGCCCTGGCGTCATGAATACCAAGGGTTAATAACATCTGCCCTAAGGGTAACAACATCTGCCCTTCATTACACCCTCAATACATACCCCTGGGTGATATATGGCTCAGTAAGTCTCTCCCTCTGTGTTTTGTCACACTGGCCAAGCTGTCCTTAAAGGAGTTTTATAGTGAAAATTATCTTCATCCTGTTGTGCCTAGGCCACAAAAAAATAAAATAAATCTAAAACAAACATTAACTAACCTTCCTCCATTCCCCTGTTGCGCCGCTATAGCTGTTTGGTCCTCCGGTCTTCTTCTTTCTTCCATGTGCACGGATCGTCACACATTGGTCAGCATATCGCCGGCGGCAGTGATGTCCTGGCTCGGCCAGTGATAGGCTGAGCGCAGTGTTATGTAAGGAGCCTTACATCACACTGCGCTCAGCCTATCACTGGCCAAGGTGGGATATCGCTGCAGCTGGCGATAAGCTGACCGCTGTGTGATGATCAGTGCACATGGAAGAAAGAAGAAGACAGCACCAGAGGACAGAACAGCTATAGCGGCGCAACAGGGGAACGGAGGAAGGTGAGTTAATGTTTGTTAGGTTTTTTTGCAGGCGGTGCACAACAGGATGAAGGTAATTTTCACTACACTATTTTAAGTGAATGACCCGCATAACCCTGGCATCCTATCCCTGGTCCACAGGAGCTTACACCAGGTCTGTTAAGCTACCCTGTCCTCTACGCTTCTTCCTGCCTCCAATGACTTGCTGACTTGCAGAAAGAGCATGCTCAGCCAATAATGGTGGTCAAGGTTGGGTTCACACTGGATTTCTGTATCACTGTTTCTATTACAATACATTTAACCCCTTACTGACCCATGCTGTACATTAACGGCACAGGTCAAGTAAGAGAGTGGAGTATGGCATGGGCTCAAGACCTAGACCTGTTCCATACCCAGCAGGTGCCGGCTGCTATCTGCAACAGCGATTGCGACATTTAAACAATTTCAAGATGCGCCATAGGTGATTCAGTAACCCAATTGGCACCTTCACATGTAATCACTAGATGCTGATCAGTTGTCATGGCAGTCTGTGGGCTTTGCTAGACCTATGTGCCTGCCGTGACTGTTCTTCTGATAGTCTGCCCATGGCAATCTGTACTAGCAAAGCGCTGATAACATAGATCAATGCAATGCATATGTAAGCAATTGAGTGATTGATATGAATGTCTCCTAAAGGGGCTAAAAAGTGCAAACAAATGTTACAAAAATCTTTTTAAACATATATAAAAAAAATAATAATAATAATAAAAAAAAACCTCTACTAAATAAAAATTCGAATAATATTGCTGCATGCAGAATTATCCAAACTATTAAATTATTCCATTTCTGATCCGGTCAACATCGTAAATGTAAAAATCCCATCCCTGAAAGAACAGAGCAGAAAGTGATCAAAACAATCAGCGCAAAAGTGGTCCTGAAAATCTACAGATCACCGTGCAAAAATTAACCCTGACAGAGCTCCGTAGGTGAAAAATAAATAAGTTTTTACGTTTTTTTTTTTTTTTACAGTAAAACAAAAATAAAACATTGTCCAAATTAGGTATAGTTGGAATCATACTAACCCATGGGGGGGAAAATGGTGCGCTGCTTTTACTGTATGCTGAAGAAAATTTGTGCCCTACAAAACTGCACCATTGCATTTTTATTCCCCCCCCCCCTACAAATTGTGACAATAGTTTCATTACGTTTCTTACAGTTGTATTTATGACAGGTTTCTTACAGTTTCAATGGCTGTAAGTGAAGTATCCCTCCGCAGCTTCCTGACACACACACACACACACACCATGACACCTACACAAATCGTGTGCGCACTTCCCTGCCCAGCCCCATCTTGATCAGCAGAGGCGGCACTACTGCACCGCGCCATAGTGACCAGCAGGGGCAGCAAATCACTAAATCCAGCCAGGCGCGCCACGTGATTCCCTCGTGGAGAAAAGACCGCGCCTTAACCACTGCCCATCCTTACGTCATGTCCGGTGCGTGACCATAGTAACCGGGGAAGCGACGGTTTGTTTTCAGTTGTCTACAGCGGAGGAAGCAAGATGGTGAGTGCGGGTCTCCTGAGGGATAACTAAACCGGGGGATGGGTGATTCGTTTCTATTTCTCCTATGACCGGCCGGTCATAGGTCTGTGTATACATGATCTAGATCAATGTTTCCCAACAAGGGTGCAAAACTACAACTCCCAGCATGCCCGGACAGCCTTTCACCCTGGTTAAGAAACCATATTTTACATAATAGATTTTGTGTAATCCATTATAATACACACCCAAGCTGTCCACTGTCCTTTCATTGATATGTGGCTTTTATATAAAGAAAGATGTTCTGCAGCATCTGTGGTACAGTAGTGTATGATACAAACTGAAGCTGCTGAAGAACATCTTGGAGTGTCCGAATTGTTTAAATAAAAAAAAAAAATCCTGTTACTGTGTCGAAATAAAAAGCATACACTATACCCACCAGTATTAGCCTTGCTGCATCCAGCGCCTTTGTTTACATCGCTGTAGCGGTGACGTGATGGAACACACCACAGCCAATCACTGGGCTCTTGCCGACTACCGCAGAGGCCAGTGATTGGCAGTAGGATGCCAGGGTATTGCGCAGGGCACATCGTGCAGGGAGGACCTAAATGGTGGCAATGCATGCAGCAAGGTTAAGACAGGTAAGACCACTATGGGGGAGAATTATCAAAACCCGTACAGAGGAAGAGTGGTGCAGTTGCCCATAGCAACCAATCAGATCGCTTCTTTTGTTTTTAAAAAGGCCTCTAAAAAATGGAAGAAGTAATCTGATTGGTTGCTATGGGTAACTGCACAACTCTTTTTCTACACAGGTTTTGATAAATCTCCTGGCAGAGCAGGCAGTTCCTGCAGGGTCGACCAGTCAGAGGAAGTTAGGATCAGTAAGGATCGGGCACCCTTAGCAGGCGATCAGGGTAGGGAAGTAAGCTTTTATTTATTTTTTCATGTCAGCAGTGATTTGCACCAATCTGTTTGAACAGTAAGAGATGAGCAGCGCCTTTGTAACACCACTCATCCATTTATATTATTCAGGGTTTGACATCGAAATGTGATGTGTGTAGAAATGTTAACTGAAAATTCCCATTAAAGAGGGAATTCAGGTGTTTTGGAATTTATTTGCCCATTTCGTGCACTAGCACCATCTCTAGTCCTACAGCACCGTCATTTATTGAGCTGCATCCATGCATTTTATTATTGTAACTGGGTCATGTAATCACTAGTCTTACATTAAACACTGATTTTCTGGGGTATCAGAGTGGTCAGTCCTTGTCACCTTACCTGTGATTTACAGGATGAGATCATCACCTATCACATCACTCCTGCTAGCTCCCAGACCCCTCCCCACCCAGCTCTGTATCTATAATGCTGCTGCTTCCATCTCTATGGGATCAGGATATATTGTTGTTATGCACCTCCTTGAGCCAGTGCATGAAGGCCTGGCAGCATTATATTGCATATGTTGGTTGTGAAACTGGAAATCTTTTATTCAATGCAGAAAAGTAAACTAACATACTATTAAAGAGTAGCTCCCACCATCATTTTTATTTTTTACATTTCCCTACCTATTGCCCATTTATCCCTAAACCCCCTCCATGCCTTTTTAAAAATGTTTTACCAACTTAAGAAGTGAATTTTTAGAGCTGTAATGCTGCTCACTAAGCCCCAAGCAGCAGGCCGACTTCCCCAGCAGGTGCGACGTCACTGATGCCTGCTGGGGGCCGACTTCTGCCCTTACCTCCTCCTTCCAAAATGCAATTATCTTGTAAATATAATTATATTTTCTTTCATAAAAGACCTCAGATCAGACTTACCCTTGAGATTCAGTACGCACTGCCGCCAGCCTGTACGTACCAGGGGGGGCATCGAGCGAGGCCAGGGAGCCAATGCGCACTGCCCCAACGTTCACAGAGCTCGCTCATGCCTCTCTGGTTGACTGGCAGGGAGCGAGCGCTGGCTGACTGAATTCGGACTGATGCCTGGCCTGAATCAGTCCAAACTCAGCTGTGACGTCAGCCGCTTTGCAGCATGCCACCAGGAGTGAGACCCTAATGGCCGTATTTTCAAAGAAAAAAGAAAGTATTTTAAACTAATTTTTCAAAAATGAAATATGTTTTTTTTTTTTTTTTATATATATATATGTACTATAACATATTTTTTGTGAACATAAAGTTTCATGACAGTGCCCATTTTAAGTTTGCCATAGACTCACATACATAGACTGATTATCTTATTTATGCTTAATTTAAAGTCTGAAGTAGAAGAAACCCTGAAGAGGATTCAGTCCCAGAAAGGAGTGATTGGGACAATAGTAGTAAACGCTGAAGGTAAGATATGATGATGATTCCTTACAACCTAGATTCATGACTATATCTATTTTATCCCATTATTATCTTTTTTGGAAATTAGTGTCTTTGTGGTGTTACAATCCAGATACTACACTTGTCAGGTGACAACATCGATCTCCATGTTACTGAAGCTCTAGTGCCGTCACCTGTCATTTTCAGTAGGAAGGCCAATGCCATATTATTAGACAAGCCACTGTCCCTTCTAGTTCTGACACTGCTTTTTTAGTATTATATTTAAAAAGTTGCACAACGATAAGTCATTTGTTTAGCCCTAGTCTTATAAAGTAGGTATCAGCCAATGCTGGACAAATCCCAATACCCAGATAGTAAATAAACTTAGCAATTTGCTGCTGGTTCCTAACATTTTAAGTTGTTTGTAGATAGATGAGGGGTTAGCAGTGCTATCTGAAAAAATGCCGGGATGATGAGACACAATCCGCTTGGATGTAAATCAATACAAATATATTATTGTGTAAAGATTTCTTTATATAGCCAGTAAAAAAGAAAGAGAAGCGCTCCATATTGCATTAACCGGGCAAGTTGATATTTACAGTGGTTTACTGGAAGCGCTTACCCGGTAAGTTGTGCTAGTGTACCAGGCACCACACTGTTAGAAGTTTCCAAAATGCAGCCAGTCCCGCCACCACATAGGTGTAATGATAACAGCAACCTCCAAATACTCCCAAAGGACTTCAATAGGCGCAGAAAGGATGAGGAGTTATAGATGCATAAGCAATATCATTTATTTGCCAGTACAAATATCATTTTATTTAGCCAGTATCAGACGCGTTTCGGGACCGCACATCCCTTTCTCAATGAAAAATGGCTTTAACAGACATAGGTAACGGATTCACTATTTAACACAAAAAGGCGTGTACTAAAAAACCTGATTGACAGGTTACCTGGTATGAATGGCGCTTCACAGGAAAAGCATATTAATGACGTGTTTCACATGAAAAAAACTTTTAAAAAGTCAGTAATAGTAAAATCATGAAAATTAAAAATCAATGTCCTTTGTATGGTTTCTTGGTTGGTTTATAACTTTATTACATATTATTGGTGTAAATATGCATGTTTGGCATGGTTTACCTAAGAGCTCTGACTTTGTCCAATTTTGGTGTTTCCATATTTATCATTTCCACTGTTTCATGTTTCTGTGAGAAAGTGGTTAAAAAAAGATCCTATTGTCTGTCTACTTGGGTTCTAATATTCAGCAGGTATACTTCTGTTATATATGTTCCTTTCTGTTTTGATGTCTATGGAAGTTCTTATTGTCTGCCTGCTGCAGTGATCTAACAGCTCCTAAGAAGAACATATTTTTTCTCACTTATAGGTGGAATCTGTTCTCTAGAGGTAACACCACTGTATGTCTATGTACAGTATATGACTCCCGGTCATTGACTATTTGTGATAACATTCTTTCCAATACTAGTTTTACTGTAATGCATTCTTTTCATACGTACATGTATTGATTTTCAGGCATTCCTATCAGAACCACTCTAGATAACTCCACCACAGTACAGTATGCTGCGCTCCTTCACCAGCTCTCTATGAAAGCTAGAAGCACAGTACGTGATCTGGACCCTCAAAATGATCTGACATTCCTCAGGATCCGTTCCAAGAAGCATGAGATAATGGTTGCTCCAGGTACTACAGTATTTTACATCTGTTTTTCGTGTTGTACTGTGCACTGGTTTTCAAAAGGGTTATCAAAACCAGAACACTAACAATAGGGGAGAATTATCAAAACCTGTGCAGAGGAAAAGTTGCCCAAAACAACGAATCAGATTGCTTCTTTCATTTTTAAAAAGACCTCTGAAAAATGTAAGAAGCAATCTGATTGGTTGCTATGGGCAACTGGTCAACTTTTCCTCTGCACAAGTTTTGATAAATCTCCCCAAGTGTGCTTTATTCAGGGCCATTATAGATCTTAACCCCTTAAGGACTCAGGGTTTTTCCGTTTTTGCACTTTCGTTTTTTCCTCCTTACATTTTAAAAATCATAACCCTTTCAATTTTCCACCTAAAAATCCATATTATGGCTTATTTTTTGTGTCGCCAATTCTACTTTGCAGTGACATTAGTCATTTTACCCAAAAATGCACGGCGAAACAGAAAAAAAAAATCATTGTGCGACAAAATCGAAGAAAAAATGCCATTTTGTAACTTTTGGGAGCTTCCGTTTCTACGCAGTGCATATTTCGGTGAAAATTACACCTTATCATAATTCTGTAGGTCCATACGGTTAAAATGATACCCTACTTATATAGGTTTGATTTTGTCGCACTTCTGGAAAAAATCATAACTACATGCAGGAAAATTTATACGTTTAAAAATGTCATCCTCTGACCCCTATTACTTTTTTATTTTTCCACGTACAGGGTGGTATGAGGGCTCATTTTTTGTGCCGTGATCTGAAGTTTTTGTTTTAAGCAGACTTTTTGATCACTTTTTATTCATTTTTTAATGGTATAAAAAGTGACCAAAAATGCGCTTTTTTTTTGACTATGGAATTTTTTTGCGCGTATGCCATTGACCGTGCGGTTTAATTAATTATATATTTTTATAGTTCGGACATTTACGCACGCGGCGATACCACATATGTTTATTTTTATTTATTTTTTACACTGTTTTATTTTTTTTATTGGAAAAGGGGGGTGATTCAAACTTTTATTAGGGAAGGGGTTAAATGACCTTTATTAACACTTTTTTTTTTACATTTTTTTTGCAGTGTTATAGGTCTCCTATGGTGATCACTGGGGTGTATTAACACGCCTGTGATCAGTGTTATCGGCGCTTGACTGCTTCTGCCTGGATCTCAGGCACGGAGCAGTCATTCGCCGATCGGTCACCGAGGAGGCAGGTAAGGGCCCTCCCGGTGTCCTGTCAGCTGTTCGGGATGCCGCGATTTCACCACGGCGGTCCCGAACAGCCCGACTGAGCAGCTGGGTCACTTTCACTTTAGCCGCTTCTAAAGGGTTAATACCGCACATCGCCGCGATCGGCGATGTGTGGTATTAGCCGCGGGTCCCGGCCGTTGATGAGCGCCGGGACCGACGCGATATGATGCGGGATCGCGGCGCGATCCCGCTTCATATCGCGGGAGCCGGCACAGGATGTAAATATACGTCCTGCGTCGTTAAGGGGTTAAAGAGAAACTGACAGCTTGTTCACCAGTACTTACTCAACATATTGGGTTATAGTGCGGGCGAAAAGCTTTAAAGAGAGGGGTTCCTCACATTCATTGATGAAGTACTTATTGAGTTGCGGCCATTTAGATCTTCTTTCTTATTGTGCAGCGCTGTGTAATGGAGTCCAATAGTGTACTCGTTACACTATTT
The DNA here is from genome assembly GCF_029499605.1 of Hyla sarda. NCBI lineage: Eukaryota > Metazoa > Chordata > Amphibia > Anura > Hylidae > Hyla > Hyla sarda. The sequence goes on from NC_079194.1 coordinate 198,528,813, forward strand.
GCATATTCATAATGTGGGCGGGCCGGGCAGTGAATATTGAGGAGGCAAGGGAGCTTATCGAGCCGTCTTCTCGCCTCCATTCCTCAAAGCTGCACAATAGGAAAGAAGATATAAACAGCAAAAACTCTGCAAGTACTTCACCAATGAGAGTAACCCCTGTTCGCGTGCACTATAACCCAATAAATTGGACTTAGTTTGGGTGAACAAGCTGTCAGTTTCTCTTTAACCCCTTCCCGCTATTGGACGTATGCATACGTCCAGGCGAATTACACGTTCGCGCAAATGGACGTATGCATACGTCCAAGCGATCTCCTGCTCTGCCGCGGGCAGTGCAGGAGATCGCGGGTGGGACTCAGCTGTCAATCACAGCCGGAGTCCCACCGCAGCTGCCGGGGCCGCGATCGCGCCGGTCCCGGCAGCATTAACCCCATAGATGCCGTGATCAGTTCTGATCACGGCATCTATAGTGTTTGCAGGGGGAGCGCTCTCCCCCTGCCCATCAATCGCGTCGCCGCGATAAAATAAGGGGGATCGGGGGTGTCCAAGACACCCTCGATCCCCCTTGAAGAGATAGGAGTGAGGTGGCAGGGTTGCCACCCCTCCTATCCCTGCTATTGATCGGCGGAGCGGCCGACCAATAGAAGACTGGGGGCGGGGGGGTTAAAGTTCGGTTCCCCGCGCTATGCCCGCCCATCGGTGTCCGGGCACAGCGGGGGGAACCGTGCAGTAGCGGCGGCGGCGGCGATCACTTACGCGGCGGCGGCTGTGATCACGGCGGCGGTGGAGGTAAGTATGACGCCGCGTGTCCAGAGTCTGTTGCCTAGCAACATCTGCAGGGCGACAGTTTAGAGAGTGGTCTCTAAACTGTCGCCCTCCAGATGTTGCAAAACTACAACTCCCACCATGCCTTGACAGCTGTTTGCTGTGTTGGCATGCTGGGAGTTGTAGTTTTGCAAGATTTAGAGGGGTTCAGGCTAGAGATCACTGACAGTGGTCTCTAAACTGTAGCCCTCCAGATATTACAAAACTACAACTCCCAGCATGCTCAGACAGCAGTTTGCTGTCTTAGCATGCTGAGATTTGTAGTTTTGCAACATCTGGAGGGCCACAGTTTAGAGACCACTGTCAGTGATCTCCAGCCTGAACCCCTCTAAATCTTGCAAAACTACAACTCCCAGCATTCAGGAACAGCAAATGGCTGTCTCGGCATGCTGGGAGTTGTACTTGCGTGCATCCAGCTGTTGCATAACTACATCTCCCAGCATTCTCTTTGGCAATCAGTACATGCTGAGAGTTGTAGTTCTGCAACAGCTGGAGGCACACTGGTTGGGAAATACCGAGTTAGGTAATAGGTTCTATTACCCAACTCAGTATTTTCCAGTGTGCCTCCAGCTGTTGCAAAACTACAACTCCCAGCATGCACGTTCTGTCAGTGCATGCTGGGAGTTGTAGTTTTGCCCCCCCCCCCCCTCCCATGTGAATGTACAGGTTACATTCACACTGGCGGCGGATTACAGTGAATTCCCTGCTTCAGGTTTGAGCTGCAGCAGCCGCAGCTCAAACTCCTAGCGGGAGACTCAGTGTAATCCGCCGTCAGTGTGAATGTAACCTAAAAACACTACACTACACTAACATAAAATAAAGAGTAAAACACTACATATACACACGTACACTGCCCCCCCCCCTACCACCCCCCCCTTCCCCCCCAATAAAAATGAAAAACGTATCCTACTGCAGTGTTTCCAAAACGGAACCTCCAGCTGTTGCAAAACAAAAACTCCCAGCATTTCCGGACAGCCATTGACTGTCCAAGCATGCTGGGAGTTTAGCAACAGCTGGAGGCACCCTGTTTGGGAATCACTGGCTTAGAATACCCCTATGTCCACCCCTATGCAAATCCCTAATTTGGGCCTCAAATGCACATGGCGCTCTCACTTTGGAGCCCTGGCGTATTTCAAGGCAACAGTTTAGGGCCACATATGGGGTATCGCCGTACTCGGGAGAAATTGCCTAACAAATTTTGGGGGGCTTTTTCTCCTTTTACCCCTTATGAAAAGGTAAAGTTGGGGTCTACACCAGCATGTTAGTGTAAAAAAAAAAACATTTTTGTACACTAACATACTGGTGTTGCCCCATACTTTAAAATTTCACAAGCGGTAAAAGAAAAAAAGCCTCCAAAGTTTGTAACACATTTTCTCCTGAGGACGGAGATACCCCATATGTGGGCGCAAAGTGTTCTGGGGACGCACAACAAGGCTCAGAAGGGAGAGTGCACCATGTAAATTTGAGGTCTAAATTGGTGATTTGCACAGGGGTGGCTGATTTTACAGTGGTTCTGACATAAGTGCAAAACAATAAATACCCACATGTGACCCCATTTTGGAAACTACACCCCTCACGGAATGTAACAAGGGGTATAGTGAGCCCTAACACCCAACAGGTGTCTGACAGATCTTTGAAACAGGGGTCTGTGAAAATGAAAAATAAAATTTTTAATTTACACAGCCCACTGTTCCAAAGATACGTCAAATGCCAGTGGGGTGTAAATTCTCCCTGCACCCCTTATTACCTTCCGTGAGGGGTGTAGTTTTAAAAATGGGGTCACATGTGGGGGGTCCACTGTTCTGGCACCACGGGGGGCTTTGGAAATGCACATGGCCAAATTCTCTCTCCAAAAGCTCAATGATGCTCCTTCTCTTCTGAGCATTGTAGTTCGCCCCCAGTGCACTTCACGTCCACTTATTGGGTATTTCCATACTCAGAAGAGATGGGGTTACAAATTTTGGGGGGTATTTTCTGCTATTATCCCTTGTAAAAATGTAAAATTTGGGGGAAAACAAGCATTTTAGTGTAAAAAAAATATTTTTTTTTTTACATATGCAAAAGTCGTGAAACACCTGTGGGGTATTAAGGTTCACTTTACCCCTTGTTACGTTCCCCAAGGGGTCTAGTTTCCAAAATAGTATGCCATGTGTTTTTTTTTTTTCTGTCCTGGCACCATAGGTGCTTCCTAAATGCGGCATGCCCCCAGAGCAAAATTTGCTTCCAAAAAGCCAAATGAGACTCCTTCTCTTCTGAGACCTGTAGTGCGCCAGAAGAGCACTTTTCATCCCCATATTGGGTGTCTTCTGAATCAGGAGAAATTGGGCTTCAAATGTTGGGGGGTATTTTCTGCTATTACCTTTTTTAAAAATGTTAAATTTTTGCTAAACCAAGCATTTTTGGTAAAAAAAAAATTATTTTTTTTACATATGCAAAAGTCGTGAAACACCTGTGGGGTATTAAGGTTCACTTTATCCCTTGTTACGTTCCTCAAGGAGTCTAGTTTCCAAAATGGTATGCCATGTCGTTTTTTTTTGCTGTCCTGGCACCATAGGGGCTTCCTAAATGCGACATGCCCCCCGAGCAAAATTTGCTCTCAAAAAGCCAAATATGACTCCTTCTCTTCTGAGCATTGTAGTTCGCCCGTAATGCACTTCAGGTCAACTTATGGGGTACCTCCATACTCAGAAGAGATGGGGTTACAAATTTTGGGGGGTATTTTCTGCTATTAACCCTTGCAAAAATGTGAAATTTGGGGGGAAACACACATTTTAGTGAAATTTTTTTTTTTTTTTTTTACATATGCAAAAGTCATGAAACACCTGTGGGGTATTAAGGCTCACTTAATTCCTTTTTACGTTCCTCAAGGGGTCTAGTTTCCAAAATGGTATGCCATGTTTTTTTTATTTGCTGTTTTGGCACCATAGGGGCTTCCTAAATGCAACATGCCCCCAAAAAACCATTTCAGAAAAACGTACTCTCCAAAATCCCCTTGTCGCTCCTTCGCTTCTGAGCCCTCTACTGCGCCCGCCGAACAATTTACATAGACATATGAGGTATGTGCTTACTCGAGAGAAATTGGGCTACAAATTCAAGTATAAATTTTATCCTTTTACCCCTTGTAAAAATTCAAAAATTGGGTCTACAAGAACATGCAAGTGTAAAAAATGAAGATTTTGAATTTTCTCCTTCACTTTGCTGCTTTTACCGTGAAACACCTAAAGGGTTAAAACACTTACTGAATGTCATTTTGAATACTTTGGGGGGTGCAGTTTTTGTAATGGGGTCATTTATGGGGTATTTCTAATATGAAGACCCTTCAAATCCACTTCAAACCTGAACTGGTCCATGAAAAATAGCGAGTTTGAAAATTTTGTGAAAAATTGTAAAATTGCTGCTGAACTTTGAAGCCCTCTGGTGTCTTCCAAAAGTAAAAACATGTCAATTTTATGATTAAAATATAAAGTAGACATATTGTATATGTGAATCCAAAAAAAATAATATTTGGAATATCAATTTTCCTTACAAACAGAGAGCTTCAAAGTTAGAAAAATGCAAAATTTTCAATTTTTTCATCAAATTTTGGGATTTTTCACCAAGAAAGGATGCAAGTTACCACAAAAATTTACCACTATGTTAAAGTAGAATATGTCACGAAAAAACAATCTCGGAATCAGATTGATAAGTAAAAGCATTCCAGAGTTATTAATGTTTAAAGTGACAGTGGTCAGATGTGCAAAAAAGGGCTGCGTCCTAGAGGTGAAAATGGGCTGTGTCCTTAAGGGGTTAATACGAACAAAAGATGGAGTCATCCTACTTTACTGAGTAATTTAACTCTGTTAGGGTAAGGCATAAGGGATTGTCTGTGTTTACAATTGTTACTTGTCTCTTGACAATAAATTAATCCCAAGGTGTCCCACACAGAGCTAATTTAAAAAAATAAAGCTCAGGGTGTGTGTGCTATTACGATTTGGCTCCATTCACCTCAATGCAACTGAGCATACCACAGACAACTTGAGGACCCCGTTACTAGGGACAATTACAATTTTGGAACATGATTCGTATCAACAAAATGTATAAAAATGCATTACTCTCTAAAACGTAACTTTATTTAATCCATACTAAAATAAGTGTGTGTGTGTGTGTGTGTGTGTGTGTGTGTGTATATATATATAGCCATACAAAAAAGACGATTGCTGCAGCACACTGGAGTATTGGAGTAAATATTCAAGTGGTTTATTCCATTCCAAAGAGCTACGTTTCAACCACCCATGTGGCCTTTTTCAAGCACGTGCTTTAAAAAGGCCACATGGGTGGCTGAAACGTAGCTCTTTGGAATGGAATAAACCACTTGAATATTTACTCAAGTGTGCTGCAGCAAACTTCTTTTTTTTTTTTGTGTGTGGATGACTGTGGGCCTTGGACCTGGGCTGTCTCTGCTGCTTTGCACCTAACTACCAGGGTATACTGAGGTGATGCTCAACCTTGAACTTGTAAGATTGGGGGGGGGGGGGGCTCAGCGGTCCCTTCCTCTCCATTATCCCCCTGTCTAGCAAAGCAAGATTGCCACCCTTATGAGGGTTATTACTACCATTACAGTAAAATCTTCCTTAGCGGACACTTCTCAATAAGGGACACCTCCCAATAGCGGACAGTTTTTTTTTTTTTCCTCCCCGGCAAAGTCCATAAGACTTTATGTATTTGCACCCTCCGAATAGAGGACATTCCCAATAGCGGACGCGGGCACACCCAATAGGGGACAAAACACAACCAGGCTTATGTGCTGGCCCATACCTTGTACACAGGGCCGCCGTCAGGGGGATTACAGCCAATACCCCAGTAAGGGGCCTGTGCAAATTCATCACTCCATCTTTACAACCCCCTGTACCATTACATCCCCCTGTGCCATTTCTTTCCCCTCTTACCCCTTGTGCCACATCACTATGGCTGCGGGCACTGACGAGTGATCAGAGTCAAGAGTGTCACTTGTCACTGTTGTCTATCATTGAGTGCAGCGCAGAGAACGCGTCAGGAGAATGTCAAACCTGCTTAGAGCCCCATCATCTGAGCCTAATGGCCAGGTAAGAAGAATAACAGGGGGGTGGGGGAAAGGGGAAAAGTCATGTGGCACAAGGTGTAAGGGGGATGATTTGGCACAGGGCACAGTGGGAATAAAGTGACACAGGGGATAAAGGAGGAAAGTGGCATTGGAGGGATCAACAAGGGGAATAAAATGGCATGGGAGAACGAAATGGTACAGGGGGTAATAAGAGGAGATTAAAGGGTAGTGAGAGATTCTACTGTAATAATGCTTTTTATCGTGTTTTATAGGTAATTACACTCTGGAGCGAGTACAGTATTCGGTCATTTAGAAAGATTTTTGAGCCTTTTTTTTCCCAATAGGGGACATCTCTTAATAGCTGACACTTTTTTTTTCTCCCCGTGATTGTCCGCTATTGGAAGATTCTACTGTAGTTAAAGAACTACTGCATGTACCAAAAAAAAATAATTCTGTACCAAAAATTCTAATTCTAAGGTCTAATAGCCTTTTAACCCGTTATCGCCCCCGTTAATACCGACCGTTATTTTGTGACAGGCGATTAGTAATGGGAGAATTAGTGTATGCACTATCCCGTTCATACGCCCGTCACAAAATAATGGCTGTTATTAATAACTGGCAATAACGGGTTAAAACAGCTATTAGAAAAATCCCATAGACTATAATGTGGTTTTCTAACGGCCGTTAGTGATTTTGTGCCGCCGCATAACTGCCGATTTCCTAACGGGCGTTCATAACGGAAGTGTTTTCATAGTGTGAAAGGGGCCTAAACATGATGCAGGTGGCTGTCTGGAGATGTATCATGGTAGGTATCAGCACCAAAAGCAAGTGGCATTAACTGACCAAATCAGGCCCATAAATATGTCTAGGGTATCTAAACAGGTCTGAGCCACAGAGCTATGGAATAGAATAACTATCTACCACACAAATAAATGAAGATACATAAGTGACATATAAACATATCAGATACATTGTCACACTACAGTAGAACAGCGTGCAAATATGGAAAAATGACCATGCATCCTATCCAGAACACATCTCACCTCTACCCCAAACATGTTTTTGCTGAAATGCTTCGTCAGGGGGCGTGTCTCACAAGCTTACTGTGTGTTTGTGTGTGTGTGTGTGTGTGTGTATGTATGTATGTGTATATATGTATAATATATATATATATATATATATATAAATAATAGTATGGCAACCAATCATTCAATCCTAGTTAGGGCAACATGTGTGGGACTTACTATTATGATGACCCTTGTGCCGAAACTGGCGGGTGATGTGACAGGCGCGTGTCCACGGCGAATCCATTATGCGCATATATCAGGACCCGCCCGGGGCCACTATATACTGTGCGTGGGATGTGGGTGAAGGTCTCACTCGCACTTCCGGAAGTAGCGGTCATGTGACCGAGAATCAGATGATCGCACAACGCTGCATAGCGATCACCGGCTTCTACAGGTGTCGCTATGCAGTGGGGACGCATGAACCATGACAGGACCAGACATACAAAACAACATTGAAGACATTTAGACATAAAACTAAAAAATACAAATCCAGTGATGATAAGAGTGTGTGATGTGAAAGTGAAAAAAATGGAAAATAACAATGGTAAAAACACTTACCACCACCGAGGATGAATCTAGAAAAATATAAGGTTAGGCATACTTGCCTCTAACAGACACAATTAATATGCAATATGATTAAATACAGTTTAAGTACTATAATGGTAGAATGAAAAAATAAATTAATATGCTATCACAAATGTACTTACCTAAAACTCATTAAATAAGACTAAAGGAAGATAAATTACACCTGCCCATGGTCATGTAATAGGTAAAATATGAATAAAGTGCATCACATGCAAAAATTTAGACAACTAAAGTCCATGATCATGTCGTGTAGTTGCATAATGGCAAACAGAAAGATATGGTCACAAATAAGGTGCATGGTCATATGTCCTGTGGATACATTAAAGATATATAAAATGTCAATGTCCGAACCACATATCGCGATAAAAAGGGGGAAAAATATGGAAATTGATGATAATGGAAGTTCATAGATATATTATTCCCAACGAAGGTCGCCAACATAACCTATGAAAAACCGAATGGAATGATTATTATAGACAAATACAGACCAGAAAAGAAATGAAAAGATGACTAATACTTATACCAAAACCATCCAGTTAAAAACACTTAAAATGTGGATGACCCCCAAATCCAGACACACTAGACAAAAGTAGACAAAAGTGTTCCTGCTACAATATACTATCAACGAAGTCTTAGATGAACGGGGCGAAAGTAATATAATCGTTCAACCCAAAGGGATCAGATGGATCAGATCTCCAATTAGAGATCAGATGGATCCATCGACTGAAAACTCTTCATCCATTTGGGTTGAATGAATATTTTAGTTTTGGCGCGTTTTATTTATAATATATATATATATATATATGAATATGCAAAGCAGCTCATTACACCACCTTATTAGGTAGTGTTCCCTGGTATCAGCTTAGCTCCTGTTAAGGAATATGAAAAGCTAATCGGGATTTCAGCCAAGCCAGACTACTTCCCAACAGGAAAGTTTCTACCCATTCTCGGTGGTGGTAAGTGTTTTCGCCATTATTTTCATTTTTTTAACTTTCACTCCTTTCACATCACACACTCTTTATCATCATACCATATATATATATATATATATATATATATATATATAATACTCACCCCGTAAGCTTGTGAGAGACAGCCACCCGCATCATGATGTTTAAATGATTACATCTACCTCACAATTATCTGCCTGTGTATTCTGTGTACCCATCTCCTTTCTGCTTTTTATGGTAATTTTATCTATATTTTTGTACATCAATAAAGATTTTCTATGATTTATATTACATGGATTGGTTCACTATGGTCCTTGTTTTTTTGGTGATCCTACGTGTTTAGCCTAAACTAGGTTTGTGTATAGAATCTGGCACAAATATTACATCCATCACAGAGAGGGGACTTATCATTACTAATTACCATAAGCATCACCTGATTACAAAAAATGGTAGCATCCATCCGTTCCTTTAGCACAACACTGATGATGGTCCTATTGGTCAGGAATGCTAGGTCCATTCTAACCAGCAGTCATAAATAGGGGCCACCCTTCCCATTGATGCCGAAACCCACTGGTTACTGCATCACCCCCCTTGAGCGCCTGCCGCGGAAGTGCGTTCCAAGGTGGAATGCAGCCGCACATGAATAGTGAGGACCAGCACAATACTAGGATGCGCTAACAAAATAAAAAAACAAACCCATACTGAACCATCGTGCCAGCATGATATAAGCCTAAAGCAAGACCAGACCATGCATTATAGGGGTGGACCAAATACGTGGTTGGCCTACACTATATAAGACCAGAAAATATCTGTCAAGACAAGGTATACTGTAAGGTAACCAGCAAAAAATACCCTCCAGATATATGCCATGCTAAAGGTCAGGCAAGTAACTCCATTATGTAGAAAATATACAGAACAAAAATGATGCGTGTGCAAACTTCATGGTTATATGACCTATAATGACCCATATTGTTCCAATGGAGGGGCTACAGATCAGGGGTAAACCCAATATGGTTAAATTCCTATGTCTATAAATGCCCACTCCACAAATAATGCACATTTAGGGGGAGATTTATCAAAACCTGTCCAGAGGAAAAGTTGCTGAGTTGCCCATAGCAACCAATCAGATCGCTTCTTTCATTTTTCAGAGGCCTTTTCAAAAATGAAAGAAGCAATCTGATTTTGTTGCAACGAGCAACTCAGCAACTTTTCCTCTGGACAGGTTTTGATAAATCTCCCCCTTAGAGAAAGCTATCAAAATGTAATTGTTCATTCACCCCTTCGGGTATACCGTATTCAGTTTGAAGATCCATCTGGACTCTTTTTGTGTGACAATCCTCTCCTGATATCAGATTTTATTACTTTGAAGCATAATGTTAGTAGATTACCTCCATTCTTTTCATTCAGGTGTTGGGCAATGGGCTTATCTCTACGATTATTAACATCACCCACATGTTCAAAAATTATTTTTCTAAACTCTCTCACAGTTTTGCCTATATACACCATAGGCCGCATGTGCAAATGCAGATTTAGACTTAGCAGCTGGTGAGAGAATTTTCAAAGTTGGAAAAATATGATTCAGGCTGGTAACATATTCACTGCCCACACTTATAAATTGGCAAGCCCTACATTTAAAAGTACCCTTGCCCCTCCTGATAAGCCAACTCTGTCATCTTGTTTGAGGTTGGAAGTGGCTGGTAACTGACCTATCCATGAGGGTACAACTTTGACGCTACTAGAGTAGTCCTGCTAGAAATGTTAAACCTGTGATTTTATAAATATACAGTGGTCCCTCAAGTCACGACCATTGTATGTTGAGACCATAAATCTATGGAAACCTGGTAAATGGTTCTGAAGCCCCAAAATGTCATCTAAGAATAGGAAAAAGTGAGGATTAAAGAAAAACCTGTAGATAACTAATATAGATAAATCAAGTCCTATAAAAGCAAGGAAGATCAGCTGTGAGCCGTAAATACGGGGATATTATTGGGGCACTTCCATCAGGCTGTGTGCGGGATCAAGAGGAAGTGAGCATAAGAGAATATGGGGTTTGTTTATATATTTTTTTTGTCTTTCCATTCCCTGGTATGTGTTTGTTTCTTTCTCTTTGGGATTACATAACCAAGAACATACAGGGGTTAAAAGAAAATAATTCCCATCACACTGTAAACCCCTCAGCAGACACTTTTTACTATAACACCAAAAGTGACACACTCTGTACAAACTGAAGTCTATTGTCTTGTTGGTTATTAATGTGACTTTTTTTATATTTTATTCAGCATTACATCATGAAGATATTTAATTTTCACCTATTGCTTTTTTTCAGATAAAGACTATCTCCTGATTGTTATCCAGAATCCATCCGACTAAGAATGCACCACAAAGTTCTGTATTTAATAAGAATTTGTCTTCCCCCAAGGGCAGTAAATGGGACAAAGATGCAACTTTTTAAGTTTTTAAGAACTAAAGGAGACAGATGTGCAGAAGTAGGAGAGCACATCTAAGATACATCTAGGCACTTACGTTCACTATTGTGTGCTTAAGAGCCTATGTTGTAGCTTAGGCTTTTCCTGGAGAAGACATATTAGAAGTTCTATCCTACATCAGCATGTCTGCCTTGCTGTTTTGCAATGCTGCTAACTTTATATGACAACTTCACGGTCCTACAAGTCAAATGTGTTTATTAATTTACAATAAAGTATTATTTGCAAATAAATGATACATTCCAAACTAGTGTATACTAACTGACTCCATAATAAATCTTGCTACAAGTCCTGGATGTTAGTAAAGGCAATCCTTAACTCTCTACAGTTTCTGGAAGGAACTTGGCAGTCATTTTCTTTTCAACAACAAGTCTGCATTGTACAACAGCTTAAAGGGGTACTCCGCTGCTCAGCGTTTGGAACAAACTGTTCCGAAAGCTGGAGCCGGGAGCTCGTGACGTGATACCCCACCCCCTCAATGCAAGTCTATGGGAGGGGGCATGACGGCTGTCATGCCCCCTCCCATAGACTTGCATTGAAAGGACGGAGCATGATGTCATAAGGGGGCAGGGCTATGACGTCACTAGCTGCCAATTCCAGCGTTCAGAACAGTTTGTTCCAAATGCTGAGCAGCGGAGTACCCCTTTAACAATAAATGCAAAAAAAAAGTGAGAGAGAAAAAATGGGAAGAAAAGGCAAAAGAATGTGCACCCCAAGTTAAAATTATAATTAATAATTCACATAAGTGTATAAACCAACATAAAAAGATTGGGACCACAGACACTTGAAAATGTTTAAAAAAAACAAATGGCGTTAGGGATATTCACCATAAGGGTGTTTACCTTCCACCTGCCGTGCTCTTTAAACTGCACTACTATGTATGTGGAGCAGGACACCAGCAACTGATTGACAATATAGGCTAGGGTTGTTTCAGTAACGTCAGTACGGCTTGTGCCTTAACGTGCGCGCTCCTGATACAAATCAGGATGGAATTCCACTGGAATATTCCACACGGACATTCTGCTACAGCAGAGTTCCATTGATTTCAATGGAATTTTGATGCACTGTTGACAATCCGAGCGGTCTGGATCGTGCAAATATGTGGAATTTCTGCCCATTTTTTCCTGGCGGACATTTTGCACATTTTACTGCCGTGTGAACATGGTCTTAGTGGAGATCAGCATTGAATGTGTATGGCTGCATTAACAGTAATTCTTTTCCACAGATTGTACTAACAGGCATGTCATGGGACAGATAAGCAGAGTGGCAGCATGTCACTGGCACTGCCATGCAATGCAAAAGGCTGAAATGGTGCTATCAAAGGGTGCAACCTAATAGCACAGCAAGCTTTGCTAATCGAGTGCAATATCTTATTAGTAGATTATATAAGTAACAATATATCATAACATTGCCGACACTATTGAAGAGGCAGCAGCTCTCATCCTCCAATATGACAGCTCCAGGGCTTATGCACTTGCCCTGTAGCTGTCACATTCTAATCTATGGAGTTAGGTGATGGACAGGGCCAGCAGCTAATGCACACACATCATAATGCACGTTCCTGTAAACCCAGCCAGGAAGAGAAGACTGGGCACTGTGCAAGCACCCGTAGGCAACGAGCAGACAGCCATGAAGATCAGATAAGCTCACCAATGGCTCATGTATGACATACCAAGGCAATTAGTAAGTCTTTTATTATGTAATGTGGGGCCTATTCAAGTCAAAGCTAAGATGGGAATACCCCTTTAAAGGGCTTATTCAATTAATAAAAACATATCCCCTATCCACATCATTGGCGTTAAGTGTATGATCAGGGGGGGGGGGGGGGACTGAACAGGGCCCAACTCACCTTGCTGAACCATCTGGCCCCCACCTCCAGTGATTGGCGGAGCAGGCCTTCACTGCTGAGACCAGTTTTTCTCAGTATGTGGGAGCTGGAGCACTCAGTGAGGTGAGTCAGATGCCGTTCAGGTTGCAGCTCATGGACCCTTATCAATAATATCACTTTTTTTTTTTTCTCTATTCAAAATAGTTCCGGCGTTCTATGCTAAATGTGTAAATTTGCTTATGTATCTTTATAACATTCCAAGCTCCATTCAAAGTGTTAACAAACCTTAAAGAGGACCTTTGGCCAACCCCTCAGATTATGGTGCCCTGATCACAAACCTTTTTAGATAGTTTGACAATTCAGGGATCAGTCATTTGCATGTGATCTTAATTTTAGAAAAATCCCCATAGCAAACTTCTCCTTCTCTGGACAGTTCATGACATGGACAGAGGTGTCAGCAGAGAGCACTGTGGTCAGACAGAAAATAAATTCAAAAAGAAAAGAACTTCCTCTGGAGCATACAGCAGCTGATAGGTACTGGAAGGATTAAGATATTTAAATAGAAGTAATTTACAAATCTGTTAAACTTTCTGGCACCAGTTGATTTAAAAAAAAAAATAATTCCACTGGAGTACCCCTTAAGAAAGTAAAAGTGAGGTTTTGGCTTTCTTGGGAGAATATCTGTGTGCAGAATTATTAGGCAACTATTAGGCTAGGTTCACACTGCGGAATCTCCAGGCAGAAAATTTCCACCCGGAGATTCAGATTGCGGCCAGCGCCAACTGAATAAGTCAGCGCTAGGACTGCGCAGACACCGCAGTCTCCAATAGACTGCAATGTGTTCCTCGAGTATTTCCGTCTGAAGAATGAGAAACGTCATTCTTCAGGAGGAAATTTTCAAGCAGATTTTCCATTCACAAATTCCGCTTCTTCTGCCTAACAACACCCGTCAGGCAGCGCGTCTGGTCCCTTACGCTCCCGGCACTGATGACTGCCCTTTAGCGCAGAGGATGGAGATGAGTGGCTGCAGAAACTCGGGTGAGCCGCGGCAGTCACACTGACCGGAGCAGCAATAGTGTGGTGAGTATAACTTTCTGTTTTTTTTCTTTGCAGCTACAGCCTCCACTCCCCTGTTACAGTTCAGGGTCCCCTGCTGTGCCACGCTGCTCACCGGGTCTGGTCACACGTCATGCCACCGGAGAGAAGGGCGGCGCAGGCCAGGTGTATAGTAGGGGGGATGTTTGAAACTATACTACTAATGTGCAGAATCTGTAAAAATATGCTTCTAATGTGGGGGAACTGTTGCCTACCTAATGTTTTTTTTTTTTTAACTACAACTCCCAGCATGCACTGACAGCCGAAGGGCATGCTGAGAATTGTAGTTATGCAACAGCTGGAAGGGCTCATTTTGGAAACCATACTCTAGTGGTCTCCAAACTGTGCCCCTTCAGATCTTGCAAAACTGCAATTCCAAGCATGCTCAGACAGTCCAGGCATGCTGGAAGTTGTAGTTCGGCAAAATGTGAAGGGCCAGATGTTGCCAAACTACAACTCCCAGCATGCCTGGACTGTCTGAGCATGCTGACAGTTATCTGGGAATTGTAGTTTTGCAACATCTGGAGGAGTGCATTTTGTAGACCACTGCACAGTGGTCTCAAAACTATTGCCCTCCAGATGTTGCAAAACTAAAACTCCCATCATGCACTGAGAGCTGAAGTGTATGCTGAGTGTTTTATTTATGCAACAGATGGAAGTGCATGGTTTTGAAACCACTGTGTAGTGGTCACCAATCTTTTGCCCTCCAGATTTTGCAATAGACTTTTTGGGCATGCTGGGAGTTATAGTTTTGCATCAGATGGAGGCCCCTATTTTGTGAATCATTGCTATATAGTACAGCAGCAGATGAAAGCAGGATGGTAATGGTTGCTTAGTAACATTCCGAGTGTTGGGGCTGGTCAGGTGACTGGGGCAGAAAACGGCAGTTAGGAGGAAGTGAGCACAGAGCGGCAGCAAAGAATGCTGGGACCTGTAGTTTATAGACAGCGTGCAGGGAAGTGGACAAGCAGGATGGCAGAAAGGTTTATTAGAGACACATACAGGAGATACAAAGGTCACAGTAGAATAATAGATGCAAGGTTAATGTCCTTTGTCATTCATTGGATAACCCCTTTAAATACATTCCTTCTGTATAGGTTACCATGCAAATAAACCACAAATGAGCTTGAGAAAGACAGTGGTAGACAAGTAAAGATGGGTATGATTTGAGTAGTTATTTAACAAGTGGGTGTATATATAATATATATGGAATCTCTGCACACATATAGGGGGAGATTTATCAATATCTTTGTGGAGGAAGAGTTTTGCAGTTGCCCATAGCAACCAATCAGATAACTTCTTTCATTTTTGACAGGCCTCTTTAAAAATGAAAAAAAGCAATCTTATTGGTTGCTATAGGCAACTGCACCACTCTTCCTCTACACAGGTTTTGATAAATCTCCCCCACAGTGTTTGATACAAATAGGATACTTTACTAGACTATGGGAAGACTAGATTATGAAAACACATTGGGCATTAGTTGATTTGGGAGTGGATGGATAATATTATCATTATTACTATTATGTATTATGTCAGAAA
Source organism: Hyla sarda (assembly GCF_029499605.1). Taxonomy (NCBI): domain Eukaryota; kingdom Metazoa; phylum Chordata; class Amphibia; order Anura; family Hylidae; genus Hyla; species Hyla sarda. The sequence goes on from NC_079194.1 coordinate 198,544,241, forward strand.
TCCTTAGGCATATGTCCAGCTTTTGATGCACCCACAAAAATTTGTCCTTATCATATAAAATATACCTCTAAATTACACACAGTAATAATTAGTAATAATATATTGCAAAACTAATGCAATAGTGGCCAAAATACTGCCACATTGTGCTCGTAGTAGCAGAATATACTGCAATTAAATCTATTAAAATTATAATGAATATCATTTTCTTTCCAGCCCGTTTGCATGGCCCAGACCTCCACAAATATTGTTCCCTGCTATGACATGACTTATCTTCATAACCCTCTTGTTTGCAGCACATGACACGACAGCCATAGATTGGCTTCCACACCCCCATGCTAGACACAGATTGCCCCCCCAATGTCAGCCATAGGTTTTCTCTTGGTCTTCCAGCCACACATGCCCTCCCTAAGCTCATTTCATGCGTATCTTTTGTTTATAGGTTAGCTTGAGGTCCCCAAGGCACATGCCCTTAGTTGCTGGGTATATTCACCCCACTGTCTATACAGTATATCTGCGTGTGGGATTGTATTCTTCTAATGGACATTGGAGCCTGGCATACACAGATTCGTGTCTTTCATAACATTTTTATTTTATTAAAAGTGTCAAGAGAAAGGTGAATGTCTAAGACGATCCAAAAATACACCAAATTTATTATATATGGGGGAGATTTATTAAAACCTATGTAGAGGAAAAGCCCATTGCAACCAATCAGATTACTTATTTCATTTTTCAGAGGCCTCTTTAGAAATGAAAGAAGCAATGTGATTGGTTGCTATGGGCAACTGCACCACTCTTCCTCTACACAGATTTTGATAAATCTTCCCCCCCATGGATCCCATTTTTGAGACAAAGTATTGGTGAAGGTGTGTCATTATGTAAGGTAAGCAAATGTGTCTATTATGTTTAGCCTTATACTGTAAGAGCAGTTAGACCACAAAACTCTCTGTCACCTGATGTTTTAACCCCTTAAGGACCAGGGGGTTTTCCGTTTTTGCATTTTCGTTTTTTGCTCCTTACCTTTAAAAAAATCATAACTCTTTCAATTTTGCACCTAAAAATCCATATGATGGCTTATTTTTTGCACCACCAATTCTTTTTTGTAATGACGTCAGTCATTTTACCCAAAAATCTACAGCGAAACGGGAAAAAAATCATTGTGAGACAAAATTGAAAAAAAAACGCCATTTTGTAAATTTTGGGGGCTTCCGTTTCTACACAGTACATTTTTCAGTAAAAATGACACCTTCTCTTTATTCTGTAGGTCCATACAATTAAAATAATACCCTACTTATATAGGTTTGATTTTGTCGTACTTCTGGAAAAAATCATAACTACATGCAGGAAAATATATACGTTTAAAATTGTAATTTTCTGACCCCTATAACTGTTTTATTTTTACGTATATAGGGAGGTATGAGGGCTGATTTTTTGCGCTGTGATCAAAGTTTTTTGCGGTACCATTTTTGTATTGATTGGCCTTATTGATCGCTTTTTATTAATTTTTAAATGATATAAAAAGTGACCAAAAATATTTGACCTGCTGTACGCTTCCCCTATCACTTTCCCCCCCTTCTCCCCCCTTCTCCCCCTCCTACCCCTCCATTTCTTTTCCTTCTTTCCTTTTCTCTCCCTCTTCTTTTCTCACTTTTCCGCCTACTGCTATTTCTCTTATGCCTCTTTCATCTTTTACCTCTCTCGACTCGATGTCTCACTGTTGGTTATTGTATTTGATCCTCTGTTGCTGTTGTAGGATTACTGCTTGGCAATGTGCCCGGCTAGACATTTATTGATCCTATTCTCCGGAGTTTTGACAATGCATGAGACTTAGTTTATTATACTGGTCAGCCCCACTGGGGGGTCCTGACCGTCTTACATATTTTTTGTACTATTGACTCCTTCCACCTGACCAGTGATGACGCTTCTAGTATTGTATTGTTTATTGCTTATTACCTGTACTGTGGTAAACTTTAAATAAACCTTTAATTTGGAAAAAAAAAAAAAAAAGTGACCAAAAAGACACTATTTTGGAACTTTTGACCGTGTTGTTTAATTAACAATATATTTTTATAGTTCGGATATTTACGCACGCGGGGATACCATATATGTTTGTTTTTATTTACACGTTTTTTTTTGTTTTTTTAATGGGAAAAGGGGGGTGATTCAAACTTTTAATAAGGAAGGGGTTAAATGATCTTTATTCACCTTTTTTTTCACTTCTTTTTTGCAATGTTATAGCTCCCATAGGGACCTATAACACTGCACACACTGATCTTTTACATTGATCAATGGTTTCTCATAGGAAATCATTGAACAATGATTATGCCGCTTGACTGCTCATTTGGCGATCGGACACCTGGAGGCAAGGTAGGAGACCCTCCTCGTGTCCTGCAGCTGTACGGGATGGCGTTGTTAGAGGCCGGGCCCGACCCGCTATGACCCGCGTTATAGATCGGGAGCGGACTCATGATGTAACGTTACATCGTTGGTCCTTAACAGGTTAATGGCTGACTCAACAAACAAGCTCAAGGGAGGCCTGGATGATTTTCAGGAACAATATAATATTACAGGTTATGGATACTAGATTTATAGGGACAGAATGTTGATCCATAGATTTATTCTGATTGTCATATTTGGAGTCGAGAAGGAATTCTTCCCCTAGTATGGGGCAATTTGCATCGGCCTCATGGGGAGTTTTTTGCCTTCTTGTGGATCAACACAGTAGGGACACAATAGAGATATACAGTAGATTGACAGTGATGAACTCTTGTCTTTTATCAACCTCGTGAACTATTAATCTTTATTATGTTATGCGCCTAATGATATTGCCACAATTTGCCACCATTGATTCATTTCCTCCAGAGTACCTATAGCTATGCTAAAAAGTGAATATATCACACTGTGTGTTTTATCTTTCTCTGATATTAGTGTTGCTCGCGAATATTCGCAATTCGAATATTATTCGCGAATATCGCATATTCGCGAATTCGCGAATTTCGCGAATATAGCGCTATATATTCGTAATTACGAATATTCGTTTTTTTTTTTTTTTTTTTTTTTCTTCACAGTACACATCACAGTGATCATCCCTCTCTGCTTCCAGCTTGTGTGGTGTAAAGAAGGCTCTAATACTGCTGTGTGAGACTGGCGTGCGAAAATTCGCATATGCGAAAATTAGCATATGCTAATGTTCGCATATGCGAATTTCCACTTATGCTAATTTTCGCATGCGCGTATTTTCACATACGCGAAAATAAAACGGGGATATAACGAATATGCGAATATTCGCGAATATATGACGAATATTCGTCCATATATTCGCGAATATTCGCGAATTCGAATATGGCCTATGCCGCTCAACACTATCTGATATAAGTGTATATTCTGCTGTTACTTGAAGTACCACACACTGCCCACAAACTAGAATGGTGCTGTACAACGAATGATCTGGGTAAAGTTCTACGGATAAACAGGAGCAGACAAATTTGTGACCACTTAGTTGAGTCTATCCTAGCAGCAATGGTTGACTATAGTGTTATTTATATTTATGCAAATGCCTTCAGAACTGTCTCTACATCAACATTGTCAGTAATCCACAGAGATGCCATCTGATCCTCCAGACACCATACTTAATAATATCTTTGTGGAAAGGACAGAATAGTTACTCTCCAAGGAAAACAAGTGCAGACATGTTCAAAGGGCAGGGAAGAAATGATCCTGACATTTCTCAAGATATGAGGGTTCGGGAAAATGAAATAATCACCAGGACACAATTGCCATGACATCAACTTTTTATGGAAAAAAAAAGTTCTATTCTGTGGCAACTTTTTGGATATAAATGGATGGGGTTTATCCTGGAAGCATGGTACTTATGTTGGGCAGTGATTTCACAACCAGCGCCATGTACTGGATTATACTGTGATAAAGTGATTTTACATGCATTTGTATATACAGTACAGCACATAAACATACACATACTAATGCCCTCATGTACAAATATTCACACACAGATAAATATATTAGTGTGCACCTAGGTGTGATAACACGTGTACTGTGCCTGGCTTCTATGTCCTGTAACTATAGTGGGTTACTGGAGTAAAAAAGCCGGTTTGTTACAGAATTGCGGCAGCACAGATCTCCGACAGGACGTCCAGACCAGCACGCAGCACAATCTGATCCTGGGAACTGCTAGTGGACCTGAGGAAGGCATTGGTGAATGCCGAAACGCGTTGTCCCTATTACTAAAATAAAAATATTTGTTGTCCTGTGCTGCTTGTGTCTTGCCTTGTTGTCTAACAAACTGTGCAGCGCCTCCAAAACCTTTTTTACTCCAATAACCCACTACGATTAAGCATCGGCCTTCAACTGGGGAGCCTGATACTTGTTAGAGCACAGAAGCCAGTACCTACAATCATCTCTGCCATCACCACTGCTGCACTTTGTGGTGCAGCCACTACTACAAAGGTCGGTATATCACTTTGGTAAGGGGGAAGGTGCGCGCCAGTGAATATATCGCTACGGGGGGCGCCCCCTTGTGTGTTTTTTTTTATCTCAAATTCTGTCCTGTAACTACTTACTTAGCCTGATGAAGGGCATTATCCCAAAACATTGCAGTCATGTGTGAGTACAATTATCATGTACACAGGCATAGTGCCAATTTTCACAAGATACAATTTTCATATTGCCCTGGTGAAAGGTCAATGAGTATGGTATCTAAGCAAGGAATTTGCACATTTGAAAGTGCTACCTTACACAAATAACAATAACTAGACACATACACTCTTGTAGGCAGACATACCTAAGCACATTCATATACCAAAAAAATACTCAAAAAAAATTAAGGGAACACTAAGATAACACATCCTAGATCTGAATGAATGAACTAATCGTATGAGATACTTTCGTCTTTACATAGTTGAATGTGCTGACAACAAAATCACACAAAAATAATCAATGGAAATCAAATTTATCAACCAATGGAGGTCTGGATATGGAGTCACACTCAAAATCAAAGTGGAAAACCACACTACAGGCTGATCCAACTTTAATGTAACGAGTCAAAATGAGGCTCAGTAGTGTGTGTGGCCTCCACGTGCTCGTATGACCTCCATAAAACGCCTGGGCATGTTCCTGATGAGGTGGCGGATGGTCTCCTGAGGGATGTCCTCCCAGACCTTGACTAAAGTATCCACCAACTCCTGGACAGTCTGTGGTGCAACATGGCGTTGGTGGATGGAGCGAGACATGATGTCCCAGATGTGCTCAATCAGATTCAGGTCTGGGGAATGGGCGGGCCAGTCAATAGCATCAATGCCTTCCTCTTGCAGAAACTGCTGACACACTCCAGCCACATGAGGTCTAGCATTGTCTTGCATTAGGAGGAACCCAGGGCAAATCGCACAAGCATATGGTCTCGCAAGGGGTCTGAGGATCTCATCTTGATACCTAATGGTAGTCAGGCTACCTCTGGCAAGCACATGGAGGGCTGTGCGGCCCCCAAAGAAATGCCACCTCACACCATTACTGACCCGCCGCCAAACCGGTCATATTGGAAGATGTTGCAGGCAGCAGAACGTTCTCCACGGCATCACCAGACTTTCACATCTGTCACATGTGCTCAGTGTGAACCTGCTTTCATCTGTGAAGTGCACAGGGCACCAGTGGCAAATTTTACAATCTTGGTGTTCTCTGGCAAATGCCAAACATCCTGCTTGGTGTTGGTGGATGTAAGCATGACCCCCACCTGTGGACGTTGGGCCCTCATACCACCCTCATTGAGTCTGTTTCTGACCGTTTGAATGGACACATGCACATTTGTGGCCTGCTGGAGGTCATTTTGCAGGGCTCTGGTAGTGCTCCTCCTTGCACGAAGGCGGATGTAGTGATCCTGATGCTGGGTTGTTGCCCTCCTACGACCTCCTCCGTGTCTCCTGATGTACTGGCCTGTCTCCTGGTAGCGCCTCCATGCTCTGGACACTACGCTGACAGACACAGCAAACCTGCTCGCCACAGCTCGCATTGATGTGCCATCCTGGATTAGCTGCACTACCTGAGCCACTTGTGTGGGTTGTAGACTTTGTCTCATGCTACCATTAGAGTGAAAGCACTGCCAGCATTCAAAAGTAAAAACATAAAAACAGAAGGATGCGCTCCGTAGTGTGATACCTTGGGATGTGAAAAACGCTGAATGTGAACTGCATTTACCAAGGCGAGTTGTACTCATCCAAGTACAACAATGAGGTAGAATATATCTGATAATAGGTCTCTGCAGCCACTCCACACCAACATACAACTTAAATCCAAGAAAACTCCTCCAACAACCGGCAGGATCAATCTGACGCTGAGACCAAGGTAAGGATAAGTGAATCTATTACCCACAATGCAACGCATTTTGCGGAAGGTTTGAAGAAGAAGCCTAAAGAAGCGGACCTTCCGCGAAATGCGATGCATTGTGGGTAATAAATTCTCTTATCCTTACCTTGGTCTCAGTGCCTGATTGATCCTGCCGATTGTTGGAGGAGTTTTCTTGGATTTCAGCATTCAAAAGTGACCAAAACATCAGTCAGGAAGCATAGGAGCTGAGAAGTGGTCTGTGGTCACCACCTGCAGAACCACTTCTTTATTGGGGGTGTCTTGCTAATTGCCTATAATTTCAACCTGTTGTCTGTACCATTTGCAAAACAGCATGTGAAATTGATTGTCAATCAGTGTTGCTTCCTGAGTGGACAGTGTGATTTCACAGAAGTGTGATTGACTTGGAGTTACATTGTGTTAAGTGTTCCCTTTGTTTTTTTAAGCAGTGTATTTATATGCTAGTACATTCAAGCATGTATGTAAGGGACTTCTACCATAATAGAATGAAGCAGAACTTGGGTTTGTGGTATATTAAGAGCAAGGTCTTGTTACCAGTGGGATACTTAAGGGATCTGCGCTGGCAACCATTTTGTTTAATTTTTTTTTATTAATAATATTGCAGTAGGTCTTGATGGTAAGGTCCACAGGCCAAAAACAACCTCTATTGGCATCTTATGTGGTTACACCACACATTCTCCCCATATGGTGCCAAAGCACTATCTTTTAAGGACTACTATTTGTCCCCAGCTATCAGTGTTGTGGCGCAGTGTTGTGGCGCAGTGCTCATAAATCACTTCACAATGTCAGCATCAGAAGCTATGTACAGAACCTTCAGTCCCTCTCAAAACCCAGACCCATACTCCAGTCTTATGTTACTGATGCAAGAAGCCTCAGTAATACATATCTTCTGTCCACTATTTTACCAGCTGCTTACACTATATATCTACAGTACATACTCACATACATAGACACTAGAGATGAGTGAATTTTTGAAAACTTTGATTCGTCCCGAATTTATTCGTGGCAAATTGATAATAAAAATGGCTATTTCTGGCCTACAGAGAGCCTCAATAGGGGTGTAGAAAATGTTGCCTTGCTGTAACACGCATAGAGTTTGTGCTAGGTTAGTGAAATAATACTGTTATTCAGTAGGACATGCAGATCAGAGGCGTCATTATAAGAATCACTGTCACAGAGTAGCACAATGACAGAGCCTGCAGGTGGCATCAGTATGAGACCATATAGTGGCTGAATGACACATCGTGGAGGTGGAGGCAGCATGAGGAGACCATATAGTGGCTGAATGACAGCATGGGGGTGGCGACAGCATGAGGAGACCATATAGTGGCTGAATGACACAGCCTGAAGTTGGAGGCAGCATATAGTGGCTGAGTGACACAGCCTGGAGGTGGCAGAAGCATTAGGAGACCATATAGTGCCAGAATGACAAAGTGTGGAGGTGGCGGCAGCATGAGGAGAACATATAATGGCTGAATGACACAGCCTGGAGTTGGCGGCAGCATATAGGGCTGAATAACATAGTCTGGAGTTTGTGGCAGCATGAGGAGAACATTTAGTGGCTGAATGACACAGCCAGGAGGTGGAGGAAGCATGAGCAGGCCATATAGTGGCTGAATGACACAGCCTAGAGTTGGCAACAGCATACGGAGACCATATAGTGGCTTAATGACACAGCCTGTAGTTGGCAGCAGCATGAGGAGAACATATAGTGGCTGAATGACACAGCCTGGAGGTGGCGGAAGCATGAGGAGACCAAATAGTGGCTGAATGACACAGCCTGAACTTGGAGGCAGCATATAGTGGCTGAGTGACACAGCCTGGAGGTGGCGGAAGCATTAGGAGACCATATAGTGCCAGAATGACAAAGTGTGGAGGTGGCGGCAGCATGAGGAGAACATATATATAATGGCTGAATGACACATCCTGGAGTTGGCGGCAGCATATAGGGCTGAATGACATAGTCTGGAGTTTGTGGCAGCATGAGGAGAACATTTAGTGGCTGAATGACACAGCCAGGAGGTGGAGGAAGCATGAGCAGGCCATATAGTGGCTGAATGACACAGCCTAGAGTTGGCAACAGCATACGGAGACCATATAGTGGCTTAATGACACAGCCTGTAGTTGGCAGCAGCATGAGGAGAACATATAGTGGCTGAATGACACAGCCTGGAGGTGGCGGAAGCATGAGGAGACCAAATAGTGGCTGAATGACACAGCCTGGAGGTGGCAGCAGCATGAGGAGAACATATGGTGGCAGTATGAGACAGCTTGGAGCTGGCATCAGCATGAGGAGAACATATGGTGGCAGAATGAGGCAACCTGGAGCTGGCTTCAGCATGAGGAGAACGTATGGTGGCAGAATGAGACTGCCTGGAGGTGACATCAGCACGAGGAGAACGTATGGTGGCAGAATGAGACTGCCTGGAGATGGCAGCAGCAGCATCAGGAAACTGTCTCTATTTCCACCAAAAAACCCTGGGAAATGGCAGTGTTTGTAGGGGAAATAGGGAGAGGTTCCTGTGTGATGCAGCCCTTTTTAGGGCGAGTAACACTTGCCAAGAAGGGAATTAATAATGCGAGAGTAGGGCCTTACAGGGGAAGTTTTTACCCCCACCGGTTACAATGGACCATACATTGCTCCCTTCCACCTTTTAGAGGTCTTTGCATCACATCAATACTTGGTGGTGTAGGTGGCACATGGTGTTTTTTGCACACCTTTCCTTTTGTTTGATTTAAAAAATAAATAAATTGGGTACCTATATTTTATCCTAAGAATATTATTAAAAGTTAAGTTTTACGTAATGCATATCCTCAGTACTTACTTGTGGTTTGATGGAGAGGAATGTCTGTAACTGAGGAGCAGCGCCTTAATATGTTTAGCAGTATCCATATTTGGGAAGTGTTGGTGTGGCACCAAGGTCAATCTACTTTGATGCATCAGGCATTGGTGGGTGGAAATCTTGGCTGATCCATGCCTGATTCATCTTCACAAAGGTCAGTCTCTCCACATTTTCCTTGCAGTTACTATGGCCCCCACCACACTAAACACCCGCTCTAATGGCACACTACTGGCCGGGCAGGACAGCTTTTCTAGGGCAAACTCTGCTAGTTTCGGCCACAAATCAAGTTTGGCTGCCCAGAAGTCCAGCGGATCTTCAACGTGTGTTGGCATGGTCATGTCAAGGTATGCCACCCCCTACTGGTTAAGGTCCCGCTCCAGGTCTACCTGCTGCTGATGAGTTGCTTCACTATGCGGATGAAGAAAGCTACTCATCAGCGACTGTAAACTCAGGCTGCTGCTGATGGAGCTGGAACTGCTCCTGCCACTCCACCCCTCCCCAGCAGCCACGGCAGTGGAATGTCAGACCTGCTAGAGGATGGACAATGGTGCAGATAAATTCAGAAAACAAAAAGAACTCCAAGATTGGCACTGTTCCAGTGAAGGCAAGGTTCTGTTCTTATTCAAGTAAAACCATATTTATTGAAGACAGTTTTACAAGCACATCAGAGGCAAGACGCGTCTCGGGTCACTGCGTACCCTTTCTCAATTGCAGCGAGGCGCTGTCCTCTCTCTTTTTTTTCTTCTCTTCCTTTATCCAATGGTGCAGATAGGCATCGTCCAACTGACTACGTAGGATGTCTCTGTAGTAGGTCAGTTTGTCCTTCCTCTCAGTGGGTTTAAAAAAGGCCCCCATTTTGTGCCGGTAGCGAGGGTCCAATACGGTGGAGAGCCAGAAGTCATCCCGCTGACGAATGGTGACAATTCGGCGGTCACTACGCAAGCAAGTGAGCATGCATTGTGCCATTTGTGGAAGTGACTTGGAGGGACTCCCTGTCACCATCTCTACTGCTTACTACCACAGTGTGTCTGGGTCCTCTGTCTCGCCTTCTTCATAACCCTCTAGCTCCTCTGGCTGCTCCTTGTTAAGGTCACGGCAGGTGGTGGATCCTCTGGGCCTGTGTTGATGATGACGTGAGCCGTGCCAGGGAGCGGAGTCTAAGGTGCCGCTTGTTTTCATCAGAGCCTGCCGCAAAGCAGGATGGTCTTGCTGCTGCAGGCGGCACCCAGGTCGCAACCCCTGGCACTACTTGTCCACACAGGTAGGTGGGAAGTGGCGTAGTTTCCAAAATGGGATCACATGTGGGGGGGGTCCATTGTTCTGGCACTATGGGGGCTTTGTAAACACACGTGGCCTTCAATTCCGGACAAATTTTCTCTCCAAAAGCTCAATGGCGCTCCCTCTATTCTGAGCATTGTAGTTCGCCCGCAAAGAACTTTACATCCACATATGGGGTATGTTCTTACTCAGAAGAAATGGAGTTACAAATTTTGGGGGCTTTTTTCCTATTTTCCCTTGTAAAAATGAAACATTTAGGGTAACACCAGCATTTTAGTGAAACATTTTTTTTTTCTCATTTACCCATCCAACTTTAATGAAAATTCTTCAAACACCTGTGGGGTGTTAAGGCTCATTGTACCCCTTGTTACGTTCCATGAGGGGTGTAGTTTCCAAAATGGGGTCACATGTGGGTATTTATTTTTTAGCGTTTATTTTCAGAACTGCTGTAAAATCAGCCACCCCTGTGCAAATCACCAATTTAGGCCTCAAATGTACATGGTGCGCTCTCACTCCTGAGCCTTGTTGTGTGCCCGCAGAGCATTTTACGCCCACATATGGGGTATTTCCGTACTCAGGAGAAATTGCGTTACAAATTTTGTGGTCTTTTTTTCCTTTTACAGCTTGTGGAAATAAAAAGTATGGGGCAACACCAGCCTGTTAGTGTAAAAAAACAAAACTTTTTACACTAACAGGCTGGTGTAGCCCCAGCTTTTCCTTTTCATAATAGTAAAAAGGAGAAAAAGCCCCCCCAAATTTGTTGTGCAATTTCTCCCGAGTACGGAAATATGTGGCCCTAAACTGTTAAATTATTTTTCTTTTTTTTTACACTAACATGCTGGTGTTAGACCCCAACATTACCTTTTCATAAGGGGTAAAAGGAGAAAAAGCCCCCCAAAATTTGTAACACAATTTCTCCCGAGCACGGAGATACCCCATATGTGGCCCTAAACTGTTTCCTTGAAATACGACAGGGCTCCGAAATGAGAGAGCGCCATGCGCATTTGAGGACTAAATTAGGGATTGCACAGGGGTGGACATAGGGGTATTCTACGCCAGTGATTCCCAAACAGGGTGCCTCCAACTATTACTAAACTCCCAGCATGCCTGGACATTCAGTGGCTGTCTGGAAATGCTGGGAGTTGTTGTTTTGCAACAGCTGGAGGCTCCATTTTGGAAACATTGCCGTACAATAAGTTTTTCATTTTTATTTGGGTGACCATGTAAGGGGGTGTATATGTAGTGTTTTACCCTTTATTATGTGTCAGTGTAGTGTAGTGTTTTTAGGGTACATTCGCACTGGCGGAGGTTTACAGTGAGTTTCCCGCTAGGAGTTTGCGCTGTGGTGAAAAATTTGCCGCAGCTCAAACTTGAAGCAGGAAACTCACTGTCAACCTGCCCATGTGAATGTACCCTGTACATTCACATGGGGCAAACCTCCAGCTGTTTCAAAACTACAACTTCCAACATGCACTGGCAGACCGTGCATGCTGGGAGTTGTACTTTTGCAACAGCTGGAAGCACACTGGTTGGAAAAACTTCAGTTAGGTTCTGTTACCTAACTCAGTATTTTCCAACCAGTGTGCCTCCAGCTGTTGCAAAACTGGAGATGTAGTTATGCAACAGCTGGAGGTACGCATCTACAACTCCCAGCATGCTGAGACAGCTGTTTGCTGTTTGGGCATGCTGGGATTTGCAGTTTTGCAACATCTGGAGGGCTACAGTTTAGAGACCACTGCACAGTGATCTCCAAACTGTAGCGCTCCAGCTGTTGCAGAACTACAAATCTCAGCATGCCCACACAGCAAACAGGTGTCTGGGCATGCTGGGAGTTGTAGTTTTGCAACATCTGGAGGACTACAGTTTAGAGACCACTGTATAGTGGTCTCAAACTGTAGCCCTCCAGATGTTGCTAGGCAACTCACCTAGCTGTCCTCTTCTGCCGCCGATCGCCGCCGATGGGTAAGTGGACTTCGGCGCCAGTCCTCTTCGGTTTCCCCGTTCTGCCTGGCCTATCGCCCCCAACCTGCTATTGGTCGTCGCTTCTGGATGACCAATAGCAGGGATAGGAGGGGTGGCACCCCTGCCACCTCACTCCTATCCTTTTATGGGGATCGTGGGTGTCTTAGACAACCCCGAACCCCCTTATTTTCCAGGTCACCGGTCACGGAATCGCCGTGGTCAGGCAGGTTCTTTTTCCAAAGGAAGTTCTTCCTGCCTCTCAGCAAAACGCACATCTATTCGAGTGGCTAAATGGATAAGTTCGCTCAGGTTAGTCGGAGAATGACATGCAGCGAGAGCATCATTGATTCGAGAGGAAAGTCCTTTTTTAAAGGTAGCACACAAGGCCTCGTTGTTCCGAGAAAGTTCATAGGCAAGAGTGCGGAACGGAACCGCATAGTCGCCGACGGAGTTGTTCCCTTGGCAGAGGTTCAGTAGAGCCGTCTCGGCAGAGGAGGCTCGCGTTGGTTCTTCAAATGCATTGTGGAATTCTGCAAGAAAGGCTGACAGTTTTAAGGAGACCGGATCTCTATGATCCCAGAGAGGAGTAGCCCAGGCCAAAGCTTTTCCAGACATTACACTGAACACAAACGCCACTTTAGCACGGGAGCGAATCCTCTATGAGTTAAATATGGATAGAACACTGTGTCACAAAGCCTCTACTCAGCTTGGGATCTCCGTCATACTTTGAATGCAAGGACAGACGAAGTTTGGTCCCAGAGGAAACTGCAGACACAGGAGGAGGCTTAGGAACAGGTGGCTGCTGCTGTAGTTGCTGCTGAGCGGCAACGAGCTATTGCACCATGGCTGAAAGTTGATCCAGTTGTTGTGCCTGACGGGCTAACTGCTGTGACTGCTGAGCCATGATGGTGGATAGATCCAAGACATCTGGCAACGGCACCCCAGCGGGATCCATGGCCAGATCTTACTGTTATGGTGATGGATCCTCTGGGCCTGTGTGGATGATGACGTGAGCAGTGCCAGGGAGCGTAGTCTAAAGTGCCGCTGGTTTTCACCAGAGCTCGAGGCAAAGCGGGATGGTCTTGCTGCGGCAGGCGGCACCCAAGTCGCTACCCCTGCCTGGCACGACTCACCCACACAGGTAGCTGGGAAGTGCCGTGGCACAGAAGGAGACTGACAGGATGGGGCAAGATGGCAGTAGGTCAGGGCAGGTGGCACAGGTGCAGGGTAAGGTAAGGTAGCAAGGAAGAGGTACACAGTAACAGAGATACAGGACTTTCACTTTGGCAATAGATAACCAAAGATCCAGCAGGGAACCAAGGAAGGAGCTGATATTTAAGGACCAGGGTGCAGGTGTAGACATTAATTAAATGAGCACTGGCCCTTTAAGAGTGAGAGCTCAGGCGTGCGTGCGCCCTAGGAGGCAGGGGCACGCACGCTGGGGTTGCAAGGACACGGAGAAGTGGGAGGTGAGTGACGGGCTGAGATTCGCATGCGGGCTCGCCCCAGCCCTGCCAGCAGTGGTGACATGAGTAAAGAGTGCTCACGGCGAGCGTGTCAGGTCAGAGCGCAGGCGTTACACTCCTGCTCCTCCTCTCCTGTCAGATGACTAGAAAAACTGCCCATCTCGCGAAACCTAAACTATGCTCCACTGTGCCCCTCCCCCTCCTCCTCCAGTTCAGCCCCAGCAGGGCTCATGTGGTCGTGCCATGTAGGCGCCACGCCTCCAGTGCCCGGATCAGCCATAGTTTCCAACATGTGTTGTAGTAGATGAAGCAGTGGAATGATGTTGTTCATCCCGTAATCCTGGCGACTGACTAATAATGTGGCTTCCTCAAAGGGCCTGAGCAAACGGCCGGTGTCATGTATGGGCTGCCACTGGTTGACATCAAATTACACAGGGGAGTTCCCCTATCCGCTTGGATCATCAAGAAATCAGTGATTGCTTTTCTCTGTTCATATCCGACATATGGAGGGTGGAATCCCAACGTGTGTAAACATTGCAAATTAAACTATGTTGGGGGATACCGTTCTGACGCTGCAGCTCAAGGAGGGTGTACTTTGCAGTGTATGAGTGGTTGAAGTGCATGCAAAGTTTCCTTCCCAATGTTAGGATGTCTTGCAGATGGGTGGAACACTTCACGAACCACTTGACAATCAGATTGAACACGTGTGCCTTGCAGGGCGCATGTCTCAGGCTTCCTTGTAGCAGCGCAGACAAGATGTTCTTCCTGTTGTCGGTCACCATGGTTCACATTTCCAGTTTTCGTGGAGTAAGTCATGATTTGATTTGTTGATAAATTACTTTTAGCAGTTCCTCCCCTGTGTGACTCCGTTCGCCAAGGCAAACCATGTGAAGAACAGCGTAACACCGCCGTGCCCTGCACACATGGTATGCTGGACAGGCACTGAGACTTGTCCGTGCAGTGGAGGCTGAGGACATGGTGGAGGATGAGAAGGCGGAGTCACACACTGTCAAAGGACCAATGGCGTGAGATCATGGAGGCGGAAGCGGCGTAACCTGTCCAAGTTGCTGTTGTGGCTGTACAGGAACCACATTCACTCAGTGGGCCATAGAGAAAATGTATTGTCCCTGACTGTAATTACAGCTCCACACGTTGGTGCTGCCGTGCACTTTGGTACACACTGACAGGCTCAAGGACTGGCCCACTTTCTGTTCTAGAAAATTGTGCATGGCTGGTACTGCCTTCTTCGCAAAGAAATGATGGCTTGGGACTCTCCACCTCGGCTAGGCACAAGCCATCAGTTCTCTGAAAGGTGCAAAGTCCACCACTTGAAAAGGGAGGGACTGTGTGATAAGCCAGGACGGTAGTGATATAGGGGTGTTGCAACAATGCTACAGGGTCTGGTGGTATTAACCCTTGGTTTGTCATGACGCCAGGGCGAGGTTGTTTTGTATAGAAGGCCCTGACGGCAACCGGTCCACAAACGGCAGGATAATAAAAGGAATGTCCACAGCAGATAACTGGAACTTTTACTGAACTTCTTATACCAACAGTCTTCACAATTAAACAGTTTCTCTTGAGGTAACTGGGATGCAGGTTCCTCACAGGCTTTGCTGGGACTCATAGTCTTGAGCTTTAAGCAGGCCACTGTGCTACTAATTATAGGATTTTAGTTGAATAGTAGTCACACAGAATTTGTAGATAGAGCGTTATAACTCACAATTTTAGTGGCTGCTGGATCTCTAGGCTTTGGCCTAGTTGCAATTGTGCTTGAATTGGTATTACTGAAGTGTACAGGATGATGAGCAGGAACCAATAGACATAATTTAGTGACTGCAGCCCCTTATATACTAGGGTGCTGGACTAATCCCATTGGTTGCAAAGCCTGTAGGTCCTGAACCCAGAGAACTCTGGGTACATCACATGACATTATCACATGACCTAGGAAGGTCCTAAACATTTATTCCATCTCTATATAAATATTGTACACTTTACAGGAACACATTTATATGAGGCGAACAAGGGGCAAGTCCTGCAGGAGAGCCCTGTGGAATGGAAGGACTCTAACTGAGGGGACTTAAGACAGGGACAGGACAGGACCTGCACTGGGACACCGCAACTGCAGCACCAATGACTTGGACAGGAGCACATTCAGCTTCTGCGCCATTGGATGAGTGGGCGCATACTGTTGTCTCTTGGATATGGCTTCGCCGTCGGATTACTGGAGGAATGTCTGACTCGAAGCGACAGAATATGGGTATGACACACAGCTCCCTTCGGCTGAGGTGGTGGAGCTTTGGCTGGCTAAAAAAGGGAGCGGCATGCCACTGGAGCATGCAGCAGGCTGGACCACCACATCGGAGCCATGGTTCTCCCAGACCGCTTTATAGTGACGCTGCATATGATGACGCAGGGCCGTGGTGCCAACATTGGGACCCTGGCCATGCTTCACCTTCTGCCGACACATCTTGCATGTCACTATGTTAACATCCTCCGGATGCATGATGAAAAACTGCCACACTGCCAAGTAGCTGATTTTCCCACCAACAGTCTGCACTGATTGACTGCTACTGCCGTCGACTCCAGGAACCCCTGTTCCACTACCTCCCGGGAAGGTAGGCTGCCGCGAAGCAGGTGGTCCACCCCGGGCATGTTTGGCTCCAGACTTTCCACTTCTGCCACCATGCTGACTGCCAACCTTTCTGGCTCAGCTGCTGCCTCACGGGCATCTTGCAACCCTCTTCTCCTGATGATGATGAAGCCCCTCTGCACCCGGCTCCCAAGTGCGATCAGCTTCATCATCATCAAGTTGTGTCTGCACGTCACAGATGTCCTCCTCAGGTTTCTCAACAGTGTCTGCTTCAGGAGCCTGAACGCTCGCAACACCACCTCCCATGCCACTCTCCTCATCACTACTTGCCTGCCTAGCTGAGGAAGCAGCGGATGTCTCCTCCACTTCTTGGCTGGGCAATAGCTGCTGACTGTCCTCTAGTAGATCTTCCTCACTTCCCCAACGACTGTTGACTGGGGGTGTCAGATGTCACTTGTGATGAAGTGGATGACCGTGTTAATCAACGATGATGGCAGATGGGTTGCGGGTCTAGACACGACCGCTAGCTGATACCAGGAGCTCAGGCCTCTCGCTGCGACTCCTGCTGCCACTCACCCCTAGTCTGCTGGGACCTCTGCCTGATGAATTCAAGCCTCTGCCACGCCTCTGTGCACGTCCTGGCACTTCTCTGCCTGACATACTTAGTGCGTATATGAGGGGAGGACAATACACTTCACTACGCTTAAAACAGTATTTGTCTACAACACCAGCAGGTGTGTACTTTTGCCTGGCCTTTCACAGTATCTAGGCCCAAAATCGCTGTGTACTACACCCAAAATTGCACTCTCTCTCTCAATCTCAATCTCTTCCCTATCAGTGCTTCTAGGCTGGATTTGGGCTTGAGGTGAATCGCTGCTGTAAAAATGCTTTTCTCTTTAACACACTGCTCCCTGTCCCTCTCTCTCTGCAATAGAATGCTGATGTGACTGGGAGGTGAATCACTGCTGTAAAAATGCTTTTCTGTGCAACACACACTGCTGTCTGTCTGAAGTGACTGGCCGCAAAATGGCTGCCTATTATATAAGGCTGTGACATCACAGGAGTGGCTGGCTGCTGATAGGCTGCATTTGATTCAGGGTCATCCCGCCAACCCTTGTTCCCGCCTTCCCAGGATTGCTTGCCCCATGTCCTCACACGTGGACCCGCCATTTTAGATGCCCTGGAGCCTGGACTGCACTAAATGGAGTTTAATGAAGTGATTCATGCGATCAAATCGCGGTGATATTGGAATATTTTCCTGAAATTCGTAAAAAATTCGGATTCGTCAGATTCGATTCGCTCATTTAGTAGATTGACTACAAGCCAAGCTCTAGAAAACCATGCTGAATTAATACACACACTATTTTAGAAAATTCCATAACTTGATATTATGCAAATAATAACCATTATTTGCTGAAAACAGAATTATGTTCTTTATATTCCATATAGTAGTATTTTCCATAGAACATAAGACTTACAGATGGTTTGGCAGTTGTTTACTACATATTCTGTTGTGGTCATGCGTCACCTGGAACAGCTCCTGACATACTTTCTGTAACAATAATAATATGCTTGCAGCTATTGCAGATAAACTGACTTTCATAATAAGCCAGTATGGTTATTTTCAGTGTTCATTGGCCCAACCAGGCTAATCCTTTGGGTTTCTGTCAATCCTGTATAGAGAAAGCTGCAAACAACTGCATAACATGTGCAGCAAATCAGCATTTGGAACATTTAGTTCCGACCGCTGATGTGGGCTTCGGGGGTCATCACGCCCTCTCATGACATCACGCTCCATACCTCATGATGTCACGCCCCCTCAATGTAAGTCTATGGGAACGGGAAGTGACAGCCATCTTGCCCCCTCCCATAGACTTACATTGAGGGGGCGGGGCGTGATGAGGGGCAGTCCGTGACATCACGAGCAGGTGTGGCGACCCCGAAGCCCGTGTATACCATGTTCTTCCTATGGTATGTGTGTTTTCCATGTCAGAATATTGTTGGCGGTAATTTGCGTCAAACAGGCAAATTAGTGCCAAAATACAATTGATGCAATTGATAAATTACTGACCACTGCAAAAATCATACACAGGACCGACAAAGTCCTAGCAAGTTTACAAATTGACAGAGGAGAGAATGCGCCATAAAACACATAAATCCGTTGATAAATACCCCCCATAGACACTAGGCTAACAAACTTTGTTGCATCATCATATTTCATTCTGGGGTCCTTGCTGGACTTGTGCATCATCGGTGCTCCCATACAAATAAATGGAGCGCGTGCCATCTACTGCATACACTCTCATTGAGAGACGGGTCCCATTCAGGAGATTTCAAGGTGGGAGGGGGTCCTACCGATCGGACCCTCCCACGATCAGACACTTATCCCCCTCCTGTGGATAGGGGATAAGATAGTTTACACTGGATAACCCCTTTAATAACAATTTAAAAGAAGTTACAATATAAGGAAGGCAATCCTGCTAGGTAAGACTAGGAGATAAATAGACTATAAATTAGAAACAAGAGAAAAAGAAAGAGAAAACGTGTCTAGAATAGCATAAAATATTGACATTTATTTCGAAAATAATGTGAGGTCTGCGGCAGGGCCCTTGTCGCAGACTGGTCCCTAGATAAAATGTTACAATGGTATAAAATACTAGATAGATAATAAAAAGTAGATAAAATATATAAACAGTGATATTGCACTTCAACAATTAGACAATGAGACAATGAAGGCGGGGCAATGGGAAAGTGCAAACAGTATCTGTTTAGTTATACTGTAAAGTCATATTATAGGAGCCGGGATTAATCCAGATGAAAGTGCATGGTAGAAAAGTTAATAATCCAATAGGGAGGTTTTTAGTAGCGCTGGAGCCTCCCAGATTGAAGCCCTCTATAAACACTTTTAGGTGCGGAAATAAAGGTGATGCCCCCTCTCCGGCGGCACGGGGACTGAGTGCAAGAGGGCAATCGCTATATGATTCGGGCACTTAGTGCCTCTTACCGACTGCAGTGTGAGCGGCAGCCACGTGCGGCAGTACTTGCGGTCCGGATGCACGTCCCTCTGTCCCGGCGTCACGGGAGACATGTAGGAGGGGTCATGGGATCCGGTACTGGGGGTCGGAGATGATTGCTGGGAAGCAGCGTGTGACAGCGCTGTGAAGCCCAGCGATCGTAGCAGAGCATGGCAATCCTGGAAGTATCCTCTCTACCCCGACGGCACAGGGAGCAGGTGAGAGGGTAGGTGAGGACCGCCAATGCGGTAACAATTGTCTCAGATGATGTGCAGGGTTGTCTTAACACCATACGCGTTTTGGGGAGCTGTGTCCCTTTTTCAATGGTGGAAGTTCAGAAAGACTGTAGCAGATACAGTCTTTCTAAACTTCCACCATTGAAAAAGGGGATGCCGCTCCCCGAAATGCGTATGGTGTTAAGACAACCCTGCACATCATCTGAGACAATTGTTACCGCATTGCCGGTCCTCACCTACCCTCTCACCTGCTCCCTGTGCTGTTGGGGTAGAGAGGATACTTCCAGCGTTGCCATACGCTATTATCGCTGGGCTTCTCAGCGCTGCCATCATCTCCGACCCCAGTACCGGATCCCATGACCCCTCCTACATCTCTCCCGTGCCGCCGGGACAGAGGGACGTGCATCCGGACCACAAGTACTGCAGCACGCATCTGACCGCTTACACTGCAGCCGGTAAGAGGCACTAAGTGCCCGAATCATATAGCGATTGCCCTCTTGCACTCAGTCCCCGTGCCGCCGGGGTAGAGGGGGCATCGCCTGTATCTCCTCACCTAAAAGTGTTTATAGTGGGCCCCAATCTGGGAGGCTCCAGCGCTACTGAAAACTGCCGTATTGGATTATTAACTTTTCTACCATGCACTTTCATCTTCATTAATCCCGGCTCCTATAATATGACTTTACAGTATAACTAAACAGATACTGTTTGCACTTTCCCATTGCCCCGCCTTCATTGTCTCATTGTCTAATTGTTGAAGTGTAATATCACTATTTATATATTTTATATCTACTTTTTATTATCTATCTAGTATTTTATACCATTATAACATTTTATCTAGTGACCAGTCTGCGACAAGGGCCCTGCCGCAGACCTCACATTATTTTCTAAATAAATGTCAATATTTTATGCTATTCTAGACACGATTTCTCTTTCTTTTTCTCTTTTTTTTTTTATTTTATAGACTATCTCCTACTCTTACCTAGCCTAGCAGGACTGCCTTCCTTTTTATACTACGAGTGTTCTTTTTGGCACATAGGTATGTGCAACGCAGTATCCTCGGTATAGGTTTTCCCCTCCCTTTTTTACGTTGAGCTCCCACTTTTTTTTGTAAAGTTACAATCTAACACATGATTTAGACTAACTGCACATGACAACCTACGCAGTACTCTCTATTAAATTGTGCACAATCTTACATGGTCACGTACGATGCTACATGTCCCTAAGGCCTTTAGTATATTCTGTCATAATATCTCTCGTCTTCTTACAAATCTAGAAATAATATCTGTTTTACTGTAATACTGTATTATGCTGGAGGGTGATTACAAGTAAATTTATATATATATATATATATATATATATATATATATATATATATATATGAAAGAATGAGCTGCAGAGCAATACATACCGCAGTAGGAAATAAAAATGTCTTACAGATATGCTGTAGAGATGAAAATGAAGACTATGGATTTTGATACCATTTAGAAAATCAGATTGTGGAGAAAAATAAAAGGGTAGGTCCTTTTTAAAGTTTTGCAACATCTGGGAGGCCACAGGGGCTGTGAAGTTAGTGTAGTTCATAATTCTTCTGTAATGTTCGCCTCAATATTTATTTTTAATAGTATACAAAATTACTCAGGTCTCGGGTTTTACAAGGTTGCAGTGTGGCCGAGACATGGCATCACTAGTCAGGTGTGCAAAGGGAACCTGTCTGCTTCAATTGTCCTATAACTCACTGAAGAGCCTGATGAAGTGTCCCACTCCTTAGATATCATTGGGCGAGAAGTGGTTTGCTCTGGGAACGTGCACCCACATTTACTCTCAGAAGAGGAAGAGTGCTGCCTGTATATTACAAAATGATTATACAGCACATATGCAAACCCATTAGTTTCCATGGCAGCAGACTACAAACACTATGGGGGTCATATTCAAAATTCTTCACATCAAAATTGTTGCGTTTCGTGGCACTAAAAAGTTTCCATTGGATATTCAAAGTTTTACATGAGAATTATCCAAGGTTTACACTAGTCACGCTAGTTTTACATGATATTTTGGGTGAAAATATAAGGGGTAAGAGTCCATTTTACATCAAAAAATCACACCAGCTCTTTTGTTAGTGTAAAAATCATGGAAACGTTTGACATTTTTTTATTTTATTTATGAAATATGTTTTTTTTTTTTTTTTTTTTTTTTGGGGGGGGTTATTTAATCAGTTATGAAAATGTTAATTTTATCTATTGGCAAATGTTAATCATTTTTTTTTTCCTTCATGGCATCTGCACTCCCATTTAACCCCTGGACATGTTTTATTCATACAGTCATTGCTTGTATGGGCACTGGTAATCATGGAATATTAAGTGAGATGCTTCTACCAGAATTTTCTCAGATTTAAAATTTGGCGCCAAACTCTGCAATTTTGGCACATAAAAATATATATGGCGGCAACAGAAAATTTTTGGGGTGCCAAATTTGACAATTTTGGCACGAAAATAAAAACCAAAGTGGTACGAAAATTAACTCTCACATATTTTCTGATTTTTAAAGCAGCTTTGAAAATGTGAGAAGAAAAAAGAAGTGTGATTTATATCGCTGTAACTGAAATTACAGGAGTTTTTTAAATCTCCTCCTTCCCCATACATTTTGGATCTAATGGAAGGTAGTAGCATATAACAACAGGATTAGATCAGCTGTTTGTGTGTCAGTAATGTAAAAAGGCTCATATAAGCTTCTATTCTAGAGTTGTTACTGGGGCGACACTTCAGCATATAAAGCTGTCTGTAGAATTTGACGCCCAGACGTCTCCTCACTATGTCAGCGCATTCTCATCCTCTATATGAAAACAAGTATTATTATAAACCTGCCAGACACTGTATCCTCTAAATATAATACTACTATACACTACACTCTTTGATTATAAACCTTCCATACACTGTACCCACTGAATATAATACCAACACATACTGTACCCTCTGAATACAAATCTGCCACATACTGTACCCTCTGAATATAAATCTGCCACATACTGCACCCTCTGAATATAAATCTGGTGGTGTTGCTAGTGGATGATGGGGGTGCTAGTGCTGGGGGGGGGGGGTGTTGCTGGAGGATGATGAGGGTGCTACTGGCTTTCCCCCTGGCAGTATCACCCCCATCATCCATCGGCAGGATCATCCTCCTGGCAGGAGCACCCCCATCATCCACCATCAGGATCTGCTGATGGAGGTGCTGTTGCTGGGTGTGTGTGCTGGTGGATGATGAGGGTGCTACTGCCAGGGGGGGGGAGCATTAGGTAGGCAGCAGTTCCCCCACTTAAGGTAGGTAGCAGTTCCCCCACATTAGGTAGGTAGCAGTTTCCCCACATTAGGTAGCATAGATTCCCCACATTTGGTACCAGTTACCCCACATTAGGTAGCAATTTCCCCATATTAGGTAGCACAGATTTCCCACATTAGGTGGCACAGATTCCACACATTAGGTCGCAGTTTCCCCACATTAGGTAGCACAGATTCCCCACATTAGGTAGCAGTTTTCCCACATTATGCAGCAGCTTTCGCACATTAGGTAGCAGTTTTCCAACATTAGGTAGCAGTTTCCCCACATTATGTAGCAGTTTCCCCACATTAAGTAGCATAGATTCCCCACATTTGGTAGTAGTTTCCCCCCCATTAGGCCGCAGGTTCCCTTGCAGTCTCCCCACATTAGATCGCTGGTTCAAACAACCCCCCCCTCCCCCCCCACAAAAAAAAACACACAACACAGAGACACACACACAGATAGATAGAGAGAGACACACACACACAGTCAGAGAGACACACACACAGTCAGAGAGACACACACACTCACACAGACAGTCACACACACAGAGTCACACACAGACAGAGATAGCGACAGACACACACACACAGTCACACTCACACACACACACACACACACAGTCACACACTGACAGAGTCACACACAGCTAGTACGGAGACAGCGCAACTGAGGACCGGGGGCGTACCTGGTGTCACCCCATCAGGATGGTGTCACCCGGTGCGGGCCGCACCCCCCGCACTCCAGTCGCAACGCCACTGGCACAGAACAGCAGCAATTCAGCTCAAGCACAAATCCTGCCTAGAAGCACTGATAGGGAAGGGAGTGAGATTGAGAGTGCAATTTTGGGTGTATACAGCGTGTGCTGCAGCACTGGTGTGTACTGCTGGTGTTGTACACAAATACTTTTTTGGAGCTGGAGCGCATTGTCCTCCCTTCATAAGTGCATACCACATACATACATCTAAGTGGTGTATAATTTTGTTCCTGTTAAAGTCTCAAGGGCCTAGATACAGTTAAAGGCCAGGCCAAAGTACTCACCGGCTAATGTTGTACACAAATACTTTTTTAAGCGTACCGTAGCGCATTGTCCTCCGCTCATTAGTGCACACCACATACGTACATTAAGTGGTGTACTATTTTGTTCCTGTTAAAGTATCAAGGGCCTAGATACTGTGAAAGGCCAGCCAAAAGTACACACCTGCTGGTGTTGTAAACAAAAAACGATTTAAGCGTAGTGGAGCGTATTTTACTCCCCTCATATACGCACTAAGTATGTCAGGCAGAGAAGTGCCAGGACATGCATAGAGGAGTGGCAGAGGCCTAAATTCATCAGGCAGAGGTCGCAGCAGAATAGGGGCGAGTGGCAGCAGGAGTCGCTGCAAGAGGACTGAGCTCCCGGTATCAGCTAGCGGTCGTGTCTTGACCAGCAACCCATCTGCCGTCATCAATTGGTTAACATGGTCATCCACTTCATCAAGTGACATCTGTCAACAGTGGGTGGGTTCCTAAGACACAGCCTACCTTCCCGGGAGGTAGTGGAACAGGGGTTTTTGGAGTCAGCGGCAGTAGCAGTCAATCAGTGCGAACTGTTGGTGGTACAATCAGCTACTTGGCGGTGTGGCAGTTTTTCATCAAGCATCTGGAGGAGGTAAACATGGCCACATGCAAGATGTGTCAGCAGAAAGTGAAGCGTGGCCAGGGTCCCAATGTTGGCACCACAGTCCTGCATCAACATATGCAGCGTCACCATAAAGCGACCTGGGAGTACCGTGGCTCCGATGTAGTGGTCCAGCCTGCTGCATCACCCAGTGGCACACGATCCCTTTTTCAGCCAGCCAGGGCTCCACCACCTCAGCCAAAAGGAGCTGTGTGTCATGCACATCTTCTGAAAAGAACGGGAAACAGCGCTCCGTGGTGTATTAAAAGAGGATAAAAAAATATTTAAACAAGCATGTAAGCTGCTCACCTGGTAGGGTTGTGTAAGCACATACACAACAATGGTGAGCACTAGTGTTGAGCGGCATAGGCCATATTCGAATTCGCGATATTTCGCGAATATATGGACCACAAACAGTTAACACGTCCGGCGTGTGCTGGTAACCTAGCACCGCCGCAGGACGCTTCGCCCAGGGAAGCGGGGCGGGCGCACCGGACGTGACATAATGGTCGCGCAGGATATAATGTCAGACGCCGGCTTCCCTGGCAGCATGCTGGGCTGGATGTCAGCCGGCCTCTTCGCCACTGCGAGAGTGCGCACCACCGGTATTCTCTATTGAAGTCACGGAACAGTGAGTACACTCCATGTCTAGTATTCTCTCCTTACAGGTGGAATGGACAACCGAATATTGAAGAGGGCATTGTCCTTTTTTACAGGGCAGCCAATCGGAGGTGGTTAAGTGAGTGAACAGCACTATGCTGGTTGATTTATTAAGCAAGATCAATTATATATGGCCACTTGTCTATATGTGTTGCTCTGTTTTCTTTTACAGGATAGGCCCCCATTGGCATCGGACCTCAGGAGATATATCCATATGGTTTTGTGAAATTCTTATTGATATTTTATATACATCTAAGTATTGCAAACAAGAGACCACCGCATGATATGTGCATTGGCATATTGTGGCCCCTTGTAATAGTCCGTTCAGGCGACACATACCCTGACGGTCTTTTTTCATTAACTCCTGTGCTAATATCTCCCCTGATGACATTGCTGCAATAGGCGATAGAAACGCATTGGGGATTCAGTCACCACCATTGGATGACTGAGGGAGTCATTGATTGCTGAGTGACTACTTAATGGTCAATCACATCGGGCTGACTGTGCTTTGACACAACACTCCTTATGTGAATGGATGTGCGTGTATAACATCATAGCACTCCGTACTTGGACATGGTTGATGTAGGAACAGATTCCGTCTTTTAGCAGTACTATTCTGGTTCAAAGATTATTGTGTACATGCACGGAACGGCACTAATTGTACCATATATATCTTTTATTGAATAATAATTAAAAGTTATGTTTTAAAGCCACCTCTTTATCACTGGTGTAGGTCAGCTGGTGTTAATATATACTTGTCATTTGGCTTAGAGGTTTTTGATTCGACCGGTCGTGTACAGGACCTTACTGGTGTGCAGTCTTTTTTTTTTTCTTTTTTTTTTTTACTCCTACACATGAACATCTTCTGTCACTCCAGATGCTCCTGCTTCTACTACTTCGAGTCAGTCATTCCGCCAGCAATCCATCGGTGAAGTCATGTCCAAGAGACAACAGTATGCGCCCACTCATCCAATGGCGCAGAAGCTGAATGTGCTACTGTCCAAGTTGCTGGTGCTGCAGTCCCTCCCTTTTCAAGGGCGGACTCAGCACTTTTCAGAGAACTGATGGCTTGTGCCGAGCCGAGGTGGAGAGTACCAAGTCATCATTTCTTTGCAAACAAGGCAGCACCAGCCGTGCACAATTTTGTGTAACAGAAGGTGGGCCAGTCCTTGAGCCTGTCAGTGTGTACCATAGTGCATGGCAGCGCCGACGTGTGGAGCTATAACTACGGTCAGTGACAATACTTTACGGCCCACTAGGTGAATGTGGTTCCTGCACAACCACAACAGCAACTTGGACAGATCCCGCCGCTTCCGCCTCCACACTCTCAGGCCATTGGTCCTGTGACAGTGTGCGACAGTGAGCACCTCCCCGTCCCCCACAGTCTCCTCAGCCTCCACTGCACAGACAAGTCTCCATTCCCCTCTAGAATACCATGTGTGCAGGGCACGGCGGTGTCACGCTGTTCTTCACATGGTTGGCCTTGGCAAACTGAGTCACACAGGGGAGGAACTGCTAAAAGGCATTCATAAAGAAATTGAATCATGGCTTACTTCACAAAAACTGGAAATGGGAACCATGGTAACCGACTACAGGAAGTACATCTTGTCTGCGCTGCAACAGAGAAGCTTGAGCCATGCGCTCTGCATGGCACACGTGTTCAATCTGCTTGTCAAGCGGTTCCTGAAGTGTTCTCCCCCCATCTGCAAGACATCCTAACAATGGGAGGGAAACTTTGCATGCACTTCAGCCACTTGTACACCGCAAAGCACACCCTCCTTAAGCTGCAGCATCAGAAAGGCATCCCCCAACATAGTCTGATTTGTGACATTGCCACACGTTGGGATTCCACCCTCCATATGTTGGACCGACTATACGAACAGAGAAAAGCCATCACCGATTTTTTGATGATCCAAGCAGATAGGGGGACTACCCTATGTAACTTCAATGTCACCCAGTGGCAGCTCATATGTGACACCTGCCGTTTACTCAGGTCCTTTGAGGAAGCCACATTATTATTCAGTTGCCAGGATTATGGGATCAACAACGTCATTCCACTGCTTAATCTACTACAACACGTGTTGGAAACTATGGCTGGTCAGGGCACTGGAGACGTGGCACCTACATCTCACGGCCACAAATATGGATAGTGCAAAACATCTTTAAGGTGCTACCCCCCAGTTACAGACATTCCTCGCCATCAGACCACAAGTAAGTATTGAGGATATGCATTAACTAAAACTTAACTTTTTTTAGGATAAAAAAAATATATGTACTCCATTTTTTTTTAATCAAACAAAAGGCAAGGTGTGCAAAAAACACCTTGTGCCACCTACACCACCAAGTATTGATGTGATGCAAAGACCTCTAAAAGGTGGAGCATGACAAAGTATGGTCCATTGTAACCAGTGGGGGTAAAAACTTCCCCTGTAAGCCCCTACTCTTGCATTATTAATTCCCTTCTTGGCAAGTGTTATTCGCCCTAAAAAGGGCGGCCCCACACAGGAACCTCTCTCTATTTCCCCCTATAAACGCTGCTATTTCCCAGGGTTTTTAGGTGGAAATAGAGAGAGTTTCCTGTGTAGGGCCGCCCTTTATAGGGTGATTAACAATTGCCAAGAAGGGAATTAATAGGGCGAGAGTAGGGCCTTACAGGGGAAGTTTTTCCCCGCCGGTTACAATGGACCATAAGAGGTTCCCATCCAGATTTTAGAGGTCTTTGCATCACATCAATACTTGGTGGTGTAGGTGGCACATGGTGTTTTTTACACACCTTTCCTTTTGTTTGAATAAAAAAAAAAAATATGGGGTCATATATTTTGTCCTAAGCATATTATTAAAAGTTTAATTTTACGCAATGCATATGCTCAATACTTACTGGTACACAGTAACACTTTTACAAAAGAGACCGTTTTCTTCTGCCTACCTGCTTCAGCTACAATTCTGATCCTGCCACCCACCTGATGCCACACATCTCATGCCAAGTTCTCCTTTTTCATCCACCTTCTTAACCGGGTACTGGTATTGCCACCCACTGCACCATTCTGTCACCTGGTCATTTCCAGGACTGCTGATGCTGCTGCTATGATGCATATCTGCCACCATATGTTCTCCTTATGCTGATGCTAGCTCCAGGCTGTCTCATTCAGCCACTATATGGTTTCCTCATGCTGCCGCCACCTCCAGGCTGTGTCATTCAGCCACTATATGTTCTCCTCATGCTGCCGCCAACTCTAGGCTGTGTTTTTAAGCCACTATATGCGGCCACCAACTCCACGCTGTGTCATTCAGGTACTATTTGGTCTCCTCATGCTGCCACTACCTCCGCACTGTGTCATTCAGCCACTATATGGTCTCCTCATGCTGTTGGGACATTACCTAAAAAAAATTATGGTAGCACTAGCTACCATAAATCTTCAATTAAAATTTGAAAATGTATCTTTTAATCTTAGGGATTGTGAGGCCCTATGGTCTCATCATGCTGCTGGAACATTACCTAAAATGTTTTATGGTAGCACTAGCTACCAAAAATCTTCAATTAAAATTTGAAAATGTATTTTTAATCTTAGGGATTGTGAGGCCCTATAGTCTCCTCATGCTGCTGCCACGTCCAGGCTGTGTCATTGTGCCACCATATGGTCTCCTTATACTGTTGGCACCTTAGATTAAACTTTAAACATTTTCATGTATCTAAAATCTTCAATTTAAATTTTACAAAATATCTTTAATGTTTTCTATTGTGAGGCCCTATTGTCTCGTCAGGCAACTGCCACCTCTATACTCATTGTGCCGCCATGTGACTCCTTGTTAGATTGGGTTTTGTACATACAGTATTAGTTGAAAGTAAATGCTGGGACATTAAACTTGGGAATCTAATATAAATCTTAAATTTAAATTTAAAGAAATCGATGTAATCTTTTCAAGACTGAGGCCCTATGGTCGTCAACGTCATACATTACCTGTGGAATTAAAACGAGAATCCAATGAAACAGCTTGGAGTGATAACAGTAAACCATAACTGATTAAATGAAACATTTGCCCATTCACAGTCAGGGGGGCGCTGAGAGGCAGGGGCTGGAACAGGAGGTATCTTGCCTGGCGGAGGACCGGTAGCTCGATGCTCACTTAAATAGGTACTCAAAAAATTTTAATAAATTCAAATTAAATTAAAATTACATACAAAATCTCTTTATTCTCTTAAATTTTGATGCACTATGTTCTCCTTTCTGCCACATCCAAATGCTCTGCGGCAATGATTCTAATAGTGATGCCTGTAATCTGCATGTCATATTGAATAACAGTATTATTTCACTAACACAGCACACTCCCTATGCGTGTTAGGACAAGGCAAAGTGTTCTATACCCCTGTTGAGGCTATATGGTCTCCTCATGCTTCCACCACCTCCAGGCTGTGTCATTCAGGCACTATATGCTGCTGCCAATTCCACGCTGTGTAATTCAGCCACTATATTGTCCCCTTATGCTGCGGCCACCTCCACGTTGTGTCATTCAGCCACTATATGGTCTCCTTATGCTGCGGCCACCTCCATGCTGTGTCATTTAGCCACTATATGGTCTCCTCATGCTGCTGCTGCTAACTCCAGGCTGTGTCATTAAGCCACTATGCTGTCTCCTCATGCTGCCATCACCTTCACGCTGTGTCATTCAGCCACTATATGTTCTCCTCATACTGCCGCAAACTCCAGGCTGTCATTCAGACACTATATGCTGCCCCCAACTCCAGGCTCTGCCATTTAGCCACTATGTTATCTCCTTATGCTGCCGCCTCCTCCACGCTGTGTCATTCGGCCACTATATGGTCTCCTCATGCTATGTCATCCAGCCACTATATGGTCTCCTCATGCTGCTGCCACCTCCAAGCTATGTCATTCAGCCACTATATGTTCTCCTCATGCTGCCGCCACCTCCACGCTGTGTAATTCAGCCACTATACGTTCTCCTCATGCTGCCGCAAACTCCAGGCTGTGTCATTCAGCCACTATATGGTCTCCTCATGCTGCCGCAAACTCCATGCTGTGTCATTCAGCCACTATATGGTCTCCTCATGCTGCCGCCAACTCCAGGCTGTGTCATTCAGCCACTATATGTTCTCCTCATTCTGCTGCCAACTCCATGCTGTGTCATTCAGCCACTATATGGTCTCCTCATACTGCTGCCACCTCCAGGCTCTGTCATTATGCCGCTATGCAACAGTGATTCTAATAGCGACGCCACTGATCTGCATGTCATACTTAATAACAGTATTATTTCACTAACCCAGCACACACCCTATGCGTGTCACAGAAGGCAAAGTGTTCTACACCCCTATTGAGGCTCTCTGTAGGCCTGAAATAGCCATTTTTAAAAGCGATTTGGTGTGAATAAATCCGGACCGAACCAAAATTTTTTCGGAAAATTCAGCGAATCGGCTAAATCTAACTTTTCAAAAAAAAATTCGCTCATCTCTATCCACCACATTTTTTGTGAAAACCCTAGTAAATATGTAAGGTTTTTGTGAAAATGTCGGGAACACACCCCTTTCCTGTGACCACGCTCCCTTTACCTGACAGCCATGCCCCTTTTTTGTTTTTTCACAGTAAAATAGAGAGTTGGTCGGGTTTTTTCATTTCTAGCGCAGACAGAATTCTAGTGCAATGAGACAGAATCTGTTGCACAACCTGACAAAACATGTCAAGTTTACAATAGTAAATCAGAGCCAATGTGTTTAAAGGAAAACGGTCACCCGTTCACCCACACTAAACCCGATAGACCGGGTTATAATGTGGGTGAACAAGAGACCGAGGCAGGGTTTCTGACCTATACATATATATATATATATATATATATATATATATATATATATACCTGCAGTCCGGCACCCGGTCCCTCTGTAGTTCAGCTTCTTCCAGTGCTGGAGGCGGGCCCCCCGGCTGGATTTGAATATTCATCGGCACTGGTCACATGAGCGCTTGTGCCTACTGAGTGCTCATGTGACCAGTGACAATGAATATTCAAATCCAGCTAGGTCAGAAACCCTGCATCGGTCTCCTGTTCGCCCACACCATAACCCAGTGTGTTGGGTTTAGTGTGAGTAAACAGGTGACCTTTTTCCTTTAAGTTGTAATATGTTTTCTACCATACACGGTAGTCACATAGGTTTAAATTTCTTGTTCATCAGTAATGTTATGAAGTCTGATAGTAGGAAAAGTTTGGTGTATCACACCATTCACTGATCCTGTGCAATTGCAGTGAAGGACTACTAGTCTAGTAGTGCCCGTATGTTTTGAAGATGTTCTGTAGGCCTGTAGGCCTTGGAAGCTTCTTAGCCTAGCTAGTTGTGGCAAAACCCTGAAAAAACTCTATTCCATGCCAAAATAAATATATTTTACCAGGACTATTGTGAGACAAATGGGGCATTTATGTATAGTTGTATTGTCAGGATACAGGTGCCCATGATGTTGGTGCAAATAATTGCAAAAAAATAACACAGTTGAGAACTTGGGCTTTACTGAAATAGTTTCTTAATGTACGTTAAAGGCGTATTCCAGGAAAAAAAATTCATATCAACCGCCTCCAGATAATTAAACAGATTTGTAAATTACTTTTATTAAAAAATCTTAATCCTTTCAGTTAGTTATCAGCTTCTGAAGTTGAGATGTTCTTTTCTGTCTGACAACAGTGCTTTCTGTCTCAGGAACTGTCCAGAGTAGCAGTAAATCCCCATAGCAAACCTCTCCTGCTCTGGACAGTTCCTGAGACAGACAGAGGTGTCAGCAGAGAGCACTGTTGTCAGACACAAGAGAACAACTCAACTTCAGCAGTTGATAAGTACTAGTAGTATTAAGACTTTTTAAAGAAGTCATTTTCAAATCTGTTTAACTTTCTGGAGCCAGTTAATGTGAAAAAGGAAGATAGTTCACACAGATTTTCCCTTTAGCATAGGGGAAGAAAAAGTGATCTGTTGATAGCTTGAAGGCAAGGTTAAAGAGTCCTAAGTCCCTCTTCATTCACTAAATTCAGCACTTTGAGGGTTAACTTAAAGACACAGTCAAGGTATATAATAGAAAAAAAGGCCAACTTTCACCTTGCTAGAAACACCTTTGTGCACAGACAGCCAGTAGTAAACAAATACCAAACCAATAGAGCAAAAAAGAAGATTACAGCACCTAATGATTACATTAAAATACTTCTTTATTCATTGTATTTAAAAATCTATGATACATGGTTCAAACACAGATCTATGTGATCTATGGGCTATCCCTTCAGCATGGACTGATAGCAGCTTGAGGTGTATTTATACTTTACACAATGCCATGATAGTCACAGGGTGAGGGGGTTGGACTTGGGCCACAGCACTTTCTAATGACTTCTATGAGAAGCCTTAGTGAGAAGGAACATGGAACCTACCTTGCATACGCTTACATGTAATCCACTAGAGACGGCAGCAAAGAGAATGTAAACCATATATAATAAGCTACACCACATAATAAGCTACACCATAAGTAATACAGAGCAAAATAATATATGTTAGACATGTTCTGACTTACAGTACCCATACTAGATAAGACACAATGTGATGAATCTACTGCCACTTGACAACTTCTTACTTCAGCAGCAGAAAGACTAGGCACTAGTGTTGCTCGCGAATATTCGCAATTCGAATTTTATTCGCGAATATCGCATATTCGCAAATTCGCGAATATTCGCGAATATAGCGCTATATATTCGTAATTACGAATATTCGTTTTTTTTTTTTTTTTTTTTTTTTCACAGTACACATCACAGTGATCCCCCCTCTCTGCTTCCAGCTTGTGTGGTGTAAAGAAGGCTGTAATACTACTGTATGAGACCGATGTGCGAATTTTCGCATATACGAAAATGTACCTATGCTAATTTTCGCATATGCGAAGTTTCGCTTATGTTAATTTTGTATATGTAAATTTTCGCATATTGTGATTTTCGCGCAAGCGAAAATTCGCATGTGCGAAAATAAAACGCGAATATGCGAATATTCGCCCGTATATTCGCGAATATTCGCGAATTCGAATATGGCCTATGCCGCTCAACACTACTAGGCACTGGGATGAGTGTGCCTTGAATGCTTATGTTTCGTTGTAGCAAAGGATGTTCCTGCAAAATGTTAGTATGTGATAAGTGTGGCCACAAGCAGTGCTATGCCTAGGATTAGGACTAAACTAGGTGAGTTTAGAATCATAAAATATTGTGGACAGAAAACGACCACCTAATCTATCTAGTCTTCCCTTAAATTATTTCCTTTTTACATTCTTGGTGCTCCATTCTCCACTGTCTACCATGTTGCGGACATATCCATTCCCAATCCCCAAGCCCGCCTTAATGATTCCATGCAACTTAATCCCACCGTGCTTCAACCTGCTACAACCCTGTTTTTAAGACCGGTCAGCATATTTCTGTTTCCCATGGTTATGTCACTGTCCGTTGAGCGGTGCTGCTTCTCTCCTGCTCTCACAGAGCATGTGACCAGGGTATCATGGAAGTCAGGTTATTGCTGTGATGTTGTTACGGGGGCATAGTTAAGCAGGAGACACCGGTACAAGTAAGGCCCTAGAAATAAATAGAGGTCATATGAGAGAGATGAGAGATGCCACAACACAGGGGAATTGTGATGATTTCAGGATACTACACCATTCTAGAAGTGGCGAAAACCTGCTATTTAAAAATAAATAAATTAATATATATGAAAAAATTGACAGGAAAGAGGGGACTAAGTTATTATTTGTTAACCAGAGAACCTCTTTAAATTCACTTACTGTCGTTTTACCAACCACATCTGCTAGAAGTCTTTTAATAAAAACACTTAACTTTTGAACCATATTTAACCCTTTAAAATATTTGAAGATTGTGATCATGTCCCCCCTTTCACCTTGTTGGGGCCATTCTTTGAAGTAGGACGAACATTGCTGAAGTCAAGAAATGAAATGCGCTACTGCGCTGAGACCGCATTCGATCAAAACTATTCTACCAGTGATGTGATCCTAGTCTGACTACAAGTTGAGTGCATTCACACCTGTGTAGACAAGAGGTAAATCTCTTCTGTCTATTGGACTTCTTGTATACTACACAATTACATAATCTTTCAATTCCTTTCTGGCACATTGCAGATCACTTCCCTCCACTGCACTCGATGTTCTTCTGTATGTCCTATCGAAGTGCGGCTGAAGGTATCATTATTGCAATATCCATGGGGGCAGGGGTGCAGTGATATTGTAGATTACTCCCTGCAATAATTAACTGCAGAGTTATAAAAATGCCCTGATTCTCACTACCCGTCTCTTCTATCTGATGGCAATCCAGTGTGTATTATGAGATGGAGCTTCAGTAGGTCTCTCCTGCCTTCTACTTGTACTAGGTTTTTCTCTATCCGCTTGTACAAGCTGGAAGCAAAGGAGAGTTGTGCAAACTTGCACTTGCTCTCTCATAGGACTATACTAGACTCAAGGGTCCATCACATGCTACCAACAACAGTACCAACAAGCTGAACAAGTGTTGTGTAATAAGATTCCACCCCTCTGCTCACTGCCACTAAGAAGCCAAGGGCATAATGAAAAATATAGGTTGCAGGTGTAACACTCACGTTTCTGAAGACAGGAACTCCGGTGTATGTGGATCCGCTGGACCTGTGTGGCAGATGACTCGGACCGTGCCAGGGAACGGAGTCTATGGTGCCACTGGTCTTCAGAGCCCGCCGCAAAGCAGGATGGGCTTGCTACTGCAGGCGACACCCAGGTCGTAACCCCCGGCAACGGCTCGACCACACAGGCGGCTGAGGAGATGTGAAGCACAGAAGGGATGAGACAACTCGTAGTCAGGATAGCTGTAGGTCAGGGCAGGAAGCACAGTAGCGTAGTCGGGACGTAGCAGAAGTTCAGTAGGCAGGTGGCAGAGAAGCAAGGTCAAGGTCACAAGAGCAGGAGGTCTGGTACACGGCAAGGCAATGCTATGGAACGCTTTCTCTAGGGCACAAGGCAACAAAGATCCGGCAGAGAACTGAGGAGGGTGGAGGAATCTATCAACAAGACACAGGTGGTTACACTAATGAGCGTACTGGCCCTTTAAATCTTAAAGCTCCGGCGCGCGCGCGCCCTAAGGGACGGGGACACATGCGCCGGAGCAGAGAGGTGGAAGCAGAGGCAGGGGAAACACCCAGAGAGTGACGGACTGGGGCTCGCATGCGGGTGCGTCCCGCAGTGCGAGTCCCAGCCCCGTCGGCAGCAGAAGGTAAGGGGACCATGCGCACACGGCCAGCGTGTGAGGCCGGAGCGCATAGCGTAACAGCAGGGCTATTAGACAGAACGAGGGGGCAAGATACTAGACAGTCTATATATTGCACAGCAAATAAAACTGGTATTTAGAAGCCATATACAATCGCCTACGTTGTTCTTAAATAATAGCCAGTGCTGAACTATATAGTGGGAGAAAAAAAAGCCAGAGTGCTTCTTTAATGCTGGACTTTTACCTTAATTTCATATTATGGACTCATATTTAGGGTCTCCATATGAGATGGACTAAGAAATTGGGTTTGGAAGACTGCATTACAGGCACCATTATATTACAATTACTGTATTATAATATTTTACATTTTGGGCATAAATATCTAGAATTTGGATCATCCAATTGACAAGATTGTTCAGTTAAATCTAATTTGGTCAATACAATAAGCTATTGACTTAATGATATCAGGTTTATATATCCTAATAAATAAAAATATTTTCAGGAATTTCCTAAAGAAGCTGCCAGGCAAAACATAAATGTTGTCATGAAACTCTTTCTATTGAAATAGGACTCCAGAGTCTAATTATAACCTTCTTGAAACACAAGTAGTCCTCTGGGTAAACAGTGCCCTAGTGAAAGGCCTCATGGGTATGAAGTCAGAATATACAGTACATGCCAGATGATGCTACATGGTTGTCTGCATAGAGTAGTGCATTACCAGCAGGTGATAAAACTAGGCACCTGATGATCACAGAGATACACAACTCATAAGGCTGCATTCAAATTATGGTGCTTTTTGTGTGAACACCATGAAAGCTTTTGATGTGCCTGCTAGGTATATTCATAAGCTAGACAGTATATATCAGTATACTAAAGTCAGAGAGAGCATTGTGTATTAGAGAGGATGTAGGAGACTCAGACTTTGGGCTGAAGTGGGGAAAATGGACAGTGGATAAATTTGGGGGCTACACATTTCACTGCATGCACATACAGTGAGATAAATTGCGTCTTTTCATTGGAGGCTATGCATTGTTAGTCCTACTAATGTATACCTGAAGCTGAATACGTTATTGAATACAGCCTAAGGGTTATAGTACAGTTATCGCAACTCTTTCCTGTAGAAAGCAATTTCTGTACAAAGCAGAGAAAACCCAGCTCACCTCCTTCCAACCCAGTACAATGATTCACAACCGCTTTGGTGCGTCTCTGGATACTTGTAGAAAGTACATACAATCCAGCACTTAAAGAAATGTAGCTTTATTTCAAATTAGCAGAAGGTACACAAAATCACACCTGCACAGACCACCTATTCAGACTTGACGCATTTTGGACGCATGCTGGATTGTAAATATTTTCAGCAAGCAATTCACATGTGTTATCATTACCTTGAACAATTTGTAAAACATACCTGTCAGATCCCACACAAAAAATGTAGTATGTTACTCAGTACCTAATCCTGAACATGTACATCTATTTTTATGCCTCTATCACCTGTAGTTATTAGAGAAATTCCTCTTTTCATTAGCTCACATTGTTAGAAATCCTATTAGTGGAAGGGGGCGTGTCCCTCCCTTGTGGTGGTGGGAGGTGATTGGTGTGTCTGCTCATGCTGCCTTGTCCATCAGTCATCTCTTGTCCATGAGTCATGGACAAGCCTGATGCAGCTGCAGGACTGGTTAGTGTCCCAGTAGGTACGGCTATATAAATCCAAATCTCCCACAAAGGGTTTCCCAGGGTTTAATAATCCAAGTTACAAATTCCCATTCAGGCTTTCGCCCTCCTGGGACTAATTTTCCAAACTAGGGAACCCTATTAAATGTAAAATTCCTCTTTATTTATCCATTTTAAAAAATGTATCAAACTGAGAAAAAAAAAAATAATGAAGTGTATTGAAAACATAGCCCATGGGTCAGTTCTTAATGGAGCTTACACTTCTATTCCTATCTCTTATGGTTGGTATAGAAATTCCCAGCCAGGATACTTCTATCTTTACTCCTCTCAGAAGTTTTATTAATTACTCCAACTTATTGAAAAATGAGTAAATGAGTGTACCACGTGACTCTATTCCTCCGTTCACATGATCTAGTCATGTGATTCCTATTCCTGTGCGCTATGTCCATATATTTTATACGCCCAGGCTTCGTATTCGGCACATGCGTATTCTAATAGATGGTATCTAAGTGGCTTATCCCTGCCACCAAAATATGTTTAATTATTCCTAATTAACTGAGTGTAGCTTATTATGTGCATTATATATTATGATTTAACCTTTCAGGTGCAGCTTATTTCTCTTCTCATATATTTAATGTTGTTGTTTATAGGATTGAACCCCTTATTTCGGACATTAATCCCTTCATTATTTATAAAGTTTCCATAGATTATTAAGATTCCATATATCTTTTCTTTTATTCTAGATAAATAGATATTGAGTTCGAAAATGAAGGGGAGGAGGTTAACCTGAGAGCCCCATTTACTCATTTTAAACCACGCTCCATCATGACTCCAGCATGACTTGTCACAGTACTCTAATATAGAAACCTTCGTAGAAATGGTTACAGCGGATATACAAAAAATGAAACCCTGAATGAGTAGAGTGAATTCCAATCTAAGGAGGAACAAATGGCCTTACAAGAACTCAAGGCTAAGGAGGAATTAATAATAAAACCCTCCGATAAGGGGGGCAATATTGTCCTCATTGACAGATTGGACTATATACACATGGTAATGGATATACTAAAAGATGAAGAAACGTATGAAGTCATGTGAGTGGAACTAATCACATGGATGATCAGATGACTGATCACAGGACCATTGGAAACCCGGAAGAATGCATCCCACTGTAATAGGCTATTTGCGCAGGAACGAAAGAACGACTAATGGGTAAGTCAACCATTGGCTGATGGACAGCGTCATGGAAGCTTAATTAACCAACCAGTGACAGCTTTACATGCTGAATTAATGACGATGATGAAGCGGCAAATAAGGATTGGCCCAGGTTAATAACAGAGGCAGGTTACGCCTACAAACAGAGGCCATATAAACCACAAACTATAGGTATAATGTCATTAACACCTTGACCCTTGATAAAGCTGGTTATGGCCGGCGAAAAGTCAGGGGGTGTCATTGTTTGGTGTTTTTACCAGCAGTTCATGGATCAGAAAAGGATTCAATAAGTTGGATTAATTAATGATTAGTAAAGATAGAAGTATCCTGGCTGGGAACTTCAATACCAACCATAAGAGATAGGAATATGAGTGTAAGCTCCATTAAGAACTGACCCATAGTCTGTGCTTTTAATACACATCATATTTAGTTTTCGTTTTTTTTTCATAGTTTGATACATTTTTTTAAATGGACTAATAAAGAGGAATTCAAATTTTAAAAGGGTTTCCTAGTTTGGGAAATTAGTCCCAGAAGGGTGAGACTGAACAACAGTTTAAAATTACTTTTGTGCTTTTTAGAAAGGATTTGTCAGTTCTCTGTAAGTTGAGATATGTATTAGGTTCTCTAAAGTATTGCATGCTATTCCACAAGGG
This sequence comes from Hyla sarda, assembly GCF_029499605.1. Taxonomy (NCBI): domain Eukaryota; kingdom Metazoa; phylum Chordata; class Amphibia; order Anura; family Hylidae; genus Hyla; species Hyla sarda. Next base: position 198,583,418 of record NC_079194.1, read on the forward strand.
TTATTTAGGGACACATAGTGTATTGTAATCAGTGCATCCATCTTGACTTGGAGATTGCAGAAGAGCACATAAAAGGCCAAGTTAGGCAGTAGAGTACAGAGATAGCAGTATGAATGCATAAAGCACCTGGGGACCTGCTCTCTTTGTGCTTAGCAGCAAGGTGCTGTGATATTGTTGTTACAATGAAAGGATCACAAGGTATACCGCTTAAAAAAAAAATTGACTGACATTGATTAAGCCTGGATACTGTACTCCAATGTACAGGGAGTTGTGCAAGGTGCATGTTGGATGCTTGGGATATGTGAAAAGTAGTGGTCTAGCAACCACAAGGCCTTACAGAGATGTGGAATGATACCAACAATAAGGGCATTTATCAATCCTCCCGCAGAGCACAGGCTTGTTGAATATAGTGGGTATGTCACTACATAAATCCCGCAAGTCTGTTCGTCCATGCGGAATTCTCTACTTCTACTAGTTCTGACAAACTCATTGATAAAACAATAACACCTATCAGTACATACTGCTCAAAACAAGCCAGTCCTGAACGGGTTAAGATAAAGGGTTTACATGTGGAGATTAATTTTGGCAAAACAAAATGAATGTGTAATTCTTCACATTTCTCTCACATTAAGTAATGCACAATCGTGATGGTTAGTCTCTGGCAGAGGTACATAGCTTGATGATGGTTTCCCTCTTAATTTATGGATACATCTACTTGAAGTAGATTTTTCTTTGCTGGGGGACTGTATGCCAAACCACAAAGCCTCCGGGAGGGAAGGTTGCAACCAAGACAGGTATTGGCTCTTGCCTGAACCTTCTATACTGCTAAGGGTCTGAAAGAGGCCATCTGCTGCCACAGTATACCCAACCTACAGTAGGTAATATTTGCGGGGTTCCACCAGCCTTGTGTATCTTTTTTCTTTGGTGCCTTTGAGGATAAGAAATAATTCCTGTCCACCCATAGGTGCTGACATACAATGTATATTCTACCAGTAATCAAGTTTATTTACCAGTTTGTGGTCCCTGACCACTATGTGGCCAGTACTGTCCAGTCTCTAGTTCAGTCCTATAGTTAAACTTTTTGGGGACTAAACAGTGGTCCTTATATAGTCACCAGTCCCTTTGTCCTTCATTATCAGGCAATAACAACATTTTTTAGATGATTTGCCAGCTTCTACTGTATGTGCTAGAAGGTACCCTAATTGTGGGGTATTACAATAGTGTATAGCATAACATCATTCAGGACCTGATTCCAAACAATTCTAGGGCAGGACACCCTTGCATCCCCAACATCTTTTCATATCACGTCTCACACTATGGCATGTCACCTCTTGATCTTACTATACAAATTCCTCCTAACATACTATGCAGAAGTATGCAGTCTTTAGAAGAAATTGCATATTAACCCTAACAAAGTTTACTCAAACGGTCTCAAATTCTACATCGCCTATTCCCTTGTCTGCTTTTCTTCTGCTCCATGCTCACCATGTCCGCAGCCCTATCTCACTACAATATCCCATCTCACGGCAGGTAAACTGAAGACTTGCTGCTTTATTACCCCACAGATCACAGATGATCATTGGATGGGGTCTTAGCAGCACAATGCCCTATCATCCATTTATAATAAGGCAAAAACCTTCTTTAAAACACCTTCACAGAACCCCTCTAAGCTAGAGTATCCTTCCACATATTAGAATACGATCCTAGCAGGGGCGGACACAGACAACAGAGGGCCCCTGTGCAAAGAATGTGCCTGGGCCCCCCCCCCCCCCAAAAAAAAAAAAGTAATATGCCATAAAATTGCACTGCAACTCACATTAATTTGCATTAGATAGGCAGCAGTTCCCCCACATTAGGTAGCATAGATTCCCCACATTAGGTAGCATAGTTTCCCCACATTATGTAGCATATATTCCCCATATTAGGTAGCATTGCATAGTTTCCCCACATTAGGTAACGTAGCATAATTTCCCCACATTAGGTAGCGTAGCATGTATTCCCCACATTAGGTAGCGCAGCATATATTCCCCACATTAGGTAGCGTAGCATAGATTCCCTACATTAGGTAGCGTAGCCCCACATTAGGTAGCGTAGCATAGCATATATTCCCCACATTAGGTAGCATGGCATAGATTCCCCACATTAGGTAGCGTAGCATATATTCCCCACATTAGGTAGTGTAGCAAAGATTCCCCACATTAGGTAGCATAGCATATATTCCCCACATTAGGTAGCATAGATTCCCCACATTAGGTAGCATAGCATATATTCCCCACATTAGGTAGCATAGATTCCCCACATTAGGTAGCATAGCATATATTCCCCACATTAGGTAGCATAGATTCCCCACATAAGGTAGCGTAGCATAACCCCAACAAACACACACACACACACTCTTACCTGGCCTACTTACATTTGCCCATGGGGACTTCCTGGCAGAGGTGCGCGCTATAAGTCACATCATCGCACGCTCTGCGCTGGACGTCAGCGTCCAGGTGCTTGCGATGACGTCACTCACCGCACGCACCTCAGCCAGGAAGTCCCCATGGGCAGATGTAAGTAACAGTTTAGTGACTGGGCAAGACTGGTTTCCCTGTCATATGTGCACTGGCAGGGCTGCCATCAGAAATTTCGGGGCCCCTTACACAACTCAAGGCCTGAGACCCCCACCGATCACCTCGGTTGAAGTGGTTCTCCAGCTGTTGGAAAGCTAAAACTCCCATCATATCTGGAGAGCCTCAGGCAATGGGAGTTGTAGTTTTGTAACAGCTGAAGAGACACAGATTGGACACAGTTTTACCCATCATCACTGCAGAACTTACAAGTGACTACAGCTCTGATGGGACAGTCATAAGAACATACAATGATGTCAGTGACCTGAGTGACGTCTTCTTTTCTTCTTCATCTCGTCCAGAGACCAGGTCTTCCCCCAGCTCCATCTTCTCTGCAGAGTCTGACATCCAGACATCATTGGCTCCTCACTGTCAGCAGATCCTCATCCTCTGCATGAAGACAGTAATCATTATAACCTTGCCAGAAAGTGTAACCTAAATAAAATACTGCCCCACACTGTACCCTGAATATAATACTGCTATACACTGTACCCACTAAATATAATACTGCCACACACTGTACCCTGAATATAATCCTGCCACACACTGTACCATGAATAGCATACTGCCATACACTGTACCCACTAAATATAATGCTGCTATTCACTGTACCCACTAAATATAATACTGCCCCACACAGTACCCTAAATAAAATACTGTCACACACTGTACCCTAAATAAAATACTGCCCCACACTGTACCCTAAATATAATATTGCCAGACACTGTACCCTGAATACAATACTGCTGTACACTGTACCCACTAAATATAATACTGCTATACACTGTATCCACTAAATATAATCCTGCTACACACTGTAACCTGAATATAATACTGCCACACACTGTACTCCGAATATAATACTGCCACACATTGTACCCACTAAATATAATACTGCCACACACTGTACCCTGAATATAATACTGCTATACACTGTACCCTGAATATAATAATACTATACACTGTACCCTGAATATAATACTGCTACACACTGTGCCCACTAAATATAATCCTGCCACACACCGTACCCTGAATATAATAATGCTATACACTGTAACCTGAGCATAATACTGCTATACACTGTACCCACTAAATATAATCCTGCCACACACTATACCCACTAAATATAATACCTCTTATCCTCTGTGTCCTCATCATTCCTCATCACCCCCATAACCCCTGCCAAACCTCTCCTCATCACTACTATAACCCCCCCGCACCTCTCCTCATCACTACTATAACCCCCCCCGCACCTCTCCTCATCACTACTATAACCCCCCCACACACCTCTCCTCATCACTACTATAACCCCCCCACACACCTCTCCTCATCACTACTATAACCCCCGCACCTCTCCTCATCACTACTATAACCCCCGCACCTCTCCTCATCACTATTATAATGCCCCCTGCATCTCTCACCACCCCCATAACACCCCCCTGCACCTCTCTTCACCCCCATAACACCCTCCTGCACCTCTTATCACCCCCATAACCCCCCCTGCACCTCTCATCACCCCATAACACCCCCCCCCTCTCATCACCCCCATAACACCCCCTGCATCTCTCATCACTCCCATAACCCCCCCTGCACCTCTCATCACCCCATAACACCCCCCCCTCTCATCACCCCCATAACACCCCCTGCATCTCTCATCACTCCCATAACACCCCCTGCATCTCTCATCACTCCCATAACACCCCCTGCATCTCTCATCACCCCCATAACCCCTCTGCACCTCTCATCACCCCCATAACCTCCCCATGCACCTTTCATCCCCCCATAACACCCCCTGCACCTCTCATCCCCCCCATAACACCCCCCTGCACCTCTCATCACCCCCATAACCTCCCCATGCACCTTTCATCCCCCCATAACACCCCCTGCACCTCTCATCCCCCCATAACACCCCCTGCACCTCTCATTACCCCCCCCTCTCATCACCCCTATAACACCCCAAGCAAAAGTTCCCCTGCACCTCTCATCACCATTGTAGTCTGCAAACAACATAGCCCCCATCCAACCCCCCCCCCCCCCGTTCACTTACCCTGCCGGGGTTCGGTGCAGCTGCTGCTCCTGTCAGAGTGTCACTGCATGGGGAGGATCCGTCGGGAGGCTGCTGGACTCTGGAGATCGCGCCGGGACAGGTCAGGTGACTGGAGTAGACGTGCGTGCCTGCGCGGGGCACGTCGACTCCCATCAGCCCCTGGCCTGTCCGGCCCTGCTGTACTTCTTAAGGGGCCCGCGCCCTAGAAAGAGCGGGCCTCATAGTCCTGCGGGCCCCCCGGACTATGAGGCCCGGTCATAGTTCTGACGGGTACCCAGCCAGGAGTCAGTGAGTGACAGTCGCAGTCACTCACTGACTAGCCGGAAAAAAAAAAAGTACAGGGACGTCCGGGCCTCCCTGAAGCTCCGGGCCCCATACAAGTGTATGGGTTTACCCCCTGATGGCGGCCCTGTGCACTGGGTCCGATGGTAGGACCGGCCCAGCGTGTGAGGGCGGGCCCCCTCCCACGCTGGGCCCCTGTGCAGCTGAACCGGCTGCACAGGCGATATGTCCGCCCCTGGATCCTAGGTTGTAAGAGAAATTTACAGAGTGTGTAATGAAAATATGGTCTTGAAAATGAGCCATTAGAAAGTAAAAGAAAATCAGAACTGCTTATATGTTTAACTTCTAACATTGGGAAAATAGACAAGTCGTGACGGAACTCTGTACAGCAATGAATTTCAGATGCCCTAATGTCACTCATTGTGATCGTTACTCTCTCGCTCCCTCTCCTTCTCCTTTATTTACACTCATAATACAATAAAAACTAGCAATGACTAGTGTTTCTTGCGAATATTCGCAATATTTTCACAGTACACATCACAGTGATCATCCCTCTCTGCTTCCAGCTTGTGTGGTGTAAAGAAGGCTCTAATACTACTGTGCGAGACTGGCGTACGAATTTTCGCATATGTTAATTTTCGCTCATGCAAATTTTCGCATATGCACATTTTTGCGTATGTGAAAATAATCGTGAATATTACGAATATGCGAATTTTGAAAATATGACGAATATTCATCCATATATTCGTGAAATATTGCGAATTCGAATATGGCCTATGCCGCTCAACACTAGCAATGACTGAATCTAATGTATGCACAGTAGCTAAACATATATCAAGGGAATTTAGAACTAAGTACCCTGGCATAGCCTCTGATAAATATATGGATATTTTATACGCCCAGCATTGACCATGAATTCATACATTCAGAGTACGTTCAGTGGTCGTAACAACTGCAGTCATGGGGGTCGCTATTCAGCCAGGGCCTGAAGGGGAAGCAGGCCTGCTCTGGAGGCACCACTTTCTACTGCATAGATGGAGATCCAGTGTAAAGTGCAAACTGCTTTAGTTTAGTTGTGTTGACTGCCCAGAACTGAAGGCAGCAGAAAAAAGGCCACATACATGGTATAGGAACAGATTTAGGTACATTTCAGGTTTGTTTGTTTTTTATTTTTTTTTATTTTCATTTGGCAAATGGGGCACTATTAATAGGAGTACAAAAAATACATTGCTAACAAAATAAAGGAGAAAATAGGAGCATTAAACCTCTGTAGGGACATAAAAGGCGGACATCACCACTGTATGTGACACAAAGAGCTAAATTACTATTGTTAAAGGTGCATAATGGGAAAATCTCTACTGTGTGGGACACAGAAAGACATTACTATTGTGTGGGGCACAAGGAAAATCATTACAAAATCATAAGAGGAAATAATTACTGTATAAGACCTAAAGGGGTGTTATTACTGTTTGGAGGACACTTTTACTATGTTTTGGCACAAAAGGGGGTACTACTACTGTTTGGGGCACAATTACTACCTGGGGCACTATTGAAAGGGATTTTTTGTAGAAGGTAGAGAATAAGTGAGTAGGGTGCTGAAAAAGTGAAGTCAAAGATGTCTGGCAAATTCAGCAGAAATAATCATATCATAATAATGTGGTGTCCCGGCACCGGATTACATCCGTTACCTTGTGGTGAGGTCCCCAAAGTCAGAGTCCCTAGGTGTAGGTGGGGTCCTCATCCTTAGTTTGCCCCTTGTCACCCCTTTTGTAATTAAAATTATTTAAATGTACTGTATATATTAATATAGTAAGTGTACTTACCTAGTTAGCATCGCAGGACCTGCGGGTCACGTGATGCGTTCCAAAGACACTATGGTTTGTAGTTCAAAGACCTTTGGAGGAAGTCAGGTGTTTACCCATCAGGCTATGTAACGGTGAGTGACAGCTGACTTGGACCAATCCAAAACGGCCCTGCCCCTGCCCATATAAGGGAGCGGCGGCCATTACTCGCTCTCTTGTTCCTGTGCTGCCAAGCAGTAAGCATCTCTTTCCTCGTGGGCTGTTGACGGAGATGGATCTGCGCTGCTGTCATCAGTGAGTTAGGCCCGAGCCTTGCGGTGACGGCTGATCATTACTTAACTGTAAGTGTATCAATCCCTAAGCACTCTGCAAGATCATAGACCATATCTAACCCCTAAATACGGACGGATCTTCGCAAATTACCCTAAATTCAAAGACTTATATCTAAAGTCAAGGTCCACAACAACTGTCAGTCACTGAAGTGTATGGAGACTGTATTTAAGAGACTTACTGTTCATTGGATGTACCACAAGCCTTTAAGTAAAGTTTATCCAAGTTCAAGTTCAACTACCTTGTGGACCTTCAGTCATTTTATGCATGCACCTATCGTTACTGGGAAGGGCGGCGATAGGCTGGAGAATTACCTCAGCATACTAGCCCTCAGCCTGGCGTCACGAACCATAGGGTTAACCTTAACCCTTGATATACGGAATCAACACCCTGACTACACTACCCCTAACCGAGGCCTACCACAAAGCCTTTTTGGCGTTGCATGAACGGGATTCGGGTGTGTGCCTACTACTGCTGCCACTAGTGAAATTGTACTCCCCCCTATATAAGAGACTGTGTTTAATGTATAAGAGTGGCGCGTGTGGCGAACGTTACAAGGGGTCACATGACAAGTAAGGGGGGAGGCGAAGAGTACAGCTGAGCTCTAATCCGCGTTGAAAAGAGTTAAAGCCGGCATGAGGCCTTCCCACGCGCGGGATCCAGAAACTCCGCCCACCGAAGTCTGCGGTGCGGCGGCCATCTTGCCGGAGCCCAAAGTCGGGGACATACAGATCCAAGCTTCATTTAAAGGGCCAGCGCACTCAATAAAAGAATGTCAGAGCCTGCAACACCATCACCCCCACTTGACCAACAGGAAGGTGGTGCTCCTTGGACCCCGCCAATGAGGTCCCCACCGCAAGTCAGAAGAATGCTGCCACCCATACCGATGCTGCCTGACCAACAACGATGTAGTCCTCCTGCGGCACCAATGGCAAGACCTTCACCCCGAGCAAGTCCGGACCCACCTTCATCCCCAGCTGTTCCCTACATGTTGGGAGCCCCTGTTGCTGCACCTGTCTTCCTGGGAAACCCCGTTCTTCCCACGTACAGCGGAGATCCCTTCACGTTGAGAGACTTTAGGGAGAAAGATTTACAGCATCTTCAGGTTTTATGCACTTCCTCCTCATCAGCAGGTACAGTTGCTTCTGGGACAGCTTCAGGGACCTGCCTTGGAGGAACTTTGCACCTGGCCAGCGGCTGACAAGCCACGGTGGGGAAGATTTTTGAAGGACTCTCTCAGGTGTTTGAATCTCATTCCCCCTCTGAGGTACGCCTCAGACTATATGAACGACGTCAAAAACCAGGTGAGACTCTCAGAGCATATGCAGTAGCTTTACAGAGCGCATTTGAGGCAGTGCAGAAGCTGGACGGCATCACGCCCGATCAGGGTAACCGAGTGCTGATGGACGGTTTTATAGAGGGGGCACTGAATAAATGGGACAAAGCCCAACTTAGGATGCTAGCTGTGCAAAATCCCGACATGGCCTTTCCAGCCAGAGACTAGCGGTTAAAGTGATCGAATCAGGACCCCAGACAGAGGAGGCTAGTGTCCCCGCTCCAGAATCCCCGGGGCCCTCGCCCCAGTTATCTGTCCCTTCTCAGCCTGCCCTTTCAACACCTTCCCCTAGCCCTTGGACAGCTGATTTACAAGACATTAAGCAGGACATTGAACAGTTAGCCCAGGCCTTTAAAGAAATGGCCGTCCGGCCCAATCCCCCTAGACCTGCGACACTCCCACCTAAGAAACCTGACCTCTGCCCTGCCAACCCACCTTATACCCCTCCTGTGAGACCACCTGTTAATCAGAGGCCTGCCTGCAGCCAGTGTGGTAAGATTGGACATTGGAAGAGTCAATGCTGGGCTTTATCAGAAGGAGGTCCAGAACCAACCAGTGAGAAGAAAGGACTGTCTATGTATGTTGCTCCTTGCCCTTATATACAGGTGATCGTTGAAGGTATCCGGTTGCAAGCTCTAATAGATACTGGGGCTCAGGTGTCCACTATTCCGCAGGGGGTTTTCTATAAGTATTGGGGTCCAGAAAGGTTGTGTGAACCTAAGGAAGCGGAGTTTAGAGTAATCGCAGGGAGCGGGAAACCAGTACCCAGGCATGGCTACTGGGAGCCCACTGTGAAGGTGGGAGAGAATGTGTTAGAAAGGCAGGATGTGATTGTCACCAATGTTAGGGATGAAGGGGCAGCTGACTTCATCTTAGGAATGAATATCATGAGGCACTGTTTTAATGATATTGTCTGTGCACTGCATGCATCTCTCCCTCACTTGTCACTTCCAGGCTGGCGAGCTGCCCAACACCACCTCAAAATCCTCCAAGCAGAACAGAAGTTTATGAATCATCAAGGAGAAATCTGTTGAGTAAGGATCCAAGATATACGTGCTGTTAGTCTACAGCCACAGACGGAGACAGTTATTTGGTGTCGTGCCCGACCCGGGGTGAAAAATCAAGATTATCAAGCGCTCTTGCAACCCATCCTACAGGAAGATTGTGCAAGCCGCTAGAAGCCTGGTAACCGTACATAATGGGAAAGTTCCGGTGAGACTTAGTGGTCTCTCTCAAGTTGCCGTCCGACTACCCAAGTATACCCCTGTGGCTACCCTGCACCATTTAGACATCAGAGATGTGGTCTCGAAGTCACAAGTGGCCCAACGAGGACCTGACCAGAATCCTGCGGAACCTTGGTGGGGCCAACTACAAATAGGAGGCGAAGATACCCCCCAGGAACAGGTGGAAGGAGTCATCCAGGTAGCTAAGAAATATCAAGAAGCTTTCAGCAAGTTCCCCGATTTTGGTAGGGCCACCATGATCAAACATCAAATTCTCACTGGGGACAGTCCACCCATTAAGGAGAGGCATCGCCCTGTGGCTCCTGGGATGTATCAGACCATAAAGAAGATGCTTGTGGAGATGAAAGAGGCTGATGTCATCAAAGAAAGCCAGAGTCCTTGGGCCGCACCTTTGGTCCTGGTGAATAAAAAAGATGGGACTATCCGCTTTTGCGTATATTACCGGAAGTTGAACGGCATAACTCATAAGGATGCCTACCCTCTTCCCCGTATTGAAGAATCCTTGACTGCACTGGGGTCTGCCGCCTACTTTTCCACCCTGGATTTGACAAGCGGTTACTGGCAGGTGCCAATGGCGGAAGAGGATGGGGAGAAGACCGCATTTGTGACCCCTATGGGACTCAAGAGTTCAAGAGTATGCCCTTTGGACTGTGCAATGCACCAGCTACTTTCCAGCGCTTAATGGAACAGTGTTTGGGACATCTTAACTTCCAGGGTGTTCTGTTGTATTTAGATGACGTCATCGTCTATTCTCGGACATATCAGGAACACCTGGACCACCTGAAAGAAGTTTTCCAAGTCCTTATCCAACATGGACTCAAGGTTAAACCTTCCAAATGTAACTTGCTAAAGCCACAAGTACACTATCTGGGACATGTTGTCAGTGCTCAAGGAGTTCAGCCTGATCCGGACAAAGTGAGTGCTGTGAAAGAGTGGCCTACCCCCAGGACGGTGCGAAACATCCAAAGTTTCCTGGGATTTGCTGGTTATTACCGACACTTTATCCCCCACTTTGCTCAAATTGCTGGGCCCTTAACAGAGTTACTGAGAGGAACTGCCTGGGAAAATTATAATGGGAGGCTACCCATACAGTGGGCCGAAGAACAGGAAGATGCCTTCCGAGCCCTGAAGTACCTCCTCATGGAACCCTCCATCTTGGCGTATCCCGACTACGGTCTGCCATTCCATTTATATACAGATGCTAGCTTCGAAGGTCTGGGGGCAGTCTTATCTCAGGTGCAAGATGGCAAAGAAAGGGTGATTGCCTATGCCAGCCAACATCTCCGAGGCGCCGAAAAGAATGACGCCAACTAAAGCTCCTTCAAACAGGAGCTCCTGGCCCTGGTCTGGGCCATTACTGAGAAGTTTAAGGACTATCTGGCTGCTACTCCCTTCACAGTCTACACTGACAACAACCCCTTGGCCCATTTGAACACTACTAAGTTGGGAGCTCTTGAACAGCGCTGGGCCTCTCGGTTGGCCAACTATGATTTCAACATTAAGTACCGCAGCGGAAAAACCAATGTTAATGCGAAGAAGCACCTCCTACGGAAGATGTGTGGGAAGATGTTGAGATGCCTCCCTTCTACCGAAGGTTCGTGAGCCAGAGTGCTCTAACTGCCCAGGAGGGTGACAGACCTGAATCTCCCAAAATCCCTGAAGACTTGTCTACATGGAAGACCCTTCAGGATGAAAGCCGGGTTATTAGGGACCTCTTGGACTATTGCCTCCACAAGAAAGTGCCCACTCGGGTGCACAAGACCCAAGGGGACTTTGAATTGAAGCGGCTGTTGCGGCAGAGGAATTGCCTGTTGCTGCACAAGGGGTTGGTCTACCGAAATTCCCTAGACCCCGTCTCCTGGGACCGCATACATCAATAAGAAGTCATCATGGCACCCTGAATTAAACTCTAAAATATTTTCCTATGTATAACTTGTATCTACAACTATATGGTCCCTGTATGGTGGTAACATATGCTGATGTTATTGTGTTGTGAAAATGTGTAGTTATGATGTAGAAGTATTATTTGGTAACAGTATAGTGTTGATATTCAAACACTTTGTAGAGGTACTATGTGCACATTGTGTAGCAGTATTATTTGGTAACAGTATGGTGGTAATATGCAGACACTAGAGGGGAATGTATTGTTCCCTGTGCCAGTGCAGAGTTGCAAAATTTCACAAACTTTTTGAGCATGCGCTATTTTTTTGCAACATTTTTGCACAAAGTGTGAGTTTGAGCTATGTTTGGTCATAATGTGATATTATGTGGCCCATATGACAAATGGTTATATTTGAAACATTGGCCTTGTCTGTATAATTATGTTTCTTTTAGAGAGAAAGGGCTAAATATATAGTATTTAGCATAATGTAGAATGTGTTGGCCCATAAGAGCCATTTGCGCCATCTAGTCTGCCCAATTTTATGAATATTGTGAGTCAACTCCTGACATTTTTTAATAAATATTTTATAATATCTTTTCATGTGACAACACTGAGAAAATGTAAAGTAGTGAATGTAATGCCTGTATAACAGTGTTTGATGTTCTGTCACCACAAAATAACTCAACACAGAGCCATTTTTTTTATACAGGTAGCAAATAATTATTTTTTTTTAGCTTAATAACTCTTATAGGAGGCATAAATTAAAAGCAGTTTACTCAATTGCAGTTTAGTTTAAAGGGGTACTCCACTGGAAAAAAAATATTTTTAAATCAACTGGTGGCAAAGAGTTAAACAGATTTGTAAATTACTTCTATTAAAAAATCTTAATCCTTCCAGTACTTATCAGCTGCTATATGCTCCACAGGAAGTTCTTTTACTTTTTGAATTTCCTTTCTGTCTGACCACAGTGCTCTCTGCTGACACCTCTGTCCATTTTAGGAACTTTCCAGAGTAGGAGCAAATCCCCATAGCAAACCTCTCTGTACTGAACAGTTCCTAAAATGGACAGATGTGTCAACAGAGAGAACTTAGGTCAGACAGAAAGGAAATTGAAAAAGAAAGAACTTCCTGTGGAGCATTTACCAGCTGATAAGTAGTGGAAGGATTAAGATTTTTTAATAGAAGCAATTTACAAATCAGTTGATTTAAAAAGAGATGTTTTCCAATGGAGTACCACTTTAAGATAAGCCATTTTTAGTAAATCTGCCTGATTATCTTTCCCTGAAGGAGACAAATCCCATTTTCTACCTTGAAATGAATGTATAGTAGCATCTTGGAAAATGTATGTTTACAACAGCTGCCACAGGTTGGAGACCACTCCATATACAGTAGTATAAATGGGAATACTGGGTGCAGGCTTCAGCTTTTGCAATTAATACCAGCTATGTGCTAAAAGTACTGTTTAAAGGGGTACTCCCCCCCCTAGACATATTATCCCCTATCGAAAGGATAGGGGATAAGATGTCAGATCCCCAGAGGCGGGACCCCCGGATCTTGGCTGCAGCACCCACCTGTTGCGGCTTCCGGCAGCGCAGGAGGCTCTCATCCTAACGTCCCACGACCACAGTGACGGGAGGTCTTTATGTCACGAATCCGCCCCCATGTGACCTCACGCCCCGCCCCTCAATGCAAGTCTATGGGAGGGAGCGTGATGGCTGTCACGCCCCCTCCCATAGACTTGCATTGAGGGGCGGGGTGTGATGTCACATGGGGGCGGAGTCGTGACGTCACGATCTCATGTCACCGAGGTCGGGAGCCGAAGCCTCCAGAGTTTCCGGAAGCCGCAACAGGTAGGTGCTGCAGCCGATATCCCAGGGGCCCCCAGCGGCGGGACCCCCGCAATCTGACATCTTATCCCCTATCCTTTCGATAGGGGATAAGATGTCTAGGGGTGGAGTACCCCTTTAAGAAGATGTAGACTTTATCATCACCTGGAATCCAGTTAAAATGCATATGGATGTATTTATCACAGACTAAGGGAACTACAAACTATAATATAGATGTCTTCCCGGGATATCCCATAAATGACTGATTGAGTAGTGGAAAATGAGAGATATCTTACACTCGGATTATATCAGCTAGTAAGCCATATGGTGCAAGAGGAACTGTCACCTTCTAAAACGAGGACTGAACATATATTGTCAATTACAACTGTTATTCACATAATAAGACCTGTAGTTGTCAAGATACAAGATACAAATGAACAAGTTGAAAGATATCTTACAGAAAAGAGTTGCTGATGTGGTGCACATATGCAGCAGATACATAGCGGATTGCATCAGAAATAGCTCCTTTGCCATTCAATGGAGCTAATCCTCTGTGTTTCCATCTGAAATAAGTGACATGACACAGCCCACGTTAATCGCTAGCAAAAGTCAGGTTAGGGAATTTTCCATTACATGTGAACTTAGTTGAGAGAACTCAATCACATGTACTATACGAGATGTGGACTGAATTTGACATGGATTTTAGAGTCGGACTCTGCACCGAAATTCCTATTAGAATCCAATGCATGTGATCATGCCCTGAGTTGGGGACAATTAATATGTTAGCATGAATATTAGCTTCCTGAATGCTTTTGAATTTGGGGGAATATATTTTGTTAAAAGTTCACTGTAACATTCACCTTGTTCTAAATAAGAAGTCAAGAAATGGTTCCTGCTAACGCTAAAACCATTAATTAGGAATAATTACAAAACATCTATATTATCCAAAACCATTTTTTTTTTTACCAGAGACATAAAAATAAACTTTATGGCCCAGATTCATTAAACTGTGTGAGAGAAAAAGTGGAGAGATTTTCCCACAGCAACCAATCACAGCTCAGCTTTCACTTTACCAGAGCTCGTTAGCTGAGCTGGGATTGGTTGCTGTGGGAAAATCTCTCCTCTTTTTCTCTCACACAGTTTGATAAATCTGGGCTAATATATTTATGGCCATCTTAGTGAGCGGGTTACCAACTAATAAAGCAATAAGTAATCCAAGAACTGATGTTTGATGTTGCTCTTTGATCTATAATTAATCTTGGTCCTTAGACTGTGTTCACACATTGCGGTACCTCAAGTGATTCCAGCGATTTAGGTAATCATAATTGTTGTGAAATGCACAATTTTTTCCTTGTTAACGGCAACTCTGAGCTAAAAAGAACAAAGTAATAAATAGTCCACTTTATTACAATAGCGAATGGCCATGCATTTTCATAAACCTCCCCTCTCAGAACGGAATCTAACATAAAGGGGGGAATTTATTATCGATTACAACTATGCTACATTGCTATTTATAAAGAACATACACCCCCTGTAGGGGAGTAGACATGATGTACGCTTAGACAAACTGGCGGGGAGTGGGTGGGTAAGAAGCTCCATTCCAAATTGTATACCCATACACCACCTCTTAAAACCATATGCATCTTGCCAAACCCTTTATATACTGTGGCTGCTTGTGTTTGTCTGTATTTCTATAATCACCACGTTCAGCTCATCCAGCACCAGCTGCAGTTTATTCCTTGATCCCAGGTGCAGATTATACATGATATTTTCCCAGGAGTTTCCAAGATATTTAAAACCTCCCAGGGGAGGAAAGGGTCACTTTAGGTAGAATTCCCACAAGAGGCTCTCTAAAGTCTAAAGCATGCTTGAGAAACGCTGCACTTGTTTTTGGATATAGAATAAAGCTACCTGAATTTTTCCACACTTTGAGTGCTGTGGTCAATTGCTTTTTGTATATACAGTTGGGCAAAAAAGTATTTAGTCAGCCACCAACTGTGCAAGTTCTCCCACTTAAAAACAGGAGAAAGGCCACCTACAAACAAGCAAGATTTCTGGCTCTCACAGTTCTGTAACTTCTTAAGAGTCTCCTCTGTCCTCCACTCGTTACCTGTATTAATGACACCTGTTTGAACTTATCAGTGTAAAAGACTACTGTCCAGAACCTCAAACAGTCACACTCAAAACTCCACTATGGCCAAGACCAAAGAGCTGTCGAAGGACACCAGAAACAAAATTGAAGACCTGCACCAGGCTGGGAAGACTAAATCTGAAATCGGCAAGCAACTTGGTGTGAAGAAATCAACTGTGGGAGCAATTATTAGAAAATGGAAGACATAAAACCACTGGTAATCTTTCTCGATCTGGGGCTATACGCAGGATCTCACCCCGTGGTGTCAAAATGATCACAAGAATGGTGAGCAAAAATCCCAGAACCACATGGGGGGGACCTAGTGAATGATCTGCAGAGAGATGGGACCAAAGTAACAAAAGCTACCATCAGTAACAGACTACGCCGCCAGGGACTCAAATCATACAGTGCCAGACGTGTCCCCCTGCTTAAGCCAGTACATGTCCGGGCCCGTCAGAAGTTTGCTATAGAGCATTTGGATGATCCAGAAGAGGAACAGGAGCATGTCATATGGTCAGATGAAACCAAAGCAGAACTTTTTGGTAAAAACTCAACTCGGCGTGTTTGGAGGAGAAAGAATGCCTAGTTGCATACAAGGAACACCATACCTACTGTGAAGCATGGGGGTGGAAACATCATGCTTTGGGGCTATTTTTCAGCAAAGGGACCAGGACGACTCATCCGTGTAAAGGAAAGAAAGAATGAATGGGGCCATGTATCGTGAGATTTTGAGTGAAAACCTTCTTCCATCAGCAAGGGCATTGAAGATGAAACATGGCTGGGTCTTTTAGCATGACAATAATCCCAAACACACTGACCAGGCAGTGGCCTCGTAAGAAGCATTTCAATGTCGTGGAGTGGCCTAGCCAGTCTCCAGATCTCAACTGCTTTGCAAACCTTTGGAGGAGATGTGCATGGAGGAATGGACCAAAATTCCAGCAACAGTGTGTGAAAACCTTGTGAAGACTTACAGAAAATGTTTGACCTCTGTCATTGCCAACAAAGGGTAAATAACAAATAAGTATTGAGATGAACTTTTGTTATTGACCAAATACTTACTTTCCATCATAATTTGCTAATAAATTCTTTAAAAACCAGACAATGTGATTTTATGGATTTTTTTTCTCATTATGTCTCTCATAGTTAGGGTATATGATGACTTAAATACTTTTTGCCCCACTGTATATATATATATATATATATATATATATATATATATATATAGATATATATATAGAGATATATATATATATATATATATATATATATATATATATATATATATATATATATATAGTCCCAAAATAATGCAGCACTACTCATCTAGTCCAAAAAACAATGGTGGTGCCAGCGTCCAAAAAAAAAAGACTCGATCAAAGTCCTCCATAGACAGAAACCAAAGACAGGCGCAGCACTCCAAAAAACAGTGTGATTTAATATCTCATGTCAACATTACAACGTTTCAACTCCTCCTGGAGCCATTTACAAGCATGAAAATGGCTCCAGGAGGAGTTGAAACGTTGTAATGTTGACATGAGATATTAAATCACACTGTTTTTTGGAGTGCTGCGCCTGTCTTTGGTATATTATATATATATATATATATATATATATATATATATATATATATATATATATATATATATATATATATATAAATAGCCAGCACAACAACCTAATACACAGGTGCCCGCTGCTGTGGCAAATACAAAAAAGAAAGTTGCAACAGCACTCTTGGTCAAAAAAATTTAGGCTCTTAGCGCACTTTTTGATCAAAATGTGTCTCTTTATCCACCACGCGGAGGTGGCCTCATATCGGATGGGACCCTAACATGATAATTCACCTCTGCTGTGCATATAGCCTCTGACTGTGTGACAGCGGGCACCTGTGTGACAGCGGGCACCTGTGTATTAGGTTGTTGTGCTGGCTATTTTTCTTTTTGTTTTTACTTTGTAAGTTGGGGGTGTGGCACCCTCTTTAGCCGTGCACCCCACTCCTCTCAGACTGGAGGTGGTTTAGTCAATGGCTGATCCAACATGTCACACAGTCAGAGGCTATATGCACAGCAGAGGTGAATTATGTTAGGGTCACATCCGATATGAGGCCACCTCCGCGTGGTGGATGGGGGGACACATTTTGATCAAAAAGTGCGCTAAGAGCCTCCATTTTTTGACCAAGAGTGCTGTTGCAACCTTTTTTGTACAATATATATATATATATATATATATATATATATATATAATTATCTACGAATATCAAGTTGTTGTTTATCCATAATCACCGCAGACCTTACAGTGAACACAATAGTATTCCTTTCTTCTCCATCTATTCCAGACTCCCATGGCTTATTCGAGTTACATCATGTGTCTGCATAGTTTACAGCCCAGAAAGACTTTGGCTCCTTTGCAGAAGAGTTTCAAACTCCAAACTAAGCTCCTCATAGTGAAACACACTCTTCCCCTGAATATAATACTGCCATACACTGTGCCTCTGAACATACCACTGTCACACACCATGCCGACTAAAATTCATTACACTATGCATTGTGCTCCTTGATGTTTATTGCAATACACACTGTGCCCTCAGATATTTATTTTAAAACACACCATGTCTCTTGAAATTATTATATACACTGTACCCCTTAAAATTCATTATAATATACACTATGACCCTAGTATTAATTACAATACATACCATGTCCTTTGAACTTCATAATAATACACACCATGTTCCTTTCAAATTAATTAAAATACACATAGAGCCCCCTGATATGAATTATAAAATAAACCGTAGACTCTAATATTAATTATAATACGCACTGTGCCTCCTGAAACTGATTATAAGGCACATTATGCCCCATGAAGTTTATTACAATGCACATTGTGCCATCTAAAATTCATTGTAATACATACCATGCTCCTAATATTAATTATATAATGCCCCCCTGCCCCCCCCTGAAATGCATAATAATACACATTGTGACCCTAATATTATTTACAATACACACTCTGTACCCTGATAATAAAGGGAATCTGTCAGCTTTATTTGCTGCTAAGAGCAGCAGACATCATGGATATCTGTTGAAGCATAAACACAAACTGCACCTTTTCAGGAGGTGATGGTGGTTCCCAAACTTATAAAATTACCATTTTATTTCACAGTCAAGTGTCAGGACCGAATGGGGGAGAAAGGGAAAGTGAGCCCTAAACTTACTCTAAAACATGTTTCCCTGCCTACTTGCCCATCCTTCCTAAACGATGGATCAACAACTGGGCGCCAGTCCTTTCCTGCGCTAAAGTGCAGTGGAGTAAAAACACATATACATAGTCGGTCACAGACCAGAAACAGAAAACTAATAGAACAACCAGATTTACAAGACCGGATACAAATACTAACAGGGCAGAATATAAACAGGCAAACTGATACAGAAACATAGGACACTGTTCACAAACAGGTACAAATACAAAGGACAAAGATCAGATACACCAAACAGGATATAAATATAGGACATTGTTCACACTGGGACACAGAACAAACAAACTGGACACCCCACTCCATAAAAGGAGTAGCCATTAATAATAAAGCCAAATAGGCTACTGGCCAGCGGACACACTCCACCGTGTGTACAAGATGCTGACCCAATAGGAAACAGAAATATAATACATGAAACACTAAACTAGAACTGGACGAGTCCCGCTCCAGGATACCAAACAGGAATATAACATACAGGGCACAGGTAACAAGCAAGACTCAGACATAGTGTGAACAGATACATAACAAAAATGATATACAAATCCTAAAACTGACTAAACAAACACAGATTAAAATCTACTATAAGCATGCTACATAGCCTTGGCTAAAACTAGAACATACAAAGTGCATAATAGTAGATTAAAACTCAGAGTATTTCACCAAGAGCTCAATAGCAGCATGTCAAGCAAGAAAGGATGTCAATCACCAGCTCAGAAGCTAGACAGAGCTGGCTTTATCTAGACACACCCAAAGAGCTATTGGATGAAAGGGTAAAAGCTTTAACTATTCCCTGGTCGGGGAATATAAAATTTTTCAGACCACCAAAATGAAACGGCAGTGTGAACATAACCCAAGACAGACATTACACAAGTGTCAAGGATTCTTGCCCCAGGGAGCACTAAGCTGTGGTTCAGAGAGCCAAGGTCTTCATTGCACTGCTGGCAGCTAATTTCTTTCAGTTTTATAAAAAAAAAAAAAAATAATCTAAAATAACGTAATTTATGGGATCTGGTTCAGATATCCTTATTCTCCCCAAATGGCTAAACCAGCTATTATTTTAACAATTGGCTCAGGCAAACGAAAGAATGGCCAAATCCCACCCTTTGCATTGGTTATACTGTACAGGCTTTTGCAGTATAGATGTGTAAAAAATTAGCAATCTGATTTAAAATGACTTGTATTAATATTTAGAAATACTGCATATTCCATTTCTATCAAATACAGCATGAAAACTTAAACATTTGAAATCAATGCAATTGATGTCAGCGTCATGTCACATGTATTGATTTATCATGGTCACATAACATTCCGTTGCTAAATGGTTCAGTTTCTGGCCGTTGAAATAAGACATTATCATCCATCATCAGATTACGCACGGACTACTGTTCTTAATATACCATATATCATGCTTTTCCACTGCCATTACAAATTCTAGGATTTCACTAAAATGTCGGATCACTTTTTATGGATATAATTCTAAAGAACACTGAGCACATTATAATTCACTTTTTGTTATTTTTATATGTCAAGTCTTACATTGTGTTCATTTGATGTCAGTTTTGTATTCAATATAAAGGGATAGTCATAGGGATTGTTATCTAAAACCCTATTAAAAAGTACCTATCGCCATCTCAACTCTCCCTAATCCCCCTCCCCATCTGTCCCTGACTTTGAATAAGTCTATAACTGCATTTATTTTCTTTAAAACCCCCTAAAAATACCTTTTTTCTCTCCTCTTCGGTAGCTCAGTTCAGAGCACTGTGTGAGGGGAGGAAGTGGGCGGGACATGGAGGCGCTGTATAGGAATTGCTGCAGTTTGGCCGCATCCAGGAGCGCACATTCAGCCTCGGGACAAGGCAGGGATGGCACCTCCTGGGTCTCCTCCACTCTGTTCAGATGAGAGAGCTGCCGTGCCCTGCAGGAAAAAGGACAATGGTGGGTCAGGAGAGCTCCCTACTTGCTTACGAGCTCAGTGCTTGCTCCCGCCTGTCTGATTGAGTCCTGGCTGCAGAGCTATTTCGGACTCATGCTCTGAGTCCAAAATGCTTGCGGCCAGGACTGCTAGGGAGACCCCTAGTGGTGGATTTTTCTAAGTAAAAATAGACATGAAAAAAGTTTTTTGTTTTTTTTATAAAACCAATTAGAAAAGTGTTTATTAAGGTTTCATCTGTAATATATAAAACTTTATTTTCATGAAAAATACATTTTAAAGAATTATTTTTTAAAGGAAAACCTGTCTCATTGCAAATGCAGTCAAATCCGCAGACATCATGTTATAGAGCAGGAGGAGCTGAGCAGAAGGATATATAGTTTTTTGGGAAAAGTTCCAGGATGACTTGTAAATGTATTCATTAAAACTTCTGCACATTCTGGCCTAAGCAGTCAGTGACTGGCAGCTTTCTGATTATGCACACATAGGCCATGTTCACACCACAGAATTTACGCAATTCTCTAAACACAGAATTCTGCCGAAATTCAAGCCCCACTGAGATAAATGGGATTCTGTATATTCATGTGAACATGGATGTACAGATAGCTGGCCATTACAGCACCACCCACATGACTATTATAGGAGATCTCTCATGAAAAAAAAAGTATCCCCTATCCACAGGTCCGAGCCCCCCCCCCCCCCTCATAATCTCCTATACAGGGTAATGGCACTCCCATGGTTTGGCGCATCATGACCTCTGCCCTAAGTGGGGGCCCCCCAAGCCCCCTCCATATATTTCTATGGGAGAGCTGTTCGTCTATCTTCAGCTCTCCCATAGAGATATATGGAGGTAGTGCGGCGGCCCCTGCTTCGGGCGGGAGTTGTGGTGCACCTCTCTAGGGGAGAGCTGGGACCCAGTACAGGAGATCGTAAGGGGGCCCCAGAGCTCGAACCCCCATGATCTAAAACGTATTCCCTATCCTGCAAAAATATATATATATATCTGCTCAGCTCCTCCTACTTCATCACATGTTCATCTGGAAGTATTAATGCTGTATATCGGTGCACTACATAGACAGCCCATTTATTTCCATATCCACTGTGTATTGCTTCATTTCCTTTTAGTGGTAATTGGAAACTTGCTTCTGGTTCTATCACAGCTTATAGCTGATCACTGATCCACATGTCATCCGCTTATTGTCAATTATTAAAATGATTATTAAAAATGGAGTGTTCATTTCAGATATGTTCTACAAAAAGGGCCAGAGGGGGTTAGTGGAATTGGGGAGAGGGGGTAGTAGGTCCCCAGTGGGTAGGTAATTTTCCTCCAAAAGCTAGATGCCTGCAGAAGAAAGGAAATTTCATCCATTAGATAGATGACCCCGATTGGCAGATAATTGTAAGTCATTTCCCTCAACTATTTGCCTCTAGTAGGTAGGTACGGTACTTTAATTCCCTCAGCAAGTAGGTTATTTTACCTCCATTAGATACATGTCCCCAGTAGGTAGGCAATTTCACTCCCATTAGATAAATGTCCCCTGTAGGTAGGTTATTTAACCCCTATTAGGTAGCTATCCCCTGTAAGTAGGTTATTTTACTCCCATTAGATAAATGTCCCCAGTAGACGGGTTATTTTACCCACATTAAGATTTTTCGGGACACAGTGATGTCCGGCATAGGAATACCCATCATTATCTGCCCGGGCCGGCTCCCGTGTGTGGGTGTAGGTGGGGGCCAGCCAGAGCAGGTAAAAACTAATACTGTATAGTAAAAACCAGGGGGCCTCCAGCTGTTGTAAAACTACAACTCCCAGCATGCCCGGACAGCCTTTGCCGTGCGGGGAGTTGTAGTTTCACAACAGCTGGAGGCACCCTGGTTTTTAGTATACAGTATTAGTTTTTACTTGCTCTGGCCGGCCCCCGCCTGCAGCCACACACGGGAGCCGGCCCGGGCAGATAATCAGAAGTTTTCCTATCCCGGACCTCAATACCCCGGCATATAATACGACCCCCGACTTTTCAGACGAAAATTCGGGGTTAAGAAGTCGTCTTATATGCCGGGATATACGGTTATCAATTAGAAATTTTATTAATACAAAATACATAAGAAACATGCAGTTGCACACAAAAGAAGGGTTAAAAACATTAAAATCCCTGGCTTACTAGAGAAACCCGCCCTCAATAGCACAATAAGCGACCTGTGTGTCAGGTCTGTGCATCACATGCAGATAGCAATAATAAATATCAATATACAATGCGTTACACAATATCCATATAAATAACCATACAATAACTAACTGCAGCTATGTACTGTACTGAATTACCACACAGAACCAGACATCACAGGCCAGGTAGAAATTGGTAAGGTGAAGGAGGACGGGGTCACCAGAGTCCCCACGCGTTCCGTTGCCACACAGGGGCAACTTCCTCAGGGGTGAGGCTTCTTCTGGTTTTGGTGTTCTGTGTTTTCTTCACTGGGGAGCACCCCGCCAGTATTAGGTTGAGCCCCTCCTGTCAGATAAAAACAAAATGGCTGCCTCATAAATAGAGCATTTAAAAAAATTACAATCAGAACATAGAAACAGGTTAGAAAAGAGAATGTTTTAGTATCTGGTTTTAATCAGTAAAGAACAAAATTATCTGGGTGACACAACTTTAAAGTGGAAAAATAAACGCCCCTTTTGAGTTACAGATCAGGGAGATTATTTTTTTTCTACTTCTGAAAAATGAAAGCTGAAACCTGATTGGCTACTATGGAGAAATGCTCCACTGTTTCTTTACACAAGGTTTAATAAATCTCCATTTTAAAAGTGACTATGTTACTAACTTACTATTTATCTCTCCAAGGACAGGAACAGAGGCTTCTCTGGCTATAGTTCCTCCATGGCCATATAAATAACATTTTAACCATGCCACAAGAGGAAGCTGATATTGAAAGGTTATTTTCCACACATGGATAAGCCTGCTATTTCCACTGCACAGGAGGTGCTGCATATATATCATAGTACAGTATATCTGTTCTATATAATGTATGTATGGGCATTTGTATCAGGCCTTAACTATTTAGGGGACTCCAAGACTGAGTTTTCCATTGCAGATTTCCTGCAGTGAGATTTCCTCAGTAGCTTTTCACAGATTTTCCGCAGTGGAAATTCCGCCGCAAGAAACTCGCAGGTAACCCATCCATGTTAATGCATTCTTAGGGGGAAATTTATCTTTGTCCATGTAAATCATCTTTTTACCCCCTGTTTGCTTGGGCGTACGTCATGTGTGCTTACCCCACGTTTATCATAGAGATGCACGTTCTTCATAAATAGCACAGTAGTTTAGATGAAGGCAGATTTCTAAGGGTTGTCCACACTGGTGTAAGAATGCTCAAAATTTTTTGTGTTTGTGCAAGAATTGCGCAGTTGATAAATCACCGACCACTGCATAAAGCTAACCATCCCACACTACATTCAAGTTGTTTTCTTGAGTCTAAATGATTTTTAAAAAAAATGTTGCAACTTTTAACCCATTGTGCGAAAATTTGCAACTGTTTAACACAAAAAAAAGTTTAAATCAATAATAAATTCCCACCAAAATGTTTTGAAAGCTACTCACTCATCAAAATAATCAGTCTAGAGTAAAACAGGAAATAGAAAAGAGAGAAGGAGGGGGGTGTTGCAGCAGTACTGATGGGGAAACAGCAGAAGGATGATATGTAATTGGCTTAGAACACTTATCACAGCTTTTACAAACACCAAGAATATCAGGAAAAAAAATGTGCATTTACCGATACCATCTATTCAGGTTAGATACAGCATTTCTACAGCTGCCCAAGGTGAAGTTTGATTCTGAAATTCTTAGATACTATTTGATTGTTGAAAACAAACCAGCTTGTGAAAGCCACCCCAATCTAACTAACCTAACATAATATTAGTAAAGTAACAATAAGTAAATTAACAAGTAACAGTTACTGATGGGTCTTACCAGACATAACTCATGTACAAGAGTGTTTAGAAATGAAGAATTATATATATATATATATATATATATATATATATATTATATTCTATATGCATAATTTAATTCATGATATGGCTAGTTGTAGATCAAAGTATTTATTTCACAAAGAATAATAAAAGTATGAAAAATATATATTTAACTGACTACCATCCTAGTAGGGCCCTTGCATTGGATGTAGTAGGATTATAAAAATAACACTCATATAAATAAAAATACCACCATATAAAGTTATGCAGGGTGTTATGCACTTATGCAGATTTTCTGAATCCTATAATATATGGGTTGCACCAGATTAATAATATTCTCCAAGTTCTTAGTGCTAACTAGAAATGAGTGAATTTTAGAAAATTTCGATTTGGCCGATTGACCCGAACCAAATTTGTTTGGAAAATGTGCTGGGGTAGTGAAATAATACTGTTATTCAGTATGACATGCTGATTACAGGCATCGCTATTAGAATCACTGCCGCAGAGCAGAACAATGACAGAGCCTGGAGGTGGTATCAGTATGAGGAGACCATATAGGGGCTGAATGACACAGCTTGAATGTGGCTGAAGCATGAGGAGACCATGTAGTGGCTAAATGACACAGCATGGAGGTGTTGGCAGCATGAGGAGTCCATATAGTGGCTGAATGACACAATGTGGAGGTGTTGGCAGCATGAGGAGACAATATTGTGGCTGAATGACATAGCGTGGAGGTGTTGGCAGCACGAGGACACCATATAGTGGCTAAATGACACAGTGTGGAGGTGTTGGCAGCATGAGGAGACCATGTAGTGGCTGAATGACCATATAGTTGCTGAATGACGCAGCCAGGAGCTGGCATCATCGTAAGTAGACACTAGGGCTTCACAATCCCTAAGATTAAAACATGAATTTTGAAATTTAAATTGAAGATTTATGGTAGCTAGTGCTACCATAAAAATGTTTAGGCTCAGGCCCAGCAGCATCAGTAAACCATATATTGACTGAATGACACAGCCTGGAGTTGGCTGAATCATGAGGAGACCATATTGTGGTTGAATGGGACAGCCTAGAGGTGGCTGAAGCATGGGGAGACCACTGAAATTTAAGATTTTTACATTTAAATTTAAGATTTTGAAATTGAAATTGAGGATTTGTAAATTAACCTTTTAACTCCCAAGTTTTAGTGTCCAGGGCCCCCCGGCGTTTGGGTACAAAGGACCAAATCAAACAAGAGGTCACATGTCACATGGCAGCACAATGACAGAGCCTGGAGGTGACATCAGTATGAGGAGACCATATAGTGGCTGAATGACTGCCTGGAGTTTGTGGCAGCATGAGGAGACCAAATAGTGGCTGAATTGCACAGCCTGGAGGTGGCTGAAGCATGAAGAGACCATTGAAATGTAAGATTTTGAAATTGAAATGTAAGATTCTGAAATTGAAATTGATGATTTTGAAATAGAAATTTTAAATCCCGAGTTTTAGTGTCCCGGGCCCCGGCGTGTAGGTATAAAGGACCAAATTCAACAAGGAGTGTTGACTGGGGGTGTCGAATGTCACTTGAGATGAAGTGGATGACTGAGTGAACTGATCAATTAAGGCTACTGGGTTGCTGGTGGAGACACGACTGCTGGCTTACATCAGGAGCTCAGACCTCTCTCTGTGACTCCGGCTGCCACACGCCCCTACAATGCTGCGACCTCTGCCTGCGCCTGATGAATTTAGGCCTCTGCCACTCCACTGTGCACATCCTGGCACTACTTTGCCTGACATACTTATTGCGTATATGAGGGGAGTACAATACGCTTCACTGTGCTTAAAACAGTATTTGTCTAGAACAGCTGCAGGAGTGTACTTTTGGCTGTCCTTTAACAGTATCTAGGCCCTTGACAGATTAACAGGTACAAAATAGCACACTACTTAGATGTAGGTATGTGATATGCACTGATGAGGGCAGAAAAATGTGCTACAGTATGTTTAAAAATACTTATTTGTACCTATGTCCCAGATTACAAAATTCATTTATAATCAGAAAATGTCAGAATACCACCTGACATTCAAAATAAGAAAATTAAACATATGTTCTCTGAAGAAAAGGATCCTTCATTAGATGACAAAATGAGTAGTTTATGTTTCAGTGACATTAGCTCATCGGAGGAACAGGAAAACATGATACAACTTAATTCTGCAACTGAAGAACCACAACAAAAAAATTAACGACTTAAAGCTACTGGAACTGAGGAACTTCAAAATGAGAAATCTACCACCTGGAATAGTCAGTCAATTCCAACAGCCGTGGTCAGCATCCACAGTTCCCTGTTTCTGCTAGTCCTTGGCAATATTCCATTTTTTACTGGTATCAACATGGCAATAATGCTGGGAGAGTAACTCAAGGATATCCATATGTTTCCTACAATACACAGTCAACCAATCCTTATAATAAGTAATCTACATTTGCAGTGCCAAATACCTATAATACAAACCAGCCTTACTCTGATTTCAATGGACAGATTCAAGAAGAGATGTATTCAGTTTCTGGCCCCTTTGGTGCCAATTTGCCATACAATTATGCAGATCCATCCTCTTCTTCAAATCAGAATCCAGAGCCAAATCCATACTCTTATAGCATCTTATCTACTGGAAATACAGGCTGGCCATGGAGTCACGCCGTGACCCAGCATCACACCGGGTCGGTCCTGGCTGCTAACGATAACCGGGACCCTGGGCTAACAGCGTGCTGCATCGATCGGCATCAGAGTTGACCGCCGCATCTGAAAACGAAAGTAAACGCTTCCCGGCAGCTCAGTCGGGCTGATCGGGACATCGCGATAAAATCACCATGTTCCGATCAGCTGACTGCGCGGCATCCGATCGTCGATTGATTGCTCCAAGCCTGAGTCAATTCAGACGTGCGATTTGTGGTTATTCCGGGTCAATCGGGTCTCTGGTGACCCGGAAAAAGGGTGAATGGGGCTTTCCGAGACAGCCCCATTCACCCTTACTCAGCAGGAATGAGGTGGCATGGGTGCCGCCTTGCGATCACGTGATTGATTGGTCGGAATGACTGATCAGTCACGGACCTGCTGGGGACGGCGATCGGAGCGGAGATCGGCGCCGGGGGGTCTCCTACCTTGCCCTATTCCGGCGGGGGTCCCCTCTGGTGCGGTGGCGGCGACAGGAGCAGCAGGATCGGCTGCAGCAGCGGCGGCATCCCCGGGCAGGATACAGCAGGAGATAAGGCCTCTTCACTTCCTGCTGTTGCTTAGCAACATCTCTCGGCATGGAAAAGCCAAAGGGCATGCTGGGAGTTGTAGTTTTGCAACTGCTGGAGTTCCAACTACAACTCCCAGCATGCCCTTTGCTAGTCTGTGCATGCTGGGGGTTTTAGTTATGCAACAGCGGGAGACACTTTTTTCCATGAAAAAGTGTGCAGCCAGCTGGTGCATAACTACAACTCCCAGCATGCACAGACAACCAAAGGGTATGCTGGGAGTTGTAGCAGTGTGCCTCCAGCTGTTGCAAAACTACAACTCTCAGCATGCCGATTGTTGCAGTTTTGCAACAGCTGGAGACACATTGAGTTAGGTAAACTCTGTTTCACAACCAGTGTTTTGCAACCAGTGTACCTCCAGCTGTTGCAAAAATACAACTCCGAGCATGCACTGAGAGACTGTACATGCTGGGAGTTCTAGTTTAGCAACAGCTGGAGGCACACTGGTTGCGAAACACTGAGTTAAATAACAAGCTCAGTGTTTCGCAACCAATGTGCCTCCAGCTGTTGCATAACTCCAACTACCGGCATGTATGGTCTATCAGTGGATGCTTGGAGTTGTAGTTTTGCAACAGCTGGAGGTTTGCCCCCCCCCCCATGTGAATGTACCCATTCACACGGGCGGTTTAACAGCGAGCTCTGCTGCAAGTTTGAGATGTGGCAAATTTTCCGCCGCAGCTCAAATTCCCAGCAAAGAAACTCATTGTAAACCTCTGCCCATGTGAATGTATCCTAAAAACACTACATTACACAAAATAAAAAGTAAAACACTACATACCCCTACACAGCGCCCCCCCCCCCCCCCAATAATAAATAAAGAAATAAAATATTGCATGGCACGGTTTCCAAAATCGAGCCTCCAGCTGTTGAAAAACAACAACTCACAGTATTGCCGGACAGCCACTGACTATCAAGGCATGCTGGAAGTTTTGCAACAGCTGGAGACACCCTGTTTGGGAAACACTGCCTTAGGGTATTTTTGTGGCAGATTCAAATCCCCAATTTAGTCCTCAAATGTGCATGGGGCTCTCTCACTTTGGAGCCCTGTCGTATTTCAAGGAAACAGTTTAGGGCCACATATGGGGTATCTCCGTGCTCGGGAGAAATTGTGTTACAAATTTTGGTGGGCTTTTTCTCCTTTTACCCCTTATGAAAAGGTAATGTTTGGGTCTAACACCAGCATGTTAGTGTAAAAAAAAAGAAAAAGAATTTTCCAATAACATGCTGGTGTTGCCACATACTTAAAATTTTCACAAGCGGTAAAAGGAAAAAAATAAAACAAAAATTTGTAACGCAATTGCTCCTGAGTACGGAAATACCCCATAAAGTGCTCTGTGGGTGCACAACAAGGCTCAGAAGTGAGAGCGCACTATGTACATTTGAGGTCTAAATTCGTGATTTGCACAGGGGTGGCTGATTTTCCAGCGGTTCTGACATAAAAGCAAAATACTCACTCACATGTGACCCTGTTTTGGAAACTGCACCCCTCACAGAATGTAACAAGGGGTATAGTGAGCCTTAACACCCCACAGGTGTTTGACAAATTTTCGTTAAAGTTGTATGTGAAAAAAAAAAAAAAAAAAAAAAAATCACTAGAATGCTGGTGTTACCCTATATTTTTCATTTTCGCAAGGGAGAATAGGAAAAAAGGCCCCAAAATGTGTAACCCCATTTCTTCTGAGTAAGAGCATACCCCATATGTGGATGTAAAGTGCTCTGCGGGTGCACTACAATGCTCAGAAGAGAAGGAGCACCATTGGGCTTTTGGCAAGAGAAGGTGTCTGAAATTGAAGGCCATGTGTGTTTACAAAGCCCCAATAGTGCCAGAACAGTGGACCCCCCCACATGTGACCCCATTTTGGAAACTACACCTCATGTAATGTAATAAGGGGTTCAGTGAGCATTTACACCCCACAGGTGTCTGACAGATTTTTGGAACAATGGTCCGTGAAAATGAAAAATTTTATTTTTCATTTGCACAGCCCACTGTTCCAAAGATCTGTCAAACGCCAGTGGGGTGTAAATGTTCACTGCACCCCTTATTAAATTCTGTGAGGGGTGTAATTTCCAAAATAGGGTCACATGTGGGGGGGGGGGGGTCCACTGTTCTGGCACCACGGGGGGCTTTGTAAACACACATGGCCTCCCACTTCTATTCCAACCAAATTCTCTCACCAAATGCTCAATGGCACTCCTCCTCTTCTGAGCATTGTAATTCGCCCGCAGAGCACTTTACATCCACATATGGGGTATTTCCATACTCAGAAGAAGTGGGGTTACACATTTTGGGAGGCTTTTTCTCCATATACCCCTTGTGAAAATGAAAAATTTGGGGTAACATCAGCATTCTAGTGAATAAAAATAAAATTTTCATTTTCACGTCCAACTTTGTCAAAGACCTGTGGAGTGTTAATGCTCACTGTATGCCTTGTTAAGTTCCTTGAGGGGTGTAGTTTCCAAAATAGTAGGCAATGTTTTTTTTTTTTTTTTTTTGCTGTTCTGGCACCATAGGGGCTTCCTAAATGCGACATGCCCCCCAAAACCAAATTTCAGCAAAATTTGCTTTCCAAAAGCCAAATGTGAGCACTTGACGTCCACACATGGGGTATTTCCATACTCAGAAGAGATGGTGTTACAAATTTTGGGGGGGAATTTTCTCCTATAACCCCTTGTAAAAATGTAAAAATTTATGGGAAAACTAGCATTTTATGGAAAAAAAAATTTCATTTACACATCCAACTTTAACAAAAAGTTGTCAAACACCTGTGGGGTGTAAAGGCTCAGCAGACCCCTTGTTACGTTCCTTGGGGGGTGTAGTTTCCAAAATAGTATGCCATGTTGGGGGTCTGCCGTTCTGGCACCATAGGGGCTTCCTAAATATGACATGCCCCCCAAAAACCATTTTAGAAAAACTCACTTTCCAAAAAGCCCATTGTCGCTCCTTCCTTTCTGAGCCTTGTAGTGCACCCACAGAGCACTTGACATCCACATATGAGGTATTTCCTTACGCGAGAGAAATTGGGTTACAAATTTTGGTGGGCTTTTTCTCCTTTTACCCCTTGTAAAATTTCAAAAACTGGGTATACAATAACATGCGAGTGTAAAAAATGAAAATTTGGAATTTTCTCCTTTACCTTGCTGCTATTCCTGTGAAACACCTAAAAGGTTAACACACTTTTTATAATTGGGTAATTTTTATAATTGGGTATATCTAATAAGAAGACCCCTCAAATCCACTTCAAAACTGAACTGGTCCCTGAAAATTTCCAATTTTGAAAATTTTGTGGAAAATTGCTGCTGAACTTTGAAGCCCTCTGATGTCTTCCAAAAGTAAAAACATGTCAACTTCATGATGCAAATATAAAATAGACATATTGTATATGTGAATCAATATATAATTTATTTGCAAGCAGAGTGTTTCAAAGTTAGAAAAATGCTAAATTTTCAAAATTTCATGAAATTTTTGGATTTTTCACCAAGAAAGGATGAAAGTAACGGTGAAAATTTACCACTATAATAAAGTAGAATATGTCACGAAAAAACTCTCAGAATCAGAATAATCAGCAAAAGCATCCCAGAGTTATTAATGCATAAAGTGACAGTGGTCAGAATTGCAAAAAAGGTCCTTAAGGTGAAAAAGGGCTCAGTCCTTAAGGGGTTAAAGATGAAACAAGATGAAAAGATGAAAGACAATGATCTCTGGATTCAAGATCTGAATTTTTAATTGCAAGAAATTTGCAGTTTATTACTTGCAGTAGTACTATTTATGCCAATGACATTTGTAGTTTTTTGCACAGGTTTTAACTGTGCTAACTTTTTTGTATGTTTTTGCATAACATTATTTAAAGTTAACATGTCTCACCAGTATTTCATTTTTATAAGCAAAATACTTATTTTTATATATTTTTAAATTGTTTATACAAGAGTTTTCCACAGGGGACTTGCTTCAAGTGTCTATAACTATTTTATATATTTGTTAGGAGTCACAATGTGATTGTGTTTTGTAATTGTTATTTATATTTGAAAGATTTTGTGATTTAAATAATTATGTGTTTGCTGTCTTGTATTAGAAAAACTAAGTCAGCACCCTTATCATCTGTTGAGCAGCGAATAAAAAGTGAAATAGTTAGTTTAAGAAAACATGCCCTTTGAAAAAGTTTGGGGGGTTTGGTGTTCCCCAACAAAGGGAAAAAAATACGTATTTTTGCACAACACTAGCAAGTTTCCCCAAACCACAGTGTCTTTCCACAGGAAATGACGAACTTAATGAAGCTATCCACAGAATCCATAAACAGATTAACCACTAAACCGTTATATCAGTTGTTTAACGACAACGTATACATCAATAATAACCCACAGCAGTCTAAATGGGAAACAGAATTGAATACTATTATATCTAATTACGAGTGGGCTCAGGCGTACACTACTTTAAAAAAGGCTACATCCTGCATTAATTATAAAGAACAACGTTTCAAAATGACCTCCAAGTGGTATTATTCCCCAGCTAAACTCAACTCCATGATTCCCACTTGTTCCCCTTTGAGCTGGAGAGGATGTGGACAAATAGGCAATGTTAGCCACATATTTTGGACATGTCCATCTCTGCATAAACTAAAAAAATATGTGAATAAATTAATCCAATTGATTTCACGTAGAACTGTCACCTTATGGAGAAGTTGGAAGAAGCATTTCCCGACCTAGAAGCGGATTGTTCCCTCTGTATCTAACTTTACACTAGTGACCCTTTTTACACATACCTACATACAACCACTTTCCAGGTTCGGTTTGTTTGAGTAAGGAGAGGGGGGGGGGGGGGGGGGACTACGGCATCCGGATATGCCTTCAACGAGACATATGAGGTATCCGGGTATGCCTAATAATACCTGTTGATCCTTTTCCGTTCTTCTTATTAATTGTGAATGACTATTCCATGTGTATGACTGTTAATTCTCGACAATTATTATTACATTTGTACTTTTTGGACCAAACTCATTATCCTACCGACTGATATTTCCGTATTTACATATGATCTATGTATATTTTCTTTTGTGTTTTATTCTTATATTGTTTCTTGTAGGGCCATGAAGTTGTAATGGCCTGTCTTATCTGTTTGTAAATTCTTGAAAAATTCAATAAAAAAACATTTGAACACTAGCAGTACACAACAGTGCTGCAGCACACAGTCGCTGTGTAATAAACCCAAAATTGCACTCTTTCACAGACCATTAGGAATGGACTGCTGGGTATGTATTATACCATCTGCAGACTAGTATAACCAGCAGACCATTTGTTGTGGAACAAAGGGCAGAAAAATGAGCTACAGTATGCTTAAAAAACTATTGGAGTAAAACACCAGCCGGGGATTACTTTTGCCTGGACTTTCACAGTATCTAGGCTCTTGACAGATTAATGGGTACAAAATAGTGCACTACTTAGATGTAGGTATGTGGTATGCACTTATGAGGGGAGAAAAATGCGCTACAGTACACTTAAAAAAGTATCTGACTACAAAACCAACCGGTGAGTACTTTTGCCTGGACTTTCACAGTATCTAGGCCCTTGACAGATTAAAAAATACAAAATAGTACACCACCTAGATGTAGGTATGTGGTATGCACTTATGAGAAAAATGTGCTACAATACCCTATAAAAAATGTTTTTTGCACAACACCAGCAGTACACAACAGTGCTGCAGCACACAGTCGCTGGGTACTAAACACAAAATTGCACTCTTTCACAGACTATTAGGAGTGGACTGCTGGGTATGTATTATACCGTCTACAGGCTAGTATAACCAGCAGACCATTTGTGGTGGAACAAACAGGGCAGGAAAATGCGATATAGTAGGCTTAATTTTTTTTTTATTTTAGTAAAACACCAGCCGGTGAGTACTTTTGCCTGGACTTTCACAGTATCTAGGCCCTTGACAGATTAACAGGTACAAAATAGTACACTACTTAGATGTAAGTGTGTGGTATGCACTTATGAGGGCAGAAAAATGCGCTACAGCATGCTTAAAAAAAATTTTTTTGCACAACACCAGCAGTACACAACAGTGCTGCAGCACACATTCACTGTGTACTAAACACAAAATTGAACTCTTTCACAGACTATTAGGGGTGGACTACTGGGTATGAATTATACCGTCTACAGACTTGTATAACCAGCAGACCATTTGTGGGGGAACAAACAGGGCGGGAAAATGCACTACAGTACGCTTAAAATAACGCATTGGAGTAAAACATCAGCCGGTGAGTACTTTTGGCTGTCCTTTCACAGTCTGTAGGCCCTTGACAGATTAACAGCTACAAAAAAGTACACCACTTAGATGTAGGTATGTGGTATGCACTTATGAGGGCAGAAAAATGCGCTACAGTACGCTTAATAAATGTATTGGAGTAAAACACCAGCCGGTGATAACTTTTGGCTGTCCTTTCACAGTATGTAGGCCCTTGACAGATTAACAGGTACAAAATAGTACACCACTTAGATGTATGTATGTGGTATGCACTTGTGAGGGCAGAAAAATTAGCTACACTACGCTAAAAACAAACAAAAAAAAAACATAATAATTGCCCACTGCACCAGCAGTACACAACAGTGCTGGAGCACACAGTCACTGTGTACTAAACCCAAAATTGCAAAAAGACTCTCACTCAAATACTATTAGGAATGGACTGCTGGGTATGGATTATACCATCTACAGACTAGTATAACCAGCAGACCAGTTGTTGTTGAACAAAGACACAGATTTGCCCTAAAATGCCCTAAAAAAAAAATAAAAAAATTCTCCCTCCTGTGAAAACGTTTCTGCAGCTGAGGCAGCATACAGCTCTCTGCCCCTCTCTGTAATACAATGCTGTTCACAGTGACTGAGGGATTCATCTCTGCAGTAAGAATTAATTTCTGTGCAAAAACACTGTGCCCTGGGTCCTACAGAAGGCTGAGGTGACTAAGAGGTGAAATACTGCTGCAACAAGCTTTTCTGTGTAACACACTCACAGCGAAGTTCGTCCTATCTCTCTGGAGTCTAATGAATGAAATGACGAGCCGAAAAAATGGCTGCCGAATATATGGGGCTGTGACATCACAGGGGTGAGTGGCTGATGATAGGCTGCATCCTGCATGCGATTCGGGGGTCATCCCACCTACTTACCTTCCTGCCTTGCCTTCCCAGCATTCCTTACACCATGTACGGACATGTGGATCCGCCATTTTAGATGCCCTGGAGCCTGGACCGCAGTAAATGGAGTTTAATGAAGCGATTCGCGCAATAGAATCAAGGCGATATTCGCATTCATTGCAAATCAAATTTTCATGAAATTCGTAAGGAATTCGGGTTCCTCAGCTTCGATTCGCTCATCTCTACTGCTAACTTAAGTCACAGTTTGTGTAAGATTAATATGGACAGTTGATGCACCACTCACCAATTAAAAGTCCTAGAATGTCCAATATAGTTCTGCTGATGCCTATACCGTTCACTCCTCGCTCGCAGGCTGGCACGGGTTGTAGCCAGCCTGAAGATGGAGATTGCCTGTGGTCGAGTGAAACATGCGACTAGAAGTCTCAGGATGTCCTTATGCGCTGTTACTATCGGAGCGCACCAGGATCACTGTGCGGTGGGATGACTATACAGTCTTCCTCTCACCCACACAGGCTAGCACGGACAGGAATCCAGCCCCTAGATAGCAATTGTTTGCAATCGGGGGGAGCGGGCAGGAGTTGTGACGGCGTTCTAAGATGAGATGGTCAGTGTTGGCGTCCTCGTGCAAATGATGCAGTTATGGAGCCCAGATAAAGGGATTACAGTGCTTGCAAGGTTGTATTATACTTGTATTATACTGCATAGGTTGTTGGATAGGTAGTTATTGGGTACAATGTTTTGGAATAAATGCGTTTTGGGGAGTCCCTTCTTCAGTAGCAATGTAAAAACTTCACCATGTGAAATAGCAGTGTTTTTAAACCATACAACTTGTGATTGACACATTTTTGGTGGCAGTCCAAAAGATCGACTGGATTATACTCAGCACATTAAAAACCTGGTAAGGATTCAGTATTCAGTGGTCCCTCAACATACGATGGTAATCCGTTCCAAATGAACCATCGTTTGTTGAAACCATCGTATGTTGAGGGATCCGTGCAATGTTAAATATAGGACGTTGTACTCACATGTCCCCGCTGCACTGGATGTCGCCGTCCATCACTTCCGCCGCTTTCCTAGGGTGTCCCCGCTGCTCCGGAATGTCTCTGTTGCCTGGGATCGTCGTTCCTCATCGCCGCCATCACGTCACTACGCACGCCGCTCCTATTGGATGACAGGATGGTGTGCGCTGCCGGATAGCCGTTTATGCGATGGCCCCGACATACAAAAGCATTGTATGTTGATGCTGCCTTCAACATGCAAAAGCCTCTGAGAGGCCATCGCATGTTCAAATTATCGTATGTCGGGGCCATTGTAGGTCAGGGGTCACTGTATTATGCAACATTGCAATATGTGAACTAAATAAAGATACAAATAGGTACAAGCACATATAAAAAATAGCCATATCAAATGAGTCTATAATGAGAAGGTATCAGTATAGTACATAATAGACATCATATAAGAATATAATTTGTATCAAATACTGACTATATTTCTAGAAATTGTGATAATCATAATATGTATACCTATAGATATATCATAATGAATAAATACAGTGCTTGGATATAATCCAATAAATTCAGTGATTAAATGTAATACAGTAGGTTAAATAAAAATAAATATAGAAAATGATGATAAATAAAACAGTATAAAAATAACAACAGTAATGAAAATAAAATTGTGAATAAAAGTGAATAGAAATAAAGATAGAAATAAAAAATCAAATATAATGGGTATGTTTGAAGATGATATTGCCCTGTGGGCTAGGTCTCTGGCCTAGTCCAGACACTGGGCCAGGCACGAGATGGAGCCCCCCAGGGATTCCTTAAAGAACTCTGAATTAAGGCCTTTGGGTTCAATAGTTTCAAATTCGTAGATTTTCCTTGCTTCTGTTCTGGACATCTTGGCAATGAAATTCCCCCCTCTCCAATCTTTCTTCATTTTCTGGATAACAATCAACTGTAGGTTTGTGATATTTAAGAAAATGTGCAGAAAGGTTTTTTTTCTCATTGCCCTTTCTTATTGTAAATGTGTCCTGAAAAACAAGTTTTTTAATGGACGTTTAGTTTTACCCAAGTATTGTTTATTGCAACTGCATTGTAGGATATTAAAGACTCCTTTAGTATTACAGGTAATGGGTAGTGTTGAACAGCATAGGCCATATTCGAATTTGCGATATTTCACGAATATATGGACGAATATTCGTCATATATTCGCTAAATTCGCATATTCGTAATATTTGCGTTATATTTTCGCATATGCGAACATTCGCATATGCGAACATTTGCATATGCTAAAATTATCATAAACGAAAATTTGCATTTGTGCGAAAATTAGCATATGCAAAAATTTGCATATGTAAATGTTCCCATATGCAAAAATTCATACGCCACTCTCACACAGTAGTATTAGAGCCTTCTTTAGACCGCACAAGCGTGAAGCAGAGAGGGATGATCACTGTGATGTGTACTGTGAAGAAAAAAAAAATCAATATTCGTAATTACGAATATTTAATACTATATTCGCGAATATTCGCAAATTTACGAATATGCGATATTTGCGAATAAAATTCGCAATGCGAATATTCACGAGCAACACTATTAATGGGTTCCGTAATTTCCCATTTGAAATAATTTACTGTAGAACATAACTCTTTGGAAAACTTGTAATTTTGCAGTTGGAACATGTTCCACAATGGTGGAACCCTTTTATGGACAACCATGAATGTTCAGTGTGTGTTTTTGGAAAAGAAAAAACTAGACCCTATTGCTAATCCCTTAAAAGTATACCTGGTAGTAATGAACTGGAAGGACACTTCCCCTCCCCCGCTGTCTCGTTGGTTGACTTTGGTTAACAAATATGTCCTGTTACACCAGGCTCTGTATGTGAGCCGTAAGTGCCCTAAGAAATTTGACAAGGTATGGACCCCCTGGCTTCTGCTGGATGTGTCAGCGGACCCCCTGGCTTGACTACCCCAATTGCTTTTCTAAGTGTGCTGTTCTTACGGGCCTAAGTTGGGGGGGGGGTTCGGGTTACTGGGATGTGTGATGGAAGGTGCGTGAGTGTGTCTGTATGTGTTGGACTTCCTCCAGTTGGGTTTCAGACAAGCAGGGCTCTGTGCACTGAGGACAAGCAGGGCTCCGTGCAATGAGGACAAGCAGGGCTCTGTGCAATGAGGACAAGCAGGGCTCTGTGCAATGAGGACAAGCAGGGCTCTGTGCAATGAGGACAAGCAAGGCTCTGTACACTGAGGCTCTGTGACATGCTCCCTGCTCACAAAACAGGCTGTTTGACAAGTCAGGAGCTTGCACAGACCCCTGCTTGTCCCATCCACACTTCCTGTATTTGGTCTCCTCACAGAGACACACAGACAATAGCTGCAGGGACAGCATTTTTCACTCAAAAATATACACATTTTCTAACCAATGTATATTACAAATATATAAACAGTTTTTGCAAACAACACTTAAAATTTAAAGCCCCTTTAAAGATAACCTCTTCTGATATGTCTATTTTACTAAATAGTTCAATTTCCCATCAAACGAATTCTCTTTTTTAAGAATTCTGAATTGTGCGATTTCTATTTTATCCTCCCGGAAATGAATAATTTGACAATTGTACGTTATGCTACAATTCCCATTGACAAACAGTTATGTTATTACCTAGTCTGATGCTATCTAATGAATGTTTGATTTTCTGTGTAGGGATACTTCCTGATAATGGGGACAGTAAAACTCACTTGCCAATTTACTTATACTTCTTCAGAAGAAATAACAGAGGATTCTAAGAAAAGAGGCAGTGCGTGAATGGAGAATGAAAGTGAAATATTTGCACTGTGCACTCTCATCTATCTTGGATGTACTTTTCTGCTGTCTTCAGCTCCTCTACAACCCCATTTCCTTTGCTTTTACATATTGATGTGTGGAGTTTTCCTTTAGGACTCACTAATGTGTTGTAGTTGGAGTGGTGTATGTTGGGTGCCCTTTTCAGCAGCACAAGGTTACATGAAATCAATGGTTACTTTCTTGGAGTTTTTAGTGCTTTTCTTTTCTTTGTGACTTTATAAATGAGGTCCCCCTTTTAAGTTGTGCCTGTGTTTTGGTTCATCATAAAGTATTCTCCAAATTAAGTGCTTTATTATTTGCATTGGTAGAAACCCAAACCATGAGGTCCAGAAGCTTAAACAAGACCTGTCACCATGTGTACCATTACAGAAGGCACCGTACTTTGCACCTAAAAAAATAAATCTTGGATTTATCCATGCCTCATTCACCAGGCAAAGTAAGCAGCAAGCTCCCGGTGACAGCTTAGCTCTAAAGCCAAGTCAAGCTGTCAACATACATTATGAACTTTCCCAGCTCAGCTTGCTTTATAATCACAAGGCTACTGTGGTGCCATATCAATAAAGCTAGCACATGAGGACACATACTTAGAGAACGATTTTTGTTTTGGTAGTAGGAGCACTGAGCATGCTCTGTTCATTGGGCCTTTTTTCTGTAGATGCCCTTGGGAAGAAAAGATATGACAAAATGTTCTCCCCTATAGCACCATTAGTAAGCCAAGCTGGCCCCGAAGAGAAAGAGGAAAATATGCAGGAAAAGACACACAAACTACTGGAAATACATAGGACTGTAATACTGATGGTCTATCGGACACCTATCAGATATTAGTCAATACCACAGTAGTAGAAGACTGTCCATAAAATGTAAAGAAA
The DNA here is from genome assembly GCF_029499605.1 of Hyla sarda. Taxonomy (NCBI): domain Eukaryota; kingdom Metazoa; phylum Chordata; class Amphibia; order Anura; family Hylidae; genus Hyla; species Hyla sarda. The sequence continues at coordinate 198,623,195 of NC_079194.1, forward strand.
AGCAAAAAACAAATATTTTTTGTGGCGGTGAATTTTTTTTGGAGGGGGGGGTTCGTTTTTGCGTAGTGCACTTTACACTAAAACTGGCATGTTCTCTTTATTTTGTCGGTCAATATAATTAAAAAGATAACTACATTTACATTGTTTTTCTGACCTTTTGACTTAACATTTTTCCGTATAATTTTTCCATATACTGTATGGGGCTATTTAAAGGCTAATTGTGCCATGATCTGTTTTTATTGGTACCATTTTTTTTTGATAAGTCTCTTTATTAATTTTCTTATCGTATATGATTATGCTGTTCACCGTGCAGGATCATAAACATAATATTTTAATAGTTCAGACATTTTTAAATGTGGCGATACCTAATATGTTGTTTTCTATGGGAAAAGGGGGGGGGGTGATAAAAATTTTTATTAGGAGAGGGTCTTTTATATATTAAAAAAAAAATTATATTTATTTTTTAGCTTTTAAGTCCCTATAGCAATGCACAGTGAGAATGGTGCTCTACTTATAAAGCCTGACTCTGAAGCCTGTATTAGAGGAGTGACGATCGGGGCAGGAAAGAAGATGGTAGAAGACCCCTGGCTGCTTTTTAGGTTAATCGCAGTCATCAGCAACTACGCTAGCACTCACCCGCTATGAAGCTAGCACAGCTTTTGTGTATATGCATATTCGTATATATTCGCAAAAACAAAAAAAAGGAATATTCGTCATTATGAACATTTATCACTACATAGAAACATAGAATGTGTCCAGATAAGAACCATTTGGGCCATCTAGTCTGCCCAATAATCTGAATACTATGAATAGTCCCTAGTCCTATCTTATATGAAGGATAGCCTTATGCTTATCCCATGCATGTTTAAACTCCTTCACTGTATTTGCAACGACCACTTCTGCAGGAAGGCTATTCCATGCATCCACTACTCTCTCAGTAAAGTAATACTTCCTGATATTACTGCATAAACCTTTGCCCCTCTAATTTAAAACTATGTTCTCTTGTGGTAGTTTTTCTTCTCCTCCTTTACCGTGTTGATTCCCTTTATGTATTTAAAAGTCTATCATATCCCCTCTGTCTCTTCTTTCTTCCAAGCTATACATGTTAAGGTCCTTTAACCTTTCCTGGTAAGTTTTATCCTGCAATCCATGTACTAGTTTAGTAGCTCTTCTTTGAACTCTCTCTAGAGTATCTATATCCTCAATACTCCAAATGAGGTCTCACCAGTGTTCTGTACAGTGGCATGATGTTCTGTACAGTGGCATGAGCATTTCTCTTTCTACTGCTTATACCTCTCCCTATACATCCAAGCATTCTGCTAGCGTTTCCGGCTGCTCTATAACTTTGTCTTCCTACCTTTAAGTCTTCTGAAATAATTACTCCTAAATCCCTCTCAGAAACTGAGGTCAGGGCTGTGTCAAATAATCTATATTCTGCCTGAGGGTTTTTACGCCCCAGGTGCATTAGTTCTGACCATTCTTCTAGTTTGCCTAAATCCTTTTCCATTTGGGGTATCCCTCCAGGAACATCAACCCTGTTACATATCTTTGTGTCACATCAGCAAAAAGACATACCTTACCATCGAGACCTTCTGTGATATCACTAATGAAGATATTAAACAATATTGGTCCCAGTACAGATCCCTGAGGTATCCCACTGGTGACAAGACCGTGCTCTCAATTTTCTCCATTGACTACAACCCTCTGTTGTCTGTTACTCAGCCATTCCATAATCCACTCAACAATATTGGAGTCCAAGCTCAATGACTGTAGTTTATTGATAAGTCTTCTATGTGTGACAGGGTCAAAAGCCTTACTAAATTCTAGATATGCGATGTCTACTGCCCCTCCGCCATCTATTATTTTAGTCACCCAGTCAAAAAAATCAATAAGATTTGTTTGACATGATCTCCCTGAAGTAAACCCATGTTGTTTTTCATCTTGCAATCCATTGGATTTTAGATGTTCCACAATCTTATCCTTTAGTAGGGTTTCCATTAATTTCCCCACTATAGATGTCAGACTTACTGGCCTATAGTTGCTTGATTCCTCCCTACTACCTTTCTTGTGAATGGGCACAACATTTGCTAATTTCCAATCTTCCGTGACGGCTCCTGTTATCATTGATTGGTTAAATAAATCTGTTGACAGTTTTGGTAGCTCACCACTAAACTCTTTTAATAATTGTGGGTGTATCCCATCAGGCCCCTGTGATTTATTTTTCTTCACTTTAGAAAGCAAATGTAGAACCTCTCCCTCTGTAAAGACACATGCATCAAACAATTCCTTAGTTTTCCTCTCTAATGGAGGTCCTTTTTCCTTCTTTTTCTTCTGTAAAAACTGAACAGAAGTATTCATTAAGGCAGTCGGCTAGCCCCTTATTCTCTTCTACATACCTTCCTTCCTTTGTTTTTAATTTAGTTATTCCTTGTTTTTATTTCCTTTTTTCATTTATCTATCTGAAGAATGTCTTATCCCCTTTTTTCACAGACAGCTAGTTTTTCTTCTGCCTGTGCTTTAGAAGTTTGTATGACTTGTTTGGCCTCTTTCTGCCTAGTCTTGTAGATTTCCCTATCTTCACTGCTCTGGGTATAACCTCTATATTCTAAATATTCGCGAAATCGTGAAGTGCAATTATTCGCTGTAAAAATATCCATTTCGAATATTCATGCTCAACGCTAGTTCTTAAGGGGTTATGGGGAACCTGTCATGTTGGAAATGTAGTCCAAACTGCAGACAACATGTTATTAAATAGGAGGAGCTGAGAAATTGATTAACATGTTTGTGGGAACATTTTCAGTATAACTTTTAATTTATTAATTGAAACTGTTTATTCTGGGCTCAGTGAGTGACTCTTATTAGCCCCCGTGTAAGTCTTTATACAGAGTTAATTGTCAGTCACTGAATAGGTCCATCCACTGGACTCCTAGCATAGACCAAAAAGATGTTTAGAAGAATAAGTTACTAGTTAATACTTTCTATGAATAGGTAATTTACTCAGCTTCTCCTGCTCTATAACCTGCTGCCTACAGATTCAGCTGCATTTTCAATGTGACATGTTCCCTTTAACCCCTTCCCTCTTTGGCAATTTTTCATTTTTGCACTTTTGTTTTTTCCTCCTTACCTTTTAAAAATCATAACCCTTTCATTTTTGCACCTAAAAATCCATATGATGGCTTATTTTTTGCGCCACCAAATCTACTTTGTAATGATTTCAGTCATTTTACCCACAAATTTACGGCGAAACAGAAAAAAACATTGTGCGATAAAATGGAAGAAAAAGTGCCATTTTGTAACTTTTGGGGGCTTCAGTTTCTACGCAGTACATTTTACAGTAAAAATGACACCTTTTCTTTTCTGTAGGTCCATACGATTAGAATGGTACCCTACTTATATAGGTTTGTGTCACGATTCGGCTTACGGGTTGTGGATCCGCTGTGTCAGCGAGGGATTGGCGTGGACCGTGCTAGTGGACCGGTTCTAAGAGGCTACTGGTTTTCACCAGAGCCCGCCGCAAAGCGGGATGGTTTTGCTGCGGCAGTAGCAACCAGGTCGTATCCACTAGCAACGGCTCAACCTCGCTGACTGCTGAGAAGGCGTGGGACAGAAGGACTAGGCAGAGGCAAGGTCAGACGTAGCAGAAGGTCGGGGGCAGGCGGCAAGGTTCGTAGTCAGGATGGATAGCAGAAGTTCAGGTAACACAGGCTTTGGACACACTAAACGCTTTCACTGGCACAAGGCAACAAGATCCGGCAAGGGAGTGCAAGGGAGGAGATCAGATATAGCCAGGGAGCAGGTGGAAGCCAATTAAGCTAATTGGGCCAGGCACCAATCATTGGTGCACTGGCCCTTTAAGTCTCAGAGAGCTGGCGCGCGCGCACCCTAGAGAGCGGAGCCGCGCGCGCCAGCACATGACAGCAGGGGACCGGGACGGGTAAGTGACCTGGGATGCGATTCGCGAGCGGGCACGTCCCGCTGTGCGAATCGCATCCCCGACGGCCATGACAGTGCAGCGCTCCCGGTCAGCGGGACTGACCGGGGCGCTGCAGGGAGAGAGACGCCGTGAGCGCTCCGGGGAGGAGCGGGGACCCGGAGCGCTAGGCGTAACAGTACCCCCCCCCCCTTAGGTCTCCCCTTTTTTTTGTCCGGAAACTGCCTCCCCTGGGATGAGGACACCGGGAAAGAATGGAGGGTTTCCTCAACGGCAGGCAGTACAGCAGGAGTTGGAATGGGGAGGGAGGGCAGAGGGGGAAGATTGGCACGGGGCAGGGTGACACAAGGACGGGAGCCATGAGGAGGCACAGAGGCTTGCCTGACGGGACTGGGAGGGGGGGAGAGGCACTTCCTATGGCAGGCAGAGTCCCAGTTCTTGATCTCCCCGGTGGTCCAATCAAGGGTGGGAGAATGAAGCCGGAGCCATGGCAGACCGAGGAGGACCTCAGAGGTACAGTTGGGGAGAACGAAGAGCTCAATCCTTTCGTGGTGGGGTCCAATACACATCAGGAGGGGTTCTGTGCGGTAACGCACGGTGCAATCCAGTCTGACTCCATTGACCGCGGAAATGTAGAGCGGCTTGACGAGACGGGTCACCGGGATGCGGAATTTATTCACAAACGACTCCAAAATAAAATTCCCAGAGGCACCAGAGTCCAAGCAGGCCACGGCTGAGAGGGAGGAGTTGGCTGAAGGAGAAATCCGCACGGGCACCGTGAGACGTGGAGAAGCAGACTTAGAACCAAGAGACGCCACACCCACGTGAGCTGGGTGCGTGCGTGCGTTTCCCAGACGTGGAGGACGGATAGGGCAATCCAACAAGAAATGCTCGGTACTGGCACAGTACAGACAGAGATTTTCTTCCCTACGGCGATTCCTCTCTTCCTGGGTCAGGCGAGACCGATCCACTTGCATGGCCTCCTCGGCGGGAGGCCCAGGCGTAGACTGCAAAGGATGCTGTGGGAGAGGTGCCCAGAGATCTAAGTCTTTTTCCTGGCGGAGCTCTTGGTGTCGCTCAGAAAAACGCATGTCAATGCGGGTAGCCAAATGGATGAGTTCTTGCAGGTTGACAGGAATCTCTCGTGCGGCCAGCACATCCTTGATGCGACTGGATAGGCCTTTTTTAAAGGTCGCGCAGAGAGCCTCGTTATTCCATGATAACTCGGAAGCAAGAGTACGAAATTGGATGGCGTACTCGCCCACTGAAGAATTACCCTGGACCAGGTTCAACAGGGCAGTCTTGGCAGAAGAAGCTCGGGCTGGCTCCTCGAAGACACTCCGGACTTCAGCGAAGAAGGACTGGACTGTGGCTGTGGCAGGATCATTGCGGTCCCAGAGAGGTGTGGCCCAAGACAAGGCCTTTCCTGAAAGAAGGCTTACTACGAACGCCACCTTAGACCGTTCTGTAGGAAACAAGTCCGACAACATCTCCATATGCAGGGAACACTGAGACAAAAATCCACGGCAGAGTTTAGAGTCCCCATCAAATTTGTCCGGCAGGGACAGGCGGAGGCTAGGAGCGGCCACTCGCTGCGGAGGAGGTGCAGGAGCTGGCGGAGGAGATGGTTGCTGCTGTAGCAGAGGCAGAAGTTGCTGTAACATGGCGGTCAACTGCGACAGCTGCTGTCCTTGTTGGGCAATCTGCTGCGATTGCTGAGCGACCACCGTGGGAAGGTCAGCGAGACTTGGCAGCGGCACCTCAGCGGGATCCATTGCCGGATCTACTGTCACGATTCGGCTTACGGGTTGTGGATCCGCTGTGTCAGCGAGGGATTGGCGTGGACCGTGCTAGTGGACCGGTTCTAAGAGGCTACTGGTTTTCACCAGAGCCCGCCGCAAAGCGGGATGGTCTTGCTGCGGCAGTAGCAACCAGGTCGTATCCACTAGCAACGGCTCAACCTCGCTGACTGCTGAGAAGGCGTGGGACAGAAGGACTAGGCAGAGGCAAGGTCAGACGTAGCAGAAGGTCGGGGGCAGGCGGCAAGGTTCGTAGTCAGGATGGATAGCAGAAGTTCAGGTAACACAGGCTTTGGACACACTAAACGCTTTCACTGGCACAAGGCAACAAGATCCGGCAAGGGAGTGCAAGGGAGGAGATCAGATATAGCCAGGGAGCAGGTGGAAGCCAATTAAGCTAATTGGGCCAGGCACCAATCATTGGTGCACTGGCCCTTTAAGTCTCAGAGAGCTGGCGCGCGCGCGCCCTAGAGAGCGGAGCCGCGCGCGCCAGCACATGACAGCAGGGGACCGGGACGGGTAAGTGACCTGGGATGCGATTCGCGAGCGGGCGCGTCCCGCTGTGCGAATCGCATCCCCGACGGCCATGACAGTGCAGCGCTCCCGGTCAGCGGGACTGACCAGGGCGCTGCAGGGAGAGAGACGCCGTTAGCGCTCCGGGGAGGAGCGGGGACCCGGAGCGCTAGGCGTAACAGTTTGATTTTGTCGTATTTGTGAAAGAAATCATAACTACATGCAGGAAAAATATGTAAGGTTAAAATTGTCATTTTCTGACCCATATAACTTTTTTATTTTTCCATGTATGAGGCGGTTTGAGGGATCATTTCTTGCACCGTGATCTGAAATTTTTATTGGTACAATTTTTGTTTTGATCAGACTTCTTGATCACTTTTTATTCATTTTTTATGGTATAAAAAGGGACCAAAAATATGCTTTTTGGACTTTGGAATTTTTTTGCATGTACGCCATTGACCGTGCGGTTTAATTAACAATATATTTTTATAGTTTAGACATTTACGCATGCGGTGATACCACATATGTTTATATTTATTTACACAGGTTTTTTTTATGGGAAAAGAAAAGGGGGGTGATTCAAACTTTTATTAGGGAAGGGGCTAAATCATCTTTATTACCTTTTGTTTTTCACTTTCTTTTGCAATGTTATAGCTCCCACAGGGGACTATAACATGCAGTACATTGATTCATTACACTGATCACTGCCATTGCAATGCAATGGCAGGGATCAGTGTTATCGGCAGTTGATTGCTCAAGCCTGGATTTCAGGCTTGGAGCAATCCATCGCCGATCGGATGCGCAGGAGGCAGGTAAAGCACCCTCCTGTTGCGTTCTAGCTGATCAGGACATCGCGATTTTACCAAGATGGTCCCGATCAGCCCGACTGAGCTGCTGGGAAGCTTTTACTTTTTTATTTTTTTATTTTTTTTAATTTTTTTTTATAACTTTAAATTTCATTTTTATATAAATATAAAACAATTACAGTCAATTGTATTCCACAGTAACCAACCATAAATACAACATTAATCGTTCAAGAGCTAATGCAGATACAGTATGAAATGATAAACATTTACTTACACACCCCCTTCTCCCCCCCCCCCCCCCCAACACCCTGGTCCAGGGCAGAGAAGAAAAAAAAAGAAAAAAAAAAACTAGTTACCAAATCTCCAAATCTTGTTCCACTCTCTTCTTCCTCTCTTACTCCTAATCCATCTAGACTCCCTATCCTTCATATTTCTTAGACCATCTTTACACTCTTCTATCCTCGGCCCCTCAGAGGATATCCAGTTCCTTAAGACCACCAATCTTGCAAAGAAAAGAGCCCTATGTAATACATACTCATATTTACCCACATTTTCTATAACACCAAGTAAATTAAATTCTATTGTACGAGGCACCTCCACCGGTATTTTAGTCTCGATCTCACAAATTACAGATTCCCAAAATCCAGATATTTTACTACATAGCCAGAGGCTATGTATATAATCCGCCTCTTCCATCCCACACTTCACACATTGTGCTGAGTCTCTCACCCCCATCCCATATAAGTGGAGTGCGGAGTAGTGAGCCATGTGGACCAGCTTAAATTGTGCAATTTTATGTTACAAACTGCAAGATACCTTACGAATATTACGAGTTATAGTTTCCCAACTTTCTTCTGGTATATGCCCCACCGTGTCAATCCACTTTTTCTTTATCCTATCGACTCCCTCTATTCCCATTGTGTTATTCAGACGTTTATATAAAGTAGATATCCCATTTCTCTTAAGGTGTTCTATTTGTGTCATTACCTCTATTACCTTATGTCTCTGTGTAAAATAGATCTCCTTATCTACTGTGTTATAAACTGCGTGCCTAATCTGCCAATAATACAACCTATCACTATCTTCTACACCATTGAACATTTTAAAGTGGTTAAATGAAAGTAATTGCCCTTTATCAAACATATGATCGATCTTTGTTATGCCCTTACTGTCCCAGAAACTTGACTCGGAATGTACAAGTTCCTTAAGTTTTTTGTTCCCCCATAATGGCGTGAATCCCATATTGTGATTTATGTGCGACATTTTTTTTAACTTATTCCACACTTTTTTAAAGTTAATCATCAAAATACTATTATTCCATCGATCCTCTACGTAATCCTCTAATTCCAACACCTCATATATATTATCTTTTTTTTTCTCCTCCACCACCATATTCAAATATCTGGATTCTTTCCAATTTATGATTCTGACTAATTGCGACACCAGGTAACAAAGAAGGAAATTGGGTAACCCCATTCCTCCCCCATCACGTGGTGCCACAAAATGTCTGTACTTTAATCGGACCCTTTTTCTGCCCCATAGAAATTTGCCCAACATTACTTCTAATTTTTGAAACCAGGAGTTCCCAATCCACATTGGAGAGAAGCCAAGGAAGAACAGAATCTGGGGAAGAATCACCATCTTAATTATGGCCATCCTTTCTGAGATTGAGAATTGCATTTTTATCCAGACTCCATTTCTCTTCTCTAAATTATTAATAAGGGACCGTAAATCATTAGTTAGAAACGTATTATTTGAAGCTGCTATTTTAACTCCCAAGTATGAAAAGGATTCAGTATTTTTTAATACCTTTAATCTACTGTCCATACCCCCTAGATCTTCATCCAGAGGGATCAAGATGGACTTGCTCCAGTTTATTTCTAAACCAGATAATGGGGCAATTTCATCAAATAACTTCATAATAAGCTGGATTTTTTTTCTTGCGGATGAGTTACAAAGAGGAGAATGTCGTCTGCAAATAGTAGTATCTTGTTTTCTTCTCCATTTACTCCAAAACCTTCATACATATTAGTACTCCTTATTAAAGCTGCTAGGGGCTCAATATACATTAAAAATAATAAATGTGAGAGGGGGCACCCCCTGCTTTGTACCTCTAGTTTATTTAAATGAATAAGAGGGAGCTCCATCCACCACTACTCTCGCCTCCGGGTTTGTGTACATTAGTTGAATATAACTCAGAAATTTCGGGCCCACCCTCCTCAGGACTTCCTACAGGTATTCCCACTCCACCCTGTCGAAGGCTTTGGTAGCGTCCAACGACAGGATGGAGCGGGGACCACTAGAACCACTCTGGATTGACTCATACACCTGATGGATGTTATCTTGGACAGTTCTTCCAGGCACAAAACTGCCCTGCTCCTTACCTACAACAACCTCCACAACTTTCCCCAGCCTTCTCGCCAGTACTTTTGCTATTATTTTTATATCGGTATTCAGCAATGAGATAGGGCGATATGAGCTCAATTCCAGGGGGTCCTTATCCTTTTTCCTGATCAGGGTAATGTTAGCCTCGCACATAGACTTAGGCAGGGCGCCCCCCCTCCAGGATTCATTAATTGTCCCCAATAATTCTGGAAGTAAAAAGGATGAGTAGTTCCGATAAATCTGAAATGGGATACCATCAGTTCCAGGGGATGTATTCCCCTTAATAGACGCAAGGGCCTCCTCTACTTCCTGGAGAGTAAAGGTTTCCTCCAGAGAGTCCCTCAGCTCTTTTGTTATACCTGGAATACTTATCCCTTTTATAAAATCCACTACTTCCCCTCTATTAATATCATTGGATGTATATAGGCTGGAGAAAAAGGAGTTAATCATTCGGGCAATCTCGTCTCTATCTGTAGTAACCTTACCATCCTCCCCCTTAAGGGCTATGATGCCACTCATTGATTCTTAAGTAGGTTTGCTAATACTTTACTAGGTTTGCCTTTTTCAAAAAAGTTGTATTGTCCCGTAAAGAACAGTTTATTCTGTGCTTTTTTAAGGAGGTATTCCTTATACTCCTCTTGGGCCATCTTAAAGGGGTATTCCAGGCCAAAACTTTTTTATATATATCAACTGGCTCCAGAAAGTTAAACAGATTTGTAAATTACTTCTATTAAAAAATCTTAATCCTTCCAATAGTTATTAGCTTCTGAAGTTGAGTTGTTTTCTGTCTAACTGCTCTCTGATGACTCACACCCCGGGAGCTGTGCAGTTCCTATGGGAATATTCTCCCATCATGCACAGCTCCCGGGACGTTACATCATCATTGAGCAGTTAGACAGAAAACTTCAGAAGCTAATAACTATTGGAAGGATTAAGATTTTTTAATAGAAGTAATTTACAAATCTGAAAAAAGTTGAAAAAGGCCAGCACGGCTGAATGAAATCTTCAAAACTTTATTCACGAATCCTCGTTAAAAACCTTCATGGTGGCAGAAAGACACCGACATATGCAAAAATAGAAAAAATTGCACATGGAAAAACAGTCCCAAACTTTGTTTGGGACTGTTCTTCCATGAGCAATTTTTTCTATTTTTGTATATGTCCGTGTCTTTCTGACACCATGAAGGTTTTTAACGAGGATTTGTGAATAAAGTTTTGAAGATGTCATTCAGCCGTGCTGGCCTTTTTCTACTTTTTTCTGCTTTGGTTGGAGGTAGCCGTGCACGCCCCAGGTGAGCTGAGACTCTTCTCTTTTTTTTTTACAATTTACAAATCTATTTAACTTTCCAGAGCCAGTTGATAGATATAAAAAAAGGTTTTGCCCTGAATACCCCTTTAAGTTCTGCTAGCTTGTCTCCTCCATTATTCCCCTCTTTCTCAGATTCTAATACAGCCACTCTATTGCTTAACTTTGTTTCCTCTTGAACATACTCTTTTCTTTTTTTCCCAATCCGCCCTATATATAAACCCCTCAGATATGCCTTCATGGCATCCCATATAATCTGTGGGCTTGCTGAGTTTTGATTAACCTCCCAGAATGATTTTAAATCCCCCACAAACCAATCATGATCGCCTACCAACTTTATCCAGTGGGGGTTGAGACGGAATTCCAATTTCCTTCCATATCTGTCACCTCCACCAATCTCAACCACCACTGGACAATGATCAGAAATGGATTTGGGCTTATATAGAATCCTGCTAGTCCAAGTCGTAGCATTCTTATCGCAAAGGCATAGGTCTATTCAAGAAGCGGTATTATATGAGGTGCTAAAACATGAGTATTGCCTAGCCCCTGGATTAAGCTTGCGCCACCCATCCACCCAGCTCATCTCTCTACAATATCTTGACAATGCAGTATCCTTTCCGCTGACTACTTTGTCTAACTTGAATCTATCACAACTGGGCTCCATTACATTATTCATATCTCCAATTAACCTCAGAGCTGCATGTAGTTTACTCTCGCTATAGGTCACTAGTTCTTTTAGTACATGTAACCTGAAGGGTGGGGGGGGGGGATATAGACAAAAGCCATGATGATAAACCTATTTTCCCATATCCAATAAAGAAATATATATCTACCATATCTATCAATCTTGAAGTTTTTGGTTTCGAATGGTACTTTCCTATGGATATATAATGATAGGGAAGCTTTTACTAGGGATTGGGAAGCTTTTACTTTCACTTTAGACGCGGCGATCAACTTTGATCGCCGCATCTAAAGAGTTAATGCCAGACATCAGCCCGATCTGCGATGTCCAGCATTAGTCGTGGGTCCTGGTTGCTTATAGCAACCGGGACCCACCGGGTATGATGCACGCTCACCTGCTGAGCGCGCGTCGTACCTCGGGAGCCGCTTATGGACGTTAATAAACATCCGTATGCGGCAAGGGGTTAAATGGGTTATCCAGGGATAGAAACACAGGGCTAATTTCTTCCAAAAACAATACCACCTATGTCTTCAGGTTGTGAGTGATATTGTAGTTCAGTTCGAAGTTGTAATACCACACACAACCTAATGATTACAGGGGTTTTGCTGTTTTTGGGAGAAATGAGCTCTGTGTTTCTATCCCTAAATAGTCCCTTTTAGTAATTTTTTTTTTATATCCATGAATATTTTCACATGACCCAGAGATTTTACCAGCAGGTTTAGTTACTCATGTTCGCCACAGTCTTCATCAAGTTAAACAGAGAAATTACCCTTGCACACCTGCACCCTTAACCTCTTAAAAACCATTGACGTGTATACACATCAATGTGCCATTTAGAGTGCCCTGTCTCGAGCCCGCGCCATACCTGGCGGCTTATAGCTGATTCCTGTAGCTGGGGGCCAACGCTAATCGCCGCAGCTGGCTATTAACCCTTAACCCCTTAAGGACGCAGGGTTTTTCAGTTTTTGCATTTAAAAAAATCCTTACAATCCTTATCTTTTAAAAATCATAACCCTTTAAATTTTCCACCTAAAAATCCATATTATGGCTTATTTGTTGCATCACCAATTCTACTTTGTAAAGGCAGTCCTTTTACCCAAAAATCCACAGCGAAACGGAAAAAAAGATCATTGTGCAACAAAAGCGAAGAAAAAACGCCATTTTGTAACTTTTGGGGGCTTCCGTTTCTACGCAGTGCATATTTCGGTAAAAATTACACCTTATTATTCTGTAGGTCCATACGGTTAAAATGGTACCCTACTTATATAGGTTTGATTTTGTCGTACTTCTGGAAAAAATCATAACTACATGCAGGAAAATTTATACGTTTAAAATTGTCATTTTCTGACCCCTATAACTTTTTTTATTTTTCCACAGTGGTATGAGGGGTCATTTTTTTTTGCCGTGATCTGAAGTTTTTATTGGTACCATTTGTTTTCATCTGACTTTTTGATCACTTTTTATAAATTTTTTAATGGTATAAAAAGTGACCAAAAATACGCTTTTTTGGACTTTGGAATATTTTTACGTGTTCGCCATTGACCATGCGGTTTAATTAATGATATATTTTTATAGTTCGGACATTTACGCACGCGGCACATAAACCACATATGTTTATTTTTATTTACACTGTTTTATTTTTTTTTATGGGAAAAGGGGGGCAGGGGGGGGATTCAAACTTTTATTAGGGAAGGGGTTAAATGACCTTTTTTTTGCAGTGTTATAGCTCCCATAGGGACCTATAACACTGCACACACTGATCCTTTACACAGATCACTGGTGTGTATTAACACGTCTGTGATCAGTGTTATCGACGCTTGACTGCTCCTGCCTGGATCTCAGGCACAGAGCAGTCATTCGCCGATCGGACACCGAGGAGGCAGGTAGGGTCCCTCCCGGTGTCCTGTAAGCTGTTCGGGACGCCGCGATTTCACCGCGGCGGTCCCGAACAGCCCGACTGAGCAGCCGGGATAGTTTCACTTTCGCTTCAGACGCGGCGGTCAGCTTTGATAGCCACGTCTGAAGGGTTAATACAGGGCATTACTGCAATCGGTGATGTCCTGTATTAGCCGCGTGTCCCGGCCTTGATGGCCGCGGGAGCCGGCGGAGGACATAAATATACGTCCTTCGTCATTAAGGAGTTGAAGGGGTATTACGGGCAAAAACATCTTATCCCCTTATCCAACCGCCGGGCTTCCGAGACGGGGATGTGACATCGCACCGCAAACCCTCCATTCATTTCTATAGACATGAATGGAGGGGGCGTGGTGTGACATCATGTCCCTGTCTCGGAAGCCCGGCGGTTTCCGAAACTGCATAGAATGCGGGCTGCTGCAGGGAGATCGCGGGGGGTCCCAGTGGCGGGCCCCCCGCGATCAGACATCTTATCCCCTACCCTCCCGATAGAGGATAAGATGTTTTTGCCCGCAATACCCCTTTAAAGTTGACAGCGGCGTCTAAAGGGACATTTAAAGGGGTACTCCGGTGGATTTTTTTTTTTTTTTTTAATCAACTGGTGCCAGAAAGTTAAACAGTTACGTCTATAAAAAATATCTTAATCCTTCCAATACTTATTAGCTGCTGAATACTACAAATTCTTTTCTTTTTGGAACACAGATCTCTCTGCTGACATCTCTGTCCATTTGTCCATTTTAAGAACTGTCCAGAGTAGGAGAAAATCCCCATTTAAAAAAAATTAAAGTTTTCCACCGGAGTACCCCTTTAACCTCTTAAGGACCCAGGACGTACGGGGACGTCCTCGCACCCTGGGCTTTAAGGACCCAGGACGTCCCCGTACGTCCTGGCGTTTTCCGGTCTCTGCCGCGCGCCGGGCAGAGATCGGAACCGGATGCCTGCTGAAATGCTTCAGCAGGCATCCAGGGCAAACGCCGAGGGGGGCCATGTAGGGACTCTGGGACCCGACCACCCGGTAATTTCGCATGATCCCGGCTGTCACAGACCCTGTGGGGTATTAAGGCTCACTTTATTTCTTTTTACGTTTCACAAGGGGTCTAGTTTCCAAAATGGTATGCCATGTGTTTTTTTTTTTTTGCTGTCCTGGCACCATAGGGGCTTCCTAAATGCGACATGCCCCCGAGCAAAATTTGCTCTCGAAAAGCCAAATATGACTCCTTCTCTTCTGAGCATTGTAGTTCACCCATAGGACACCTCAGGTCAACTTATGGGGTACCTTCATACTCAGAAGAGATGGGGTTACAATGTTTGGGGGGTATTTTCTGCTATTAACCCTTGCAAAAATGTGAAATTTGGGGGGAAACACACATTTTAGTGAAATTTTTTTTTTTTACATATGCAAAAGTCGTGAAACCCCTGTGGGGTATTAAGGCTCACTTTATTCCTTGTTACGAACCTCTAGGAGTCTAGTTTCCAAAATGCCATGTGAGGGATTTTTGCTGTTCTGGCACCGTAGGGGCTTCCTAAATGCAACATGCCCCCCAAAAACCATTTAAAAAAAATACGTACTCTCCAAAATCCCCTTGTCGCTCCTTCGCTTCTGAGCCCTCTACTGCACCCGCCGAACACTTTACATAGACATATGAGGTATGTGCTTGCTCGAGAGAAATTGGGCTACAAATTGAAGTATACATTTTCTCCTTTTTCCCCTTGTAAAAATTCAAAAATTGGGTCTACAAGAACATGCGAGTGTAAAAAATGAAGATAGTGAATTTTCTCCTTCACTTTGCTGTTATTCCTGTGAAACACCTAAAGGGTTAAAACGCTGACTGAATGTCATTTTGAATACTTTGGGGGGTGCAGTTTTTATAATGGGGTCATTTGTGCGGTATTTCTAATATGAAGACCCTTCAAATCCACTTCAAACCTGAACTGGTCCCTGAAAAATTGTGAGTTTGGAAATTGTGAAAAATTGGAAAATTGCTGCTGAACTTTGAAGCCCTCTGGTGTCTTCCAAAAGTAAAAACATGTAAATTTTATGATGCAAACATAAAGTAGACATATTGTATATGTGAATAAAAAAAATTATTTGGAATATCCATTTTCCTTACAAGCAGAGAGCTTCAAAGTTAGAAAAATGTAAAATTTTCTAATTTTTCATCTAATTTTGGGATTTTTCACCAAGAAAGGATGCAAGATACCACAAAATGTTACCACTATGTTAAAGTACAATATGTCATGAAAAAACAATCTCGGAATCAGAATGATAACTAAAAGCATTCCAGAGTTATTAATGTTTAAAGTGACAGTGGTCAGATGTGCAAAAAATGGCCGGGTCCTGAGGTGTAAAATGGCTGGGTCCTTAAGGGGTTAATGTCTCCCTGATGGTCTTTTGGCATATATCCCCAGCTAGATTAGATGCAGAATGGAGATTCACTTTCTACAGGAAACATGTGACCTCTACTCCAGCTCAGCTTCCCCTACTCCACACCATCATCACAGGTCCTTCGGCCAAATCCCCTCTATCCTGCACTGCCGATCTCCGCCCCACACGTTCTTACATGTTTGTTACAGTGTGTAAACCCAATGGTAAGGTGATTAAATAAGGGGGAGGTTTGTTACAGTTTGTCACCCCAGTAGTAAGGTGATTATATGAGGAGAGGTTTTGTTACAGCATGTCAACCCAGTAGTAATTTAACTTAGGTATTTGACTTGGAGTTACAGAAACTGCTGAACGCGGTCAATGTAAAGACTAAAGTTCAATAGTTCTTTGGCACGATACACAGTAATATGGGTAGAAAACAAAAATTTGCATTATACTGGATATGACCTTTCCATGGTAACAATAGTTTCCCTGGAATATGAAAAGTAAAGACATAGTCTGGCTTTGACAAAGCCGTCATAACTGCACCTTTAGGGCTTGCAATATTTACCATCTTACTATGATACTTTTCATTCTTTGGCCGTTATCTGGGCTTTTTCCCCTGGAGACCTATTTTGGCAGATAAAGAACATTTTAAATCAGCCATTCCAGAGAGCGAGAAGCAGCCAAAATGAGTGAGGTAGAAATGCTATTATTTCAAACTATTTATAAAAGCAGAAAATGTATAGGCCTTTATCCAAGTTGTGGATGACCTTCAAAATATGGTCCCATGACAATTAAAGACTAGTTAAAGAAAAAAAATTTTTTTACTGAATCATTTATGATGTATCAGTCATGTTTTTTCTTTGTTCGTTCATGTGAAAAAGAATATGGAGAAAAAATAAACCGGTCTGATAAGAAGGATATGATAGACAATTAGTTTTTAAAGCCTGGATAACCTTTTTAACCTCTTTCATACCCATGGATTCTACTTTATTCTCCTGGACCAAAACTATCATTTATAGTACTGGTGTCTTCTTATGTGGTAACGTGACCTTTGGGCTTGGGACTCCTCAGGCATCAGGGATTTGGTGCAACTTACTTCAGCATCCCTTGAAGCTGGCCCTCATTCTTCACAGAAACATTGGCACCCACGAGGAGGATAGCTGCAGTATAGGCTAGCTCAGAGTAGTAATCCCTTGGTAGCACTAGTGAGTATTGTTATGTGGCAGAGTAGTCTGGCTAACCTGATGGTAACTTGTGAGCCAAGTACCCTTTTTGTCAAATGGGTTGTACCTGGTGTGTAGTGCAGGAATAAGAAACCCAGAAACTTTTGTAACTTGCAACGTTCTCTGCAAGTCCAAGAAGAGAGTTGTAATGTAACAGATGTTCAGACTTCCCTGGCCTTTGCCAAACTAAACTGTTTTCTGGATCAAGCTCTATGGGGCGATGGGGTTGGACTAGAGACTCCTCCCTAGGGATGCCTTTCCAGAAGCTTCTGCATAGAAGTTAGCTGGGAAGTGTATCATGTGACCAATGATCCACTCATCTGATGCCCATCTGTAAAACCTCACTTTAAGCTGTAAAACTAGTATAATACACAAAAAGATAGTTTCTCCAAACACAGATTTAGACACTTAGCAATAGATTCCTCAGCCACACCAAAATGTACAGCTGTGATATGGGTACTGAGTCAATGCAATTATTTAGCACAATACCCTAATATCCTAACCAAATAACTACATTGTAGTTGTCAGCAATATGCAACTTGTGTCCTGTATGTACTGCCATCTGCTCTGGATGAAGAGACTTGTCAAACAATTAGTTTACCATCTTCACTAAGTCTTAGACACAGCTCATATTTATTATTGATTTAGCAGTTGGAATCCTTTCTTTTTCCACCATTGCTCAAACATCTCCATGTCTTTTTTCCATGTTTTTGTCCATACAAACAACAATAAAAAATGGTTAAATATTCTAAATGGAGAAACAGCCATGATGATAATATCTTATGGGAGAATACCTTAGTGTGATGTTGACATCCAAACAACCCAGACATTTATGGCCTATGTATGTAGAAGTTGTATAAATAGAGAGCAGAATAGTGGTCTCATGATCCCTGATAAAGTTGGATGCACTTGCTGAAACCAGTAGGACACTGACTGTGGTTATAGATATACTTTTCTCCAGCAGATTGTTCCTGTAAGCGCAAAAACTTACATCCTGCAAGGTTTTTAAACTATACAAAACAAGGTTGTTTTTCTCTCCCTCTATTTTTATCCATGCTATGCCAAGCACTACAGGTACACCCATGCAGTCCCTAGAGCTTACAGAAGACAAAGAGATCAGCATAGGAGTGCTGTAAACAGCCGCATCACAGAGAGAATACTGGACAGCACTCCTATGCTGATTTCTCCACCTTCTGTGCATTTTGGGAGGAATCAGTAAGAAGCTTATCGAAGGGAGCCATGGATAGTGCTCCTGAATACACTTTTTTTCGATATTGAAGTTTGGTGCAAATATTCCATAACATTGCCAGTTTAGCAATATAGAGTTTACATTGTAAGAGATATTCCTCTTCTTGGAGAAAATATTGCTGCAGCTAGGGCCCTTCAGGGATACACAATATTTTTAGTTTATTGCTGTGAAGGACCCTTAATATATATCACACTTATTTTTATCATTATAATTTTTTGGCAGTAGTGGCTATCCTTTTTAAGCCCAAGTGTTAAAACCTAAACACTTAATCAACTTATTCATCTCAAAGTGCCAGGGCAGAGCCACAAAAAAGGGAGGAGCCAAATGGGAGGGGCCAAAAGTGACAAAACCACTCAGAACTAGTAATATGCCCCCTGTACATAATGACCCTCTGTAGCCAGCAAGTCATATGCCTCCTGTACATAATAACCTAAAAGGCAAGCCACTAATATGCCCAGTGTACATAATGACTAGTGATGAGCAGCAGGGGCCATATTCGAATTCGCAATATTTCACGAATTTATGTATCAGTGATGTTTTTTCTTTGTTCGTTCATGTGAAAACAAATATGTAGAAAAAAATGAACCGGTCTGATAAGAAGGATATGATAGACCATTAGTTTTTAAAGCCTGAATAACCTTTTTAACCTCTTTCATAGTGATGAGCGGCAGGGACCATATTCGAATTCGCAATATTTCACGAATATATGGACGAATATTTGTCCTATGTTTGCGAAATTCACATATTCGCTCTTTTTTTTTTCCCCCCCATGCGAAAATTTGTAATTAAATTTGCATAGTGCGCATGTGTGATTATATCTTTCACCTGAAAGAAGGGAGGGATCAGTGTCCTCTGACTGAAAGTGCAGATCTTTGCGATATATATTTGCATATTCACAAATATTCACATATTTGCATATATTTGTCATTACAAATATATCACTATATTCTAAACATTCGCATAATTGTGAAGTGCAAATATTTGTGGAAAAAATTTGCATTTCGAATATTCGCGCTCAACACTAATAATGACCACATTGTAGCCAGACAGTAATATGCCCAATGTTGTAGGAAGGACACCCCAGTAGGTAGGACAAGCCCCCTCCCCACCTGTAGGTAGTTTACAACTGTATATAGAATGCCCCTGTAGATAGTTTCCCCCCTGTATAAAAGACCTTCAGTAGGTAGTTCCCCTCTAAGTAGTTTTCCCACTGTAGTATCTCTTTGTAGGTAGTTTCCCCCTCTGTAGCTAGTACAGGGGGTAGGTAGGAATGACAGCACTTATCTTGCCCCTTGCCTGTGGCCTCGTTCTCTATAAAATGTAGTTCCGCTCTGCTTTCCTATCTGTAACGTGGCATCTTAAGGAGGAGCATGTGACATCGATGTCCATCTTCTTCCCCCATAGAATTACGTTGCGCTACGGTGAAGCAAGAAGAACAATGGAAGAGGCAGAGTGACATACATGTTCCAGGCTTCTGCATTGGATCCCATGTTACGGAAGGTCCGGTTAGAAAACCGTATATGGGGCAAAAATGAGCCAACTGGAGTCAGCGTTTGACTAAGGTCGGCTCATTGAAATGAATAGGATTTGGCTGGGTTTTTACTCCTCCCAACCGGATCCAGCACCCGTACAATACAAACGTAGTGTGAACCCACTCTTAGTCTGTCATTTTACAACATACTGTGCATGAGCTTTAGCCATTATCCTAATAGTAATATCACACTCTTATTTTGTATGGTGATTATACCTTGTAACAACATATACCAAACTAAGGATTATCCCAGTAATTATTATAAAATGTATCTGTTTATTAGTACACTAGAATTTTATGTGTGTGTCTATTCATTCCAAAGTTCTGAGATCCATATGAGTAGGAGACTTTCCATTTACAGGCTTGTATACCTGAGGGACGGAAAACACCCTACTGCAGTATATCAAAATAAAAAGCCCTTTATTCATTTCTCTATTAGGAGTAAATTAGACCTAAACAGGCCACACTAACCACTGGTAAAAGGAGAACTGGATCTCTGTTTTACTAAATTTACAGTAGCGTAAGTTTTATGGTACTAAACAACATTCTTTGCAGAAGACATGGCTTGGTATGGACCAGCTTACTTCCATGTTTTTATTGTACACACAAAAATGACATACTGTAAGTAAGAATTACTTCCTATGGTTTGACTAATTGTCTTCAGTTCTGACCACCATTTGTTGTACTTCTTATCAATCTACTGCCCAGCCCTACGTTATTACAAAATTACAAAGGCCTTTTGGAAAGCAGGCATGTAGACATTCATAGTCCTGAAAACATGAGCTGTGAAAGTACAGAATGGCTAATATGTATACTAATGACCACG
Organism: Hyla sarda; assembly: GCF_029499605.1. Classification (NCBI taxonomy): domain Eukaryota; kingdom Metazoa; phylum Chordata; class Amphibia; order Anura; family Hylidae; genus Hyla; species Hyla sarda. The sequence goes on from NC_079194.1 coordinate 198,643,727, forward strand.
ACAGATAAGACCAATGACTGCTAATGAGGGGAAATCTAATAGCAGGAATTAGGACATTGACCCATGGAGCAAGTAACCAACCACCATGAACTTGACAAATCACTGTACAAAAGATTACATTTAAATAAGGAAAAAATGATAGTTAAGGAAACAGTAGGCTCTAGTCATTTGACACCTTATAATTTGACTATGCTCGACTACTGAACTATCAGCATGACTAAAAGTGCAAAGTCACATAAGAAATATGAGCAGTGCTTCAGCTACACTACATTAGCCTTCCATTTTGATTTAAAGGATGTCAAGACCCATATATTTGGAAGCTGGCACCAGGAGGGAGCTGTGTGTACCTCAAAGGACTAATGCAACAAGAGGGACCTATGAGTGGAGGGTAAATCCAATATTATTAACATTTGACCGCTAAGCGGTCACTAAGACCCTAAATTTCCCACCCAATATAAAACTTAACGTTTAATGAGCCAAGATTAAAATAACCTCACACATATTGATCCATAGTGCATTGATTGGCATGACACTGCATGCTATAGAAGTGAATTGAAAAATTAGACTGTGGCTGCAGTCCACAGTCTATAGTGTGAGACAATTAAAAATCTAACACATTGCCCGCCCGCCCGACGTTTCGCCACAGGCTGTGGCTTTATCAAGGGCTAAGAGGCAAATGGCGTGCAAACAAGCCTTGCAGGGGTTTAAATAACCTCCTGTCTCTGACGTCATTAGAACATGTCACTTCCTGTATTAACATGACATCTCATTGGTTACAATCACATGCAGACTAATGATTGACCGCTTCCTGGCCAATGAAATTTAGACCAGGATGCATCTTGCTATATTCGTTTGATTGACAGCATCCTTGACCAACCAGCTGAGACCAATCAAGCTTCTGAACTCCTCATTGGTGCCGGAAGCTGTACACGTATGTGCGCCATCGGTCCTGCGCTAACTGATAGCTTCCCGAACCTCCGATATGGACGCATGCGCAGTACGGATGCGCAGAAGAACGTGCGCGAATACGCGCAGAAGAACGTGCGCGTATACAGGCACTGCTGGAAACTGCGCGACAGACATATGCGCCGGCACTTAGCCGATTTTTTTGCATATGATTCACACATGGCTGTTGTGATAGAGCCGTAATACCCAATATAACCACACATGTGAACAACGACTGCGTAGCAAGTACTAAGCTAATTCGAGAACACTAAATAAGTTACTATCTGGCAATATAGGGCGACCAACCTAGCAACGTAGGTATAAGATCAAGACAAGGAAGTATTATTCATAATACCGCTGAATTAGTGTAATCGATAGTAATAGAGGGGGGAGCAAATACTCATCTGTTCTGCATAGATATAGTCATAATTAATTCATATCATCAACGGAAGTTAATCATAAGTATGATTAATAAAGGCTTATAACAGCTCTTCTATATAGTAACAATTGTAATAAGTGATTCCTGTCCTACAAGAAGGCTGCATAGGTGAAGCCTTCATTCAGTCCATTTGGGCTTTGGGATTTTAATCTCCAAATCCATCGGGCTTCTTCTTGAAGCAGTCTGGTGTTAAGATTGCCACGTCTCGGACCCAGTTTACACTGGGTAATGCCACAGAAACGTAATTCAAAGGGAGCATCATTGTGTACAGTCCTCATATGCCTAGCAATTGGCGTATCTTGATAGGTGTTAATAGTACTCATATGTTTTGAAATACGCCTACGCAATTGTTGGACTGTCTTTCCTACATAGATTTTAGGACAATTGCATGTGGCTAGGTACACTACCCCCGTCGTTTGACAGGTGATGAAGTCCCTAATTTGGTATTTCCGATTATCAATCGGATTAGAGAATTCTTTTGTACGTGGCATAAATTTGCAAAAATTGCACCGTCCACATGGGTGTGATCCTTGAATTGATGATTTCAACCAACCGGATGCAGACTCCTCTGCATAAAAACTCCTAACTATTTGATTTTGAATATTGGGTCCTCTACGATAGGTTATAGAGGGGTGAGTAGAGATCACCTCCCTAAGGTCATTGTCCACCTGTAATATAGACCAATATTTTCTAAGTATATTCATGATTTTTTGATTGTGTTGATCAAAAGTTCCGATACACCTAATGATCTTTTGGCCACTATTGTCTTTAGCCAATTTGTGATCACGTAATAATTCAGATCTTGGGGTAGCCCTGGCTCTGGCGAAGGCCTTGTGAAGGACTTTCTTAGGATAACCTCTATTGCCTCAAAGGACTCACACACCATAGAGTCATGCCTAGTGCTTGCGCAAGTCATCTAGTTGAGTAAAACAATTAAAATCACCTCTTATTATTATAGTTTACCACTATAGTACACTTTGCTCCCCTTAGCTTCTACCAATGAACTTTTATCTGTTTGTGTACAGTGTTCTGTGTCAAGTGTGAACAGTGTTCTATGTTTCCTGACTGGTTTAGTGTTTGAAATTCAGTTCATCTGTTTATCCCCTGCATCTCCTGGTTTCTGCTGTATACTTATTCCATATCTAGTCTTATTCATTTATTCATATTTGCCATTTATCTTGATTCTGATTTCTGAACTGTATATTAGTATGCTATATCCTGTCCTGTTTGTATATTTATATCCTGTCTGATTTAACTGGTTGTTTTGTGGTTTTCCCGTTATGTTTCTGACCTGTCCCAGACAATGTACAGTATTATTAGTCTACCTTTACACCCAATGCACTTTAGCGCAGGAGGAGACCTGCACCATTGTTGTCAGTGGATTAAGAGTTTCATCCAGCAGTTTCAGTCATTTCTGACAGAGAGACAGAGAGACAGAGAGACAGAGAGACAGAGAGACAGAGAGACAGAGAGACAGAGAGACAGAGAGACAGAGAGACAGAGAGACAGAGAGACAGATGCTCCGGCACTTGCAAACACCACTTCTTAATCCGTGTGCGAGTCCCTATGCAAGAGTAAGTGGGATGCTAAATCCTAGGGTGCACACAACGCAAACTCAATATATATGTATCAAGAGAAGGATAGCACTCACCACTTAAAGTAACTTCAAACGTGATGCTTTATTGCATGAAGATCAGTTGTAGCAGCATACAATGGAAGGTATAGGTGCAGCAGGTGCGGACGCCGTAGTGTTTGTGGCAGTGACGACCGCTGTTTCGTGGGATACTCCCACTTCCTCAGATGACCTGAATAAGTTGGAGTATCCCATGAAACAGCTGTCGTCACTGCCACGAACGCTACAGCGTCCGCACCTTTGTCTATACCTTCCATTGTATGCTGCTACAACTGATCTTCATGCAATAAAGCATCACATTTGAAGTTACTTTAAGTGGTGAGTGCTATCCTTCTGTTTATGCATATATATCAAAATTGCAAGACAAAGGGGTAGTCACTAGCTACCCAAAATCTTCGGTTAAAAATTCAACCTTCGTCTTTTTTTTCTTATGGATTGTGAAGCCCTGATATCTACTCATGCTGCTGCCAACTGCAGGCTATGCCATTCAGGCAATATATGGTTTATTGATGCTGCTGGGCCTGGGAATAAAAACATTTTTAATAGTAGCACTAGCTATCCAAAATCTTCAGTTTAAATTTCAAACTTCATCTTTTTTTTCTTAGGGATTGGGAAGCCCTGGGGTCTCCTCATGCTTCAGCCAACTCCAGACTGTGCCATTCAAACACTATATGGTCTCCTCCTACTGATGCCACCTCCAGGCTCTGTCATTGTGCTACCATGTGACTCCTTGTTAGATTAGGTCCTTTGTACCCACACGCCAGGGCCCGGGGCACTAAAACATGGGAGTTAAAAGTTCCATTTCAAAACCCTCAATTTCTATTTAAAATTCTTAAATTTCAATGGTCTCCTCATGCTTCTGCCAACTCCAGGCTGTGCCATTCAGACACTATATGGTGTCCTCCTGCTTCAGCCAACTCCAGGCTGTGCCATTCAGACACTATATGGTCTCCCCCTACTGATGCCACCTCCAGGCTCTGTCATTGTGCTGCCATGTGACATGTGACTCCTTGTTAGATTAGGTCCTTTGTACCCACACGCCGGGGCACTAAAACGTGGGCGTTAAAAGTTCCATTTCAAAACCCTCAATTTCAATTTCAAATTCTTAGATTTCTATTTAAAATTCTTATATTTCAATGGTCTCCTCATGCTTTTGCCAACTCCAGGGTGTGTCATTAAGGCAATATATGGTTTACTGATGCTGCTAGGCCTGGGCCTGGGAATAAAAATGTTGTTATGGTAGCACTGCCTACCCAAAATATTTGATTTAAATTTCAGAATTCATCTTAAAATCTTAGGGATTGTGAAGGCCTAGTGTCTACTCATGCTGCTGCCAACTCCTGGCTGTGCCATTCAGAGACTATATGATCTCCTCATGCTTCAGCCAACTCCAGGCTGTTCCATTCAGGCAATATATGGTTTACTGATGCTGCTGGGACTGGGAATAAAAATGTTATGGTAGCACTAGCTACCCAAAATCTTCAATTTAAATTTCAGAATTCATTTTATAATCTTAGGGATTGTGAAGGCCTAGTATCTACTCATGCTGCTGCCAACTCCTGGCTGTGCCATTCAGCCAATATATGGTCTCCTCATGCTGCCAACACCTCCACACTGTCATTCAGCCACTATATGGGCTTCTCATGCTGCCAACACCTCCATGCTGTGTCATTCAGCCACTATATGGTCTCCTCATGCTGCCAAAACCTGCACGCTGTGTCATTCAGCCACTATATGGTCTCATCATGCTTCAGCCTCATCCAAGCTCTGTCACTCAGCCACTATATGGTCTCCTCATGCTGCCAAAATCTCCATGCTGTGTCATTCAGCCACTATATGGTCTCCTCATGCTGATGCCACCTCCAGGCTCTGTCATTGTGCCGCTCTGCAGCAGTGATTCTAAAAGCGATGCCGGTAATCTGCATGTCATTCTGAATAACAGTATTATATCACTACCACAGCACACTCCATACCCCAGCAATGTGTTCTACACCGCTATTGAGGCTCTCTGTAGGCCAGAAATAGACGTTTTTAATATAGATTCACCGCAAATAAATTCAGATTGAAACAAACTTTTTCGAAAAATTCGGCCAAATCTAATTTTTTAAAAGTTAGTTCATCTCTAGTGAGGTACAACAAAGGGACTTAAAACATGTCCTGTATGTGAAAATATGCAAATCCTCAAAAAACAACAAAAAGGGAGAAAAACCTATAACAAGGTGGGGGAGGGGGGGTAACACCCCATGGGGGACTAAAGAGGGGGTTCTGGGGAGAATGCTGTGGGGAGGGGAGCTTCCAAATTTAGAGAGAGGCATTAAAAGAAGGCAAGTAAAAGAGACTAAAGTTGTATATAGAACTAGAGTCTTCTAGTGAATTTGCGAGGGAGACTGGGGCAAGGAAGGTTGTGTCTTATTCATGATAGTAGGTCTGAAATGGAACCAGGGAGACCAGGTGTCCAAAAATGCCTTATAAGTGCCATTATGCCAACTAACAAGTTCCTCCCTCCTTACATATGTTCAGTTATCAACATAATATTAGAGACCATAGAAGGGTAGATATTACATCAGCCAGGTGTAGGGAATTCTTACATGGGCTGAGGTGTGTATGATAAGGAACAGCTCACCTAGGAACAAGGGTTAATTAAGTTAATTATAGCTTCCCAAGTTATCACAAGACAAAGGTGTCTAGGTAGCAGGGAGTTGTCTACAATCTTCTAAGATATTTTATTCATGTGTACAGCAATTCTTATAGATTATAATCTGTGATTGTGTCATCTGATAATAAAGATACAGTGTAGACCTGTTAGTTCCATTTACATACATAGGGCCCCATAGTAAAAATACAGGATCCTATAGCACATCGTCCACCCTCCTTCCCCAGAAAAAAAAATTCTGTTACATTATTCTTAATAATAGATTAATAATAGATAACATACATCACCCAAATATTACTACATATAGCATTCAAATATCAATATATACAGTTCCCAATTATACTGCAGAGTGCCATAATCATACTATTTACAATGCCCAAATAATTCTTTAGACAACATCCAAATAATACATACAAAGCTCCAATAATACTACATACAGTGCCAGATAATGCTGCCATTATAACAACAGTACTTTACATTGTTCAAAACTACCATCAAACGTCAGTGCGTGAAAGAGAGAACACACATTCTTGTCCATCTTTTGTGTATATATATATATATATATATATATATCTTTATATATACACACAGTAACCCCCCGACCTACGATGGCCCCGACATATGATAAAATCGACATACGATGGCCTCTCAGAGGCCATCGCATGTCGATGTCAGCATCGACATACGATGCTTTTATATGTCGGGGCCATCGCATTAACTGCTATCCGACAGCGCAAAATGCTTAAGCTGCTGTTGGATAGCAGTTTAAGCATCCCTGGCAGGTTCACTTACCTATTCCCGCTGCTCCGGGTCCACTTCGCGATCCTCCGGTGTCTTGCGCATCTTCTCCAGGGTCCGGGCCTTGCTTTCCGGCGTCGTTATTATGTCACTACGCACGCCGCGCCGGCGCAGCAGCGTAATAACGTCACCAGAAAGCGAGGCCTGGACCCTGCAGAAGATGCCCAAGACACCGGAGGATCGCGAAGAAGACACCGGAGCAGCGGGACAGCATCGGGAGCCCCTGGAACAGCAGCGGGAGCGGTGAGGACCTGGTGCGGAGCAATGGGGACAGGTAAGTATAGCTTCCTATACTTTACATTGCACGGATCCCTCAACATACGATGGATTCGACAAACGATGGGTCGTTTGGAACGAATTATCATCGTATGTTAAGGGACCACTGTGTATGTATATGTATGTATATATATATATATATATATATATATATATATATATATATATAATTATTGTTAGCACATCATATATACAAATATTTGCTGCACAACTTTTGTAAAAGCCAGAGAAATACTAGGAAAATATAGTGTTGTCAGATGAGAGCAAAATTGAACTGTGTGGATGCCATAATACTCACCATGTGGGCAGGGCCTGTTTTAGGCTTAGTGTGGCCCTAGGCAAAATAAAAAGAGGGGCCCCAAAAGTTGTAATAGTGCACTAACCAGATTTGCACATTTTTAGTCACTTCAAATATCATAAAACATATATAAAAAGCAATTGAAAAGTCCCATCAAAACAAAAATAGTACCGATAAAAACTACAAATCACAGCGCAAAAAATGACCTCATACATCCCCATATGCAGAAAAATAAGAGTTATAGGGATCAGAATAGTACAATTTTATATTTTTGTATAGTTCCCTCCACATTAGGTTGGCAGTATAGTTCCTCCACATTAGGTGCAGTATAGTTCCCCCCTAATTAGGGTGGCAGTATATTCCGCCACAATAGGTTGGCACTATAGTCCCCCCCACATTAGGTTGGCAGTATAAGTCCCCCCACATTAGGTTGGCAGTATAAGTCCCCCCACATTAGGTTGGCAGTATAAGTCCCCCCACATTAGGTTGGCAGTATAAGTCCCCCCACATTAGGTTGGCAGTATAAGTCCCCCCACATTAGGTTGGCAGTATATTCCCCCACATTAGGTTGGCAGTATAGTTCCCCACTAGGTGCATTAGAAGTCCCCCCACATTAGGTTGGCAGTATAGTTCCCCCACATTAGGTGCAGTATAAGTCCCCCCACAGTAGCTTGGCAGTATAAGTCCCCCCCACATTAGGTTGGCAGTATAAGTCCCCCCACATTTGGTTGGCAGTATAGTTCCCCCCATTAGGTGCATTATAAGTCCCCCCACATTAGGGTGGCAGCAGTACAGTTCCCCCACATTAGGTTGGCAGTATATTCCAAACACTTACATTGATGTGATCTGAGGTGATACAAGGTGCTCAACTCCAAGTGCAGTTGTGCACCTACGTTGGAGTGGAGGACCTGCACCTATGGATCACAATATGGTTTCACAACTGTGGTTAATGTAAACAATGACATTAGCTAACCCTCAAAACTGATGTAAAATTGAGACTTTAGCCAGTATATCCTTATATGAAGGACACACTTGAGCCCGCACACCACACCAAGGTTTCTCAAATGGTGCGGGTCCTATCAACTAACCTACCTGGCCAGAAAAATAAAACCAGGAACCAAATTACAGCAGCCATAGGCCCGACTTGCAGATTTCTCCTCAGTCACCTCCAGTGTGGATCTAAGCACACATACAATGGGAGGGAGTAGACAAGCTGCAAGCCCCACCCTGGTTGGTTCATTTATAGCAGGCCTCACAGGTGAAACCCTAATGCTACCCAGCAAGATGAAAGGGTGCATTAGTATAAGCCCTAAGCAAAGACATAACGGCTTGTATTTGCATGAACATGGTTATAGCAGGAAAACTCAACCCAAGTTGTGCACCTTTGCTGGGGCGGAGGTCCTGCACTTGTAAACTGTTGCTAAGGGCAATCCCCAGCAAAAAATTGCATACAATGGAGGATGCCTGCAAATGGTCACAAGTACCACCATGGCATCACAAGTACCCAACCATTGGTTACGGCTTGGGATGGGGGTGTGTGTGTGCGAGTGTCACGTGACATATTTAATCATCACGCATCGCAGCTCACGGCAGTCTCACTTGGGCTATCACAGGGAGAGGATCTCTCCCTGTGATAGCCGAAGCTGCACGGAGCTCTCATGGCCTCTGTGGCCGCCAGCACGCTCGATCGCCATCGCTATCGGAATCCCTATGCCCGATATCACTGTCATCCACTTGCCTCCCGCCAGCGCGATCGGTCGACAGCGCTATCGGGATTCCTATGCCCGATAGCGCTGTCATCCACTTGCCTCCCACCAGCACGATCGGTCGACAGCGCTATCGGGAACCCTATGCCCGATAGCGCTTTCAACCACTTGCCTCCCTGCCCGCTGCTCTACTCCCCGTCCCCTGTTAACTCTCAGGGAACGGGGAACAGAAAGTAGAGTAGCGGGCGCAGCTAAAGTAGTACTGCGCATGTGCAGCACTATGCAAATAGCGTAGGTAGGTAGATTAGTGTAGGTTGTAATTTAGCATAGTTTAGGCACCACAACTCCCTGCATGGGAGTTGTAGTTTAGGACAACAACTCCCAGCTTGCCCAGACAGCTAAAGGCTGTCCAGGCATGCTGGGAGTTGTAGTTTAGCTTAGATTAGACAGCGAAGGGACTACAACTCCTAGCATGCCCAGACAGCTAAATGCTGCCCAGGCATGCTGGGAGTTGTAGTTTATGACTACAACTCCCAGTATGCCCAGACAGCTAAAGGCTGCCCAGACATGCTGGGAGTTGTAGTTTAGCTTAGATTAGACAGCGATGGGACCACAACTCCCAGCATGCCCAGACAGCTGAAGGCTGCCCGGGCATGCTGGGAGTTGTAGCTTAGGTGATGGGACCACAACTCCCAGCATGCCCAGACAGCTGAAGGCTGTGAGTGATGCTGGGAGTTGCAGCTAAAGGCTGCCCAGGCATGCTGGGAGTTGTAGTTTTACACATGTATAAAGTAGTTAGCGTAGTGTTAGCGCGATTTTAGCGTAGTGTTAGCTCAATTTTAGCGTAGCTTTAGTTTAGTGTTAGCGCAGTTTAAAATTTTTTAGCGTAGCGTACTTTTAGCGTATTTAGCGTAGTGTAGTGTTAGTGTAGCTTAGTGTTAGCGCAGTTTTAGCTTATTTAGCGTAATGTAGTGTTAGTGTAGCTTAGTGTTAGCGCAGTTTTAGCGTATTTAGTGTAGTGTAGTGTTAGCGCAGTTTTAGCGTATTTAGCATAGTGTAGTGTTAGCGCAGTTTTATTGTAGCTTAGTGTTAGCTCAGTTTTAGCGTATTTAGCGTAGTGTAGTGTTAGCGCAGTTTTATTGTAGCTTAGTGTTAGCTCAGTTTTAGCGTATTTAGCGTAGTGTAGTGTTAGCGCAGTTTTAGTGTATTTAGCGTACCTTAGTTTTAGCGCAGTTTTAGTGTATTTAGCGTAGTGTAGTGTTAGCGTAGCTTAGTGTTAGCGCAGCTTTAGAGTATTTAGCGTAGCTTAGTTTAAGCGCAGTTTTAGTGTATTTAGCGTAGTGTAGTGTTAGTGCAGTTTAAGTGTACTTAGTGTAGTGTTAGCGCAGTTTTAGCATATTAAGCGTATTGTTAGCGTAGTCTTAGAGTAGTTAGCGCAGCGTAGTGTTAGTCCAGTTCTAGCATAGTTGGCATAGTTCTACACGGGTGTAGTGTACAGGGATGTGGAAATCCTATCGCCCGAAGCCCGGGAAAAGTAGTTTTGGGCTCCGGGCAGGTGAATTGTTTATAGATTTAGCCCTGTATCGGGCTAGCAGGGACAGACAGACTTCCCCCTTATTTTTCTTTAATGCCGGTGTGAGGCGCAGGAGCCCATGCAAGTGAGATTTCCGAACCAGCCCGTGCAGTGCAGTCTATCCTCCTTCACACACAGAAATCCTCCCCAGCCCCGTGCAGTGCGTCCTCTCTCCCCTCCCCCCCCCCCCCCCTGCTCTGTGTTTTCCCCGTGCAAACTTGCAGCCTCTCCGTGGTAGATTAGGTCCTGGGGAGACAGAGCAGGGGGAGGGGGATGGAGCTGTGTGTGGGGGAGGGGAGGAGCTGTGTACTGATCTGTGTTCGTCCTCGCTCTCCCCCTGCTTCTTGTGTAATGTAGAGCGGGGGGGGGGGGGGGGTGAAGCTCAGGTGAGGAGGCTGAGCATGCAGGCGGCGGGAAGGGTGGTTGTATATGTATGCAATGTATAATTAGGGGAGTGTATCAGCGGCGTGTGTATGTATGATGTGTGCATATGTATGCCCCCTCATGTACCTAGACCCCACCGGAGTGCCTCCACTTACCCCACGCGTGTAGTGTCGCCACTTGCTTTGTCCACCAACGGCTCCTGAGGTGGGCTCCGGGTGGCCCCTGTCCCTCTCAGTGTGTGGCCCAGGCCCGGTGAGTACTCCGCCGGGTCAGCCTGACCCGTATCTAGCTGGGAGGCAGAGAGCAGTGCTCCCCTTTACACTCGCACCCCTGGACTTAGCACGACACCCCTTGAAACCCCCTGGTTCCTTGGCTCCTTAGTGATAGAAGTGACTTACAGGCAGGGCCAGACTGGGACCAAAAATAGGCCCAGGCATTTTAAAATAAACAGCCCCTTTTTATGGTGGGGGTCTGACTCATGGGACCCCCACCAATCACCTTGGTTCAAGTGGCTCCCCAGATGTTGGAAAGCTGCAACTCCCATCATGTCTGAAGTGACTACAGCTCTGATGGGACAGTTAGGAAAATACACAATGATATCACTGACCTGAGTGACGTCTTCTCTGTTGTCTTTACTTTTCTTCTTCATCTGGTCCAGACACCAGGATTTCTTCCATCTTCTCTGCAGAGTCTGACACCTGGACATCATTGGTTCCTTAATTTGTCAGTAGATCCTCATCCTCTGTATGATGACAGTAATCATTATAACCTTGCCAAATACTGTACCCCCTGAATATAAGACTGCCAACCACTGTACCCCCTGAATACTGCCAACCACTGTACCCCCTGAATATAATACTGCCAAATACCGTACCCCTGAATATAATACTGCCAAATACTGTACCCCTGAATATAATACTGCTATACACTGTACCCCTGAATATAATACTGCCAACCACTGTACTCCATGAATATAATACTGTCAAATACTGTACCAATGAATTTAATACTGCCAACCAATGTACCCCTGAATATAAAACTTCCAAATACTGTACCCCTAAATATAATACTGCCAACCACTGTACTCATGAATATAATACTGCCAACCACTGTACCCCTGAATATAATACTGCCAACCACTGTACTCCATGAATATAATACTACCACACACTGTACCAATGAATACAATACTGCCAACCACTGTACTCCATGAATATAATACTGCCAACCACTGTACTCCATGAATATAATACTGCAAAATACTATACCACTGAATATAATACTGCCAACCAATGTACCCCTGAATATAATACTGCCAAATACTGTACCAACCACTGAATCACCCCATACACCCAACGCACTCCATCCTCAGTCTCCTCATCACCCCATACACCCCACACAACCCATTTTCAGTCTCCTCATCACCCCCATACACCCCATACACCCCATCCTCAGTCTCATCACCCCATACACCCCACACAACCCATCCTCAATCTCCTCATCACCCCCATACACCCCACACACCCCACACAACCCATCCTCAGTCTCCTCATCACCCCCATACACCCCACGCACCCCATCCTCAGTCTCATCACCCCATACATCCCACACAACCCATCCTCAGTCTCATCACCCCCATACACTCCATCCTCAGTCTCCTCATCACCCCATGCACCCCATCCTCAGTCTCCTCATCACCCCCATACACCCCACGCACCCCATCCTCAGTCTCATCACCCCATACACGCCACACAACCCATCCTCAGTCTCCTCATCACCCCCATACACTCCATCCTCAGTCTCCTCATCACCCCATGCACCCCATGCACTCCATCCTCAGTCTCCTCATCACCCCATGCACTCCATCCTCAGTCTCCTCATCACCCCATGCACTCCATCCTCAGTCTCCTCATCACCCCATACACCCCACGCACCCCATCCTCAGTCTCCTCATTACCCCATACACCCCACACACTCCATCCTCAGTCTCCTCATCACCCCATGCACTTCATCCTCAGTCTCCTCATCACCCCATGCACTCCATCCTCAGTCTCCTCATCACCCCATACACTCCACGCACCTAATCCTCAGTCTCCTCATCACCCCATACACCCCACGCACCCCATCCTCAGTCTCCTCATCACCCCATACACCCCATGCACTCCATCCTCAGTCTCCTCATCACCCCATGCACTCCATCCTCAGTCTCCTCATCACCCCATCCTCAGTCTCCTCATCACCCCATACACCCCATGCACTCCATCCTTAGTCTCCTCATCACCCCATGCACTCCATCCTCAGTCTCCTCACCACCCCATGCACTCCATCCTCAGTCTCCTCATCACCCCATACACCCCACGCACCCCATCCTCAGTCTCCTCATCCCCCCATAAACCCCACACACTCCATCCTCAGTCTCCTCATCACCCCATGCACTCCATCTTCAGTCTCCATCACCCCATGCACTCCATCCTCAGTCTCCTCATCCCCCCATACACCCCACACACCCCATCCTCAGTCTCCTCATCACCCCATACACCCCACGCACTCCATCCTCAGTCTCCTCATCACCCCATGCACTCCATCCTCAGTCTCCTCATCACCCCATGCACCCCATCCTCAGTCTCCTCATCACCCCATACACCCCATGCACTCCATCCTCAGTCTCCTCATCACCCCATGCACTCCATCCTCAGTCTCCTCATCACCCCATGCACTCCATCCTCAGTTTCCTCATCACCCCATACACCCCACGCACCCCATCCTCAGTCTCCTCATCACCCCATACACCCCACACACTCCATCCTCAGTCTCCTCATCACCCCATGCACTCCATCCTCAGTCTCCTCATCACCCCATACACCCCATGCACTCCATCCTCAGTCTCCTCATCACCCCATGCACTCCATCCTCAGTCTCCTCATCACCCCATGCACTCCATCCTCAGTCTCCTCATCACCCCATACACCCCACGCACCCCATCCTCAGTCTCATCACCCCATACACCCCACACAACCCATCCTCAGTCTCCTCATCACCCCATGCACCCCATCCTCAGTCTCCTCATCACCCCATACACCCCATGCACTCCATCCTCAGTCTCCACATCACCCCATGCACTCCATCCTCAGTCTCCTCATCACCCCATACACCCCACGCACCCCATCCTCAGTCTCCTCATCACCCCATACACCCCACGCACCCCATCCTCAGTCTCATCACCCCATACACCCCACACAACCCATCCTCAGTCTCCTCATCACCCCCCTACACTCCATCCTCAGTCTCCTCATCACCCAATGCACCCCATCCTCAGTCTCCTCATCACCCCATACACCCCATGCACTCCATCCTCAGTCTCCTCATCACCCCATACACCCCATGCACTCCATCCTCAGTCTCCTCATCACCCCATGCACTCCATCCTCAGTCTCCTCATCACCCCATGCACTCCATCCTCAGTCTCCTCATCACCCCATACACCCCACGCACCCCATCCTCAGTCTCATCACCCCATGCACTCCATCTTCAGTCTCCTCATCACCCCATGCACTCCATCCTCAGTCTCCTCATCCCCCCATACACCCCACGCACCCCATCCTCAGTCTCCTCATCACCCCATACACCCCACGCACTCCATCCTCAGTCTCCTCATCACCCCATGCACTCCATCCTCAGTCTCCTCATCACCCCATGCACCCCATCCTCAGTCTCCTCATCACCCCATACACCCCATGCACTCCATCCTCAGTCTCCTCATCACCCCATGCACTCCATCCTCAGTCTCCTCATCACCCCATGCACTCCATCCTCAGTTTCCTCATCACCCCATACACCCCACGCACCCCATCCTCAGTCTCCTCATTACCCCATACACCCCACACACTCCATCCTCAGTCTCCTCATCACCCCATGCACTCCATCCTCAGTCTCCTCATCACCCCATACACTCCACGCACCTAATCCTCAGTCTCCTCATCACCCCATACACCCCACGCACCCCATCCTCAGTCTCATCACCCCATACAACCCACACAACCCATCCTCAGTCTCCTCATCACCCCATGCACCCCATCCTCAGTCTCCTCATCACCCCATACACCCCATGCACTCCATCCTCAGTCTCCTCATCACCCCATGCACTCCATCCTCAGTCTCCTCATCACCCCATACACCCCACGCACCCCATCCTCAGTCTCCTCATCCCCCCATACACCCCACACACTCCATCCTCAGTCTCCTCATCACCCCATGCACTCCATCTTCAGTCTCCTCATCACCCCATGCACTCCATCCTCAGTCTCCTCATCCCCCCATACACCCCCTGCACCCCATCCTCAGTCTCATCACCCCATACACCCCACACAACCCATCCTCAGTCTCTTCATCACCCCCCTACACTCCATCCTCAGTCTCCTCATCACCCAATGCACCCCAGACTCAGGTCCAGACAATTATGTAGTTATAATGATAGTATGTCCCTTCTTAATGTAAATTACAAATTACATGCCATTTATTTAATAGCTGACTGTCAGTGGAGAATTACATTGAAAAATCAATTTGCGATAGACATTCTGCAGAAAGGGACAAGCAGTTTCTATATACTCATCAAGTTTTGACACCAGAATGTGATATTTATACAAATATTATTTACAGATTAGACAATGGAAAACTTCTTTTGATGTGTATTATACTAGCAATTTTTTTTTTTCACTCGACTGGCATTAGACTTTAAATACAACTAGCAGAAATGTTTACTCTAACCATACAATCCATCTTACCCTATAATCATATAATTAAATACTTCATTTTTCATATTACCAGCCAGCTAACTCATTACGGCTGAACATCTGTTCTGCAGAAGGAAACTGCTACGGAGTGTTACAAAAGCATCTTCTGGGTGATGCCCTGTAGAATAGTGATCATCTGACAGCTGGTGCATTTCTCACATATAATTCATTTCTACAGATTCTACTAAGAATGTGTGGTGTCGGGGTGTGAATTGCAGGGTAGATGCAGGGCAGATGTTATGGCCCAAGAGGCAGATTGCATTAACCCCTTCTTGTTGTGATGCCAGGGTGTGGCTTAGCCTTGACCACCTGAAGGTAATACCGCTGATCCTGGGTTAGGCAGGGGCAATGAAGACTCCAACGCCAGATTAAGGATAATGCCAGCTTTACTGAGGCAAGAATGGTGATCTCGTCTTTGCAGTACAGCTAAATATCCCAAGGAGGTGACCAGTGACACAGGGGGACCTTGCAGTCTTGCTGAGACCTGCAGTAGTTAGACTGACTTTAGTGCAGGCCATGGTGACTACAGATGTAATTGACTTGACAAAGATGGTGACTGACAATAAGCTGATTTGACTTACTGATGACCGACTTGTGGCTGCCGGACTTAAGGCTTGAGGCCCCCAATGCTCTGGACACAGACGCTGGAACAACCTGACTGCACTGGACCTCATCAGACAGCAGAAGAGAGAAATTGCAGCCCCTCCCCTTG
This sequence comes from Hyla sarda, assembly GCF_029499605.1. Lineage (NCBI taxonomy): Eukaryota > Metazoa > Chordata > Amphibia > Anura > Hylidae > Hyla > Hyla sarda. The sequence goes on from NC_079194.1 coordinate 198,659,934, forward strand.
TTATCTAGGGGGGCTGAACAAGGAGCCCATAGGTCACTTGGGGGGTCACCTGGTCACTGGAGCCCTCTGGGGAACAATTATGTGGTACAAACATTAAAGGGGTTCTCCACCATAAGGTGATTTTAGAACGTACCTGGCAGACCTGGTAATTTACATGCTTAGGAAGGATCTGTGCTTGTCTTGGGGCTAAATGGCTATGTTGTGAGACTACCATAATACTGTGGCTAGCTTTTTGTGAACTGGTATTTCCTGTTTGAGTTTTCTTCTTTTGCCTACAAATCCCATAATTCCATTTTCCTCCCTCCCACACATCAGCCACCCCACCCATAGAAACATAAATCCATTCAAAAAACCTGTGGTTTTCAATCAGGGTGCCTACAGCTGTTGCATTGGTTGCAGATTGATCTCTCTCCCACCAAGCGATCGCTTCACCCATTGAAGCAGACAGGCTCCATGTCATCAGCTGACTAGTGAGTCAGGTCTCGGCCGCATTGCAACCTGGGAAAAATCTGAGACAACAGTAATTTTGTATGCTGTTAAAAATAAATATTGGGAGGAAAATCACAGAAGAATTGTGAGAAAACCATCATACACAGGTACAGACACTATATTATGAACATGAACTACACTAACTTTACAGCCCCTGTAGCATAGTCATTTAAAATAAAATCAAGGAATACCCCTTGAAAGGCATATTACACACATAATACACAACCTATATACATGGGGGGGGGGGGACACCTCTGCAGGGGGACCCTGGGGACATGCAGGGACACTGCCTGACAGGGCAGAAGGACAATATGGGCCACATTCCGTACTGGGACACCACAAACCCTCAACGCCCAGTCCAGGAGGGCGGAGGAGCGAAATGGCCACAGGGGCCACATGCAGTCCTGGGGCATTGCAATTAATGTCCATTTCCAGGCTGAATTTACTTAAACAGTAAATACATCGTCCATATACGCTCTGAAGGCTTAGATAAAACTTATTGACCGTTTAACGACTGGAGAATAGGACTATGAACTTATGACAGTACACCTATGGCAATTACTTTATACATATGAAAATGACTTTGTGCACATTACTATGACTTTATATCTAACTTGAGACACAATATAAGACAAATTGGGCTGCTGGAGGCTTCTTACCCAATGCCTTGGCAAAACACACTTCTCCCCAAAACACTAGATATATAATTCAGACTAGACTTTTCTAGACATTTGTTACCTTTGACTGTTGGATACGTGAATAGCAGGTTACAGGTATATCTTCTGGCCAGGAAAGTATCCTGAGCATGTGGACACAAGAGAAAACACATTGGACATATGACAATTGATGGAGACTTTTGTGTGGACTGTTTCATGACTAGGGCTACAGCCCTATTGTGGTATGGCAGATATGTGTACATGAATATATATATATATATATATATATATATATATATATATATATATATGTACTCAGTGACTATATGTGATACTAACGGTTACTTGACACTTAAACTTTGTAGTACCCTTACTGTAGGTGGTATTGGCGGGGAGGTAGTAATGACGTCCCTCCTGACTGGGTCAGAATACCTCTTATAAAAATTGCCAGATACCAAGAAACACTGTACACCTTTATTTTTTATGTACACAAGTTATATATATTTTATTGCATTATACTATAATAATTATAGTACAGGAACACAAATATTCACAAAATAGTGAGCAAAAATATATTACTATGACAATATGTACACAGATGTCCATGTATCGCTCAGAAGTCCAGATACATTATAGAGTTCTTTTAGCAAGAAATCTCGGCTAGGAGCCGGGCACAACACTTACGAGATTGGTTACAACAAAATGGTCTTGACAAGTTTGTCAGGCTCTATACTTGAACGTTGCTGGTAAACCTGAAACAACAAAAGTGTTTTCGCACAAAACACAGTTAGTCCTTCCGACCACAATGATAAATTATTTTGACTGACAAGACTCTATTTAATAAGGCATCTTCCCATCCCAGCCTCGCCGGTCGCTTTGTTTCCTAGATTGGGACATAAACCTGGGACCGCGAGACTGGGCCCCCTCCATGGGGTTGACATGGGTGTCCCACGAAACATGGGACAAACGGGAATGGCAAGGGAAAAAGATGCTACCTCATGTACTGGATCAAGTCAGGCTCATCGCCAAATAACCATCTGGGTAGGGGTGGTGACTGTGGATTGGCAGTAGACTCTGTAGACTTCTGGGCCTGGGGGGTTTGCTCTGGACTATGGGTGGAATTAGGGGTAGAAAAAGCGGCCTCATCCGGGGTACTCACTTCTAATTCCTCCTTCTGTATTTTGGCCCAGATCCGGTGGTGAGGGGACAGCGTCACAGATGATGATGCATCTGATGACTTGGAACTTTCCCCTTCTGGAGTTGCTGGCCAGTCGTTGTCCTCCAGTTGCGGGATCAGGTGACAGGCCTCATCAGCCCTGAGGGACAATGACTGCAACCGGTCAGCTAGGTCTTGGAACAGTTGCGCTGTGGCCGCAGCAACTTGCCAGGACTCCGGCGCCATCTTCGTACTCTCCATGCATGCACTTGCCTGCTCCTCCATCTTGCTGCTCTCCTTCAAACTGAAGAGCACTGACCGTGTGGTCTCTTTTATACCGGGCTTCGGTAAAATGTCCACCAGCCGAAAAGGATGTCATCGATGCAGCGCTGACTTTTGGTCCCTCGGCAACAAGAGGCGGCTCTTCATAGTTCCACTTCGGCATGGACACAGCGACCAGGGGCAGGACATTGACCAGCGCGGGACATTTTCGCTCGCTTCTCCGGCGCCATCTTAACCCTTTAAGGTACCGGCACAGTGGAACAGCGTAGCATGGCAATGGCTTCAGTTTTAATTTTGCACATTGCTGTAGTGACTTTCACAGTTTTGTCAACAGCAAGCAAACTAGTCTTCACCTCCCTCACTATTTCACCAGTGCCTCGGTTAAAACACATTTACAGACAAAGTCCCGTACACTTTTTCTGGTGCAAATTCTGTTGCATCGATATGTGACTATTACAGACAGTCTCGGACACAGTTCAGACTAAGGGGGAGGACGTGTGGCTTTGTGGCATATGGCACACACCCGTATCCTGTTTGTGCCAAAAAGTTGGGGTGTCAGGGTGTGAGTTGCAGGGTAGATGCAGAGCAGATGTTATGGCCCAAGAGGTATTAACCCCTTCTTGTCGTGATGCCAATGCCAGGGCATGGTTTAGCCTTAACCACCCGAAGGTAATACCATTGATCCTGGGTTAGGCAGGAGCAATGAAGACACCAATGCCAGATTAAGGATGACAGAAGTTTTACTGAGGCAAGACAGGTGATATAGTCTTTGCAGTACAGCCTAATATTCCAGGGAGGTGACCAGTGACACAGGGGGACCTCGCACACTTGCTGGGACTTGCAGTGGTTAGGCTGACTTTAGTGCAGGCCACAGTGACTACAGATGGACTTGACTTGACAAAGATGGTGACTGACAATAGGATGACTTGACTTACTGATGAACGACTTGTGGCTGCAGGACTTTAGGCTTGAGGCCTCTGTGGTGTCCCGGTACCGTATTATATACGTTACCTGGGTAAGAGGTCCCCATAGCCAGAGTCCCTAGGATGTCGGGGTCCCTCTTTTGTAGATCTCTCCTTCTCACCTCTCACTTAGTCAATAAGTATATAGCAGTTCTATTTAATATTTATATAATTATAAGTATAAAAATGTATATATTTAGTTATCTACCAGAGCATAGCAGGACCTGCGAGTCACGTGATTAGGTAGAAACTCTATGGTTTTGCTTCAGGACCTTTGGAGGTTCCCGTGACGTATTCACCCACAATGCACTGTAACGGTGAGTGACAGTCGTTACGGACCAATCCAAAACGGCCAGCTCCTGCCCATATAAGGGACCCACGCCATCTTGATCCCTCTCTTGGGTTGCTGACTCTGGAAGAGGTAGGACCTCCGCAGCTTACAAGACTAATTACTAGGCCAAAGCCTTGCGGCCTAGGCCTATAGCATAGCGGATATACTAAGCAATTCCCGCTACTCATCTCTGCTATACAATTCTTCACAAGCTAAATTGGGCTTATATGATCCCAACTGACTGTCAATCACTGCTCAAGCCTGATGTAAAGAGACTCTGTTATCTGGACTGTTACTGTTACTTCATGCACAAAAACTCCTCAGTAAAAGTTCCTGCAAGTTTTCAGTTAACAGCGGTTGTGGACAATCCTTTATTTCTGCATCACCTATTGCTTTTGGGAAGGGTGGCAATAGGCCTATCAAGAAACACAGTATTTAACCCTCACCCTGGCGTCACAAGTTACAAGGGTTAACAGCACCCTTAATTATCCTGCACAACCCTTAACACCCTACACTTGCACAAGACAGTGTCCTCTCATCCGCCACCACACCTCCAATGCTCTGGACACAGACATTGGAACAACTTGTCTGCACTGGACCTCAGCAGGAAAGAGGAGAGAGATTGCAGCCCCTCCCTTTGTTATATATGGTGGGCTGTGCAAGGAGACCATAGGTCACTTGGGGAGTCACCTGGTCATTGGAGCCCTCTGGGTAACAATCATGTAAAGTAAGGGGGTGGCGAAAATTCATGCGCAGCAAGAATGTGTAAACTGCGAAACGAATTCATGCTACGATCCTCTGGTCCAGTCAGCATGGGAGGAGTCAACCTGCTACCAGAGAAGCGCGCGAAAAAGCCCCGCGCTGCGCCACGTCCCGCCCCTGGGCATGGCAACCAAGTTTCTGTGTCACAGCCGAAAGGGAACTTGGAGACACAGGAGTTGTTTTGGGGAGGATCAGAAGTCGGGGCTGCACCGATGACATCCTTCCTGCCGGCCGCCATTTTGTGGAAGCCCACTATAAAAGACACCACGCACAGCAACCTCTTCAGTCTGCACAGAGAGCCGGAGAGTACAGACATGGCGGAGAGCAGCGTTCCACGTGGTGAAGATGGCAAAATGGCGCCGGAACAGCGGAAAGTTGTGGCAGTTGCAGCCCGACTTTTTCAGGAACTTGCTGACCGTCTGCAGCGGTTGTCATTAGACTAAGAGGGGGCCTGCAATCTTCCCCCACTGCCTGATGATGATGACAATTGGCCAGAGACACCTCTAGCGGAGAGCGCAGGGACACCTGGAGGTACATCAACGATGAGATTGTCCCCTCACCACAGAACTTGGGGCTCATGGGCCAAAATCCCATCGGAGGAGTCTGAAGTGAGTACCCCACCAGAGGCGGCCTATTCTTCCTCCTCCAGCCCTGAAACTAAAATACCCCTATCTGCTTTGCCGAGTGCATGACCGCGCTCACCAGATTTGCCTGAGTGGATCTTTGGGGATGAGCCGGGACTCATTGAGTATATGCACGCGAATCTACAACCTATACCTGGGAAGCCACTCCCACCAATTCCAGCTGCACAAAGGGAAAGGGCCCGTCAAGAAGCCGAGCTGGCTGAACTGATGGACAAACTAAAGGCCCGACACAGAGAACTGTACGTCCCTAAGCATGTGCATGTGCATTTGCCTCCTGAAGAATTCGCTACCAGGAGAATACAAAAGAAATGTAAGCTTTGTTCATCCGCAAATGGGATCATCCCCGAGAAGGGGAGGAGCCTCTAGAACGACGAAGAGCAACTGTGGCCAAGTTCAACAAAGTCATAGGTTATGGGACACTACTAGATTGCCACACAGGGCAAACCATCCTCGTAAACCGGCGAGCAGTACAGAGGCCATATCTTCATAAGAAGTTCTACTCCTTGGAGGTGGGTGAAATTGTGGAGTACACCCCCGTCCAGAGCTTGCGTGGAGAATGGGCTGCAGCAGTCACAAGACCAACACCTCCAACACACCTTCCCTTCAAATACTTTCCGTCTACAGATTGGGAATCGGATCCCTTCAACCTGAGACCGAAATGGTCTGCCCCTGATGCCTCCACCAATGTACTCAAGGAGTAGGAGCCTCTACAGCATCAATCATCTTCTGTCCTGCTCAAGTTCAAGAAAGTAAGCCTAAATTGCGGGCACCAAAGACCGTACCTAGACCCTCTCGGAGCAATGAGAGTTTGTCTGTTCCAGAGATACCAATGCACGTACCTAGGCCCTCTCGGAGCAATGAGAGTTTGCAGACGAAAATGTTTTGCTCCACTCTTGATTTGGAGATGGTGCGAAAACCCTATGCACCAACTGTGATCCCGGCCAGCAAGCCTCTGGTCACTTTGAATCCTACTGTTGCCCATTCTACTCTCACCAATGTGGTGTGGGAGAGTTACATTAACTCCTCACCTGCTCCAGATGTTGCCAGATATAGAGGATCTACAAGAGGCACAAGAAGATTCAGAAGAAATGTCTTTTAAAGGACTGTAAAGTAATGTCTATTGCTTTTCTATGCTAACCACTTTTGTTTTTTCAGTAACCAAGTTCAAGACATGTGCCTAGCAGGACTGTGCTAAGATTGTTCCAGTTTTAAGTTCAGCAACGTAACCATCAAGCTTTGTGCCTGACCAACAGGTCAAGAGACTCCTAGCCAGTAGGAGATTCGTAAGTTTGTGCCCAGCTAATTGTGGTGAAGCTGTGTTTCCCATAGACTCCTAGTGTAGGTGGACTGCAGATCCTTACACGCCCATTTTATGTACATAACCCTATATTTATAGGACTCTTCTGCCAAAATGTGCACTTATCAGGTGTATGCGCCTGAACCTTGTTGGAGTGCTAATAAATGTATAATAAAAATGTATATGGTTCCTGTACACAGAAAATAGCTTCTTGTCTGTGTACATATAAAGGTATAAACATGCCATAGGTGTTTAGTAGTTGCAGGGCCGGTTTTAGACTAATTGAGGCCCTGGGCAAAAATGAAAAATGGGGCCCCCAGATTGCGTGATCAAAGATCACTATGTTGCGCCCCCTGAATTGTGCTGCATCTCGGCTAATGTGAGTAAATGAGACTGCACTGCAAACCACAAATGGCTGTGACTACAACATGAGAAACGTAATAATTACATCCAGGATGAATTTGCGGCTGTGGTAATTTGGGGGTCACAATGTGACCCCATTTAGTGCAGATCAGCTCAGCTCCCCCCTTTGCAAGAACGAAGTGCACGGACTCCTGTGGAGCAACAGCAACTTGTAAGGACAAGAAATCCAGCGCAAAACGGCATCATAAAATGTATGGTCACAGGAAACCACAGGGTCACAGAAAGCCATACATTTTATGATGCTGTTTTATGGGTTTAATAGACCCCACAAAGAGCAAGAACTGATTTGTGCTGGAATTCTCTATGTGTGACCACATTTAAGGAGAATAACATGGTGATCTTTGACTGTGCGACCCATTTTTGCCATCTAGCCCTAACCTTATTTGGTAACCTTGTTCTTTATACAGTAATAGTCACCGCACACAGATAAACAGTGATCTCAATGCTACCTATCAGTAATAGCGCCCACATATACTATAAGGCTAAGTTCACAGACAGAATGTCCACATGGAGAATCTCCATGCAGATATTCCGCAAACTGCAGGACACTGAAATAATATGCCACCACTATTACTGCACAGGAATGCAGCGTCTCATAGACAGCCATGAATTCTGTGCGGACACAGAAAATGGAATTTCCGTGCCTTAAACATCTGTGGATACGCGGGTGACCCGACCCATTTTGTGCCACCAGCGGTTGCCACCCCATTACCCCACCTCGCCCGCCCCTGGCCTGCTGAAAATGTTCCGACATTAGCAGTTGGCAGTATAGTTCCCCCACATTAGGCTGGCAGTATAGTTCCCCCACATTAGGCTGGCAGTATAGTTCCCCCACATTAGGTTGGCAGTATAGTTCCCCCACATTAGGTGCAGTATAGTTCCCCCACATTAGGTTGGCAGTATAGTTCCCCCACATTAGGTTGGCAGTATAGTTCCCCCCACATTAGGTTGGCAGTATAGTTTCCCCCACATTAGGTTGTAGTTCCCCCACATTAGGTTGGCAGTATAGTTCCCCCACATTAGGTTGGCAGTATAGTTCCCCCACATTAGGTTGGCAGTATAGTTCCCCCACATTAGGTTGACATTATAGTTCCTCCACATTAGGATGGCAGTATAGTTCCCCACATTAGGATGGCAGTATAGTTCCCCCACATTAGGTTGGCAGTATAGTTCCCCCACATTAGGTTGGCAGTATAGTTCCCCCACATTAGGTTGGCAGTATAGTTCCCCCCGCATTAGGTTGTAGTTCCCCCACATTAGGTTGGCAGTATAGTTCCCCCACATTAGGTTGGCAGTATAGTTCCCCACATTAGGTTGGCAGTATAGTTCCCTTTCATTAGGTTGGCAGTATGTTCCCCCACATTAGGTGCAGTATAGTTCCCCAACTTTAGGTTGGCAGTATAGTTCCCCCACATTAGGCAGGCAGTATAGTTCCCCCACATTAGGTTGGCAGTATAGTTCCCCCACATTAGGTGGAGTATAGTTCACCCACATTAGGATGGCAGTATAGTTCTCCCACATTAGGTTGGCAGTATAGTTCCCCCACATTAGGCTGGCAGTATAGTTCCCCCGCATTAGGTTGGCAGTATAGTTCCCCCACATTAGGTGCAGTATAGTTCCCCCACATTAGGTTGGCAGTATGTTCCCCCACATTAGGTTGGCAGTATAGTTCCCCCCACATTAGGTTGTAGTTCCCCCACATTAGGTTGGCAGCAGAGTTCCCCCACATTAGGCTGGCAGTATAGTTCCCCCACATTAGGTTGGCAGTATAGTTCCCCCACATTAGGTGCAGTATAGTTCCCCCACATTAGATTGGCAGTATAGTTCCCCCACATTAGGTTGGCAGTATGTTCCCCCACATTAGGTTGGCAGTATAGTTCCCCCCACATTAGGTTGTAGTTCCCCCACATTAGGTTGGCAGCAGAGTTCCCCCACATCAGGCTGGCAGTATAGTTCCCCCACATTAGTTTGGCAGTATAGTTCCCCCACATTAGGTGCAGTATAGTTCCCCCACATTAGGTTGGCAGTATAGTTCCCCCACATTAGGTTGGCAGTATAGTTCCCCCCACATTAGGTTGTAGTTCCCCCACATTAGGTTGGCAGTATAGTTCCCCCACATTAGGTTGGCAGTATAGTTCCCCAAATTAGGTTGGCAGTATAGTTCCCTTTCATTAGGTTGGCAGTATGTTTCCCCACATTAGGTGCAGTATAGTTCTCCCACATTAGGTTGGCAGTATAGTTCCCCCACATTAGACTGGCAGTATAGTTCCCCCACATTAGGTTGGCAGTATAGTTCCCCCACATTAGGTGCAGTATAGTTCCCCCACATTAGGTTGGCAGTATAGTTCCCCCACATTAGGTTGGCAGTATAGTTCCCCCACATTAGGTTGGCAGTATAGTTCCCCCCACATTAGGTTGTAGTTCCCCCACATTAGGTTGGCAGAATAGTTCCCCCACATTAGGTTGGCAGTATAGTTCCCCCACATTAGGTTGGCAGTATAGTTCCCTTTCATTAGGTTGGCAGTATGTTCCGCCACATTAGGTTGGCAGTATAGTTCCTCCACATTAGGTTGGCAGTATGTTCCCCCACATTAGGTTGTCAGTATAGTTCCCCCACATTAGGTTGTTAGTATAGTCCCCCCCCCCCACATTAGGTTGTCAGTATAGTCCCCCCACATTAGGTTGGCATTATAGTTCCCCCACATTAGGTTGGCAGTATGTTCTCCTACAGACATACAGCCTACAACCATATACAGTGTATAGCTGGAGGCTGAATGTCTATGTATTTCCCTGCTTCAGTGCTCTGACCACCGCTCCTCCTGGCTTATAGGTCATAGCAGTAGGTCCCGGTACCAGAGGAGCAGTGGTCTGAGCACTGAAGATGACATGCCGCTGGTGACTTACTATGCTGGCCAGCAGGCGTCCTCCTGCTCAATGCTACGCGCCTCCGTTCCTATGGGCGCATGCACGGGATGTCAGTGACGTCCCGGCGTGCTTTATCTCTTAATGCAGTGCAGCAGAGAGTTAATGTGGGCAACCTTGTGTCCCGAAAAGATCTTTCGGGACACAGGGATGTCCTTAATAGTGATGGGGGAAATTAATCCACCCGACACCCCCCACCCTCACCACCGGATCCACCACTGATACTCACACTACCAATACTGCAAGGGCCATCTTTAATTTTGATTGGACCCTGGGCAAGCAAATGTTTTGCTCCTCCCCCCCCCCCCCCCCATTTTTGCCACCATAGGCAAAAGCTAATTTTTCTGCCACTTGACTCCCACCTTACTACTGGGGTGACACACTGTAACAAACCTCCTCCTCATGTAATCACCTTACTACTGGGGTGACCCACTGTAACAAACCTCCTCCTCATGTCATCTCCTTACTACTGGGGTGACACATTGTAACAAACCTCCTCCTCATGTAATCTCCTTACTACTGGGGTGACACACTGTAACAAACCTCATACATACACACATCATGCATACATATATACATAGACATCTAACACACATACACACATCATACATACAAATACATCTATCATGCACACATAATACATGTACACATAAAAAAATCATATACACACATATACAATACATGTCATCAACCCAATGCCTCTCCTTACCCCCAGGAGGTGATTGCTGGAGATCGGTTGGCTGAGGCTGCCTTGCTTCTTAGCCAGGGTCACGTCAGTAGGAGCTCCCAGCAGCCCCTGGCCTCCTCAGCCCTGCAGGGCCGCACATAGTACAATAAAAAAAAAAAAAGTGCTGGCAGCAACGCCAGGGGCCCCGAGCAGTGAAGTGCAAGCAGCGTTCATTCCTCCACTAAATATGATGAGGATGTGAGGGGGGTTTACTAGTGGAGCACTGCCTGAGCGTGGTGACGTCTGATTAGTGGAGCGCAAGCAGTGCTCCTCTAGAATGCTGAGGACAGGGGGAGGAGTGTTAGTGCCTTAAGCCCTGAATACTGCAGTTTGCATAAAAACGCTGCGATTTTACCACGATTTTGCACAAAATGCACTATTGTTGGCCGGAGGAAGCACGATCATCGTGCAAAACGGAGTTTGTTTGCCACCCTGTGTCCCCCCCACTACCCTCTTCCCATGTAACAACACAGTTTTGAGTATGCAATAAAAAAGAATTCTAACAGCTGACCGCGGTGAGTTGCCGATTTTCATTTCTACGGTCTCAAGCAGTATTGTTAGTAATGCTAGTTGGTAAAGCTTTTCAGGGGCCCCCTTTTGGATGGAGGCCCTAGGCAACTGTCTAGGATGCCCCCCCCCCCCCCAATGCTGGCCCTGAGTAGTTGCTCAATAGGGGACTCTCTTGGCTCCTCCGAGAGTGACATTGTTTCTAGTCGCCAATCGCTAGCACCTGTCTCAACAAAAATAACAGGGTAACTTACCCTTAAGATAGCAAGACTAACTAATAAGCACACATAGTATTTAAACTACTCACTTAAATGTACTACCTCAGTCTTCAGTACATATACACCAAAACAAATGTATCTCACATTCAAGAAACACTTAGGAATTGTAGCCTATTGATACCCACTTCCTGCCACTGTTAGGTACACTCATATTTCTCTTCTTTCTATTATGTGTGTGAGATGCTTTACCTGGTCAGTAGGTGCTCTTGCGAGTTTGGAATAAAACACGTATTTCTAAAGGTAACCTAGATAGGTTATACTGTTGTGTTCTAGGGGTAAGTAGCATGTAGCCGTTAGACCCTAGTAGCCGTCCTTATTGGTAGAGAGCCTCGGGCAAGCAAATATACCCTTCTGTGTGCTAACATTTGACTCATCTTGGCAAAAAAGAAAAGAAAAATGTGGTGAGATTTCAAAATGTTTAGACAGCTTGAGACTAAAGGTTATAGAGAGCTGTACTAATGTCTAGCTAGCCTCATAAATGTCAGAGAGCTATAATAAATGTCTAAGGAGCTAGAAACTAAGATAGCTTCATCACTGTCTAGATAGCATAAATCTCTAGATAGATTCCAATTGTCTAGTTAAGATACTAGTAGGAGTATCCAGAGTATGTGAATGTACTTAATGTTTGCTTAGGTTTTGTCAGGATGTATAGAAAATATATGTATAATACTGTTCTAGTCCTAGTTCCTCTGCCTTAGGGGACAGGCGTCGAGGTCGACTTATTTCAAGTAAGGGGGTTTGTGGTGTCCCGGTACCGTATTATATACGTTACCTGTGTAAGAGGTCCCCATAGCCAGAGTCCCTAGGATGTCGGGGTCCATCTTTTGTAGATCTCCCCTTGTCATCTCTCACTTAGTCAATAAGTATATAGCAGTTCTATTTAATATTTATATAATTATAAGTATAAAAATGTATATATTTAGTTATCCACCTGTTCGGAGCATAGCAGGACCTGCGGGTCACGTGATTAGGTAGAAACTCTATGGTTTTGCTTCAGGACCTTTGGAGGTTCCCGTGATGTATTCACCCACAATGCACTGTAACGGTGAGTGACAGTCGTTACGGACCAATCCAAAACGGCCGGCCCCTGCCCATATAAGGGACCAGCGCCATCTTGATCCCTCTCTTGGGTTGCTGACTCTGGAAGAGGTAGGACCTCCGCAGCTTACAAGACTAATTACTAGGCCAAAGCCTTGCGGCCTAGGCCTATAGCATAGCGGATATACTAAGCAATTCCCCGCTACTCATTGCAGGATCACTGGACCTCAATATTCCCCTAAATCCAGCGGATCTCTGCTATACAATTCTTCACAAGCTAAATTGGGATTATATGATCCTAACCGACTGTCAATCACTGCTTAAGCCTGATGTAAAGAGACTCTGTTATCTGGACTGTTACTGTTACTTCATGCACAGAAACTCCTCAGTAAAAGTTCCTGCAAGTTTTCAGTTAACAGCGGTTGTGGACAGTCCTTTATTTCTGCATCACCTATTGCTTTTGGGAAGGGTGGCAATAGGCCTATCAAGAAACACAGTATTTAACCCTAACCCTGGTTTAATGAGTGACAAGGGTTAACAGCGCCCTTAATTATCCTGCACAACGACACCCTAAACACCCTACACTTGCACAAGACAGTGTCCTCTCATACGCCACCACACCTCTATCTGCTTGAATCATCCCAAAAATAGGCTTTTCTATGTTCGTATAGTGGGTCCAACATATGGAGTGTGGCAACGTCGCAGATCAGACTATGTTGGGGGATACCGTTCTGACGCTGCAGCTCAAGGAGGGTGTGCTTTGCGTTGTACGAGTGGCTGAAGTGCATGCAGAGTTTCCTTCCCATTGTTAGAATCTCTTCAGGAACCACTTGACAACCAGATTGAACACGTGCCATGCAGGGTGCATGGCTCAGCCTTCCTTGTCGCAGCGCAGACAAGATGTTCTTCCCATTGTCAGTCACCATGGTTCCCATTTCCAGTTTTCATGGAGTAAGAAATGCTCCAATTTCTTTATGAATGACTTTTAGAAGTTCCTCCCCTGTGTGACTCTTGTTCGCCTGACAGCGCCGTGCCCTGCACACATGGTATGCTGAAGGGGCACTGAGACTTGTCCGTGCAGTGGAGGCTGAGGACACGGTGGAGGATGAGCAGGTGGAATTGCCCACTATCACAGGACCAACGGCCGATAGCATGGAGGAGGAAGTGGTGTGACCTGTCCAAGTTGGTGTTGTGGCTGTGCAGGAACCACATTCACCCAGTTGGCCGTAAAGTACATGAAATATTCGATTTGCAACTAAAGCGAATATCGCTGCAATTCTATTGCATAATTTGCTTCATTAACCCCTTAAGGACCGGGGTTTTTCCGTTTTTGCATTTTCGTTTTTTGCTCCTTGCCTTTAAAAAATCATAACTCTTTCAATTTTGCACCTAAAAATCCATATGATGGCTTATTTTTTGCTCCACCAATTCTACTTTGTAATGACATCAGTCATTTTGCCCAAAAATCTACGGTGAAACAGAAAAAAAAATCATTGTGCGACAAAATTGAAAAAAAAACGCTGTTTTGTAACTTTTGGGGACTTCCGTTTCTACGTAGTACATATTTCGGTAAAAATGACACCTTATCTTTATTCTGTAGGTCCATACGATTAAAATGATACCCTACTTATATAGGTTTGATTTTGTCGGACTTCTGGAAAAAATCATAACTACATGCAGGAAAATTAATACGTTTAAAATTGTCATCTTCTGACCCCTATAACTTTTTTATTTTTCCGTATATGGGGCGGTATGAGGGCTCATTTTTTGCGGCGTGATCTGAAGTTTTTAACGGTACCATTTTTGCATTGATAGGACTTATTGATCGCTTTTTATTCATTTTTAAATGATATAAAAAATTACAAAAAATTCACTATTTTGGACTTTGGAATTTTTTTGCGCGTACTCCATTGACCGTGCGGTTTAATTAATGATATATTTTTATAATTCGGACATTTCCGCACGCGGTGATACCATATATGTTTATTTTTATTTTTATTTACACTGTGTGTTTTTTTTTATTGGAAAAGGGGGGTGATTCAAACTTTTAATAGGGGAGGAGTTAAATGATCTTTATTCACTTTTTTTTTTCACTTTTTTTTTTTTGCAGTGTTATAGCTCCCATAGGGACCTATAACACTGCACACACTGATCTCCTATGCTGATCACTGGTTTCTCATAAGAAACCAGTGATCAACGATTCTGCCGCATGACTGCTCATGCCTGGATCTCAGGCACTGAGCAGTCATTCGGCGATCGGACAGCGAGGAGGCAGGTAGGGGCCCTCCCGCTGTCCTGTCAGCTGTTCTGGATGCCGCGATTAGCCGCGGCTATCCCGAACAGCCCGACTGAGCTAGCCGGCAACTTTCACTTTCACTTTTAGCCGCGCGGCTCAGCTCTGAGCGCGCGGCTAAAGGGTTAATAGCACACAGCGCCGCGATCGGCGCTGCGCGCTATTAGAGGAGGGTCCCGGCTTCACTATGACGCCGGGCCCGCCGTGATATGACGCGGGGTTACTCTGTAACCCCGCGTTATATCGGGAGAGCAGGACCAAGGACGTACCGGTACGTCATTGGTCCTTAAGGGGTTAAACTCCATTTTCTGCGGTCCAGGCTCCAGGGCATCTAAAATGGCAGATCCACATGTCAGTACATGGGGCAAGGAACACTGGGAAGGCGGGAAGGGAAGTAGGCGGGATGAAACTGAATCACATGCAGGATGCATTCTATCAGCAGCCAGTCACCCCTGTGATGTCACAGCCCTATATATTCGGCAGCCATTTTGAGGCTCATCATATAATTCATTAAACTGCATAGAGATAGGACGGACATCACTGTGTGTGTGTTACACAGAAAAACTCATTCCAGCAGCGTTTTACATCCTAGTCACATCAGCATTCTGGTGGACAGAGAGCAGTGTTTTTTTTCACTGAAAATGATTTTTTACTGCAGCCATTAACCTCCCAGTAACTTCCTACAGCACCGTATTTCAGAGAGGGGCAGATAGCTGTGTGTTGCCTCATACATTTCAACAAGCTGCCTCAACTTCATAAACCTTAGCAGAGGAGGCAGGAACAATTTTTCAGCGCAATTATGTGTCTTTGTTCTACAACAAATCATCTGCTGGTTATACTAGTCTGTAGATGGTATAATACCCAGCAGTCCAGTCCAATTTTGTGTTTAGTACACAGCTTTTTTGTGCTGCAGCACTGTTGTGTACTGCTGGTGTTGTGCAAAAATCTATTTTTTAAGGATACTGTAGTGCATTTTTCAGCCCTCATAAGTGCATACCACATACGTACACCTAAATAGAGTACTATTTTGTACCTGTTAATCTGTCAAGGGCCTAGATACTGTGAAAGTCCAGGCAAAAGTAATCACTGGCTGGTGTTTTACAAAAATATGTTTTTGTAAGCGTACTGTACCGCATTTTTCTGCCCTCATAAGTGTATACAACGTACCTACATCTAAGTAGTGTACTATTTTGTACCTATTAATCCGTCAAGGACCGACATACTGTGAAAGGACATCCAAAAGTAATCACCGGCTGGTATTTTACTCCAATACGTTTATTAAGCGTACTGTAGCGCATTTTTCTGACCTCATAAGTGAATACCACATACCAACATTTAAGTAGTGAACTATTTTAAACCTGTTAATCTGTCAAGGGCCTAGATATTGTGAAAGTCCAGGCAAAAGCACTCACTGTCTGGTGTTTTCACTCAGATACTTTTTAAAGTGTTTTATAGCGCATTTTTCTGCCTTCATAAGTGCATACCACATACCTACATCTAAGTAGTGTACTATTTTGTACCTGTTAATCTGTCAAGGGCCTATATACTGTGAAAGGACAGCCTGCTGCTGTTCTAGACAAATACTGTTTTAAGCATAATGAAGCGTATTGTACTCCCCTCATATACGCAATAAGTATGTCAGGCAGAGTAGTGCCAGGACGTGCACAGTGAAGTGGCAGAGGCCTAAATTCATCAGGCGCAGGCAGAGGTCGCAGCAGTGTAGGGGCGTGTGGCAGCTGGAGTCGCAGCGAGAGGTCTGAGCCTTCGGTGTCAGCTTGCAGTCATGTCTGGACCAGCAACCCAGCAGTCGTGATTGATCGGTTCACTCGGTCATCCACTTCATACCAAGTGACATCCGACACCCCCAGTCAACAGTCAGTGGGTTCCTCAGACTCAATCCTCAGTTGGCATGGCCCTCATGCTGCTGCTGCCTACTCAAAGCTCTGTCATTGTGCTACTCTATGGTCTCCTCATGCTAATGCTATCACCTCCAGGCTCTGTCATTGTGCTGCTCTATGGTCTCCTCGTGCTATTGCTACCACCCCTACGCTCTGTCTTTGTGCCACCTTATGGTCTCCTCATGCTGATGCTACCACCTCCAAGCTCTCTAATTGAGCTGCACTATGGTTTCCTCATGCTGATGCTGCCACCTCTAGGCTCTCTCTTTGTGCCACCATATGGTCTCTTCATGCTGATGCTACCACATCCATGCTTTCTCATTGTGCTGCCATGGACACTGCAAAACTTAATTAAGGTGCTGGTCCCCAGTTTTCAGAAATTCCTCTGCATTAGGGTCACTTTCAGAACTCCTGATGCTGCTGCTGCCACCTCCAGGCTGTTTCATTCAGCCACTATATGGTCTCCTCATGCTTCAGCCAACTCCAGGCTGTGCAATTCAGGCACCATATGATCTTATCATGCTGTCACAAACTCCAGGCTGTGCCATTCAGCCACAATATGGTCTCCTCATGCTTCAGCCAACTCAAGGCTGTGCCATTCAGACACTATATGGTCTCCCCCTGCTGCCAAACTCCAGGCAGTCATTCAGCCACTGTATGGTCTCCTCATACTGATGCCACCTGCAGACTCTGTCATTGTGCTGCCATGTGACATGTGACTCCTTGCTATATTTGGTCCTGTGTACCCACATGCTAGGGCCCGGGACACTAAAACTTGTGAGTTAAAATTTCAATTTCAAAATCCTCAATTTCAATTTCAAAATCTTAAATTTCTATTCAAAATCTTAAATTTCAATGGTCTCCTCATGCTTTTGCCAACTCCAGGCTGTGTCATTCAGACACTATATGGTCTTCTCATCCTTCAGTCAACTCCAGGCTGTGTCATTAAGTCACTATATGGTCTCCTCATGCTTCAGCCACCTCCAGGCTGTGTCATTCAGCCAATATAGGGTGTACTGATGCTTCTGGGCCTGGGCCTAAAACTAGCACTAGCTACCATAAATCTTCAATTTAAATTTCAAGATTCATCTTTTAATCTTAGGGAGTGTGAATCCCTAGTGTCTACTCATGCTGCTGCCAGCTCCAGGCTGTGTCATTCAGAAACTATATAGTCTCCTCATGCTGCCAACACCTCCAGGCTGTGTCATTCAGCCACTATATGGTCTCCTCATGCTGCCAACACCTCCACGCTGTGTCATTCAGCCACTATATGGTTCCTCATGCTTCAGCCACATCCAAGCTGTGTCATTCAGCCACTATATGGTCTCCTCATACTGCCAACACCTCCACGCTGTGTCATTTAGCCACTATATGGTCTCCTCATGCTGCCAACACCTCCACGCTGTGTCATTCAGCCACCATATGGTCTCCTCATGCTTCAGCCACATCCAAGTTGTGTCATTTAGCCACTATAAGGTCTCCTCATACTGATGCCACCTCCAGGCTCTGTCATTGTGCTGCTCTGCGGTAGTGATTCTAAAAGGGATGCCTGTAATCTGCATGTCAGACTGAATAACAGTATTTTTTAACTACCCCAGCACATTCCATATGCTTGTAAGAACAAAGCAAAGTCTTCTACACCCCTATTGAGTCCAGAAATAGCTGTTTTTAATAAAGATTCGCAGAGAATAAATTTGGATTGGCCGAATCAAATTTTTCAAAAGTTCACTCATCTCTATCCCTGACCATAGTTACAGCTCCAGACGTTGGCGCTTCTGTGCACTTTGGTTCACGCCGACAGGCTTAACCCCTTAAGGACTGAGCATTTTTCCATTTTTGCACTTTCGTTTTTTCCTCCTTACATTTTAAAAATCATAACCCTTTAAATTTTGCACCTAAAAATCCATACGATTTTTTGTGCCACCAATTCTACTTTGTAATGACATCAGTCATTTTACCCAAAAATCTATGGCGAAATGGGAAAAAAAATCATTGTGCAACAAAATTGGAAGAAAAAACGCCATTTTGTAACTTTTGGGGGCTTCCGTTTCTATGCAGTACATTGTTCGGTAAACATGACGCCTCATCTTTATTCTGTAGTCCATACGATTAAAATAATACCATACTTATATAAGGTTGATTTTGTCGTACTTCTGGAAAAAAAATACTAACTACATGCAGGAAAATTTATACTTTTAAATTTGTCATATTCTGACCCCTATAACTCCTGCTCTCCTACAGCTGTTCGGGATGCCGTGATTCCGCCGCAGCATACCCAAACAGCCCCCTGAGCTAACCGGCAACGTTATAGTTTCCCTTTAGACGTGGCGGTCAACTTTGAATGCTGCGTTTAAAGGGTTACTACAGGTAAGCACTAAGTCCTTAAGGAGTTAAGGACTGGCCCACCTTCTCTTCCACAAAATTGTGCAGGGCTGGTACTGCCTTCTTCGCAAAGAAATGATGGCTTGGGACTCTCCACCTCGGCTCAGCGCAAGCCATCAGTTCTCTGAAAGGTGCAGAGTCCATCACTTGAAACGGGAGGGACTGCAGCACCAGCAACTTGGACCGGAGCACATTCAGCTTCTGCACCGTTGGATGAGTGGGCACATACTGTTGTCTCTTGGACATGGCTTCGCCGATGGATTGCTGGCAGAATGACTGACTAAAAGAAGACGGAGCAGGAGCATCTGGAGCGACAGACAGAGGGTATTACACAAAGCTCCCTTCGGCTGAGGTGGTGGAGCCTTGGCTGGCTGAAAGATGGAGCAGCGTGCCACTGGGTGATGCAGCAGGCTGGACCACTACATGGGAGCCTCAGTTCTCCCAGGCCGCTTTATGGTGGCACAGCATATGTTGACGCAGGACCGTGGTGCTAACATTGGGACCATGGCCACGCTTCACCTTCTGCCGACACATCTTGCATGTGGCTATGTTAACCTCCTCCGGATGCTTGATGAAAAATTTACACAGTCCGCACTAATTGGCTGCTACTGGTGCCGTCTCCAGGAACCCCTGTTCCACTACCTCCCAGGAAGGTAGGCTGCAGCGATGCAGGTGGTCTACCCCGGGCACGTTTGGGTCCAGTATTTCCACTTCTGCCACCATACTGACTGCCAACCATGCTACCACCTTGCTGGATCAGCTGCTGCCTCACGGGCAACCTGCAACCCTCTTCTCCTAATGATGAATAAGCCCCTTCTGTACCCGGCTCCCAATTGCGATCGGCTTCATCATCATCAAGTGTCTGCACGTCACTGAAGTCCTCCTCAGGTTCCTCAGCAGTGTCTGCTTCAGGACCCTGAATGCTGGCAACACCACCTCCCATGTCACTTTCCTCATCACTACTTGCCCGCCTAGCAGAGGAAGCGGCGGATGTCTCCTCCACTTCTTGGCTGGGCAGTAGCTGCTGACTGTCCTCTATTAGATCGTCCTCACTGAATAGTGGAGCTGAACCCACAGCATAAGTTACTTCTGCAGGGGAGGAAACAGCATAGGACAGAGGCAATGGGAGGACAGGAAAGGCTCCCAGGCCATGCCAACTGAGGGTTGTGTCTGAGGAACTCACCGACTGTTGACTGGGGGTATCAGATGTCACCTGTGATGAAGTGGATGACCTTGTTAACCAATCGTTGACGGCAGATGGGTTGCTGGTCGAGATACGACCGCTAGCTGATAACAGGAGATCAGTCCTCTTGCTGCGACTCCTGCTACTACTCACCCCTAGTCTGCTTCGACCTCTTCCTGATGAATTCTCTGCCTGACATACATAGTGCTTATATGAGGGGAGTACAATACGCTTCACTACGCTTAAAGCAGTGTTTGTCTAGCAGCAGCCGGTGAGTACTTTTGGATGGCCTTTTACAGTAACTAGGCCCTTAAGACTTTATCAGGAACAAAATGGTACAACACTTAGATGTACGTATGTGGTATGCCCTTATGAGGCCATAAAAATGTGCTACAGTACGCTTAAAAAAATGTGTACAACACTAGCTGGTGAGTACGTTTGGCAGTCCTTTCACATTACCTAAGCCCTTGAGACTTTATCAGGAACCATATGGTACAACACTTAATTATAAGTATGTGGTGTGCACTTATGAGGGCAGAAAAATGCTCTACAATACACTTAAAAAAGTTTTTGTGTACAACACCAGCTGTTGAGTACTTTCGGCTGTCCGTTCACAGTATCTAGGCCCTTGAGACTTTATCACACTGCTCTCTGATCCTCTCTATAATAGAACACTGTAGACAGTGACCGGGAGGTGGAACGCTGCAGTAAGAATGCTTTTCTGTTACAAACAAACTGTTCTCTGTCCAACAGAACGCTGACTTTACTAGGAGGTAAATTGCTGCTGGAAAAAGCTTTTCTGTGTAACACACAGTGCTGTCTGTCCCTATCTATCTCTCTGCAGTGTAAGGATGAAGTGACTGACCCCAATATGGCTGCCAATAATATAGGGCTGTGACATCACAGGGGTGACTGGTTGCTGATAGGCTGCATCCTGCATGTGATTCAGGGTTATCCCGTCTACCCTTGTTCCCGCCTTCCCAGCATTCTTTGCCCCATGTCCTCACATATGGATCTGCCATTTTAGATGCCCTGGAGCCTTGACCGCACTAAATGGAGTTTAATGAAGCGATTAACGTGATAGAATCGTGGCGATATTAGCATTAGTTGCGAATTCAGCAGATTCGATTTGCTTATCTCTAATAGTGTAGTTAGCGTATCGTAGTTTTACACCAGTGTACCGTAGTGTAGTGTTGGCATGGTTTTTATACAGGTACAGCGTAGTTAGCATAGTTTTGGCAGTGTGGACAGAGCCTTAGTCACACAGGAACAGTTATGCAATGTGAACATCAGAGACCAAGCTGAAACTACCCCTATATGTGCCAGCTTAGATTCTAAAGTAACTTGGAATAGTAACCCAAGGAATCTCCCGGTACCAGCTGGAACAAACTCTGGTAAAATAAAAGCTGAGCTGTGATGGGTTGCTAGAGACAAAACCAGACAGATTGGGTTTCAGGCATATTTATAAATCTAGGCCAGTGTGTGACAGGAAGTGGAATAAGGCTACATTTACTGGACATTAGTGCTATACTGGTTGACTGTTAATGCATCTATAATGGATTGCTGTTCAGTTTATAAATAAGGAGATGCTGTTGATGAAAATGAAACCCTTGGTGTGGACTATATATATGTGTGTGTGGCACATCATGTTAGTTACATCCCTTCTACATTATGCTATTTAGGCTTGGTGGGAGACTCATACTTAGCCATCGTCCAAGACCAAAGAACTTTTATGTTTTTTTTATACTCTATTTCACAAGCTGCCTTTAGTGGGTGCAGTCACAATAGTGTCAATTAGACTTAGCACTGAACTGCAATTGAGAAGCTAAAGGAAGAGGGAAGAAAGATCACACTGCAGCACCGCAGGACAGCTGCGCTGAAGTTTATGAGTGGTGAGAGTTGAAAGGAAAGCCTTTATTTCCCTTTCAGGGACAGAGTGGATCATTGTCTGCAGGCAGACTGGCTCAGCTTGCAGCGTGCTGCTTTAAAGAGTACCTTTCAGATCCCACAAAAAAAAAAAAACACAAAACTGTTATATGTTACTCTGTACCTCATGCCGATCATGTACATGTACTTCTCTATCACAAATTTTTCACAAAATGATAGCATGATAATGCTGCTCAATGTGTTTTCCATCTTGTCAAAGGGAGAAGGCGTGTCCCTCTATTGCCTGTACTCTGATGAAACCTTCCTCACTCCCCTTCCTCTCTGATTTCATGCTGTACACACACACACACAATGATCATTGGGGACTGCCTGTTCTCTTCCACCAAAGATAATATTTTAAGTGCATAACTTATATCTTCCTGTCATTCATGTGTGTCATCCTTTGGCAGTCCTGTACTACTTGGAATAGTTGGAGGTACACTGTTTGGATAACTTTTTTTGCAGCAGTATTGCCTTCAGCTATGAGCTTCAGCTTTGGCAAAACTACAACTCCCAGGCATGCTTGGAGTTGTAGTTTTGCAACAGCTGGAGGCACATGTTTAGTAAAACTCTATGTTACAGCAGTGTTGCTGCAAACTGTGTTCCTCCTGCAGCAAGGGTCCAGGACCCTTGAACACACTCATGCTGCTGTGGGACTCATCAGTGTCCTATGAGGTATGCGGACCTTTAGTTGTGACATTTTTCAGACGCAGTTTTTTTTTAATGTGAAATGATGTCAAAGCTACAAGGGAGAGAGCAGAGCTGATATGGAGAGATCTGTACACTATGGCTAATAACACTACATGAGTAAGTTGCTTTATTATACACTACTCAAAAATATTAAAGATAACACAGCCTAGATCTGAATGAATGAACTAATTGTATGAAATACTTCGTTTTTACATAGTTGAATGTGCTGACAACAAAATCACACAAAAATTATCAGCAGAAATCAAATTTATCAACCAATAGAGGTCTGGATATGGAGTCACACTCAAAATCTAAGTGGAAGACCACACTACAGGCTGATCCAACTTTGATGTAATGTCCTTAAAACAAGTCAAAATGAGGCTCATTAGTGTGTGTGGCCTTCACGTGCCCGTATGACCTCCCTACAACACCTGGGCATGTTCCTGATGAGGTGACGGATGGTCTCCTGAGGGATGTCCTGCCAGACCTGGACTAAAGCATCTGCCAACTCCTGGACAGTCTGTGGTGCAATGTGGCTTTGGTGGATGGAGTGAGACATGATGTCCCAGATGTGCTCAATGGGATTCAGGTCTGGGGAACGGGCAGGCCAGTCCATAGCATCAATGCCTTCCTCTTGCAGGAACTGCTAACACAATCCAGCCACATTGTTTTGCATTAGGGCCAATCGCACCAGCATATGGTCTCACAAGGGGTCTGAGGATCTCATCTCGGTACCTAATGGCAGTTAGGCTACCTCTGGCAAGCACATGGAGGGCTTAGATGAGTGCTTCTGCTCCTTTCAGTTCAGTCACCTCACATCTTCACAAGAATGCTAAGGTCCTTGGTAGAGATAGTACTACTTAATGAATCTCCTTCACAGAATATTAAAAAATTCTGTTTCCAATACCGCTGAATTCTGTTCATACTGAAAAATAAATGGCCTTTTACCAGAAGCAAGAAATAGGATTGTCAGTATCCAATCACACTGGAGTTCACTAGAACCATGAATGCTATGATGTGTATTATGTATAAGGATTAAGCTGCTTTCACACTATGAGTATTCATCTGTTATTAAACATTTATTTTCTGTATTGTATAATTAAGAAACGGATATATAATAATGGATGAAATAACGGATGCAAACGGCTGAATAACATCCGTCAAAATAACAGGCTTATTCATCCGTTAAGGCCCGTTATAACATCCGTCATGTTATTTTATGGCTGTTTTAACACCTCTGCCTAAAAATTCCCGCAGCCGGGACTACTACTACTCACATCATGGAATAGACTTGTCTCCATGATGGGAGTAGTAGTTCCCCCGCTGTGGGAGTCTGCCGGTGGCTTGGGAGGCTGCATTAGTGTTTGTACTACTACCCCCATCATGGAACAGACTCTGTTCAGTGATGGGGGTTGTAGTACAGGGGCTGAGAGATTGATCTTACCAGGTCTTACTCCTGAGACCCGATGTGATCAGAAGCAGGGGCGGACATATCGCCTGTGCAGCCGGTTCAGCTGCACAGGGGCCCAGCGGGAGAGGGGGCCCGCTGCCCTCTCCAGGTCCGGCCCCAGAGGCGAGCATTAGGCCACATACCACCGCATACTCCCCGACCACAGCAAGTTTGACAGCATCCGGATGGACGCTGTGTTCAACCACCCCTGCAGCCAGTGGCGTCTCTGGGGGGGGGGGGGGGGGGGGGGCGGGGTTAGGGGGGCCAGAGGGGGCCACGGCCCCCCCTACATCATGATTGCCCCCCCCCCTTGTGCCCCCCCTAGCAGCAGTAGGTCACTAGCAGCTCTCATGGCCACCAGTAAGGGGCCCGAGCCCCCGCTGCACCCCCCGCCCCCCGGAGCCATTTACTCCGGCATCCTTTCTTATAATAAATCTTCAGCCAGCAGCCCTGTCACCACGCAGGGGCCGCGCTATGCAGACTGGGAAGAGCAGACAGGAAGCTCCTCCCCCTCTCTCACTCCCCTGTATACTGGACCTTGTGGAGCAGGCCCGCTGTGTGTATACAGGCCCGGACACCACCAGTATGGAAGACTTACCTGCCCAGTGCCCACTGCTGATGCTGCCCTTTTAAAGTAAGTAACTTGTTTGGGGGAGAGGGGGAAAGTTGTAGGAGACAGTGGGAGGTAGTTCAGTGTTTCCCAACCAGGGGGCCTCCAGCTGTTGCAAAACTACAACTCCCAGCATTCCTTTGGCTTTATGAGCATACTGGGAGTTGTAGTTTTGCAACAGCTGCAGGCCCCCAGGTTGGGAAACACTGATCTATCTATCTATCAATCTATTATATATCTATCTCCTATCTATCTATCTCATATCTATCCATCCATCCATCTATCTATATCCATCTATTTATACATCTATCTATCTATCTATCTTTCTCATATCTATCTATCTATCTATCCTCATATCTATCTCATATCTATCTATCTATCTATCTATCTATCTATCTATTTATCTATCTATCCTCATATCTATCTCATATCTATCTATCTATCTCATATCTATCTCATATCTATCTATCTATCTATCTATCTATTTATCTATCTATCTATCCTCATATCTATCTCATATCTATCTATCTCATATCTATCTCATATCTATCTATCTATCTATCTCATATCTATCTATCTCATCTATCTATCTCATATCTATCTATCTATCTAACTCAGATAGATGAGAGATAGATAGATAAATAGATATGAGAGATAGATAGGTAGATGGATGATATATAGATAGATACATAAATATATATATATATATATATATATATATATATATATATGTATATAGATATGAGATAGATAGAAAGATAGATAAATAGATGATATATATATAGAGAGATGATATATAGAAAGATACATAAATAGATGGATAGATAGATGATAGACAGATCGATAGATAGATGATAGATACATAGATATGATATAGATAGATGATAAATAGATATGATATAGACAGATAGATAAATTAGATAGATAGATAGATAGATAGATAGATAGATAGATAGGAGATAGATGGATATGATATAGATAGATGGATATGATATAGATAAATTTATATGATATAGATAGATAGATCAGTTTCCCAACCAGGGGGCCTCCAGCTGTTGCAAAACTACAACTCCCAGCATTCCTTTGGCTTTATGAGCATACTGGGAGTTGTAGTTTTGCAACAGCTGGAGGCCCCCCTAGTTGGGAAACACTGATCTATATCAATCTATCTATCTATCAAGCTCCTTGAGAACGGCGACGAGAGGTCGCTGAAACGTCGCTTCTTTTGTACACTGGGATAATGCAATAAATCTCCACCTTTTTTGCACTAATTTTTCTGTGTGCTGCTGGTCTCTTTATTTTTTCTAGTACAAGTGAACGTCTCACCAAGATCCACACCCAGCGTGCACCATTGCATTGGTTTTCTTAATTTTGTTGTGCTGCTCTTCTGGAGTTTTTTTTTATTATCTATCTATCCATCTATCTCCTATCTATCTATCTATCTATCTCATATCTATCTATCTATCTATCTCATATCTATCTATCTATCTATATCATATCTATCTATCCATCTATCTATATCCATCTATTTATGTATCTATCTATCTTTCTATTTATCTATATATCTCATATCTATCTCAGATAGATGAGAGATAGATGAAAGATAGATACATATGAGAGATAGATAGATGATATATAGATATATAGATAGATATGAGATAGATAGAAAGATAGATTAATAGATGATAGGTAGATAGATGATAGATAGATATGATATAGATAGATGATAGATAGATATGAGATAGATAGATAGGAGATAGATGGATAGATAGATGATTGATAGATAGATAGATCAGTGTTTCACAACCAGGGGGCCTCCAGCTGTTGCAAAACTACAACTCCCAGTATGCTTATAAAGCCAAAGACATGCTGGGAGTTGTCGTTTTGGAATAGCTAGAGGCCCCCTGGTTGGGATACACTGATCTATCTATCTATCTCATAGCTATTATCTATCCATCTATCTATCTATCTATCTATCTATATATCATCTATCTATCTATCTACAAAACTAAAGATCCAGCGGCACTCCCAGATAAGGTGGAAAAACAAAGAGTTTTATTCCCCCATGTATGTGTGACGTTTGGATAGCATCCCGCCATCTTCATCATACGTACAGTTGTACATTCTGTAGTCTGTGTGACATCACTGTGCTTCATAATAAACTGTGACATCACTGTGCTTCATAATAAACTGTGACATCACTGTGCTTCATAATAAACTGTGGCATCACTGTGCTTCATAATAAACTGTGGCATCACTGTGCTTCATAATAAACTGTGACATCACTGTGCTTCATAATAAACTGTGACATCACTGTGCTTCATAATAAACTGTGACATCACTGTGCTTCATAATAAACTGTGACATCACTGTGCTTCATAATAAACTGTGACATCACTGTGCTTCATAATAAACTGTGACATCACTGTGCTTCATAATAAACTGTGACATCACTGTGCTTCATAATAAACTGTGACATCACTGTGCTTCATAATAAACTGTGACATCACCGTGCTTCATAATAAACTGTGACATCACCGTGCTTCATAATAAACTGTGACATCACCGTGCTTCATAATAAACTGTGACATCACCGTGCTTCATAATAAACTGTGACATCACCGT
The DNA here is from genome assembly GCF_029499605.1 of Hyla sarda. Lineage (NCBI taxonomy): Eukaryota > Metazoa > Chordata > Amphibia > Anura > Hylidae > Hyla > Hyla sarda. The sequence continues at coordinate 198,687,465 of NC_079194.1, forward strand.
GCTTCATAATAAACTGTGACATCACCGTGCTTCATAATAAACTGTGACATCACTGTGCTTCATAATAAACTGTGACATCACTGTGCTTCATAATAAACTGTGACATCATTCTGCTTCATAATAAACTGTGACATCACTGTGCTTCATAATAAACTGTGACATCACTGTGCTTCATAATAAACTGTGACATCACTGTGCTTCATAATAAACTGTGACATCACTGTGCTTCATAATAAACTGTGACATCACTGTGCTTCATAATAAACTGTGACATCACTGTGCTTCATAATAAACTTTGACATCACTGTGCTTCATAATAAACTGTGACATCACTGTGCTTCATAATAAACTGTGACATCACTGTGCTTCATAATAAACTGACATCACTGTGCTTCATAATAAACTGTGACATCACTGTGCTTCATAATAAACTGACATCACTGTGCTTCATAATAAACTGTGACATCACTGTGCTTCATAATAAACTGTGACATCACTGTGCTTCATAATAAACTGTGACATCACTGTGCTTCATAATAAACTGTGACATCACTGTGCTTCATAATAAACTGTGACATCACTGTGCTTCATAATAAACTGTGACTTCACTGTGCTTCATAATAAACTGTGACATCACTGTGCTTCATAATAAACTGTGACATCACTGTGCTTCATAATAAACTGACATCACTGTGCTTCATAATAAACTGTGACATCACTGTGCTTCATAATAAACTGTGACATCACTGTGCTTCATAATAAACTGTGACATTACTGTGCTTCATAATAAACTGTGACATCACTGTACTTCATCCTGTAATTTGATGTCACTGTGTATAACAACCCTGTAGGGACATCACAGTTTATTATTCTTGAATGCTGACTTCACTGTTTATATTTTCCCGGTACAATGACTGTATAGTTACCCTCTACTGTGACAACACTGCATTTATTAACCCTGTAGTGGCAAAACTGTTTATTGTCCCTGTACAGAGACATTACTGTTTATATTAACTCTGAACTGTGATGTCACTGTGCATATTTACCCTGTATTGTCACTCGCAGTGCAAGGTAAATATGTACAGTGGCATTAGGGTATACAGGCTTAATATATACAGTGATGTCACAGTGCAGTGTAAGTATCAACAGTGATGTTGCAGTATAGAGATAACACACAGTGATGTTATAGTTCAGAGATAATATACACAGTGATGTCACAGTACAGGGATAATACACACAGTGATGTCACAGTACAGGAATAATACACACAGTGATGTCACAGTACAGGGATAATATACACAGTGATGTCACAGTACAGGGATAATACACAGTGATGTCACAGTACAGGGATAATACACACAGTGATGTCACAGTACAGAGATAATACACACAGTGATGTCACAGTACAGAGATAATACACACAGTGATGTCACAGTACAGGGATAATACACAGTGATGTCACAGTACAGAGATAATACACACAGTGATGTCACAGTACAGGGAGTGATAATATACACAGTGATGTCATAGTACAGGGATAATACACAGTGACGTCACAGTACAGGGATAATACACAGTGATGTCACAGTACAGGGATAATACACAGTGATGTGACAGTACAGAGATAATACACACAGTGATGTCACAGTACAGGAATAATACACAGTGATGTCACAGTACAGGAATAATACACAGTGATGTCACAGTACAGGAATAATACACAGTGATGTCACAGTACAGGGATAATATACAGAGTGATGTCACAGTACAGGGATAATATACAGAGTGATGTCACAGTACAGGGATAATACACAGTGATGTCACAGTACAGGGATAATATACACAGTGATGTCACAGTACAGGGATAATATACACAGTGATGTCACAGTACAGGGATAATACACAGTGATGTCACAGTACAGGGATAATACACACAGTGATGTCACAGTACAGAGATAATACACACAGTGATGTCACAGTACAGAGATAATACACACAGTGATGTCACAGTACAGGGATAATACACAGTGATGTCACAGTACAGAGATAATACACACAGTGATGTCACAGTACAGGGAGGGATAATATACACAGTGATGTCATAGTACAGGAATAATACACAGTGATGTCACAGTACAGGAATAATACACAGTGATGTCACAGTACAGGAATAATACACAGTGATGTCACAGTACAGGGATAATATACAGAGTGATGTCACAGTACAGGGATAATATACAGAGTGATGTCACAGTACAGGGATAATACACACAGTGATGTCACAGTACAGAGATAATACACACAGTGATGTCACAATACAGGGATAATACACACAGTGAGGTCACAATACAGGGATAATACACACAGTGAGGTCACAGTACAGGGATAATACACACAGTGATGTCACAGTACAGGATAATATACACAGTGATGTCACAGTACAGGGATAATACACAGAGTGATGTCACAGTACAGGGATAATATACACAGTGATGTCACAGTACAGGGATAATACACACAGTGATGTCACAGTACAGGGATAATACACACAGTGATGTCACAGTACAGGGATAATATACACAGTGATGTCACAGTACAGGGATAATACACAGTGATGTCACAGTACAGGCATAATACACAGTGATGTCACAGTACAGGGATAATACACAGTGATGTCACAGTACAGGGATAATATACACAGTGATGTCACGGTACAGGGATAATACACAGTGATGTCACAGTACAGGGATAATACACAGTGATGTCACAGTACAGGGATAATACACACAGTGATGTCACAGTACAGAGATAATACACACAGTGATGTCACAGTACAGAGATAATACACACAGTGATGTCACAGTACAGGGATAATACACAGTGATGTCACAGTACAGAGATAATACACACAGTGATGTCACAGTGCAGGGATAATACACAGTGATGTTACAGTACAGGGATAATACACACAGTGATGTCACAGTACAGGGACAATACACAGTGATGTCACAGTACAGAGATAATACACAGTGATGTCACAGTACAGGGATAATACACAGTGATGTCACAGTACAGGGATAATACACACAGTGATGTCACAGTACAGGGATAATAAACAGTGACGTCACAGTACAGAGATAATACATACAGTGATGTCACAGTACAGGAATAATACACAGTGATGTCACAGTACAGGAATGATACACATTGATGTCACAGTACAGGAATAATACACAGTGATGTCACAGTACAGGAATAATACACAGTGATGTCACAGTACAGGGATAATATACAGAGTGATGTCACAGTACAGGGATAATACACAGTGATGTCACAGTACAGAGATAATACACAGTGATGTCATAGTACAGGGATAATACACTGTGATGTCACAGTACAGGGATAATACACACAGTGATATCACAGTACAGGGATAATACACAGTGATGTCACAGTACAGGGATAATATACACAGTGATGTCACAGTACAGGGATAATACACACAGTGATGTCACAGTACAGGGTTAATATACAGAGTGATGTCACAGTACAGGGATAATATACAGAGTGATGTCACAGTGCAGGGATAATACACAGTGATGTCACAGTACAGGGATAATACACACAGTGATGTCACAGTACAGGGACAATACACAGTGATGTCACAGTACAGAGATAATACACAGTGATGTCACAGTACAGGGATAATACACAGTGATGTCACAGTACAGGGATAATACACACAGTGATGTCACAGTACAGGGATAATACACAGTGATGTCACAGTACAGAGATAATACACACAGTGATGTCACGGTGCAGGGATAATACACAGTGATGTTACAGTACAGGGATAATACACACAGTGATGTCACAGTACAGGGACAATACACAGTGATGTCACAGTACAGGGATAATACACACAGTGATGTCACAGTACAGGGATAATACACAGTGATGTCACAGTACAGAGTTAATACACAGTGATGTCACATTACAGGGATAATACACAGAGTGATGGCAGAGTACAGAGATAATACACAGTGATGTCACAGTACAGGGATAATACACAGTGATGTCACAGTATAACCATCTCACAGCCGGACCACCATGTAATTTCAGCAGAAAATAAAGCAGGGCCTCATGTTCAAGTTTCGCCTAAGGCCTCACAAAGTCTAGAGCCGCCTCAGGTCGGCCCTACCATGGGACCCGGTGGGACCATAAGTCCCAGGTGGCACTTTTCAGGGGCGGCATTTTGCTGCCCCCTTCTTCTTTTTTTGTGCCTAGTAGGTTCATGGTAGGGTTGGCGCCGCCACTGCTCACTGTTCTAAAGCAGCTGCGGGGTATAATAGCTCAGCGGGCACTTTAGACAGTGAGTCTGCCTCCGGCCGACCGGGGTCTGACGAGGGACATCGCACAAGTGACGTACTTCTGCAGACCCGCTCAGGAGGACGTCAGTGATGTCACTCGTCAGGCCGCTGCCGGAGAGGAGAAGCGCTGTGCAGGGCAGGTAAGTGTGTCTCTGTGTGTGTCTGTGTCTGTCTGTGTGTTTGGGGGGGCTATGGCTACCTAATGTGAGGAATCTATGCTACCTAATGTGGGGAAACTATGTTACCTAATGTGGGGAATCTGTGCTACCTAATGTGGGGAAACTATGCTACCTAATGTGGGGAAAGTATGCTACCTAATGTGGGGAAGCTATGCTACCTAATGTGGGGAAACTATGTTACCTAATGTGGGGAAACTGTGCTACCTAATGTGGGGATACTATGCTACCTAATGTGGGGAAACTATGTTACCTAATGTGGGGAATCTGTGCTACCTAATGTGGGCAAACTATGCTACCTAATGTGGGGAAACTATGTTACCTAATGTGGGGAAACTATGTTACCTGATGTGGGGAATCTGTGCTACCTAATGTGGGGAAACTATGCTACCTAATGTAGGGAATCCATGCTACCTAATGTGGGGAAACTATGCTACTTAATGTGAGGAAACTATGCTACCTAATGTGGGGAATCTATGCTACCTAATGTTGGGAATCTATGCTACCTAATGTGGGGGGCTTGAATGAGCTGTGGCATATGGGAGGCCTTAATAAATAATTAGAAACTTATACAGCAAGTGACATATGGGGGTCCACCTGAGTAAGTGACAAATGGAGGGGGGTGCTGAACAATTGATGTTTTTTTGGGGGGGGCACAGGCACATTCTTTGCACAAGGGCCCTCTGCTGTCTGTGTCCGTCCCTGGGTAGAGAATAAGGGGTAAAGTGGAACATAGAACAAATGCAGTTATTTTTTTCTTATTTTTTTTTTTAATGAAGTAAACGAGATAAAGGTAAGCAATGACTTTTCCTCAGTCTGAAGCGCGGTCCTCATCGGCAGGAAGCAGTGAGGAGGAGGAGGATGACGGAGGTTCTGATTCCATCTCTGCTTCTTTTTCGTCCCTCTCTATAAATAGGGCCGTGGCCATGAAGAAGGCCCCTCCGATGACTGCCATTATGGTGCAGGTCATGAGGGCATACTCCAGGCTGCGGTATTTCAGAAGAGGGGATTTGGCATATCCTCGTTCGTAGGTGTCAGATATCAAGCCGATGAGGTACGGGCTGCCGGCGTCACCTAGGAGGTGATAGATTGTCATCTGCACGGCCAGGGCTGAAGATCTCCTCCACGGAGTTACTACTTTTAGTATAATGTCAGATATGAGGGTGAAATTTACTGACAGAAGCGTCTCTCCGATGAAGATGAAGATGTTGGTGGCAACGAGGCTGATGTTGCCAAAAGTCAATGCCAACAGAAGAAAAGGGGCGGAGAGCATCATCGCGCATCCACACACAAGCGGGTCCGCCCGTGGGTTGGATTTGCGATATCTTTTACTTATCTCCGTCCCTGCTACAACTCCCAGAATGCCGGAAACGACTGTAACCACACCAAATATTAGGATGTCGTGATAGTCACACGGTTCAGCACGGCAAGGGTCCTTCTCTTGTAGGAGTGTTCGTGCGTGGGTCAGGTATGACGGACCCCATACACCTATGGCTCCCACTATGAAGGATACAGCCGTCGATCCCATGGTGGTTAACATGAAGCTTCGATTTTTAAATAGTTTTTTCAGATCTGTCGCCCATTTGGCAAACTTCTGGGATTTGTTGTTCTTCTTCCCGTTTGTAGTCGTTCTTGGAAGCTCCTTTGTGACCAAAATCAACAAAGCCACAGCTATGAGGCCCAGGCCAGGGGTGACCCGAAACGCCCAGTGCCAATCGCCCCTTGCTGCATCAGTCACTTTGGGCCCGATGATGTATCCTAGTCCGCAGCCTACAGGTATGACGGAGTAAAACAGGTTCAGCATGCGGGTCCGCTGGTCACTTGTAAAAAGGTCTGCAATGATGGAGGGGGTGATGGTGCAGAAAGTCGCCTCTCCGGCTCCAACCAGTCCACTCGTCAGCAGGAAGAGCAGGAAGTACCCGTCAGGGATGAATGACAGGGTAAGTGTCATGCTCAGCCAAACGATGACTCCTGCGCAAACAGTATATTTCTTATTACAGTGGTCGCCCAAATATCCGGCAATTGGTGCGACCAGCACGTAGCTTCCAATGAACAATGTATTCAATAAGCCAGACAGACTAGCATTGGTGTCATATGCTTTCTGTATATGAGGCAGCACCCCCGCCACGCTGGAGCGATTTGCATAGATGAGCAAATTAACAAAGGCGAGGATCACTACGGTGATGATGGAACGTGCGGTGGACATCACGCTTAGAGATGGCAGGTTCTGCCTCTCAGGGATATCGCCCTTTTCTACATCCATATCACTATGGTCCTCCATTGCTTCTTCCTCCTCCTTCAGCAATGGGTCTTGTGGAGAGGCCATGGTCACAGGTCAGAGCCTGAAAACACTAGAGAGAGAGAGATAAGTGGACACATTAGACAACATGTTATCTTTCCTGTCATTATACAATAGATCCTTCATACAGAGCAGAAATGTCCAGCACAGAACCACAAGATAACACTAAGACCATCGCAGCCTCAGAAGAAGACGCTTCTCTATAAGTGTTTTATATGGAGACGTCTTCCCTGAGGTCACCAATGTCTGATAACCCTGAACATGTCCGGTCCTAGTAATATCTGATAACCCTGAACCTGTCCGGTTCTAGTAATATCTGATAACCCTGCACCTGTCCGGTCCTAGTAATATCTGATAACCCTGAACCTGTCCGGTCCTAGTAATATCTGATAACCCTGAACCTGTCCGGTCCTAGTAATATCTGATAACCCTGAACCTGTCCGGTCCTAGTAATATCTGATAACCCTGAACCTGTCCGGTCCTAGTAATATCTGATAACCCTGAACCTGTCCGGTCCTAGTAATATCTGATAACCCTGCACCTGTCCGGTCCTAGTAATATCTGATAACCCTGAACCTGTCCAGTCCTAGTAATATCTGATAACCTTGAACCTGTCCGGTCCTAGTAATATCTGATAACCCTGAACCTGTCCGGTCCTAGTAATATCTGATAAACCTGAACCTGTACGGTCCTAGTAATATCTGATAAACCTGAACCTGTCCGGTCCTAGTAATATCTGATAACCCTAAACCTGTCCGATCCTAGTAATATCTGACAACCCTGAATCTGTCCTAGTAATGGCGGATTATAAGGGCTTGGCTGTATGGTCACTGGGCCATGTGAACTTCATACTGTAGATACAATTGGGCTATCCTGCTATATACATTTACTAATAATGAACCTACCCCACCTCATTGGGATATATCCATCCCCTATATGACTTTCTGCCACTAGTTGATTTGAAAATTTTCCCTTTCGGAGTACCCAGAGTACTCCTATTGTCAGTACACACAGAATTCTATTATATAATATTATATTTCTGCCCTAATCTTTCTGTCATTCTTTTACTACTCCACCAAATCTTTCTCATAGACTTATATCTTTTAGAACTTCATGAATTAGGACTCTTTTTCTTGGGGGCTTGTTTGGGCATAATTGCATTTTAGCAGTTTTGCAAGAAAAAGCTCTGGTCATGATACTATCTGTGCGTTTTATTATGTTTAATGCCTAAGCCAAGTATTGTCACACTGCTATGAGAAATATAACTTTTGTTATTTCTTTTGGAAATTAATTTCTTGTTTTTTTTTTGCTAAAAAAAAAAAGCAACAACAATAAAAAAAAACTGTCAAAAAAAAAGCCTTGTGTATGTATGAATAGAAGAGGCTGAGACTTACCTTGTGGTTCTCTCTTCAGACAAGGAACGGTCAAAATCTTGAATTCTCTATCGCAAATAGAAACTCTCTAACAAACACTTTGCACCACAGGTTGTGAATGCAAAACACACTGAAGAGACTGCAGCCGGCGCGCACCTCCTTGTTCAGCTTACGGTGACATCATCACAAGCATGTGTGACATCACAGGGTTCTAAACCATCTTCAGGTATGTGTATATCTGTATAGTAAATGTGAGTAGCCGTATTAGTCCAGTGATGCAGATTGTAATACCTTTTTTATTGTACTAACAGAATTTTGTAGAGACAAGCTTTTGGGATTCCTCCCTGATTATTTATAAAGTCCTTTGATCATTAGTCCTTGTCTATTGGACTTGATAAAGGGGAGGAATCCTGAAAGCTTGTCTCTCCAAAATTCTGTTAGTCCAATAAAAAAGGTATTACAAGAGACTGCAACATATTTTTTGATTTGCGTGTGTATGTATGTATGTATATATATATATATATATATATATAGTTCCAAGCGTGAGTAGGTGCCTCCAGCTAGGGTCCGTGTCCAGGATTCTGCATACGTAGTTCCAAGGAAAATGCTGTGGCACTCAAGGTATGGTGAAAAAATGAAAACTATTTATTCATCCCAAATGTGCAAAGAGCAACGTTTCAATGGTCTCACACCATCATTATCAAGCCACTTGATAATGATGGTGTGAGACCATTGAAACGTTGCTCTTTGCACATTTGGGATGAATAAATAGTTTTCATTTTTTCACCATACCTCGAGTGGCACAGCATTTTCCTTGGAACTACGTATGCAGGATCCTGGACCCGCATCCTAGCTGGAGGCACCTACTCACGCTTTAGGAGTGCTGCTTTCTTCTTTGACATATATATATATATATATATATATATATATATATATATATATATATATATTAATATACACCTAGAAATACATCAAGTACATAAAAACATCTTTTAGAAAAATATTTCTCCAGGCCTGCCGAGTATATCCCCGTACTTCACAGTGTCTTCTTAGTTTATATATTTTAATCTTTTGACCTTTTAACCCCACTAGGACCAAGGGCATCCTGGGACTTAACCTCTTAAGGACCAATGACGTTGTGGAACGTCATGGCACCCTGGGCTTTAAGGACCAATGACGTTCCACAACGTCATGGCATTTTCCGGTCTCTGCCGCTCGCCGGGCAGAGATCGGAACTGGATGCCTGCTGAAATCCTTCAGCAGGCATCCAGGGCATACGCCGAGGGGGGCCATGTAGGCCCCCCATGTCGGCGATCGCCGCAAATCGCAAGGGAAATCGCCCTTGCGATTTGCGGCGATACCGGGCTGATCGGGTCTCTGGGACCCGACCGCCCGGTAATTTTGCATGATCCCGGCTGTCACAGACAGCCAGGACCATGCTGAAGCCTAGGAGCGAGGTGGCAAGCCTGCCACCTCCTCCGATCCCCTGCGATCTGTCGGTTAGTTAACCGACCAATCGCATGGGGGGGGGCGGTTACTTCCTCCCGCCCTGCCCGGCCCCTGAAAGTCCGGAGAGGACGGGAGGAAGACCGGAGGACGTGGCGGGGGACGGGGGAGTGCTGGGGACCGGCCCCGGTACTTACCTCGTCCCTGAAGACCCGGATCCCTGCGATGAAGACGGCGGCGGAGGAGACAGGTGAGTAGATCTTCAGCCGCGGTCGGGCCCTTTACAGCAATGCACGTCGCCGTAAAGCGACATGCATTGCTGTAAAGGGACCCTGTAAACTACAACTCCCAGCATGCCTAGACAGCCCTTGGCGTCTGGGCATGCTGGGAGTTGCAGTTTTGCAACATCTGGAGGTCCACAGTTTGGAGACCACTGTACCCTTCCAGATGTTGCAAAACTACACATCCTCAGCATGCCCTTACTGTCCAGGCATGCTGGGATTTGTAGTTCTGTAACATCTGGCCCTTCAGATGTTGCAGAACTACAACTCCCAGCATGCCTGGACAGTTTTGGCATACTGGGAGTTGTAGTTTTGCAACATCTGGAAGGGCACAGATTGGGAACCACTGTATTAGTGGTCTGCAAACTGTAGTCCTCCAGATGTTGCAAAACTACAACTCCAAGCATGCTGGGAGTTGTAGTTCGGCAACATCTAGCTCTAAAGATGTTGCCGAACTACTACTCCCAGCATGCCTGAGAATGCTGGGAGTTGTGGTTTTGCAACAACAGGAGGCACACTGGTTGGGAAACATTGTCTGTTTCCTAACTCAGTGTTTCCCAACCCGTGTGCCTCCAGCTGTTGCAAAACTATAACTACCAGCATGCACTGATGGACTGTGCATGCTGGGAGTTGTAGTTTTGCAACAGCTGGAGGTCCCCCCCCACTGTGAATGTACAGGATACATTCACACGGGCAGGGGGCTTACAGTGAGTATCAGGCTGCAAGTTTGCGATGCAGCAAATTTTTCGCGGCAGCTCAAACTCGCTGTAACCCCCCCCGCCCGTGTGACTGTACCCTAAAAACACTACACTAACACAAAATAAAATAAAAAGTAAAAAACACTACATATACACAGCCCCCTACACAGCCCCCCTCCCCCAATAAAAATGAAAAACGTCTGGTACGCCACTGTTTCCAAAATGGAGCCTCCAGCTGTTGCAAAACAACAACTCCCAGTATTGCCGGACAGCCGTTGACTGTCCAGGCATGCTGGGAGTTTTGCAACAGCTGGAGGCACCCTGTTTGGGAATCACTGGCGTAGAATACCCCTATGTCCACCCCTATGCAAGTCCCTAATTTAGGCCTCAAATGCGCATGGCGCTCTCACTTTGGAGCCCTGTCGTATTTCAAGGCAACAGTTTAGGGTCACATATGGGGTATCGCCGTACTTGGGAGAAATTTCTTAACAAATTTTGGGGGGCTTTTTCTCCTTTCACCCCTCATGAAAAGGTGAAGTTGGGGTCTACACCAGCATGTTAGTGTAAAAAAAAATTTTTTTTACACTAACATGCTGGTGTTGCCCCATACTTTTCATTTTGACAAGAGGTAAAAGGGAAAAACGCCCCCCAAAATTTGTAATGCAATTTCTCCCGACTACGGAGATACCCCATATGTGGGCGCAAAGTGCTCTGGGGGCGCACAACAAGGCCCAGAAGGGAGAGTGCACCATGTACATTTGAGGTGATTTGCACAGGGGTGGCTGATTGTTACAGCGGTTTTGACAAACGCAAAAAAAACAAAACCTCACATGTGACCCCATTTCGGAAACTACACCCCTCACGGAATGTAATGAGGGGTGCAGTGAGAATTTACCCCCCACTGGTGTCTGACAGATCTTTGGAACAGTGGGCTGCGCAAATTAAAAATTTTGTACAGCCCACTGTTCCAAAGATCTGACAGACACCAGTGGGGGGTAAATGCTCACTGTACCCCTTGTTACGTTCCTCAATGGGTTTAGTTTCCAAAATGGTATGCCATGTGAGGGTTTTTTGCTGTCCTGGCACCATAGGGGCTTCCTAAATGCGACATGCCCCCCGAGCAAAATTTGCTCTCAAAAAGCCAAATATGACTCCCTCTCTTATGAGCATTGTAGTTTGCCCGTAGTGCGCTTCAGGTCAATTTATGGGGTACCTTCATACTCATAAGAGATGGGGTTACAAATTTTGGGGGGTATTTTCTGCTATTAACCCTTGCAAAAATGTGAAATTTGGGGGGGGGAAACACACATTTTAGTGAAAATTTTTTTTTTTTTTTACGTATGCAAAAGTCGTGAAACCCCTGTGGGGTATTAAGGCTCACTTTATTTCTTGTTACGTTCCTCAAGGGGTCTAGTTTCCAAAATGGTATGCCATGTGGGTATTTTTTGCTGTCCTGGCACCATAGGGGCTTCCTAAATGCGACATGCCCCCGAGCAAAATTTGCTCTCAAAAAGCCAAATATGACTCCTTCTCTTCTGAGCATTGTAGTTCGCCCGTAGTACACTTCAGGTCAACTTATGGGGTACCTCCATACTCAGAAGAGATGGGGTTACAAATTTTGGGGGGTATTTTCTGCTATTAACCCTTGCATACATGTGAAATTTGGGTGGAAACACACATTTTAGTGACATTTTTAAAACATTTTTTTACATATGCAAAAGTCGTGAAACACCTGTGGGGTATTAAGGCTCACTTTATTCCTTGTTACGTTCCTCAAGGGGTCTAGTTTCCAAAATGGTATGCCATGTGGGTATTTTTTCCTGTTCTGGCACCATAGGGGCTTCCTAAATGCAACATGCCCCCCAAAAACCATTTCAGAAAAACGTACTCTCCAAAATCCCCTCGTCGCTCCTTCGCTTCTGAGCCCTCTACTGTGCCCGCCGAACACTTTACATAGACATATGAGGTATGTGCTTACTCGAGAGAAATTGGGCTACAAATATAAGTATACATTTTCTCCTTTTACCCCTTGTAAAAATTCAAAAATTGGGTCTACAAGAACATGTGAGTGTCAAAAATGTAGATTGTGAATTTTCTCCTTCACTTTGCTGCTATTCCTGTGAAACACCTAAAGGGTTAAAACGCTGACTGAATGTCATTTTGAATACTTTGGGGGGTGCAGTTTTTATAATGGGGTCATTTATGGGGTATTTCTAATATGAAGACCCTTCAAATCCACTTCAAACCTGAACTGGTCCCTGAAAAATTGTGATTTTGGAAATTTTGTGAAAAATTGGAAAATTGCTGCTGAACTTTGAAGCCCTCTGGTGTCTTCCAAAAGTAAAAAATCGTAAATTTTATGATGCAAACATAAAGTGGACATATTGTATATGTGAATAAAAAAAATAATTATTTGGAATATCCATTTTCCTTACAAGCAGAGAGCTTCAAAGTTAGAAAAATGCAAAATTTTCAATTTTTTCATCAAATTTTGGAATTTTTCACTAAGAAACGATGCAAGTATCGACAAAATGTTACCAATAACATAAAGTAGAATATGTCACGAAAAAACAATCTTGGAATCAGAATGATAGGTAAAAGCGTCTTAGAGTTATTAATGCTTAAAGTGACAGTGGTCAGATGTTCAAAAAACGCTCTGGTCCTAAGGTGTAAAATGGCCTGGTCCTTAAGGGGTTAAAGGGGTATTCCAGGCCAAAACTTTTTTTTTTGTATATCATCTGGCTCCAGAAAGTTAAACAGATTTGTAAATTACTTCTATTAAAAAATCTTAATCCTTTCAGTACTTATGACCTTCTGAAGTTAAGGTTGTTTTTTTCTGTCTAAGTCCTCTCTGATGACACCTGTCTCGGGCAACGCCCAGTTTAGAAGCAAATCCCCATAGCAAACCTATTCTAAACTGGGCATTTCCCGAGACAGGTGTCATCAGAGAGCACTTAGACAGAAAATAACAACCTTAACTTCAGAAGCTCATAAGTACTGAAAGGGTTAAGATTTTTTAATAGAAGTAATTTACAAATCTGTTTAACTTTCTGGAGCCAGTTGATATATATAAAAGTTTTTGCCTGGAATACCCCTTTAAGATTGAACTGATTATTATTGATATATGTCATGAATGCATCAACGGTCAGATGGTCGGACGACCAAATGATGACCACATCGTCTACATACCTCCCATACCATGCGAGGCATGTGGAAAATGGTTTGGTGTCAGAAAAAATAAACTGCTCCTCCCACCAAAAAACAAAAAGGTTAGCCCGAGCTGGTGATGACTTTGCTCCCATTGAAGCACCCGTGCGCTGCAAATAAAAATTGTTACCAAACATAAAATAATTGTGTTTTAACACAAAATCTACCACCTCAATAATGTAATGTCTCAAATCCACAAAATATTTAGAAAATCTCATCAGTATATCCGAGATAGCTGATAATGCCAGGTTTTTCGGAATACTGGAATAGAGCGATTCAATGTCGCAAGTAAGCCACGACAGAGAATCGCTCCATGTGAATTTAGTTCTTCTGACCAGGAGTTTCCTGAAAATTCAGATTGTTCAGATACCACGGACACTAGCGGGGACTCACAAGAATCGCAATGCGAGAAGACAGTCAAAAAACGAGGAAGGCGCGGTGGCAGAAAACATAGGAAGAAGAGCTTCGGAGCGTAACAAGGACAAACGGAAAAAGTAATAAAAGAGGATTTTCAAGTCATTAACATTTCTGCACAAATCATTACAGATGAAGAAACCTCGGTCCTGTGGAAAGGACTGGGTTTTTCTCCTACACATCATTTTGATGTTTATCGGACAATTTTGGATATAAATAAATTTGTGAGAACTTTAACAGTTAAGAAACATTTTTTTGTGGAAAATGCTGATGAACCATCGGACCCACCTCAACTTTCTATAAACCCTGATTTACCACTAATGCATACGTTAGCAGAACAAATTGCTTTTAGAGATCTCTGTCTCCTTGAAAATAGTAGGATTTCAATTTGTGATGAAGTGAATACTGCACATACCTTCTCCACTAAAAACTTAAATTTTACCCCATACAGACCAGACCAGCAATTTTTGATTGGTTCCAGGACCTTATCATGAAAGATTTGGTTAATCTACAATCAAAAGTAATGTCCTATACAACTCGTCCTAATTTGAATAAATTGAGGCTGCTGCCATAAAGAAATTAAAGAAAAACAAAAATTTGACGATCCGATCCGCCGATAAAGGCGGCTCGGTAGTATGTATAGACACGGGACTGTATATCAATTTAAATGAATATCTACTATCTGATGATAAAACTTACCTTAAACTTTGTGGGGATCCCACTGAACCTTTAAAAAAAGAACTGTTGACTCTGTTGGAAGAGGGGAAAGCCAGATCTATTTTGAACCAAAAAGAAGTGGATTATATTTTCGTGCCTGCTCCAATTATTCCTATCTTCCACTCGCTACCCAAGCTGCATAAGGACCGATTCCCGCCGCTGATGCGTCCGATCGTGGCGGGGATCGGATCCCTTAACGAGCACCTATGCGAGTGGTTGGACTCAGTACTGCAACCTCTGGTTATGCAATGCCCAAGTTATATCAAGGACACTAAGCACTTGCTAAAAATCATGGATGAATTCACATGGAGCGATTCTCTGTCGTGGCTTACTTGCGACATTGAATCGCTCTATTCCAGTATTCCGCAAAACCTGACATTATCAGCTATCTCGGATATACTGATGAGATTTTCTAAATATTCTGTGGATTTGAGACATTACATTATTGAGGTGGTAGATTTTGTGTTAAAACACAATAATTTTATGTTTGGTAACAATTTTTATTTGCAGGGCACGGGTGCTTCAATGGGAGCAAAGTCATCACCAGCTCGGGCTAAGCTTTTTGTTTTTTGGTGGGAGGAGCAGTTAATTTTTTCTGACACCAATCCATTTTCCACATGCCTCGCATGGTATGGGAGGTATGTAGACGATGTGGTCATCATTTGGTCGTCTGACCATTTGATCGTTGATGCATTCATGACATATATCAATAATAATCGGTTCAATCTTACGTTTACCCACACATGGTGCAAAAGTGAAACCCCCTTTTTGGATGTCATATTACGTGGCAACCCTGATACAAATAAAATTGAGGTTGATCCTTACAGAAAAAAGATATCAGGCAATACCATCTGAAGGGTGAATTCATGCCATTCCAAACAAACAGTAAGAGTCATACCAGTAGGTGAACTTATACGAATTAAGCGGAACAGTTCTTTTGCCGAGGTGTACCGCAGGGAAGCTGATGCAGCATGCACACGCCTGGCGGCTCGAGGTTACCCTGGATGGCCCTTGAAAAAAGCTCGGTCGAGAGTGGATCCTATGGATCGAAAATCCCTTTATATAAAGTCAGGTGTGAGATTTGCAGCGAGGCGGGCACCTACTCTATCCAATCTCCTTGTTCCCAGTATGGTGGACACGGCTAGTGTTGCCACCCAGTGGATTAGCACCAAGGGCTTCCACAAGTGCGGTAAATCGCGGTGTGTGGTATGTCCCTTTGCCGAAAAATGCCAGAAAATATAAGGTACGGTGGATGGCAAATGCCATGTCATTCACAACTTTATAAACTGTGATAGCACTTTTGTTTTATATAAAATCATGTGCACACAATGTCACTTAACATATGTGGGTTCCACCAAAAGGTCCCTTAAAAAACGCATGCAAGAGCACATTAAACATGCTGCTGGCCCTTTAAGCTCGAACATTTCTAACGTATCTAAACATTTTCTAATATGTCATAATTCAGACACCACTTCCCTCAGATTCTCAGGCATTGAGAAGGTGAACCTAAATAAAAGGGGAGGTGACCATATTCGATCCCTCCACAATAGGGAAATCATGTGGATTTATCTTTTGAATTGCATTCAACCCCATGGTCTAAATAGCAAAACAGATTTAATATTACATTACTGATATGTCTCCGAATAATTTATCTGTGTTTGGTCCCATGTTTTTGTTTTTGTTTTAATCACGCGCACATGTGATGTGGACCTGTCCCTTCCCTTCCTGTGGGAATGGGGAAAATGCCCTGGAGTATATAAGGGTGCCTCATTTGAGGATTTACAGGCTATGAGTAAGGATCGATAGATCAGAAACGCGTCAGCCATGCTTGGGACCCCCCTCTGTTTGTGCAATATTTCATATTTTTGATATGTTCACGGTTTGTCTGCCACCGTGAAGGCTTTTAAGGAAGAACCCTGAATAAAGACGGACGTTTTACTTCTACTTGCTGGCTTTTTTAGTATTTTATTTTAGTTTTATCCACTGTGCCAGGGATGAAAATTATTCCAAAAGAAACTAACTCAACTGTCTATGCTCCCCCGTTGCTCCAATATTGGTGTCCCGTTCTCTGTTCGCCGCCTTCTGCTTTTCCTGCAGGTCAGTGAATCACGGTGCGCTCAGTGTCATCATTGTTTCAGCACCAGTTTTACAAATCAGTGTGCCTCCAGTGTTACACCAGTGTTTACAAATAAGTGTGCCTCCAGCTGTTGCAAAACTATAACTTCCAGCATGCCTTGACAGCTAGAGACTGTCCGGGAATGCTGGGAGTTGTAGTTTTGGACCACCTGGAGAGACACTGTTTTGAAAACACTGCCTTAGTCAGTATTTTCCAACCTGGGGACTTCCAGCTGTTGCAAAACTACAACTCCCAGCATTCCCCTGACAGTCTTTAGCTGTCCAGGCATGCTGGGAGTTATAGTTCTGCAACAGCTGGAGACACTCAGGTTTGGTAGGTAGGTCCTTAGTCCATTGTTTTCCAACCTGGGTGCCTCCAGCTGTTGAAAAACTCTAACTCCCAGCTTAAGACTGTCCGGGCATGCTGGGAGTTGTTGTTTTGCAACAGCTGGAGGCCCCCAAGTTGGGAAACACTAACTACGGCAGTGTTTTCGAAACATTGTCTCTCCATCTGTTGCAAAACTACAACTCCCAGCATGCTCGGACAGTCTTAAGCTGGAAGTTAGAGTTTTGCAACAGAAGGTGGCATTTTGGTGGGTAGTTGGGCCCTTAGTCCAGTGTTTCCCAACCTGAGTGCCTCCAGCTGTTGCAAAACTACAACTCCCAGCATGCCCAAACAGCCAAAGTCTGTTTGGAAAACACTGGACTAAGAGCCTACCTACCAAATGTAACATGGCCACCCACCTACCAACCAAACATATACCTGCCTACCTACCAACCAAACATATTACCTACCTAGCAATTGCTTTTCCTGCCTACCTAACAAGCGTATACCGTATATACTCGAGTATAAGCAGTGTTTTTCAGCACGATTTTTCGTGCTGAAAACACCCCCCTCGGCTAATACTCGAGTGAACTCTCCGCCCTCAGTGGTCTTCAACCTGCGGACCTCCAGAGGTTTCAAAACTACAACTCCCAGCAAGCCCGGGCAGCCATCGGCTGTCCGGGCTTGCTGGGAGTTGTAGTTTTGAAACCTCTGGAGGTCCGCAGGTTGAAGACCACTGCGGCCTTCGACATCATCCAGCCCCTCTCACCCCCTTTAGTTTTGTACTCATCTCCGCTCGGCGCTGGTCCGGTGCTGCAGGACTGTCCGGTGGGGAGGTCGTCCGGTGGGATAGTGGTTCCGGGCTGCCATCTTCATCGGGGGGGCCTCTTCTCCGCGCTTCGAGCCCGGAATAGTCACGTTGCCTTGACGACGACGCAGAGGTACGTTCATTACAAACGTCCCTCTGCGTCATCATCAAGGCAACGCCTCTATTCTGGGCCCGAAGCGCGGAGAAGAGGCCCCCCAGTGAAGATGGCAGCCCGGAACCACTATCCCACCGGACGACTTCCATACGGACAGTCCTGCAGCACCGGACCAGCGCCAAGCAGAGGTGAGTACAGAACTAAAGGGGGTGAGAGGGGGCTGGATGATGTTGAATGCCGCAGTGGTCTTCAACCTGCGGACCTCCAGAGGTTTCAAAACTACAACTCCCGATGGCTGCCCGGGCTTGCTGGGAGTTGTAGTTTTGAAACATTTGGAGGTCCGCAGGTTGAAGACCACTGTATCAGACATTGACAAGTGTTGATGATGATGACATGTGGTGATGATGACAAGGGGATGATGAAGGGGGGGGGATTATGACAAGGGGATGATGAAGGGGGGGGTGTGGGATGATGACAGGGGGATGATGAAGGGGGGGTGTGGGATGATGACAAGAGGATGATGACAAGGGGATGATGAAGGGGGGTGGGGATGATGACAAGGGGATGATGACAAGGGGATGATGAAGGGGGTGTGTGGGATGATGACAAGGGGATGATGAAGGGGGGTGGGGATGATGACAAGGGGATGATGAAGGGGGGTGTGGGATGATGACAAGGGGATGATGAAGGGGGGGTGTGGGATGATGAAGGGGGGATGATGACAGGCGGTGATGATGAAGGGGTGATGATGACAGGGTGATGATGATGAGGGTGTTAATGACGGGGGTCTGGATGATGACAGGGGGGGATGATGTATTTCCCACCCTAGGCTTATACTTGAGTCAATAACTTTTCCTGGGATTTTGGGGTGAAATTAGGGGCCTCGGCTTATATTCGGGTCGGCTTATACTCGAGTATATACGGTAACCTACCTACCTAGCGGCAAACCTTTTACTTGCCTTCCTACCAACTGAACTTACTACCTGCCTAAATAACTTGCAAACTTACTACTTGCCTACCTACTTAGAGAATGTTCTACTTACCTAATTTACTACTTGCAAACGTACTACCTGCTTACCTAGCAAACATATTACCTGGGTGGGGGCCCAGGCATATTTTTTGCACAGGGGCCCTCTGTTGTCTGTGTCCGCCCCTGATCAGAAGTTATTAAACAGGGGAGCGGGTGGCATGCTCTGCTCCCCTGCCATGTACAGTGTATTTTTACTTTCACCTTTAACCCCTTAAAGGGGTTATACACCATAAGGTGATTTTAGAACATACCTAACAGACAGTAATGGACATGCTTAGGAAGGATCTGCGCTTGTCTTGGGGCTAAATGGCTATGTCATGAGATTACCACTGTGGCTAGCTTTTTGTGAACTTGTATTTCCTGTTTGACTGATGTTTTTTTTACTACAAATCCCACAATGCCATTTTCCTCCCTCTCACACATCAGCCACCCCACCTATTGAAACTTAAATGAGTTGCATCCATCAAAAGACCTGTGGTTTTCAATCAGGGTGCGTACAGCTGCTGCATTAGTTGCAGATTGATCCCTCCACCCACTGAAGCAGACAGGCTCCCTGTCATCAGCTGAATAGTGAGTCAGGTCTCGGCCGCATTGCAAGCTGGGAAAAATCCGAGACAACAGTCATTTTGTATGCTGGTAAAAATAAATAGTGGGGTGAAAATCACAGAAGAATTGTGAGAAAACCGTCACACACAGGTACAGACAATATATTATGAACTACACTAACTTTACAGCCCCTGTAGCATAGTCAAATAAAAAAAAAATTCTGAAATACCCCTTTTTCACCTCTTCAGGACGCAGGGCGTATGGATACGCCCTGCATTCTGAGTCCTTAAGGACGCAGGGCGCATCCATACGCCCGTGGGAATTCCGGTCCCCACCGCTAGCCGGTTGGGGACTGGAGCCGGATGCCTGCTGAAATCGTTCAGCAGGCATCACGGCATATTGCCCAGGGGGGTCATTATGCCCCCCCATGTCGGCGATGGCAGCAGATCGCTGGACAATTCAGTCCAGCGATCTGTGGCGATTCCGGGTAAATCGGGTCTCCAGTGACCCGGTGACCCGGAATTACTGGCTGATCAGGGCCGTCAGAGACGGCCCTGAACAGCCATAGCCAGCAGAGGTGGCACTGGTGCCACCTCGCGATCGCCCTGATTCGTCGGCCGGTTTACCGGCCAACCAATCAGGGCACCTTCCGGAGAACGTGAGCGGGTGCGGGACGTGGACCCCGGCAGCTGCAGACCCCGATCCCCGGCATCCCTGTTATGATCGGGGCCCCAGGAGTGGCGGCGGCGGCGAGGGACTGACCTGCAGCGTGGATCGTTGTGGTGAGTGACAGCCTCCTGCGGTTGCTTAGCAACAGCTCCCAGCATGCAAAAAGGGCATGCTGGGAGCTGTAGTTATGCAACAGCAGGAGGCAGACCACCACAACTCCCAGCATTCCCTTATGGGCATGCTGGGAATTATAGTTTTGCAACAGCTGGAGGCACACTGGTTGTGAAACTCAGAGTTTTTTTTTACCTAACTCTGTATTTCACAACCGGAGGGCCTCTAGCTGTTGCAAACTACAACTCCCAGCATGCACCGTATATGCTGGGAGTTGTAGTTTTGCAACAGCTGGAGGCACACTGGTTGTGAAACACTGAGTTAGGTCACAAACTCAGTGATACATAACCAGTGTGCCTACAGCTGTTGCAAAACTAAAACTCTCAGCATGTACAGTCTGTCAGCGCATGCTGGGAGTTGTAGTTTTGCAACAGCTGGATGTCCCCCCCCCCCCCCAATGTGAACGTACAGGGTACACTTACATGGGCGGAGGTTTACAGTAAGTATCCGGCTGCAAGTTTGAGCTGCGGCAAATTTTCTGCCGCAGCTCAAACTGCCAGCGGGAAACTACTGTGAACCCCCGCCTGTACGACTGTACCCTAAAAACACTACACTACACTACACTAACACAAAATAAAATAAAAAGTAAAAAAACACTACATAAACACATACCCCTACACAGCCCCCCTCCTTTTCCCCAATAAAAATGAAAAACGTCTGGTACGCCACTGTTTCCAAAACGGAGGCCTCCAGCTATTGCAAAACAACAACTCCCAGTATTGCCGGAAAGCCGTTGACTGTCCAAGCATGCTGGGAGTTTTACAACAGCTGGAGGCACCCTGTTTGGGAATCACTGGCGTAGAATACCCCTATGTCCACCCCTATGCAATCCCTAATTTAGGCCTCAGATGCGCATGGCGCTCTCACTTTGGAGCCGTGTCGTATTTCAAGGCAACAGTTTAGGGTCACATATGGGGTATCGCCGTACTCGGGAGAAATTGTGTTACAAATTTTGGGGGGTATTTTCTGCTTTTACCCTTTTTAAAAATGTAAAATTTTTGGGAAAACAAGCATTTTAGGTAAAAGAAAATAATTTTTTTTTTACATATGCAAAAGTCGTGAAACACCTGTGGGGTATAAAGGTTCACTTAACCCCTTGTTACGTTCACCGAGGGGTCTAGTTTCCAAAATAGTATGTGTTTGGTTTTTTTTGCTGTCCTGGCACCATAGGGGCTTTGTAAATGCGACATGCCTCCCGAGCAAAATGTGGTCTCAAAAAGCCAAATATGACTCCTTCTCTTCTGAGCATTGTAGTTCGCCCCTAGTGCACTTCAGGCCAACTTATGGGGTACCACCATACTCAGAAGAGATGGGGGTTACAAATTTTGTTGTTTTTTTTTTTTTTGCTGTTCTGGCACTATAGGGGCTTCCTAAATGCAACATGCCCCCCAAAAACCATTTCAGAAAAACGTACTCTCCAAAATCCCCTTGTCGCGCCTTCCCTTCTGAGCCCTCTACTGCGCCCGCCGAACACTTTACATAGACATTTGAGGTATGTCCTTACTCGAGAGAAATTGGGCTACAAATATAAGTATAAATTTTCTCCTTTCACCCCTTCTAAAAATTCAAAAATTGGGTCTACAAGAACATGTGAGTGTAAAAAATGAAGATTGCGAATTTTCTCCTTCACTTTGCTGCTATTCCTGTGAAACACCTAAAGGGTTAAAACGCTGACTGAATGTCATTTTGAATACTTTGGGGGGTGTAGTTTTTATAATGGGGTCATTTATGGGGTATTTCTAATATGAAGACCCTTCAAATCCACTTCAAACCTGAACTGGTCCCTGAAAAATAGTGAGTTTGGAAATTTTGTGAAAAATTGGAAAATTGCTGCTGAACTTTGAAGCCCTCTGATGTCTCCCAAAAGTAAAAACACGCCAATTTTATGATGCAAACATAAAGTGGACATATTGTATATGTGAATAAAAAAAAATTATTTGGAATATCCATTTTCCTTACAAGCAGAGAGCTTCAAAGTTAGAAAAATGCAAAATTTTCAAATCTTTCATCAAATTTTGGGATTTTTCACCAAGAAAGGATGCAAGTTACCACAAAATGTTACCACTATGTTAAAGTAGAATATGTCACGAAAAAATTATCTTGGAATCAGAATGATAACTAAAAGCATTCCAGAGTTATTAATGTTTAAAGTGACAGTGGTCAGATGTGCAAAAAATGGCTGAGTCCTTAAGGTGAAAAAGGGCTAAGTCCTTAAGGGGTTAAGGACCAAGCCCATTTTAACCTTAAAGGGTAACTCTCATTAAAACTAATTTTTCCTATTGCGCTCCTTATGTTAAATAAAAATATTTCTAATATACTTTGCTTAAAAAAAGCTCAAGTTAGGTAGGGGGTAGGACCAGTGAATGGAGGATTAATTTCACATTTTATTTACAGTTGGTCACTAGGGTGACCACTAGTATCCATTTTTTCCATTCACCAAATAGTATAATAAAACGTAACTTTTAATGCCAATTAGCCAATTAAAAATATCTTGCCCGCAATTCTCCTTCCACCTCTCTGTCTGAACTATTGAAGCTTTGTTGCGTAATTAATAATTTAAATAATGGTATAGCTGCAGACTATACCTATATCTGGGGAGAACTGCGGCAGAACTTAAAAACATAGACGCATTGGCCCGTCCGACGTTTCGCCACAAGCAGTGACTTTGTCAAGGACTTGTGGGCAACGGCCATTAGCCAGAATCTGCCGTGTATGACGCGAGCACCGCTCCGATGCTCACGGTCATACACAGGACGTAAATGTACATCCTGGTGCGCGAAGTTCCGCCAAACCAGGATGTACATTTACGTCCGTGGTCGTTAAGGGTTTAAATTCCCCGCCGGTAGCCCTGAATGGCCGGCACAGAGGAGCCATTCCGGGCTCCCGGCTGGATTTTTAAATGACTAATTTGACCCCCAAATGTATGCCCCCCATGCATAATTATAATAATTAATTGGCCCCTGTGTGCTTATAATAATTCATTGGCCCCATTGTGCTAACCCTTATCCCCCCCCCCCTCCAGTGTCCTTATTTCCCCTCCCTCTGCCTGCCCTTCATCTTTTTGGAGCAGGGCAGCAGTGGAATCGGCAGTGGTGAATGAATGAATGAAGCCGACATGTCCCGCATATAGGCTTCATTCATTCACCGCTGCCGCCGCCGCCCGACATGTCCCCGCTGCTGCCCTGCTCCTAGCACAAGCAGCGCACCCCCGGGACATGTCTATTCTCTGCTGCTCATCTCCGTACCCAATGTTTTTTCTTCCGTCACAAATAACATCACAAATTATTCGTAACAAGTGATAACTGATATTCAAAATATCCCATATGCTGCTGGGGACCCCCGTGATCTCGCACGCTGCACCCCGTTTAAAATTAGTCTCCTGGTTCGCTCCGGTCTGATTATTGTCAATCACGCAATACCTTCAATGCCTTCACCCCTTCAATGCAAGCCTATGGGAGGGGGCGTGACAGCGGGACTCCCGCGATCAGGCATCTTATACCCTATCCTTTGGATAGGGGATAAGATGTCTAAGCGCCGGAGTACCCCTTTAAAGGAAATCTTATAGCAGCATCACCTGCACTAACCTGCTGGCACTGCCTGTTAGTGATAGTGATGCTGATCAATGTGACGTTTGCCTTATGTTTCTAGGTGCCACTATTTCAGAGATATTGTTAGAATCCATATATGTTAACTACACTCATGGTGCCTCCCTAGCCCCAAGGTGCACTGGTTCCTCTTTCTGGCTGTTCCCTGACTTACTCCCCATAATAAATATTCATATGTACTCTCTTGTGCATGTAGCAGCTACATACAGAAGAGGTAACATATGAATATTTATTAGAGGTTGTGAGTAATGGACTGGTCAGGAAGAAGAACCAGTCCACCTCGGGGTTAAGCAACCTCATTTACATATTTGGATTTTTAACAACATCTCAGGAATGGTGGCATGTAGAAAAATAAGGTAAATATAATTTTTATCAGCATCCCCCACACTAACAAGCAGTACCAGCAGGTAAGTGAGAGCGATGCTGCTGACAGATTCTCTTCATTATTATTGATTCATTCATGAAATTACTTTTTTTTGTTAACAAATACAGTAACATTTATTTATCTAGGATTACAGGTGCCAAGTGAACTGTCTGGATTATTGGATGTAATAAAAGAATAAATGAAATTCTTTTGGAAAAAAAAAATCAGAACATTTTTCAAAATTAATTATTTCTATTAAATTTTCTGGTCAAATTCCACATAATATTATTGTGTTGTGTTGTAAAGAAATGAAATGCTGCCAACAGAGCAATGCAGAATTTCAGACAAAATGGCAGCCCCCAAATATTTTTATTGTTAACAATGTCCAACAATGAAATGAACCCCTATTTGTTTGCTCTTTTTCTTCTAAGAGCTATAACTCTTTTAATTTCATCTACAGAATTTTTACACTGTTTACTGTACGGTAAAATTAATGTGTTGTCTGTATTCGTCAGGTCAGTACAATAGAGTAATTCCAAATTTGTACAGTTTTTGTCATAAATTACTACTTTTAAGAGCATTTTAAACTTAAAAACATATATTTTGTCATTTTTTGTGGGATTTGATTGTTATTGTTTTTATTTATTTTTATATCTTTTTTGTTTTGAAAAATGAAAAAAGAGGGGGGATGATGTGAATTTCATTATAGGCCAAGCTTGTTTACACTTGTTAAGCCCAACAAGGGAATTTCTATAAGCAATTATTCATTGGCTTATTTCATTCAATGCAATACTATCGTATTGCACTAAATCAATTCATTGGTGGTCTGCTAGAACAGCCGGTCTAGGCAGGCTGTAAGAGCAGATCTGTCATGGCTTGTATGGTGGTCATCAGAAGGCCTTCGGCTGCCATGACAATTGATAGGCTTCCTGCAATCTTGCTGCAGCAAGCCATTTCATTCCCCTAAACACCAATGATTCAGCATTCTAATGTTTAAATGCTGCTGTCAGCTTTGAGCGGCATCTAAAAAGTAAAAAATAGTTAGCATCAGAAATTTCTTTGTGTCGTCTGCCCAGTATGGATCTGCTCGGTATGAAGTGTGTCTCAGTATCTGGATCCAAATGATGGAAAAAATCTAGGTGACAGAATGCCTTTAAAGAGCATTAGGTACAGATGATTGAGAGTGTGACCTTTAAATTAAAGTGTGGGGCACGTGACTGAAAACTCTTCTGTATGTCTGTAAAGTCTGATCCGATCTACATTGGTTATCATTGCAGACCGTTTGTTACACATCTTTGTTTACATAGGCAGCGCATTGTGGGAGCTTATAAAAATCACATTGGAGGAAAGCTGGTAAGTCATATGAGGATGATGAATGTCTGTGGTGTGATGACAAAGAAAACAACATAAAGTTCAAAATCTACAAAAGATAAGGAATCGAAAGTGTTTCCATAGTTACTCACGTTTTCTGTAGAATCTGAAATTTTCGAGAAAAGTTTTATTTTTTTTAACTATTTCCCCCCGAATTCCGCTGTCAGAATGCAAAAATATAGAGTTCAGCACCTGATCTACTTTTCAGAGAAAAACAAAAAATGCAAGGGGGAAGCCGTCATTGTAAAAAGGGACTTGTAGTCACAGGTGGGTGCTCAGCTTCAACAGGTTTAACCCCTTAAGGACCAGGCAATTTTTCACTGTAGGACCAGAGCGTTTTTTGCACATCTGACCACTTTCACTTTAAGCATTAATAACTCTGTGATGCTTTTACCTTTCATTCTGATTCAGAGATTGTTTTTTCATGACATATTCTACTTTATGTTAGTGGTAAAATTTTGTCGATACTTGCATCATTTCTTGGTGAAAAAGTCCAAAATTTGATGAAAAAAATTTAGCATTTTGCATTTTTCTAACTTTGAAGCTCTCTGCTTGTAAGGAAAATAGACATTCCAAATAAATTATATTTTGATTCACAAATAGAATATGTCTACTTTATGTTTGCATCATAAAATTGACATGTTTTTACTTTTGGAAGACATCAGAGGGCTTCAAAGTTGAGCAGCAATTTTCCAATTTTTCACAAAATTTTCAAAATAGGAATTTTTCATGGACCAGTTTAGGTTTGAAGTGGATTTGAAGGGCTTTCTTATTAGAAATACCCCACAAATGACCCCATTATAAAAACTGCACCCCTCAAAGTATTCAAAATGACATTCAGTAAGTGTGTTAACCCTTTAGGTGTTTCACCGGAATAGCAGCAAAGTGAAGGTGAAAATTCAAAATCTTCATTTTTTACACTCGCATGTTGTTGTAGACCCAGTTTTTGAATTTTTACAAGGGGTAAAAGGAGAAAAATCCTCTCAAACTTTGTAACCCAATTTCTCTCGATTAAGTAAATACCTCATATGTTTATGTCAAGTGTTCGGCGGGCGCAGTAAAGGGCTCAGAAGGGAAGGAGCCACAATGGGATTTTGGAGAGTGAGTTTTTCTGAAATGGTTTTTGGGGGCATGTCACATGTAGGAAACCCCTATGGTGCCAGAACAGCATAAAACTCCCCACATGGCATACCATTTTGGAAGCTACACCCCTCAAGGCAAGTAACAAGGGGTCTAGTGAGCCTTAATACCCCACAGGTGTTTGACGAATTTTTGTTAAAGTTGGATGTGTAAATGAAAAAAACATTTTTTCACAAAAATGCAGTTTTTCCCCAAATTTTTTATTTTTACAAGGGGTAATAGGAGAATATTACCCCAAAAATTTGTAATGGAAACACCCCATGTTACATAGTTAGTACGGTCGAAAAAAGACATATGTCCACATGTGTGGACGTTAAGTGCTCTGCGAGTGAATTACAATGCTCAGAAAAGGAGGAGCGACATTGAGCTTTTGAAGAGTGAATTTGTTTGGAATGGAAGTCAGGGGCCATGTGCGTTTACAAAGCCCCTCGTGGTTCCAGGACAGTGGACCCCCCCCCCCCACATGTGACCCCATTTTGGAAACTACACCCCTCTCAGAATTTAATAAGGGGTGCAGTGAGCATTTACACCCATCTGGCATTTGACAGATCTTTGGAACAGTGGGCTGTGCAAATGAAAATAAAATTTTTCATTTTCACTGACCACTGTTCCAAAAATCTGTCAGACACCTGTGGGGGTTAAATGCTCACTGTACCCCTTATTACATTACATGAGGGGTGTAGTTTCCAAAATGGGGTCACATGTGGGGGGTCCATTGTTCTGGGACTATGGGGGCTTTGTAAACACACGTGGACTTAAATTCCGGACACATTTTCTTTTCAAAATCCCAATGGCGCTCCTTCTCTTCTGAGCATTGTAGTTCACCCGCAGAGCACTTTACATCCACATATGATCCACATATTTCATGTGAAAATGAAAAATTTAGGGTAACACCAGCATTTTAGTGAAAATAAATTATTTTTTTCATTTTCCCATCCAAATTTAACGAAAACTTGTCAAACACCTGTGGGGTGTTAAGGCTCACTATACCGCTTGTTATAAATACCGACATGTGACCCCATTTTGGAAACTACACCCCTCACGGAATGTGAGGGGTGTAGTTTCCAAAATGGGGTCACATGTCGGTATTTTTTTTTTTGCGTTTATGTCAGAACCGCTGTAAAATCAGCCAGCCCTGTGCTAATCACCAATTTAGGCCTCAAATGTACATAGTGCACTCTCACTCCTGAACCTTGTTGTGCGCCTGCAGAGCATTTTACACCCACATATGGGGTATTTCCATACTCAGGAGAAATTGCGTTACAATTTTTGGGGGTCTTTTTTTCCTTTTACCTCTTGTGAAAATAAAAAGTAAAGGGCAACACCAGCATGTTAGTGTAAACAATTTTTTTTTACAGTAACAGGCTGGTGTAGACCCCAACTTTTCCTTTTCATAATGGGTAAAAGGAGAAAAGGTCCCCCCAAAATTTGTAGTGAAATTTCTCCCGAGTACGGAAATACTCCATATGTGGCCCTAAACTGTTACCTTGAAATACGATAGGGCTCTGAAGTGAGAGAGCGCCATGCGCATTTGAGGACTATATAAGGGATTGCATAGGGGTATTCTATGCCAGTGATTCCCAAACAGGGTGCCTCCAGCTGTTGCTAAACTCCCAGCATGCCTGGACAGTCAGTGGCTGTCCAGAAATGCTGGGAGTTGTTGTTTTGCAACAGCTGGCGGCTCTGTTTTGGAAACACTGCCGCACAATATGTTTTTCATTTTTATTGGGGGGGGGGGACGGTGTAAGGGGGTGTATATGTAGTGTTTTACCCTTTATTATTTGTTAGTGTAGTGTAGTGTTTTTAGGGTACATTCGCACTGGCGGAGGTTTACAGTGAGTTCCCCGCTAGGAGTTCTGTTACCTAACCCAGTATTTTCCAACCAGTGTGCCTCCAGCTGTTGCAAAACTACAACTCCCAGCATGTACTGATCGCCGAAGGGCATGCTGGGAGATGTAGTTATGCAACAGCTGTAGGTACGCAACCACAACTCCCAGCATGCCGAGACAGCTGTTTGGGCATGCTGGGATTTGCAGTTTTGCAACATCTGGAGAGCTACAGTATAGAGACCACTGCACAGTGATCTCCAAACTGAGGCCCTCCAGATGTTGCAGAACTACAAATCCCAGCATGCCCAGACAGCAAACAGTTGTGTGGGCATGCTAGGAGTTGTAATTTTGCAAGATCTGGAGGGTTATACTTTAGAGACTACTTTATAGTGGTCTCAAACTGTAGCCCTCCAGCTGTTACAAAACTACAAATCCCAGCATGCCCAAACAGCTGTCTGGGTATGCTAGGAGTTGTAGTTTTGCAACATCTGGAGTGCTACAGTATAGAGACCACTGTATAGTGGTCTAAAACTGTAGCCCTCCAGATGTTGCTAGGCAACTCACCGGCTTTCGTAGGATCCAGGGAGCCAGCTGCACGACATCGCCGCCCGCCGATCTCCGACACCGATCGTCGCCCGCAGGGTAAGTGGACTTCGGCGTGCGGCAGGGACTGAAATTCCCACGGACGTACGCGTATGTCCTTGGTCCTTAACAAGATCCGGCAAGGAAATGCAGGGGAAGTGAGGTGATATAGCTAGGGAGCAGGTGGAAACTAATTAGGGTGATTGGGCCAGGCACCAATCATTGGTGCACTGGCCCTTTAAATCTCAGAGAGCTGGCGCGCGCGCGCCCTAGAGAGCGGAGCCGCGCGCGCCAGAGCATGACAGCCGGGGACCGGGACAGGTGAGTGACTTGGGATGCGATTCGCGAGCAGGCGCGTCCCGCTATGCGAATCGCATCCCCGCCGGCAATGTCAGTGCAGTGCTCCCGGTCAGCGGGTCTGACCGGGGCGCTGCAGGGAGAGAAACACCGCGAGCGCTTCGGGGAGGAGCAGGGACCCGGAGCGCTCGGCGTAACAACTACCAGGGTGCTTAGACGTACGCGTACGTCCATGGTCCTTAAGGGGTTAAACTCCAAAACCTTTCTTCATGGAACTTGATGTACTTTTCAAGTACTATTCACATTTTATTAGTATATTTTAATGCAATTTAACAATACTAGTCACATTTTATGTATTAAGTGTTATGTTTAGTATATACAGTAAAGTCTGTACATTCCAGAAACTCTTTACATTCTTATCATTTTGCGATCATAAGTGACATACTTTAGAAGCATCCTCAACCTTCGTTCTAATAAACTGGAAGCAAGGCTGGAAGAAACCCTTGAAGTAGGCGCTGCTGACTCTGATGAGAAGGATGAGGCGAAGCCAGAAGTACTGGAGAAGTCCTCAGCAGGACATTTTTATTGAGCAGAAAATAAAAAACGAACAGGATGACAGGTTTCGGGAGGATCCCTCCCTTCCTCAGATCAGGATGACATGATAACAGGATGGACAGGTTTATATGGCCCCAAAAAGGGCACCATAAACAAAGGGGAGGAGTGTACAGTAAAAGGTAAAATTACAGTATAGTGTGAAAAAACATTTATATAATAACATACATATTAAGAGCATGTATAAAAAAAACACATATTTATTAAGGTTAAGTGTAAAAACTGTTGCAGTGCTGGTAGGCAGGTGTACTTTAGAAACAGCTGTAGAACCGCAGTGGGCCGGAAGTGACCCACCGCGGTGTGTGAACGGAAGCTCTGTGTATGGAGTACAATCTCCATAGTAAAGACGCGGCCCGGCTGGTTGCCAGGGACGCGTTTTTATGCAGGAGAGCCATGTGATCGTCAGTCAGCCAATCAGATGGCGAGGAGTACGTAGCACTTGTCCGACAGTGTGAGCCGCCCAAAGGTAAATAGATCGCTGACAGCTCACACTCATAACAACGCTGTAAAATGCGAATGATTCATTTAATCAGTTATGGTTCATTATTATCGCTCCAACCTGTTTAATTGAATTCTTCTGTTTCATGCATTCCACAGGTAATATATGACGACATAGGGCCTCACAATTGAAAAGATGGAAGATATTTTGTAAAATTTAAATTGAAGATTTTATATAGATTAACATTTTAAAAGTTTCATTTAATGTGTCAACAGCACGAGGAGACCATATGCTGGCACAATGACAGCCTGGAGGTGGCAGCTGCATGAGGAGACCACAATGTTGCAGAATGACACAGCCTGGAATTGGCGGCAGCAAGAGGAGACCATATAGTGGCAGAATGACCCAGCCTAGAGGTGGCAACAGGATGACGAAACCATAAGGCCTCACAATTGAAAAAATTTAAGATAATTTTTATTTATTTATATGAATTTAGGCCTCTGCCACTCCTCAGGTGACTATGGCTTTTCGTGCTCACCCTAACTGGTCCCTGTTAGCTTTACAGTTGTCGTACAACCAACTGCAGCAGTACAGAATCGCTGTGTAGTGGAGCCCAGTACAGTATTATTAGGCACTAATAGCAGGTGACAATGGCTTTTAGTGCTCTGCCTAACTGGCCCCTTTAAGCGTTAGGGTATGTCCACATTGAGGAATTGGCGAGGAATTGTTGCTTAACCCCTTAACAACAATGGACGTAAATGTACGTCATGGTGTCGTGGCACTTAACGCACCATGACGTACATTTATGCGCCGCCATGACTGCGAGCAGCGGACCGGTGCATGCGTCATGCGCAGCAGGTCACAGCAGCTATCAGCAGCCAGGGACTCCCCGGTAATGGCAGATATCTGCGATCGCTCGGATGTCCACCATTAACCCCTCAGATGCTGTGATCAATACAGATCACGGCATCTGCGGCAGTGCGGTACTTTAAATGGATGATCGGATTGCCCGCAGCGCTGCCGCGGCGATCCGATCATCCAGCATGGTGGCGGGAGGTCCCCTCACCTTGCTCCAGCCGTCTCCTGGGGTCTTCTGCTCTGGTCTGAGATCGAGCAGACCAGAGCAGAAGATGACATAGATGCATAGCACTGAACAGTATTAGCAATCAAATGATTGCTATAGATAGTCCCCTATGGGGTCAATTAAAGTATAAAAATGAAAGTAAAAAAAGTTTTTAAAAAAAGTAAAAAAAATTAGAAAAATCCCCATCCCAATAAAAATGTAAAATGTCCTATTTTTCCCCATTTTACCCCCATAAAGTGTAAAAAAAAATTATTAAAACAAATATTTGATATCGCCGCGTGCGTAAATGTCCAAACTATTAAAATGTAATGTTATTAATCCCATACGGTGAACGGTGTGAATGCAAAAATAAAAAAAGCACAAAATTGCTACTTTTTTGTCACATTTTATTAAAAAATAATAATAATAAAAAAATATATAAAAGTTTTATAGCCACAAATGGTGTATCAATAAAAAGTACAGATCATGGTGCAAAAAAATTAGCCCTCATACCGCCGCTTATATGGAAAAAGGAAAAAGTTATAGGTCATCAAAATAGAAGGATTTTAAACATACTAATTTGGTTAAAAAGTTAGCGATTTTTTTTAAGCGCAACAATAATAGAAAAGTATATAATCATGGGTATAATTTTAATCATATTGACCTACAGAATAAAGAACACATGTCATTTTTACCGTAAATTGTACGGAGTGAAAACGAAACCTTCCAAAATTTGCAAAATTGCGGTTCTCTTTTTAATTCCCCCACACAAATAGTATTTTTTGGTTACGCCATATATTTTATGGTAAAATTAGTGATTTCATTACACAGAAAAACTGGCCACGCAAAAAGCAAGCCCTCATACAAGTCTGTGGATGAAAATATAAAAGAGTTACGATTTTAAGAATGCGAGGATGAAAAAACGAAAATGCAAAAATAAAATTGGCCTGTTCCTTCAGGTCAAAATTGGCTTGGTCCTTAAGGGATTAAAAATTCAGCCGCGGAATTAACACCACGCTGCCCTGGCTGGAGCACATCTGACTACCATCCATCTGTCCCATCAGCGGTGCGGTGAGTGGCACAACAGTGCCAAAACTATATATTTCTTTACACAAGTATTGCCAGTATGGAGTAGACCAACCGGTACTAATAAACTGGTGTCAGTACCACCTATAAATGTCGATCTAAACGGCTTATACAAACTGTAACTTATTGTAGGACTTTCTACTCATTTCTATAGGTTACATTGCACTACTTTTCTCCAGGACATTTGCAAATTTCTTTCTACAGGAACAATCCCATTCCTAAGACTGCTATTATTCATAGGACATCCTTTTTTCTTACAGGATATATATTGTATTTCTTTACAGGTGTTACTTTCTTGACACACTATCATATACAGAACTTGAAACTAAGGAGTGTGTCAATATATGTTATAATTCTATCAGTAGTCTTATTTATTGGAATACCGCTCTGTAATGTCATACTGATCTGTTCTTATCCATTGGAATTTTAATATTACATTGCGCTACCGTAGGGCCCTGCGGGAAACGCTTTATATTTATAAGTTTGTTATAAATTTATTTTAATCTATTGTGGAATAAATATATATGTACTAAACTCTTTTTTCTTTGGGTAACACAGACACCCACCCAATACTATATTTTTTATAGGGGTGTGCTGAGGACTGAATCCATATTCCTGACTTAATAAATGTAGACCTATATAAAATTATAATATGATGCCCTAACTTCAAGAAAAGGAGGAATGTAGTATATCTTGGGAAGCAATGCATCTTATGAAGTAATGACATATCAATAGCATGTGCATCACATTGTAATTTTGGGGGGGTCCAACCTCTGGTGAAGCCGCTACTGTCCTCTCTGGTGTGCCTTCCTTGTGGTGTGCCCAGCTACCCAGCTGTGCATGGAACTGCACCCAGTCCATTCACTTGAAAGACAGTGAAGGGGACACAGCATTACACCATCACAGCATAACCCCCCTCAGCAAGGACATATCTTGACAATATACAATGAAGAGACGAAAGACATCACTGAACCTGTCCAGCGTGCACGTGGTCGCCAGATGGCATATCCAGGTACCCATACAAACATACTTGCACAATATCTGGATTCTCCCGTTTGGTGCTGTGGCCTTTGCTGTTGTTTATATCCTAACAATATGCTATAGCTTTATGAGATGGGAATGTCTATATAAATGACAGGATATGTTATAATACTGTATGTCTTATAGAACAGCAAGCTGGGTGTGGCTTGGTCAATGTATTGCCTAACTAGAGAATTAACCTAAAATCTTAAAGACCTGTTCTGTTAACCCGTGTCCATACTTAACAGGGCAGTGGCAATTGTTTAGCCCTGCCTCATGTCAGAATCCAGTCATCATTAACATGTTACTATCATTTATAAATAACTTTTGACATGTCATAGAAACATATTCAAAGTATGATCAGGGTTCAGGTACTGTGACTCCTGCCAATTGCTAGAATAAAAGTGGAGAAGCGCCCTAGTCCCCATTTGGCTTTACAGACTTCCTATATATTCCATCTCTTGCAGAGAGAGATAGACAGGTATAGAATAGAAGCCCCCAGACTCAGCTCTTAGACTCCCACCAACAGGGCTGCCATCAGAAATTTTGTGGCCCCTTACACAGCTCAAGGCCTGGGCCTCCACCCGACTCCTCCTCACCTATAACCTCCCCCCCCCCCCCCCCCCCCAGGGCCTGCCCGCTATCTTCCCAATCATCAATAAAAAATAAAAAAAATTAAACGACAGGACAAGAAAAACTAAAGAGCCCTTTAGTTCAATGGGGAAGGAAGGAGGAATCTTATCACCATACATATTACCATCATACTGCTACTAACCAAATCCTGTATACTAAAATCAATACTACCAATAATACCAGTATACAAGGAGGAATATTATCACTATACATATTACCATCATATGGTTACTGACCAAATGCTGCATTCTAAGACCAATATTCCCAGTAAACAAGGAGGAAATATTCCTCCCATATAGTGACCATATAGTAATACTTATCAGCTCTACACAGGCTCTGCAGACCATGTAAGGGATTGCATACAGTAACATCAGGGGACATCTTCTCTGATCGGAGTTGTTCATTTTCCTTTTTCTTTTCCTTCCGGCCCAGACCGTCATGACGACTTTCACTCGTCTCCACAGAACCTGCCAGACAAACATTTTAGGCTCTGCACTTTTCCTGCACCTATAACACTCCATACAGTAATAATAGAGTGGCTAGATAAGTCGGTTGGGGAAGAGTAGGTAGGTCCGTCCCCCACCCATTAGGTAGTTAGGTCGCTCCAGAAAGTAGACAGGTCTCTTCACATAGTTTCCCTCATTACAGAAGTGCCCAGAGTAGGGAGGTACCACCTGTAGGTAGGTCCCTATTTAGATAGCTGCCCCTTGTAGATAGTTACTCCCTGTATGCAGTAGCAGCCCCCTATAAGTAGGGGTTACTCCCTGTAGGTAGGTCCCCCTGTATATAGTTGCAGCCCCCCATATACAGTAGTTCCCCCTCCTTTAGGTAGTAGTAGCAGCAGCAGACCCCAGTTAGGTAGGTGTTAGCAGCAGCCCCCTTTAGGTATGTTACGCCTAGCGCTCCGGGTCCCCGCTCCTCCCCGGAGCGCTCACGGCGTCTCTCTCCCCGCAGCGCCCCGGTCAGTCCCGCTGACCGGGAGCGCTGCACTGTCATGGCCGTCGGGGATGCGATTCGCACAGCGGGACGCGCCCGCTCGCGAATCGCATCCCAGGTCACTTACCCGTCCCGGTCCCCTGCTGTCATGTGCTGGCGCGCGCGGCTCCGCTCTCTAGGGCGCGCGCGCGCCAGCTCTCTGAGACTTAAAGGGCCAGTGCACCAATGATTGGTGCCTGGCCCAATTAGCTTAATTGGCTCCCACCTGCTCCCAGACTATATCTGCTCACTGCCCCTGCACTCCCTTGCCGGATCTTGTTGCCTTGTGCCAGTGAAAGCGTTTAGTGTGTCCAAAGCCTGTGTTACCTGAACCCTTGCTATCCATCTTGACTACGAACCTTGCCGCCTGCCCCCGACCTTCTGCTACATCTGACCTTGCCTCTGCCTAGTCCTTCTGTCCCACGCCTTCTCAGCAGTCAGCGAGGTAGAGCCGTTGCTAGTGGATACGACCTGGTTGCTACTGCCGCAGCAAGACCATCCCGCTTTGCGGCGGGCTCTGGTGAACACCAGTAGCCTCTTAGAACCGGTCCACTAGCACGGTCCACGCCAATCCCTCGCTGACACAGAGGATCCACTACCTGGAAGCCGAATCGTGACAAGGTAATAGTAGTGGCAGCCCCTTTTAAGAAGTAATCAATGCAGCCCCCTTAGGTAGTAATAGAAGCTGCCCCCTTGGGTAGTAATAGCAGTAGCCCCTTAGGTGGTAATCAGCAGCCCCCTTAGGTAGTAATCCGCAGCCCTCATAGGTAGTAATCAGTAGCCCCCATAAGTAGTAATAACCAGCAGCACGCCCTTAGGTAGTAATAACAATAGCCCTGTTAGGTAGTAATCAGTAGTCCCCTTAGGTAGTAATAGCCAGCAGCCCCCTTAGGAAGTAATCAGTAGCCTCTCTTAGGTAGTTATCAGTAACCCCCCCCCCCCCCCAAGGTTGTTATCAATAGCTCCCTTAGGTAGAAATCAGTAGTGTCCTTAGGTAGGAATATGTAGCCCCCTTAGGTAGAAATAAGTAGCCTCCTTAGGTAGAAATAAGTAGCCCCCTTACGTAGGAATAAGTATCCCCCCTTACGTAGGAATATGTAGCCCCCTGTTGCGGTTCTAGGGTAATAATCCTATCTGCAGTTCCACTTATTGTGGAAAATCCTGCCGACTACACCAATTGTGATTTTAGAATTAGAGTAAAACAAACATTCCCCTCCCCCGACCATGTGCTTTCTTTGTTAGTCCCCAAAATGGCCACCAACTATATGAAAACGGAAGCAGGGAGTCCAGGCTAAATTTATATCTCCTAACTATGTTTGTATAACACCCAGAAACACTGATTACGTTTTGTACAACTATGAATTAATTGTACAAGGTATTTTGGTAGAAATGTCTTGTACAAGCAGTGTATCCCACCAAATTAAAAATCACTCGTTATCACAAAGTTGATAACATTTAATAAAAACATTAATTAGCTAAACCAAATAAGACATACATACATACAAGCATTAATACAATAGTACATACTCTATGTTTAGCAAACTAGCATGAATCTACCCAAGTGATACATGAATATTTAGTGTAGAAATGATACAATCAATATACTTATCCATCCCAGGCTAAGGAGCAGGAGATGCTCCTCTCTTCAAGGAAGATCCAAAAGCAAAGAGACAGAGGGCCATATGATTTCCTGGGAACTCCCCTAATGCCCCACCCCTTTGGTTTAGTGTCCGCCTGCTCTCCTCACATGATGTGGAAAAACAGGTTCTTTAGCCCTGCCTACTGTGGCTGTATGTGAAACTAAACTTTAGACCGTGGGGCAGGGAAATTTATACTAATGGAATAAAATGAATGTAAAAACATTTCATGTCTGCTAGTTTACCAAACATACAACATGTATATCTCCATAAAACAAAGAAATGCAAAGTAATTTTATTCCCCCAGTTTCCCTATTCACCCAAATAATCCAGTGTTTGGTGTTCCATGGAGTTTTGATTGCTGTCAGTCAACATTGATCATGGTTAATGTCGCCCTCATTGTTCACTACATAGCTGCAGCAAGAATCTAGGGCTAGGTGATTGTTAGAGCTACAGCCCTTATTTGTAGCTTCTCTTGAGACAGTTTCTTTAAAGCATCCTTGTGGTGGCCAAAGCATTTTCCAAAATGTGCGTGAGGGTATTCTTTGGTTCTGGGTTCTCCTGTCTCGCGATGTCATCCAAACCAAGTCTTGACAACTTGATCATCTTCCAACCACGGGATGCTGAGGAATGGGTAGCCTTCTTCACTCCATTAGAAGCGTTGGTCATCTGGTTGTGGTGAGCTGGGATTCTTCTGATTGGAGGTCCATGGGTTGAGCGGGGTTACACTGCCACTAATCTGCTGAATGGAAAATTAACAGGTTTTAGAGTCACTTTCCAACAATACAATTTTAGTATTTCCAGGCTCATCAGTGATTCCCTTCTGCCTGTGCTGATCAGGGAACCTTGGTAAAACCCAACACTAGACACAGTTGTACTCCACACTGCATATCCATACTCACTTTCCCCCCATTATTCCAACCATTGCTAACTAATTTGTGAGTGTGAGTGTTACCTCGGTCCCTCTAGGAATATAGCCTTCTAGTGCAAGCAATAGCATTTGCTAAACCTCCCCCCACCTCTTGAAAAAATTAAAGTGGTTAGTTAGTTTATTACTAATTGGTTTTCCCCACAAATTTGCTGAGGCTCCTGTAAATGTCAACCCAAACTAACAAAAGTATTGTCATTTTTACATGTAAGCTTATGGTATGGCACTAGTGGCCAGAAAAGAAAGTTTAGCTGCACACAGTCAGTATCTTATGTGCCTCCATTTTTTTTCCTGAAAGACAAAACAAGTTAAACATTATTTACATGCAAAAGGAAGGTGACAATTTTACTCGTTAGTCTCCCTTCCCCGTTTGCTAAACCAACAGGGGGCATGGGATTCTCCACCTATATACACGGTTTCTGTAAGAGTATTGTTACCTGCGCACATAATTCCTTGAACTTGTATTTTGTAATGTCATCTTTCATAGGATCAAACAGATGAGGTTTATATTGGAAGCTGAGAGATTTCTCTAGAAAATGTTGCTTGGAAGAAGAATATATATTTCCCTTCTCAGTCTGTCTGGATTTGCATCATGTTTCCAGTAGAATAGCAACTTGTGGAGATATGGCCACTATGACCACATGTAGTACATTTAGCTGAACAGTATTTAGTTTTGTTACCATGTGCTTCACAGTATCTAGCGATATGGCCTGAAACACCACATGCAAAACAAGACTTTACCCTTTTAGCCGTATTTACTATCTGGGTCTCATTTTTCATAGATGATCTATACAGTTTCACTGCGAGAGACACACTTCTAACAACTCTTAAACTGCTCCAATTTGCTTTGTACTTCCCCTTGTTGCTATTCGATTTCTGTTCCTTACACAATTGAAAACCAGCACTGGGAACTTCTACAATCTCACTCTCTAGCGCCCCCTTATTTGCACTTGAAACACAGACCTTTTCAGATGGTAAATCTGCTGTGGAATGTGGCTGTGAATTATGGGAAGAGGCCAGACCAGACACCATTTTGGGGAACTCGCTTTTCATACCAGTCTCTAATTGTGACCTAGTAGCAATTTTATTCCTCAGCTCCTGGATCTCAGCATAAGACTGAGCCAGTTTTTCATCAGTATCTATACATTGGTTTTCCCATTCCAGTAACTCTGATTCCAACATGCGAATCTGCCTATCTTTAGCAAGGATACTCTGTGTTTTTGTATGCAACTCTTTCTCAAGTGCCTTATTTCTCTTCACCTCCCATTTTAGGGCATGTAAAAGAATACAACCAACCTCAGCCGCAGCTCGGCTCTCATTTTTGGGATTAACCCCTAAATCAAGCTTCAGAGCCATACCTCCTATCTCTTCCCCCATCTCTGGGTACACCCGTGCTCCATAGCGTACAAACTCTTCTGCTATAACACTCCATTTTCCCATAGTGGTAGCCCAATGTGGTACAGCCCCAAATTTGGGCCTACTGTCATCCATCAATGCACTCAACTTCTTTCTAAGGAAAATCATTCAATCACAATCTAGCAACACATGTACAACAGGAGACTTTCAATATTACCTACAAAAGCAATGCTATTGATTACCAGTGACAAATCACTAATGTAATACAAGTTACCCTTAAATAAAGAACACAAAGCAACAGTCTATGAGGATCCTGTATAACTAGTACAGTGCTACACGTGATAACCACATCTAACAGATTAACCTATTGTATCATACAACAAAATCTGTAAGAGCCTCCTCCTGTTCAAGGCAATAATCCTTAGGTCACAGTTTATGACTAAGTCTCTTGTAGACTCACTCAATTACACTGGGAACATATACAAATTTTATCAAAAAGATACACCAAATTAGAAAAGTAATTAAACTATTATTGTCAATATAGTTATTAACTGCCAATACTCAATAAATCCTGCCGGATTACGCCATTTGTTGCTGTTCTAGGGTGATAATCCTATCTGCAGTTCCATTTATTGTGGAAAATCCTGCTGACTACACCAATTGTGATTTTAGAATTAGAGTAAAACAAACATGTGCTTTCTTTGTTAGTCCCCAAAATGGCCACCAACTATATGAAAACAGAAGAAGGGAATCCAGGCTAAATTTATAGGTCCAAAATATGTTTGTAAAACACCCAGAAACACTGATTTTGTTTTGTACAACTATGAAATAATTGTACAAGGTATTTTGGCAGAAATGTCTTGTACCAGCAGTCTTTAACATAACAGTCTTTTAAGAGTGAACCGGGATGCAGGTTCCTTACAGGTTTGCTGGGACTTGGAAGCAATGAGCTTTTATGCAGGCCACTGTGCTACTAATTTAGAAGATTTGAGCTGGTAGTATTCACACAGGATTTGATAGATGGAGCTTTGAGTAACTCACGTTTAGTGGCTGCAGGTTCTTAGGCTTTGGGCCTAGTTGAATTGAATCAATGCTGATGAGATGTGTGCTGCTTGATAGTCCGGCAGGAAGAGATAGAGAA
Source organism: Hyla sarda (assembly GCF_029499605.1). Classification (NCBI taxonomy): domain Eukaryota; kingdom Metazoa; phylum Chordata; class Amphibia; order Anura; family Hylidae; genus Hyla; species Hyla sarda. Next base: position 198,728,303 of record NC_079194.1, read on the forward strand.
TTGATTGACTACAGCCCTTTATATAATAAGGGGCTGGACTAAGCTCATTGGTCAGCAAACCTGTAAGTTATGAACCCAGTGAACTCTGGGTACATCACATGACCTCTAAGGTCCTTGAACATTTTATACATCACAACCGTACATCATGTGACCACTAAGGTCCTGTACATATATCTTCTATACACTAAATAGATATAAACACACTTTACATGAGGTAACCAAGGGTAAGCCCTGCAGGAGAGCCCTATATGAATGGAGGGTGCTCTAGCTGAGGGGACTTTAGACAAGGGACACGACAAAGTCCTGTATTGGGAGACCACAACCACATTTTTATACTAATAGGTTCAAATTTCTGTGCTGAAATATTGAAATTGTTACTGATTTTCGTTTCGCTAGTAAACCCTTATTTGAATGTAAAATGTCAAGTAACCAAAGAGGAATTTTTTTTGTTTTTTTATTCCTGTGTTAAATATAAAAGAATGCAGAAGAACCAGCAGAGCACAGTAAATTTGAGTCATATGCAAATAGTTTTGTTTACAAATACTGTACCATTTTGCTTGAGTATATAGCTCTTATTAACCTCTTAATGACCGCCTATACCCTTTTTACAGCAGTTGTTAGGGATACTTATTCTAGCCTTCCATGTTTTCACAGCAGGGCTAAAATAAGGCAGCGCAGCTTTCCCATGCAGGAATCACAGAAGCTCACCCATCAGCATGATAGTCGGACTCCTGCTGTAACCACTATGAGTGGAGAAACCTCTGCTCCAGTAGTTTAGCCCTTCACATGCTGTTTTTAAATCATGACCACTGCATGTAAAGAGTGACACTTACTTCCAGTATCAACCTCGGCTCCTGCGGTCCGTGACCTCGATTTTCATTGCAGCCAGGGGTCTTGTGAAGGCCCCCAGGCTTAATATGGGTGTCTGTCTACCCAGCCCTGCTGTGCAGCAGGGCCTGATAAATTGCCGGTCAGTGTTATGCTGACAAACAGAATACACTGCACTTATATCCTAGTGCAACGTATTATACCAGCAATTTGGTGATCAATATCAGTCCTTGTGGGACTAATGAAAGGTAAAAAAAAAAAGTAAAAAAAAATGTACTTATTTAATTATAAGACATTTTGCTATCTACCGTATATACTCGAGTATAAGCCGAGTTTTTCAGCACGATTTTTCGTGCTGAAAACACCCCCCTCGGCTTATACTCGAGTGAACTCTCCACCCGCAGTGGTCTTCAACCTGCGGACCTCCAGAGGTTTCAAAACTACAACTCCCAGCAAGCCCGGGCAGCCATCGGCTGTCCGGGCTTGCTGGGAGTTGTAGTTTTGAAACCTCCGGAGGTCCGCAGGTTGAAGACCACTGCGGCCTTCGACATCATCCAGCCCCCTCTCACCCCCTTTAGTTCTGTACAGTACTCGCCTCCGCTCGGCGCTGGTCCGGTGCTGCAGGACTGTCCGGTGAGGAGGTCGTCCGGTGGGATAGTGGTTCCGGGCTGCTATCTTCACCCGGGAGGCCTCTTCTAAGCGCTTCGGGCCCGGCCCCAAAATAGTCACGTTGCCTTGACGACGACGCAGAGGTACGTTCATTACCAACGTACTTCTGCGTCATCGTCCAGGCAACGCCTCTATTCCGGGCCCGCAGCGCGGAGAAGAGGCGCCCCCAGTGAAGATGGCAGCCCGGAACCACTATCCCACCGGACGACCTTCTCTCCGGACAGCCCTGCAGCACCGGACCAGCGCCGAGCGGAGGCGAGTACTGTACAGAACTAAAGGGGGTGAGAGGGGGCTGGATGATGTCGAAGGCCGCAGTGGTCTTCAACCTGCGGACCTCCGGAGGTTTCAAAACTACAACTCCCAGCAAGCCCGGACAGCCGATGGCTGCCCGGGCTTGCTGGGAGTTGTAGTTTTGAAAGCTCTGGAGGTCCGCAGGTTGAAAACCACTGAGGGCGGATGATGACAAGAGGATGATGAAGGGGGGGTGTGGGATGATGAAGGGGGGGGATGATGAAGGGGGGTGTGGGATGATGAAGGGGAGTGGGGATGATGACAAGGGGATGATGAAGGGGGGGATAATTACAAGGGGATGATGAAGGGGGGGTGTGGGATGATTACAAGGGGATGATGAAGGGGGGTGGGGATGATGACAAGGGGATGATGAAGGGGGGGTGTGGGATGATGACAAGGGGATGATGAAGGGGGGTGTGGGATGATGACAAGGGGATGATGACAGGTGATGATGATGAGGGTCTAGATGATGACAGGCGGTGATGATGATGAGGATGTTAATGACAGGGTTGATGATGTATTTCCCACCCTAGGCTTATACTCGAGTCAATAACTTTTCCTGGGATTTTGGGTTGAAATTAGGGGCCCCGGCTTATACTCGGGTCAGCTTATACTCGAGTATATACGGTACTTGCTGTTAAAATTCTCAATCCTTATATGTTTTTAATGTGATTGAAAAAACGGCCACTTAGGTGGCTCTGTTCCCTGCCACAAGTTAAACAGTTAGTTTGGTCTCCTCACGGCCTGGCAGGAGACCAAACTCAGGAAGTGCATGTGGAGCATGGTGAGGTACAGCTCTTACAGCCTTCAGTGATGTAGCACCTGCTGGGGAATGCCCTTTTTCTCCTGCTGGGAGAACACACAGTGTGAGAAAGGGGAAAGGTATGATACTGAGCTTTTTCAAGCTCAGAACAATTTTTTAAGGCAGGAGGGGTGTTAGGAGTAGTAAGGGAATATAATCTGAATTAGTTTATAAAATATGGTTTGATGACAGGAACCCTTTAATCCACTTAACAAAAAAGGAAAATATAATTATCAAAAAGTCATAAACATTCCAAAATGGTACTAATTAAAACTACTGTACGAAATGAACCCTAACATAAAAAGTATGGATCTTGTAATTTGCTGACTTGAATTCTTCTTCTTATTATTATTATTATTATTATTATTACTATTGTTTTAAGCTTATTTTAATGTTTCTTTCATAGCAATGTAGTAATAAAAAACATTTAAATTCGGCATCACTGTAATCATACTGACTCAAAGAATAAAGCTGTAATGTAATTTTTTGCGGGGCAGTGAACGGCGTTAATTTAAAATGCAAAAACTGAAAAACAAAATCGCATTTTATTCACTGGACCAGCCCAAAAAAAAAAAAGAGTCAATAAAAAGTAACCAAAGTTGCTGAATTAATAAATACAACTTGTCCGGCAAAAAAGTGGACAAAAGTGGATGAAAAAATTTAGGAGACTTAGTAGGCAACAATGGAAATACAGAAAAAAATGCTTGGGCATTAAAGGGGTACTCCGGTGGAATTTTTTTTTTAAATCAACTGGTGCCAGAAAGTTAAACAGATTTGTAAATTACTTCTATTTAAAAAGCTTGATCCATCCAGTACTTATCAGCTGCTGTATACTACAGAGGAAGTTATTTTCTTTTTGAATTTCTTTTCTGTCTGACCACAGTGCTCTCTGCTGACACCTCTGTTTATTTCAGGGACTGTCCAGAGCAGGAGAAAATCCCAATAGCAAACCTCTCCTGCTCTGGACAGTTCCTGACATGGACAGAGGTGTCAGTGGAGAGCACTGTGGTCACACAGAAGAAAAAAATCAAAAAATAAAATAACTTCCTGTGGAGCATACAGCAGCTGATAAGTACAGGAAGGATTAAGATTTTTAAATAGAAGTCATTTACAAATCTGTTTAACTTTCTGACACCAGTTGATTTGATTTTTTTTTTTCCCACAGGAGTACCCCTTTAAGGGGAGATTTATAAATGCGTGCCTCTGTGCAACCACTTCACAACCTTTTTTTTGCTGTGATTTTGGCTTATGTGTACCAAATTTACCATATGGACAGATTTTGATATATTTTGGACAAATGAAAGATCACCTCAGAACTTTAAAGCTTCAGAGCAGTGAGTGTCGGCTACTGTCAATAGCCTAACACTCACTGTTTATACCAGGCATCGGCGATAACGATGCTGCCTGGCATTTTAGGGACATCTAACCAGCCTCGGCCGGTGATAGGCTGAAGCGCTGTGTGACGTACCAGGCTAAGGGAAGTAGGAAGTAAACAGCCCGGCCGAACAATCAGCTGTTGCGGAGCTCCGGGGGAACGTAGGGAGGTAAGTGAAAGTATTTTTTGTCTTTTTTTGCAGACCGGGCAGGATGGAATAGAAAAAGTCTGCACCAGACAGCTCCTTTAACTGTATAATACTAAGCCATAGGCATAGCACTATACAGTAAATGCAATCTAATGTTAATATATAAAAGTCCCCTATGGGGACTTAAAAAGTGTAAAATACAAAATAGTTTCTAAAATTATATAAAAACCCCTCCCCTAATGAAAAAAAATTTCATATTTGGTATCGCCACGTGCGTAAATGTCCAAACTTAAATATAATGTTTATGATCCCACACGGTAAACAGTGTGAACGTAAAAAATAATACCAAGCAACTAAAATACTGATTTTTATTTAACGTATAACCGTATAAGCCGTTCCGAATATAAGCCGAGGCCCCTAATTTCACCCCAAAAACCTAGGAAAAGTTATTGACTTTAGGGTGGGAAATACATCATCCCCCCCCCCCCTGTTATCGTCCAGACACCCGTCATTAACACCCCCGTCATCATCAGCCCCATCATTATCACCCCGTCATCATCCCCCCGTCATCATCCCCCCGTCATCATCCCCCCGTCATCATCACCCCGTCATCATCACCCTGTCATTATCCCCCCGTCATCATCACCGCCTGTCAATCCCTTCGTCATCATCCAGACCCCCCTTTTTTTTCTACACACCTCCCCAGTTGTTGCTTTCTCAGTAGGAAGGAAGGGTGAGCTGGTCCGGGCAATCCATCTTCACCGGGAGGCCCTCTTCTCTGCTCCGGGCCGGCCACGGACTATTGACGTTGCATTGACTATGACACAGAGGGACGTCCGTGCGCAGCAGACGTCCGTGACGTCCGGGGCATCCCTGCGCATGAACGTCCCTGCGCGGGGAAGATGGACAGCCCGGAACGACTAACCCTCCCCACCGAACTGTCCCTGCAGCATAGATGGCCGAAGATGGATGGCCTGGCCCATCCCCTCACAGCTATGCCAGAAGCTTTTTTTTGTTTGTTTTTGTTCACTCGAGTATAAGCCGAGGGGGCGTTTTCAGTATGAAAAATCGTGCTGAAAAACTCGAGTATATACGGTACATCATATATTGGGAAAAAAATAAAAATTGATCAAAAAACTTCATCAAAACAAAAATGGTACCAATAAAAATTACAGATCACAGTGCAAAAAAAAATGCATTCCTGTGTACGGAAAAATAAAAAAGTTATAGGGGTCAGGAAATGACAATTTTGCATACCATTTTTGGTCAAAAAAAAAGTTCGCTTTTTTTAGCACAATAATAGAAAAAACTATATAAATTGGGTATCGTTTTAATCGCATTAACCTACAAAATAAAGATTTTACCATAAGGTGCACTGTGTAAAAACCAAATGCCCAAAAGTTGCATAAGTGCTGTTTTCTTATGAATTTCCACCCGCAAATAATATTTTTTTTTTGTTGCGCCATACATTTTATGGTAATATTAAATAATAAAATAAGAATTAAAAAAAGTAATAAAATAATAATTAAACATATTAGGAATCGCCAAGTGCGGAACTGTCCAAATTATTTAAATATGAATTTTCTTCCGCACATGGTGTAAAAGAAAAAATTCCATTTCCAGAATTGTTGTATTTTTGTCAAGTGAAGGTGTTGTAAAGCGCAAGCCCTCATATGGGTCTGTAGATGGAGAAATAAAAGAGTCATGGTTATTAGAAGATGAGGAAGAAAAAAAGCAAACATTTAAGTTGGTCCGATTCTGGGGTAAATAAAATGTTAAATGCCCGCTAGAATATTTCAGTTATTATTTGACCAGTAATCGGTCAGCATTTTTAGCCAAAACCAGGAGTGGGTCTAAATCATGGAGAATAGTATAACTCTTTTTTTTATCATTATTATAGTTTTTTTGTGTGTCACTTCCACTCCTATTTTTGGCTAAGAATACAGATCAAAATAGAATATGTGAACACAGCCACAACTACTAAATATTTATATACAGTTTATTACATGTGACATCCGGTATACATTGGGTGTATTGCATGACAGTATGGGATGGGTGTAAAGCCACAATACCTGTTCTCATACAGGGAAGACAATATTTTCATTACAGTAATTGAGATCACACTTGCATTACACAGGAAGTACACTACTAAATGTTTATTTATAGAGCATCCTGTTTACTCAGCGATTAAATACGAATGTAAAAGGTTATTTTAATAACTTTTAGAGGTCATCATACTCCTCAGCAAAACCACGGAGATACTCATTCAGCAGGTATGTAGCCGTTTGCAGATCATTCTCCTCAAATGATCAACTTCCAGATGAAAAGGATGCTGAGACCTATGACAGAAATGGCACTGAAATATTACAGCTATATAACATACCTAAGAATTTATTAGCTAAGTTACACAGACATATATGCATATTCCTAGAAAACATATTTTACAAATAACAGTTGGAAGATAAAGTAAGCGAACCCCTTGGAATTGCCTTGATTTCTGTATTAATTGCTAATTATATGGGGCCTGATCTAAATCACAGTTATATATTAGTATAGCCAAGACCTTCCCACATTTAAAGGGGTTATCCTTCATAAGGTGATTTTAGTAAGTACCTGGCAGACAGTAATGTCCATGCTTAGGAAGGATCTACGCTTGTATTGGGGCTAAATGACTATGTTGTGAGTCCACCATAACATCGTGGCTAGCTTTTTGTGAACTGGCATTTCCTGTTTGAGTTTTTCTCTTTTGCCTACAAATCCCATAATTCCATTTTCCTCTCTCCCACACATCAGCCACCCCACTTATTGAAACATAAATGAGCTGCATCCATTCAAAAGACCTGTGGTTTTCAATCAGGGTGCCTCCAGCTGTTGCATTAGTTGCAGATTGATCTCTCTCCCACCAAGCGACCGTTCCACCCATTGAAGTAGACAGGCTCCCTGTCATCAGCTGACTAATGATGTCAGGTCTCAGCTGCATTGCAACCTGGGAAAAATCTGAGAAAATAGTCATTTTGTATGCTCTTAAAAATAAATATTGGGGTGAAAATCACAGAAGAATTGTGAGAAAACCGTCCCACACAGGTACAGACACTATTTTATGAACTACACTAACTTTACAGCCCCTGCAGCATAGTCAAATAAAAAAAATTCCTGGAATACCCCTTTAACTTCCTGGGCTTCATACTGTGAGGCAACGCACGGCAGTCATAGTAAGCTACCAAAGTCAAATCAAGGCTATACAAGTCAAGTCTAGTCAAGTCAAGGCTATGAAAGTCAAGTTTAGTCAAGTCAAGTCTGTCCAAGTCAAGTCTATTTCTGCCTAAGGATGCATTCATATTACGTTTCTTTCATATGGTGACCGGATCCAGCTGGGAAATGTCAAAACCGGGCACTCCTGTATGCCAGCCGGACCTAGCTGGCATCATATTCATTTGAATGAGCTGACCAGAGTCAGGTAATGACCCCGGTCAGCTAATTTTTGCCCCATTTCTGGTTTTGTGGTCAGATTGAAAACTATTGCATACCACGGTTTTCAGTCCAGACACAAAACCATAAAAGGGCAAAAATGAGCCGACCAGAGTCACTATCTGACTCCCGTTGGCTCATTCAAATGAATGAAATGGAAACCAGGTCCAGCTGGGATAAGGGAGTGCCCCGTTTTGACATTTCCCAGCCAGATCCGGTCACCATACGAAAGAAATGTGGTGTGAATGCACCATAAGTCACGACACAGTCAATTAAGACTTCAAGTCCTAGAAAGCCCTGTAACGCAACTGTGGTTTTTTTTACTGCATCCTTCACTATCTACTGAACTGAACAGTTTGAACTGTTCTTTACCCAGCGATTGGCACCAGCAACCGCTTCATCTTGAAGTGTGGTGGTTTAACACTCCTGGTGTCACGAACATTCACCTAAGCCACAATAATTGCCATCCTAGCCTCACAACATATAAACCTGAGTATGTGACAGACAATGTATACACATCACAGATACTTAAACAATAGCTTCTGTGATGCCCTATGCAACCATTATAGAGCACCATGGAAACGTCTTTAGTTGAGCAGGGACTCCTGTCAAACCTGCTCCTTGTAATGAACATTAAGCCAGCAATGCATTATGCATGGTTTGCTTATTGTCAGTAGATTTGCTGGGCTGGGCTTAGCAACTGTATGAGGTTGGAAGTACAGAAGTACAGTAAGCATTACTTTGGTTGAGTCTGTCAGGCCAGCCTACATTGTACTTCAGGAACAAGTGATCTGTCCCTGCTCCTGTTTCATGGCATTCTATGCTAATAGTGTAGGGCACCACAGAAAGACTGGAGCTAAATGCTATCAACATTGACATGTACAGTATTTTTAACCCATTTACACATATTTTACCATAAACCCAGCATCTTCATTTTATGTGCCAACCTTTTATGTAGCATGGTATAATGAAAGAAACTTTTTTAATGGTCACATACACAGATGCACAACACTTTGTTTGAAGGAAGAAGAAAAACATTGCTACCCAACCTTAGACCTATATAAAAAAATAATTATGAAAAATTGTGGGTAATACAACAAAACAGTGACATATAGCACCTATTGAGATTCTGTAAAGAACTGGAAATTTGCAGGAAAAAATGGTCCAAAATTAATCTCAACATTATGTAAATCTTACTTTTTGAGCCATAGGAAACATTTAGTGGATGTGATTGCTACTAAAGGGGATCTACAGGCTAATAACATGAAGGGTACACGTTCTACCTGCAATATTCATATTTACTCAGTAAATGAACTGTTTAGGTGTCATAAGTTTAGATTGTGTTTGTCTATAATTATGACACAGATCACATTTTATTAGTAATTAATGCTGAAATCCTGATAGTCCCAAGGGGTACTGTTACGCCGAGCGCTCCGGGTCCCCGCTCCTCCCCGGAGCGCTCGCAACATCCTCGCAATTGCAGCGCCCCGGTCAGACCTGCTGACTGGGTGCGCTGCGATACCTCTCCCAGCCGGGATGCGATTCGCGATGCGGGTGGCGCCCGCTCGCGATGCGCACCCCGGCTCCCGTACCTGACTCGCTCTCCGTCGGTCCTGTCCCGGCGCGCGCGGCCCCGCTCCTTAGGGCGCGCGCGCGCCGGGTCTCTGCGATTTAAAGGGCCACTGCGCCACTGATTGGCGCAGTTGGCTTAATTAGTGTGTTCACCTGTGCACTCCCTATTTATACCTCACTTCCCCTGCACTCCCTCGCCGGATCTTGTTGCCATTGTGCCAGTGAAAGCGTTTCCTTGTGTGTTCCTAGCCTGTGTTCCAGACCTCCTGCCGTTGCCCCTGACTACGATCCTTGCTGCCTGCCCCGACCTTCTGCTACGTCCGACCTTGCTCTTGTCTACTCCCTTGTACCGCGCCTATCTTCAGCAGTCAGAGAGGTTGAGCCGTTGCTAGTGGATACGACCTGGTTGCTACCGCCGCTGCAAGACCATCCCGCTTTGCGGCGGGCTCTGGTGAATACCAGTAGCAACTTAGAACCGGTCCACCAGCACGGTCCACGCCAATCCCTCTCTGGCACAGAGGATCCACCTCCTGCCAGCCGAATCGTGACAGGTACATTAAGTTTTTCTTGCAACAGTATGTACAGTTGGTTCTCATTCATTAAGGTCATGGTATATACAATAAGGGATATAAACTAGAGTATTATGCTAAAGTATCTTAAAGAGTTACTCCAGTGAAATTTTTTTTTTACATCAACTGGTGCCAGAAAGTTAAACAGATTTGTAAATTACTCCTATTAAAAATATTAATCTTTCCAGTACTTATCAGCTGCTGTAAAACTACAGAGGAAGTTCTTTTCTTTTAGAATTTATTTTCTCTCTGACCACAGTGCTCTCTGCTGACACCTCTGTCCATGTCAAGAACTGTCAAGAGCAGGAGCAAATCCCCATAGCAAACCTTTTCTGCTCTGGACAGTTCCTGACATGGACAGAGGTGTCAGCAGAGAGCACTGTAGTTAGTCAGACAGGAAAGAAATTCAAAAAGAAAAGAACTTCCTATGGAGCATACAGCAGATGATCATTGCTGGAAGGATTAAGATTTTTAAATAGAAGTCATTTACAAATCTGTTTAACTTTCTGGCACCGGTTGATTTAAAAAAAAAAAAAAAATTCCACCAGAGTACCCATTTTAGGAGGCTTAACCCCTTAAGGACACATGACGTACTGGAACGTCATGTGTCCGCTCCCGATCTAAAGTGAAAGTGAAAGCATGCCGGTTAGCTCAGGGAGCTGTTCGGGATAGCCACGGTGAAATTGCGGCATCCCGGACAGCTTACAGGACAGCCGGAGGATCCCTACCTGCCTCTTCGCTGTCCGATCGCCGAATGACTGCTCAGTGCCTGAGATCCAGGCATGAGCAGTCAAGCGGCAGAATCATCGATCACTGGTTTCCTATGAGAAACCAGTGATCAATGTGAAAGATCAGTGTGTACAGTGTTATAGGTCCCTATGGGAGCTATAACACTGCAAAAAAAAGTGGAAAAAAAGTGAATAAAGATCATTTAACCCCTTCCCTATTAAAAGTTTGAATCACCCCCCTTTTCCCATAAAAAAAAAAAACACAGTGTAAATAAAAATAAAAATAAGCAAATATGGTATCGCCGTGTGCGGAAATGTCCGAATTATAAAAATATATTGTTAATTAAACCGCACGGTCAATGGCGTACGTGCAAACAAATTCCAAAGTCCATGAAAAAATGAATAAAAAGCAATCAATAAGTCCTATCAATGCAAAAATGGTACCGTTAAAAACTTCAGATCACAGCGCAAGAAATGAGCCCTCATACCGCTCCATACGCGGAAAAATAATATGCAATCATATTAATTTTTAGGTGCAAAATTGAAAGAGTTATGATTTTTTAAAGGCAAGGAGCAAAAAACCAAAATGCAAAAACGGAAAAAAAAAACAGTCCTTAAGGGGTTAAGAAGACAATCAATGTGGTCTCAATTGTCAAATAATAAAGATAAAGTATACATATTAATCATGTGAAAACATTTTCGGCTTTTATTTATCCAGGTCATGATTAACTTAATACCTCAATAAAGTTCATGTTACTTCTGTGGAAATTTCCAATCACTAAACTTAGCTGAAGTGAATATACCTCTTTTAACACCATGTCCCTTTAGGGTCAAAGATAATGGCCCTGATTTATCAAAATGGGTGAGAGAAAAACAGGAGAGATTTTGCCCATAGCAACCAATCACAGCCCAGGTTTCACTTTATCAGAGCTCTGTAAGATATATAACCTGAGCTGTGATTGGTTGTTATGGGAAAAATCTCTCGAGATTTTCTCATACATTTTGATAAAACAGGGCTCATGTATTAATTCCTTTTATTCCTTATATATTCTGAACATTAATCGTTGCCTCTATCCACAGGATAGGGGATAACAAGTTGATTGGTGGGGTCACTTTAAGGTTAAAGATTATGGGGGCTGATTACAAAGACCGACATTTCATACACCATTCTTAAAGGGAACCTGTCATTTGATTTTACTATATATAGTGCATGGCAACGTGTTACATATGGTAAAATCTTCTTCCTTACCATGCCCGGGAGATGTTCCTGTCAGTAGCGATAGTGAAGACATGAAGTTTGAAAGGTGTCCCCTGCCGGCCAGTAAGTAGTATCCTGTGCTGGAATCCATCCTTTTCTTGTCCTGTCTACTTGGGCAGTAATCACACCCTCTCAATATGATTGACAGCCTGCATCAACGCATTGCTTAAGGATCAAAGTACTGATGCGGGCTGTCAATAATGATCCCCCCACCCCAGGATTCCTTTAGATCATACCTTTAAAAAATATGTATAATATTTTGAAGCCACAATTCTCATTCATACCTCTATGTACTAGCGTTTCTTATTCTGTGATCCCTGTGTAGTAGGCATTTTCTATTTTATTTAACATTAGCATGTTTTAGAATTTGCTCTATAATTTGCCATTTAGGTTCTATGAAACCCATGCTGTAAGTGGCCACGCCATTGGCAGAAAATAGATTTTTTCTTCTAGACAGTCTTCATAAATCTGCTCAATTTATATATTTGGGCTAACCTGTTCCTATATTATGTTGGCCTTAGTCAAGTGCAGCATTTTCAGGTGATAGATCCCCTTTAAAGTTCTGCATAATCTATATTTTAATATAGTTTCCCACGCATTTGGTTGTATTAATCCAGGAAGATTGAATCTTTCAGAAAATTCAGGAACAGTAGATAAGGTATAGTTTTCATTTAGAAAGTTTGAGCATAATGGCTTTATAACTCTGCAATGATTTTGTTACTATGGTGAAACAATATACTGTATACAGCTCTGGTTAGGAGAATAATAAAACAGAAAGCAGTAAAATAATACGGTCATCCTTATGGTGGCTGCAGGGATACAGAATTGTATATTTTAACTCTATGTCTATGCAGAGGATTCAAAACCCTGTATCAGAAAACGTCTCTCTGATTCTTAAAACCTTTTATTGTGGAACTAAACAGTATAGCATTTTGGACAAAAAATAGAGTTGAATGGTAGATATTCCCATTAAATATGACCTGCAATAGTTATCCTTTAAATCAGTCATATGATGTTTATCATGCACTGGTACTGCTTCTGAGATTTTTTTTTTCTCCATCAGCAGCTGAAATAACCTTTCTGACTTATGAGACCCCCCCCCCCCCCCCCCCCGATCTCCTGGATGGGGCTGCGGCAGTCCATAGGAAGTGCCGTGCCATCCCCAGCAGGAAGCCACTGCAGACAAGCCCCTCCATGTATCTCTATGCGTCGCGCTGGGGATGGATACGCCCCCTTCCTGCAGACTACCGCGGCCCATATAGGAGATCACTGGGGGGAGGGGGGGGGCAGTGGTCATATCCCCTGCAATCTATAACTTATACCCTATGCTTTGGATGGGGGATAAGTTATATTACACTACAGTATTTCTTTAAGGTTGCTGGGAATTTAAATTCAGTGAACTTATGTTGATTTATCCTAGCAAGCTACTACGAATATTGCTGTGAAGTGTTTACACTAAGGTAATGTAAATCACATCAAGTACTGTGAACATGTAAGGCTGCATTCACACCACGTTTTTGCAATACAGTTCCCGTATCAGGTTTTTGAGGAAAAATGGATTCCTCAAAACCTGACTAAACTGTATCAAAACGTGTGTACAAATTTTAACCCTAATACAGTTAAAAACCGTATACGGTTTGAAAAATGACATCCGGTTGCATCCTTTTTTAACTTTTCACTCCATTTTGAATAAAGTTTTACTTTTTTGATTGAAATTCCAAGAAAAAAAAACGTGCAAAGTCAAAAACCATATGGTGAAAACCGGATGGAACCGTGTGCACATACAGTTCTGTACGGTTCCCATTGACTCCCATGTTAAAAAAAAAAAACGTATACGGTTTAATACAGTTTTTCTCCCAGACCTAAAACCGTGGTAGACTACGGTTTTGGGTTCAGGAAAAAAACCTGACAAAACCGTACAGGACACAGCCTGATGCATCTTTTGGCATACAGTTTTCAATGGAGAGTCAATGCATACGTTTTCCAATACGGTTCTGTACGGTTTTCACATAGAAAACGTATATGGGAACTGTATTGCAAAAACGTGGTGTGAATGCAGCCTAACACTGTTAAAAAAAAAGAGCATAAGTAAAAGGAAAACAAAGAAATAGAGTGCAAACTACAAAGAACACAAATCCTGTATTTTAATTTTATTTGAATCAACCCTTCCTTCCATATTTTATAGGAAGAAGAGAGAAATGGTAAAGGATATCTGAAAAGTAAGATTTTTTTATTCATGAATAGTGTTGCTCACGAATATTCGCAATTGGAATATTATTCGCGAATATCGCATATTCGCAAATTCGCGAATTTCGCGAATATAGCGCTATATATTCATAATTACGAATATTCGTTTTTTTTTTTTTTTTTTTTTTTTCACAGTACACATCACAGTGATCACCCCTCTCTGCTTCCAGCTTGTGTGGTGTAAAGAAGGCTGTAATACTACTGTGTGAGACTGGCGTGCGAAAATTTGCATATGCGAAAATTCGCATATGCTAATTTTCGCGTATGCTAATTTTCACGTATGCTAATTTTGTATATGTTAATATTCACATATGTTAATTTTCGCATACGCGAAGTTTCGCATATGCGAAAATAAAACAAGAATATAACGAATATGCGAATATTCGCGAATATATGACGAATATTCGTCCATATATTCGCGAATATTCGCGAATTCGAATATGGCCTATGCCGCTCAACACTATTCATGAACCATGTTAAATTTACTTGCTCATACCAAAGAGACTGTCTCAAAACACCTGACCTCTGTCCAGGGATGAGGTAGACGCAAATTTACACTGTTATTTTATTTCCACGTTATTTTCAATCCTACTATTTTTAACCCCTGAAGTACAGGGCCATTTTTTTTTATTGCACTTTTAATTTTCCACCTATACCAGGGCTTATTTTTTGTGCCACCCATTGTGCTTTGTAATGGCATCAATAACTTCACCACATAATCTACGGCGAAACCAAAAAAAAAAAAAACAATATTTGTAAGGCAAAATTGAAAAAAAAAAGCCATTCTGTAACTTTTGGGGGCTTCTGTTTCTACGCAGTGCATTTTTAGGTAAAAATTTACACACTATCTTTATTCTGTAGATGTATAAGATTATAACAATACCCCATTTATGTATGTTTTATTTTATTTAACTACTTACTAAAAAATTATAACTTTTTGTATGAAAATTTGTATGCTTAATCCCTTAAGAACCAAGCCCATTTTTGCCTTAAGAACCAGGACAATTTTAGTTTTGGTACTTTTGTTTATTCCTCCTTCCCTTCTAAAAATTATAACTCTGTATATTTTGCACCACAGACCCAAATAAGAGCTTGTTTTTTGCAACGCCAATTTTACTTCTAATGACATAACTTATTTTATAACATAATCTGTGGAAAAACTAAAAAACTAAAAAAAACTTAATTTTGTAATTTTAGGGGCTTCTGTTTCTATTCAGTGGACTTTTCGGTAAAAATGACACCTTGGCCCTCATTTACTAAGAGTGTTGTGTAGGTTTCTTTGTGGGTTTTAATTCCCTACAATTTATTTTCCACGACATTTACTGAGGTTTCCCTACATTTTCCACTTTCCCTACACTTTGCTTTTTTTTACCCCTGCTCTGATCTGTCTGGTTTTCCTCAGCTCAAATCCACCACATTTTATGTGGAAACCTTAGTAAATATGTTGGGTTTTTGTGAAAATGCCAGGGACACGCCCCTCTTTGGAGGCCACGCCTCATTTCCCAGGCGGCCACACCCCTCTTTCTGTTTTTTTCTAGCAAAATGGAGAGTTAGTGTCACGATGCCGGCTGGCAGGAGGTGGATCCTCTGTGCCAGAGAGGGATTGGCGTGGACCGTGCTAGTGGACCGGTTCTAAGATACTACTGGTGTTCACCAGAGCCCGCCGCAAAGCGGGATGGTCTTGCTGCGGCGGTAGTAACCAGGTCGTATCCACTAGCAACGGCTCAACCTCTCTGACTGCTGAAGATAAGCGCGGTACAAGGGAGTAGACAAAAGCAAGGTCGGATGTAGCAGAAGGTCGGGGCAGGCAGCAAGGATCGTAGTCAGGGGCAACGGCAGGAGGTCTGGAACACAGGCTAGGAATACACAAGGGAACGCTTTCACTAGGCACAAGGGCAACAAGATCCGGCGAGGGAGTGCAGGGGAAGTGAGGTATACATAGGGAGTGCACAGGTGAAGACACTAATTGGAACCACTGCGCCAATCAGTGGCGCAGTGGCCCTTTAAATCGCAGAGACCCGGCGCGCGCGCGCCCTAGGGAGCGGGGCCGCGCGCGCCGGGACAGGACCGAGGGAGAGCGAGTCAGGTACGGAAGCCGGGGTGCGCATCGCGAGCGGGCGCCACCCGCATCGCAAATCGCATCCCGGCTGGAGGCGGTATCGCAGCGCACCCGGTCAGTGGATCTGACCGGGGCGCTGCCGTAGCGAGGATGTTGCGAGCGCTCCGGGGAGGAGCGGGGACCCGGAGCGCTCGGCGTAACAGTACCCCCCCCCTTGGGTCTCCCCCTCTTCTTAGAGCCTGCAACAGTGTTGCCACGGGATGGGGGTAAGTCTGTAATAAAGTCCATACCAATCAGAGACCAAGGCTGTTCGGGGACAGGCAGAGGATGAAGGAGACCAGCAGGCTTCTGGCGAGAAGTCTTATCCCGGGCACAGACAGTGCAGGCCCGCACAAAATCAACAACATTCGTCTCCAGAGTCGGCCACCAATAGAAACGAGAGATGAGTTGCAAGGATTTCTTGATGCCCGCATGGCCTGCGAGATGGGAGGAGTGACCCCATTTGAGGATTCCGAGGCGTTGGCGTGGAGAGACAAAGGTCTTCCCTGGAGGAGTTTGCCTGATGGAGGCTGGAGAAGTGGAGATCAGGCAGTCAGGAGGAATGATGTGTTGCGGAGAGAGCTCTACTTCCGAGGCATCCGAGGAACGAGAGAGAGCATCGGCCCTAATGTTCTTGTCGGCAGGGCGAAAGTGAATTTCAAAATTAAAACGGGCAAAGAACAGAGACCACCTGGCCTGGCGAGGATTCAGCCGTTGGGCAGACTGGAGATAGGAGAGATTCTTGTGATCGGTGTAAATGATAACTGGAAATTTTGATCCCTCCAGCAGATGCCTCCATTCCTCAAGTGCTAATTTAATGGCCAGTAGTTCCCGATCCCCGATGGAGTAGTTCCTCTCCGCCGGAGAGAAGGTCCTAGAAAAAAAAACACAAGTAACAGCATGCCCGGAAGAGTTTTTTTGTAGAAGGGCCGCTCCAGCTCCCACTGAGGAGGCATCCACCTCCAATAGGAAGGGTTTAGATGGGTCAGGTCTGGAGAGCACGGGAGCAGAAGAAAAGGCAGACTTGAGCCGTTTAAAAGCGTCTTCCGCTTGAGGAGGCCAGGACTTAGGATTGGCATTCTTCTTGGTTAAAGCCACGATAGGAGCCACAATGGTGGAAAAATGTGGAATAAATTGTCTGTAATAATTGGCGAACCCCAAAAAACGTTGGATAGCACGGAGTCCGGAGGGGCGTGGCCAATCTAAGACGGCAGAGAGTTTATCTGGATCCATTTGTAGTCCCTGGCCAGAGACCAAGTATCCTAGGAAAGGAAGAGATTGACATTCAAACAGACATTTCTCCATTTTGGCATAAAGTTGATTGTCTCGAAGTCTCTGAAGAACCATGCGGACATGCTGGCGGTGTTCTTCTAAGTTGGCAGAAAAAATCAGAATATCGTCCAGATACACAACAACACAGGAATATAAGAGATCACGAAAAATTTCATTAACAAAGTCTTGGAAGACGGCAGGGGCGTTGCACAGGCCAAAGGGCATGACCAGATACTCAAAGTGTCCATCTCTAGTGTTAAATGCCGTTTTCCATTCGTCCCCCTCCCTGATGCGGATGAGATTATAAGCACCTCTTAAGTCCAGTTTGGTAAAGATGTGGGCACCTTGGAGGCGATCAAAGAGTTCAGAGATAAGAGGTAGGGGGTAGCGGTTCTTTACCGTGATTTTATTAAGTCCGCGGTAGTCAATGCAAGGACGTAGGGAGCCATCTTTCTTGGACACAAAGAAAAATCCAGCTCCGGCAGGAGAGGAGGATTTGCGGATAAACCCCTTTTTGAAATTTTCCTGGATGTATTCAGACATAGCAAGAGTCTCTGGGGCGGACAGAGGATAAATTCTGCCCCGGGGTGGAGTAGTGCCCGGAAGGAGGTCAATAGGACAGTCATAAGGCCTGTGAGGAGGTAAAGTCTCAGCTTGTTTTTTGCAAAATACGTCAGCATAGTCCATATAGGCCTTAGGGAGACCGGTTACAGGGGGAACCACAGGGTCACGGCAGGGAGTACTGGGAACCGGTTTAAGGCAGTCCTTGAAACAAGAGGTACCCCAGCTCTTGATCTCTCCTGTGGACCAATCAAGGGTAGGGGAATGGCGTTGAAGCCATGGTAGTCCAAGGAGAATTTCGGAAGTGCAATTGGGGAGGACCAAAAACTCAATTTTTTCGTGATGAGGTCCGATGCACATTAGGAGGGGTTCCGTGTGGTAACGCACGGCACAGTCCAATCTTTCATTGTTAACGCAATTGATGTAGAGGGGTCTGGCGAGACTGGTCACTGGGATGTTGAACCTGTTGATGAGAGAGGCCAAAATAAAGTTTCCTGCAGATCCGGAATCCAAGAAGGCCTTAGTGGAGAAGAAGAAGGTAGAGGCAGATATCCGCACAGGCACAGTAAGACGTGGAGAAGCAGAGTTGACATCAAGGACTGTTTCACCTTTGTGCGGAGTCAGCGTACGTCTTTCCAGGCGGGGAGGACGGATAGGAAAATCCTTCAGGAAGTGTTCGGTACCGGCACAGTACAGGCAGAGATTCTCCATGCGGCATCGTGTCCTCTCTTGAGGTGTCAGGCGAGACCGGTCAACTTGCATAGCCTCCACGGCGGGAGACACAGGAACGGATTGCAGAGGACCAGAGGAGAGAGGAGCCGGGGAGAAAAAACGCCTCGTGCGAACAAAGTCCATATCCTGGCGGAGCTCCTGACGCCTTTCGGAGAAACGCATGTCAATGCGAGTGGCTAGACGAATGAGTTCATGTAGGTTAGCAGGAATTTCTCGTGCGGCCAGAACATCTTTAATGTTACTGGATAGGCCTTTTTTAAAGGTCGCGCAGAGGGCCTCATCATTCCAGGATAATTCGGAAGCAAGAGTACGGAATTGTATGGCGTACTCGCCAACGGAAGAATTACCCTGGACCAGGTTCAGCAGGGCAGTCTCAGCAGAAGAGGCTCGGGCAGGTTCCTCAAAGACACTTCGAATTTCCGAGAAGAAGGAGTGTACGGAGGCAGTGACGGGGTCATTGCGGTCCCAGAGCGGTGTGGCCCATGACAGAGCTTTTCCAGACAGAAGGCTGACTACGAAAGCCACCTTAGACCTTTCAGTAGGAAACTGGTCCGACATCATCTCCAAGTGCAGGGAACATTGTGAAAGAAAGCCACGGCAAAACTTAGAGTCCCCATCAAATTTATCCGGCAAGGATAGTCGTAGGCTGGAAGCGGCCACTCGCTGCGGAGGAGGTGCAGGAGCTGGCGGAGGAGATGATTGCTGAAGCTGTGGTAGTAGCTGCTGTAGCATCTCGGTCAGTTGAGACAGCTGATGGCCTTGTTGCGCTATCTGTTGTGACTGCTGGGCGACCACCGTGGTGAGGTCGGCGACAACTGGCAAAGGAACTTCAGCGGGATCCATGGCCGGATCTACTGTCACGATGCCGGCTGGCAGGAGGTGGATCCTCTGTGCCAGAGAGGGATTGGCGTGGACCGTGCTAGTGGACCGGTTCTAAGATACTACTGGTGTTCACCAGAGCCCGCCGCAAAGCGGGATGGTCTTGCTGCGGCGGTAGTAACCAGGTCGTATCCACTAGCAACGGCTCAACCTCTCTGACTGCTGAAGATAGGCGCGGTACAAGGGAGTAGACAAAAGCAAGGTCGGACGTAGCAGAAGGTCGGGGCAGGCAGCAAGGATCGTAGTCAGGGGCAACGGCAGGAGGTCTGGAACACAGGCTAGGAATACACAAGGGAACGCTTTCACTAGGCACAAGGGCAACAAGATCCGGCGAGGGAGTGCAGGGGAAGTGAGGTATACATAGGGAGTGCACAGGTGAAGACACTAATTGGAACCACTGCGCCAATCAGTGGCGCAGTGGCCCTTTAAATCGCAGAGACCCGGCGCGCGCGCGCCCTAGGGAGCGGGGCCGCGCGCGCCGGGACAGGACCGAGGGAGAGCGAGTCAGGTACGGAAGCCGGGGTGCGCATCGCGAGCGGGCGCCACCCGTATCGCGAATCGCATCCCGGCTGGAGGCGGTATCGCAGCGCACCCGGTCAGTGGATCTGACCGGGGCGCTGCCGTAGCGAGGATGTTGCGAGCGCTCCGGGGAGGAGCGGGGACCCGGAGCGCTTGGCGTAACAGTTAGTCTGGGTTTTTTAAATTCTGAAGCAAATTCTGGAGCAAAATCTGGTGCCGACAGAATTTCTGGCGCAATGCGACAGAATCTGGCGCACAACTCGACAAAACATGTCGGTTTGCAATAGTAAATGAGGGCCATTATCTTTATTCTGTATGTCCATATGGTTACAAGGATACCATATTTATGTAGCTTTTATTTGATTTTACTAATTGGCTGTATGATGACTCATTTTTTGCACCGTGGTCTGTAGTTTTTATCGGTACTTTTTTTGTTTTGATGGGACTTTTTGATCGCTTTATATTAAGCATGCGGCGGTACCACATAGGATTATTTTTATTTTTTATTTTACTATTTTATTTAAAAAATTGGAAAAGGGGGGATTCAAACTTTTATTTGGAAGGGGTTAATTCACTTTTATTAACTTTTTTAACACTTTATTTTATTCTTTTAGCTTCCATAGGAGGCTATAACATGCAATCTTCTGATTGTATATACTGATCAATACTATGCCATATCATAGCTTTGATCAGTGTTATTGGTGCTCTGCTGCTCCAGCCTGCTGAAGGTTCCTGGATCAGCAGAGCTCCGATCGGACGGCGAGGAGGCTGGTAAGGGCCCTCCCGCATCCTCTCAGCTGGTTGGGAAATCACGGTTTCACTGCAATGGTCCCGATCAGCTCCGCTGAGCTGCCGGGATACTTTTACTTTCAATTTAGATGCTGCAATCAACTTTGATCCCCTATAACTTTATTTTTATAATCTATAATATAAGGCTATAACTTTTTTATGTTTCAGTATATGGGGCTAAATGAGAGCTCCTTTTTTGTGCTACAGTCTGTAGTTTATATTGATATTATTTTTGTTATGATGAGACTTTTGAATTGCTTTTTATTATACATTTTTTTTGCTTTTGCTATATGAAATGACCAAATGTATGCATTTTATGTATTTTTTTACATTTACGCCATTGACCGTGCGGTTTATTTATCATTATATTTTAATAGTTTTGACATTTACACACACTATGATAACACATACCGTTAAGGGGTACTCCAGTGAAAAACTTTTTTTTTTATTCACTGGTGCAGTTAAACAGATTTGTAAATTACTTCTATTTAAAAATCTTAATCCTTCCTGTACTTATCAGCTGCTGTATGCTCCACAGGAAGTTATTTTATTTTTTGAATTTCTTTTCTGTCTGACCACAGTGCTCTCTGCTGACACCTCTCTCTGTCTCAGAAACTGTCTAGAGCAGGATAGGTTTGCTATGGGGATTTTCTCCTGCTCTGGACAGTTCCTGACATGGACAGAGGTGTCAGCAGAGAGCACTGTGGTCAGACTGAAAATAAATTTAAAAAGATAAGAACTTCCTGTGGAGCATACGTACTGATAAGTACTGGAAGGGTTAAGATGTACTTTACAAATCTTTTTAACGTTCTGGCACCAGTTGAGTTAAAAAAATAGTTTTTCCCTGTAGTACACCTTTAAGATATATTTTTGTTTACATCATTTTATAAAAAAAATTCGAAAAGGGGGATGATTCAAACTTTTATTAGGGAAGGGGCTTATTTACATTTATTAAGTATTTATTTTTTTTTTACACTTTTTTCATTATCTTTTACTCCCCATAGGGTACTATTACATGGAATCTTCAGATTCACTACATTGATCAGCATTGATCTATGTTATCGGCGCTCCATTTCTACATCCTGCCACGGCTGACTGCAACATTGGAACACGAATTGGACAGCAGGGAGGCAGGTAAGGGCCCTCCCGCTGTCCTCTCAGCTGATCGGGACCCCACAATTTCATCGCAGGTATCCCGATCAGCTCCACTGAGCAACCAGCATTAGATTTGTGGTACTTTTGAACACTGCAATCAACTTTGATTGGGGATGTCCAGCATTAGCCACGGGACCAACCAGCTATGATGCTTTACAGTACGTGAGCAGGGCAAGGGTGTACCTGTATGACCTGTGTTCTTAAGGTGTTATCATATAAAGGATGAATGTTCTATGGGAATAGGAAAATAGCATCGCAGGCCCACCAAATGTTTACCATGCTTGAATTGTTACATCTCCAGCAAACATTAGAGAAGTTGTTAATGCTTGACATTTTTGTGGAAACCGAAAAAAAACATTATACAATTTTTCAGCAAATTTTATATGGTTGGAAACTAAGGGACTATCCATGTCCTACTTCTGGTTTACAAAGTTCCTACCAAGTTCGACCTCCTAATTCGTTTGATAACAGTTAATTCTGAAGTACTGAACAATGATTAAGTAGTAATAGGATACTTCCTTTCTATAAGTCATTAAAAGCGTCTACTTCTGCAACCATGAATTGGAGATTGACAGAGGCCATGGTGCAGAGCACATCACATGTCTTATCTGCAGAAAAATTTTAGAAATTGTGTTTGCTCAATGCTTATTGATTAGACCTTTTCTGAAATCATTTTTGGCCCATACATATAGCTCACGTCCCTAGCTTTCCATTTTGTCAGGTCCAAGTCAGATATGATTTCTCTCAACACATTAGTCCTGGCAGTTTTATAACCAATTGTAAACAGATTTTTTTTTAATGACTAAGGTCCCTAGTTGATAATAGTGAGATGTGGAGAAAAGACTGGTTTGCAAAAGAGGATTGGCGCCACGAGAGTATGGTCGACAGCATGTTCACCCAAAAAGCACATATCTATTCCAATCCATAGAACATGAACGGTTCACTATAAATGTTCAGTAATATTGTAAAATGGACAAACATTCGATTCCTCCCTGATGTAAACCTCTCATGTTTTTTTAGTACTTATCCTGCTATGACAAGAGTATATTTGATCTGCAGCACTATCATTACTCTCTGTATCCCCTGTTAGAGTACTGTGTATAGTGTAATGACAGCAAATTGCCTGCCTCTTAAGTAGGCAATTGATTAGGTCTGTACATCTGTCATTTTGTTCTCTCAGTTATAACATTATTTTCAAATATGTAAATAGTAAATATGGAGAGTTTTTTCCGATAGATAGATAGAATTGCTGACTAGTATTGGCACTGCTACCTTTAAATGGCACACAGCAGTTTACCTTCTATAATGACGACTGTAAATATTCCCAGTGCCTAGTACTTTAAGTGGAACTGGCAGGTTTCCAAAAATAAGACAGTCCAGTTAATCTAAGTTGTCCCACTACAAGGATATGTTTAAGTCATTAAAGTCTGCTTAGGATAACGTCACAGCTGTTCTATGTGTGAAGATCAGCAAAATGGAGAACCAGTCTTTCTGTATAAAAAGAGAGATCAGCTGCACTCACAGTAGAAACTTTATAAAGCTATTTATGATCCATTACAGGAAATTTGATGGTGTTGTCCCTACATTTTAATACAGCAAATAAAACATGCCACACATTTTCATTCTAAGCCCTACCTATCTCCATGAAGAAAAATATGTTCACCACCCTCACCACTAATTTCTTCAAAAAGGACAGGACATTGACTAGCTTTCAAGGGCCAGCATCCTCAAACAGTCCAGTACAAAGAGACTGAAAGAACAAAAGATACCGTATTTATAGGGGTATACCACGCACCTGCCTATAACACGCACCCTCATTTTACCAAGGATATTTGGTTAAAAAAAGTTTTTTACCCAAATATCCATGGTAAAATGAGGGTGCGTGTGTGTGCGCGTGTATACCCCGATACACCCCCAGGAAAGGCAGGGGGAGAGAGGCCGTCGCTGCCCGCTTCTCTCACCCTGCCTTTCCTGGGGTCTAGAGCCCTGCTGCCGCCACTTCTCTCCCACTGGCTATCTGCGCCACTGCCCGTTCTCTCCCCCTGACTATCGGTGCCGGCGCCCCATTGCCGGCGCCGATAGCCAGGGGGAGAGAAGGGGCAGCGGCACCCATTGCCGGCGCCGCTGCCCCGTTGCCTCCCCCCATCCCCTGTTGTATAATTACCTGTTGCTGGGATCGGGACCGCGCTGCTTCAGGCCTCCGGCGTGCATCCCCTGCATCGTTGCTATGCACTGCACGGCGCGGCGCACTGACGTCATGCGCCGCGCCGTGCAGCGCATAGCAACGACGCAGGGGATGCACGCCGGAGGCCTGAAGCAACGCGGAACCGACCCCGGCAACAGGTAATTATGCAACCGGGCTCTCCCCCTGGCTGGCGGCGCCGCTGCCCCATTGCCGGCGCCGCTTCTCTCCCTCTGGCTATCGGCGCCGGCAATGGGGCGCCGGCACCGATAGTCAGGGGGAGAGAACGGGCAGCGGCGCCGATAGCCAGGGGGAGAGAAGGGCCGGCAGCAGGACTCTAGACCCCAGGGCAGGCAGGGGCAGAGAAGCCGGCAGCGCTGGCTGTCTCTGCACCTGCAAAGCCGCTGCAGTTTATTGATTTAAAGCGCCCGCTTTAAATCATTGAACTGCAGCGGCTTATCGGCGTATAACACGCACATAGACTTTAGGCTAAAAATTTTAGCCTAAAAAGTGCGTGTTATACGCCGATAAATACGATAAATGCATTTTTTTAATCCTGGTAACTTTTCTCTAAATCGTACGCCTCCACATACCAGACAATCAGATAATATTTTTCCATGACCACATGGTTCTTTGATCAAACTATAACAAGTCCCATTTTGTAGCACTAATAGTCATGAGCCCTACATATATGTCAATTTGGATCCCAGTGAGGGTGGTCTGTTAGTTGGGATCCCCAAATTCATCCCTTAATCCCAATTTGCTTCCCTTTCCCTCCTATATTTGTGAAGGAACTTTACCTAAGTGCAGAGGGTTGCCTCCATACTCCAGATTCATAAATTGCTGGAAAATCTGCCACACATACTATAAATCTTTATTGAGCAACAACCCCAAATGGAAGGAGCTATCAAAAGGACAGGTACTGAAAATAAATGAGTAACAAAATATTTTAAGGATAATCTGATGGTGCGTAACATAATAATAATAATAATAATGCCTCACGGTGTGCCCCACATCATAATAGCACATTAACAGTGCTCCTAAGTGCCTTAAGATGGCAACAGTGCCCCTTTGTGTCTACAAATAGAGAAATTGCCCCCAAAATAGATATTAATACCTGCCATCTAGTAAAAAGACAGCCTCAGTGCCCTCCTCAAATTTTTTTCTTTACAAGTTACAGAATATTTGGTCCATAAAATAGAAGATGAATCCTCATAATGTGGAGTAAAATTAGAATTTGGGACAGTAACTTTTGGGTGCATGTGTTACTTGACTGATACGTAACGAAAGTATGTGTCACTCTGGGAACAGCCACCTCTCCATCCTAGAAGATGGGGTGGAGTTGGGACTGGCTCCTCCCTTGATTGGCTAGCAGCTGAAATTGCTTGTGCTGGGCCACCATGATATTACACCTTTAGGCTAGGATTCCACTGAGGTTTTTTCCAACCAGCAAAAATGCCAGGAAAATGCCAGAAAAACTGCCATTTTTTTTTTTTTTGGCAGTTTTCTGGCGTTTTTCCTGGTGTGTGGAAACAGCCAAGTTTGGACCCTGTGGCAGTTTTTTCACTGCCTTCAGGTACCACTCAGTGGGTAGGATGCTGAGCGCCCGGTCCACAGAGTGTAAGGAGATGAGGAGTGATGTACAGGGTGCAGAGCATCACTACTCACCTCCCCCGGCCGTATAGTATACAATGGTGCATAGTGTACCAGTATATACTATACAGGAGACGGGAATCCTGTCACGAGACTGACAGGACTCCCTGCTCCTATAGCCCCTTTGGGCGGTAAACACTATATACAGCTATCTATAGATAGCTGTATAAAGTGTATACAGAAGACGAGGACCACTTACCTCCCTCGCTCCCTGTCCCTGCCGGGTATGTGTAGCTCTACCCACTAGTGTTGACTTCATTAGGAGGCAGAGCTACAGACAGGAGCCAGGCTGGTAAGGGTGTGAGGCTCTGTTCACATTGTACGTTTTGTATAATGTGAACAGACCCTTCTGGCAGTGTCCTCCCAGACAGGGAGACGCCAGCTGTTGCTAAACTACAACTCCCAGCATGCCCAGACAGCCAAAGGCTGTCTGGCCATGCTGAGATTTGTACTTTTGCAACAATTGGAGGCTCTCTGTTTGGGAAGACATTGCATTATGGGCACTCTCCGCAGTGGAGAGCACCATTAATGTCCTAACCCATTTTTTGTTTTTCTTTTTTCTTCTAGTTTCAGATCCATGTATGCAGAGGATTACAGCGGATTCTGAGGACTACTGCGGATGAATTGGATTATTTCCCTTTTAATAAAATGGCTAACGAGGGCTGTGGGGGAGTTTTTTTTTAAATAAAATAATTTTTCTAATCCATTACTAAGCCAGTGCTTAGCATTAGCCCCAAAAACAGCTAGTTAACTCCCAATTATTACCCCTGTACCCACCGCCACAGGGGTGCCGGGAAGAGCTGGTACCAACAGGCCCGGAGCATTAAAAATGGTGCTCCTGGGCCTAGGTGGTAACAGGCTGGTGTTATTTAGGCTGGAGAGGGCCAGTAACAATCGTCCGAGTCCACCCTGGTAACGTCAGGCTGTTGCTGCTTGGTTGGTATCTGGCTGAGAATAAAAATACGGGGAACCCTATGCATTTTTTTAAATGTATTTATGGAAAAAAATGCATAGGGTTCCCCGTATTTTTATGGAATTCTAGCCTTATAGTGTGCTTATCATCAAAGGCCTGAATCAATACTTCCCTAGTCAAATTTTCCAGATGTTACTGTCTGGAAGGGAGTTGTATCCAGCAATAACTGTGCCATGTGGTATTGATCTGAAATAAAAGGTGGTCTAAAGAACCCTAAGGTAACTATATATTACCAGGCAACCCAAAAAGACTAACTGGCTCTCTACCACAGTGTGAGAATATGGCAGGGCTCACATAAGAATACTGCATGATTTTTTCCTTGAGGTGTCAAGATTCCTGGACCTCTTAGCAGTGGCGTACTAAGCGGAGGGGGGGGCGGCCCGCCCCGGGTGCCGCTCACAAGGGGGGTCCCAGGGGCGGACTGACCAGCCGCCGCCACTGCCGCCCCCGCCGCCACCACTACTGAGGATCCAGGACACTCGTCCCAGATCCCCAGCAGACAGCGGTGCCTTCTCCTGTATGCGCGATACGCGCACATACAGGAGAGGGCGTCCCCTCTGTGTGAGCCGCATCTGCAGCTTCACAGAGGAGACATGACCTCCGCCCCCACGCAGCACGCAGTACAGGCGCCGGTGACGTCACTAATCCGCGCCTGTACTGGTGGCCCTGCAGCTGAGGAGATCGCTGCGTGGGATATCAGGTGTGCATCCTTTTTTAATTTATTTTTCTCAACTCTGCATACACCTATGGGGAAGGGGAGGGGGGGTTACTCTACATATACCTATGGGGGAGGGAGTTTGTAACTGCATATACCTATGGGAAAGGGGGGTGTAACTGCATATACCTATGGGAAAGGGGGGGGGTGTAACTGCATATGCCTATGGGAAAGGGGGGGGGGGGTGTAACTGCATTTACCTATGGGAAAGGGGGGGATGTAACTGCATATACCTATGGGAATGAGGGGGGGGTGTAACTGCATATACCTATGGGAAAGAGGGGCGGTGTACCTGCTTATACCTATGGGAAAGAGGGGGGGGAGGTAACTCTGCCTATACCTATGGGGAAAGGGGGGGGTAACTGCCTATACTAATGGGGAAGAGGGGGGTAGCTCTGCCTATACCAATGGGGAAGAGGGGGTAACTCTGCCTATACCAATTGGGAAGAGGTGGGGAATCTGCCTATACCTATGGGAAAAAAGGGGTTTAACTCTGCCTGTGCCTATGGGAAACAGGGGGAGGTTTTTTTTTTTTAACTCTGCCTATACCTACGGGGAAAGGGGGGTTAACTCTGTTCCTATACCTATTGGGAAGGGGGTTTAACTCTGCTGCCTATACCTACAGGGAAGGTGGGCTACCTAACTTTATACCTGGATGCCTAACTACTTACCTACATACCCAGCTACCTAACTATGTACATACCTGGCCTTCATACATGGCTGCCTAACTACCTAGCTAGCCCCCTACCTACCTACATATCTGGCTTCCTGATCTACCTACCTAGTTACCTATTTACCTGGCTACTGTCACGATGCCGGCTGGCAGGTAGTGGACCCTCTGTGCCAGAGAGGGATGGCGTGGACCGTGCTAGTGGACCGGTTCTAAGCCACTACTGGTTTTCACCAGAGCCCGCCGCAAAGCGGGATGGTCTTGCTGCGGCGGTAGTGACCAGGTCGTATCCACTAGCAACGGCTCACCTCTCTGGCTGCTGAAGATAGGCGCGGTACAAGGGAGTAGGCAGAAGCAAGGTCGGACGTAGCAGAAGGTCGGGGCAGGCAGCAAGGATCGTAGTCAGGGGCAACGGCAGAAGGTCTGGAAACACAGGCAAGGAACACACAAGGAACGCTTTCACTGGCACTAAGGCAACAAGATCCGGCGAGGGAGTGAAGGGGAAGTGAGGTGATATAGGGAAGTGCACAGGTGTAAACACTAATTGGAACCACTGCGCCAATCAGCGGCGCAGTGGCCCTTTAAATCGCAGAGACCCGGCGCGCGCGCGCCCTAGGGAGCGGGGCCGCGCGCGCCGGGAGAGAACAGACGGGGAGCGGGTCAGGTAGGGGAGCCGGGGTGCGCATCGCGAGCGGGCGCTACCCGCATCGCGAATCGCATCCCGGCTGGCAGCAGGATCGCAGCGCCCCGGGTCAGAGGACGTGACCGGAGCGCTGCAGCGGAGGGAGTGAAGCGAGCGCTCCGGGGAGGAGCGGGGACCCGGAGCGCTCGGCGTAACAGTACCCCCCCCCTTGGGTCTCCCCCTCTTCTTGGAGCCTGAGAACCTGAGGAGCAGACTTTTGTCAAGGATGTTGTCCTCAGGTTCCCAGGATCTCTCTTCAGGACCACAACCCTCCCAGTCTACCAAAAAAAAATTTTTCCCTCTGACCTTTTTGGCAGCCAAAATTTCCTTGACCGAGAAGACGTCCGAGGAGCCGGAAACAGGAGTGGGAGGAACAGATTTGGGAGAAAAACGGTTGAGGATGAGTGGTTTGAGAAGAGAGACGTGAAAGGCATTAGGGATACGAAGAGAAGGAGGAAGAAGAAGTTTATAAGAGACAGGATTAATTTGACACAAAACTTTGAAAGGACCAAGATAGCGTGGTCCCAACTTGTAGCTAGGGACACGGAAGC
Source organism: Hyla sarda (assembly GCF_029499605.1). Taxonomy (NCBI): domain Eukaryota; kingdom Metazoa; phylum Chordata; class Amphibia; order Anura; family Hylidae; genus Hyla; species Hyla sarda. The sequence goes on from NC_079194.1 coordinate 198,757,689, forward strand.
GGACATATTTAGCGGAGAGCCATACCTTGTCTCCAGGGGAAAAAACGGGGGGAGCTCTTCTTTTCTTATCCGCGAACCTCTTCATGCGTGAAGAAGCCTGTAAGAGAGAATTTTGGGTCTCTCTCCATATAATGGAAAGGTCACGAGAAATTTCATCCACAGCGGGCAGACCAGAGGGTAAGGGGGTAGGGAGGGGGGGAAGAGGGTGACGGCCGTACACCACGAAAAACGGGGATTTGGAGGAAGATTCAGAGACCCTGAAGTTATACGAGAATTCGGCCCATGGAAGGAGATCTGCCCAGTCATCCTGGCGGGAGGAAACAAAATGTCGCAAATAATCACCCAGGATCTGGTTAATTCTTTCTACTTGTCCATTGGACTGGGGATGATATGCAGAGGAAAAATTTAATTTAATCTTGAGTTGTTTACAGAGAGCTCTCCAGAATTTAGACACGAATTGGACCCCTCTATCCGAGACAATCTGCGTAGGCAACCCGTGAAGACGAAAAATGTGTACAAAAAATTGTTTAGCCAACTGAGGCGCAGAAGGAAGACCAGGAAGAGGGATGAAATGTGCCATTTTGGAGAATCGATCAACGACCACCCAAATAACGGTGTTGCCACGGGAAGGGGGTAAATCAGTAATAAAATCCATACCAATCAGAGACCAAGGCTGTTCGGGGACAGGCAGAGGATGAAGAAAACCAGCGGGCTTCTGGCGAGGAGTCTTATCCCGGGCACAGATAGTGCAGGCTCGCACAAAGTCCCCAACATCCGTCTCCAGAGTCGGCCACCAATAGAAGCGGGAGATGAGTTGCACAGATTTCTTGATGCCCGCATGACCTGCGAGATGGGAGGAGTGACCCCATTTGAGGATTCCGAGGCGTTGGCGTGGAGAAACAAAGGTCTTTCCTGGAGGAGTCTGCCTGATGGAGGCAGGAGAAGTGGAGATCAGGCAGTCAGGTGGAATGATGTGTTGCGGAGGGAGATCAACTTCTGAGGCATCCGAGGAACGAGAGAGAGCATCGGCCCTAATGTTCTTATCGGCAGGACGAAAGTGAATCTCAAAATTAAATCGGGCAAAGAACAGAGACCACCGGGCATGGCGAGGATTCAGCCGTTGGGCCGACTGGAGGTAGGAGAGGTTCTTGTGGTCGGTGTAGATGATAACAGGAAATCTTGATCCCTCCAGCAGATGCCTCCATTCCTCAAGTGCTAATTTAATGGCTAGAAGCTCTCGATCCCCGATGGAGTAGTTCCTCTCCGCTGGAGAGAAGGTCCTAGAGAAAAAACCACAAGTGACAGCATGCCCGGAAGAATTTTTTTGTAGAAGAACAGCTCCAGCTCCTACTGAGGAGGCATCAACCTCCAATAGGAAGGGTTTGGAAGGGTCAGGTCTGGAGAGCACGGGAGCCGAAGAAAAGGCAGACTTGAGTCGTTTAAAGGAGTCTTCTGCTTGAGGAGGCCAGGACTTGGGATCAGCATTTTTTTTGGTTAAAGCCACGATAGGAGCCACAATGGTAGAAAAATGTGGAATAAATTGCCTGTAATAATTGGCGAACCCCAAAAAGCGTTGGATAGCACGGAGTCCGGAGGGGCGTGGCCAATTTAAGACGGCAGAGAGTTTGTCAGGATCCATCTGTAGTCCCTGGCCAGAGACCAAATATCCTAGAAAAGGAAGAGATTGGCATTCAAACAGACATTTCTCAATTTTGGCATAGAGTTGGTTGTCACGAAGTCTCTGAAGAACCATACGGACATGCTGGCGGTGTTCTTCTAGATTGGCAGAAAAAATTAGGATATCGTCCAGATATACCACAACACAGGAGTATAACAGATCACGAAAAATTTCATTGACAAAGTCTTGGAAGACGGCAGGGGCATTGCACAGTCCAAAGGGCATGACCAGATACTCAAAGTGTCCATCTCTGGTGTTAAATGCCGTTTTCCACTCGTCCCCCTCTCTGATGCGGATGAGGTTATAGGCGCCTCTTAAGTCCAATTTAGTGAAGATGTGGGCACCTTGGAGGCGATCAAAGAGTTCAGAGATGAGGGGTAAGGGGTAGCGGTTTTTAACCGTGATTTTATTAAGACCGCGGTAGTCAATGCAAGGACGTAGGGAGCCATCTTTTTTGGACACAAAGAAAAATCCGGCTCCGGCAGGAGAGGAAGATTTACGGATAAAGCCCTTTTTTAGATTCTCCTGGACGTATTCGGACATGGCAAGGGTCTCTGGGGCAGAGAGAGGATAAATTCTGCCCCGGGGTGGAGTAGTACCCGGGAGGAGGTCGATAGGGCAATCATAAGGCCTGTGAGGAGGTAGAGTCTCAGCTTGCTTTTTGCAGAAAACATCCGCGAAGTCCATATAGGCCTTAGGGAGACCGGTTACTGGAGGAACCACAGAGTTACGGCAAGGGTTACTGGGAACCGGTTTTAGACAGTTCTTGGAACAAGAGGACCCCCAACTCTTGATCTCCCCAGTGGACCAATCCAGGGTTGGGGAATGAAGTTGAAGCCAGGGTAGTCCAAGGAGAATCTCCGAGGTGCAATTGGGGAGGACCAAAAGTTCAATCCTCTCATGATGAGATCCGATGCTCATAAGAAGGGGCTCCGTGCGGAAACGTATGGTACAGTCCAATCTTTCATTATTTACACAATTGATGTAGAGGGGTCTGGCGAGACTGGTCACTGGGATGTTGAACCTGTTGACGAGAGAGGCCAAAATAAAATTTCCTGCAGATCCAGAGTCCAAGAAGGCCACTGTAGAGAAGGAGAAGGCAGAGGCAGACATCCGCACAGGCACAGTAAGACGTGGAGAAGCAGAGTAGACATCAAGGACTGTGTCACCTTTGTGCGGAGTCAGCGTACGTCTTTCCAGGCGGGGAGGACGGATAGGACAATCCCTCAGGAAGTGTTCGGTACTAGCACAGTACAGGCAGAGGTTCACCATACGGCGTCGTGTCCTCTCTTGAGGTGTCAGGCGAGACCGGTCGACCTGCATAGCCTCCACGGCGGGAGGCACAGGAACAGATTGCAGGGGACCAGAGGAGAGAGGAGCCGAGGAGACGAAACGCCTCGTGCGAACAGAGTCCATATCTTGGCGGAGTTCCTGACGCCTTTCAGAAAAACGCATGTCAATGCGAGTGGCTAGGTGAATAAGTTCATGTAGATTAGCAGGAATTTCTCGTGCGGCCAGAACATCTTTAATGTTGCTGGATAGGCCTTTTTTGAAGGTCGCGCAGAGGGCCTCATTATTCCAGGACAGTTCTGAAGCAAGTGTACGGAATTGTACGGCATACTCGCCAACGGAAGAATTACCCTGGACCAGGTTCAACAGGGCAGTCTCAGCAGAAGAGGCTCGGGCAGGTTCCTCAAAGACACTTCGGATTTCCGAGAAGAAGGAGTGTACAGAGGCAGTGACGGGGTCATTGCGGTCCCAGAGCGGTGTGGCCCATGACAGGGCTTTTCCGGACAGAAGACTGACTACGAAAGCCACCTTAGACCTTTCAGTGGGAAACAGGTCCGACATCATCTCCAGATGCAGGGAACATTGGGAAAGAAAGCCACGGCAAAACTTAGAGTCCCCATCAAATTTATCCGGCAAGGATAAACGTATCCCAGGAGCGGCCACTCGCTGCGGAGGAGGTGCAGGAGCTGGCGGAGGAGATGACTGCTGAAGCTGTGGTAGCAACTGTTGTAGCATAACGGTCAGTTGAGACAGCTGTTGGCCTTGTTGCGCTATCTGTTGTGACTGCTGGGCGACCACCGTGGTGAGGTCAGCGACAACTGGCAGAGGAACTTCAGCGGGATCCATGGCCGGATCTACTGTCACGATGCCGGCTGGCAGGTAGTGGACCCTCTGTGCCAGAGAGGGATGGCGTGGACCGTGCTAGTGGACCGGTTCTAAGCCACTACTGGTTTTCACCAGAGCCCGCCGCAAAGCGGGATGGTCTTGCTGCGGCGGTAGTGACCAGGTCGTATCCACTAGCAACGGCTCACCTCTCTGGCTGCTGAAGATAGGCGCGGTACAAGGGAGTAGGCAGAAGCAAGGTCGGACGTAGCAGAAGGTCGGGGCAGGCAGCAAGGATCGTAGTCAGGGGCAACGGCAGAAGGTCTGGAAACACAGGCAAGGAACACACAAGGAACGCTTTCACTGGCACTAAGGCAACAAGATCCGGCGAGGGAGTGAAGGGGAAGTGAGGTGATATAGGGAAGTGCACAGGTGTAAACACTAATTGGAACCACTGCGCCAATCAGCGGCGCAGTGGCCCTTTAAATCGCAGAGACCCGGCGCGCGCGCGCCCTAGGGAGCGGGGCCGCGCGCGCCGGGAGAGAACAGACGGGGAGCGGGTCAGGTAGGGGAGCCGGGGTGCGCATCGCGAGCGGGCGCTACCCGCATCGCGAATCGCATCCCGGCTGGCAGCAGGATCGCAGCGCCCCGGGTCAGAGGACGTGACCGGAGCGCTGCAGCGGAGGGAGTGAAGCGAGCGCTCCGGGGAGGAGCGGGGACCCGGAGCGCTCGGCGTAACAGCTACCTACCTACCTGCCCGTTTACTGTGCAGGACACCGAGGAGGGCATTATTACAGTTTGTGGGCCTATAGATGGAAAGATTGTGCAGACGAGGGCACTGGAAAAATGCAGAGTCTGACATGTTTTTCCTGCAGATGTTAACCCCTTAAGGACTCAGCCCATTTTGGCCTTAAGGACTCAGACAATTTAATTTTTACGTTTTCATTTTTTCCTCCTCGCCTTCTAAAAATCATAAGTCTTTTATATTTTCATCCACAGACTAGTATGAGGGCTTGTTTTTTGCGCGACCAGTTGTCCTTTGTAATGACATCACTCATTATATCATAAAATGTATGGCGCAACCAAAAAACACTATTTTTGTGGGGAAATTAAAACGAAAAACGCAATTTTGCTAATTTTGGAAGGTTTTGTTTTCACGCCGTACAATTTATGGTAAAAATGACGTGTGTTCTTTATTCTGAGGGTCAATACGATTAAAATGATACCCATTATTATATACTTTTATATTATTGTTGCGCTTAAAAAAAATCACAAACTTTTTAACCAAATTAGTACGTTTATAATCCCTTTATTTTAATGACCTCTAACTTTTTTATTTTTCCGTATAAGTGGCGGTATGGGGGCTCATTTTTTGCGCCATGATCTGTACTTTTTTTTGATACCACATTTGCATATAAAAAACTTTTAATACATTTTTTATCATTTTTTTTTAAATAAAATGTATTTAAAAAAAAGTAGGAATTTTGGACTTTTTTTATTTTTTTTCGTTCACGCCGTTCACCGTACAGGATCATTAACATTTTATTTTAATAGTTCGGACATTTACGCACGCGGCGATACCAAATATGTCTATAAAAAATGTTTTTTACGCTTTTTGGGGGTAAAATAGGAAAAAACGTACGTTTTACTTTTTTATTGGGGGAGGGGATTTTTCACTTTTTTTTTACTTTTACTTTTACATTTTTAAAAACATTTTTTAACACTTGAATAGTCCCCATAGGGGACTATTCATAGCAATACCATGATTGCTAATACTGATCTGTTCTATGTATAGGACATAGAACAGATCAGTATTATCGGTCATCTCCTGCTCTGGTCTGCTCGATCACAGACCAGAGCAGGAGACGCCGGGAGCCGCACGGAGGAAGGAGAGGGGACCTCCGTGCGGCGTTTTGAATGATCGGATCCCCGCAGCAGCGCTGCGGGCGATCCGATCGTTCATTTAAATGGCGAACTGCCGCAGATGCCGGGATCTGTATTGATCCCGGCACCTGAGGGGTTAATGGCGGACGCCCGCGAGATCGCGGGCGTCGGCCATTGCCGGCGGGTCCCTGGCTGCGATCAGCAGCCGGGATCAGCCGCGCATGACACGGGCATCGCTCCGATGCCCGCGGTTATGCTTAGGACGTAAATGTACGTCCTGGTGCGTTAAGTACCACCTCACCAGGACGTACATTTACGTCCTGCGTCCTTAAGGGGTTAAGAGATCGACATGGCGGTCTTATCCAGACGGAGAAGAAAAGGAAAGAGGACGCTGCTGATCAGAAAATACGTAATTGTGAGTCCCAAAATGTAACTATAATCACTTATATGGTATATACATCCTGTGTACAGCTGATATCTACCGCCATATGGTCCTGTATTTAATCACTTATACAGATCCTTTATAGTATACTGGTCTGTGTATAGTGGTTTTATTCAGTACAGTATGGCGGTATTATCCAGTTATTGTGTTTCTTATATATATAAATTTTAGTTTATTGTGTGTGGGATTTAGGTGGAATAGGGGCGTGGCAGAAGATTGACGAGCTGCAGAGCCTAGTAGGGGCCCTTGCTTTTTTTTTTGTCCGTGGGCCCTGAGTGTTGTCAGTCCGCTCCTGGGAGGGGGTGAAATTAAAGGGGGGGGAGGATGGGGTGAATAAAGGGGGGGAGGGAGGGGGGTATAATTAAGGGGGGGTGCGGGTGGGGGGGTGCCAAACAAAGGGTCCGCCCCGGGTGCCAAATGCTCTAGGTACGCCCCTGCCTCTTAGGTCCTTTAACACGCATATTGAACCTCTCTGAAGAGGCTATTTCCACAGATACACCGGTGGATATACAAACACTAAGAGGCTGGGCCCAACGGGCTATTTGTTTATTTGGTAGCAATGATGCTTCCATCTGCACAGAGAGGAAGAGGTCAATTCTCTTAAAACTTGACCCACAACTAGTTCATTTGGCTTCTACTGAGATTTCTTCTCCCACAGACAGGCTCCAATTCGGAGACTCGTTTATAAAAGAAATTAATATATACGTGTGTCTTTTCTCATCTTTAGATAAGGTGAAATCGTCTTTAAGAAAAGTGTTTAACCCATGTGTTTTTGCCAGGGCTGGGAAAAGAAGCTGCAAATTTTCCAGCCATCAATTGCAAGAGGGAAATTACTCCCATGCCCCTCCATGCACCGACAGGTTTCCCACACATTCCATCCCCTTCCAACCTCCCCCTTTCTTCCCCACTAGAGGAAGACCCTGGAGAGCAAGAGGACATATAGGATACACCAGATCTAGACCTCCAACAGGTAAGTCCACAGAATCTATGTTTTTCTCCAATTCCATTGGGAGGAAGGATAGCTCATTTTATCCAACATTGGACTACAATTACTTCAGATGCCTGGATCCTCAACATAGTGTTAGGTTTTCAGATAGAATTTGTACATATCCCAATTCAATCACATCTTCCTCACCCAATCAGATTCTCCTCTCAAGACCAGGACCTCATAGACAAAAAAATCATGGAACTTGGCTCCAAAGGTGCAATTATACAATTGCATCCTCAAGCTCCACGATATCTGAGCTATATATAGTGAAAAAAAAAAGATAGAGGTTTCAGACCAGTAATAAATTTGAAAACCCTCAACAACTTTATTCTATATCACCACTTCAAAATGGAGGAACATTCACCTGTTAAGAGATCTTCTGTTGGTAAACGATTGGTTGGCAAAGATAGATCTTAAAGAAGCCTATCTCAGCCTTACCTCCAAATTTTATGGAAGGGAAAAAAGTGGCAATTCACTTGCCTACCATTCGGCTTGTCTTCGGCCCCATGATGCTTTACAAAACTTCTCAAAACAGTAGTGGCAATATTGAGAACTCGTGGTGTTCGTCTAATCATTTACTTAGACGATATTCACATCATGGCACAAACTACCTAGGTTTTATTATCAACAAAGAAAAATCTATTCTTTCTCCTGCAACAGAAATAGAATTCTTGGGATTCATGGTGAAAACTCAATTAGCTATTCTCAGTTTACCCTCAAGATGTCTAAGAACAATCCGCAGAGAGATGCGTGTCTTATTAAACAAAAACAAGGTGTCTACGAGCCATTGCTCGAGTAGTGGGTCTCCTGTCATCCTCCATCCAGGCAATCTTTTCAGCCTCAAGCCCCCAAAAGTTACAAAATGGCGTTTTTTCGTTCAAATTTGTCGCACAATGATTTTTTTTCCGTTTCGCTGTAGATTTTTGGGTAAAATGACTGATGTCATTACAAATTAGAATTAGTGATGCAAAAAATAAGCCATCATATGGATTTTTAGGTGCAAAAATTGAAAGGGTTAGGATTTTTAAAAGGTAAGGACGAAAAAACGAAAGTGCAAAAACGCAAAAACCCTCCGTCCCCAAGGGGTTAACTAATGATATACCTTTGGGGTTCTATGTGCAGATCTGCTGGATGTTTGGTTTTACATGACCCGCCAAACCACCTGACTCCTGGTGATGTTCGCCAAGCTATTCGCTTGGTGTTCTATTGAGAAGCGCTGCTCTGTGTTGTTGATCCCATGATGGCAACTTGCAATTACCTGACCAGGTCCGATCCCAATCCCGGAAGTGCTTGCAAACTAGTATTCCAGCGGAGACTGGGAGGCAGTAAATATCTTTTGTTGCTATGGTGAATAAAGCATTCATATAGGGTGCAAAAAATTAAACATCTATACCCCCAATTCACTATATAGCATATGTAGAGATAGCAAATTGCGATTTTCTGCAGTAAATCTTTTTCTGAACACTCATTGAATAATAACATATCCAAAGGTAAGTATGACTGGTCTATTTATACCCAAAATAGATGAAAAGCCTAGCTCCATATATGCATATCTAGAAAAACCTATAAGATGATATATTAAAGGCAACTATTGTCCTTCTACAAACTACCCTGTATCCCGATAATGTGATGACTTAAAGGATACTGGGATTAACCATCTTTATTGAAATAAATGTACCAATAACATATTTTACTGCACTTTTCGAACACATTCACGTGTAAATAAGGTAGGACTGTGATGCCGCTTTGAGGTTATTATATGTGAAAGGGACCCAATAAGACCACCCTCACCCTCATAATCAAAAAAAGACAGGTTCCGTTGAACACAGGGAGCATAAATTCTAAATGAAATAGGTGAATTAAAAAACTTAATTTAATCCATGTAGAGTAGATGATCTAAACCTATATATCCACTGGGTCTCTTTCTGTAATAGTTGTCTATCGGTGTCCCCTCCCCTATTTGAGGGGCGGATCACTTCTGGAGCGGCAAAAAAGAGATGCTTGTGATCACCCCCATGGACTTCTAAAACATGTCTCCCCACCAGTGTATTCCATTTGTGAATCACATCGTTGATGTGCTTGCATATTCGGCGTGTAAATTCGCATTTGGTTTTGCCAATGTCGTCTAATGAACAACTACATTGGCATAGGTATGCAACCCCCTTTGTGCAACAATTGACCAAGTCTCTTATTTGGTATGACTGGCCTGTTACTGAGCTATTATTTATCTTGGTTCGGCACATATATGGGTATGCTTTACAGCCACTACATCCAAAGGTCCCCAAGACACAGCATTGAAGCCAGGAATCTGCAGCCTTGGTACAGTTGTAGTGGCTGTGGACACACTGATATTGTAGGCTACGGCCCTCATGATAGGTTATTAGAGCTTGATCTGCCACAACCTCTTCTAGCAGAGGGTCGGCCTGCAAAATTGACCAGTGTCTGCAAAGAATATCATATATGCCTGACTGGTGGTCATCATAAAGTCCCTATAATTCAAGTAAAATCATGGCTGTTCTCACGGGTCCGAGGTTTTAGCAAAGATGTACGATTTTCATACCGGAATGCAGACCCTAAGACATCTATGGGATAACATTGTTGAAGAAATCTATTCTTTAATTTGCCAGCTTCCTGGAAAAAGTTTTCTTCTGAGGAGCAATTGCGTCGAACCCTTAAATATTGGCCCTTAGGGATCCCTTTTTTCTGCGCCAATGGATGGAAACTGGATCAGTGAAGCAGACTGTTAGTACCTGTGGATTTTCTGAACAAAGTAGATGACAACATACCGGATCGACTCTTCTGGACAAGAATATCCAGAAAGGTCAGTGAATGCTTATCGATTTTGTAAGTGAACCGAAGTCCTAGATCATTGATATTAAGCTGATGTATAAAATCTACAAACTCGTTTTTGTTGCCCAGCCATAAGATAAAAATATCATTGATATATCTGGCCCATAACAAAATATTATGGGTCCAGGGTCTATCGTCTGATGGGAAGACAATATTGTCCTCCCACCAGCCTAGAAGGAGATTCTGGTATGTGGGGGCACAAGGGCTCCCCATAGCGGTCCCCTTGAGCTGGTGGTAGACACGCCTGTCAAACAAAAAGACATTTTGAGTCAAGATGTATCTGACCAGTTTAACCACAAAATCATTGTGTGCGGTAAAGTACGTACCTCTTGTTTTTAAATAGTGACTAACCGCCATGAGACCTTTGTCATTTAAGATGGAACTATATAAGGCCTCTACATCAATGCTGGCCAACCATGTGTTATTGTCTATAGTCACATCCCCAATTTACTTCAGAAAATCCATGGTATCTCGTGTGTACGATGGCAAGGCTGTAACAAAGTTTCTCAGAATTCTATCCACATACACCCTTATGGCTTCAGTAAGGGAGCCATTGCCTGATACAATGGGATGACCTTTTAGAGGGATTGTCCCTTTGTGGATCTTTGGAAGGCAATAAAATGAAGCAATTTGTGGATAGTTTGGAAAAAGTTAATTAAACTCTTTATTGTCAACCAGTTTCACATTTTTGGCAGTGATCAAGATGTTTCTAAGTTCCTCCTGATACCGATGGGTCTGTATCGAGGATCCTATAGTTCTGCCTAGAGGAGAGGATGTCAAGGCACATTTTACGATAATGATCATGGCCCATAATGACCAAATTATCCCCCTTGTCTGCAGCCTTTATAATCAAGGAGTCGTTTCTCTCAAGTTCTAGCAGAGCCTGTAACTCAATCAGAGATAAATTATTTTGTTGATGCCTCAATTTTTCATTCAGCTCCTCAATCTCTCTGGTGACAACCTGTAAGAAAATGTCAATACTCGTAAAGGTCGGACATGGGGGTAACAAAGTACTTTTTGGTCTAAGGTTTGTAAAGAGACCAGTGCTTGGATCCTCAGAACTTATCTGATCCAATTCCTCAAGGAAACAAATTCCCGGAAGATCCTCTTCCAAGACCCCTAACTCTAGACATTCCCTTTCATTATGAAGGCAAAGAAATCTATGCCATCGTAATTTCTGACAATAAAGGTTATGATTAGTGATGTCCCAAATAATTCGCCAGCGAATAGTTCCCGGAGAACATAGCTTGTTCGCGTTAGCTGCAGTGGGCGAACATATGCAATGTTCGGTCCGCCCCCTATTCGTCATCACTGAGTAAACTTTGACCCTGTACCTCACAGTCAGCAGACACATTCCAGCCAATTAGCAGCAGACCCTCCCTCCCTGACCCTCCCACCTCCTGGACAGCATCCATTTTAGATTCATTCAGAAGCTGCATTCTTAGTGAGAGGAGGGACAGTGTAGCTGCTGCTGATTTAATAGGAAAATTGATAGCTAGGCTAGTGTATTCAGTGTCCACTACAGTCCTGAAGGATTCACCTGATCTCTGCTGTAAGGACAGAACCCCCAAAAAGCCCTTTTTAGGGCTAGAACATAAGTCTGCTTTTTTTTTTTCCTGTGTAATCTAATTGCAGTTGCCTGACTGTCAGTGTGTGTGTCAGGCTCACAACGTATACTGTGCCCACTTGCCCAGTGCCACCACTCATATCTGGTGTAACAGTAGTGTACATTTAAAAAAAAAAAAAAAAAAAACTTTTTTGACTGTGAAATAATAGCAGTCAGTTTCCTTCACACGTGTGCGTTTCAGGGCCTGCCAGGGCACAGTGTCACACCAGTGCAACTCACATCTGGTTTAACAGTAGTGTACATTTAAAAAAAAATTGAAATTTGACTGTGAAATAATAGCACTCAGTTTCCTTCACTCGTGTGCGTCTCAGGGCCTGCCAGGGCACAGTGTCACACCAGTGCAACTCATATCTGGTGTAAGTGTACATAAAAAAAAAGGCCTGCTGCCACCTCCTCTACTCCCCCTACTCCATCCTCTTATATAACCTCCTAGGCTAAGTCTTCTTCTGCTGCTGCGTCTTGCTCCTCATCAACGGCACCCCCCCCCCAGCTCCACAGGTACTATTCCACATGCCGGATACGGCAGGGTCACGCCACCTTGGGGTTGATTTGCCTGAAAGCAGAGAGACACACCGCACCAGCACTCCTGTCGGCCCAGAACGAACAGGTGGATTAGTGGAGATCGGTAAAGTGGTTTGTGACAATGGAACTGGAGATCGGCAAAGTGGTTTGTAACAACGGAACAAATTTGTTGGCGGCATTGAATTTGGGCAAGTTGACACGTGCTGTGCATGGCACATGTGTGTAATCTGGTCGTACAACGCTTTTTGCATAAGTACCCAGGCTTACAGGATGTCCTGAAGCAGGCCAGGAAGGTGTGTGGCCATTTCAGGCATTCCTACACGCCCATGGCGCACTTTTCAGATATCCATCGGCGAAACAACATGCCAGTGAGGCGCTTGATTTGCAACAGCACGACACGTTGGAATTCAACACTCCTAATGTTTGACCGCCTGCTCCAACAAGAAAAAGCCGTTAACAACTATTTGTATGACCGGGGTGCTAGGACAGCCTCTGCGGAGCTGGGAATTTTTTTTGCCACGTTACTGGACGCCCATGCGCAATGCCTGTAGGCTCATGCGTCCTTTTGAGGAGGTGACAAACCTAGTCAGTGACACCGAAGGTGCCATCAGCGACATCATACCATTTGTTTTCTTCCAGGAGCGTGCCCTGCGAAGAGTGCTGGATCAGGCTGTAGATGAGCGTGAAGAGGAAGAGTTGTGGTCACCATCACCACCAGAAACAGCCTTATCAGCATCGCTTGCTGGACCTGCGGCAACGCTGGAAGAGGATTGTGAGGAAGAGGAGTCAGAGGAGGAATGTTGCTTTGAGGAGGAGGAGGAAAACCAACCACAACAGGCATCCCAGGGTGCTTGTTGTCACCTATCTGGTACCCATGGTGTTGTACGTGGCTGGGTGGAAGAACATACCTTCAGTGAGATCACTGAGGATGAGGAACGGGACATGAGTAGCTCGGCATACAACCTTGTGCAAATGTTGTTGTACCTGTTGAGGGACCCTCGTATGAAAAGGCTGAAGGAGAACGACCTGTACTGGGTGTCCACGCTACTAGACCCCCGGTATAAGAAGAAAGTGCCTGAAATGTTACCGAATTACCGCAAGTCGGAAAGGATGCAGCAGTTCCAAAATAAATTAAAAAGTATGCTTTACACAGCGTAAAAGGGTGATGTCACAGCGCAACGGGAATCAAACAGGGGAAGAGGTGAAAGTGATCCTCCTCCTCTCACGACCACGCTGGCAAGGACAGGACGCTTTACAGACGTGTTGATGATGGAGGACATGCAGAGCTTTTTAAGTCCTACGCATCGCCACAGCCCTTCGGGGTCCACCCTCAGAGAACGACTCGACCGACAGGTAGCAGACTACTTCGCCTTAACTGCAGATATCGACACTCTGTGGAGCGATGAACCCCTTGACTACTGGGTGTGCAGGCTTGACCTGTAGCATGAGCTATCCAAATTTGCGATAGCACTTCTGGCCTGCCCCGCTTCAAGTGTCCTGTCAGAAAGGACCTTCAGTGCAGCAGGAAGTATTGTCACTGAGAAGTCGCCTAGGTCAAAAAAGTCTAGATTATCTCACCTTTATAAAGAAGAACGAGGGATGGATCCCGAAGGGACTGACAGTAGGCGATACATTCGACTAAAAAAGGCCTGATGAGATGAGCTGCCTTTGGCTAAAAATGGTCCACATGCTGCTGTATTTTATCTCTGCGGCTGCAACAATACCTGATTTTTCAGGCACATGTACATGCCTAATTTTTCTGGCCTCTGGTCCTGCATTGTGGCTTCAAAAACCAAACCAAAAAAAGGCACATAACAGGGATTAAACTGAAAAGAATAGTACTACTTAGCACACCACTCCTCTCTGGTGGCACTTTAGATTGCACGCGCAGTGCCCCAAATTTGAAGTAGGAGGACCAACCAAGCATCTTTTTCCATCTCCCGGTTCCTAAAATCGATGCCATATACACGTCCCCTGATAAGGGACGTAACAGGGATTAAACTGATAGGAATAGTACTACTTAACACACCTTATAATAACGCAGAGAGAGGCAACGCAGAGAGAGGAGTCTGAAGAAGAGAAGAGTCAGAGGAGGAAGGTGGCTTTGAGAAGGTGGAAGACCAAACACAGCAGGTGTCCCAGGGGGCTTGTTGTCACCTTTTGGGGACCCTTGGTGTTGTACGTGGCTGGGTGGAGGAAGAGACCTTCAATGACATCAGTGAGGACAAGGAACGGGGCATGGCTAGCTTGGTATCCAACCTTGAGCAACTGGCAAGTTTTCGGTTGTGCAAATGGACTGTTTGCAGTGCGTTAAACGGGGAGTTTGGTCTGTCACTGCGAAGTGGGCGTAACCCTTACACTACCTGATCGATGCAACATCATACCTGATGTTTTAAAGCACGCTATTCCAAACAATTTAGGAATGTTAGGTGATTTATGCCCTTTATGGATTAAAACCAGACTCTGCATCAACTATGTAATTTTCCATGGGAGTTTTGCCATGGATCCCACTCCGGCACGCCACAGTCCAGGTGTTAGTCCCCTTGAAACAACTTTTAAATCACTATTGTGGCCAGAAAGAGTCCCTGTTTTAAAATTCACCTGCCCATTGAAGTCACTTTTGCGGAAGTTCGCGTTCGCGGTTCGCGAACCGAAAATTTTATTTAGGCCTCTGCCGCGATTTGGCGGGTTTGTCCATTTCCTGCCAGAATCTGTATGAGATGTTTCTTGTTCAAAGAGGAAATTTAAGAGGTAGATGTAACTGTTGGATTTGTGGTTTTAAAACAGTAGGCTTGATTACTCCTAAAATCTGACAGATTCCTCACAAATTGTTTATGTTTGCAATCGTGAAGATGATTTTGAAATTTCTCTATGTTGGTTTGGAATATAGTCTCTTGTCTCGAGAAATTGGGATCCGTTTAAAAAGAGAGTGCCTTTTCAGCAACCTCAACCAGCTTAGTAGATGTTTCTGCTAAGGCCTTAAGTTCTTCCTCCAATAAGATCTGCATAAATCTGATTAAGCTATCTGTAACTTGTTGTTCCCACTTCTCAAGAAGTGATGGAGTCTGGCTACGTTCTGCCAGTTTGATTCCAATTCTTAGTCCCTTAGGGACAATCCTATGTTTGATGTTATTTTCTAACGGTTGTACCTCCCACCAAGACTTAGTTTTATTTTTATAGCATAAATTAAGCTCCTTGAATGTGTTTCTAAGGTTGGGGACAGCGGACTCCGCTGGTACCCAATCTTTAACAGAAAAAACATCCGACGCACTGCTCAACCAAGTCTCGTTGATTGTGGCATCAACAAATCCTGCCATACTCTATAACCAACTCACTTGATATAGAAATTACATTAAAGTGTTCTCCAAACAAAGAATATCACTGAATCACACTAAAACATTTATTATTTATAGAATAAAACCAGAATACCATCAAAATATACAAAGTAAGTCCACCGATACATGACTCAGGTCATCCTCATTGCAGAGGAATCATTAGCAAGATTGGTGAAACCACCAGTGTTGGAATAAAAAATGGTGAACAATGTCCCCTAGAGCACACCCAGGTAATGTAATCAGAAAAATAATGTACCACAATTAATAAATTAATGATAATATGCGATTCTTCTTAAAGGGAGGTAGGGGAGAGGGAGGAATTCTAGAAATAATAAACTTTGTTTTAGTGTTATTCTGTGATATTTGCATACAAACAAGCAAGATTTCTGGCTCTCACAGACCTGAAACTTCTTCTTTAAGAGTCTCCTCTGTCCTCCACTCATTACCTGTATTAATGGCACTTGTTTGAACTTGTTATCAGTATAAAAGACACCTGGCCACAACATTAAACAGTCACACCCCAAGCTCCACTATGGCCAAGAGCAAAGAGCTGTCAAAGGACACCAGAAACAAAATTGTAGACCTGCATCAGGCTGGGAAGACTGAATCTGCAATAGGCAAGCAGCTTGATGTGAAGAAATCAACTGTGGGAACAACTGTGGGAGCAATAGAAAATGGAAGACATACAAGACCACTGATAATCTCCCTCGATCTGAGGCTCCATGCAAGATCTCACCCTGTGGTGTCAAAATGATCACAGGAATGGTGAGCAAAACTCCAAGAACCACACAGGGGACCTAGTGAATAAGCTGCAGAGAGCTAGGACCAACATAACAAAGTTTACATGTAAAGCAGATACAGGAGGCACTCACCACCGGATTACGTGATGCATAAAATTCTTCTTTATTTTAAGAAATGCAGCAGCAGACAGGACATGTGTGGACGCAGCACACTACAAACAGGTAACAGCTTTTTCACGCCCCCTATGGGCGCTTCATCAGACCACGCCTTTGCTCTTCCGTTCAGGTGCTTAAATCCAAACACCTGAGTGACGTCAGAGGGCGTTTACAAAAAAAATAAAACCACAATAAGTGCAAGGGTTAAAAACAAGATGTGGTGTGAATACTTTTACTATGTAAACATACTGGCTTTGTGATGTACATATTTCATACTGAAAAAATGATAAATAAATGGAGAATAGAAAATGACAATAAGTTATGGGAATTTAAATAAGGAGCAAATATTAGACGAACGGACACAGATCAAGTCGATCATTGAGTCCTAAGTTTCCCTGTGCATTAGTTTTAAGAATCCACTTAGCATCGCATTGAAGCATCATTTTGCGTCTATCGCATCCTTGCTCAGTGTGAACACGTTCTAGGCTGAAAAAGGTGAGTACTTTAATGTCCCCTCCATGTTCCTCCCGGACATGTTGTATAAGCCTTGGGGAACCTTTTTGTGTCTCTACTGAATGCACATGTTCTCGAAAGCGTATATTAAGCGCTCGAATCGTGCAACCTATGTAGAATCTAGCACAAGTGCATTGAATAGCGTACACTACAAAATTGGTCCTGCAGCAGATAAAATCTTTGATGGTTGCTTCTATTCCTCCCAGGGATACAAATTTATTAGCATAGAAAAAAGGACACCATGAGCAAAGGTTAACATCAGTAACACACTACGCTGCCAGGGAGTCATGCAGTGCCAGACGTGTCTCCCTGCTTAAGTCAGTACATGTCCGGGCCCATCTGAAGTTTGCTAGAGAGCATTTGGATGATCTAGAAGAGGATTGGGAGAATGTCATATGGTCAGATGAAACCAAAAGTAGAAATTTTTGGAAAGAGAAGAAAGAATGCTGAGTTGCATCTAAAGAACACCACACCTACTGTGAAGCATGGGGGTGGAAACATCATGCTTTGGGGCTGTTTTTCAGCAAATGGACCAGGATGACTGAATGGATATGTAAAGGATAGAATGAATGGGGCCATGTATCGTGACATTTTGAGTGAAAACCTACTTCTATGAGCAACGGCATTGAAGATGAAACATGGCTGGGTCTCTTAGCATGGCAATGATCCCAAAACACATCGCCCAGGCAACAAAGGAGTGGCTTCATAAGAAGCATTTCAAGGTCCTGGAGTGGCAGAGCCAGTCTTCAGATCTCAACCACATAGAAAACCTTTGGAGGGAGTTGAAAGTCCATGTTGCCCAGCGACAGCCCCAAAACATCACTGCTCTAAAGGAAATCTGCATGGAGGAATGGGTCAAAATACCAGCAAAAGTGTGTGAAAACTGTTACGCCGAGCGCTCCGGGTCCCTGCTCCTCCCCGGAGCGCTCGCAGCATTCTCCTCTCTGCAACGCCCCGATCAGACCCGCTGACCGGGAGCGCTGCACTGACACTGCCGACGGGGATGCGATTCGCATAGCGGGACGCGCCCGCTCGCGGATCGCATCCCAATCCACTTACCTGTCCCGGTCCCCGGCTGTCACGTCCTGGCGCGCGCGGCTCCGCTCCCTAGGGCGCGCGTGCGCCAGCTCTCTAAGATTTAAAGTGCCAGTGAACCACTAATTGGTGCCTGGCCCAATCGGTGTAATTAGCTCCCACCTGCTCCACGCCTTCATAACTTCACTTCCCCTTCCCAGCATTGCCGGATCTTGTTGCCCTTGTGCCTAGTGAAAGCGTTTCCTGTGATAGCCTTACCAGTGTTTCCCGACCTTCTGCCGTTACCATTGACTACGAACCTTGCCGCCTGCCCTGACCTTCTGCTACGTCTGACCTCGCCTCTGTCTAGTCCTTCTGTCCCACGTCTTCTCAGCAGTCAGTGAGGTTGAGCCGTTACCGGTGGATACGACCTGGTTGCTACCGCCACAGCAAGACCATTCCGCTTTGCGGCGGGCTCTGGTGAATACCAGTAGCAGCTTACAGCCGGTCAACCGGTACGGTCCACGCCAATCCCTCGCTGACACAGAGGATCCACATCCAGCCTGCCGAATCCTAACAAAAACCTTATGAAGACTTACAGAAAACGTTTGACCTCTGTCATTTCCAACAAAGGGTATATAAAAAAGTATTGAGATGAACTTTTGTTATTGACCAAATACTTATTTTCCACTATAATTTTAAAATAAATTATGCCTCTCATAGATGAGGTATACCTATAATGAAAATGACAGGCCTCTCTCATATTTTTAAGTGGGAGAACTTGCACAATTGGTGGCTAAAGGGAAACATAGAAACATAGAATGTGTCGTCAGATAAGAACCATTTGGTCCATCTAGTCTGCCAAATAATCTGAATACTATGAATAGTCCCTTATATGAAGGATCGCCTTATGCTTATCCCATGCATGTTTAAACTCCTTCACTGTATTTGCAGCGACCACTTCTGCAGGAAGGCTATTCCATGCATCCACTACTCTCTCAGTAAAATAATACTTCCTGATATTACTTTTAAACCTTTGCCCCTCTAATTTAAAACTATGTCCTCTTCTTTTAAATATGCTCTCCTCCTTTACCGTGTTGATTCACTTTATGTATTTAAAAGTCACTATCATATCCCCTCTGTCTCTTCATTCTTCCAAGCTATACATGTTAAGGTCCTTTCCTGGTAAGTTCTATCCTGCAATATATGTACTAGTTTAGTAGCTCTTCTTTGAACTCTCTCTGGAGAATCTATATCCTTCTGGAGATATGGCCTCCAGTACTGCGCACAATGCTCCAAATGAGGTTCTACTGCTTATACCACTCCCTATACATCCAAGCATTCTGCTAGCGTTTCCTGCTGCTCTATTACATTGTCTTCCTACCTTTAAGTCTTCTGAAATAATTACTCCTAAATCCCTCTCCTCAGATACTGAGCTCAGGGCGGTGTCAAATAATCTATATTCTGCCTGAGGATTTTTACGCCCCAGGTGCATTATCTTGCACTTATCCACATAAAATTTCAGTTGCCAGAGTTCTGACCATTCTTCTAGTTTGCCTAAATCCTTTTCCATTTGGTGTACTCCTCCAGGAACATCAAACCTGTTACATATCTTTGTGTCATCAGCAAAAAGACATACCTTACCATCAATACCTTCTGTAATATCACTAATGAAGATATTAAACAATATTGGTCCCAGTACAGATCCCTGAGGTATCCCACTGGTGACAAGACCGTGCTCTGAATATTCTCCATTGACTACAACCCTCTGTTGTCTGTTACTCAGCCACTGCCTTATCCACTCAACAATATTGGAGTCCAAGCTCAATGACTGTAGTTTATTGATAAGTCTTCTATGTGGGACAGTGTCAAAAGCCTTACTAAAATCTAGATATGCGATGTCTACTACCCCTCCGCCATCTATTATTTTAGTCACCCAGTCAAAAAAATCAATAAGATTTGTTTGACATGATCTCCCTGAAGTAAACCCATGCTGTTTTTCATCTTACAATCCATGGGATTTTAGATGTTACACAATCCTATCCTTTAGTAGGGTTTCCATTAATTTCCCCACTATTGATGTCAGACTTACTGGCCTATAGTTGCTTGATTCCTCCCTACTACCTTTCTTGTGAATGGGCACAACATTTGCTAATTTCCAATCTTCTGGGACGGCTCCTGTTACCATTGATTGGTTAAATAAATCTGTTAACGGTTTTGCTAGCTCACCACTAAACTCTTTTAATAATTTTGGGTGTATCCCATCAGGCCCCTGTGATTTATTTGCCTTCACTTTAGAAAGCAAACGTTGAACCTCTTCCTCTGTAAAGACACATGCATCAAACGGTTCCTTAGTTTTCCTCTCTAATGGAGGTCCTTTTCCTTCTTTTTCTTCTGTAAAAACTGAACAAAAGTATTCATTAAGGCAGTCAGCTAGCCCCTTATTCTCTTCTACATACCTTCCTTCCTTAGTTTTTAATTTAGTTATTCCTTGTTTTAATTTCCTTTTTTCATTTATATATCTGAAGAATGTCTTATCCCCTTTTTTAACAGACTGAGCTAGTTTTTCTTCTGCCTGTGCTTTAGAAGTACATAAATACATCTAAGAACTAGGCAACCAATTAGATGATTACAATGAAGAATACACCTACCTGCCTAAACAGCATAGCTATGCAAGCTACACTGTTTACATAACCCACGAGATAAAATAACAGCAAAGGTTAATTCCCATTAAAGGGGTACTCTGCTGCCCTGCTTCGGAAGCTCCGCTCCCCAGCGTCTGGAAGTTTCTTGCTCAGAACGCTGCGTGCGGGCTTCCGTGTTCAGGGACGCCCCTCGTGACGTCATGCCCGCCCCCTTGTGACATCACGCCCGCCCCCTCAACGAAAGTCTATGGGAAGGGGGCGCGACGGCCGTCGCGCCCCCTTCCCATAGACTTTCGTTAAGGGGGCGGGCGTGACGTCACGAGGGGCGGCCCTGAACATGGAAGCCTGCACACAGCGTTCGGAACAAGAAACTTCCGGACGGTGTGGAGTGGAGCTTCTGAAGCAGGGCAGCGGAGTACCCCTTTAATGTCTATAGGGGTTAAGCACAGTCTTACTCATCTAGTGCTATCACAACCCCCACGACAGTCTGTTTCTTTCCTGGGTACTAGATTACTTTTCCTTCTGTCACTATTTAATGTATGTCCACAGAGCAGGTGTGTACTAGGTGTGTGGCTTTAAAGGAGAAGTCCCATGCCTAGAAGTACATTTTGAGATTGCGGGGGATCTGACCACTGTGGCCCCCCGCAATCTCCTGTATGGAGCCCGATTCTCCCCCATGCAGCGAGGCACGAACCCTACCCGAAGCAGGGGCCGCCACACAATCTCTATGGGAGAGCCAA
Source organism: Hyla sarda (assembly GCF_029499605.1). NCBI lineage: Eukaryota > Metazoa > Chordata > Amphibia > Anura > Hylidae > Hyla > Hyla sarda. The sequence goes on from NC_079194.1 coordinate 198,778,935, forward strand.
AGATAGCCAAATGGCTCTTCCATAGAGATACACGGAGGTGGCCTGGCAGTCACCGTTCGAGCGGGGGTCGTGACGCTCTACTCTGCGGGAGAGACGGTGCTCTGCACACGAGACACGGGGGTGGGGGTGGTCACAGCTTTATAGCCCACCGCGATCTAAAACTATTAGTTTTTCTATACTTGTAGGCATGGGACTACTTTAAATTATATATATATCCCTCAGTCAGAACTTTTTCCAACTCTGTATATGCTATCAATAAAATCATTGGGGTAAATACAGCGTGGAAAACTTCATGTGAACAATTTTGTAGACAAATGCGACAAGTAGTTTGTTTTTCACAGTTCAACCATTGTCTTCAATCTCTGAGGTAGAGGGTAGACCCCCAAAACATTACTGCCAAACTAAAGAGTGATCAAGTCTGTTACAACTTCAGCTGCAGCACTGTCATGCTTGAAATGTTACACTTATTTATGACAAAAATGAAATAAACAAAAAAGTGATTAAAGACAATGCCTGAACTGTGAGCAAAAATGTACTTGTCGCGTACAATGACATTAAGATCTTAACAATATGATGCCCTAGCCATGTAATTGTGCAGTCCCTGGTTGTTCATGTCTGGTTTGGGTTCATGGAGAGCTGGGCCGACTTTGCTGTCGGATATCGGCTCTACCGTAGGGCGTAGGGACGGGCTGCACCTCAATGGGGAGGGTGCAGCTGTGCTTGGGGAGAAGATGGCTAGAAGGTTGGAGAAGTGTGTAAACTAGGGACTGGGGGGGAGGGAACCTACAATGTTGAGGGGGAAGAAAGTGTAGATAGAGAGGAGGGACTTATTAATGTACAAGGGGGTGGAGCGGAGGGAGGGGTAAGAATAGTTAATAAGGATAGGCTTGATAGGAAGAAAAAAATATACACCTTTGAATTGCATGTTGACTAATGCCAGAAGTCTGTCCAATAAAACAGAGGAACTGAAGTGGTTTATGTCTGAGGAAAATTATGAAATAGTGGGTATAACAGAGGCTTGGTTGGACGATAGCTGTGACTGGGAGGTCAACATACAGGGTTATAGTCTATTCAGGAAGGATCGGACAAAATGGAAAGGGGGAGGAGTTTGTGAAATCGAGTCTGAAGGCCGCACTGTGGGAGTATATACGGGAGAGAAACGATAATTTGGAGTCATTACGGGTACAAATATATGGAGATAAAAATAAAAACTTCTGATAGGGGTTCGCTATAAGCCACCAAACATAATGGAAGAGGCAGAAGATCAATTACTGAGGCAAATAAACAAGGCAGCAAATCAAAATGATGTGATAATAATGGGGGATTTTAACTATCCTGATATAAACTGGGAGATTGAGACCTGTGAATCTCATAAAGGAAACAGGTTTCTGACTATAGCTAAAGACAATTATCTCTCGAGGGGCCACAAAAACTGTGAACTTAAGGAAGGCAAAGTTCGATCAACTCAGAGAAGCCCATAACAATATACATTGGGATAATGTCCTCAACAACATGAATACTGATAATGTCCTCAACAACATGAATACTGACAATAAATGGGAGACTTAAAAATATCTTAAATTCTCACTGTAAGATGTATATACCTTATGGGAATAAAAGGGTCAGAAAGAAAAGAAAACCAATGTGGATGAATACAAATGTTGAGGGGGCAATAAATGACAAAAATACAGCACTTAAACTACTGAAACAAGATGGCAGTGAAGAAGCATTAAAAAGATGTAGAGAAAAATGAAAAATATGTAAAAACAGATAAAAGCTGCAAAAATAGAGACAGAAAGACTCATTGCCAAAGAGAGTAAAACTAACCCCAAAATGTTTTTAACTATATATAAATAGCAAAAAGGCTAAACAAATGATGAGGAAGAAATTATAAATAAGGATCAGGAAAAAGCAAATGTATCAAACAAATAGTGTTGCTCGCGAATATTCGCAATGCGAATTTTATTCGCGAATATAACATATTCGCGAATTCGCGAATATTCGCGAATATAGCGCTATATATTCGTAATTACGAAAATTTATTTTTTATTTTTATTTTTTCACAGTACACATCACAGTGATCACCCCTCTCTGCTTCCAGCTTGTGTGGTGTAAAGAAGGCTCTAATACTACTGTGTGTGAATTTTCGCATATGCGAAAATAAAACGAGAATATTACGAAAATGCGAATATTCGCGAATATATGACGAATATTCATCCATATATTCGCGAATATTCGCGAATTCGAATATGGCCTATGCCGCTCAACACTACAAACAAATTCTTCTCCTCTGTATTCACAGCTAAAAATGATATGCCAGGTGAAATAAAGCGAGATAAGTCACAAAAGGTGACCCCCGGGAATTATAGGCCTGTTAGTTTATCCTCCGTTGCATGTAAATTGTTTGAGGGTTTTCTAAGGCTAGGTTCACCCTGTGGAATTTCTGGGCAGAATTTCTGCCGGAGATCGAGCCGGCGGCACTAGGACCACGCGGACTACATTGCCGTTCCCATAGATGGCAATGCATTTCTGAGCAGATCTCCCAAAAGATCCACCCAGAAATGCATTGCAGTCTATGGAGGCAGCAATGCAGTCTGCTCGGTCCTAGCGCCGCCGGCTCGATCTCTGGCAGAAATTCTGCCCAGAAATTCTGCAGTGTGAACTCAGCTTAAGGGATGCTATTTTGGAGTATCTAGATAAAAATAAATGTATGACCCCATGTCAGCATGGGTTTATGAGGGATCGGTCCTGTCAAACTAACCTGATCAGATTTTATGAGGAGGTGAGCTCCAGACTGGATCAGGGGGAAATCGCTGGATGTCATATATCTGGATTTTTCCAAAGCATTTGATACGGTTCCATATAAAAGATTGGTACATAAAATGAGAGGGATAGGAGGGGTGTTGTGGCTGCCATGCACCCTCCCATAGACATGAATGGAGGGGACGTGGCATTACGTCACAACCACCGCCACCCGACCCAGCATTCTGAATATTATGAATAGAACGCGGGGTGCATGCATGGTGATCGCAGGGGTGGGGGGGGGGGTGAGTTTGGGTCCAAGAGGCCGTACCCTACGCAATCAGACATCTTATCTCTTATCCTTTGCATAGGGGATAAGATGTCTAGGGGAATAATACCCCTTTAATATCTTTATTCTTTGATACCCCTCACACACTCCCTGTGAACATGCAAGTTCCTGTCTTTGTTCTATCCCTTCTATCTTATCTTTATTTCTTTTTTATACGTATAACTGTTGTTATGCTGATTGCGCTCCTTATTGAATCTAAGTAAAAGGTTGTTATTAACCTTTGTGCAACTTACAACACTTATTTCATTAGCTCTCACTGTTATGGCAATACAGTGGGTCAAAAAAGTATTTAATCAGCCACCAATTGTGCAGGTTCTCCTACTTAAAAAGATGAAAGAGGCCTGTAATTTTCATCATAGGTATACCTCAACAGAATGAAAAAAAAATCCATAAAATCCCATTGTCTGGTTTTTAAAGAACTTATTTGCAAATTATGGGGGGGGGGAGTATTTAGTCACCTACAAACAAGCAAGATTTCTGGCTCTCACAGACCTGTAACTTCTTCTTTAAGAGTCTCCTTTGTCCTCCACTCGTTACCTGTATTAATGGCACTTGTTTGAACTTGTTTTCAGTATAAAAGACACCTGTCCACAACCTCAAAAAGTCACACTCCAAACTCTACTATGGACACCAGAAACAAAATTGTAGATCTGCACCAGGCTGGGAAGACTGCATCTGAAATAGCAAAGCAGTTTGGTGTGAAGAAATAACTGTGGGAGCAATTATTTGAAAATGGAAGACATACAAGACCATTGATAATCTCCCTCGATCTGGGGCTCCACGCAAGATCTCACCCCATGGTGTCAAAATGATCACAAGAACAGTGAGCAAAAATCCCAGAACCAAACAGGGGGACCAAGTGAATGACCTGCAGAGAGAGGGGACCAAAGTAACAAAGGATACCATCAGTAACACACTATACCGCCAGGGACTCAAATCCTGCAGTGCCAGACCTGTCCCCCTGCTTAAGCCAGTACATGTCCAGGCCCATCTGAAGTTTGCTAAAGAGCATTTGGATGATCCAGAAGAGGATTGGGAGAATGTCATATGGTCAGCTGAAACCAAAGTAGAACTTTTTGGTAAAAACTCAATTCGTCGTGTTTGGAGGAGAAAGAATGCTGAGTTACATCCAAAGAAAACATCATGCCTTGGGGCTGTTTTTCTGCTAATGGACAAGGACGACTCATCTATTTAAAGGAAAGAATGAATGGGGCCATGTATCATGAGATCTTGAGTGAAAACCTCCTTCCATCAGCAAGGGCATTGAAGATGAAACATGGCTGGGTCTTTCAGCATGACAATGATCCCAAACACACCGCCCGGGCAGTGAAGGAGTGGTTTCGTAAGAATCATTTCAAGGTCCTGGAGTGGCCTACCCAGTCTCCAGATCTCAACCCCATAGAAAACCTCTGGTGGGAGTTGAAAGTCCATGCTGCTCTAGAGGAGATCTGCATGGAGGAATGGGTCAAAATACCAGCAACAGTGTGTGAAAACCTTGTGAAGACTTATAGAAAACGTTTGACATCAAAGGGTATATAACAAAGTATTGAGATAAACTTTTGTTCTTGACCAAATACTTATTTTCCACCGTAATTTGCACATAAATTCTTCAAAAATCAGACAAATGTGATTTCCTGTATTCTTTTCCCCCATTATGTCTCTCATAGTTGAGGTATACCTATGATGAAAATTACAGACCTCTCTCATCTTTTTTGGTCGGAGAACTTGCACAATTGGTAGCTGAAGAAATACTTTTTTGCCCCACTGTATGTCCCTGTTGGGCTTGTATGCAAGCCTGGTATACACCTCTTGTACGTGTGACTGCACTAGCATGTTTTCTGATCTACCCTCTGCAATAAAAATTGAAAACGAATATTAAACCCTAGACCGACCAGGGACCAAGGTGTTATGGTTACAACTGGATTTCTACCTCTGAACTTTTTCGTGTAAATTACAGATTATCAAGACTTTATTGGAATGTTGAAGAAAAAAAATCTTTATTGACATATAGAATTATATATGCATATATATATATATGCATATATATATATATATATATATATATATATATATATATATATCATATCCCATTAAATGTTCCTAAAAAACAAAAAAGACAATGGTGTTTATCTTGCCCCTTGTAGTTTATGCCTTAGTTGTTGTTTAAGCAATATTGACTTATTTAACAGTTTTATACCACATGACTTTCTTGTGAATACTGTATCTGTATCACCCAGCCTGGCATCCCTATGTTCTGTCTACGTAAGTGTAATCTGTCTACAGCATCTGCTTCAGTTCAGGGCTCACATGAAGCGGCTGCCTCCACCATATAGCAGTATTCTTACTTTCAGTCTGACTGTATGGATGAAAGCTGATAGTGGCTGGGTATACTTCCTGTGACACAGCATGATATTTATGGCCCGCCCTGTCACTGTCACTTATGTCAGAAAGGAAATTCCTGAAGCAATGACTGTGTGATTCACTGCATTTATGGCTCGAAATCTCTGACACTCATCAGTGATTTGTTCTTACCCATGTACTTACATTATTCCAGTAGTGTTAGCACATTCCACATGAATGTGTAAGGGCCAGCATGCAGTGTCAGGCAGTCTTGTTACATTTTATCCCAATTTTTAATATGGCTTAAAAATGTACTATGGCGCTTTTTTTTATTAACCCTCCGTGCCTGGGCTGCAAAATGAAACAAAACAAGCTTTAACTCACCTGCCTATGTTACCCAGTTGCTCCGATGTCAGTGTCCTGTTCTCCGGGTCTCTGTCTCCTTCCGCTTCCTGCAGGTCGGTGAGTCACGCTGCTTTCAGCAATTTCCCGCTGCAGATGAGGATACGCTGAGAGCAGCATGACTAACTGACCCGCGGAAGAAGATGCAGATGAAATGCAATGCCAGATATATAACTTTTAGATAGGTGGATTGCTGGTTTTGGAGAGAAGCAGCCTTTTCTAATCCTGGACCATAATTTTTAGAATAAGCAAGGGATGTGTGATACCTGGATATCTAATCCCAACAGCCTGCATCGATTTGAAGTACACAGTGTTCCAATGAGTGCTGCAGTCCTCCCATAGCCTGTCCAGACATAGTGGCATAAATCTTTGCCAGACCTGTCTTTGTTCAAAGAATGTTGCGCAAACTCCCCTTTGCGCAAAAAAAATTGTGCAGTAAAGAAGCTTGCAAAAATGTTTGCACAATTATAACACGGTGGGCTTGTGCATGGAGTGAAAGTCATGGCCGTAAGTGTTGGCACCCCTGAAATTTTTCAAGAAAATGAAGTATTTCTCACAGAAAAGGATTGCAGTAACACGTTTTGCTTTACACATGTTTATTCCCTTTGTGTGTATTGGAACTAAACCAAAAAAGGGAGGAAAAAAAAGCTAATTGGACATAATGTCACACCAAACTCCAAAAAATGGTCTGGACAAAATTTTTGACACCCTTAACTTAATATTTGGTTGCACACCCTTTGGAAAAATTAACTTGTTCCTATAACCATCAATAAGCTTCTTACACCTCTCAGCCGGAATGTTGGACCACTTTTCCTTTGCAAACTGCTCCAGGTCTCTCCCATGGGAAGGGCGCCTTTTCCCAACAGCAATTTTAAGATCTCTCCACAGGTGTTCAATGGGATTTAGATCTGGACTCATTGCTGGCCACTTCGGAACTCTCCAACGCTTTGTTGCCATCCATTTCTGGGTGCTTTTTGATGTATGTTTGGGGTCATTGTCCTGCTGGAAGACCCGAGATCTCAGACACAAACCCAGCTTTCTGACAGTGGGCTGTACAGTGTGACCCAAAATCCATTGGTAATCCTAAGATTTAATGATGCCTTGCACACATTCAAGGCACCCAGTGCCAGAGGTAAAAAAACAACAACCCCAAAACATCATTGAACCTCCACCGTGTTTCACTGTAGCTACTGTGTTCTTTTCTTTGTAGGCCTCATTATGTTTTCGGTAAACAGTAGAATGATGTGCTTTAACAAAAAGCTCTATCTTGGTCTTATCTGTCCACAAGAAGTTTTCCCAGAAGGATTTTGGCTTACTCAAGTTCATTTTGGCAAAATGTAGTCTTGCTTTTTTATGTCTCTGTGCCAGCAGTGGGGTCCTCCTGGGTCTCCTGCCATAGCGTTTCATTTAATTTAAATGTTGACGGATAGCTTAAACTGACACTGATGCTCCCTGAGCCTGCAGGACAGCTTGAATATCTTTGGAACTTGTTTGGGGATGCTTATCTACCATCCAGACTATCCTGCGCTGACACATTTTTATAAATTTTTTTCTTCCGTCCACGCCCAGGGAGATTAGCTACAGTGCCATGGGTTGCAAACTTATTGATAATGTTGCGCACTATGGACAAAGGCAAATCTAGATCTCTGGAGATAGGCTTGTAACCCTGAGATTGATGATATTTTTCCACAATTTTGGTTCCTCAGACAGTTCGCTTCTCCTCTTTCACGTGTCCATGCTTAGTGTGGATCACACAGACACACAATTTAAAGACTAAGTGAACTTCTCTCCTTTTTATATGCTTTCAGGTATGATTTTTATGTTGCCCACACCTGTTACTTGCCCCAGGTGAGTTTAAAGGAGAATCATATGCTTGAAACAATCTTATTTTTCCACAATTTTGAAAGGGCACCAATAATTTTGCCCAGCCCATTTTTGGAGTTTGGTGTGATATTATGTCCAGTTTGCTTTTTTTCCTCCATTGTTTGGTTTAGTTCCAATACACACAAAGGGAATAAACATGTGTATAACAAAACATGTGTTACTGCAATCCTTTTCTGTGAGAAATACTTTATTTTCTAGAAAAATTTCAGGGGTGCCAAGATTTACCGCCATGACTGTACATTTCCCCCTTAGTCTATCCCTTACACTTCAGCTCAGTTGTTATTTTATTGTGCTATCACCTTTTATGTTCTCAACGCCATCTAAGAGGGGCAAAGTTAGATTTCTGCAACCGCTCTGAAATGTCCATTTTCTGCTGCAACATCCTTTACAGACTTCTTTGAAGTTCCCCCATTGTCAGGCCTCATCTTAGGGAACTGCCTAGTTCTTATCTCTCAACTTAGTAGTGTGAACCACTGCATGCCATAATGCCACAGTCTGCAAATTTCCCAGAAAACAGTTCTACATATATCTCTTACAAGTGACATATATCTATTAAAACCACTATTCATACAGAGGGACACAGCACAATACAATATATACAGCATGCACAAGAGGCAACTGAACATGTGTTGTGATGCCATTGAGGTTAACCCACCTGTGTTATAAAAAAAAAAAATTCTGACTGTTTGTAAATTGGCAAAGGGGTTCAGTGCAAGCCACCTCACTGATGTAATGGGTCAGCAATAATTTGACAGACATAGACCTTTAGCTTGGAAACTGTGAAATTCCGCAACGGAGGCACATCAGTCTGCAGTGTGAAAAATCTCTTCAACACAGGCAGGCCCAGACTGGCCTACCGGGATACCGTGATCTATCCCCGTGGGCCTCTGGGCCTGGGGCTGCTTTGGGGCCGGATTAACGTAGGGGCTCCAGGCCCCTACATGAAAATAGGACCAGCGGGCTGCACAGGCGGCCGCATAGGCCGCCTGCAGGCCCGGCTCCATAACTAGGCGGAACAAGCGCCTGCTTAGGGCTGGCCAGGTCCGCAGTCCGGGGGGGGGGGCTGAAAATTTGCTTCCCGCTCCGGTCTGTGTCCGCCCGCTCTGTCTGCCACCCTGTCCAGCCCTGGGAGCGCAGGGGAGTCACGTGCGACGTCACGTGCGGCATCATTCCCCCCTGCGTCTTCACGCTGTAAACCCGTAGCCCGGAACTGCTGCCGATCGCGGGACGGATCTGCGTGTGATTAAGGTAAGACTGAGGAGAGGGGGTGTTGTATATGTATTATTGATGGGGGGGAGGCTGGGGGGGACGAACAAGGAGGAAGGGGTGTATAATTATGATTGATGGGGGAGGCTGGGGGGTTAGGACCAAGGATGAGGGGGGAAGGTTGGGGGGGTTAGGACCAAGGATGAGGAGGGGGTGTATAATTATGATTGATGGGGGGAGGCTGGGGGGTTAGGACCAAGGATGAGGAGGGGGGGTGTATATTTATGATTGATGGGGGGGTTGGGGGGTTAGGACCAAGGATGAGGAGGGGGGTGTATAATTATGATTGATGGGGGGTTGGGGGTTAGGACCAAGGATGAGGAGGGGGGGTGTATATTTATGATTGATGGGGGGAGGCTGGGGGGTTAGGACCAAGGATGAGGAGGGGGGGGTGTATATTTATGATTGATGGGGGGGAGGCTGGGGGGTTAGGACCAAGGATGAGGGGGGGTGTATAATTATGATTGATGGGGGGTTGGGGGGTTAGGACCAAGGATGAGGAGGGGGGGTGTATATTTATGATTGATGGGGGGAGGCTGGGGGGTTAGGACCAAGGATGAGGAGGGGGGGGGTATATTTATGATTGATGGGGGGGAGGCTGGGGTGTTAGGACCAAGGATGAGGGGGGGGTGTATATTTATGAATAATGGGGGGGAGGCTGGGGGGTTAGGACTAAGGATGAGGGGAGGGTGTATATTTATGATTGATGGGAGGCTGGGGGGGTTAGGACCAAGGATGAGGAGGGGGGTGTATAATTATGATTGATGGGGGGGTTGGGGGGTTAGGACCAAGGATGAGGAGGGGGGTGTATATTTATGATTGATTGGGGGAGGCTGGGGGGTTAGGACCAAGGATGAGGAGGGGGGGGTGTATATTTATGATTGATGGGGGGGAGGCTGGGGGGTTAGGACCAAGGATGAGGGGGGGGGGTATATTTATGATTGATGGGGGGAGGCTGGGGGGTTAGGACCAAGGATGAGGGGGGGTGTATATTTATGATTAATGGGGGGGAGGCTGGGGGGTTAGGACTAAGGATGAGGGGAGGGTGTATATTTATGATTGATGGGAGGCTGGGGGGGTTAGGACCAAGGATGAGGGGGGGGGGTATATTTATGATTAATGGGGGGGAGGCTGGGGGGTTAGGACCAAGGATGAGGGGAGGGGTATATATTTATGATTGAAGGGGGGAGGCTGGGGGGTGTTGGTCAGGATAACAAGGATGGGGGGGTTTGGGGAGGTGTGAGGCTGAGGAAACCAAGGATAAGGGGGGAGGTGTATATGCATGATTGATAGATGCGGGGTCCAAAGAATATGGGATAAGTTATAGATTGTGGGGGGGTCCAAGCGCTGGGACCCCCGCGATCTCCAGTACGGGCCTTGGCAGTCAGCTGGAAAAGAGGTATGCCGACCCCGCACGTAGTGTCGGCCGACACACCACTCCGTATACTCCATAGAGATACATGGAGGGAGCGTGCCGACCACGGCTTCCTGTGGGGTCAGACGTCGGCTTCTGGCATACTGACTGGGCCCCCGTGCAGGAGATCGTGGGGGGTCTCAATGCTTGGACCCCCTGCAATCTATAACTTATCCCCTATCCAAAGGCTAATCCAAAGACTAATGGCAGTATTATGTTTAGGGCGCAGTGCATGGTAGTATTATATTCAGGGCGCAGTGTATGGCAGTATTATATTCAGGGCGCAGTGTATGGCAGTATTATATTCAGGGCTCAGTGTATGGCAGTATTATATTCAGGGCGCAGTATATGGCAGTATTATATTCAGGGCGCAGTGTATGGCAGTATTATATTCAGGGCGCAGTGTATGACAGTATTATATTCAGGGCGCAGTGTATAGCAGTAATATATTCAGGGCGCAGTGTATGGCAGTATTATATTCAGGGTGCAGTGTATGGCAGTATTATATTCAGGGCTTAGTGTATGGCAGTATTATATTCAGGGCTTAGTGTATGGCAGTATTATATTCAGGGCACAGTGCATGGCATTATTATATTCAGGGCACAGTACATGGCATTATTATATTCAGGGCACAGTGTATGGCAGTATTATATTCAGGGCGCAGTGTATGGCAGTATTATATTCGGGGCGCAGTGTATGGCAGTATTATATTCAGGGCGCAGTGTATGGCAGAATTATATTCAGGGCGCAGTGTATGGCAGTATTATATTCAGGGCTCAGTGTATGGCTGTATTATATTCAGTGGGTACAGTGTGTGGCAGTATTATATTCAGGGCTCAGTGTATGCCAGTATTATATTCAGGGCTCAGTGTGTGGCAGTATTATATTCAGGGCACAGTGTATGCCAGTATTATATTCAGGGCGCAGTGTATGCCAGTATTATATTCAGGGCTCAGTGTGTGGCAGTATTATATTTGGGGCGCAGTGTATGCCAGTATTATATTCAGGGTACAGTGTGTGGCAGTATTATATTTGGGGCTCAGTGTATGGCAGTATTATATTCAGGGCTCAGTGTATGGCAGTATTGTATTCAGGGCTCAGTGTATGGCAGTATTATATTTGGGGCGCAGTGTATGGCAGTATTATATTCAGGGCTCAGTGCATGGCTGTATTATATTCAGTGGGTACAGTGTGTGGCAGTAATACATTCAGTGGGTGCAGTGTGTGGCAGTATTTTATTTAGGGCACAGTATCTGGCAGTATTATAAGGATTATTGTCGTCATACAGAGGATGAAGATCTGCTGACATAAAGAGGAGACATTGAAGTTTGGGCCTCAGACTCTGCAGAGAAGATGGAGCTGGAAGAAGACCTGGCGTCTGGACCAGAGGAAAAGGAACGACAACAGAGAAGACATCACTCTGGTCAGTGATATCATTGTGTATTCTCCTGACTGTCCCATCACCGCTTTAATTTGTAAGTTCTGCAGTGATGATGGGGACACTGTACTCCAATCTGTGCCCTTCAGCTGTTACAAAACTGCATACCATAATGCCTGAGGCTCCAGACATGATGGGAGTTGTAGCTTTGCAACAGCTGGAGAGCAACTTGAAGCGAGGTGATTGGTGGAGGTCCCAGCATTCAGACCCCACCAAAAAAAAATGTCAGAGTGTATTTTTGGTCCCAGTCCAAACTCCCTTAATAAAAAAGTCGCAAATTTAAGCCAGGTCAGACCTGTCTTACAAGACGTGCTGTAGCATTTTAAAAAAAGGTGCACAAAAAGTCGCAAACTGCTACCTTTTGTACAACTTTTTGTGAAGCTCCGCTCCCCGGCCATCTGCCCGCATCTACCTCCCACTGGCTAGCTGGTAGAATTACAACTCCTAGCATGTCCTCACTGTAAGAGCATGCTGGGAGTTTAGTCTTCCAACAGCTAGCTGGCAGGTGGGAGATGCGGGCGGGGGGGGCGTGGCTTTGTTTTTCTACTTGAGGATTGGGGGGGGGCTGTCCTCAGTGTACAGAGCCCTGCTTGTCCTCAGTGTACAGAGCCCTGCTTGTCCTCAGTGTACAGAGTCCTGCTTGTCCTCAGTGTACAGGGCCCTGCTTGTCCTCAGTGTACAGAGCCCTGCTTGTCCTCAGTGTACGGAGCCCTGCTTGTCCTCACTGTACGGAGCCCTGCTTGTCCTCAGTGTACAGAGCCCTGCTTGTCCTCAGTGTACAGAGCCCCACTTGTCCTCAGTGTACAGAGCCCTGCTTGTCCTCAGTGTACAGAGCCCCGCTTGTCCTCAGTGTACAGAGCCCTGCTTGTCCTCAGGGTACAGAGCCCTGCTTGTCCTCAGTGTACAGAGCACTGCTTGTCCTCAGCGTACAGATCCCTGCTCGTCCTCATGGTACAGATCCCTGCTTGTCTTCAGTGTACAGAGCTCTGCTTGTCCTCAGGTACAGAGCCCCGCTTGTCCTCAGTGTACAGAGCCCCGCTTGTCCTCAGTGTACAGAGCACTGCTTGATCTCAGTATACAGAGCCCTGCTTGTCCTCAGTGTACAGAGCCCTGCTTGTCCTCAGTATACAGAGCCCTGCTTGTCCTCAGTGTACAGAGCCCTGCTTGTCCTCAGTGTACAGAGCCCTGCTTGTCCTCAGTGTACAGATCACTGCTTGTCTTCAGTGTACAGAGTCCTGCTTTTCCTCAGGTACAGAGCCCCACTTGTCCTCAGGTACAGAGCCCCGCTTGTCCTCAGTATACAGTGCCCCGCTTGTCCTCAGTATACAGAGCCCCGCTTGTCCTCAGTGTACAGAGCCCTGCTTGTCCTCAGTGTACAGAGCCCTGCTTGTCCTCAGTGTACAGAGCCCTGCTTGTCCTCAGTGTACAGAACCCTGCTTGTCCTCAGTGTACAAAGCCCTGCTTGTCCTCAGTGTACAGAGCCCCGTTTGTCCTCAGTATACAGAGCCCCCCTTGTCGTAAGTGTACAGAGCCCCGCTTGTCCTCAGTGTACAGAGCCCCTCTTGTCCTCAGTGTACAGAGCCTGCTTGTCCTCAGTGTACAGATCCCTGCTTGTCCTCAGTGTACAGAGTCCTGCTTGTCCTCAGTGTACAGAGCCCTGCTTGTTCTCAGTGTACAGAGCCCTGCTTGTCCTCAGTGTACAGAACCCTGCTTGTCCTCAGGTACAAAGCCCTGCTTGTCCTCAGTGTACAGAGCCCTGCTTGTCCTCAGTGTACAGAGCACTGCTTGTCCTCAGTGACTGCACCTAATGTGGGGAACTATACTGCACCTAATATGGGGACTGTACTGAACCTAATGTGGGGAACTGTACTGCAACTTATGTGGGGGGAACTGTACTGCACCTAATGTAGGGGAACTGTGCTGCACCTATTGTGGGGGTAATATACTGCACCTAATGTGGGGAGCTATACTGCACCTAATGTGGGGGAACTATACTGCACCTAATGTGGGGGAACTATACTGCACCTAATGTGGGGTGAACTATACTGCACCTAATGTGGGGGAACTGTACTGCACCTAATGTGGGGGAACTATACTGCACCTAACGTGGGGGAACTATACTGCACCTAATGTGGGGGGCACTATACTGCACCTAATGTGGGGGGAACTATACTGCACCTAATGTGGGGGAAACCAATATGCTTTAAAATGCATGATTTTACCTTTTATGAACACGAAAATGACGACGTGCTGGTATAATGACGCAATACTATGGGGCTGGTATGTAATTTTTTCCAGGGCTGGTTTTCACACCCAGTCCGGCCCTGAACACAGGACATGACAACAACCAATCTGGCAGGAAGCCACACATTTTATTTTGGCCACACTATCACATGATATTCAGGGCTGAGCGTCCCTAACACCATGTTTTCAAGCCTTTCTCCTTTTTGTTTGTGTTATAGAGCTCTTCGCTGAGTCTATCTGGTAGAATGAAGAGATCAGAGGGATCACCGCACCGGGACAAGATCGCCATGTGGTCAAGTGCTCGCTCTACATGAACGACGTGACCGTCTTCTGCGCTGATCAGCATTCAGTGACTGCACTCATCCAGACCTGCGAGGACTTCGGCAGAGCTTCGGGGGCAAAAGACAACTGCGGGAAGTCGGAAGCTATGCTCTTTGGGGAATGGCACCTGGCTTCTTCCACCCCCTTCCCTTTTACTGTTAAACCAGACTTTGTCCAAAACCTCGGAGTCTGGTTTGGGAAGGAAGGCGCGGAGTGAAGTTTTGCCTGTGCTATAGTACACCGCACAGGCCTGGCCCCCCTTGCCACCGTTTGCAGGGCCATCACCCAGACCATTTTTTGCTTCATCTTGGGCAAAATGGACAGAGTTAAATGAACTATTATGTAAAAGGAGCCCAGCAAGAGTGGGAAGGGAGTCCCCAATATCCCCACTCTGCTGTGGGCTTTTTTTGCATGTGTCAGTGTGCAGAAGACTTTGGTCAAAAAGAAAGGCTCTGCGGGCAGGTCCATGTCCCGCCTGTTTCTCCTGCCAACACTGGAAGAGGATCAGCTGGGACAAGTGGGACAGCTCCATCCCTTACAAATAGCGCACTCCCTGGTTCTATGGGAATGTTGTCTGATTCATAGAGGAACACCAACTGGAGGGACTCAAGCACGACATGTGGAAGCCTAAGAGTGTTTACAAGCTCATCAGAGCTAAGGACTTGCTGAAGCTCGTTCCAGGGTTCCCTAAGGCCACAGCAGACACTGTTTGGGACAATGTAGCTTCTGCAAGGCTAACCAATGGACACAAGGACTTGTCATGGATGGCCATTCAGTGGGGACTATCTCTGAAGTCATTTACGCATGTCCGCTGCCTGTGCAAAACCAGGTACTGCCCCAGGTGCCCCTATGTGGAGGAAACATCCATGCAAGTCTTTTGGCAGTGCCCTTTTGCGCAGGGCCTATTGAATACCCTGGAACTTGAACTTAGAGACTCGGTACACAGGAACAACCTATCGTACCATTTGGTGCTTTATGGACTTTTTTCAAGGCCTGGCGTCTTGTTAACTGTTTTTAGGATGCTACATGGCTGGCCCGGAACTGCCTCATCCACAACAGGGAGGACATGTCCTTCCAGGACTGCCGCAGGCAGCTTCGAGACCATTCCATCTTGGACTGTCCAGACATCGATGAAGAAGAGGATTAATGCCCCTCAGCTTCCCATACCTCTCTATACGTTTGCCCAGTAGTTTGACCCTGTGATCCACCCTCCACCCTACCCCCATTGATCCCACGCCCCTCCCCATCACAGACTGTAATATGTTGTTGTTTTTCAACTTTGTTTCTTCGATCTCAAGCGATGGAGCAGAGTGTTAGCCTAGCATGTGGTACGGTGTATAGCTTAGGGAACCTGTGCTGTATATTGTACTGTCATGCTTTGTGTGATTGTAATTTATTATATGAATTGTAATATCGACTGAATGACGAATAAAGCTCTTTCAATACCATGTTTCCAAGCCACACAGAGGCTCCTGACACTCTTGGCAGGAGGGTACATGTCAGTCCCAAAGGAGATCTTAAAAAGTTCATTGGCACTTTGGTTTACCCTCATTACAAGCATAGATAGATTGATGGATGGATGATTTGAGAGAAAAATAAATAAATGGGCGAGCCAATGTTCCCAGGTAAACAATGAAAGGATCACAGTTTGGAGATCCCAGGGATCCCAGTGGTTGGAGAATGGACAACAGAGTCTCAATGAATCAGGCATGCGCACCATGGCTTCATTTCTTGTCTATGAAGCTGCTGGATATAGTCAAGTACAGCTCAATAATAGAAGCACGCATGAATGACCGGCCACTTCATTCTGAGATGAGACTTGGATGCCTGTTCTGAAGATGGCAAGAGTTTCGACAGGTCGACCTGCTGTGATCACTTACCTCTTATCCTATGGATACCTCTTTAACAACAGGAAATGCTTTCTGAAAATTATATTGTATATTATGTAATATTTCCTCTTTGCTTCCTTGTTTTAAATTCCAGTCTACATTATCTAGCTCTTTGCTTCCCCCATAAAGCATATAAAGTACAAAGTACAAAGGTAATACTACAAGAACATTCTTTTGCACCTTGTGACAAATACTGTAGGACTCTTAATGTGACCTACTTTTATAGTGTACAGAATAACAAATGTACAGGGCAATATATCTAACATATGGTTTACAAAAACAGGGTTTAGCTATAGGTGATGCAAATGTTGCAGTCAAACCCATGCCCTGGTGCCTGAGGGGGCCCAAAATTACTTTGTCACATAATTAAACACTGGTATTATGAATGGTTTATAGTAAATAGGAAGGGAATCTATCAGCAGGTTGCTTCATTGTTACCAGCTGGTATCGGGTAATAGCATTTGTAACACTGGTGATGCTTTTTATTTCTCCCTGGTTCAACTGTTTTTGGGAAAAGTTAGTTAAAGGGGTACTCCACTGGCAAGCGTTTGGAAATAAATGTTCTGAATGCTGTTTTCGTGCTGCATGGGTTGGCCACGCCCCTCATGACATCATGACCATGCCCCCTCAATGCAAGTCTATGGGGGGTCACTCTGTCATGATGTCATGAGGGCCATGCCCCCTCCCATAGACTTGCAGTGAGCGGGCGTGGTCATGATGCCATGATGGGCGTGGCCAACATCGCAGCACGAAAACAGCGTTCATTACATTTATTTCCGAACGCTGGCCAGTGGAGCACCCCTTTAAGTGCAATGTGCACCACTACACCCACCTGCCAGCTCCTGTAACAATGCCTCCTTATAAATATTGATAGTGCTCGCCCATAGTGATATAGCTGAATACTCGCACTTGTGCAGTTAGCCTAGAATCATCACAAGTGTTATTACCTGATACCAGCAACAAGTGCTATTACCCAGTACCAGTAACCTTCTGGTAGATTACCTTAACCCCAGATCTTCATGTATAGTATAACAAATTTGGCCTACTTAGTCCTTGTTAATGTGTCCCTGCTTTGTTAATTTCTCAGTATATGACATCGTTTTACATAAAATAGTATGAATATTTATTTATATAGTGCCAACAGATTCTGCAGCACATTACAATTTTGGGGGTAAAAATAAAGACAAGTAACAGACGTTACAATATTATACACTAAATATTTAAACAGGTCCTATTCGCGAGAGCTTACAGCCTATGAGGAATGTGGTTGAGGATAAACCAGTCACTAGCTACTCTCTGAATGGACCGTAGGGGGAGACTACTGCATATGGCACTTTTGATGTCTCCAAAGCCTAGAGGTCTCAAAAGAGGGCAAATTGATTATAGGCAAGACCAATTAGGGCACCGATACAGCAGTCCGCCAGGAGTGCAAGGGGCACTAGGTACACCTCTGGCGGAGAGCACATGTATAATAGTAGACAAGAACAAGGGAGGAGACATAGGGAGGTGCAGCACTGTGGAGAGCTTTGTCGGTGAGAGGGAGGATTTTGCAACCAAAAGATGAAATCTGAAATCTAAAAGATGAATCTGGCTGCAGCTTTATGTAAAAACTACAAAAGTCAAGGCGGGAATGAATCAAAGCAACAATTTGAGTTTTTGCTGTTTCAATATTGAAAAACAAGCAGATTTTGGAGATATTTTTTGAGGTACAAGGGACAAGAACATAAAAGGGATTGAATATACGGAGTAAAGAGTAAAAAAAAAAAAAAACAGATCAAGGTCTAGCTTAACTCCAAGACAGCAAGCTTTCTGCCAGGGAATTATGGTACTACCACACACCAAGATGTCAGATTTAGGTAGATTAATCGATCGAGAAAGTAGTTCAGTTTTACAAAGATTTTGTTTTAGATATAAGGAGGACATGATGTTTGAGACAGCAGAGAAATAGTTACTGGTATGTTGTAGGAGTGCAGGGTTACCGTCCCCAAAAGAGGTATAGAGCTGAGTGTCATTAGCATTAAGATTGTACTGGAAACCAAATCTACTGATAGTTTTTCCAATGGGGGAGTGTGTAGAGATAAAAGAGGAGAGGACCCAGCACTGATCCCTGAGGATCCCCAAGGACAGCAAGGGGAAGAGCAAGTACAGACAGAAAATAAGACACTGAAGGAGCTTTTAGAAAGGTAGGAAGAAAAACCAGGAGAGAGCAAAGTCCCAATGGAGCAGAGAATACTGAGGAGGAGTTGGTGATCTACAGTGTAAAAAGCTGCAGAGGGGTCTAGGAGAATCAATAAAGAATAATTGCTATAAGATTTGGCAGTCAGAAGATCAGTAATGACCTTGGTTAGGATCTGTGTAGGGAGGGAAAACCAGACTGTAAGTGGTCAAGGAACGTGTTCTCAGAAAGATGGTGGATCAGGCTAGAAGAGACTAAGCGTTTTAGGAGTTTAGAGATGAAGGGGAGATTATAGACGGGTCAATAGTTAAGTGCACAGGGTGGGACCAGATGCATTTTTTTTCCAGTATTGGGTTTATGACAGAATGTTTAAATATGGAGGGAGAGGGAGACGTTAAAAATGAGGTGAGAGGTGATAGCAGGCAAGAAGACTGGACGAGGATTGAGGGGATAGGCTCACTAGTGCATGTAGTTGGGCAGGAGAAGGAGAGGAGCCTGGAAACTTTGTTCTGTCACTGGCTTAGAAACTGAGAGTAATGAAGAGGAAGTGTGGCAGTGAATGGGGACAGCACTGTTGGGGGACAGGGAGATGATATCATGACGAATGTTTTTGGTATGATTTCATAGTGTAGATAGTCTGATGAAGTCTTAGTTTTCCTCTAGAGATGCTCAGCGCACCTAAAGCACCACTGAAGAAAGGGGGTTCTTTGTGTGTCAGAGTTGCTGCTGTCTGTGTCGACAGGTTCAAATATTGGGGGTTGCTGCTTCATCCAGGGCAGTCTACAAATCTGTAAGTTTACTCTGCGCTCACCTTCTACTGCCACGGCTGCTGGCTCAATCAGTAGTACCGGCTCAATCAGCAGCAGCCCGAGTCTACAGTCGCTGATGAGTAGCTTTCTTCACCCGCATAGTGAAGCTACTCATCAGCAGCAGGTGGACATGGAGCAGGACCTGAACCAGCCGGTGGTTGCTTACCTCGACATGACCCTGCCAACAACTGTTGAAGATCCGCTGGACTTTTGGGCAGCCAAACTCGATTTATCGCCGCAACTAGCGGAGTTTGCCCTGGAAAAGCTGTCCTGCCCGGCCAGTAGTGTGCCATCAGAGCAGGTGTTAGTACGGCCGGGGCCATAGTCACCCCAAGACGAACTCGTCTGTCCACTAAAAATGTGGAGAGACTGACGTTTATCAAGATGAATCAGGGATGGATCAACCAGGATTTCCAGCCACCAATGACAGATGGGTCTGAGTAGATTGACCATGCTCCTACAACAAAATTTTCTCTATTGTGGTTGGTTATGAAACCCTCTGGGGTAGACCTGGGCATTGTACGGCCCGCTTGCCACATACGGCCCTTTGATTGGCTCTGACCGGCCCGCACTGATTGGGGGACAACTATGCTGCCTAATCTGGGGGACAACTATGCTCCTAATCTGGGGGACATCTATGCTGCCTAATCTGGGGGACATCTATGCTGCCTAATCTGGGGGACATCTATGCTTCCTAATCTGGGGGACAACTATGCTCCTTATCTGGGGGACATCTATGCTCCTAATCTGGGGGACAACTAAGCTCCTAATCTGGTGGACATCTGTGCTGCCTAATCTGGGGGACAAGTATGCTCCTAATCTGGGGGACATCTATGCTGCCTACTCTGGGGGACAAGTATTCTCCTAATCTGGGGGACATCTACGCTGCCTAATCTGGGTGACATCTATGCTGCCTAAGCTGGGGGACAACTATGCTCCTAATCTGGGGGACATCTATGATGCCTAATCTGGGGGACATCTATGCTGCCTAATCTGGGTGACATCTATGCTGCCTAATCTGGGGGATAGGTATGCTCCTAATCTGGGGGACATCTATGCTGCCTACTCTGGGGGACAAGTATGCTCCTAATCTGGGGGACATCTATGCTGCCTAATCTGGGGGAAAACTATGCTCCTTATCTGGGGGACAACTATGCTCCTAATCTGGGGGACATGTATGCTGCTTAATCTGGGTGACATCTATGCTGCCTAATCTGGGGGACAACTATGCTCCTAATATGGGGAAAACTGATGCTTCTAGCCTTGGGCCTATAATTTTTTGAAGTTTAGCAGTAGCTAAATACATGCTTAATGCAAATGTCAACATTGATCTTTAAATGTAAGGGGTTATGAAACCCTCTTGGGTTCTGCGAATGACTGCTCCAGACTCATTCTGTGTCTTTCACAAACTACTTGCCTCCCTGGTGCCTCAGGCGCTCTGCCAGGGCCTTCTTCTTCCCCGCCTGGGCCGTTCCGAGGACCTCACTAACCAACTCACTAACTAATCCAGTCGCTTATAGCAACGGGCGGTGTGTACAAAGGGCAGGGACTTAATCAAGGCCAGCTTATGACCCTCACTTACTGGTAATTCCTCGTTTTACGGTTAAATAATTGCAATCCTAGATCCCTATCACAAACTGGTTTCAGCATGCAACACGCACCTGTCCTTGAAAGATAGAGACATGCTAATCCGTTCAGTGGAGCGCTAGTGCGGCCCAGGACATCTGAGGCCATAACACACCTGTTATTGCTCGATCTCGCAATTGATCGGGCAGGGTAAGGGGTTATTAAAGCCTCTTGGGTACTGCTGAGGCCTACTCCTGACTGCTCCTGGTGCAATGTATGGGGTAATTGGGTAGTGTTATTGTTAAATTTACTGATAATTTTATCAGTAATAAAATTGAATTTTGCAGAATGCTAACCGTTACACAACAGAACGCTTGTTGCGTGTGATTTTTTAATGAAAAAAAAAATTTAATATATGGAGAGGGATTAACTCTGCTTAATCATTTTTGGCGATTAGAATCCTTTTGTGATCTGATCTTTTGGAGACAGATGCACTTACACACATGTAATAATTTTTTTAACCAAATTTCAAACATTGTGTGGTTTATTATTTTTTAGAAGAATGTCTTTTGGTGGTCCACCATCGTGCATTATAGAGTCTTCTGAACTGCTGTATATGCGCTTGTTTTTAAAAAACAGGTATTTTGTCAGACAATTTCAATAACATTTTGTGTTTTTTTCGGGTGGATTGAGAAGCCCGGGTGTGTACTCGTGCATCAGCCAACTCCAGGCTGTGTCTTTCAGGCAATCTATGGGTTCCTGATGCCGCAGAGGTGGGGCCTGGGTCTGGGAATTTAACATTTTTGGCTTGCGGGTGCTACCAAAAAAGATGGACACACCCTGCGGCCCGGCATCTGAGGGCATAACACACCTGTTATTGCTCGATCTCAGGAGAAGGGGGGTTCATCTTCGGGAGAAAAGAGTTGCAGGTTGCCCTTGAGTCAGCAAGGCTGTAGCACGGTTGGCAGTCAGCGTGGTGTGGCAGTAGTGGAAATTCTGGAGCCAAACGTGCCCGGGGGAGATCACCTGCTTCGCAGCAGCTTACCTTTCCGGGAGTTAGCGGGTTACCATCACCGGTCGATGAAAGATAGAGACACGCTAATCCGTTCAGTGGAGCGCGCCTGCGGCCCCGGAAATCTGAGGGCATAACATACCTGGTATTGCTCGATCTTGCAATTGATCGTGCAAAGGTAGGGGGTTATTAAAGCCTCCAGGGTACTACTGAGGCCTACTCCTGACTGCTCCTGGTGTAATGTATGGGGTAACTAAACACTCTTGGGTAGTGTTTTTTTATTTTTATTTTTATCGGTAATAAAATAGAATTTTCCAGAATGCTAATCGTTACACAACGGAACGCTTGTTGCGTGTGATTTTTTAATGCAAATTAAAAAAATAAATAAAAATACGGACAGGGACTAACTCTGCTTCATCATTTTGGGCGCCTTTGGTGATCTGATCTTTTGGAGACAGATGCGCTTAAACACATATTGAATTATTTTTTGTAAAAAAAAATTCAAACATTGTGTGGTTTATTATTTTTGAGAAGAATGTCTTTGGGTGGTCCACCGTCCTGCATTATAGAGTCTTGTGAACTGTTGGATATGCGCTTGTTCTTACACAAAGGTATTTCTTTAAAAAAAAGTCTAAAATGTTGTTGTTTTTTGGAGGAGATTGTGAAGCCCGGGTGTGTACTGGGGCATCAGCACACTCCAGGCTGTGTCCTTCAGGCAATATATGGGTTCCTGATGCCGCAGAGGTGGGGCCTGGGTCTGGAAATTTCTAATTTTTGGATAGCGGGTGCTACCTATGAGAAATATTTGTCAAAAATTTCATATATTGTGTTGTTTTTTGGGGGGGGGATTGTGAAGCCCTGGTGTGTAGTGTACTAGTGCATCAGCCAACTCCACGCTGTGCCATTCAGCCACTAAATGGTCTCCTCTTGCTCCACGCTGTGTCATTCAGCCACTATATGGTCTTCTGACACTGATGCCACCACCAGGCTCTGTCATTGTGCTGCTGTGCGGCAGTGATTCTAAGAGCGATGCCGGTAATCTGCATGCTATTCTGAATAACAGTATTATTTCACTACCCCAGCACACTCCATATGCGTTTTAGGACACAGCAAAGTGTTCTATACCCCTATAGAGGCTGTATGTAGGCTAGAAATAGCCTTTTTGAAAATCGATTCGCCGCAAACAAATTCGTATCGAAACAAACTTTTCGGGAAAATTCGGCGAATCGGCCGAATCAAATTTTTGAAAAGTTCGCTCATCTCTATTATCTATGAAAGGGTTCTTTAAATGTGGACTTTCTCACTGTGTCACATGCAAGTATGCGGTTAAATCTCCTAGTGTGACTGGAGTTGAAAAAAAAGTGTTTACTATTAAGCATTTTATCAATTGCCAGTCCACTTTTGTGGTATACCGCATCAGGTTTGACACTTACAAGAGGTCATATATTTGAAGTACGATTAGACCCCTGAAAAAAAGAATTCAGGAACATCTCAGAGGAGCGGGTGGATCCTCTGATATGAATATGTCAGGTGCCTCAAGACACTTCCGAGATCTTCATTCAGGGGAGCTTACTAGCTTTTGTTTTCAGGGCATTAAAATTGTTAATATATCTGACAGAGGAGGAGATTGCACCAGGGTTCTCCGTAACAGAGAAGTATGTTGGATATATCTGCTACGGACTACCCAGCCTTATGGGTTGAATTTAAGGTCAAATCTTATTCTTTATTATTAATATTCTTGCACTTTCATAACTCTGTATTTTATGTTCATGGTAATGTTACTGGTTTAATACCTCTTTGTTATTTACGTGTTAAAAAGATGTGGGTGTTTGCCATTATGTAGGTGTGGTTTTCTTTAGGGCGCATGACGTCATGGATATTGAGGAAGAGTTACTCCCCTGCCTCGTCTTCATCCCTAATTTGACTCACCTGTTTTTCTGGCATATATCCAACACTTAGCGCACAGGGCCATTGCATTTGAAAAAGGATCGCAAGACCAGAAACACGTCATTAATGTTCAGCGTTACCTGTTTTTATTGTGATGTCTAAAGACCGTTACTTTTATGTCCTCTGAAGTTTGTATACATACAATTTTATCGTTCTGAATAAAGTGAAGGAAATCTTACCCGCTGGCTGAAGTCTGCTTTTCTCTACTTGCATACATTATTTGAAGGAACTCAGAAGGGAGGATGTACAAACAAGAGATCTTCTGTAGTTGTAGGCTTGCGCAAATCTATCTGGCTCTTCATTTACTACTTAATGTTTGTGTTTAAACCTACACATTAAAAAGGTGACATTACCTGTTTGGTATAACTGGTTAATCATGTACCTGACTATCTACATACACCTGAATATAAACTACAAAATTCATGACTTTGTGCAAGTGTACTGAGAAGAATCGGGTGCTATCGCCATAATATGGATTTGATTTAGATTTCTCATCTATTTACTCTGCATTTTGTTACTTGATAAGAAATAAAGAATAAACATTTCTATTTTTTAAAGCATTTTTACTTTGCTGTATTTTTTAAACACCTTTCTGAATCTTTTGCATGGTCCTTTATTCAATTGATAATATCACCAACATTTATCATATTGTTTTGTGTAAAACATGAAGCATTATACAGCACCAATAATAATATTAATAATAATATTAATTTATTTATATATTGGAATCATATTCCACAGCATTTTACTCACATTAAAGGGGTATTCCAGGCAAAAACTTATATATATATATATATATATATATATATATATATATATCAACTGGCTATGGGAAGTTAAACAGATTTGTAGATTACTTCTATTAAAAAATCTTAATCCTTCCAATAGTTATTAGCTTCTGAAGTTGAGTTGCTGTTTTCTGTCTAACTGCTTTCTGATGACTCACGTCCCGGGAGCTGTCCAGCTCCTATGGGGATATTTTCCCATCATGCACAGCTCCAGGGATGTGACATCATCATTGAGCAGTTAGACAGAAAACTTCAGAAGCTAATACCTATTGGAAGGATTGAGATTTTTTAATAGAAGTAATTTACAAATCTGTTTAACTTTCCGGAGCCAGTTGATATAAATTAAAAAAGTTTCTGCCTGGAATACCCCTTTAATGTATGTTCTTTTGTTTATTTACTAATTTTTTTTATTAAATTTAAATTATTTTCTTGATTTTTCCTGTTTTTTTTCTGTGTATATTGTTTTTTTAATTTTCTAAAAATGTATTTTCATTTTTTTAATAGTCTTTATTACATTTTTCCATATAGTACATAAACATGTTTTATGTTCCATTACATACAGATATGTCCATATAAAAACTAAATATTATTTTCTCCCACATTACATACTTGGAGACATGTTACACGATAATCAGCACTTCCCATCCCCTCCCAACTTTCACCCTAAAAATAAATAAGAAAAAAAATATTAAAATGTTGGTGATGATTAAGAGGGCAGTGGTCTGCTAACAGACATCAGTGTAACATAGTAACATATGGGGACATATATCAAAGCATTTTCAAAGCAAATTGTCGCATATGCGACTACTCTATTTGATTTTGCAGTGCCCTAAGCAAAAAAGAAGAAACTTGCTTACCAAAGCAAAAAGTGACTTTTGACTTGCAGTGGTCAGAGATTTATCAAGTGCATGAAAAAACCTACTAAATTTACTCCAGCTCAGACATGGAGCAGAAAAAGCCACAACCAAAGCAAAAAAAAAAAATAGCTTACGTGAAAGAAATTTATCAACAGGCTGAAACCAGTTGATAAATAAGTCGCACATAAGCAAAAAAAAAAAAAAAACTAAAAAAGGGAATACATAAGCAAACATTGATAAATGTCCCCCATGGTTCATAAGGTTGACAAAAAGTCCAGAGTCCATCAAGTTCAGTCTCACTGCTCTTACAGTAAAGAACCCGTGTCTGTGCTGGTGTAGAAACCTTCTTTCCACAAGACGTAGAGGATTCCCCCTTCTTATAGATACAGTCCTGGGTATAAAAAGATCATGGGAGAGATCTCTGTACTGTCCCCTGATATATTTATTAGAGATGAGTGAAGTTACAGTAATTCGATTCATCACAAACTTCTTGGCTCTGCGTTTGCTGACTTTAGCCTGAGTCTCTCCTAGGAATGTATCCACCTTTTCCAGCCCACCGGAGCACCTGAAAGATGAACTAATTTATGCAGGCTAAAGTCAGCAAATGCCGAGCCGAGAAGTTCATGACGAATCGAATTACTGTAACTTCGCTCATCTCTAATATTTATACATAGTTATTAGGTCTCCCCCTAAACCTTCTTTTTTCTAAACTAAATAATCCTAATTCTGATAATCTTTCTGGGTACTGTAGCCCTCCCATTCCCTGTATTACTCATTTTTTTTTTTTTTTTTAAGTATTTAAGTTTTGCAATTTTAATGACAAACACCGCCAACATGACGGAACAAAAGCAACATGTACAATAACATTCTCCGAGGGTCCCAGAAACCAGTTCTAAGACAGTAACTTGGATTCAAATTACTCCAGGATGAGCAGTTGGATAGAAGGTAATATCTGGGACCCAACCAGAGGAGGCCCAACATAGACAAACACACATACATACACACAAGCACACTGTAACAAAATTCTACAGCCTCTTTGCATTTTATGCACTTCCCCCTCATCAACAGGTACAACTGCTTCGGGGACAACTCCAGGGACCCGCCTTGGAAGAACTTTGCACATGGCCAGTGGCTGATAAGAAGGAAGGACTTTCTCAAGTGTTTGAATCTCATTCCCCCTCAGAGGTACGCCTCCGACTCTATGAACGACGCCAGAAGCCAGGTGAGACCCTCCGAGCGTATGCAGTGGCTTTGCAGAGCGCATTAGAGGCGGTACAAAAGTTGGATGGCATCACGCCCGATCAGGGCAATCGAGTTTTGATGGACCGTTTTATAGAGGGGGCGCTAAACAAATGGGACAAGGCCCAACTTAGGATGCTGGCCGTGCAGAATCCCAACATGGCATTCCCAGCCTTTAAGAGACCAGCGGTGAAAGTAATAGAGTCGGGCCCTCAGACAGAAGAAATTAGTGTTCCTGCTACAGACTCTCAGGGTCCTTCGACAAAACCGCCTGTCCCTTCTCAATCTGCCCCACCAACACCTTCTCCTAGTCCTTGGACAGCTGACTTACAAGACATTAAACAGGACATTGAACAGTTAGCCAAGGCCTTTAAAGAGATGGCAGTACGGCCGAACCCTTCCAGATCTGCAACACCACCACCTAAGAAGGCTGACCCTCGCCCTGTCACTCAACCTAGTGTTCCTCCTGTGAGACCACCTGGGAGCCAAAGATCCGTTTGTAGTTATTGTAACAAGAATGGACACTGGAAGAGCCAATGCTGGGCTTTAAACAGGCGTCCCCTGGGGTCGAGGACTGCACCCCAGGAGTAGAGATTGAAGGTCCAGAATCAACCAGCGATAAGAAAAGACTTTCTATGTATGTAGCTGCTTGCCCTTATGTACAGGTGATGATTGAAGGTGTCCGATTACAAGCTCTGATAGATGCGGGGTCTCAGGTATCCACTATCCCACAGGGGTTTTTCTATAAGTACTGGGGCCCAGAAAGATTGTGTAACCCTCAGGAAGCGGACTTCAGAGTAATTGCAGGGAACGGGAAACCAGTACCCAGACATGGTTACTGGGAGCCCACGGGGCAGGTGGGAAAACATGTGTTAGGAAGGAAAGGGGTGATCGTCACAAATGTTAGAGATGAGGGAGCAGCCGATTTCCTTTTAAGCATGAATATTATGAGGCACTGTTTTGATGATATTGTCCATGCACTGCATGCATCTCTCCCTCACTTGTCACCCCCAGGCTGGCGAGCTGCCCAACACCACCTCAAAATCCTCCAAGCAGGTTGGCGTGGCTAGCCATGGAGCTGTGAGGACGCACGCACTTGGAGCTCCGAGCCCAGAGCCCTGTATTGCCCTGATCCACCAGCCTTTTCTATGAGGAACAAGCACAAAAAGAGTCTGCAGGGGTCCGGGACCCGTCCCCTGTCCCCCCAGCCGAACATCGCAGGGTATTTCACCCGCTCGCAGCCGCGGAGAAGTTCCTCCCTGCCTCCCTCCAAGATGGCGGCGGCTCATACCTCCTCACCTTCACTACATGCTTCGGAGTCACGACCTGCAGGCGGGTCGCCTCCTACTGCTGCCGGGCTGGTCCCGTCCTGTGGAGCCGCTCCCTCGTCCTCCAGAGAGCCAAGGATGACGTCTGCCTCTGCTGCCCTGTCACCACCGGGGATTCCGCCTCCTCCGATGCAGCGGTGGGAAGATGCGGCTTCCCACGCTGCGCCTGCTGAGAAGGCCCCCACCTCGTTTCCTGTGAAGGCCCCTGCCGCGGACCCGGATGCTAGGCTGGCGGGGGACCGCGGCGCTGCTCCGGTTGCTTCTCCATCTCCTGACTGTGAGGTGAGCGTGTCGCGGCCTCTGCCAGCTCTGGGCCTTGTTGAAGAGGGGATGAGGGGCCGGCTAATCTCTTCCTCTGATGGCGGAGAAGCCTCGGGGCGAGTGGTGGTGGACTCCTCTCCCCCACAAACTCAGGGGAGGGGGCCACTACCTGTACCTCCTGGGGAGCAAGTATCATTGTGGGGGCCATTGTGGGGGCCATGTGTGGAGGAGGGGGGGCCATGTGCTCGTTACCCGGCCCGGGGTTCCGTCCCAGCGGGCCCTGTGCTCACCCCTGTGGACTGGCCGTCTCTGCCAGTTTCTGGCCCCCCTCCTTTGATGGCCTTCTACACCTTGCCCCCCACACCTCAGGGGCCACAGCATGCGGGTGCCCCTCCTTCTCCGCAGTGGCCCTCGGGCTCCTCCTGGGGACCCACAGTGTTGCACACTATTACTGCGCCCAGCCCTTGGGTGGGGCCCTCCTCTCCTGCTCCTCACACCCTGGCTGTTACTCTGGGCAACGGGCCCCCACATTCCCTTCGGGGGGATCCCCCTCCGAGTCTCCAGGGGACTCCACCTGCCTTCCGGACCCCAGTCCTGGACTGCCACTCTCACCTCTCATCTGAGGGTTCCGATCAGGGATCTCCCCGGGGGGCACAGTCTCCTGCAGAGGACGCTGGTAGACCGATAACTCTTGCGGATCTTCGCTCCCTGCTCTCCTCGCTGCCTACTAAGGAGGACTTTTCCACTATGGCTAAACATTTGGTGGCTGAATGTAAGCAGGAGTTTATACAGCTTCACTCTGAGGTGTCTGTCCTATCATCTAAAGTATTGGAGATTGAGACTGTTCAGGACCGCCACTGCTGTTAAAACTCTTCAAGATACGGTTCAGAGACATAGTGAGCAGTTGTTTGTGCTTGAACAACATCTGGATGACGTCGAAAATCGTAATAGGCGCAACAATATTAGAATTCGTGGTTTGCCTGAAAAGGTGGGCCCTGATGAACTGTACCTGGCTCTTTTGGCGATATTCAATGATTCACTGGATAGGCCACCGGATGCTCATATTGAATTGGATAGGGCCCACAGAGCCCTACGTCCACCAAACCCTGACGATAACCGCCCCAGGGATGTCATCTGTAGAGTGCACTTCTACGCCATCAAGGAGGACATTCTTCGCTTTGCCAGATCATGGCGACGCATCTTGTACAAAGACGCTGAGATCCAATTGTTTCCTGACCTCTCTCGCCATACCTTGGCCCAACGTGCAGCCCTGAGGCCCCTTCTTGACATCCTCAGAAGTAAAGACCTCCCCTACCGTTGGGGGTTTCCCTTCGCCCTTTTGGTTCGTAAGGAGGGCAGGATGCACACTCTACGTTCACCAGACGACCTACCCGGATTCCTGAAAGATCTGGACATTCCCCCTCTTTCTCTCCCGGACTGGCTCACTCTGACAACCTCGGCACCCAAGAGACATTTGCCACGGTCCCCTCAACAGTCCCCCAAACAGGCTCGTTCGGGTGCCCCTGCCCGGGGCCGCCGCCGCCAGAGATGGGTCACCCGAGGGGACTCAGTTCCTGCATCTCCTGGAGTTGACCGGGCCCCTGATGGCTGATTAGCTTGATTATTGCTATGTATTTGTTTTGATTGCCTTGACTGTCTTTTCTCTCTCTTGTACTTGCAGATCGATATGGGAATGGACTGTCACCTTTTCAATTTTGTTTAGCATCTCACTCCCTCACTCTTAGGTCCTGGTTTGTCCCTTCATTTTCTCCGTGCTTCCTTGTTTCCTCTATAACCTGCTCTCTTCATGTATGCTGGTGTCGCCTTTGTACTTCCCTTCTCTGTTGAGCTTTCCTCTGGGGGTGCTGGGCTCGGGCTCTCCCTCTTGCTTCTTCGCTACCCACTTTTCCCCACGTAGGTTGGGGATCTCTCCGGGGGTTCCTCTCGGATTGTGATCCTCCTTGGTTACTTACCACTTCTTCTTTAGTTGGTGCTGCAGCAGTTTCTCTGTTGCTATCCCTTTCTCTTCTCTGGTGAGTGTTGTTTTTGTCTGTCCTGATTTGTTGGTGTTCTCTCCTCTACTTGTCTTCTTTCCTTCCTCGGAGACCGCTGCCTGATCTGTTTACGGTGTCTGTGGCTCACGGAGTGTGATACCCTTCCCCTCATGGCGACTCTTAATGTAGCATCGTTCAACGTGAAGGGGCTCAACACGCCGGCGAAGAGGACCCAGATTCTACACCATCTCCATAATCGTAAGATACAAATTGCTTGCTTTCAAGAAACTCACTTTAAGACAGGCCATGCGCCGGCGCTTACCAATAATAGACATTACCCACTCTGGTTCTGTGCCAACAACCCAGAGGCGCATGCTAAGGGGGTTGCCGTAGCTATACATAGGTCCCTGGCCCATCAGGTCCTGGATGTTACACTTGACGCGCATGCAAGGTATGTTATCTTGTCTTTATCGCTTAACGGTAGACCCTTTACTATCATCAATGCATACGCTCCAAACCAGGGCCAAGTGGAATTTTTGATTAACTTGATAGATGTTGCGTTGCCCTTGATTCGGGGGGCGGTGGTTCTGTGCGGGGACTTGAACTTGACTCTCGACCCTACTCTGGATAATTCCACGGGTCGATCTAGCTTGTCCTATACGGCTATCAAACGCGTGAAACGGGCCTTGGCTCTGCTGCAGTTAGGCGACATATGGCGATTGCAGCATCCCGCGGACAAAGATTATAGTTTCTTCTCTTCCCCGCACGGAACTTACTGTCGATTGAATTATGTGCTAGTCCAACATGCTGCCCTTCCCTGGGTGGTCTCTTCCTCAATTGGCAACATTTTATGGTCCGACCATGCTCCTGTCTATTGCTCTCTCCATCTTCCATTCCTGACTCGGTCGGCCTGGTCGTGGAGATTGAATGAATCCTTATTGCTAGACCCGCCTTGCTTGGCCGATATTTCGGCGACAGTTGCCGGTTTTGTGACAGATCACGAGGGAGACACTACCAATCCATTTATTCAGTGGGAGGCTCTTAAGTGTGTCCTCCGAGGGGTCCTCATCAAACATGGGTCTCGCCTCAAACGGAGCAAGGCTCAGGCGCTACATACCGCCTTGGCCGCAGTTTCTTCCCTTGAAGTTCTGCACAAGCGCTCACTTTCCCAGACAGTGCTCCGGGACCTGCAGCTTGCTAGGCTTGAGGTGAAACGGCTTTTGGAAGAGTCATGGGGACGTTGGCTTCAGATGGGTCGCAGTAAGTTTTATGAATATGGGAACAAAAGTGGCCGCATGTTGGCTAGGGCATTGCGCTCCAAAATAGCCCAATCACATATCCCTTGCATTCGCACCTCTTCTGGCCGTGTAACTCACGTCACTGACGACATTGCCTCCACCTTTAGGTCCTTTTTTACTGATCTCTATAATCTTCCCTCTCCAACCACCTCTCCGCCCACTCCTGCCCCTCCATTTCCCTCCCTGCCCTTGGAAGTTGTAGAGGGGCTTGAGGCTCCTTTCTCTCCGGAAGAACTGGACCGTGTTGTTCGGGACCTCCCGGGCGGGAAGAGCCCTGGCCCGGACGGCTTCACGTCTAAATTTTATAAGACCCTTTTTGCTAGCTTGTCTCCTCTCATGCTCCAGGCCTTTAACTCAGTCTCCCCTTCATTGCCCATACCTGACTGTTCCACTCTCGCCCACATTGTGGTACTCCCGAAGCCCGGGAAGGACCCTCAGGTCTGCGGCAGCTACCGGCCCATTTCCCTCTTGAATGTAGACCTCAAGATTTACTCTAAATTGTTGGCCATTCGCTTAAATTCTATTCTTCCCAGATTAATCCACTTGGACCAGGTGGGGTTTGTGCCGGGGAGGGAAGCCAGGGACAATACCATCAAGACTCTGGATATTATTCAATATGCCAAGTCTTCCAAACTACCTTTAATGATTCTTTCTCTAGACGCCGAAAAGGCATTTGATCGAATCTCCTGGTCCTCCCTGGCACAGACCCTACGGCACATTGGCTTGGGCCCCGTTTTCACGTAAAAAATTATGTCCCTCTACCGCTCCCCCGCGGCCCGAATTAAAATTAATGGCGTAATGTCCTCTCCCTTCCAGATTAAAAACGGCACTCGACAGGGGTGCCCCCTATCCCCGCTCCTCTATGTTCTGGTGATGGAGCATCTCTTGGCCTCCGTCCGGTCAGACCCCAACATCCATGGTGTCATGGTAGGTGGTCATGAGTACAAGTGCTCGGCGTTTGCCGATGACCTCCTGGTCTACTTGACGGACCCCATAGTGTCCCTGCCTAACCTTATGCACAGGCTCACTGAGTTTGGCTTATGGTCAAACTTTAAAATAAATTTCTCTAAATCGGAGGCTCTGAATGTTTCATTACCAGGGCATGTGTTTCATTACCAGGGCATTCGTTCTGCATTTCCTTTCACTTGGCCGTCTAGTGGGATTTTGTACCTGGGAACTAGGGTTTCTTCCGACCTTTCTCAACTGTTCTCCCTTAACTTTTCCCCACTGCTGGCCCGTTTCCATTCAGACTTGTCAACATGGAATAGGAGGGAGTTTTCTTGGTTTGGTCGAATGAACATCTTAAAAATGGTACTTATGCCTCGTCTGCTGTATCTCCTACAGACCCTACCTATCCATATCCCTTCTTCTTTTTGGCGTTCGGTGCGTAAATGTTTTGGCTTGTTCGTCTGGTCCTCGACACGCCCACGTCTGAATCGCAACCTTCTCTCCAGACCTAAGCTGTCAGGAGGGACTGGACTGCCGGACTGCCGCCTATACTACTTGGCGTGTGTGCATGCTCGTGTCCTCGACTGGTCGCACAACCTGGAAACTAAATTGTGGGTTCGCCTGGCCCAGGATCTCTCTTCGAGAGCCTTGGCTACATTGCCGTGGACATGGTCCCCCTCCCGACAAGACACGTTCCCCTCCTCCTTTACCACTCGCCACACTCTAGCTTCCCTGTATGCGACGGGTGGCGAGGAGAGTCTAATAGACAGATTGGGCCCTCTCCTCCCGATATCAAGTAACCCATCCTTCCCGCCCGGTGACCCCTCGGGAGGTGACTTCTTTGGGGCCACGTTGACACATCCTCTTAGGTTATTGCACATAGTGAAAGATGGTAGACTTAAAACCCTGGAGGAATTGCTCGCTGATAGGCCCCCATCTAGGCGTGCCCCGTTCGCTTATCTTCAATTGCGACATTTCTTTTCTTCGCTCCCATGTCAGGCTAGGGTAAACCGCCCACTGTCGCCCTTTGAGCGACTCTGTCTTGCCTCCTCTTACCCTCGGCATGCCATCTCTTTAATGTATGATCTACTGATATCACCCAGATCTCGTTCCCTTCCGGCCTATTGTCGTGCTTGGGAATCTGAATTAGGTAAATCGTTTTCTGAGGAAGAATGGGCGAAATGCTTTTATCTAACTCACAAGGCGGTCATTGCCTCTAAATCCCAAGAAACCTGCTACAAAGTCTTGTCCAGATGGTACCGAGTGCCGTCGATGTTACATCGCTGGTACCCGTCTGTGCCCAGTGCATGTTGGAGATGTGGTACTGCTGAGGGTACGATGACTCACATTTGGTGGGCGTGTCCACGGCTGCAAGGGTTTTGGGACACTGTACTCCGGGTCGTTGGGGAGGTTACGGGCATAAAGGTACCTTGTACCCCGGAAGCCGTGCTTCTCTTCATGTTTCCCATGGCGCAAGCGAAGTTCAAACGCTCCTTAGCGAGACATCTCCTGCAGGTCATCCCTCGAAAGTGGAAATCCCCTGACCCTCCTGCTATAGATGAATGGATGGCGGAGGTGGCACAGACACGTCGTATGGAGGAGTTGTTGGCTGTCCTCCCAACAGACGTTTCAAGAGTGGATGCCATCTGGCTTCCATGGGGCGAATTCTGCTCCTCTGGCCGATATAGTTCAATGTTGTAGAGTGGGCCTGATTCCTCCCTCGCTCCTCTGTGTCTTTACCTATATGCCATCCACCTCTGCCGTGAGCCCTTGTTCAGTACTCCGTGAGCTCGCACTCTCCCCTGGGTGGTTTGGTTTGCGGTCTCTGCCTGGAGGAAATCTTGTCCTTTTTCTTTTCTGTGGTCTATTTCCGTATATTTTCTACGTCCCTCTTCCCCAACCTCTCTCCCCCTGTGTATCTGTGTGTCTGTGAGTGTGCTGTCTTATCTCCCCTTCCTCTCGTTTTTTCGCTTCATTGCATGTCTGCTATTTACATCTTGTGTATCTAGCGAGTCATTCTCGTCTATACTCTCTCTCTCCTTTTTATAGTACTGCAAGCTGAATCTAACTGCACCTTATACAGTATATGCTTCATATGTTCTGTTTCTTGTTTGATGCACTTATATTTTACTGTTAATGTGTACCAGTTGAACTCTACGCCCTCTGTACTTTTGGTCTCCTTAGACCAATGGGCTCCAAAGTAGTTGCTATGATTTCATGTACACCTGTTATTTCTTTGTTAATAAAATTTCTTTTGAATGTGAAAAAATCCTCCAAGCAGAACAGAAGTTCGTAAATCATCATGGAGAAATCTGTCGAGTAAGGACTCAAGATATCCGAGCCATTAGTCTAAAGCCACAGACAGAGAAAGTTATTTGGTGCCGTGCCCGACCCGGGGTGAAAAATCAAGATTACCAAGCGCTCTTGGAGCCCCTTCTGCTTGAAGATTGTCCCTTGGTGCGAGCTGCTAGAAGCCTGGTAACCGTACGGAATGGGAAGGTCCCGGTGAGGCTTATCAATCTCTCTCAAGTTGCTGTCCAACTACCCAAGTACACCCCAGTGGCTACTTTACACCATCTAGACGTCAGAGATGTAGTCTCAAAGTCACAGGTGGTCCAACATGGACCTGATCTGAGCCCTGCGGAACCTTGGTGGAACTAGCTGCCGATAGGAGACGAAGATACCCCCAAGGAACAGGTGGAAGGAGTCATCCAGGTGGCTAAGAAACATCAAGAAGCTTTCAGCAAATTTCCCACAGACTTTGGCAGGACCGCCATGATCATACATAGGGTTCTCACTGTAGACAATCCACCCATTAACCCCTTAAGGACTCAGCCCATTTTGGCCTTAAGGACTCAGACAATTTAATTTTTACGTTTTCATTTTTTCCTCCTCGCCTTCTAAAAATCATAACTCTTTTATATTTTCATCCACAGACTAGAATGAGGGCTTGTTTTTTGCGCGACCAGTTGTCCTTTGTAATGACATCACTCATTATATCATAAAATGTATGGCGCAACCAAAAAACACTACTTTTGTGGGGAAATTAAAACAAAAAACGCAATTTTGCTAATTTTGGAAGGTTTTGTTTTCACGCCGTACAATTTATGGTAAAAATGACGTGTGTTCTTTATTCTGAGGGTCAATACAATTAAAATGATACCCATAATTACATACTTTTATATTATTGTTGCGCTTAAAAAAAATCACAAACTTTTTAACCAAATTAGTACGTTTATAATCCCTTTATTTTGATGACCTCTAACTTTTTTATTTTTCCGTATAAGTGGCGGTATGGGGGCTAATTTTTTGCGCCATGATCTTTACTTTTTTTTTGATACCACATTTGCATATAAAAAACTTTTAATATATTTTTTATAATTTTTTTTTAAATAAAATGTATTAAAAAAGTAGGAATTTTGGACATTTTTTATTTTTTTTCGTTCACGCCGTTCACCGTACGGGATCATTAACATTTTATTTTAATATTTCGGACATTTACGCACGTGGCGATACCAAATATGTCTATAAAAAATGTTTTTTACGCTTTTTGGGGGTAAAATAGGAAAAAACGGACGTTTTACTTTTTTATTGGGGGAGGGGATTTTTCACTTTTTTTTTACTTTTACTTTTACATTTTTTTACATTTTTTTTTACACTTGAATAGTCCCCATAGGGGACTATTCATAGCAATACCATGATTGCTAATACTGATCTGTTCTATGTATAGGACATAGAACAGATCAGTATTATCGGTCATCTTCTGCTCTGGTCTGCTTGATCACAGACCAGAGCAGGAGACGCCGGGAGCCGCACGGAGGAAGGAGAGGGGACCTCCGTGCTGCGTTATGAATGATCGGATCCCCGCAGCAGCGCTGCGGGCGATCCGATCGTTCATTTAAATGGCGAACTGCCGCAGATGCCGGGATCTGTATTGATCCCGGCACCTGAGGGGTTAATGGCGGACGCCCGCGAGATCGCGGGCGTCGGCCATTGCCGGCGGGTCCCTGGCTGCTATCAGCAGCCGGGATCAGCCGCGCATGACACGGGCATCGCTCCGATGCCCGCGGTTATGCTTAGGACGTAAATGTACGTCCTGGTGCGCTAAGTACCACCTCACCAGGACTTACATTTACGTCCTGCGTCCTTAAGGGGTTAAAGAGAGGCTTCGCCCTGTGGCTCCTGGGATGTATCAGACCATAAAGGAAATGCTGGTGGAGATGAAAGAGGCCGATGTCATCCAAGAAAGCCAAAGTCCGTGGGCTGCACCTTTGGTCTTGGTGAAAAAGAAAGATGGCACCATCCGCTACCGGAAGCTAAACAACATAACTCATAAGGATGCCTATTCTCTCCCACGCATTGAAGAATCCTTGATCGCATTGGGGTCTGCCGCCTACTTTTCCACACTGGATCTGACGAGTGGCTACTGGCAGGTGCCAATGGCAGAAGAGGACAGAGAGAAGACCGCATTTGTGACCCCCATGGGTCTCTTCGAGATCAAAAGTATGCCCTTTGGACTGTGCAATGCACCAGCTACTTTTCAACGCCTAATGGAGCGATGCTTAGGGCACCTTAAACTTCCAGAGTGTTTTGTTGTATCTAGATGATGTCATAGTCTACTCTCGAACGTATCAGGAACACCTGGATCACCTGAAAGAAGTTTTCCAAGTTCTTATCCGACATGGACTCAAGGTTAAACCTTCCAAATGTCACTTGATAAAGCCTCAAGTGCACTACGTAGGACATGTCGTCAGTGCTCAAGGGGTCCAGCCTGATCCAGACAAAGTGAGTGCTGTGAAATAGTGGCCTACACCCAGGACAGTGCGAGACATCCGAAGTTTCCTGGGGTTTGCTGGATATTACCGGCGTTTCATCCCTCATTTTGCTCAAATTGCCGAACCCTTGACCGAATTACTGAGAGGGACTGCCCGGGATAATTATAATGGGAGGCTTCCCATCCAGTGGGCCGAAGAACAAGAAGATGCCTTTCAAGCCCTGAAATATCTCCTCACGGAACCCCCCATATTGGCGTATCCTGATTACAGCCTGCCGTTCCGTTTATACACAGACGCTAGCTTTGAAGGTCTGGGGGCGGTCTTATCTCAAGTGCAAGATGGCAAGGGTGATTGCCTATGCCAGCCGGCATCTTCGAGGTGCTGAGAAGAATGATGCTAACTACAGCTCCTTCAAGCTGGAACTCATGGCCCTGGTTTGGGCTATTACTGAGAAGTTTAAAGATTATCTGGCTGCTACTCCCTTCACGGTCTACACTGATAACAACCCCTTGGCCCATTTGAACACTTCCAAGTTGGGAGCTCTTGAACAGCGTTGGGCCTCTCGGTTGGCCAACTATCACTTTAACATCAAGTACCGCAGCGGAAAAACCAATGTCAATGCGGATGTACTTTCTCGCATGGCCCCGGGAGAAGCACCTTCTGCTGAAGATGTGTGGGAAGATGTAGAAATGCCTCCCTTCTACCGAAGGTTCGTGAGCCAGAATGCTCTAACTGCCCAGGCGGGTGATGGACCTGAATCTCCCAAGGTCTCTGAAGATCTGTCTACCTGGAAGACACTTCAGGATGAGAGCAGAGTTATCGGGGACCTCCTCAACATTTGCCTCCACAAGAAAGTGCCTACCTGGGTGCGCAAGGCCCATGGAGACTAGAATTGAAGCGGCTGTGGCGGCAGAGAAACCGTCTGTTCCTGCACAAGGGGTTGGTCTACCAAAATTCCCTGGACCCAATCTCCGGAGACCGCATACACCAGATTGTGGTTCCCAGGAGGGATGCAGCCATGGTTCTGAATGCTTATCATGACCAATCTGGACACTTCGAGGTCCATAAGACGGAGATCACAGTCAGAAGGCGATTCTACTGGATTGGGATGCAGGGAGACATCGAGAAATGGTGTGCGGAGTGCTCCGTGTGCAACGTGATAAAGGACCCCCGGAGGGATGCAAGAGCCCCTTTGCATCCCATCTGTATAGAAAGACGGAATTAAATTGTTGCCTTGGACCATGTGAAGCTGGCACCCCACTCGATCTGGCTATTGTCATGCCCCAACAATGGTGGATCATTACTCCAAGTGGGTGGTCATGGTCCCCGTCAAGGATCTTACTGCCAAGACTGCTGCTTAACTCTTCTATCGGCATTGGATCCAACCGTTGAGGTGTCCCGAGTCGGTCCTCACAGATCGGGGAACTGCCATTGAATCCCAGTTGTTCCAGGAACTTTGCCAGCTGCATGATTGCAAGAAGCTCCGGACAACAGTCTACCATCCCCAAGGGAATGGACTCTGTGAGAGGATCAATCAAGTGTTCATCCAGATGCTCAGAGCAGCCTCGGTCTCGAAGCATGAAGAGTGGCCTCAGCTGCTGCCAGAACTTCTGGAAATCTACAACAACACTGTTCACTGCTCTACGGGGTATACGCCCATTTTCTTGATGATGGGCCGACACGGCCAATTGCCAAAGGATTGAAACTTTGGGCTACAGGCACCTTTCAACAATTCTCCTCAGGCTTCCCAAGGTTGGGTGTCAGAGCATCGACGAAGAATTGAGGAAGCCCAGGACATTGTTGAGAAGAAAATGGGTGAAGTTCATGAGCACCAGCAGAAAGACTATAATCGACATGCTTCGGCTCAGCCCTTGCAGCTTGGAGATAAGGTGTGGCTCAGAAAATTTCCTAGGACCCATAAATTGGACTCCCTGTGGGAAACGGAGCCATACACCATCACTGCAGTTCCTTACCCTGAAATGGACGTGTATGAGATACAAAAAGATGGGTTCGAGCCACAGGTGGTTCACCGGAACAGTATAAAAGTGTGCCGGAAAGAAGATATGCTTGGCCCATCTCCTCCTACTCCTCCTGATCCTCCTGCTACTTCTACTTCACCTCCGACAAGGCCTGTGAGAGAGTATATGCCGGGAGAAGGAATTCATCCCACTATGGACGTTCCTTTGTTCCCATCTCAGCAGCCTACCATATATTGGGGCATACCGTTCTCAGCTCCATCCAGTCAGCCGACACTGGTCGCACCAACCAGACAGTTGCCAGTAGCTGTTGCCTCATGTCAACCACCATTGGTCGCTACACCCAACCTCAGTCCTGCTCCAGTGACCGCTCCGGACATTGAAGCCACTACTCCATCTATCTTAAGAGAACCCCTCAGTTCTACCGAAGAAGTTGCTCCTGTTTCCAGCCCTCCAGCTGGTCCCTCGGGGACTGAAGTTCTTGAAGAATCCTCAAGTGAAGGAACTCCTGATGACTCGGAGGTGGTGTTGCGGCAGTGTCAAAGGACTACACAGGGCAAATTACCCATCAGGTACCAGGATTCACATTTAGTACCTGCACACATAGTGCCTTTAATAACCCACTTCAATGCTCTGCCGATCACTTTTCAGTACCCTAGATTACTCATTTAATATACTACCTCAAAATGTCTCTAGTACATACACAAAAACAAATAAATATCTCACTTAAGAAAACACTCAAGGAATTCTAGTATATTGATACCCAATTCCTGCCACTGTTAGGTACACTTCTTCTTTTCTTTACTCATTGTGTGTGTGAGATGCTCTGCCTGGCCAGTAGATGCTCTTGCTGGTACAAAAATAAACACGTAATTCTAGGAATAACATGGATAGGTTGTTTTGAAAGTGCTCTAGGGGTAAGTAGCGTGTAGTCGATAGACCCTAGCAGCCACCCTAACTGTAACCTAGCTTCCGGCTAGCCAGTATACCCTTTGTGTACTAACTAACAAGTAACTTATTGTTGGCATATAGAATGTGTGAGATAATACAAATGTCTAGTCAGCTTGATGCAAAAGGTAAATAGAGCTGTACTAATATCTAGTTAGCCTTATGTATAGAGAGCTAATAAAAGTGTCTTAGGCAGCTATCTAATTGTCTAGGAAGACATAATTGCCTAGTAAGCTTCAAAATGTATCATAAGTTTTATAGAGTGGTATAGGAAGCTAGAAACTAAAGGATAGATAGCTTTCTTTAAATGTCTAGATAGCATTTAAATGTCTAGATAGTATTCAAATCTCTAGATACCATCAAAATGTGTTTAGTCTACTTAGGATGTATAACAAATGTACAGTTCATCCTGTTCTATAGCATCCTGTTCTAGTCCTAGTTCCTCTGTCTCAGGGGACAGACGTCGAGGCCGACTTATCTTTAGTAAGGAGGTTTGTGGTGTCCCAGTACCGCATTCTATATGGTACTTGTTTATTTATGGGTCCCCATAGCCAGAGTCCCTAGGACTTAGGGATCCCTTTTAGCCAGTCTACCCCTGGTCGCCTCTATTCTTGTGTAGATCTCTAATTTATTCATAGGTTAATATAAATAGAATAACATGCGTACATAAATGGCTAATTACTTGTTTCCATTAGTGTTGCAGGACCTGCGGGTCATGTGATTAGGTGAACTCAATGGTATTTAGCTTAAGGACCTTTGGAGGCCCTGTGACGTAAGCAATCCCATCTCACCATGTAATGGTGAATGGCAGACGTTCGGACCAATCAGATTCGCCACGCCCCCTGCCCATATAAGGGAGCGAAGGCCATGTTTCTCGCTCTTACCTCATGGGCTGTCAAGCAAGCAAGACCTGAACAGCAGTAATCATAGTGAGTTAGGCCTGAGCATTGCGGCAACGGCTGAACAATTATAACTATAGAGTGTATCAATTCCCAGACACTCTGCAGCATCCCCGGACCTAATAACTCCCCTAAATCCGGACGGATCTGCAAATCTCTTCCTAAATTCAGAGACTTTATCTCTAGCTCAAGGTCTGCAACTACTGCCAGTCACTAAGCAACCTAAGGACTGTTTGTATGAGACTGTTACTGTGCCGTGGTTATTGCAAGCAATTCAGTAAAAGTTATTCAAGTTCAAGTTTAAATCTCCTTGTGGACCTTCAGTTATTTTATGCACCTATCGTTACTGGGAAGGGCGGCGATAGGCCGGAACATTGATTCAGCATACCAGCACTCAGCCTGGCGTCACGAACTCTAGGGTTAACATTAATCCCTTGTATATCTATACCATACCACCACTACCATACACCCCCCCAAGGGCTACTACATTGGGAGGCAAGAAAATAGTTAAATACGTCAGGCCGCCATGCCACTTAGGAGCCTGGAGAAAGGCCCGACCAAGTATGGGAGGTTTTCCCTGCCAGTAGAAGGATCCCAGAGCAACACATGTGTATTAAAATATTTACGAGGGGGAATTACAGGAGCTCAGTGAAAGATATAACGGAATTTAGGAAGGTAAATCATTTGAAGTATATTGATCCTTCCAGCTAGAGAGAGAGGGAGTGAGGACCAGGCAGTCAGCTGCTCCACAGTTGTAAGTTCCAGGTTCAGGGGTAGATCGTCTAACAGGGATGAAGTTTCCTCCATCCCCAAGTATCTGAAGCAAGAAACAACCTACACCCCAGCTAGAAGAGAGGGAGGGAGAGGGACCCCAAACAAAAGTACCATTAGAGAGGATTTAGCCCAGTTGACCCGCAAGCCCTAGATCGCACCAAATCGGTCAAGTAAATTCATAAGGGACAGGAGAGAACCCCCAGCATCTGCCATGTACACTAAAGTATCATCTGCATAAAGGGAAACCTTCTCTACAATAGACCCCCTGGGAATACCACAGATATCCGGGTCCCTGTGAATGGCTGCCGCCAAGGGTTCTATCGCCAGCGCAAACAGGAAGGGAGAGAGAGGGCACCCCTGTCTCATCCCACGACCCAGAAGAAAGGGAGCAGAAACATCTAAGTTAGTGCGAACACGGACCCTAGCACTATCATAGAGCAAGCAAACCCAGGCACAGAATCAGGGTCCAAACCCAAACGCACCCAGTACCTCCCAAAGATAGGGTCAGAGTACCGAATCAAAGGCCTTATAAATATCCAGACTAAAAACCACACCACTAGGAAAGTCCTCCCCCACCGCTGCTTTGTTGAGCT
The DNA here is from genome assembly GCF_029499605.1 of Hyla sarda. Taxonomy (NCBI): domain Eukaryota; kingdom Metazoa; phylum Chordata; class Amphibia; order Anura; family Hylidae; genus Hyla; species Hyla sarda. Next base: position 198,821,412 of record NC_079194.1, read on the forward strand.
GCAGGAGCTTCAAATTCACATCAGTAGCTACAGGGGAGTCAGGTAACACTGGGTCATTTCCAGGTATAGGAAGCACAACAATGAGCGCTTCCTTCATAGAGTCTGGGAGGGTATCAGCAACAGCTATCGAATGAAACAGATTAAGAAGTTTAGGGGCCAGTCGCTCCTCATTCATCCTATACCAATCACCTATCATTCCGTCCAAACCCGGGGTATTCCCATGAGGAAGATCACGTATGGCCTGTTCCACCTCCTCAACTGTAAAGGGGGCATCTAACGCCTCTGCCTGAGCACGACAAAGCATGGGAAGGGATAAATCTTGCAAGAAAAAGAGGATTTTCCCCTGACATGGCTTAGAAGGGGCATCATACAAAGAAGAGTAACATTCCCTGAAGACAGAGTTAATAAGCTGGGGATCAGCCACCACAGCACTGTCACTGCCCTTAATACAAGGGATAGAGGCAGCAGGGCATCTATGCCAACAGTTTACCATTCTTATCCTGAAATTCAAACAGGGCAGCCTCCCTATCTGCTAACCGCAAATGGACCCTATCTTTCTGGACAACCAACAGAGACCTCTGAGCCTTAGCCCACGCCCTCTCATTCTCTGGGGATGGATTACCAACATACTCAGCCTCCAAGACACTCACCTCCTGCAACAGTCTGCCCTCCTAATTTTCCACTGACCCGCCACCCTTGTTATGAAGGCACCTCTAATCATGGCTTTATATGCATCCCATTGCACCAAGGGGTCAGGATAAGAAGCATTGTTTTCTCAATACTCAGTATGTGCCAGAGCCTGCAGCCAGCCAGGGTGCATGCGCCAGATAAGGGAAGGTGGACTAGGGCCTAGGTGCAAAACTACCAATACAGCAGAGTGGTCTGAGATCCCCCTAGTGGTGTAGGACACATCTCTTACCACCGGAAGGAGATCTTCAGATGCCAGTGCAAGATCAAAATGAGAGAATGACCTATGGGCCGCACAGTAAAAGGAGAAGGATGCAGTAGGATATTGCCACCTCCAGAGGTTGGTCAGGCCCAACACCAAACGCCAGGTATTAAACGAAGAGGAGCCAGGATCAGTGGCAGTGATGCGGCCGAGGACTGGATCAGGAACCACGTTGAAATCGCCTATGAAAAGGACAGGATCAGAAGGAAAAAAATAATAATTTGCAAGTAATGAACTCCAACACAGAGACCTGAAAAGGAGGGGGCACATAAACAGAGACAAGAACAAAGGTGAGAGAATCCAGAGAACAATGCAATATCACAAACCTCCCAAACTGGTCACAGGGTGCATGAGAGACCACTAACGGCAGGGTTTTGGTGATCAACACAGAGACACCCCTAGCATAAGTGGAGTATGAGGCATGGTAACCCTGCGCTATCCAGGCCCTTTTGAGCGTGATGATTTTCTGAACTGTAAAATGAGTCTCCTGTAGACAAATAGCGTGAGGAGACTGGCAAAGGGCCCTTTAAAACTTAGAATTGAGATCCCCAAATGTTCCAAATAACCACCTTCAGGGTCCCCATCATGAAAAAGAACAATATATATAGGAACAGGAGAAACCAAAATAGGACCAGCACCAGGGAGGGCAGAGCATCGGGACCACACACACCGCACACAACCAACAGAAAAATAAACAGGGCACAGACACAAAACATATATACAAAGGCAACAAGGCATAAGCAAAATGTCCCCAAGAAAACCCTGTCTAACACTATATGGGACATAGTAAACAGTTATTCCCTTACACCGTGTAGACCTCGACCCAGAACACAACTGCTACGGGGCGTCAAAAGGAACGCTGATTGAGACTAAAACTACTAGTACAAATGTCATCTCTATCCATGAAGCTGAGAAGCTTGGCCAGGAAGGGATGTGGAGGGCCATCAGGAGGAGGCCGAGCTAGGACTCAGTGGGCCCGTTGAACAGAGAAATAAGGAGAAAATGTGTCCACTGGAAGAATTTCCCTCAGCCATGTTTCAAGGAACAACACAGGATCATTCCCTTCCACCTTCTCAGGAAGGCCTACAAGGCGGATATTATTGCGCCTCAGGCGGTTTTCCATGCCATCCATGCGATTCAGCACTCCTGTGACCTGACACTGCTGAGCGGGTGTAAAGTGTCTTCCACCGTAGAGACCCGGCGCTCCACCTCTTCAGTGCGTTCACGGATATTTTGTGTCTCATGTCTTAGGATAACAAGCTCTTGCTGCAGTTCATCCACTTTGGTCACCATAATTGACAGGAGGTAAAGGCAGCCAAGAGTTTAGTAAACTGCTGATCAATAGTAGCAGCATCATAAACAGGTCTTTCAGGGGACTGTTGCTGCGGAGATCCCTCAAATAAGGACAGTGGAGGGTCAGGAGAATCACCCCTAGGATGGACGGGAGCCCTGGAGAACCGGCTCAGTGCTTTCATTGCCTGCACAGATACTTTAGCAGCAAGCAGGGTCTGAGCCTCAGGATCCTGGTGGGAAGGGCCACAGGAGCGGGAAGACCCATCATCAGAGGAGGCATCCTCTTCAAAGGTCGGCCTTGAAGCCTCAGCATTCAGTTTGGATTTCTTATTCCTATTGCTACCATGGGGACCACCCATGGTCTACAGAGCCAAACAGAGAGCAGGTAGAAAGTCACTAGCCACACAGTCCAGTAAGCACAAAACATCCCAGCAAGGTGGATAGGGCCAAGGAGCTGGTAATGCACCACAATTCCCAGCAAGCAGAGATGACTCCCACCAGGGTACTCACAGGCAGCATTGGAGGCTCAGTAGACAGGCCAGCAAAAGTCCCTGAAGAGTGAGGCCAGGGCTCCAGCAGGGCACCACAGGGTGCTACTCAGCAGCAGGTGTCAGCTCCCAGGGGAATGGCAGAAGGGAGACCAGCAGCCACACCAGGTTCACAGGCACAGCATCGCTGCAGCAGGTGGATCACAGTAGAGGCCGTACTTGGCGGGAGCCGCCACAGCAACCAGGACTGTAGAAGAAGCCCCTCACATAAAGGCCTGTAATGGCGTCCGGATCCAGGAAGGGCCAAAAAGACCAAGGACCAGGAGACACAATGAGGAACGCGTGTTACGCCGAGCGCTCCGGGTCCCCGCTCCTCCCCGGAGCGCTCGCTACACTCTCGCTCCCGCAGCGCCCCGGTCAGATCCACTGACCGGGTGCGCTGCGATACCGCCTCCAGCCGGGATGCGATTCGCGATGCGGGTGGCGCCCGCTCGCGATGCGCACCCCGGCTCCCGTACCTGACTCGCTCTCCGTCGGTCCTGTCCCGGCGCGCGCGGCCCCGCTCCCTAGGGCGCGCGCGCGCCGGGTCTCTGCGATTTAAAGGGCCACTGCGCCGCTGATTGGCGCAGTGGTTCTAATCAGTGTGTTCACCTGTGCACTCCCTATGTATACCTCACTTCCCCTGCACTCCCTCGCCGGATCTTGTTGCCATTGTGCCAGTGAAAGCGTTCTCTTGTGTGTTCCTAGCCTGTGTTCCAGACCTCCTGCCGTTGCCCCTGACTACGATCCTTGCTGCCTGCCCCGACCTTCTGCTACGTCCGACCTTGCTTCTGTCTACTCCCTTGTACCGCGCCTATCTTCAGCAGTCAGAGAGGTTGAGCCGTTGCTAGTGGATACGACCTGGTCACTACCGCCGCAGCAAGACCATCCCGCTTTGCGGCGGGCTCTGGTGAATACCAGTAGTGACTTAGAACCGGTCCACTAGCACGGTCCACGCCAATCCCTCTCTGGCACAGAGGATCCACCTCCTGCCAGCCGGCATCGTGACAACGCGCAGCCCACAGACACAGGCCGGCCCAGACCCGGGAGAGCCTCACTGCCCGGACACCTCACCGGAGCTCCACAGCGCAAGCTGACCGAAGCCCCAGGCTGTAGAAGACAGGAGGCACCCACCCAAGCCTCCAACATATCCAGATGAATTTGTAACAGTTCACTGTCCTCTATTGTGTTAACCACTTTACAGAGTTTATTATCATCTGCAAAGATTGCTACTTTACTATTCAACCCCTCTACAAGGTCATTAATGAATATATTAAATATTGTAGGACCCAAGACTGACTGTTACGCCGAGCGCTCCGGGTCCCCGCTCCTCCCCGGAGCGCTCGCTACACTCTCGCTCCCGCAGTGCCCCGGTCAGATCCACTGACCGGGTGCGCTGCGATACCGCCTCCAGTTGGAATGCGATTCGCGATGCGGGTGGCGCCCGCTCGCGATGCGCACCCCGGCTCCCGTACCTGACTCGCTCTCCGTCGGTCCTGTCCCGGCGCGCGCGGCCCCGCTCCCTAGGGCGCGCGCGCGCCGGGTCTCTGCGATTTAAAGGGCCACTGCGCCGCTGATTGGCGCAGTGGTTCTAATCAGTGTGTTCACCTGTGCACTCCCTATGTATACCTCACTTCCCCTGCACTCCCTCGCCGGATCTTGTTGCCATTGTGCCAGTGAAAGCGTTCCCTTGTGTGTTCCTAGCCTGTGTTCCAGACCTCCTGCCGTTGCCCCTGACTACGATCCTTGCTGCCTGCCCCGACCTTCTGCTACGTCCGACCTTGCTTCTGTCTACTCCCTTGTACCGCGCCCATCTTCAGCAGTCAGAGAGGTTGAGCCATTGCTAGTGGATACGACCTGGTCACTACCGCCGCAGCAAGTCCATCCCGCTTTGCGGCGGGCTCTGGTGAACACCAGTAGTGACTTCGAACCGGTCCACTAGCACGGTCCACGCCAATCCCTCTCTGGCACAGAGGATCCACCTCCTGCCAGCCGGCATCGTGACAGTAGATCCGGCCATGGATCCCGCTGAAGTTACTCTGCCAGTTGTCGCCGACCTCACCACGGTGGTCGCCCAGCAGTCACAACAGATAGCGCAACAAGGCCACCAGCTGTCTCAACTGACCGTGATGCTACAGCAGCTACTACCTCAGCTTCAGCAATTATCTCCTCCGCAGCGAGTGGCCGCCTCAGGCCTACGACTATCCTTGCCGGATAAATTTGATGGGGACTCTAAGTTTTGCCGTGGCTTTCTTTCACAATGTTCCCTGCACTTGGAGATGATGTCGGACCAGTTTCCTACTGAAAGGTCTAAGGTGGCTTTCGTAGTCAGCCTTCTGTCTGGAAAAGCTCTGTCATGGGCCACACCGCTCTGGGACCGCAATGACCCCGTCACTGCCTCTGTACACTCCTTCTTCTCGGAAATTCGAAGTGTCTTTGAGGAACCTGCCCGAGGCTCTTCTGCTGAGACTGCCCTGCTGAACCTGGTCCAGGGTAATTCTTCCGTTGGCGAGTACGCCGTGCAATTCCGTACTCTTGCTTCAGAACTTTCCTGGAATAATGAGGCCCTCTGCGCGACCTTTAAAAAAGGCCTATCCAGCAACATTAAAGATGTTCTGGCCGCACGAGAAATTCCTGCTAACCTACATGAACTCATTCATCTAGCCACTCGCATTGACATGCGTTTTTCCGAAAGGCGTCAGGAGCTCCGCCAGGATATGGACTTTGTTCGCACGAGGCGTTTTTTCTCCCCGGCTCCTCTCTCCTCTGGTCCTCTGCAATCCGTTCCTGTGCCTCCCGCCGTGGAGGCTATGCAAGTTGACCGGTCTCGCCTGACACCTCAAGAGAGGACACGACGCCGCATGGAGAATCTCTGCCTGTACTGTGCCGGTACCGAACACTTCCTGAAGGATTGTCCTATCCGTCCTCCCCGCCTGGAAAGACGTACGCTGACTCCGCACAAAGGTGAAACAGTCCTTGATGTCAACTCTGCTTCTCCACGTCTTACTGTGCCTGTGCGGATATCTGCCTCTACCTTCTCCTTCTCCACTAAGGCCTTCTTGGATTCCGGATCTGCAGGAAACTTTATTTTGGCCTCTCTCATCAACAGGTTCAACATCCCAGTGACCAGTCTCGCCAGACCTCTTTACATCAATTGCGTTAACAATGAAAGATTGGACTGTGCCGTGCGTTACCGCACGGAACCCCTCCTAATGTGCATCGGACCTCATCACGAAAGAATTGAGTTTTTGGTCCTCTCCAATTGCACTTCCGAAATTCTCCTTGGACTACCCTGGCTTCAACACCATTCCCCAACCCTGGATTGGTCCACAGGGGAGATCAAGAGTTGGGGTACCTCTTGTTTCAAGGACTGCCTTAAACCGGTTACCAGTACTCCCTGCCGTGATCCTGTGGTTCCCCCTGTAACCGGTCTCCCTAAGGCCTATATGGACTTTGCTGATGTGTTTTGCAAAAAACAAGCTGAGACTCTTCCTCCTCACAGGCCTTATGACTGTCCTATTGACCTCCTCCCGGGCACTACTCCACCCCGGGGCAGAATTTATCCTCTGTCCGCCCCAGAGACTCTTGCTATGTCTGAGTACATCCAGGAAAATTTAAAAAAGGGCTTTATCCGCAAATCCTCCTCTCCTGCCGGAGCCGGATTTTTCTTTGTGTCCAAAAAAGATGGCTCCCTACGCCCTTGCATTGACTACCGCGGTCTTAACAAAATCACGGTAAAGAACCGCTACCCTCTACCTCTTATCTCTGAACTCTTTGATTGCCTCCAAGGTGCCCACATCTTTACCAAACTGGACTTAAGAGGTGCTTATAATCTCATCCGCATCAGAGAGGGGGATGAATGGAAAACGGCATTTAACACTAGAGATGGACACTTTGAGTATCTGGTCATGCCCTTTGGCCTGTGCAACGCCCCTGCCGTCTTCCAAAACTTTGTTAATGAAATTTTTCGTGATCTCTTATATTCCTGTGTTGTTGTGTATCTGGACGATATCCTGATTTTTTCTGCCAACCTAGAAGAACACCGCCAGCATGTCCGCATGGTTCTTCAGAGACTTCGTGACAATCAACTTTATGCCAAGATGGAGAAATGTCTGTTTGAATGTCAATCTCTTCCTTTCCTAGGATACTTGGTCTCTGGCCAGGGACTACAAATGGATCCAGACAAACTCTCTGCCGTCTTAGATTGGCCACGCCCCTCCGGACTCCGTGCTATCCAACGTTTTTTGGGGTTCGCCAATTATTACAGACAATTTATTCCACATTTTTCCACCATTGTGGCTCCTATCGTGGCTTTAACCAAAAAGAATGCCAATCCTAAGTCATGGCCTCCTCAAGCGGAAGACGCCTTTAAACAGCTCAAGTCTGCCTTTTCTTCTGCTCCCGTGCTCTCCAGACCTGACCCATCTAAACCCTTCCTATTGGAGGTAGATGCCTCCTCAGTAGGAGCGGGAGCGGTCCTTCTACAAAAAAATTCTTCCGGGCATGCTGTTACTTGTGGTTTTTTTTCTAGGACCTTCTCTCCGGCGGAGAGGAACTACTCCATCGGGGATCGAGAGCTACTAGCCATTAAATTAGCACTTGAGGAATGGAGGCATCTGCTGGAAGGATCAAGATTTCCAGTTATTATTTACACCGATCACAAAAATCTCTCCTATCTCCAGTCTGCCCAACGGCTGAATCCTCGCCAGGCCAGGTGGTCTCTGTTCTTTGCCCGATTTAATTTTGAAATTCACTTTCGGCCTGCCGATAAGAACATCAGGGCCGATGCTCTCTCTCGTTCCTCGGATGCCTCGGAAGTAGAGCTCTCTCCGCAACACATCATTCCTCCTGACTGCCTGATCTCCACTTCTCCAGCCTCCATCAGGCAAACTCCTCCAGGGAAGACCTTCGTCACTCCACGCCAACGCCTCGGAATCCTCAAATGGGGTCACTCCTCCCATCTCGCAGGCCATGCGGGCATCAAGAAATCCGTGCAACTCATCTCTCGTTTCTATTGGTGGCCGACTCTGGAGACGGATGTTGTTGATTTTGTGCGGGCCTGCACTGTCTGTGCCCGGGATAAGACTCCTCGCCAGAAGCCCGCTGGTCTTCTTCATCCTCTGCCTGTTCCCGAACAACCTTGGTCTCTGATTGGTATGGACTTTATTACAGACTTACCCTCATCCCGTGGCAACACTGTTGTTTGGGTGGTCGTTGATCGATTCTCCAAGATGGCACATTTCATCCCTCTTCCTGGTCTTCCTTCTGCGCCTCAGTTGGCAAAACAATTTTTTGTACACATTTTTCGTCTTCACGGGTTGCCCACGCAGATCGTCTCGGATAGAGGCGTCCAATTCGTGTCAAAATTCTGGAGGGCTCTCTGTAAACAACTCAGGATTAAATTAAACTTTTCTTCTGCTTATCATCCTCAATCCAATGGGCAAGTAGAAAGAATTAACCAGGTCCTGGGTGATTATTTACGGCATTTTGTTTCCTCCCGCCAGGATGACTGGGCAGATCTTCTACCATGGGCCGAATTCTCGTATAACTTCAGAGTTTCTGAATCTTCCTCCAAATCCCCATTTTTCGTAGTGTACGGCCGTCACCCTCTTCCCCCCCTCACTACTCCCTTGCCCTCTGGTTTGCCCGCTGTGGATGAAATAACTCGTGATCTTTCCACCATATGGAAAGAGACCCAAAATTCTCTCTTACAGGCTTCATCACGCATGAAGAAGTTTGCTGATAAGAAAAGAAGAGCTCCCCCCATTTTTTCTCCCGGAGACAAGGTATGGCTCTCCGCTAAATATGTCCGCTTCCGTGTTCCCAGCTACAAATTGGGACCACGCTATCTTGGTCCTTTCAAAATTTTGTGCCAGATTAATCCTGTCTCTTATAAATTTCTTCTCCCTCCTTCTCTTCGTATTCCTAATGCCTTTCACGTTTCTCTTCTTAAACCACTCATCATCAACCGTTTCTCTCCTAAACTTATCTCTCCCACTCCTGTCTCCGGTTCTTCAGACATCTTTCCTGTAAAGGAGATACTGGCCTCCAAAAAGGTCAGAGGAAAAACCTTCTTTTTGGTTGACTGGGAGGGCTGTGGTCCTGAAGAGAGATCCTGGGAACCTGAGGACAATATCCTAGATAAAAGTCTGGTCCTCAGGTTCTCAGGCTCCAAGAAGAGGGGGAGACCCAAGGGGGGGGGTACTGTTACGCCGAGCGCTCCGGGTCCCCGCTCCTCCCCGGAGCGCTCGCTACACTCTCGCTCCCGCAGCGCCCCGGTCAGATCCACTGACCGGGTGCGCTGCGATACCGCCTCCAGCCGGGATGCGATTCGCGATGCGGGTGGCGCCCGCTCGCGATGCGCACCCCGGCTCCCGTACCTGACTCGCTCTCCGTCGGTCCTGTCCCGGCGCGCGCGGCCCCGCTCCCTAGGGCGCGCGCGCGCCGGGTCTCTGCGATTTAAAGGGCCACTGCGCCGCTGATTGGCGCAGTGGTTCTAATCAGTGTGTTCACCTGTGCACTCCCTATGTATACCTCACTTCCCCTGCACTCCCTCGCCGGATCTTGTTGCCATTGTGCCAGTGAAAGCGTTCCCTTGTGTGTTCCTAGCCTGTGTTCCAGACCTCCTGCCGTTGCCCCTGACTACGATCCTTGCTGCCTGCCCCGACCTTCTGCTACGTCCGACCTTGCTTCTGTCTACTCCCTTGTACCGCGCCCATCTTCAGCAGTCAGAGAGGTTGAGCCGTTGCTAGTGGATACGACCTGGTCACTACCGCCGCAGCAAGTCCATCCCGCTTTGCGGCGGGCTCTGGTGAACACCAGTAGTGACTTAGAACCGGTCCACTAGCACGGTCCACGCCAATCCCTCTCTGGCACAGAGGATCCACCTCCTGCCAGCCGGCATCGTGACACTGACCCTGTGGTACCCCACTAGTAATAGTCACCCAATCAGAATAAGTACCATTAATAACCATCCGCTGTTTCCTATCACTGAGCCAGTTACTTACCCACTCCCACACATTTTCCCCCAGCCCAATCCTTCTCATTTTATGCACCAACCTTTTATGCACCAACCGTATCAAATGCTTTGGAAAAATCAAGCTATACAACATCCAGCGATTCCCCCTGGTCCAGTCACCTCCTCATAAAAGCTGATCAGGTTAGTTTGACAGGACCGATTCCTCATAAACCCATGCTAATATGGAGTCATACATTAATTTTTATCAAGGTACTCCAAAATAGCATCTCTTAGAAAACCCTCAAACAATTTACATACAATAGAGGTTAAACTAACAGGCCTATAATTCCTGGGGTCGCTTTTTGACCCCTTTTTAAAAATTGGCACCACATTTGCTATGCGCCAGTCCTGGGGAACAGACCCTGTCACTATAGAGTCCTTGAATATTAAAAATAGGGGTCTGTCTATTACATTACTTAATTCCTTTAGAACACGGGGGTGAATGCCATCTGGACCTGGTGATTTGTCTATTTTGATTTTTTGTAGGCGGCACTGTACTTCTTCCTGGGTTAGACAGGTGGGCAGTTTACCTTATCTTGCTGCATTTCACCTGGCATTTCATTTTCCTCTATGAATACAGTGGAGAAGAATTTGTTTAATATTTATGCTTTTTCCTAATCCCCGTCTATAATTTCTTCCTCATCATTTTTTAAAGGGCCAACACTTTCATTTTTAACCTTTTTGTTATTTATATAGTTAAAGAACATTTTGGGGTTAGTTTTACTCTCTTTGGCAAGGAGTCTTTCTGTCTCTACTTTTGTGGCTTTTATCAGTTTTTTACATATTCCAAATTTATCTTCATAGCTTTTTAATGCTTGTTCATTGCCGTCCTGTTTTAGTAGCTTAAATGCTTTATTTTTGTCATTTATTGCCCCCTTAACATAACTCTCACATTGTTTTGCATATATTCCCTAATCGATAGGGCCACCAACAATTTTATCATATAGCTCTATAGCTCTACATCAAGCATTCTACTTTAGTCTGTGGGGGAGATTCTCAAAAACTACTGTAATTTCTGTTCCAGCAATATTATTCACACCTTTTTTCTTTCTCCTCACATTTTCAAAGGTCTCTTGAAAGGACCTCCATGGGTTGATAAATTTGATTTCCATTGATAATTTTTATGTGATTTTGTTGTCAGCACATTTAACTATGTAAAAACGAAAGTATTTCATACTGTACAATTAGTTCATTCATTCAGATCTAGGATGTATTATCTTAGTGTTCCCTTTATTTTTTGGAGCAGTGTATATAAATATGGACAATTTTAAAAAGCCTATGCTTTTTCAAATACGACTGTGTGTGTATTGGAACAGATGGGAATCTCCCCAACAAAAGGGATACTTTTTAGACTGAGAATCCATAGATATTGCCATTTGCCATGTCATTTCAACATTACTTATGCTGCCTTGGTGTTGAAGAGATTAAAAGGGGTACTCCAGTGGGAATTGTTTTTTTTTTTTTTTTTTAAATCAACTGGTGCCAAAAAGTAAAAAAGATTTGTAAATGACTTTTATTTAAAAATCTTACTCCTTCCAGTACTTATCAGCTGCTGTATGCTCCACAGGAAGTTGTCTTGCAACAGCTAGTGGGCCGGTGCACACCTGTACAGTTTTCTTCAATGCACCCGCCAGGGCTCCAGTCCCTGCCTTACCCCCCCCCAAAGTCCTTCCCCAGCTTCCAAATAAAATAATAACTTATTTTTTTAAACATCTGGAATTCATTGCGTTCATTGCGTACTGTAGGGAACAGCTCACACAGTGGGGTCGGCAATGACAGTATTCACACAGGCAGTTGGTTTCAAATGTCCAAGAAGATGTTTATTTAAGTGATTTTCAGCACAAAGCATAGTGCAAACAAAACAACAAAACCTAAGCCTGTCCGGCTCTAACTAAACATCAGGATACTTCACTATCCTACGGGGGGCCTAATGTCTGGCCCCAAGCAAACTCACACAAATGTCCATAGAATAAAGTTCAGACCTGGTGGGTTTTAGCTGCAGTCCTGTTTGTGGCTGTTTTTTCCTCTGTCGCTCCAGCAATCAGCAGCCCCCAACCTCACCTGAGGACACCTTGAAATAGGGAAACCCATAGTGGACTAGGAGTATGGACTGGAGCACTCCCACATCCAACCTGTCCTCCAGTCCAGGAAATCCAGCACATGAAACTTTACAAGAGAGCCCTAGCAGACTATGCTCTGCACTATGCTCTGCAAAAGCAGCATATCCTTCTGGATTTCCATTATTGTGCCTGGCTGAGAAAGCCAGGTGAAATATACACTCCATCCACCACTTTCAAATACACTTTACCGCAAATCTACCCCCCCCCCCCCTTTTCTGGGGATTTATAGTGACCATACAGTACACCCTGGACAATGCATCCGCATTCCCTTGTAATTTCCCAGGTCTATGTTCCCCTTTAAAACTGAAATTTTGTAAGGAGAGAAACCATCTGGTCACTCTTGAATTTCTCTCTTTATTTTGTTTCATCCAGGCCAGAGGAGCATGGTCTGTCACCAACACAAATTCTTTACCCAGCAGATAATATTTCTGGGACTCCAATGCCCACTTGATGGCAAGACACTCTCTTTCCACTATGGCATAATTTTTTTCTGCTGGGATCAGTTTCCTACTCAGGTACATTACTGGGTGTACTTCCCCATTAACTACTTGTGACAGGACTGCTCTCAACCCTATCAGACGCATCTGTCTGGACCAGAAACTGTTTGCTGAAATCTGGGGAAACAAGCACTGGATGTTCACACAGGGCAGACTTAAGGCTCTGAAAAGCCTTTTCTGACTCTGAGGTCTACTTCACCTTTTCTGACTTAACACCTTTTGTTAAGTCTGTCAATGGTGTAGTAATTGAGGCAAAGTTGGGCACAAACCGACGGTAGTACCCGGTTATGCCAAGGAAGGCCTTCACCTGTTTCTTTGTTAATGGCCTGGGCCAGTTCTATATCGCCCCAATCTTATTGATCTGGTGTTTAACCCCTCACAGACTGAGCCCTTTTTCACCTTAAGGACTGAGCCCTTTTTGCAATTCTAACCACTGTCACTTTAAGCATTAATAACTCTGGGATGCTTTTACCGATTGTTTTGATTCCGAGATACTTTTTTCGTGACATATTTTACTTTAACACAGTGGTAAATTTTCATCGTTACTTGCATCCTTTCTTGGTGAAAAGTCCCCAAATTTCATGAAAATTTTGAAAATTTAGCATTTTTCGAACTTTGAAACTCTCTGCTTGTAAAGAAAATGAATATTCCAAATAAATTATATATTGATGCACAAACACAATATGTCTACTTTATGTAAGCATCATAAAGTTGACATGTTTTTACTTTTGGAAGACATCAGAGGGCTTCAAAGTTCAGCAGCAATTTTCCAATTTTTCACAAAATTTTCAAGATCAGAATTTTTCAGGAACCAGTTCAGATTCGAAGTGGATTTGAGGGGTCTTCATATTAGAAATACCCCACAAATGACCCCATTATAAAAACTGCACCCCTCCAAGTATTCAAAATGACATTCAGAAAGTGTGTTAACCTTTTAGGTGTTCGGCGGGCGCAGTAGAGGGCTCAGAAGGGAAGGAGCAACAATGGGATTTTGGAGAGTGAATTTTGCTGAAATGGTTTTTTGGGGGCATGTCACATTTAGGAAGCCCCTATGGTGTCAGAACAGCAGAAAACTCTACATGGCATACCATTTTGGAAACTACACCCCTCAAGGCACGTAACAAGGGGTCCAGTGAGCCTTAACACCCCACAGGTGTTTGACGACTTTTCGTTAAATTTGGATGTGTTAATGAATTTTTCTTTTTTTTCACTAAAATGCTGGTTTCCCCCAACTTTTACATTTTTACAAGAGGTTGAAGGAGAAAATGCCCCCCAAAATTTTTAACCCCATTTCTTCTGAGTATTGAAATACTCCATATATGGATGTAAAGTGTTCTGCGGGCAAACTACAATGCTCAGAAGAGAAGGAGCGCCATTGAGCTTATGGTGAGAGAATTTGTTTGGAATGGAAGTCAGGGGGGGCCATGTGCGTTTACAAAGCCCCCTGTGGTGTCAGAACAGTGGACACCCCCCCCCCCCACACACACATGTGACCCTATTTTGGAAACTACACCCCTCACAGAATTTAATAAGGGGTGTAGTGAGTATTTACACCCCAGTGGCGTTTGACAGATCTTTGGAACAGTGGGCTGTGCAAATGAAAAATAAAATTTTTCATTTTCACGGACCACTGTTCCAAAAATCTGTCAGACACCTGTGAGGTGTAAATGCTCACTGCACCCCTTATTACAATACGTGAGGGGTGTAGTTTCAGAAATGGGGTCACATCTGGGTATTTATTGTTTTGCGTTTATATCAGAACCAATGTAAAATCAGCCACCCCTGTGCAAATCACCAATTTAGACCTCAAATGTACATGGTGCGCTCTCACTCCTGAGCCATGTTGTGCGCTCGCAGAGCACTTTACGCCCACATATGGGGTAGTTCTGTACTCAGGAGAAATTGTATTACAAATTTTGGGGGTCTTTTTTTCCTTTTTACCGCTTGTGAAAATTAAAAGTATGGGGCAACACCAGCCTGTTAGTGTAAAAAAATGTTTTTTTACATTTACATGCTGGTGTAGACCCCAACTTTTCCTTTTAATAAGGGGTAAAAGGAGAAAAAGCCCCCCACAATTTGTAACACAATTTCTCCCGAGTATGGAGATACCCCATATGTGGCCCTAAACTCTTTCCTTGAAATACGACAGGGCTCCGAAGTGAGAGAGCGCCATGCGCATTTGAGGACTAAATAGGGTATTTGAATCCGCCACAAAAATACCCTACGGCAGTGTTTCCCAAACAGGGTGTCTCCAACTGTTGCAAAACTCCCAGCATGCCTTGACAGTCAGTGGCTGTCGACAATACTGTGAGTTGTTGTTTTTCAACAGCTGGAGGCTCCGTTTTGGAAACACTGCCGTACAATAATTATTATTTTTTTTTTACTGGATTGGGGGGGGGGCGGGGACTAGGGGTATGTGTATATGTAATGTTTTACCCTTTATTATGTGTTAGTGTAATGTTTTTAGGATACATTCACACAGGCGCAGGTTTACAATGAGTTTCTCGCTGGGAGTTTGAGCTGCGGCAGAAAATTTGACGCATCTCAAACTTGCTGCAGAACTCGCTGTAAACCCGCCCGTGTGACTGTACCCTGTACATTCATATGGGGGGGGGGACAAAGCTCCAGCTGTTGCAAAACTACAACTCCCAGCATGCACTGGCAGACCATACATGCTGGGAGTTGTAGTTATGCAACAGATGGAGGCACATTGGTTGCAAAACACAGAGTTTGTTACCTAACTCAGTGTTTCGCAACCAGTGTGCCTTCAGCTGTTGCAAAACTAGAACTCCTAGCATGTACAGTCTCTCAGTGCATGCTTGGAGTTGAATTTTTGCAACAGCTGGAGGCACACTGGTTTCAAAACAGTGAGTTAGCTAACAAACTCAGTTTCACAACCAATGTGTGTCCAGCTGTTGCAAAACTGCAACAATCAGCATGCATTGACAGCCGAAGGGCATGCTGGGAGTCGTAGTTTTGCAACAGCTTGAGGCACACTGCTACAACTCCCAGCATGCCGTTTGGTAGTCTCTGCATGCTGGGAGTTGTAGTTTTGCAACAGCTGGCTGCACACTTTTTCATAGAAAATAAGTGCCTCCAGCTGTTGCAAAACTACAACCCCCAGCATGTACAGACTACCAAAGGGCATGCTGGGAGTTATATTTGGAACTCCAGCTGTTGCAAAACTACAACTCCCAGCATGCGCTTTGCCTGTGCATTCTGCGATTTGTTGCTAAGCAACAGCAGGGAGTGATCAGGCCTCACCTCCTGCTGGAGTCTTCCGCTGGGACACCACCGCTGCTGACGCTGATCCTGCTGCTCCTGTCACCGCCACCGATCCCGAGGGGACCCCGCAGGACGAGGGCAAGGTAGGAGACCTCCTCCAGCGCCGATCTACGCCATCTTCGCCGTCCCGATCGCCACCAGCAGGGTCCTCATTGATCGGTCATTCCGACCGATCAATCACATGATCGTGAGGCGGCACCTGTGCCACCTCACTCCTGCTGGGTAAGGGTGAATTGGGCTGTCTTGGACAGCCCCATTCACCCTCTTTTTCCGGGTCACCGGGTCACCAGAGACCCGATTGACCCGGAAAAGCCGCAAATCGGGATATCAGCAGTCACCCCGGTCCCCGCCCGGCGAGCGGCGGGGACCGGAATTCCCACGGGCGTATCCATATGCCATCAGTCCTTAAGGACTTTAAAACGGGGCGTATGGATACGCCCGACGTCCTTAAGGGGTTAAAGGGGTACTCCAGTGAAAAACTTTTTTTTTTTTATAAATCAACTGGTGCCAGAAAGTTAGACAGATTTGTAGATTACTTCTATTAAAAAATCTTAATCCTTCCTGTACTTATTAGCTGCTGAATACTACAGTGGAAATTCTTTTCCGTTTGAAACACAGAGCTGTCTGCTGACATCATGAGCACAGTACAGTGTCTGCTGACATCTCAGTCCATTTTAGGAACTGTCCAGAGTAGGAGAAAATCCCCATAGCAAACATATGCTGCTCCTAAAATGGACAGAGATGTCAGCAGAGAGCACTGTGCTCATAACGTCAGCAGACAGCTATGTGTTTCAAAAAGAAAAGAATTTCCGCTGTAGTATTCAGCAGCTAATAAGTACTGGAAGGAGTAAGATTTTTTAATAGAAGTAATTTCTAAAAAATCTGTTTAACTTTCTGGCACCAGTTAATTTAAAAAAGAAAAAAGTTTTCCACCGGAGTACCCCTTTAACCAGCACTCTACCAATAATATAACCAAGGTATTTTGCTTCCTCTAGACCAACCACACATTTCTCAGGGTTTATGGTTAAGCCTGCATCACTGATGGCGTCTAACACAGCCTGTACCTTACAGAGGTGACTTTTCCAGTCAGACAAAAAAATGACCACATCGTCCAGGTAAGTAGCGGCATAATCACGATGTCGACTCAAGATTCGATCCATCAACCTCTGAAATGTAGCAGGGGCCCATGCAACCCAAATGGCATCACAGCATACTGAAACAGGCCTTCTGGAATGGAGAATGCCGTCTTCTCTTTAGCCTCCTTAGATAACGGTATCTGCCAATAACCCTTTGTAAGGTCAAGTGTTGTGATGTACCTTGCTCTTACAAGCCTCTCAATAAGTACATTTACCCGGGGCATGGGGTATGCATCAAATTTTTAGATCTCATTTAATTTTCTGAAATCATTACAGAATCTCCACGTCCCATTGGGATTAGATCTTTCACTAGTAGACTGCGCAATGACACCTAATTCCAGCATGTGCTTCACCTCAGAGGACACTGCCTCCCTACGCGCTTTAGGTTTATTTTACTTTGAGGCTCAGTTTTAATATGGTGTTTTATTAGGTGAGTGCGGCCCAGTAGGTCAGAAAATTTGCGTCTGTTTCCCTGCAGGAATTCCCTCACCTTCTGCTTCTGGTGCACTGACAATGTCTCACCTATTGTTACTGGGGTAATTGGTTGCCCTACATCTTTAACCTTAACCTTTGAGGCCACCAAAGCCTCACGATCTTTCCATGGCTTGATCAGGTTTATGTCGTAAACCTGTAAGGGTTTTCTCCTGTCTGGTTAATGGACCTTGTAGTTCACCTCACTCATCTTTTTTACAATCTCATAGGGACCCTGCCACTTGGCTAGAAACTTACTTTTGACGGTGGGCACTAAAATGAGGACCCTGTCCCCAGGATTGAAGGCCCTCACCCTAGCAGATCTGTTATAAATTTTGCTCTGGGCCTCTCTAGCTTTCTGCAGATGCTCCTTAACTATAGGCTTCACCGTCGCTATCTGGGCCACATGTTCAATAACACTTTTATATGGGGTGGCCTCGGTCTCCCAGGTTTCTTTGGCAACATCTAATAAACCCCTTGGATGCCGGCCATAAACTAACTCAAAGGGTGAAAACCCTGTAGACGCCTGGGGCACTTCCCTGATAGAGAACATGAGGTAGGGTAATAGACAGTCCCAGTCCCGGCCATCCCTTTCTACTACCTTTTTTTAGCACATGTTTTAGGATTTTGTTAAACCTCTCTACTAACCCGTCCATGGTACACTGAGGTACGGATGTGAGTGATTTTAAACAACTTGCATAGTGTAGCACCTGCGCTCCATTCGGACACGCCGGCCGTAAGCGCTCTCCGCTTATGTCCTCACTGCTGGCGTGGCTGGGATATGCATCGCGGGATGCGCCCGCATGGGAATCCCAGCCCGTCACTTACCTCCCTCATCTTCCGCCTCTCCTTGCCCCCGCCTCCTATGGCGCGCACGCCGGAGCTCTTTCACTTAAAGGGCCAGTGCTCTATTAATCAAGTGTCTACACCTGTCCCCTGTCCTTAAATATCAGCTCCTCCCTTGTTGCCCAGCCGGATCTTTGGTTACCTTGTGCCTTAGTGAAAGTCTGTGTTCCTGTTACCGTGTACCTGTTCCTTGCTACCTTACCTACCCTGCACCAGTCTTACCTGCCCTGACCTTCTGCCATTTTGCCATGTCCTGCCAGTCTCCTTCTGTGCCACGCCACCGACCAGCTACCTGTGTTGATAAGTCGAGCCAGGGGTAGCAACCTGGGTGCCGCCTGCCACAGCATGACCATCCCACCTTGCGGCGAGCTCTGGTGAAAACTAGCGGCACCTTAGACTCCGCTCCCTGGCACGGCCCAAGTCATCATCCACACAGGCCCAGAGGATCCACCACCTGCCATGACCCATTACACATAGTTCTTTGACCTTTGACATAAAGGGCGTACCCTGGTCAGTAAGGATTTCTTAAGGGATTCCTGTGCGAGAGAATATGTAGAACAATTCACTAGCGATACATTTTGGAAGCCATATTTCTAAAGGGTACTGCCTCCGGGTACCGGGTAGCATAATCCAATACTACCAATATATATTGGTGTCCCCTAGCAGATTTGACAATGGGCCCCACCAGATCCATGTCAATTCTTTCAAAGGGCACTTCAATAATGGGAAGTGGCACCTAGGGGCTACGGAAGTGGGGTGTGGGGGAACTTAATTGGCATGTGGGACATGACTCACAGTACCTTTTCACTTCTTCATACACCGCCCAAAAAAATCTTTGGAGGACCCTCTCTTGTGTTTTGTTGCCCCCTAAACACATGGCTATGAGCTATGTCCAGCACCATGTGCAGTGGCGTACCAAGGGGGAATGCCACTCACAAGGGGGGTGCCATGATGAAGTCACCCTCTATCCAGGGGCGGACTGACTGGCCGGTCCAATCGGACGTCGTCCGAGGGCCCGGCCGGGTTAAGGGCCCGCCGCTGCCGCTACTACTAAGGACACTCGTCCCAGATCCCCAGCAGACAGCGCTGCACTCATCGGCACCTGTACTGTGGAGGGGAGAAGACGTGGGCCCCTGCTGCTGAGCAGATCGCTGCGTGGGACATCAGGTGAGCATAATTTTTGTTCCTATACCTATGGGATAGATAGGGGGGTAACTCTGCCTATACCTATGGGGAAAGTGAGGGACTATGCCTATACCTATGGGGAAAAGGGGGGGGGGACTATGCCTATACCTATGAGGAAGAGGGGGGTGGGTAACTCTGCCTATACCTATGGGGAAGAGGGAGGATAATTCTGCCTATACCTATGGGGAAGAAGGGGAGTAACTCTGCCTATACCTATGGGGAAGAGGGGGGGTGGGCAACTCTGCCTAGACTTATGGGGAAAGGGGGAGGGAGGGGGGTAACTCTGCCTATACCTATGGGGAAAGGGGAGGAAGGGGGTAACTCTGCCTATACCTATGAGGAAAAGGGGGTAACTCTGTCCATACCTATGGGAAAAGGGGGTTTAACTCTGCCTATACCTATGGGGAATGGGGGGGTTAACTCTGCCTATATCTACGGTGAAAGGAGGGGACTCTGCTGCCTATACCTAAGGAGAAAGGGGGGTTAATTCTGTTCCTATACCTATTGGGAAGGGGGATAACTCTGCTGCCTACACCTACAGGGAAGGGGGGTTTAACTCTGTTGCCTATACCTGCAGGGAAGGGTGGTTAACTCTGCTGCCTATACCTGCGAAGGGGGGGCTACCTAACTTTATACCTGGATGCCTACCTACCTATCTACATACCCAGCTACCTAACTATGTACATACCTGGACTTCATACATAGCTGCCTAACTACCTAGCTAGCCCTCTACTTACCTGGCTTGTCACCTACCTACATATCTGGCTTCCTGTTCTAACTACCTAGTTACCTATTAACCTGGCTACCTACCCACCTGCCCTCTTACTGTGCAGGACACCAAGGAGGGCATTATTACAGTTTGTGGGCCTATAGATGGAAAGATTTTGTAGAGGAGGGGAGGGCACTGGAAAAATGCAGAGTCTGACATATTTGTCTTGCAGATGTTAAGAGATCCACATGGTGGTCTTATCCGGACGGAGAAGAAAAAGAAAGAGGACTCCGCTGATCAGAAAAGACGTAATTGTGAGTCCCAAAATGTACCTGTAATCACTTAAATGGTGTACAGATCCTGTGTACAGCTGTTATCTACCAGTATATGGTCCTGTATATAATCATTTATATTGCATACAGATCCTTTATAGTATACTGGTCTGTTTACAGTGGTTTTATTCAGTACAGTATGGCGGTATTATCCAGTTATTGTGTATATATTTACTCATTGTATACCAGTATTATTGGTCATGGAAATTTACCTACGTTAAAGTGTTTCTTACATATATAAATTTTAGTTTATTGTGTGTGGGATTTGGGTTGAATAGGGGCGTGGCAGAAGATTGACAAGCTGCAAAACCTAGCAGGGGCCCTTGCCTTTTTTTGGTCCGGGGGCCCCAAGTGTTGTCAGTCTGCCCCTGCCCCCATCCACTGCTGCACCAAGACTACAACGCTTTTCCGCCTAGCGCCTGCATCTGTGGAGTTAGAGCAGCAGGAGGGGAGTGTTGCAGCAGCGCGCAACGTGACATCATGACGCTGACGCCACCTTCACTGATCTTTTAACCCCTTAACGACCAAGCCCATTTTCACCTTAAGGACCAGAGCATTTTTTGCACATCTGACCACTGTCACTTTAAGCATTAATAACTCTGGGATGCTTTTACTTTTCATTCTGATTCCGAGATTGTTTTTTCGCGACATATTCTACTTTATGATAGTGGTAAATTTTTGTCGATACTTGCATCATTTCTTGGTGAAAAATTCCAAATATTTATAATAAAATTTTAAATTTTGCATTTTTCTAACTTTGAAGCTCTCTGCTTGTAAGGAAAATAGACATACCAAAAAATTATATATTGATTCACATATACAATATGTCTACTTTATGTTTGCATCATAAAGTTAACATGTTTTTAATTTTGGAAGACATTAGAGGGCTTCAAAGTTCAGCAGCAATTTTCCAATTTTTCACAAAATGTTCAAAATCGGAATTTTTCAGGGACCAGTTCAGTTTTGAAGTGGATTTGAAGGGCCTTCATATTAGCAATACCCCACAAATGACCCCATTATAAAAACTGCACCCCTTAGTATTCAAAATGACATTCAGTAAGTGTGGTAACCCTTTGGGTGTTTCACAGGAATAGCAGCAAAGTGAAGGAGAAAATTCAAAATCTTAATTTTTTACACTCGCATGTTCTTGTAGACCCAGTTTTTGAATTTTTACAAGGGGTAACAGGAGAAAAAGACCCCCAAAATTATTTGTAATACAATTTCTCTTGAGTAAGAAAATACCTCATATGTGTATGTTAATGTGATGAAATGGGGTTACAAATTTAGGGGTGCTTTTTTCCTTAAAAAATTTTTTTTAATTCATTTTCTTATCCAATTTTAAAGAAAAATCGTCAAACATCTGTGGAATGTTAAGGCTCACTATACACCTTGTTATGTTAAGTGAGAGGTGTAGTTTCCAAAATGGGGTCACACGTGGGTATTTATTTTTTGTGTTTATGTTAGAACTGCTGTAAAATAAGCCACCCCTGTGCAAATCACCAATTTATGCCTCAAATGTACATAGTGCGCTCTCACTCCTGAGCCCTGTTGTCCGTCCGCAGAGCATTTTACGCCCACATATGGGGTATTTCTGTACCCAGGAGAAATTGCCCAGGGGACCTCCGCTCATGTTTTAGCTGATCGGGACATCGCGATTTCACCGCGATGGTCCCGATCAGCCCGACTGAGCTGCGGGGAAGCTTTCACTTTAATTTTAGACGCGGCGATCAAGTTTGAATGCCACGTCTAAAGGGTAAATAGCTAGCGGCACAACGATCGGTGTCGCACACTATTAGCCCAGGGTTCCGGCTTTCATTAGCCACTGGGACCGACTCGGTATGACATGGGGTCACGGTGTGTCCCCGTGTTATATACCAATATCGGGCGCAGGGCGTACAGGTATGCCCTGAATCCTTAAGAGGTTAAATGTCCACAAAATTCAAATGCAACTCCACCAATTGTAGGGAACATCTCACATGGTGGGGTCGGCAATGACAATATTCACACAGGCAGTTGGTTTCGAATGTCCAAGAGGATGTTTATTTAAATGGGCACTGTCAGATACAAAAACTTTTTTGTAAAGCATGCAAAACCAATAGGTTTTGCAATTGCTTCCATTAGAAAATTTTCTGTATTTCATACTGAAAAAGCCAGTCAAAGAACTGTCCCATACCCCCCGCTGCCTACTTGGACACATAGTATTCCTGCTGTGTCCATGCATCATCACCTAAGTCATGGACATACTTTCTTGATTGACAGCTGCAAGCGCAGGGCTCACAGCTGGAGGAAAAATCCTCCCACTGTCTGCTTGTGTCCCGCTAGTGTCAGTGAGGACAAGCTGAGAGTTGTAGTTTTGCTAATGCTAGGGGCTATGTGAGTAGACTGCATACTGAGGGAGGGGGCGGAGACCTGCACAGTGAGGCCATGCCCCCTCCCTTTGAGAGGAATTCAGACTAGTGAGCTAAATTAAAAATGTAATAATAAAAAAAAATAAAGGTGCTAGACAAAATTTGATGTACATGGTCAGGATTAGGTACTGAGTGATATATTGAAAAAAATAGTTTTTTGTTGGATCTGACTGGTACGCTTTAAAGGGGTTGTGCGCTGCCCTGCAGTTCGGAGCTCCGCTCACAGCGTCCGGAAGTTCATTACTCCGAACGCTGTGTACGGGCATCAGTGTTTGCGGCCGCCAGACGTGACGTCATGCCTGGCCCCTTCGTGACGTTGTGACGTCCCCGCGGTCGCGCCCCCTTCCCATAGACTTTCGTTGAGGGGGCGAGACGTCACGAGATGGCAGGCGAGACGTTCGCGAGATGGCAGGCGAGACGTCGCGAGGGGCCGGGCGTGACGTCACGCCCGATGGCTGCGAACACGGAAGCCCGCACACAGCGTTCGGAGTAATAAACTTTGGGATGCTGTGAGCGGAGCTCCGAACTGCAGGGCAGCGCACAACCCCTTTAAGTAATTTTCCGCACAAAGCACAGTGCAAACAAAACAACAAAACCTAAGCCTGTCCGGCTCTAACTATACATCAGGATACTTCACTATCCTACTGTGGGCCTAATGTCTGGCCCCAAGCAAACTCACACAAATGTCCATAGAATAAAGTTCAGACCTGGTGGGATTTAGCTGCAGTCTTGTTTGTGGCTGTTTTCACCTCTGTCTCTCCAGCAATCGGCAGCCCCCTAACCTCACCTGAGGACACCTTGAAATAGGGAAACCCATAGTGGACTAGGAGCATGGATTGGAGCACTCCCACATCCAACCTGTCCTCCAGTCCAGGAAATCCAGCACATGAAGTTTAAAGGGGTACTCCACCCCTAGACATCTTATCCCCTATCAAAAGGATAGGGGATAAGATGTCTGATCACGGGGGTCCCGCCGCTGGGGACCCCTGCAATATAGCACGCAGCACCCACCTATTACTGCTCCAGAAGCGCTGGAGGGTCTGGCTCCCGACCACGGGGACCGAAGATCCTGACGTCACGACTCCAACCCCGTGTGATGTCACGCCCCGCCCCCTCAATGCAAGTTTATGGGAGGGGGCATGACAGCTGCCACGCCCCCTCCCATAGACTTGCATTGAGGGGGCGGGGTGTGATGTCACACGGGGGTGGAGTCGTGACGTCACGATCTTACGTCCCCATGGTCGGGAGCCAGTAACAGGTGGGTGCTGCGTGCTATACTGCAGGAGTCCCCAGCGGCGGGACCCCCGCGATCAGACATCTTATCCCCTATCCTTTAGATAGGGGATAAGATGTCTTGGAGTGGAGTACCCATTTAAACAAAAGAGGCCTAGCAGACTAGTTCTGCTAAACCAGCATATCCTTCTGGATTTCCTTTATCATGCCTGGCTGAGAAAACCAAGCGAAATATACACCCCATCCACCACTTTCCCATACACTTTACCACACTATATATCCCTGCATGCCGCCCACGGCAATCCTGCACTTTTTTTTAAATATTTTTATTAATAATAAAAAATTTAATAATATTAATAAAAATAATTTTTTTAAAAGCAGGAATGCCATGGTCGACATGCAGGGATATGTAGTCAATGAATTCCAGATGTTTGAAAAAGAAATTATTTTTTATTTGGGAGCTGTAGAAGGTTTTTTTAGGGCAGGCAGGGACTGGAGCCCTGGCGGTTGTATTGAAGAAAACTGTACAGGTGTATGTACACCCGCCCGCTAGCTGTTGCAAGACCAGGGCCGTTTGAAGGAATTTGGGGGCCCCAAGCAAAATGGACATGGAGGCCCCCCCTCTTGATGTTCACGCACGTCACGCTCTAGGGCCGGCGTCAGGACGTAGTAACGCCGGCCCTTGAATGCTGGGAGCGCGATGTGAGCGAATGTCTATACGAGGCCCCCACATTAATTGCAGCACAGTTCCCCCACGTTAGGTGCGGCACAGTTCCCCCCATGTTAGGTGCAGCACAGTCCCGTCCCCCCCCCCCCCACGTTAGGTGCGGCACAGTTCCCTCCACATTAGGTGTGGGACAGTTCCCCCCACGTTAGGTGCGGCAGAGTTCCCCCCACATTAGGTTCAGCAGAGTTCCCCCCCACATTAGGTGCAGCAGAGTTCCCCCCACATTAGGTGCAGCAGAGTTCTCCCAACATTAGGCTAGCAGTGTTCCCCCACATTAGGTGCAGTATAGTTCCCCCCACATTAGGTGCAGTATAGTTCCCCACATTAGGTGCAGTATAGTTCCCCACATTCGGTGCAGTATAGTTCCCCCACATTAGGCAGTATAGTTCCCCACATTAGGTGCAGTATAGTTCCCCACATTAGGTGCAGTATAGTTCCCCAGATTAGGTGCAGTATAGTTCCCCCACATTAGGTGCAGTATAGTTCCCCCACATTAGGTGCAGTATAGTTCTCCCCACATTAGGTGCATTATAGTTCTCCACATTAGGTGCAGTATAGTTCCCCACATTAGGTGCAGTATAGTTCCCCCACATTAGGTGCAGTATAGTCCCCCACATTAGGTGCAGTATAGTTCTCCCCACATTAGGTGCAGTATAGTTCCCCACATTAGGTGCAGTATAGTTCCCCACATTAGGTGCAGTATAGTTCCCCCACATTAGGCTGTAGTTCCCCCACAATAGGTGCAATATAGTTCTCCACATTAGGTGCAGTATAGTTCCCCCACATTAGGTGCAGTATAGTACTCCCCACATTAGGTGCAGTATAGTCCCCCACATTAGGTGCAGTATAGTCCCCCACATTAGGTGCAGTATAGTTCTCCCCACATTAGGTGCAGTATAGTTCCCCACATTAGGTGCAGTATAGTTCCCCCACATTAGGCTGAAGTTCCCCCGCAATAGGTGCAGTATAGTTCTCCACATTAGGTGCAGTATAGTTCCCCCACGTTAGGTGCAGTATAGTTCTCCACACATTAGGTGCAGTATAGTTCCCCCACATTAGGTGCAATATTGTCCCCCACATTAGGTGCAGTATCGTTCTCCCCACATTAGGTGCAGTATAGTTCTCCACATTAGGTTGGCATTATAGTTTACCCCACATTAGGTGCAGTATAGCCCCCCCCCCCCCCACATTAGGTGTAGTATGTTCCCCCACATACATACAGACATACAGCCTCCATGGCTGGAGGCTGTATGCCTGTTTACTGCCCTACTTCAGTGTTCTGACCACTGCTCCTTTTGTCCGGCCACCATAGCAGTAGGTCCCGGGACTAGAGGAGCGGTGGTCGGAGCACTGAAGCTGATGTGCCGCTGGTCACTTACCATGCTGGCCAGCGCATGTCCTGTTCGCTGCTCCGCTCCTCCACGATGCTTTCCAATGGGTGCACGCACGGGATGGTGCAATTGCCCCGTTTCCCCCCCCCCCCCCCTGATCTGCCACTGCATGCTTTATATACACACACAACACACTGTATACATTACATACTGTACATGCATGCTTCATACACACACAGATACTGTACACATTACATACTGTACATGCATCATACACACACACTTACTGTACACATTACATACTGTACATGCATCATACACACACACATACTGTACACATTACATACTGTACATGCATCATACACACACACTGTACACATTACATACTGTACATGCATCATACACACACAAACTGTACACATTACATACTGTACATGCATCATACACACACTGTACACATTACATACTGTACATCCATCATACACACACTGTACACATTACATACTGTACATGCATCACACACACACACACTGTACACATTACATATTGTACATGCATCATACACACACACTGTACACATTACATACTGTACATGCATCACACATACACTGTACACATTACATACTGTACATGCATCACACACACACACTGTACATGCATCATATGCACACTGTACACATTATATACTGTACATGCATCATACACACACACACTGTACACATTACATACTGTACATGCATCATACACACATATACTGTACACATTACATACTGTAGATGCATCATACACACACTGTACACATTACATACTGTACATGCATCATACACACACATACTGTACACATCACATACTGTACATGCATCATAAACACACACACTGTACACATTACATACTGTACATGCATCATAAACACACACACTGTACACATTACATACTGTACATGCATCATACACACACATACTGTACACATTACATACTGTACATGCATCATACACACCCATACTGTACACATTAAATACTGTACATGCTTCATACACACACAACATACTGTAACATTACATACTGTAATGGAATGAAGACAAAAGATCAGACCGGCAGACTCACCACGATTCTCTTCTTCTTTATTTGCGTCAGCAATGCATAGACAAATACTCACAAACTTGGGGGGTCAGGACGTGCAGTGGGGGGACAAACTGGCAACAGACTCCATTTCGCACGGACCACCGTGCTTTCCCTGGCCAGAGGAAGCACGGTGGTCCATGCGAAACGGAGTCTGTTGCCAGTTTGTCCCCCCACTGCACGTCCTGACCCCCCAAGTTTGTGAGTATTTGTCTATGCATTGCTGACGCAAATAAAGAAGAAGAGAATCGTGGTGAGTCTGCCCGTCTGATCTTTTGTCTTCATTCCATTATATCATCTGTGTTTCAGCTTTGACCAGAGCACCACCACCCTCATTCACATTCATCCACCTATACCACATCGAGTCCATCAGTGAGAGCAGTGCTGTGCCACTCGCGCTATCTTCTATACATTACATACTGTACATGCATCATACACATACTGTACACATTACATACTGTACATGCATCATACACACACACATACTGTACACATTACATACTATACATGCTTCATATACACACACAGATAGAATAGATCAGTGTTTCCCAACCAGGATGCCTACAGAGGTTGCAAAACTACAAGTCACAGCATGCCCAGACAGCCTTTGGCTGTCTGGGCATGCTGGGAGTTGTAGTTTTGCAACAACTGGAGGCACCCTGGTTGGGAAGCACTGGTATAGATACACACATGCACTTTACATATAGTCATCCACAGTAGTAACACACACACAGGCACAGTACATAGACACACACACATATATATATATATATATCCACACACACGCTTATACACAAATACATGCAGGGACACCTACATTAGTCAGGCCCCATGTTGTACAGCCTCTGTGGTCTCCTTTCCTCACAGCTCTCTCCTCCCTCCTTCCCTCCTCCTGCTCAGACGGCTGAAGGCTGAGAGAAGAGTCCGGGCTGAGAGAAGATACCAAGTGCAGCAGGGGTGGGGGGGGGGGGGGGAGCGTGATTGTGGTGAGGTGAGAAGAACTCCAAAGCTGCAAATTAGTTTATTTTAAAGACATGTCAGACATTCGGGGGCCCTCTTGTTTGGGTGCCTGTTGCCCGGAGAACAAACTCCAAGAGCAGGATTGTTAATCGCTACAGGACGGGCAAGCACTGGCTGTGCTCGGGGGCCCCCAGCCAGCTTGGGGCCGCAAGCAATTGCTTGGTATGCCTGTCCTGTAGCGACGGGCTTGTGCAAGACAATCAGGTTTTTGGAGGGGCAGGCATTGACCAGAGCCCCATTTGGTAAATGGAAGGTACCTGCCCGCCCCCAACTAACGTTCTCAGCTTCCAAATAAAAAATTAGCGAATAAATTTGGACCGAACCAAATTTTTGGGGAAAATTGGGCAAAAATTTGTCAAACAGCCTTAAAGGGGTACTCCAATGGAAAAAAAAAAATTCTAAAATCAACTGGTGCCAGAAAGTTAAACAGATTTGTAAATTACTTCTATTTAAAATCTTAATCCTTCCAGTAGTTATCTGCTGTTGTATGCTCCAGAGGAAGTTGTGAAGTTCTTTTCTGTCTGACCACAGTGCTCCCTGATGACACCTCTGTCCAAATCAGGAACTGTCCAGAGCAGGAAATGATTGCTATGGGGATTTGCTTGTACTCTTGTCAGCTCCTGACATGGACAGAGGTGACAGCAGAGAGCACTGTAGTCAGACAGAAAAGAACTATACAACTTCCTCTGGAGCATACAGCAGCTGAAAAGAACTCCAAAAAGAAATACAGCTTTCTGTGGAGCATACAGCAGTTGATGGAAGGAGTACTGAAGTACTGGAAGGATTAAGATTTTTAAATAGAAGTAATTAACAAATCTCAATAGATAGAGAATAGCAGGTGGCACTCCAGGTACTTGTGCAATAAAACCGCTTCTTTATTTGCTCGATTAGCAGGTTACAGCAGAGAGGAACACACCAACAGTTTCACGTCAACTAGAACGCTTTCTCAAGGTAATGTGGGTAAAGGGGAACTCCCTATTTAACCCATCCAGCACCAAGTAGATACACCCATTAAACACATATGTGTGAACTGCAACCCAAATGAATGAGTCGCAGTTCACACTGGAATATTCAAACATGTATTAACCATACATATATGAATATACAAAAGTACAAAAATACATAGAAACCCCCCCCCCCCCAGAAGATACAAAAATAGATACAAACATGATTATTACAATAGTAAAATCTTACAAAAAAGAGGATAGATCCTTCCTATCATTTAGACCTGTACAACCTGCAGCATTAGTGTGTATAATCCAGGTTGCCTTAACCTGAAGCAACCTGGTATGTCTATCCATGCCACTTTCAGATTGTTGTATATGTTGTAGTCCTGCGAATCTTATATTCTTAAGGTCCCCTGCATGATGACCGTTCATATGAGAAATGAACCTGGGGCATCCTTTTCCTGTCCGCAGGGAATATAAATGTTCGCGGAATCTGTGAAAGACCGGGCAGATGGTTTTACCTATATAAAATTTCAAGCATGGGCATATAATTAGATACACAATAAAATCTGAACGGCATGTTATAAAATCAGAGACGATGTGTTTGACTGGTAATACTTTTGAGGTTTCCATGTGTGTGCAATATGGGCAACTACCGCAGCGGAAGTTGCCTTTAGGCAATCCCCGTTGTAGCCATATAGTTTTTACATTTTTGTCCCTAAATGCACTCCTCACCAGTACGTCCCTCAGATTATTTGTGCGTCTAAAGGATATTATGGGGCGTGGTACCGTCATTTTCGACAAATCCTTGTCAGATTGCAGAATGTGCCAGTTTTTATGATTGGCACGTCTTATGCAATCTGCCACAGGAGAGTATTCAAATGAAAAAACTGTCTTTTTATTCCGCTGCTCTTTTCTCCTCCGTCCCAGTATTAAGTCCTATCTTTCTAATTTGTTTGCTCTCTCGAATGCCTGAAATATAATGTCCTCACTATATCCTCTATCCCTTAGTTTCTGCATTAGTATAAAAGCCTGTTGTAAAAATACCGCATCATCTGAATTAATTCTTTTAAGTCTTAAAAACTGCCCATATGGTAGGGACCCGGGTGACATGTGCAGGGTTGAAGCTGTTAAAGTGCAGCAATGCATTTGTAGCTGTGGGTTTTTCATACCCTCGTACCTCCATCTCCTCCTCATTTAAGCTCAGCTCCAAATCCAAGAATTGCACCTTCTTATCCCCGAAACATGATGTAAATTGCATATTGTAATAATTCACATTTAGATACTGGGTGAATTTTTGGAATTCTTCCTCAGTCCCTGTCCATGAGAGGAGAACGTCGTCTATATATCGGGTCCAATGCCCTATATACCGGGAGAATGTAGCTGTGGAAACCCACAGCTACAAATGCATTGCTGCACATTAACAGCTTCAATCCTGCACATGTCACCCGGTCCCTACCATATGGGCAGTTTTTAAGACTTAAAAGAAATAATTCAGATGATGCAGTATTTTTACAACAGACTTTTATACTAATGCAGAAACTAAGGGATAGAGGATATAGTGAGGACATTATATTTCAGGCATTCGAGAGAGCAAACAAATTAGAAAGAAAGGACTTAATACTGGGACGGAGGAAAAAAGAGCAGCGGAATAAAAAGACAGTTTTTATCATTTGAATACTCTCCTGTGGCAGATTGCATAAGACGTGCCATTCATAAAAACTGGCACATTCTGCAATCTGACAAGGATTTGTCGGAAATGATAGTACAACGCCCCATAATATCCTTTAGACGCACAAATAATCTGAGGGACGTACTGGTGAGGAGTGCATTTAGGGACAAAAATTTAAAAACTACATGGCTACAACGGGGATTGCCTAAAGGCAACTTCCGCTGCGGTAGTTGCCCATATTGCACACACATGGAAACCTCAAAAGTATTACAGTTAGGACCAGTCAAACACATCGTCTCTGATTTTATAACATGCTGTTCAGATTTTATTGTGTATGTAATTATATGCCCATGCTTGAAATTTTATATTGGTAAAACCATCCGCCCGGTCTTTCACAGATTCTGCGAACATTTATATTCCCTGCGGACCGAAAAAGGATGCCCCAGGTTAATTTCTCATATGAACGGTCATCATGCAGGGGACCTTAAGAATATAAGATTCGCAGGACTACAACGTATACAACAATCTGAAAGTGGTATGGATAGACATACCAGGTTGCTTCAGGCTAAGGCAACCTGGATTATACGCACTAATGCTACAGGTTGTACAGATCTAAATGATAAGAATAATCTATCCTCTTTTTTGTAAGATTTTACTATTGTAATAATCATGTTTGTATCTATTTTTGTATCTTCTGGGGGGGGGGTTCTATGTATTTTTTGTACTTTTGTATATTCATATATGTATGGTTAATACATGTTTGAATATTCCAGTGTGAACTGCGACTCATTCATTTGGGTTGCAGTTCATACATATGTGTTTAATGGGTGTGTCTACTTGGTGCTGGATGGGTTAAATAGGGAGTTCCCCTTTACCCACATTACCTTGAGAAAGCGTTCTAGTTGACGTGAAACTGTTGGTGTGTTCCTCTCTGCTGTAACCTGCTAATCGAGCAAATAAAGAAGCGGTTTTATTGCACAAGTACCTGGAGTGCCGCCTGCTATTCTCTATCTATTGATATTGCTTTATGGACTGTGTCTAATTGAGGCAGGCACCGGCAGTGCTACCGTGGATGGGTGGTCTCGGTTGATCCTGGACTTAAGTGTGTATATGACTGGCTGGAAAGGTGCATGCAGTAATTACTCTCTCTATGTTTTAATTTACAAATCTGTTTAACTTTCTGGCACCAGTTGATTTGAAAAAATTAGTTTTCCACCGGAGTACTGTACCCCTTTACTGGGACAGGTCCTGTCTATTGCTGCCTATATCCATAGGGCTTGCTTTAAAGCATATCTTGCTGTTAAAAAGTTGCAGACAGCATAAAACTGGTAAAGGCAGTGCAATCTTGACACAATATGATTTACCTGGAAATATCGAAACGTTTCAGAGAGATCAAGGTTTAAAAATGTTACTGGGACCTGGATAACTAGTCGGGGTGGGGGTGTTCCCGGTAGCTGCTCTCATCCCTGTAAGTGCCAAGAGACTTGTCTTTCTCTTTTTGTAGGACGTATGACCTTCTAAGGACCACATGTCCTAATACATTAAAAATCACAGAATTCAAAGAGGCTGAATTCAAAGCTATCCGGTCAACTTTTAATACTGTGGGTGGACTTTGTATGAAAAAGATAAAGTTAAAAAAAAATCGAATAAGGAAGCTAAGTGCTTTCATGATTTGCCCACATTTTAAAGTACACAGTAAAATAATTATAAGATTGGATAAAGGCCGTTTTTATGGCCTACAGTTTACTATCCCACCAGAAAAAAATACACTGCATTGAAGTCAGACTGATGCGATCACTTGCACTTAGTGTTTCCTGACAATTTGTTCAGTGGTTGTGTTATGGTGTTGGATTGTGTCCAATTTCAGTTTGATTTATATCTGCAAAGTGTCTGTGAGCTGAAGATTGCAGTAGCCGACATCACAGATGACAGGAATCAGTAGCTAAATGGACGCTGTCATCAAAACTTTGAACTACTGAAATATAAATATAAAAGAAAAATCAAATAAATTCTGTTCATGATGCTTGCTTGGAAGGGTGAGTTCAGATATGGGAAGAAATACATTGCAATTATGCTGCAGACTAGTTACACACAGATGTTGCCATGGAACTGAAAAGGTTGAAATCTGCTGCATACTCTTAATTTTATATACCCATTTTACATGTGTTGTACTTTAATCTTGTGTGGATTTTGGTGCAGAAACACTGAAACTCCCGTACATCCCAGAGATATAGGGGGAAATTTATCATTGCTTTTAGCAAAAATTTTTGTCTATGTTTTAGCGCAGTTCAGACGCAAGCAGTATATTTAGAGACTTTTATGCGTCTATTGATATAGACAGTTTCACTCTTTTTGCCTACCCGTAGAACTTTTTCTTTTTTACCATGCAGTGGTCACGTATCTATCATTTGCGACTTTTGTGAAAAGTCGCTATTTTGTGCGCAAAGGTACTTTTTTGAGCTACACAACCTACCAGTAGGCGTGAGAATCACTTCTACCTTCCGCAATTCAACCTTTAACCTCTTGTAGAACACTGCGTCCCACTCCCCTTCTATGAGATGAGCGCGGGTCATAGCTGGGTGGTCCTGGCGGCTATCTACCACCAGGACCCATCTCTAATGCCAGACATCAACGATCACAGTGATGCCTGGCTTTAACACCCTTAGACACCACAATCACATTTAATTGTAGCGTCTAAAATCAGGAAAAATGTCCTGGCAGCTCTGTGAAATTAAGTAAAAATACCTAACCTGCCAAATACGGAACCCGGGAAAGTGTCTACTTCCCTCCCTCACAAGTGTCTAGAAAAAGTGTATGAGGTAGAGCTTTTCCCACCACAGCAGAGCTGCGCAAAATTCATCATCCTGCTGCACCTTCTTGATAAATAAGATGCACGCTAGTCAAACCCACCACCCAAATAAATGTGGGAAAATAGCTCTATCGTAGACATTCTTTGATAAATCTGGGCCATAGTGTTGGCCTATTCGGCCAGAGGGCCACCATTTTAAGGAGGAGGTTGTTTTATTAATTTGCTGTTGAATATCTGACTTATCTTTTGAAAAATGCCTGATGCTAAAGTGTCCCACCAATGAGGCCATCTCATGTGCTCACCACTGTTAGTTGGGTAAAAATAGGGCTCGTGCACAGAACTCACATTGCATCATACGGTTATATTGCCTACCCGTCCACCGTAGTGAGCTGCATTTTTCCACGCCGAATTGTGGAAAGCATGTGGGTTGACCCTTTAAGGAATCTTTCAATCTTAGATCCACCACTGAATTAGTTTTTATGTCTAGTCTGGGGTCTGATGATTTAGGGTTCTAGAGGGTCTTTTAAATTTTGAGGTCTATTCTGTGATCAGAATGAATGGGTGCTGGCTTTGGGTTTACATATATGTTACTCCTAAACCAGAAGAGGTAAGGTTACAATCATTGGTGCGTCCCCTTTTTTTGGAGTATATCAAGACGAATATCGAAGCCAATCAGGAAAAAAAACAAAATTCCCAATATACTGTATTAAAAATGTCAAAAAAATGCATAAAAAATTGGCTTTTTATTCATTAATACCTTAAGGACACAGGGCCCTTTCTATGATTCGTGCTCAGGAGCTAAGCTCGTGTCATAGTGGGGGGGGGGGGTCCTGGCGGCTATCAGCCGTGGCTGATCAGGTGAGAGGATGACACGAGGGCCCTTTCCTGCCTCCTTGCCATCCGATTGGTGCTCCAATGCTCCAGTCAGCCTTGGCAGTCAAGAGCAAAAGAGCACCGATAACACTAATCAATGCTTTTCAGTCTGATCACAGTGCTCTCCGCTTACACATCTTTCCATGTCAGGAACTGTCCAGAGTAGAAGCAAATCCCTATAGCAAACCTATCCTGCTCTGGACAGTTCCTGACATGGACAGAGGTATCAGCAGAGAGCACTGTGGTCAGAATGACAAGAACTCCAGAAATAAATACAACTTCCTGTGGAGCATACAGCAGCTGATAAGTACTGGAAGGATTAACCCCTTAAGGACCAGGGGGTTTTCCGTTTTTGCATTTTCGTTTTTTGCTCCTTGCCTTTAAAAAATCGTAACTCTTTCAATTTTGCACCTAAAAATCCATATGATGGCTTATTTTTTGAGCCACCAATTCTACTTTGTAATGACGTCAGTCATTTTGCCCAAAAATGAAAAAAAAAATCATTGTGCGACAAAATTGAAAAAAAAAACGCTGTTTTGTAACTTTTGGTGGCTTCCGTTTCTTCGTAGTACATTTTTCGGTAAAAATGACACCTT
This sequence comes from Hyla sarda, assembly GCF_029499605.1. NCBI lineage: Eukaryota > Metazoa > Chordata > Amphibia > Anura > Hylidae > Hyla > Hyla sarda. The sequence continues at coordinate 198,856,515 of NC_079194.1, forward strand.
ATCTTTATTCTGTAGGTCCATACGATTAAAATGATACCCTACTTATATAGGTTTGATTTTGTCGGACTTCTGGAAAAAATCATAACTACATGCAGGAAAATTAATACGTTTAAAATTGTCATCTTCTGACCCCTATAACTTTTTTATTTTTCCGTGTATGGGGCGGTATGAGGGCTCATTTTTTTGCGCCATGATCTGAAGTTTTTAACGGTGCCATTTTTGCATTGATAGGACTTATTGATCGCTTTTTATTCATTTTTAAATGATATAAAAAGTGACCAAAAATGCACTATTTTGGACTTTGGAATTTTTTTTTGCGCGCACGCCATTGACCGAGCGGTTTAATTAATTATCTATTTTTATAAATCGAACATTTCCGCACACGGTGATACCATATATGTTTATTTTTATTTACACTGTGTTTTTTTTTTTATTGGAAAAGTGGGGTGATTCAAACTTTTAATAGGGGAGGAGTTAAATGATATTCATTCACTTTTTTTTTGCAGTGTTATAGGTCCCATAGGGACCTATAACATAAGAAACCAGTGATCAACGATTCTGCCGCATGACTGCTCAGGCCTGGATCTAAGGCACAGAGCAGTCATTCGGCGATCGGACAGCGAGGAGGCAGGTAGGGGCCCTCCCGCTGTCCTGTCAGCTGTTCGGGATGCCGCGATTAGCCGCGGCTATCCCGAACAGCCCGACTGAGCTAGCCGGCAACCTTCACTTTTAGCCGCGCGGCTCTGAGCGAGCGGCTAAAGGGTTAACAGCGCGCGGCGCCGCGATCGGCGCTACGCGCTATTAGAGGCGGGTCCCGGCTTCACTATGACGCCGGGCCCGCCGTGAAATGACGCGGGGTTACTGTGTAACCCCGCGTTATATCAGGAGAACAGGAACAAGGACATACTGGTACGTCCTTGGTCCTTAAGGGGTTAAGATTTTTTAATAGAAGTAATTTACAAATTTCCACCAGTGTACCCCTTTAATTAAACTGCACGTTCAATGGCGTATACGGAAAAAAAAAGGGGGGGGTTATCCAATGCTTGCCTGATAAAAAAAAAAAAAAGCGATGAATGGCAACCAGACACCAATGTAGTTTCTGGTAGGTAAAACACAAAAGGAAAAGCGGTATGATTTTATGATATAGCAATAAGTATTGCCTAGAGGCGCCAATTAATAAACGTAATGGCTAATTCAGAGTGAATAGTCAGGCCTAGAGATATTAATTGCATTGGTTATATATTGTTCAGCAAGTTCACATATTTAACATAGGTCATACGGTCATATTAGCAGCAATACAACACTAGAAAAAGGTATACAGTGGTGTGGTCCACACCTTCATTTGGGTGCTTTGGTCTTCACCTTTCTCCTGGTGATTTTGTCCAGGTCTGGTTACTGGGCTGTTGCCATGTAGAATCCATGGGTTGTTGTTGTACCTGAATTTGGATTGGTCCTGTTGTCTGGCAGCAGCAATATTGGATGGATATAAGCAAGTGCGGTCTTCAATGCTTTCGGGATCAAGAAAGAAGAAGTCAGCCCCACCACCTGCCCTTATTTTATTCCTTTATTGATTAGTTGCAGTCTTTATAAGAAGGGTTGTCAACCTACTGCTGGTTGGACATGATGTAAGGTGTATTTGATGGAGCATGCTATGTTTGGTTTTACTAGTTTGTTAGTTATTTAAGTTAACTACTTATTATGTTTTTGTTATTATGGTAACCTTTAAAAAGTGACTGTGAACATATTTTACCCAATTTAAGTTCTGTGCCTTTTTTGGGGTTACTGTTTGTTTGAGGAGGGTGAAAGGTGAACTATAGCCCCTCCATGTGCCTGGTAAGCTTGTTTGGAGAGGGTCAAAGGTGAACTGTAGTGCTCCCATGTGCTTAATAACATATGAACTTTATACTTCTGGAAGCCAATGCAACAGCCAATTGTAACAGGGTCCATCAACTACAATGAACACTTTAATTACAGATACACATTAACATCTATTACAAGTTTTTCACCATAATTGATACTTCAGAAATCTGAATCATGTTGTTTCATTGTGATTCATTCTTGAAATTTTGTAATTAAATAACAAGTGGCATTTAATATTAGACTGGGTTTCCACTTGGCAACTTTTTGGAAACCTGTCACTGCAGTTTTTGAGCCAAAGCCAGAAGTGGATCCATGAGAAAGGAGAAGCATAAATCCTTTCTTTATATTTCCCATTCATTTTGAATACACTCCTGGCTTTGACTCTAAAATTAAAGTGGTAGTTTTCCAAAAACGCCAGTGGAAAAGTCCCAAAACCTTATCCTTGTCAGTAGGGTGTGTCCTTGTACAGTCTGACACTTCTCAAACAGTGCCAGACTGCGAAGGGACACACCCCATTGACAAGGAGAATGCTGCTGCCTGGTTGTCAATTCATAGCAAAACAAAGGAACAATACAAAACAGAATTTTATGAAAAAGATGTTTCAAAATTCTTCTTTTTTGGAACTTGAGATAAATCTCTACTTAACCTCTATCATATAACCAAAAAATGTATGCTACACTGGCCCTCATTTACTATTGCAAACTCGACATGTTTTGTTGGGTTGTGTGCCAGATTCTGTCGCATTGCGCCAGAAATTCTCTCTGCGACAGATTTTGCGCCAGAATTGAAAAAACCCGACTAACTATAAAATTTGCTAAGAAAACCCGAAAAAGCTGCATGACTGCTGGGAAAAGGGCGTGTTCCCAACATTTTCACAAAAAAACAACATATTTACTAAGGTTTCCACATAAAATGTGGTGGATTTGAGCTGAGAAAAACCAGACAGATCAAATAAATTGTAGGTAATTAAAACCCACATAGAAACCTACACTCCACTCTTAGTAAATAAGGGCCAATGTGTTCACTCTTCTATTTGATGCTCACCAATAGCCTCACACAGAAGGAATAAAACAACATCCATATTAATGCCATCAAAATGACATTACAACAGAACCCCAACAGACCCCACTGTAAGTCACTGGGGTCCATTAGACTCCATTAGTACTTGTAGTACGACATCCTTATATATGCTAAATGTCAAAAAGGTTTTAGTCTAAGTAAAGTCAACATTTGCAAACAAGGCAGATGAGAAACACCTGACAGTCACACTATGCTGTCTTGTGCAGTGATCTTGTGTGCTTAGATAAGATGTTCCTCTGAACAGCAGTCGCTATATACTTTCCTATAGGCATAAACTGCAATTTCCTGGACATCCGTTATTAAAAAAAAAAAAAAAAACAAGTGCACAGCCACCGTAATATATATTTTGAAATAATATTATCAGATTCTCCAACGAAAAGAAAGTGTATGGTGTTACAAAGAGTGCCTAAAGTTGTGTATAGCAAATCACAGCAGGAGAAAGTAACAGACCTGACACTGTCCTTCGCTTGTAAGCAGCTAGACTCAGCAGACATTGATTTCAATCATGGCAAATTAGATTGTATTGGTTCGTGGTGGTGCTACACGATACAGTCCATTATCCATAAATCACAGAAAATTGAAGAAAGAAAGAAAAATGGAGCACTCACCACAGAAACCTATTGTTAATGCTCTATTCCAAACAGAAAATCTAACAACAGATACTGCAGAATGATGCAGAGCAGATCATGCAGGGGCACTCAGTGGACAACGGCAGCACTTCACGCCAATTGGCGTCTCATCATGTAGGGGTGTTTACTGGAACTGTAGCTGTTTCACGCTAATGGAGGTCTCTCCATTGTAACTTCATGCACTTTTTGTTGGAAAATCTGATACTATTATTCTGATACACACACATTTTCTATATATATATATATATATATATATATATGTGTGTGTGTGTGTGTGTGGGGCAAAAAAGTATTTAGTCAGCCACCAATTGTGTAAGTTCTCCCACTTAAAAAGATGAGAGAGGGCTGTAATTTTCATTATAGATATACCTCAACTATGAGAGACATAATGAGAAAAAAAATCCATAAAATCATATTGTCTGATTTTTTAAGAATTTATTTGCACTGACCATGAGGTTTAAAGCGGTACTATGGTGGAAAACTTTTTTTTTTTTTTTTTTTAAATCAACTGGTGCCAGAAAGTTAAACAGATTTGTAAATTACTTCTATTAAAAAAAGAATACCATCCAAAGAATACCATACCTACTGTGAAGCATGGGGGAGGAAACATCATGCTTTGGGGCTGTTTTTCAGCAAAGGGACCAGGACAACTGATCCGTGTAAAGGAAAGAATGAATCGGGCCATGTATCGTGAGATTTTAAGTGAATACCTCCTTCCATCAGCAAGGGCATTGAAGATGAAACGTGGCTGGGTCTTTCAGCATGACAATGATCCCAAACACACCGCCTGGGCAACGAAGGAGTGGCTTTATAAGAAGCATTTCAAGGTCCTGGAGTGGCCTAGCCAGTCTCCAGATCTCAACCACAAACTTTATATATATATTTTTTTTTTAATCAACTGGTGCCAGAAATTATTTTAAATTATTTCTATAAAAAAAATCTTAATCCTCCCCTCCACCCAGACATAAGTACCTGTACATGCAATCATATTTGACGGGCCTTCCCTGTCCTCTGACTTCTTATTTTAATCTTCTTTCGATCAACCATGTAATTAATATTGGGCTTGAGTTATGTTGTCCATTTGTTCCACTGTCATATAATGCCAACTCCTGCCTGAAGATTAATGATATTTTTCCTATCAAGGATTGACCGTTCCATATGTCTTCAGACGATGGTCACATGATTGTCTATCTTATCATATTTTACTGCCATGTTTTTATGTTTACTTATGTTCTGATATGAAAATAATAAAAACTTCAATTTTGAAAAAAAATCATAATCCTTCCAGTACTTATTAGCAGCTGTATACTACAGAGGAAATCCTTTTCTTTTTGGATTACTCTTCTGTCACGACCACAGTGCTCTCTGCTGACCTCTGCTGTTCATTTTAGGAACTGTCCAGAGCAGGAGAAAAGCCGCATAGCAAACATATGATGCTCTGGACAGTTCCTAAAGTGGACAGCAGAGGTCAGCAGAGAGCACTGTGGTTGTGACAGAAGAGAAATCCAAAAAGAAAAGCATTTCATCTGTAGTATACAGCCGCTAAAAAGGATTAAGAAGGATTTAAGATTTTTTTTTTTTTTTTTTTTTAAGTAATTTACAAAGCTGTTTAACTTCCTGGCACCAGTTGATTTAAAAAAAAAAAAGATTTCCACCGGAGTACCCCTTCAAAAGTCTGTGTTGCCCAGCGACAGCCCCAAAACATCACTGCTCTAGAGGAGATCTGCAAGGAGGAATGGGCCAAAATACCAGCAACAGTGTGTGAAAACCTTGTAAAGACGTACAGAAAATATTTGACCTCTGTCATTACCAGCAAAGGGTATATAACAAAGTATTGAGATGAACTTCTGTTATTGACCAAATACTTATTTTCCACCATAATTTGCAAATAAATTCTTTAAAAATCAGACAATGGGATTTTATGGATTTTTTTCTCATTATGTCTCTCATAGTTGAGGTATACCTATGATGAAAATTACAGGCCTCTCTCATCTTTTTAAGTGGGAGAACTTGCATAATTGGTGGCTGACTAAATACTTTTTTTTGCCCCAATGTATCTGGCCTTGACGCCTGATGAAAGGGCCAACCAGGCTTAGAAACGCATTGCGTGCAAATAAAGTATATTTCTCTTACCTTAATCTGGTCTCAACAATTCTTGAAGCCAACATCCTCCCCAGCAGCGCGGACACCTAGTTCCAAAATCCTGTTGTGCAAAATCTCCATTAAAATGTTTGTTTGGCTGGTTCTGTGTAGAAGTCTTGTATGGGAGAAATCTTAATGGCGGTCTAGGCCAGATAGTGAAAAAAAGAAAAGTAAACAACTCCAGTTGGAGAAGGCATCACCTGTAAATTGGGGGACTGGGGAGATAGGGAGAGGAACAGGGGGCCTGTTATAGAGGAAAGTAAAGCATATGAATTATACTACAATCATTACAAAATGTCTCTAATATGGGGGTGCAATTTTTTGGGAATGGGCTGTAAAGGGGTACTCGGGCAAAAAAAGTTGAGAACCACTGCTTTAAGTAGACTGTCCCTATATAATAGGCATTAAATTGAAACATGTTTTCAAACAGAGCTTTTCACACATAGCCCAAGAAAGCTAATATGATATTTCCCATCTAGTAGGAAATGTTGTTTAAGATTTTACAACTACAGTCAAAAGCTCATGTACAGAATTCATTTCAAACTAATTGTAAATAATTTGATATCTAATTTAATTATTGACAGTATTATGTTAAACATATGTGATTCAGTTGATGGAAAGTTGGTGAGCGTTATCACAACCTTGCAAAGGCCATAAATTGCAAGGTATATTGATATACTAGATGAAACCCAGACTTGCCAAATATCCCAAAGAACAATTTAAAAGAGTTATCCAGGAATAGAAGAACACAGCTACTTTCTATCAGAAACCTCTCCCCGTGTATCTCCAGGTTCGGTGTGGTTCTGTAGTTCAGTTCCATTGAAGTGAATGGAGCCAAGTTGTAAAACCACATCCAACCTGGAGACAGAAGTAAAGCTGTTTTTGAAAGAAATTAGCTGTGTTTTTCTATTCCTGGATAATCCCTTTAAATGTATTTGTTTGTCTATCAAGGTATAATATACTCACCTGTCTGGGCCCCAGGGTGGCGCATCTCTTCTTCAATGCTCTGTGCTACACTGAATTAGCCATTGTCTCACTCTTAGGAGGATTAATTGGCCAATGAGAGCATTACAATGCCAAGCCAATGCGGCTGTTTATTCTGTGTAGTTATAGTAACTTTTTGGATATTTTGGCTTTGGACATTGTTGAACTTTGTACCTGATAAACCCTTTTGTCTGATGATTTTGATTATGCATGACCTCCTGGGTTAGACTTCTGGACTGTTTACCCCTTAACCCCTCAGCATTTGATTTGGTATATATGTGTCCTCTTGGCATTTGCCCCGTCCCTGAAATATTTTGCTGACAAGCCCCCCTGCTAGATGACTATGATTTTTTCTCCTGGGGCTTCTGTCTTAGTTTGCAAACTGAGAACCCTTAGTGTTCGGCAGACGCAACCTCTCACAATGTCATCTGTTTGACTTTGCAAAAGGCTCCAGTTAAAGGAGTAGTCCAGTGGTGACCCAGTGGTGAACAACTTATCCCCTATCCTAAGGATAGGGGATAAGTTTGAGATCGCGGGGGGTCCGACCGCTGGGGCCCCCTGCGATCTCCTGTTTGGAGCCCCGACAGCCCGCGGGAAGGGGGCGTGTTGACCTCCACACGAAGCAACGGCTGACACGCCCCCTCAATACAACTCTATGGCAGAGCCGAAGCTCTGCCTTCGGCAATCTCCGGCTCTGCCATAGAGATGTATTGAGGGGGCATGTCGGCCGCCGCTTTGTGCGGGGGTCGACACCCGCTATCTGGCCGGAGAGCCTGGCCCCCGTACAGAGAGATCGCAGGGGGCCCCAGCGGTCGGACCCCCCACGATCTCAAACTTATCCCCTATCCTTAGGATAGGGGATACATTTTTCACCACTGGACTACCCCTTTAAGTCCCTGGGGTAACCTACCACTCAGAGTTGAGTGGAGTGTTGGTGGCTGTTTCAGATTAGTTTGCTGTAATTCAGGAACAGTTACCCACCTATCATTACAAAAGGACTAGCTTTGCACAATTTCTTTAGATCAGTTCACGTAATATTTTACTCTATTAGAATTAAGACAATAAACCAATAAGTGAGGGCTCAATAGTATATACTAGTACTTAACCATGTCTCTAGTGTAAACATAGAGAAACGCAAATACCCAAAGTACACTGAGACAAAATAATTCTTTAAACAAATGTGCATAGACTTTATTATCAAAAAATATATTAGTGACTATGGTTAAAACCAAGATATTAAAAAGGGAAAAGCAACAGGCAGACTACTACGGCGTCTGAGCATGGGACATAGAGTAATGGGGATACAATACATCAGCAGAAATATGTAAAATAGGGATAAAAATCACCAATCCTGATGTATACACACATAGATCAGTATAGGCTGTATAATAAATACTAGCAAATATCTACCTGCATATGTTACTGTATACACACAGAAGAAATAGAATATTGCACAATGCCCCAATAAAGATGACCGCAGAGAAAAGAATATATGCAGTTGTCGAAATGTTAAATGGGTACAGATAGGAATAGAGAACACAGGAACAGGGATTGTACAAGGTCACCCTTAGCCTACAATTACACCGGTCCTGCAGGTAAATCACAGAATGGAATCAAAAAACCCATAGCGGACGTCTTAGCCCAGCTCAGGATGCTATCCTAACAATGTTGTTTGGCAACAAGCTTCCTCAGGGAATGTCATGATCAGACGCCGTGGCAGTCTGGCTGTTGCTGTTCCCTTTTTAATATCTTGGTTTTAACCATACTCACTATTATATTTTTTGCTAATAAAGTCTATGCACATTTGTTTACAGTTTTCTATTAGAATTAAGACGTCAAACACTAATGAGAAAGAAAGTCACCATACCAGTATCCTGGAGAATGGATTTGTTGTGAATGGCAATATTGCCTGCAGCATTAAACTGTTTATTCCACTATGAATTATGAGAGAAAATATGTCTAGGTGTTTAATCTATCTTAAACCATTACTGCAATGTCAATTGACTTTTGACGTGTTACACAGACACTTGAAAAGTTAAAATCTGTTGGGGTCCCAGTGCTTAGATCTTATCTGATTTTATGTTGTAGCTGGGTAAAACATGTAATTCTGTGCTCATTACTGGGGACAGGCTACATAGACTGCAATGGAGCCTGTCTCCTGTAAACAGAGGGACTGCATGCCAAACCGGGGTGTAAAATTCACTACTATGCACTTCATCCGACTATTTCTTATGATCAGAGGGGTTCTCAACACTGAACTATTACTGTTATTTCAATTAACTCTTGGCATGCCGCACAGACATGTCAAAACTTTATTGATGGTAATGGTTTGGTTAGATCTAAATCAATTATCTGTATTTTGCAGCTTAATATTAAAATGTTCTCAAAGACTGTTATAGGTAGGGTATCATCAAAAATTACTGATCATTTTATTTATTTATTTATTTTTTATAAAATGTATTAAAATGGCGGTGTTGTATTTTAAGTGACCATCCACATAAAAAAAAACTTGAAAAAATCAGTTTTTCACTCTTGCCACTAAATGTTGTAATGATTGGGACATTACATTATCATTAGAGTGTGGGAGAATGAATACCTGCTCTGTTGTAAAGGTGTCCATACACTCAACAACTGTTTATTTAGTGGGCAGCAATCCCCCCTGATCAACCCATACACATAAGCATTCAGCAGAAAGGAAAGAGGAGGAATAAGCAGCTGCCAACATGCCTGAACCTTATTTCCCAACAACATCATCCTCAGGAGACCCACATACAATTTATATAGTTGACTGGACTCACTGAAGTAGAAGGGATTAGCCAACCTTTCTGTATTCGGACCTTAATGCTCTGTATGTATCACACCTGCCACTCTCAGGACTAGGAGGTAGAGAGTTCCGCTGTTACTTCATGGTTACTATTATAGTCTATTGATATTTTTCTGTCAGTTGGCTCCTATTCATTTTAGTTGTTATAAAGCAGACATAACCTGCTGTACTGTCCATTCAGAAAATAGAGGAAGTATGTGTTTCTACCTAAAAAAAAATTGAACTAAAGAAAAAGTAGCTGCAACATGTTAGAAAAAAACAAACACATGTTGAGAACATTATAACATATTTTCCATTATGTTGTGTTTCACTATATATAGCTATTTTATTATACATTTACTTGCTGATGTAAACAGAAAAATGAACAAAAGTATGATTATATTAGATATAATAAAGCAGATGTTGTCCACATAAACTATACATCCCCAAATTGTGATGTCGCTGTTTTTTTTTATTTTGTTAAATGGGCACTGTCATTTACACTATCATGTACACTGAGGACAAGCAGGGTTTTATACACTGTGGACAAGCAGGGCTCTGTGCAGTGAGGACAAGCAGGGCTCTGTACCCTGAGGACAAGCAGGGCTCTGTGCAGTGAGGACAAGCAGGGCCCTGTACACTGAGGACAAGCAGGGCTCTGTGCACTGAGGACAAGCTGGGTTCTTTGAAGTGAGGACAAGCAGGGCTCTGTACACTGAGGACAAGCAGGGCTTTTTGCAGTGAGGACAAGCAGGGCTCTGTGCTCTGAGGACAAGCAGGATTCTGTACACTGAGGACAAGCAGGTCTCTGTACACTGAGGACAAGCAGGTCTCTGTACACTAAGGAAAAGCAGGGTTCTGTACACTGAGGACAAGTGGGCTCTGTGCAGTGAGGACAAGCAGGGTTCTGTGCAGTGAAGACAAGCAGGGCTTTGCACACTGAGGACAAGCAGGGCTCTGTGCAGTGAGGACAAGCAGGGCTCTGTGCAGTGAGGACAAGCAGGGCTCTGTGCAGTGAGGACAAGCAGGGCTTTATGCACTCAGGACTAGCATGGCTCTGTACACTGAGGACAAGCAGGGCTCTTTGCAGTGAGGACAAGCAGGACTCTGTGCAGTGAGGACAAGCAGGGCTTAATGCAGTGAATACAAGTAGGGCTCTGTGCACTGAGGACAAGCAGGATTCTGTACACTGAGGAAAAGCAGGTCTCTGTACACTGAGGACAAGCAGGGCTCTGTGCAGTGAGGACAAGCATGGCTCTGTACAGTGAGGACAAGCAGGGCTCTGTGCAGTGAGGACAAGCAGGACTCGGTGCACTGAGGACTAGCATGGTTCTGTACACTGAGGACAAGCAGGTCTCTGAACACTGAGGACAAGCAGGGCTCTGTGCAGTGAGGACAAGCTTGGCTCAGTGCACTGAGGACAATCAGGATTCTGTACACTGAGGACTGGCAGGGCTCTGTGTGGTGAGGACAAGAAGAGCTCAGTGCACTGAGGACATGCAGGGCTCTGTACACTGAGGACAAGCAGGGCTCTGTAAACTTAGGACAAGCAGGATTCTGTACACTGAGGACAAGCAGGTCTCTGTACACTGAGGACAAGCAGGTCTCTGTACACTGAGGACAAGCAGGGCTCTGTACACTGAGGACAAGCAGGATTCTGTACACTGAGGACAAGCAGGGCTCTGTGCAGTGAGGACAAGCACGGCTCTGTGCACTGAGGACAAGCAGGGCTCTGTACACTGAGGACAAGCAGGCTCTGTACACTGAGGACAAGCAGGATTCTGTACACTGAGGACAAGCAGGGCTCTGTACAGTGAGGACAAACACGGCTCTGTGCACTGAGGACATGCAGGGCTCTTTTACACTGAGGACAAGCAGGGCTCTGTGCACTGAGGACAAGCAGGGCTCTGTACACTGAGGACAAGCAGGGCTCTGTGCGCTGAGGACAAGCAGGGTTCTGTGCACTGTGGACAAGCAAGGCTCAATTCACTGATGACAAGCGGGCTCTGTGCAGTGAGGACAAGCATGGCTCTGTGCAGTGAGGGACAAGCAGGGATTTGTACACTGAGGACAAGCAGGGCTATGCGCAGTGAGGATAAGCAGGGCTCTGTGCAGTGAGGACAATCAGGGCTCTGTACAGTGAGGACAAGCAGGGCTCTGTGCAGTGAGGACAAGCGGGGCTCAGTGCACTGAGGACTAGCATGGCTCTGTACATGAGGACAAGCAGGGCTCTGTGCAGTGAGGACAAGCTGGGCTCTATGCAGTGAGGACAAGCAGGGCTCGGTGTGGTGAGGACAAGCAGGGCTCTATGCAGTGAGGACAATCAGGGCTCTGTACAGTTGAGGACAAGCAGGGCTCCTGTGCAGTGAGGACAAGCAGGGCTCGGTGCACTGAGGACTAGTATGGCTCTGTACACTGAGGACAAGCAGGGCTCTGTGCAGTGAGGACAAGCAGGGCTCTATGTAGGGAGGACAAGCAGGGCTCTGTACACTGAGGACAAGCAGGGCTCTGCACAGTGAGGACAAGCAGGGCTCTGTGCAGTGAGGACAAGCAGGGCTCTGTGCAGTGAAGACAAGCAGGGCTCTGTGCAGAGAGGACAAGCAGGGCTCTGTGCAGTGAGGACAAGCAGGACTCTGTACACTGAGGACATGCAGGGCTCTGTGCACATGAGGACAAGCAAGGCTCAGTGCACTGATGACAAGCAGAGCTTCTGTGCAGTGAGGACAAGCATGGCTCTGTACACTGAGGACAAGCAGGGCTCTGTGCAATGAGGACAAGCATGGCTTCTGTGCAATGAGGACAAGCTCGGCTCTGTGCAATGAGGACAAGCAGAGCTCTGTGCAATGAGGACAAGCAGGATTCTGTACACTGAGGACAAGCAGGGCTCTGTGTGGTGAGGAAAAAGCAGAGCTCAGTGCTGGAGGGACATGCAGGGCTCTGTGCACTGAGGACAAGCAGGATTCTGTACACTGAGGACAAGCACGGGCTCTGTACACTGAGGACAAGCAGGGGCTAATGTACACTAAGACAAGCAGGATTCTGTACACTGAGGACAAGCAGGGCTCTGTGCAGTGAGGACACGCAGAGCTCTGTGCACTGAGGACAAGCAGGACTCTGTACACTGAGGACAAGCAGGGCTCTGTACACTCAGGACAAGCAGGGCTCTGTACACTGAGGACAAGAAGGGCTCTGTACACTCAGGACAAGAGGGGTTCTGTACACTGAGGACAAGCAGGGCTCTGTGCAGTGAGGACACGCAGAGCTCTGTGCACTGAGGACAAGCAGGACTCTGTACACTGAGGACAAGCAGGGCTCTGTACACTCAGGACAAGCAGGGCTCTGTACACTGAGGACAAGAAGGGCTCTGTACACTCAGGACAAGAGGGTTCTGTACACTGAGGACAAGCAGGGCTCTGTACACATAGGACAAGCAGGGCTCTGTGCAGTGAGGACAAGTAGAGCTCTGTTCACTGAGGATGAGCAGGGCTCTGTGCAGAGAGGACAAGCAGGGCTCTGTACACTGAGGACAAGCAGGGCTCTGTGCAGTGAGGACAAGCATGGCTCTGTACACTGAGGACAAGCAGGGCTCTGTGCAATGAGGACAAGCAGGGCTCTGTGCAATAGAGGACAAGCTCGGCTCTGTGCACTGAGGGCAATCAGGATTCTGTAACACTGAGGACAAGCAGGGCTCTGTGTGGTGAGGACAAGCAGAGCTCAGTGCACTGAGGACATGCAGGGCTCTGTACACTGAGGACAAGCAGGGCTTGGAAACTTAGGACAAGCAGGATTCTGTACACTGAGGACAAGCAGGTCTCTGTACACTGAGGATAAACAGGGCTCTGTACACTGAGGACAAGCGGGACTTTTGTACAACTGAGGACAAGCAGGTCTCTGTACACTGAGGACAAGCAGGGCTCTGTGCAATGAGGACAAGCAGGGCTCTGTGCAATGAGGACAAGCTCGGCCTCTGTGCACTGAGGACAAGCAGGATTCTGTACACTGAGGACAAGCAGGGCTCTGTGTGGTCGAGGACAAGCAGAGCTCAGTGCACTGAGGACATGATGGGCTCTGTACACTGAGGACAAGCAGGGCTCTGTACACTGAGGACAAGCAGGGCTATGTACACTCAGGACAAGCAGGATTCTGTACACTGAGGACAAGCAGGGCTATGTGTAGTGAGGACACGCAGAGCTCTGTGCACTGAGGACAAGCAGGACTCTGTACACTGAGGACAATCAGGGCTCTGTGCAATGAGGACAAGCATGGCTCTGTGCAATGAGGACAAGCTCGGCTCTGTGCAATGAGGACAAGCAGAGCTCTGTGCAATGAGGACAAGCAGGATTCTGTACACTGAGGACAAGCAGGGCTCTGTGTGGTGAGGAAAAGCAGAGCTCAGTGCACTGAGGACATGCAGGGCTCTGCACACTGATGACAAGAGGGCTCTGTACACTGAGGACAAGCAGGGGCTCTGTACACTGAGGACAAGCAGGGCTATGTACACTCAGGACAAGCAGGATTCTGTACACTGAGGACAAGCAGGGCTCTGTGCAGTGAGGACACGCAGAGCTCTGTGCAGTGAGGACACGCAGAGCTCTGTGCACTGAGGACAAGCAGGACTCTGTACACTGAGGACAAGCAGGGCTCTGTACACTCAGGACAAGCAGGGCTCTGTACACTGAGGACAAGAAGGGCTCTGTACACTCAGGACAAGAGGGTTCTGTACACTGAGGACAAGCAGGGCTCTGTACACATAGGACAAGCAGGGCTCTGTGCAGTGAGGACAAGTAGAGCTCTGTTCACTGAGGATGAGCAGGCTCTGTGCAGAGAGGACAAGCAGGACTCTGTGCAGTGAGGACAAGCAGGACTCTATACACTGAGGACATGCAGGGCTCTGTGCACTGAGGACAAGCAAGGCTCAGTGCACTGATGACAAGCAGAGCTCTGTGCAGTGAGGACAAGCATGGCTCTGTACACTGAGGACAAGCAGGGCTCTGTGCAATGAGGACAAGCAGGGCTCTGTGCAATGAGGACAAGCTCGGCTCTGTGCACTGAGGGCAATCAGGATTCTGTACACTGAGGACAAGCAGGGCTCTGTGTGGTGAGGACAAGCAGAGCTCAGTGCACTGAGGACATGCAGGGCTCTGTACACTGAGGACAAGCAGGGCTCTGTACACTGAGGACAAGCAGGATTCTGTACACTGAGGACAAGCAGGTCTCTGTACACTGACGACAAACAGGGCTCTGTACACTGAGGACAAGCGGGATTTTGTACACTGAGGACAAGCAGGTCTCTGTACACTGAGGACAAGCAGGGCTCTGTGCAATGAGGACAAGCAGGGCTCTGTGCAATGAGGACAAGCTCGGCTCTGTGCACTGAGGACAAGCAGGATTCTGTACACTGAGGACAAGCAGGGCTCTGTGTGGTGAGGACAAGCAGAGCTCAGTGCACTGAGGACATGATGGGCTCTGTACACTGAGGACAAGCAGGGCTCTGTACACTGAGGACAAGCAGGGCTATGTACACTCAGGACAAGCAGGATCTGTACACTGAGGACAAGCAGGGCTATGTGTAGTGAGGACACGCAGAGCTCTGTGCACTGAGGACAAGCAGGACTCTGTACACTGAGGACAATCAGGGCTCTGTACACTCAGGACAAGCAGGGCACAGTACACTGAGGACAAGAAGGGTTCTGTACACTCAGGACAAGAGGGTTCTGTACACTGAGGACAAGCAGGGCTCTGTACACATAGGACAAGCAGGGTTCTGTGCAGTGAGGACAAGTAGAGCTCTGTTCACTGAGGATGAGCAGGGCTCTGTGCACTGAGGACAAGCAGGGCTCTGTACACTGAGGACAAGCAGGGCTCTGTGCAGTGAGGACAAGCAGAGTTCTTTGCACTGAGGCTTTGTGACACACAGCAGAATTATTCACAAGCCAGGAGCCTGAACAGAGCCCTGCTTGTCCCACTCACACTTTCTGTAATTTGTGTTTTAACCAATGTATATTGCAAATATCCATATTATGTTATTTTCTACATTATACAAAAGTTTTTGGAAATGACAGATACACTTTAAATATAAAAAAAATGGTTGTTACCAATAACAGGCAAATCTTATAGGGTCAAATTCTCGAATCCAAGGTGACATATATACCAATTAGGCTACCAGATAGAATTATGATAGCAACTTGTAAACTAATAGATTATGCCGATGGCCTATCCTTAGGATGGTGTTGTACTAATGGGACACCCACCAATCAAAAGAATGAAGAAATCAGGTTGCTTGCTTTATTGTTTACTCAATCATAACACTATTAATATGGTTGTGGCTTTTCCTAGTATTGCCCCTCAATCCCTGTCCCATTCTTGTACAGCAACGCCACAGGGAATATGTACCATTACAAAGCTCCAAATAAAATCTGTCAGCTGTCCATATATTGCATGGATGTGCTGGCTCCTCCAGAGCAAGTAACACTATTTGTGGCCATTCTTTGCCCAACTAAAAGGTTCCTCAATGGGAGAATGTTAATCTCTTAAATACAAACACACTATAAATGAGCTTTTACATCTGTTCACACTGGTGCCATGCTGTGCGGCGTCCATTGCTGCTGCAGCGCCGTGTCTGTGGGGAGGCACGGCCCAGGGACTGGTTCGGGCAGCATTGGGGCTGCTCTGCAGTAGGTCTTTCCCCTGTGGACACTGGTGTTGCGGCGGTGGTGGTTGCCACTCAGTGCAGCACCATTTTATGCTAGGGATGTTAGGGACCCGCTACTTATAGGTGGCCGTGATGTGGCTAGCGGGCTTGCCATTCATGATCATTACGTATACTAACAACCTGTTAGTTTAGTAAATTTTGCTGAGAAGCCTTAGATCATAGTGCATGTTGTAGATATGCGGCCATGTCTGTTTTTTTCTCTACTTGAATTCACACTATAAATAGTTCATGCATTGTCTGCTGTCCCTTTAACACCAATAAGTTTTGCTGAATGAAATATTATTACATTTCCCAGTAAGCTATTGTACATCCCCACTGTCAATTGTACATCCCTATTGTTACTGACATCATGGTGCTCCATGGAATCAGCTGAGTGAGTCATCAATTCTATTTTATTTGCCAGAGCCGCCTCTTAGCCTGTACATCTCCTGCTCTCACACAATGCACACAGTTATGAGTTAGTTGTGGCCGTAGGGTTTTACATAGCTGTAAATTTTTTGTTTTGATGGGACTTTTTAAAAACTTTTTATTAATATTTTTATGGTATATGAAGTGACATTTTTAGACTTTTTAGTATTTTAGTATTTTTTTTACGTGTACACAATCGACCGTGTGGTTTAGCTAACCTTATATTTTAATAGTTCGGATATGTATGCACGCAATGATACCACATATGATTATTTTTATTCTTTATTACATTATTTTATTTAAAAAATGGTAAAAGGGGAGTGATTTAAACTTTTAATAGGGAAGGGGTTAATGAACTTATTTTTACACTTTTTTTTTTAGGGGCTACAACATGCAATACCCCCTTCACCTCCCCCCCCCCCCCCCCCCCCCTCCCTCACTTTCATGTCCCCATAGTGAACACGTTATAGTTAATTATAGCACGTACACGTTTGGGTTCGATCGCTGGTGCAATGTACTTTCACCATCTCATATTACAAGCTAGTACAGGATCAGTAAGGCTTCAGGGTGGATGCCGGCTCCACAAAGAGCAGGGTAAACTTAAGGAGGACAAGGTAAAATCAAAGGTAGTTTAATCCCAAGATGCAACATGTTTCACTGCAGGTTTGCAGCTTCATCAGGCATAACAAGAAGCATATGGGTTACTCTTTTATAGGAACAACAATAACCCTGTGAATATAATGACAGGGTGAGAAGGGGGTGTACAATATATTACATATATCAGAAAATAGATCATTAGATACATCACATAGAAAGGTAGAAAAAAACTATTAAAATAACAAAAAATATAAAGGATAAAATGCATATATCCATGTCTTAACACATATTATAAATATTAAGCATTATGTGTGAATATATCCATTTAAAAATATCCATTGGAGATCCGCACATCTAGATCCAAATAAATATAAACGCCATAAAAAATTTAAAGTAATAAAAAGAAAAAGAAAGTAGGAAAAATAGGATGAAAGATGTATAAAGAAAAATAATACAAATAAATAGCGCACCAATGCGGTAGACTGACAAGAGATTCGGCGCACACCATGAAACTAGTAGGAGCTGGATCTGAGGGCAATGCACCGCAAAAGATGCCAAACTAACAGACATTCTCAATGGTCTCATTCAGACCATGTGGCAATAAAGTAGAGAACGTGAATATCCATAAGGTTAATAAGATAATGAAAACGGTTAGGAGTGCTATCTGGTATTGTTTCATGAATAATTAAACACAAAGAGGACATGTCATTTTTATGGATTAATGTGAAATGTAGGGAAATGCTGTGTAATGTAAAACAATTTTTCATGTTGGACCTATGTTTGTACATTCGAGAATGTACTGTTTGAATAGTGTGCCCAATATGTTGTAAATGGCAGCTACAGGACAATAAATATATTGCATATTGTGTATCACAATTTAAAAATTGTGTAATGGGAAAAAATGTATAAGCAGCGATTTTTTGTGTAATGGGAAAAAATGCATAAGCAGCGATTTTTATTACAGGAGGAACAGCCTTTTATTAACGGAACAGTGGGTAAACTAATCTTATTAATAGTTGTTCTGCGCTGCCCTGCAGTTCAGAGCTCCGCTCACAGCATCCGGAAGTTCATTACTCCGAACACTGTGTGCGGGCTTCCGTGTTCGCAGCCGCCGGGCGTGACGTCACGCCCGGCCCCTTCATGACGTCTCGCCCTCCCCCTTGTGACGTCACGCCCGCCCCCTCTACCAAAATCTATGGGAAGGGGGCGGGACAGCGGTCGCGCCCCCTTCCCATAGACTTTCGTTGAGGGGGCGGGCGAGACGTCACGAAGGGGCCGGGCGTGGCGTCACGCCCGGCGGCTGCGAACACGGAAGCCCGCACACAGCGTTCGGAGTAATGAACTTCCGGACGCTGTGAGCGGATCTCCGAAATGCAGGGCAGGAAAACCCCTTTAAGTCTATTGGGTGCTAACATATTTTGTTAATTTTTTGACTTCCTATATGTTATTCCTGGAGTGTTTGGTACTAACCCTTTTAAAATATGATCACTCCGAATAATATGCCAATTGCGCTTGAGGATCATTTTGATCTCTCTGGCTCCACTATTATAGTTAGTAATAAAATTATATTTAAACTAATCAATAGTCACTTTTTTATTTTTATATCTAATCATATTTTTAATTGTAACATTATTAAATATAAAAATAAAAAAGTGACTAATGATCAGTTTAAAGGGGTATTCCGGGAATTTTTTTAATTTGACTATGCTACAGGGGCTGTAAAGTTAGTGTAGTTCATAATATATTGTCTTTACCTGTGTGTGACGGTTTCCTCATAATTCTTCTGTGATTTTCATCCCAATATTTATTTTTAACAGCATACAAAATAACTGCTGTCTCAGATTTTTCCCAGCTTGCAATGCGGTCGAGACCTGATGCACTAGTCAGCTGACGACAGGGAGCCTGTCTGCTTCAATGGGTGGAGGGATCAATCTACAACTAATGCAAATGCTGTAGGCACCCTGATTGAAGACCACAGGTTTGCAGCTCATTTATGTTTCAATGGGTGGGGTGACTGATGTGTGGGAAGGAGGAAAATGGTATCATGGGATTTGTAGGCAAACAAGAAAACTGAAAACAGGAAATACAAGTTCACAGAAAGCTAACCACAGTGTTCTGGTAATCTCACAGCATAGCCATTTAGCCCAAAACAAGCGCAGATCCTTCCTAAGCATGTCCATTACTGTCTGCCAGGTACGTACTAAAATCACCTTAATACCAAACACTCCAGGAATAACATATAGGAGGTCAAAAAATGTACAAAATATGTTAGCACCCAATAGATTGAAAACTATTGATAAGATTAGTTTACCCACTTTTCAGTTAAAGGACATCTGCAGAGTTACAAACACTTATCCCCTATCCTCAAGATAGGGGATAAGTGTTTGATCGCGTGGGGTCCGAACGCTGGGGCCCCCGGCAATCTCCTGTACGGGCCCGCGGCTCTCCCGTGCAGGGGGCGTGCCAGCCGCAGCATGACGTTGCGGCCGGCACGCCTCCTCCATACATCTCTATGGGAGAGGCGGGGAGGCAGCATTCGTGCCTCCCCGCATCCCCCATAGAACTGTATGGGGACGGGGAGGAGACCTCTAGATCGACGCTACGCGCCATAGCGCTCACCATGAGCGCTTATGGCGGCGCCCCGTTACGGAGATCAGGGGGGTCCCAGCGGTCGGACCCCCCACAATCAAACACTTATCCCCTATACTGTGGATAGGGGATAAGTGTAATGCCGCTGCAGTTGTCCTTTAATAAAAGGTTGTCCCCCTGTAATAAAAATTGCTGCTTATGTTGGGGCATGATCAACATTTTTTTTTGTGAAAAATTCGAATCTTATCAAACAAAAACATTTTTTCCATTACACAATTTTTTAATTGTGATACACAATATGCAATATATTTATTGTCCTGTAGCTGCCATTTACAATATATTGGGTGCACTATTCAAACAGTACGTTCTTGAATGTGCAAACATAGGTCCAACATGAAAAATTGTTTTACATTACACAGCATTTCCCGACATTTCATATTAATCCATAAAAATGACATGAAATTGCGCATGTGTAGTGAAACGCATTGCATGTCAATAATTAAACGATTCTTTTACCGTTCTTGATGTAGTGGGTCTCCGCAGTGCCGATTTGATCCTGCATTCTCCTTTGAAGTCCTCTCCTTGTCTCTATGAACCTAAACTAGGGCACTAATGTCCAACACCCGACTCACAAGTTCAACAAGGTACACAGTGGGACACTGCACATCTACCGGTATCAGAGGACCAAGAGTGCCAAGAAAATATTTCCCACACCATTACGCCACCTCTACCAGCCTTACCTGTTCACACCTGACAGGAAGGACTTATTGATTCCTGCTGCTTGAGCAAAATTCTGCCCCAGCGCCCCTCCTTCATCATGATGCAACATAAATCTGAATTCATCTGACCCTATAAAGTTTTTCTACTTTTCAGTAATTTCATTTTTGAGTTCTTTGCCCAATAGATTCTTGCCCTTTTTTCCCTCTGATTAAATAGTGATAAGTTGTAGATTGGGACATGTTAGTTGGACCATCACCAATGTAGTTGACTGCTGTTTGTTTGACTGTGCACTGCCTATTTGTTGGAACGCATCACAACAGTAGGTTTGCTCCTCAGTTCTCAACTTACATGTAAAGAACATAGGGGGTTATTTATCATTGTGTTCTATTGCTTTTTTAGTCTACATCTGCAAATTCTGTTTATTTTTTTCTTTATTTTGATCCTTAATAAGTGTCATGTTTGACATACCTCTGCTTGTGTTATTCTGTTTAATCATTTTACAATGCTTTCCCTATAAAACTTAAGGCAAACATTGTTTAAACAACACCCCTTTGACGCTTCTTAAATTGGTTATCCA
This sequence comes from Hyla sarda, assembly GCF_029499605.1. NCBI lineage: Eukaryota > Metazoa > Chordata > Amphibia > Anura > Hylidae > Hyla > Hyla sarda. The sequence goes on from NC_079194.1 coordinate 198,877,616, forward strand.
CCATAAGGTGATTTTAGTACATACCTGGCAGACAGTAATGGACATGCTTAGGAAGGATCTGCGCTTGTCTTGGGGCTAAATGACTATGTTGTGTGATTACCATAATGCTAAAGCTATCTTTTTGTGAACTGGTATTTCCATTTTTAGTTTTCTTCTTTGCCTACAAATCCCATAATTCCATTTTCCTCCCTCCCACACATCAGCCACCCCACCCTTTGTAACATAAATGAGCTGCATCCATTACAAAGACCTGTGTTTTCCAACCAGAGTGACTACAGCTGTTGGCAAAATAAAAATAGTTTCAGATTGATCTCTCGCTTACCAAGCGATCCCTCCCTCCTTTTTTTTATTCCTTCCTTTATTTTCAAGGTGTAAATGATGAATTCAAAATCAGTTGTAAAAATGTTTATTCTTTATTTTGAAATATAAAAACAATATGCAGAAACTTTAGTTTTCAAAGCTCACACAATAAGGGTACGTTCACACAAGCAGATCCACAGTGTATTTTACACTGCAGATCCACCGCTGAAGGACCCCTGCATGGTGGCTTTACATGTGCCTTCTCGGAGCAGCAGTATACTCACACATAGCAGCTGCTCGCAGCCTAACTCATGGAGCAGGGGGAGCGGTCGCAGTACCCGCACATGCGTGGCGACTCGCACATCGCTTCAGTGTGTCTGCTTGTATTGGCATATTGCCACTCTGAGCAGGCACATGTAAAGCCACCATGAAGCAGTCCTTCAGCGGCAGATCTGCAGCGTAAAATACACTGTGGGTCCACTCGTGTAAACGTACCCTTAAGGTAATTTTGTCCCAGCAACCAGGAAACATGTAATATGTGTCCCAGTTATAAATCACATTTTCAAAGGATTGCTAGTAGTGATTACACACTTTTTTTTTGTTTGTTTTTTTCTAACATATTAAAGGTGTACTCTTGTGTGCAACTTTTTTTGGAATATCAAGTGGCTGTATTTTTTTTTATTTTTTTACATTTGACATTTATGTTGTGTAAAAAAATTAAAATTCTTACATTAGCTATCAGAGCAAGTTGTATAGTTTTTTCCACTCTGACCACAGTGCTTTCTGTTGACACCTCTGTCCATGTCTTGAACTGTTTGGAGCAGGCGATGTTTGCTATGGTGATTAGCTCTGACTTTGGACAGTTACTGACACAGACAGAGGTGTCAGCAGAGAGCACTGTGGTCAGACAGTCCAAAATTACACAACTTCCTCGTGAACATACAGCAGCTGATAAGGATTATGATTTTTTTAAACGCTGTGTTACGCCTAGCGCTCCGGGTCCCCGCTCCTCCCCGGAGCGCTCACGGCGTCTTTCTCCCTGCAGCTCCCCGGTCAGCGCTGACCGGGAGCGCTGCTCTGCCATGGCCGTTGGGGATGCGATTCGCACAGCGGGACGCGCCCGCTCGCGAATCGCATCCCAGGTCACTTACCCGTTCCCGTCTCCTGCAGTCATGTGCTGGCGCGCGCGGCTCCGCTCTCTAGGGCGCGCGCGCGCCAGCTCCCTGAGACTTAAAGGGCCAGTGCACCAATGATTGGTGCCTGGCCCAATTAGCTTAATTGGTTCCCACCTGTTCCCTGGCTATATCTAGTCTCCTCCCTTGCACTCCCTGGCCGGATCTTGTTGCCTTAGTGCCAGTGAAAGCGTTCCTTGTGTGTTTAATAGCCTGTGTACCAGTACCTTTGCTATCTCCCCTGACTACGAACCTTGCCGCCTGCCCCCGACCTTCTGCTACGTCCGACCTTGCTACTGCCTACTCCCTTGTACCTCGCCTTTCTTCAGTATCTTCAGCAGCCAGAGAGGTGAGCCGTTGCTAGTGGATACGACCTGGTCACTACCGCCGCAGCAAGACCATCCCGCTTTGCGGCGGGCTCTGGTGAAAACCTGTAGTGGCTTAGAACCGGTCCACTAGCGCGGTCCTCGCCAATCCCTCTCTGGCACAGAGGATCCACCTCCTGCCAGCCGGCATCGTGACAGTAGATCCGGCCATGGATCCCGCTGAAGTTCCTCTGCCAGCTGCCGCCGACCTCCCTACATTGGTCGCCCGACAAGAGCACCAGCTGTCGTACTTGACCACCATGCTACAGCAGCTCCAGTCACAGCAACAGCAGCAACAGTCACAGCTACAGCAAGTTCAGTCTCAGCTACAGCAGCAACAACCATCTCCTCCGCCAGCTCCTGCACCCCTTCCGCAGCGACTGGCCACTCCTAGCCTCCGCCTGTCTTTGCCAGACAAATTTAATGGGGACTCTAAGTTTTGCCGTGGCTTCCTTTCGCAATGTTCTCTGCACTTGGAGATGATGTCGGACCTGTTTCCTACTGAAAGGTCTAAGGTGGCTTTCGTAGTCAGCCTTCTCTCTGGAAAAGCCCTGTCATGGGCCACACCGCTCTGGGACCGCAATGACCCCGTCACTGCCTCTGTTCACTCCTTCTTCTCGGAAATTCGAAGTGTCTTTGAGGAACCTGCCCGAGCCTCTTCTGCTGAGACTGCCCTGCTGAACCTGGTCCAGGGTAATTCTTCCGTTGGCGAGTATGCCGTACAATTCCGTACACTTGCTTCAGAATTGTCCTGGAATAATGAGGCTCTCTGCGCGACCTTTAAAAAAGGCCTATCCAGCAACATTAAAGATGTTCTGGCCGCACGAGAGACTCCTGCTAGCCTGCATGAACTCATTCATCTAGCCACTCGCATTGACATGCGTTTTTCTGAGAGGCATCAAGAGCTCCGCCAGGAAAAAGACTTAGATCTCTGGCCACCTCTCCCACAGTCTCCACTGCAATCTGCGCCTAGGCCTCCCGCCGAGGAGGCCATGCAAGTGGATCGGTCTCGCCTGACCCTGGAAGAGAGGAATCGCCGTAAGGAAGAGAATCTTTGTCTGTACTGTGCCAGTACTGAACATTTTCTGGTGGATTGCCCAATCCGTCCTCCACGTCTGGGAAACGCACGCTCGCACTCTGCTCTCGTGGGTGTGGCGTCTCTTGATGCCAAGTCGGCTTCTCCACGTCTCACGGTACCTGTTCGGATCTCCACTTCAGCCAGCTCTCCCCTCTCAGCCGTGGCCTGCCTGGACTCTGGAGCTTCTGGGAATTTTATTCGGGACTCCTTTGTGAATAAATTCCGTATTCCGGTGACCCGTCTTGTCAAGCCACTCCGCATTTCCGCGGTCAACGGAGCCAGGTTGGACTGTACCATACGTTTCCGCACGGAGCCCCTTCTTATGAGCATCGGATCTCATCACGAGAGGATTGAACTTTTGGTCCTCCCCAATTGCACCTCGGAGATTCTCCTTGGACTTCCCTGGCTTCAACTTCATTCCCCAACCCTGGATTGGTCCACTGGGGAGATCAAGAGTTGGGGGTCCTCTTGTTCCAAGAACTGTCTAAAACCGGTTCCCAGTAACCCTTGCCGTAACTCTGTGGTTCCTCCTGTATCCGGTCCCCCTAAGGTCATTAAGGACTCTGCCTGCCACTGGAAATGCCCTTCCCCCCCTCCCAGTTCCATCAGGCAAGCTTCTGTGTCCCCTCATGGCCCTCGTCCTGGTGTCACACTGCCCCGTGCCAGGTCTCGCCCTCTGCCCTCTCTCCCCATTCCTACTCCTGCGGTTCTGCCTGCCGTTGAGGAATCCCTCCATCCTTTCCCGGTGTCCTCATCCCAGGGGAGGCAGTTACCCGATAAAGAGAAGGGGAGACCTAAGGGGGGGGGTACTGTTACGCCTAGCGCTCCGGGTCCCCGCTCCTCCCCGGAGCGCTCACGGCGTCTTTCTCCCTGCAGCTCCCCGGTCAGCGCTGACCGGGAGCGCTGCTCTGCCATGGCCGTTGGGGATGCGATTCGCACAGCGGGACGCGCCCGCTCGCGAATCGCATCCCAGGTCACTTACCCGTTCCCGTCTCCTGCAGTCATGTGCTGGCGCGCGCGGCTCCGCTCTCTAGGGCGCGCGCGCGCCAGCTCCCTGAGACTTAAAGGGCCAGTGCACCAATGATTGGTGCCTGGCCCAATTAGCTTAATTGGTTCCCACCTGTTCCCTGGCTATATCTAGTCTCCTCCCTTGCACTCCCTGGCCGGATCTTGTTGCCTTAGTGCCAGTGAAAGCGTTCCTTGTGTGTTTAATAGCCTGTGTACCAGTACCTTTGCTATCTCCCCTGACTACGAACCTTGCCGCCTGCCCCCGACCTTCTGCTACGTCCGACCTTGCTACTGCCTACTCCCTTGTACCTCGCCTTTCTTCAGTATCTTCAGCAGCCAGAGAGGTGAGCCGTTGCTAGTGGATACGACCTGGTCACTACCGCCGCAGCAAGACCATCCCGCTTTGCGGCGGGCTCTGGTGAAAACCTGTAGTGGCTTAGAACCGGTCCACTAGCGCGGTCCTCGCCAATCCCTCTCTGGCACAGAGGATCCACCTCCTGCCAGCCGGCATCGTGACACGCTGCTTGTGTTCTTCAGCATTTAACGATCCATTTAATGTTCCAAAAATGTTTGGCCCCAGAGTACACCTTGTTTTATAGTAATCAAATACCATATTTGTGATAAACTAAATTTCTTTCATTTACTTTTTGTTATGTTGGGTTACAAATGTTAGAAAGGTTGTTGGAGAGGCTCTTGTCAAACTAGCAACCTAAAGACCCGAGCTACCCAAATGACACCTATAGTGTCGGACAAAAGGCAAAAATAAAAGAAGATATTGGGGCTCAGAGTCGTGAATATTGAATCAAATGTAATTTATTAATATTAAAACAATAATATGCGTTGTGTCCTGTGACTCGCAGGGCCCTTGTGGGTCAGCAGGGACACAAGATTACATAAAATATTTAGTAAAATGAGGTGGCAAAAATATAAAATAATATAAATGGTATAATAAAAATTTACAAAATGTGACCACACACTTATGATGAGTCCGTCCTGGATATGATACTGTACAGTATATTGCGTTGTGCTTTTGCTCTGTTTCAGTAATCACTCTTTAAATACAGCTCAGTTCAATATGCTGGTATTTAAAATAACAAGTCTGGGGCTCCCCATCTGGGGGTGTGAGATACAGCAGAGTCTCTGTTAAGTTTTGTATCTGCACTGTGATAATACACATCAGTTGTACAGGTAGGTAAAGGATACCTTAATATGTGCGTTGGTCTTAATCCATGTCCCGGCTCTCTAGGCAGAGAGAGCGCTGCTGGAGACTCGGCCGTCTCTCAGATTTGCAGCGTAGATGATGGTGGGCTCCGGTTAGGTGGACTGCAGCGCTTCTCCTGTGTCCGGTAGTTGCAGATTCCGATGGCGTCCTTGTGTTGGGATAGCGCACGCTGTCATAGGCTGATTGACAGATCGGGTAATGCCGATATGTTTGGCAGATATGGTTTAAACTTATGCTGTATCTCAATAGTAAGGTTAGTGGTGGTCACAACTGTACTGTTCGGCTGGACGCATTTCAGGACCACGTAGGTCCTTTCCTCAGCAGCTTAGTATACATGTTTTAGGGGTCATTCACTTTAGTACGTATATATTAAACCCCTCCTCTTTGTGGAAAACATCAAAACAAGTTTGAAAAAAATGTAACAACAAAGTGTCGGCTTGGAAAGTAATAATATCATATGGTTATATGAACGGGAGTAAATAGGAACTAAGAATAATTACAATAATAGATAATAGACTAAAGAATATTTTGTATTTCTCACAGTAAAGGATTACAGTAACATATGTTTTGCTATACACATGTTTATTCCCTTTGTGTGTATTGGAAATAAAACAAAAAAGGAGGAAAAAAAGCAAAATTGGACATAATGTCACACCTAACTCCAAAAATGGCCTGGACAAAACTCTTGGCACCCTTTCAAAATTGTGGAAAAATAAGATTGTTTAAAGCATGTGATGCTCCTTTAAACTCACATGGGGCAAGTAACAGGTGTGGGCAATATAAAAATCACACCTGAAATCAGATAAAAAGAAGAGAAGTTAACATAGTCTCTGCATTGTGTGTCTGTGTGTGCCACACTAAGCATGGACAACAGAAAAAGGAGAAGAGAACTGTCTGAAGACTTGAGAACCAAAATTGTGGGAAAATATCCGCAATCACAAGGTTACAAGTCCATCTCCAGATATCTAGATTTGCCTTTGTCCACAGTGCGCAACATTATGAAGAAGTTTGCAACCCATGGCGCTGTAGCTAATCTCCCTGGGCGTGGACGGAAGAGAAAAATGGATTAAAGGTTTCAACATAGGATAGTCCGGATGGTGGATAAGCAGCCCCAAACAAGTTCCAAAGATATTCAAGCTGTCCTGCAGGCTCAGGGAGCATCAGTGTAAGCGCAAACTGTCGACATTTAAATGAAATGAAACGCTATGGCAGGAGACCCAGGAGGACCCCACTGCTGACACAGAGACATAAAAAAGCAAGACTATATTTTGCCAAAATGAACTTGAGTAAGCCTAAATCCTTCTGTGAAAATGTCATGTGGACAGATGAGACCAAGATAGAGCTTTTTGGTAAAGCACAACATTCTACTGTTTACTAAAAACGGAATGAGGCCAACAAAGAAAAGAACACAGTAACTACAGGGAAATATGTTGGAGGTTCAATGATGTTTTGGGGTTGTTTTGCTGTCTCTGGCACTGGGTGCCTTGAATGTGTGCAAGGCATCATGAAATCTAAGGATTATCAATGGATTTTGGCTCGCACTGTATAGCCCAGTGTCAGAAAGCTGGGTTTGGGTCCGAGATGTTGGGTCTTCCAGCAGGACAATGACCCCAAACATATGTCAAAAAACAACCAGAAATGGATGGTAGCAAAGCGCTGGAGAGTTCTGAATTGGCCAGCAATGAGTCCAGATCTGAATCCCATTGAACACCTGTGGAGAGATCTTAAAATTGCTGTTTGGAAAAGGCACCCTTCCAATAAGAGAGACCTGGAGCAGTTTGCGAAGGAAGAGTGGTCCAACATTCTGGCTGAGAGGTGTAAGAAGCTTATTGATGGTTATGGGAAGCGACTGATTTCAGTAATTTTTTCCAATGGGTGTGCAACCAAATATTAAGTTAAGTGTGCCAATAATTTTGTCCAGCCCATTTTTGGAGTTTGATGTGATATTATGTCCAATTAGCTTTTTTTCCTCCCTTTTTTTGTTTAGTTCCAACGAGTTACTGCAATCCTTCTGTGAGAAATACTTTATTTTCTTGAAAAATGTCAGTGGTGCCAACATTTACAGCCATGACTGTATATACATATTAAATCTGCATATGGTATTGATATATGGCTCAGACTATTGACTTTCCACACACCTATATAGGTCAACGTATAGTAGTGTTAGAGGCAAGGAATAATACAAAATAAATCGATAAATAAATAAATAAATAAATTGAACAAATGAGTAATTTCATAAAATATAAATATAGTGCACACATGTATATGTCACATGTCTGCATACACACTGATAATGGGTATGCACATTGACATTCAGATCAGAATGCCCATAGCGCCCACAGTCCGTACATCAAACCCCGACACCAAACCTTTTCTCCACCTTAGTTGGTTTAACCCCTTAACAACAATGGACGTAAATGTACGTCATGTTGCCATGGTACTTAACGCACCATGACGTACATTTACGCGCCACCATGATCGTGAGCACCGGAGTGGTGCTCGCATCATGCGCAGCAGGTCCCGGCTGCTATCAGCAGCCAGGGACCCGCCGGTAATGGCGGACATCCGCAATCGCGCGGATGTCCGCCATTAACCCCTCAGATTCCGTGATCAATACAGGTCACAGCATCTGCGGCAGTTCGGTACTTTGAATGGATGATCGGATCGCCCGCAGTGCTGCCGCGGGGATCCGATCATCCAACATGGCAGCCGGAGGTCCCCTCACCTGTCTCCGGCTGTCTCCCAGGGTCTTCTACTCTGGTCTGAGATCGAGCAGACCAGAGCAGAAGATCACCGATAATACTGATCAGTGCTATGTCCTATACATAGCACTGAACAGTATTGGCAATCAAATGATTGCTATAAATAGTCCCCTATGGGGACTATTAAAGTGTAAAAAAATAAAAAAAAAAGGGAAAAAATGTAAAATAAAAAAGGAAAAAAATTTAGAAAAATCCCCTCCCCCAATAAAAAAGGAAAACGTCCGTTTTACCCATTTTACCCCCAAAAAAGCGTAAAAAAAATGATACACATATTTGGTATCTCCACGTGCATAAAAGTCTGAACTATTAAAATATATTGTTAACCATCCCGTACGCTGAATGGCGTAAACGTAAAAAAAAAAAAGTCCAAAAAAGTGCTGCTTTTTTGTCACATTTTATAAAAAGAAAAATTATAAAAAATTTATAAAAAGTAAAACCTAAGCAAAAGTGGTACTGATAAAAACTACAGATCATGGCGCAAAAAATGAGCCCTCATATCACCTACGGAAAAATTAGAAAGTTACAAGTGGTCAAAATAGGGCAATTTCAAACATACAAATTTTGTTAAAATGGTTTGAGATTTTTTTTACGCAGTACAATTATAGAAAAGCATATAACATGGGTATAATTTTAATCGGATTGACCTACAGAATAAAGAAAACATGTCATTTTACAGGAAAGTGTACAGCGTGAAAACAAAACCTTCCAAAATTTGCTAAATTGCTGTTTTCTTTTCAATTTTCCCACATAAATAATATTTGTTTGGCTGCGCGGTACATTTTATGGTAAAATTAGTGATGTAATTACAAAGAACAATTGGTGACGTAAAAAACAAGCCCTCATATGGGTCTGTGGATGGAAATATAAAAGAGTTATGATTTTTAGAAGGCAAAGAGGAAAAAACGAAAATGCAAAAATAAAATTGGTCTGGTCCTTAATGCCAAAATGGGCCTGGTCCTTAACCCCTTAAGGATCCAGCCATTTTTCACTGTAGGACCCGGCCATTTTTTAAGCATTAAAGGGGTTCTCCGGTGCTTACACATCTTATCCCCTATCCAAAGGATAGGGGATAAGATGCCGGATCGCAGGAGTCCCGCCGCTGGGGACCCCCAGGATCATGCACGTGGCACCCCGTTTGTAATCTGTCCCCGAAGCGTGGTCGCATTGAGGGGCGGAGCGTGACATGACATGGTGGCAGAGACGTGACGTCACACGCCGCCGGCCTTGTGGTCGTCGGTAATCAGACCCGGAGCGACCACGCTCCGGGGACAGATTACAAACGGGGTGCCGCGTGCATGATCCTGGGGGTCCCCAGCGTACGTGTTCATTGACGGCAGGAACTCCAGAGGAAGATGACAAAGGATGAGGAGGACGAGGGTGAAGTCCATACACCACAAAGAAGGGAGAAGCATCAGAGGAATCGGAATCTTTGTGGTTGTAGGAAAATTCAGCCCATGGTAGCAGATCGGCCCAGTTCTCTTGACGCGCAGAAATAAAATGGCGTAGATAGTCTCCCAACACCTGATGCACCCTCTCAACCCGTCCATTGGACTGAGGGTGGTAAGCCAATGAGAAATCCAACTTGATTTGTAGACGTGAACACAGGGCCCGCCAGAATTTAGAAACAAACTGAACCCCTCGGTCGGAGACAATATGGGAAGGAAGTCCATGCAAACGAAAGATATGATGGAGAAAATGCTTGGCAAGTTGTGGTGCTGATGGTAGCGGTACAAAATGAGCCATTTTAGAAAAACGATCTACTACCACCCATATGACAATATTACCTTGGGAAGAAGGAAGAAATGTAATTAAATCCATGGCAATGTCAGACCAAGGAAGTTCAGAAACTGGCAAGGGTTGAAGCAGACCTGCTGGCTTGGAACTGGGAGTCTTGTCCCGGGCACAGACTGGGCAGGACCGAACAAAATCAATTACATCCTTTTTCAAAGTTGGCCACCAGTAATGTCTTGAGGTGAGCTGTAAAGTCTTACGAATACCAGGATGGCCAGCCAGAAGAGATGAGTGTCCCCATTTCAAGACTCGGAGTTTCATACGAGGAGAAATGTAAGTTTTTCCAGGAGGCAGGTGTTGGAGACTTGCTGGTGCTGTAGAAATGAGATGCTTTGGCGGGATAATATGCTGTGGAAGAGATTCACCATCGTGCACATCTGAAGACCAGGAGAGAGCGTCAGCACGGAAATTTTTTTCTGCAGGGTGGAAGTGGATGAAGAAGTGGAATCTGGAGAAAAACAATGGCCATCGGGCCTGTTGTGGGTTGAGATGATGAGCTGACTGAAGATAAAGCAGATTCTTGTGGTCTGAATAAATTGTGACAGGAAATACTGAACCTTCCAAGAGGTGACGCCACTCTTCTAAGGCCAGTTTAATGGCTAGGAGCTCACGATCACCGATAGTATAGTTTCTTTCTGCAGGGGTGAAGGTTTTAGAGAAAAAGCCGCAGGTTAAAGTTCTCCCTTTAGCAGACTTTTGAGTTAAAACTGCCCCTGCTCCTACTGAGGAAGCATCCACTTCCAGGAAAAATGGCTGGTTAGGATCAGGTCTGAATAAAACAGGAGCAGAAGCAAAGGCGGACTTCAACTGCTTGAAGGCGTCTTCACCCTCTGGTGTCCACACCCTGGGATTAGCAGTCTTCTTGGTAAGGGAGACGATGGGAGCTATCAGAGTAGAGTAGTGAGGTATAAATTGCCGATAGTAGTTGGCAAAACCAACAGCTGCTGCATCATGGCGGAAAGCTGGTTGAGCTGCTGTGCCTGCTGAGCCAACTGCTGGGACTGAAGGGCCATGACTGATGCAAGATCCGAATCAGGCAGAGGAACCCCAGTTGGATCCATGGCCGGATCTTGCTGTCACAAACCTGGATGAGGGAGGTCTGGAACAAGATGTGGATCCTCCACCTGTGTGGCTAATGGTTCAGACCGTATTGGGGAGCGGAGTCTAAGGTGCCCGCGATGCGAATCCCGGCCCCCGCCGGGAGCAGAGACCGTGCACTCGCGGCCGCCATGCGTGGCCGGAGCGCAGGTAGTGACACTGAGTATGGAAATACCCCATGTTAGGACGTAAAATGCTCCGCGGGTGATCTACAATGCTCAGAAGAGTAGGAGTCACATTTGGCTTTTGAAAAGCAAATTTTGCTTAACATCCCACAGGTGTTTGACGACTTTTCATTAAAGTTGGATGTGTAGTTGGATTTTCACTAAAATGCAAGTTTTCCCTCAAATTAAAAATTTGTACAAGGGAAAATACGAGGAAATACCCCCCAAAATTTGTAACCCCATCTCTTCTGAGTATGAAAATACCCCATGTTAGGACGTAAAATGCTCTGCGGGCGAACTACAATGCTCAGAAGAGAAGGAGTCACATTTGGCTTTTGAAAAGCAAATTTTGCTGAAATGGTTTTTGGGGGTCATGTCCCATTTAGGAAGCCCCTATGGTGCCAGGACAGCAAAAAAAAAAACACATGGCATACTCTTTTTGAAACTACACCCCTCAAGGCACGTAACAAGGGGTCCAGTGAGCCTTCACACCCCACAGGTGTTTGACGACTTTTTCGTTAAAGTTGGATGTGTAAATGATTTTTTTTTTCACTAAATTGCTAGTTTTCCCGCAAATGTAAAATTTTTACAAGGGATAATAGGACAAAATGCCCCCCAAAATGTGTAACCCCAGGACAAAATGCCCCCCAAATACCCCATGTGTGGACGTCAAATGCTCTGCTGGCAAACTACAATGCTCAGAAGAGAAGGAGCGCCATTGAGCTTTTTGAAAGAGAATTTGTTTGGAATGGAAATCGGGGGTCATGTGCATTAACAAAGCCCCCCATGGTGCCAGAACAGTGGACGCCCCCCCCACATGTGACCCCATTTTGGAAACTACACCCCTCACAGAATTTAATAAGGGGTGCAGTGAGTATTTACACCCCACTGGCGTTTGACAGATTTTTGGAACAGTGAGCTGTACAAATGAAAAATAAAATTTTTCATTTTCACGGATCACTGTTCCAAAAATCTGTCAGACACCTGTGGGGCGTAAATGCTCACTGTACCCCTTATTACATTACGTGAGGAGTGTAGTTTCCAAAATGGGGTCACATGTGGGGGGGTCCATTGTTCTGGCACTATGGGGGCTTTGGAAACACACGTGACCTTCAATTCCGGACAACTTTTCTCTTCAAAATCCCAATGGCACTCCTTCTCTTCTGAGCATTGTAGTTCGCCCGCAGAGCATTTTACATCCACATATGGGGTATGTTCTTACTCAGAAGAAATGGGGTTACAAATTTTGGGGGGCTTTTTTCCTATTTTCCCTTGTGACAATGAAAAATTTAGGGTAACACCAGCATTTTAGTGAAAACATTTAATTCGTTTAATTAAAATTCGTCAAACACCTGTGGGGTGTTAAGGCTCATTATACCCCTTGCTACATTCCGTGAGGGGTGTAGTTTCCAAAATGGGGTCTCATGTGGGTATTTATTTTTTTTGCGTTTAAGTCAGAACTGCTGTAAAATCAGCCACCCCTATGCAAATCACAAATTTAGGCCTCAAATGTACATAGTGCACTCTCACTCCTGAGCCTTGTGGTCTCTAAATTGTAGACCTCCAGCTGTTGCAAAACTACAACTTCCAGCACGCCCAAACAACTGTCTGGGCATGCTGGTAGTTGTAGTTTTGCAACATCTGGAGGGCTACAGTATAGAGACCACTGTATAGTGGTCTCAGACTTTAGCCTTCCAGATGTTGCTAGGCAACTCACCGGCTTCCGTAGGATCCAGGGAGCCAGCCGCACGACATCTCCGCCCGCCGATCACCATCGCCCGCAGCCTCTGCAGATCGGTAAGTGACCTTCGGCGCCGATCCCTGTCGGTTTCCCCATCCTGCTCCGCCTATTGTAGGTGGGCAGAACGGGGAAACCGAAAGTAACCCCCCCCCCCGCCCCCGATCTGCTATTGGTTGTCGTGTCACCCCTGCCACCTCACTCCTATCCCTTCTGGTGTCTTGGACAACCGCGATCCCCCTTATATTCCGGGTCACCATAGACCCTTAATTACCTGGAATCGCGCAAATCACAAGTGTGAATTCACTTGTGATTTGCCACGATCGCAGACATGGGGGGTCTGATGACTCCATTGGGCATTTGCGCGTGGTGCCTGCTGATCGATACCAGCAGTCACCCCAGTTCATGTACATCATGGGTCCTTAAGTACCAGGATCCCATAACGTACCGGTACGACATGGGTCCTGAAGAGGTTAAGGGGTTGAAGGGGTACTTAAGAAAGTTAAACAGATTTGTAAATTACTTCGATTAAAAAATCTTAATCCTTCCAGTACTTATTAGCTGCTGAATACTACAGAGGAAATTCTTTTCTTTTTGGAAAACAGTGCTCTCTGTTGACATCTATGTCCATTTTAGGAACTGTCCAGAGCCGCATATGTTTGCTATGGGGATTTTTTCCTACTCTGGACAGTTCTTAAAATGGACAGAGATGTCAGCAGAGAGCACTGTGCTCGTGATGTCAGCAGAGAGCACTGCGTTCCAAAAAGAAAATAATTTGCTGGACCTAAGAATAATTTTTATAATAATTTTAAAATATATACAGCTCTTACTGGGTTGACCATCACATATATTAATAGAGCAGTGTCTAGTAGGGCATATCATTTTTTATTTTTTTTTATTCTAGCACCCTTTAACCTCTTCAGGACGTAGGGCGTATGGATACGCCCTGCATTCCGAGTCCTTAACCCCTACAGGACCCATGACGTAACGGTACGTCCCGACACCCTGGGTCTTAAGGACCAAGGACGTACATTTACGTCATGGGCAGTTCTGGTCCCCACCGTGCGCCGGGCGGGGATCGGACCAGGATGCCTGCTGAAATCATTCAGCAGGCATCCCGTGCAAATGCCCAGGGGGGTCATTAGACCTCACCATGTCGGCGATCACCGCAAATCGCATGTGAATTCACACATGCGATTTGCGGCTATTCCGGCGATGGGGGTCACGTGCGACCCGCTGACCCGGAGATACAAGGTGATCGGGGGTGTATGATACACCCCCTATCACCCACTGTATCTATGGGGAGGTGGCGATTTCGCCACCCCCCCAGGATCGCTGCTTTTGGCTGGTCCAGCCAATAGCAGCCGGCAGGGGAGGGGTTAACAGCATCTTCCCACAGCTCCCGCCGCTGGCTGAGTTCAGTCAGCGGTCAGAGCTTCTGGAGGAAGACCGGGACCCCCCCTCTGCCAAGATCGGAGCCCCCAGAGAAGAAAAGAAGCCCCCCATAGATCAGGGAAAGCATACAGCCCAGGGAAAGGTAGGGTAAATAGTAAAAAATAAAGTTAAAAAAAGTTTTTTTTAAATTCCCCCCCCCTGACCCCCTAATAGGTCCCCAAGGGTCTTCTGCAGTTTTTCAGTGTGACCCGGGCCCTATTAGGGGTTCAGGGCACTGCATTAGCGCCCCCCCCCCATTTTTGGGGGGGCTGCAGCATTTTTCCCCCCCCCCCCATATAACGGTGTGTGATTTCTAATCACACACCGTTATATATAGTATACACCAAGCACACACACAGTACATACCCCCCCCCCCCCGCCCACACACACACACTACCCCTCAGGGAGCTGTCGGTTGATGAGTCTCTTATCAGTTTTAAGGGGAGACTCATTTTCCGCCAGTATATTCCCTCGAAGCGGGCGCGGTATGGCGTGAAGCTCTATAAACTTTGTGAGAGTACCTCCGAGTACACTCTCAAGTTTAGAGTGTATGAGGGACGAGATTCCCGTATTGAACCCCCAGATTGTTCCCCCATTCTGGGTGTTAGTGGGAAAATCGTTTGGGAGCTTGTGCACCCATTGCTGGATAAGGGTTACCACGTGTACGTGGACAACTTTTATACCAGCATCCCTCTCTTCACATCCCTTGCCGCCAGATCCACGTCCGCTTGTGGGACCGTGCGGAAAAACCAGAGAGGCCTCCCTCTAAATTTTGTTAAGACACCTATTCCCAAGGGTGAGTCCCGTGCCCTTGCCCATGAAAACCTGTTGCTGGTCAAGTATAAGGATAAGAGGGATGTCCTTATGCTGACCACTATTCATGGCAACGGCAGCTCACCTGTCCCTGTGCGAGGTACCACAACACCGGTCCTCAAGCCCTATTGTATTCTGGACTACAATCGGTTTATGGGGGGAGTTGATCTTTCTGATCAAGTCCTCAAGCCATATAACGTCATGCGGAAAACACGGGAATGGTACAAGAAAGTTGCGGTCTACATGGTACAGGTTGCCATGTACAACTCTTTTGTACTGTCCCAGTACGCTGGCAACACAGGGACATTCCTCCAGTTCCAAGAAGAAGTCCTAAAGGTCCTGATCTTTGGCGACCGGGAAAGAGCAGGCCGGACTTCCCAAGGAACTGAAGTAATAGGTGCCAGGATCGTCCCAGGCCAACACTTTCCAGGTGAGGTCCCCCACACTGGAAAGAAGGGACGAGCCCAGAAAAGATGCAGAGTGTGTTACAGGAGGGGGATACGGAAGGACACCACCACTCAATGTGACACTTGCCCAGATAATCCGGGCCTCAGCATTAAGGATTGCTTCAGGGAGTATTACACTTCCATGGAGTTCTAAATTTTCCCTCTTCATTTTAATTTTCCACAATTTGACCCAAATGTACCAAGTCCAGAGTACATTCCAAGTTTTAACCCCATTAAACCACTAAATTACCCAAAAAAATATTTAATCCAAAATAAAAAAAAACTGATAGCACCTCTGGGGGTATTTTTATAAAAAATGGGTCATGGGTCACTGAGTCACTATCATCGGGGACTTTTTATGTTGCCTCAAATGCACAGCGCTCTCTCCACCTGAGCGGGGTGGGCATTTGAGGCAACAAGTTAGGGACGACCACACATATCACATTCCAGAATGATGATTCAGAGTATAGGGTTTGGGGCGGGCATATTTTTTTGTTTTGGCTGTGCTCTGGGTCATCATTCTGGGAACATAATCTGTTTTATAATTTTATGTCCCACTGTACCCCATTTTAGTTACTTAGTGTACCCCAGTTATTTACCCCATGTAATGCCCCTTGAGGGGGGGTCCCACTGTTCTGGCTCCATAGGAGAAAGCCAAAGCTCAAGGACCCTGACTGATCTCCGGCACCTCTGAGCCCAGACTTGAGGTATGTACTTACTCCAAAGAAATGTATTTACACATTTACAATGACATTTTCTCCTTTTACCACTTGTGAAAATGAAATATTTGGGGTAACCCCAGCATTTTAGTGTAAAAATAAAATTTTTCATTTTCACATCCCACTTCATGAATATTTATCAAACACCTGTGGGGTGTTAAGGCTCTCTGTACCCCTTGTTATGTTCCTTGAGGGGTGCAGTTTCCAAAATAGTATGCCATGTGTTTATTTTTTGCTGTCCTGGCACCATAGGGGCTTCCTAAATGCGACATGTCCCCCCCCCAATTCAGCAATTTTTGCAAATGTGACTCCTTCTCTTCTGAGCATTGTAGCGCTCACGTAGTGCATTTGACGTCCACTTATGGGGTACTTCCATACTCAGAAGAGATGGGGTTATAAATTTTGGGGGGTATTTTCTGCTATTAACCCTTACAAAAATGTGAAATTTGGGGGGAATACACACATTTTAGTGAAACATTTTTTATTTTTTTTTACATATGCAAAAGTCGTGAAACCCCTGTGGGTTATTAAGGCTCACTTTATTCCTTGTTACGTTCCTCAAGGGGTCTAGTTTCCAAAATGGTATGCCATGTGTTTTTTTTTTGCTGTTCTGGCACCATAGGGGCTCCCTAAATGCGACATGCCCCCCGAGCAAAATTTGCTCTCAAAAAGCCAAATATGACTCCTTCTCTTCTGAGCATTGTAGATCGCCCATAGTGCACTTCAGGTCAACTTATGATGTACCTCCATACTCAGAAGAGATGGGGTTACAAATTTTGGGGGGTATTTTCTGCTATTAACCCTTGCAAAAATGTGAAATTTGGGGGGAAACACACATTTTAGTGAAAAAAATTATTTTATTTTTTTTACATATGCAAAAGTCGTGAAACCCCTGTGGGGTATTAAGGCTCACTTTATTCCTTGTTACGTTCCTCAAGGGGTCTTATTTCCAAAATAGTATGCCATGTGGTTTGTTTTTGCTGTTCTGGCACCATAGGGGCTCCCTAAATGCGACATGCCCCCCGAGCAAAATTTGCTCTCAAAAAGCCAAATATGACTCCTTCTCTTCTGAGCATTGTAGTTCGCCCATAGTGCACTTCAGGTCAACTTATGGGGTACCTCCATACTCAGAAGAGATGGGGTTATAAATTTTGGGGGGTATTTTCTGCTATTAACCCTTGCAAAAATGTGAAATTTGGGGGGAAACACACATTTTAGTGAAAATTATTGTCACGATGCCGGCTGGCAGGTAGTGGATCCTCTGTGCCAGAGAGGGATGGCGAGGACCGCGCTAGTGGACCGGTTCTAAGCCACTACAGGTTTTCACCAGAGCCCGCCGCAAAGCGGGATGGTCTTGCAGCGGCGGTAGTGACCAGGTCGTATCCACTAGCAACGGCTCACCTCTCTGACTGCTGAAGATAGGCGAGGTACAAGGGAGTAGGCAGAAGCAAGGTCGGACGTAGCAGAAGGTCGGGGGCAGGCGGCAAGGATCGTAGTCAGGGGCAACGGCAGGAGGTCAGGAACACGGGCTAGGAACAAACAAGGGAACGCTTTCACTAGGCACAAGTGCAACAAGATCCGGCAAGGGAGTGCAAGGGAGGAGATCAGATATAGCCAGGGAGCAGGTGGAAGCCAATTAAGCTAATTGGAAGATTGGGCCAGGCACCATCATAGGTGCACTGGCCCTTTAAATCGCAGAGACCCGGCGCGCGCGCGCCCTAGGGAGCGGGGCCGCGCGCGCCGGGACAGGACCGACGGAGAGCGAGTCAGGTACGGGGACCGGGGTGCGCATCGCGAGCGGGCGCCACCCGCATCGCGAATCGCATCCCGGCTGGAGGCGGGACCGCAGCGCACCCGGTCAGTGGATCCGGCCGGGGCGCTGCAGCAACGAGGATGAGGCGAGCGCTCCGGGGAGGAACGGGGACCCGGAGCGCTCGGCGTAACAGTACCCCCCCCCCCCCCCTTGGGTCTCCCCCTCTTCTTGGGGCCAAAGAACCTGAGGAAAAAAAAGTCAATTTTTCCGTGATGAGGTCCGATGCACATTAGGAGGGGTTCTGTGCGGAAACGCATGAGACAATCCAATCTTTCATTGTTAATACAATAGATGTAGAGGGGTCTGGCGAGACTGGTCACAGGGACGTAGAACCTGTTGATAAGAGAGGCCAAAAAAAATTTTCCTGCAGATCCGGAATCCAAGAAGACCATAGTAGAGAAGGAGAAGGTAGAGGCAGATATCCGCACAGGCACAGTAAGGCGTGGAGAAGCAGAGTTGACATCAAGAACTGTGTCACCTTTGTGCGGAGTCAGCGTACGTCTTTCCAGGCGGGGAGGACGGATAGGACAATCCTTCAGGAAGTGTTCGGTACCGGCATAGTACAGGCAAAGATTCTCCATGCGGCGTCGTGTCCTCTCTTGAGGTGTCAAGCGAGACCGGTCAACTTGCATAGCCTCCGCGGCGGGAAGCACAGGAACGGATTGCAGAGGACCAGAGGAGAGAGGAGCCGGGGAGAAAAAACGCCTCGTGCGAACAAAGTCCATATCCAGGCGGAGCTCCAGACGCCATCCGGAAGAACGCATGTCAATGCGAGTGGCAAGATGAATGAGTTCATGCAGGTTAGCAGGAGTTTCTCGTGCGGCCAGAACATCTTTAATGTTGCTGGATAGGCCTTTTTTAAAGGTCGCGCAGAGAATCTCACTATTCCAGGACAACTCGGAAGCAAGAGCACGGAACTGAATGGCGTACTCGCCAACGGAAGAAACACCCTGGGCCAGGTTCAGCAGGGCAGTCTTGGCAGAAGAGGCTCGGGCAGGCTCCTCGAAGACACCACGGACCTCAGCGAAGTAGGACTGGACTGTGGCTGTGGCAGGATCATTGCGGACCCCATCAAATTTGTCCAGCAGGGACAAGCAGGGGTTAGGAGCGGCCGGTTGCTGCGGAGGAGTTGCAGGAGCCGGCGGAGGAGATGGTTGTTGCAGCTGTAGCTGTGACTGAATTTGCTGTATCTGTGACTGAAGATGCAGTGTCACGGAGGTCAAGTATGCCAGCTGTTGATTTCGTTGGGCGATCTTTAGGGCTTGCTGGGCGACCAGTGTAGGGAGGTCGGTGACAACTGGCAGAGGAACTTCAGCGGGATCCATGGCCGGATCTACTGTCACGATGCCGGCTGGCAGGTAGTGGATCCTCTGTGCCAGAGAGGGATGGCGAGGACCGCGCTAGTGGACCGGTTCTAAGCCACTACAGGTTTTCACCAGAGCCCGCCGCAAAGCGGGATGGTCTTGCAGCGGCGGTAGTGACCAGGTCGTATCCACTAGCAACGGCTCACCTCTCTGACTGCTGAAGATAGGCGAGGTACAAGGGAGTAGGCAGAAGCAAGGTCGGACGTAGCAGAAGGTCGGGGGCAGGCGGCAAGGATCGTAGTCAGGGGCAACGGCAGGAGGTCAGGAACACGGGCTAGGAACAAACAAGGGAACGCTTTCACTAGGCACAAGTGCAACAAGATCCGGCAAGGGAGTGCAAGGGAGGAGATCAGATATAGCCAGGGAGCAGGTGGAAGCCAATTAAGCTAATTGGAAGATTGGGCCAGGCACCATCATAGGTGCACTGGCCCTTTAAATCGCAGAGACCCGGCGCGCGCGCGCCCTAGGGAGCGGGGCCGCGCGCGCCGGGACAGGACCGACGGAGAGCGAGTCAGGTACGGGGACCGGGGTGCGCATCGCGAGCGGATCCCGGCTGGAGGCGGGACCGCAGCGCACCCGGTCAGTGGATCCGGCCGGGGCGCTGCAGCAACGAGGATGAGGCGAGCGCTCCGGGGAGGAACGGGGACCCGGAGCGCTCGGCGTAACAATTATTTATTTATTTTTTACATATGCAAAAGTCGTGAAACCCCAGTGGGGCATTAAGGCTCACTTTATTCCTTGTTAAGTTCCTCAAGGGGTCTAGTTTCCAAAATGGTATGCCATGTGTTTTTTTTTTGCTGTTCTGGCACCATATGGGCTCCCTAAATGCGACATGCCCCCCGAGCAAAATTTGCTCTCAAAAAGCCAAATATGACTCCTTCTCTTCTGAGCATTGTAGTTCGCCCATAGTGCACTTCAGGTCAACTTATGGGGTACCTCCATACTCAGAAGAGATGGGGTTACAAATTTTGGGAGGTATTTTCTGCTATTAACCCTTGCAAAAATGTGAAATTTGGGGGGAAACACACATTTTAGTGAAATTTTTTTTTTTTTTTTTTTACATATGCAAAAGTCGTGAAACCCCTGTGGGGTATTAAGGCTCACTTTATTCCTTGTTACGTTACTCAAGGGGTCTAGTTTCCAAAATGGTATGCCATGTGTTTTTTTTTGTTGTTCTGGCCCAATAGGGGCTTCCTAAATGCGACATGCCCCCCAAAAACCATTTCAGAAAAATTTACTCTCCAAAATCCCCTTGTCGCTCCTTCGCTTCTGAGCCCTCTACTGCGCCCGCCGAACACTTTACATAGACATATGAGGTATGTGCTTACTCGAGAGAAATTGGGCTACAAAGATATGTATAAATTTTCTCCTTTTACCCCTTGTAAAAATTCAAAAATTGGGTCTACAAGAACATGCGATAGTAAACAATGAAGATTGTGACTTTTCTCCTTCACTTTGCTGCTATTCCTCTGAAATACTTAAAGGGTTAAAACGCTGACTGAATGTCATTTTGAATACTTTGGGGGGTGCAGTTTTTATAATGGGGTAATTTGTGGGGTATTTCTAATATGAAGACCCTTCAAATCCACTTCAAACCTGAACTGGTCCCTGAAAAATAGTGAGTTTTAAAATTTTGTGAAAAATTTGAAAATTGCTGCTGAACTTTGAAGCCCTCTGGTGTCTTCCAAAAGTAAAAACACGCCAATTTTATGATACAAACATAAAGTAGACATATTTGAAATGTGAATAAAAAATTTTTTTATTTGGAATATCCATTTACCTTACAAGCAGAGAGCTTCAAAGTTAGAAAAATACAAAATTTTCAATTTTTTCATCAAATTTGGGGATTTTTCACCAAGAAAGGATGCAAGTTACCATAAAATGTTATCACTATGTTAAAGTAGAATATGTCACGAAAAAACAATCTCGGAATCAGAATGATAACTAAAAGCATTCCAGAGTTATTAATGTTTAAAGTGACAGTGGTCAGATGTGCAAAAAACGCTCTGGTCCTGAGGTGTAAAATGGCCTGGTCCTTAAGGGGTTAAGGACCGAGGGCGTATCCATACGCCCGTGGGAATTCCGGAGCCGGATGCCTGCTGAAATCGTTCAGCAGGCATCCCGGCATATCGCCCAGGGGGGTCATTATGCCCCCCCATGTCGGCGATGGCAGCAGATCGCTGGACAATTCAGTCCAGCGATCTGCGGCGATTCCGGGTCAATCGGGTCTCCAGTGACCCGGTCACCCGGAATTACTGGCTGTTCGGGGCCGTCTCTGACGGCCCCAAACAGCCAGAGCCTGCAGGGGTGAGGTGGCACTGGTGCCACCTCACGATCACCCTGATTCGTCGGCCGGATTACCGGCCGACCAATCAGGGAGCCTGCTGCGGGTATCACTCCTGCACCCGTTCCGCCCCTCTTCCGGAGGACATGAGCGGGTGCGGGACGTGCACCCCGGGTGCTGGGAACCCCGATCCCCGGCGTCAATGTTGGGATCAAGGCCCCAGGAGCGGCGGTGGCGGCGACGAGGGACTGACCTCATGCGGCGTGGATCGTTGGAGGTGAGTGACAGCCTCCTGCTGTTGCTTAGCAACAGCTCCCAGCATGCAAAAAGGGCATGCTGGGAGCTGTAGTTATGCAACAGCAGGAGGCAGACCACCACAACTCCCAGCATTCCCTTATGGGCATGCTGGGACTTATGGTTTTGCAACAGCTGGAGGCACATTTTTTTTATGGAAAAGTGTACCTTCAGCTGTTGTATAACTACAACTCCCAGCTTGCACAAACAGCTAAAGTGCATGCTGGGAGTTGTAGTGGTGCATCTGCTGGTTGCATAACTACAACTCCCAGCATGCCCGTTGGCTGTCGGTGACTGCTGAGAGTTGTAGTTTTGCAACAGCTGAAGGCACACTGGTTGTGAAACTTAGAGTTTTTTTTTTTTTTTACCTAACTCAGTGTTTCACGACCGGTGTGCCTCCAGCTGTTGCAAACTACAATTCCCAGCAGTCACCTTACACCAAGCACCGTACATGCTGGGAGTTGTAGTTTTGCAACAGCTGGAGGCACACTGGTTGTGAAACACTGAGTTAGGTCACAAACTCAGTGATACATAACCAGTGTGCCTACAGCTGTTGCAAAACTAAAACTCTCAGCATGTACAGTCTGTCAGCGCATGCTGGGAGTTGTAGTTTTGCAACAGCTGGATGTCCGTCCCCCCCCCAATGTGAATGTACAGGGTACACTCACATGGGCGGAGGATTACAGTAAGTATCTGGCTGCAAGTTTGAGCTGCCGCAAATTTTCTGCCGCAGCTCAAACTGCCAGCGAGAAACTACTGTGAACCCCCGCCCATGCGACTGTACCATAAAAACACTACACTACACTACCAAAAAATTTAATAAAAAGTAAAAAACACTACATATACACATACCCCTACACAGCCCCCCTCCCCAATAAAAATTAAAGCATCTGGTACGCCACTGTTTCCAAAACGGAGCCTCCAGCTGTTGCAAAACAACAACTCCCAGTATTGTCGGACAGCCGTTGACTGTCCAGGCATGCTGGGAGTTTTGCAACAGCTGGAGGCACCTTGTTTGGGAATCACTGGCGTAGAATTCCCCTATGTCCACCCCTATGCAAGTCCCTAATTTAGGCCTCAAATGCGCATGGCGCTCTCACTTTGGAGCCCTGTCGTATTTCAAGGCAACAGTTTAGGGTCACATATGGGGTATTGTCGTACTCGGGAGAAATTGTGTTACAAATTTTGGGGGGTATTTTCTGCTTTTACCCTTTTTAAAAATGTAAAATTTTTGGGAAAACAAGCATTTTAGGTAAAAATTTTTTTTATTTTTTTTACATATGCAAAAGTCGTGAAACACCTGTGGGGTATAAAGGTTCACCTAACCCCTTGTTACGTTCCCCGAGGGGTCTAGTTTCCAAAATGGTATGCCATGTGGTTTTTTTTTTTGCTGTCCTGGCACCATAGGGGTTTCCTAAATGCGGCATGCCCCCAGAGCAAAATTTGCTTTCAAAAAGCCAAATGTGACTCCTTCTCTTCTGAGACCTGTAGTGCGCCAGCAGAGCACTTTTCACCACCATATGGGGTGTTTTCTGAATCGGGAGAAATTGGGCTTCAAATTTATTGGGGTATTTTCTGCTATTACCCTTTTTTAAAATTTAAAATTTTTGGGAAAACAAGCATTTTAGGTAAAAATTATTATTTTTTTTTTTTTTACATTTGCAAAAGTCGTGAAACACCTGTGGGGTATAAAGACTCACTTTATCCCATATTACATTCCCCGAGGGGTCTAGTTTCCAAAATGGTATGCCATGTGTTTTTTTTTTTTTTTGCTGTTCTGGCACCATAAGGGCTTCCTAAATGCAACATGCCCCCCAAAAACCATTTCAGAAAAACGTACTCTCCAAAATCCCCTTGTCGCTCCTTCCATTCTGAGCCCTCTACTGCGCCCACCGAACACTTTACATAAACATATGAGGTATGTCCTTACTCGAGAGAAATTGGGCTACAAATACAAGTAAAACTTTTGTCCTTTTACCACTTGTAAAAATTCCAAAATTGTGTCTACAAGAACATGTGAGTGTAAAAAATGAAGATTGTGAATTTTCTCCTTCACTTTGTTGCTATTCGTGTGAAACACCTAAAGGGTTAAAACGCTGACTGAATGTCATTTTGAATACTTTGGGGGGTGTAGTTTTCATAATGGGGTCATTTATGGGGTATTTCTAATATGAAGACCCTTCAAATCCACTTCAAACCTGAACTGGTCCCTGAAAAATACAGAGTTTGAAAATTTTGTGAAAAATCGGAAAATTGCTGCTGACGGTTGAAGCCCTCTGGTGTCTTCCAAAAGTAAAAACACCTCAATTTTATGATGCAAACATAAAGTAGAGATATTGTATATGTGAACCAAAAAAAATTTATTCGTAATATCCATTTTCCTTACAAGCAGAAAGCTTCAAAGTTAGAAAAATGCAAAATTTTCAAATTTTTCATCAAATTTACGGATTTTTCACCAAGAAAGGATGCAAGTATAGACAAAAATTTACCACTATAATAAAGTAGAATATGTCACGAAAAAACAATCTTGGAATCAGAATGATAACTAAAAGCATTCCAGAGTTATTAATGTTTAAAGTGACAGTGGTCAGAGCAAAAAACGCTCCGGTCCTTAAGGCCAAAATGGGCTCCGTCCTGAAGGGGTTAAAAAAAAATGTTTTTATTGTGTTTATCAGTGTGTTTAACTGTTACTTACCTAATAAGCCTGGATCCACATACATCTTGTTGTCTTGCTGTTTGTTTGTTTTTTTGTTTTTTTTTACCCATTGCACACCTGTTGTTTGATCTAAAAAAAATAAGGATATTTCAATCAACTTGTTTCAAAAATACACACAAGTGTTATTCTGCAATGTTTTTTGAATGCTAAATGTAGTCATTTATATATTGATCTATCAGAGCCATGTTTTTCTGTCTTTTTAAACAGCTGGAGGACCCCCACCTGCCAAACAGTGCCATCATTCGTGTCAATCCCTTTTTGGGTTTACATTCATCTGTTTGGAATCATTGTAATTCTGTTTTTCAACTAAGCTAATTTGTATTTTTTTTGGGCCAATGTTAAGATTGTTTTCATAATTGTATGTGTGACATAAAACCAAGTTTTTGTAATTAAACTTACCAAGTTGTCTTGTGCTGATCAGCTTGGCTTTCTCTGGTGTGTAAAGGTCCTTTCTGTCCTCTGGTGAGTGTTCCTGTATTCCTGGCTGTGATTGGCTGTTGAGTATGTTTACTTCTGATTGGTTTTTGCATTGCGAATTATTGACGACTCTGTGCACATTTTTCATTATAAAATATATAAGTGATGCGCAAAATTTAAAAAAAGCACAGACACCAAATAGAAAGCGAAACCAAAACAAAACTACAAAGATCTACAAACAAAATGGCCAGGAAAATTTCTAAAAAAAAAGGTAACCACACAACTAAAACAACAATACCATAATAAACGATATGAAGAAAGTTAATGTTTGCGAATTTTGATCTAAAAAATGTGTTTAATTAAAATAGTAAGGTAGAAAAAAGAGATAGAGTGGGTCAGTTTAACCTAGCTAAGAAGTGTATTAACTTCACAGAAAAATTGAAAAAAATTATTAAACAAAATTGGTGGCTAGAGGCAAATGCTAAATTAAGATCAAACACTTGTTTTGCTAAAACACATACACTACAAACCAATATTTAATGTTAAAAACATTTTCACTCTTATTCTAGCATAATGGCTACTATGGATTTGCTCATTCTATTGGCTTTCATGTGGGCAAACAGAAGGAGTCAAAACAGGTTGGCAACAACACAACAACAAGCTCCAAAGCGACGGCCACGAATCTTCAAGCCAAGACTTGAGTTAGAGTAATTTACCGATGAGTAAACTGTCAGTAATTTTCGACACAGTAAAACCATATTGGAAATATACCATCAAATAAGTCACAGACTGGAGAGTGAAACTAAACACCCAAGCCATACCTGGAATTACCTAATTTTTGTCGGTTCTTCACTACCTGGCAACAGGAAACTTTCAACACTGTGTAGCCGGAAAACTGGACATAAGTGAGCGGACATTCAGCAGAATTTTAAGGCCTGACTTCCAAATCACTGATGTAGTGGCACAGTATGCGGGAGAAACCCATGATGCCTACATTTTAGGACCCACGAGCGCTGCTTCTCTCCGCCCCCCCCCCCAAATAATTATCAGCTGTACTGAACTATGCTGTGCCCAGGCTGCAAAAAACAAAACAAAATGAACTTTCACTCACCTTCCTACGTTCTCCCGTTGCTCTGGTACCGGCCTCACGGTGCTCTTGTTGCTTCCTGGGGATGGGAACATCAAAGAGCCGTCAGCGTATTACTGGCCGCAGCGATGTCCCGCCTCGGCCTGTGATTGTCATGTAAGGAGCCAGCTGGCTTTAGGCGGTAACAGCTATTGTCTGACAACCTGGCGACTGACTCCTTATTTGAACCACCCCACAGAAGACAAGATATAATCGGGCATACAGGAAGACACGTTCAATAGTAGAACAACTTTTTGGAGTGCTTAACCCCTTAACGACGCAGGACATAAATGTACTTCCTGGTGCGGTGATACTTATCACACCAGGACATACATTTACGTCCTATACATAACCGCGAGCATCGGGACGATGCTTGGGTCATGCACGGCAGGTCCCGGCTGCTGATAGCAGCCAGGGAGCCGTCAGTATTTGCGAACATCCGCGATCACGCGGATGTCCACCATTAACCCCTCAGATGCTGTGATCAATACAGATCACGGCATCTGCAGTGCTGCAGTCACTAAAATGAATTATCTATTCTCTCGCAGCGCTGCCGCGGTAATCCGATCATCCACAACGGCAGATGGAGGTCCACCTCTGCTGTCCATTTTAGGAATTGTCCAGAGCAGGAGAAAATCCCCATAGCAAACATATGCTGCTCTGGACAGTTCCTAAAATGGACAGCAGAGGTCAGCAGAGAGCACTGTGATCATGACATCAGAGAAATCTAAAAAGTAAAGCATTTCCTCTGTAGTATATAGCCCCTAAAAAGTACTGGGAGGATTAAGATTTTTTAATCGAAGTAATTTACAAATCTATTTAACTTTCTGGCATCAGTTGATTTAAAAAAAAAAAGTTTTCCACTGGAGTACCCCTTTAAATCAGGGAAAGTGATCCGAGGTGTATGAGATGGAAATAATGTATACACTTGAGATTTAGGTCACATTTAAAGGGGTACTCCGCCCCTAGACATATTATCCCCTATGCAAGGATAGGGTATAAGATGTCTGATCGCAGGGGTCCCGCTGCTGTGGACCCCCGTGATCTCTCCTGCAGCCCCCCCGAGTCATCAGCTCTCCAGAGCTACATTTGGTCCATGGCTGATGACTCACAATACAGGGACAAGAGGTTTGTGATGTCATGGCTCCGCCCCCCTCATGATGTCACCGCCCCCTTAGTGCAAGTCTATCAGGGGGCGTGACTGGTGCCACGCCTCCTCCCATAGACTTGAATTAAGGGGGTGGGGCGTGACATCATGAGGGGCGGGGCCATGACATCACAAACCGCTGGCCCCTGTCATCAGCCATGGAGCAAATTTAGCTCCGGAGAGCTGATGACTCGGGGGCTGCAGGAGAGATCGTGAGGGTCCCCAGCAGCGGGACCCCTGTGATCAGACATATTATCCTCTATTCTTGGATAGGGGATAAGATGTCTAGGGGCAGAGTACCCCTTTAAATAATGTTTAATCAATCCAAAAAAAAAAAAAAGCCCAAAAAATAAACATTGATGGGCCAAGCACAATACTGTACATTGCACTTTAAAAATTAAAAATAAAAAACTGACAATAATTAGGTTGATGTATAAGAACCTTACAAAAAGGACATTAAAAAAACAGGTCCATTACATAAACATAAATCAGCATCTACTACAACCATCTTGAGACAAAGATAGATTAAGAGGTTGAAAAAAATCATCTACACACACTGAGAAATCCATGGCAAAGTCTAAGGGAGATGATGATCTAGAGCGATTTCCCACACTGGGTGGGGGTAATCTAAGATCAGAGTGGTTACTGACTGTCAGGATCAATTACACAGCTGCTCACAGATCTTGAGGACAAGGATAAACTATAAACAGAATGTGATTCCAGCTCCTGAGCCAGAGTAGGCTGACTAGAGGATGGACCCGGTGATAACAATACCAAGGAGTGTGTAGATAACTGTGGTTGACTAGATATACCGTATTTATCGGCGTATAACACGCACTTTTTAGGCTAACATTTTTAGCCTAAAGTCTATGTGCGTGTTATACGCCGATACACCCCCAGGAAAGGCAGGGGGAGAGAGGCCGTCGCTGCCCGCTTCTCTCCCCCTGCCTTTCCTGGGGTCTAGAGCCCTGCTGCCGGCCCTTCTCTCCCCCTGGCTATCGGCGCCGCTGCCCATTCTGTCTCCCTGACTATCGGTGCTGGCGCCCCATTGCCGGCGCCGATAGCCAGGGGGAGAGAAGCGGCGCCGACAGCCAGGGGGAGAGAAGGGGCAGCGGCACCCATTGCCGGCGCCGCTGCCCCGTTGCCTCCCGCCATCCCCGGTTGCATAATTACCTGTTGCCGGGGTCGGGTCCGCGCTGCTTCAGGCCTCCGGTGTGCGTCCCCTGCGTCGTCGCTATGAGCTGCACGGCGCGGCGCATGACGTCATTATGCAACCGGGGATGGGGGGAGCCAGGGGGAGAGAAGGGCCGGCAGCAGGGCTCTAGACCCCAGGAAAGGCAGGTTGAGAGAAGCCGGCAGCGACGGCCTCTCTCCCCCTGCCTTTCCTGGGGGTGTATCGAGGTATACACGCGCACACACGCACCCTCATTTTACCATGGATATTTGGGTAAAAAACTTTTTTTACAAAATATCCTTGGTAAAATGAGGGTGCGTGTTATAGGCCGGTGCGTGGTATACCCCGATAAATACGGTAATTGCCATTACATCCCCTTGGTTTGTTTGTACATTTGGGTTTAGACATATTTTACCAAAACTGAACTAATGCATTGAACATTACAGTTAGACAGTTTCTATATTTTTCATTGTTATTTAATGTGTCCATGAATATTTGATTTCTCTCAGCACAAACATTGATATATTGGAATTGTGGTGCACTTAAAGGGGTACAAAAAAAATACAAAAAAGGGGTAAAAAAAATGTTTTAATCAACTGGTGCCAGAAAGTTGAACAGATTTTTAAATTACTTCTATTAAAAAATCTTAATCCTTCCAGTAATTTTTAGAGGCTATATACTACAAAGGAAATGCTTTACTTTTTAAATGTCTCTGATCTTATGACCTTAGTGCTCTCTGCTGACCTCTGCTGTCCATTTTAGGAACTGTCCAGAGCAGCATATGTTTGCTATGGGGATTTTCTCCTGCTCTGGACAGTTCCTAAAATGGACAGAGAGGTCAGCAGAGAGCACTGTGGTCATGTCATCAGAGAAATCTAAAAAGTAATGCATTTCATCTGTAGTATATAGCCCCTAAAAGGTAGTGGAAGGATTAAGATTTTTTAATAAAAGTAATTTACAAATCTGTTTAACTTTCTGGCACCAGTTGATTTAAAAAAAAAAAAAAAAAAAAAAAAAAAAAAAAAGGTTTCCACAGGAGTACCCCTTTAATCCAAGGCTGACATAATTATCCACATCTTCTGGTGCAGTGGGAGTTTCAAATATTTCCTGCTGTCCTTGTGTTTCCTCAGTCTGAACCCTGGCCTCTGAAACATTAACAAGTGACTCGTCTGTGGGAGGATTTTCAGCTGAGGAAGTAAACAAATATAGACCAAAAATAAAAATGTGTTTAAAATGAAACAAAAATAGTGGGTCTACAGCAACAATCATAAAAAAAATGACATTACACAAAGACTTATCCAAAAAATTTAAACGCTAAATTTACTGAGAAGGCCATGTTTAATGTTGTTAAGTTAGTACATTTCACATCAAAAATGTTGTGTAAGATAAAAAAAATATATATATATTTTAATAAAAAAATTAAAAATATGGTTTTTGATTGCAAAATGGTTACCTTTTCCTATGCACAGCTTGGTAAAAATCTCACAACATCATAAAAAATAAAAAAAAATGGGTTGCAATGTAGAAAATTATAAAAAAAAAAAATTATAATGCGGTAGCTTGGGGGGTGCAGGGTGAATAGGGTGTAGCTGTGGAGTGATGAAAGGGTGTAACATTAACCCTTAACTGTCGTGACGCCAGGGTGCGGGTTCCTCTGCTTATATATATATATCCTACCGCCACCCATCCCAGAAACGATAGGGAGGAATAAAGGATTGTCCACAACCGGAATTGTAATAAACGGGAAATAACTTTACTGCAGATTTTATGCAGGATGCAATCAGCAAACAGTCTTTACAAGAGGACCGGACTTTAGGCTCCTCACAGGTTGGTTGGGACTTTGTAGGGAATAAGCTTTGAGGCTTGCTTTACGCTGTTCCACTGAATTTAGGGGTTTGATTTAGGTTCAGTAGTCACATAGAATTAGCTGAATTGGAGTTAGGTTGACTCACAGTTATGAAGAAGTTGAAGAGAAAGGCTTCAGGCCTAATTAGTCTTGTAGATTGGCAATGAGCTCCGCTCGCTGTCATATCCCGGGGGAAAGAGAGCGATGATTGGTCACAGCGCCCTTATATCTGAAGGGGCAGGCTCAAAGCTTATTGGTTCCCCAAACCTGTCAGTCCTATCACAAAGGATTGTGGTACATCACATGACTAAATCACATGACCCTGAAACTTTAGCATAATACATTTACTATGAATCACATGACCTAAGGTCCTGTAAGTAACCTTTATATTATCAAATATTCTAAATATATACAATAAATTACAGATGTATGAGGTGACTGAGGTTATCCCACTAAGAGAATCCTAACAGCACAGAGGAACTCTGACTATGGGGACTTATGACCAAAGGTACAGGGCCATGTTCAGAACCGGGACACTACAATAACATTTACCTTGTTCCCCTGATAACACCATTACATCCATCCAGCCAATACCCACTATTGAGGTCGAGAATATGTGGTAGCAATTTTTTCTTCAACAGGCGACAAAGTCACATTAGTTGGGGAACCTCCACCAGTTCCCTGGCTATGTTTACTAATTAAAGACAGCTTCCCAAACAACTGAAAAAACTTGCCAACAACCTAAAAGGGAGTATAGTAGACAAACTATTGCAAAGCAGGTCAGAAACACCCAAAGGAGAAGGGTAAAAATATTTAAACAACATATTAAAAATATATTTAAAAATGTTAAAAATTATTATTGAAAACATGTAAGAAATGCTGATGTAGATTTTATGAAACCTATGCTACAAAGCATTTTCACAGTTGCCCAAAGCAAAAAGTCCACTAGCTACATTCATTAGTAAAAAGGCTGCTGCAAAATGAACTAATCTGATTGTTTGCTGTGGCTAACTGTGAAAATTTTACTTGGCCCAGGTTGGGAGAAATCACACACCATAAGATTTCGAATAGCCAACATCTCACAATTTAAGATGCCCAAGTTAACCAAAAGAAACAAAGTAAGGATAACAAACAACAAACAAAATGTGAAAATGGAAAAGAAAAATTAATATACCTCCTGAACTAAACCCTCTGTCTCTTAATCACTAAAGTTTTTCTTTTTGCTAGGCCTGCGGCAAGCTAAACCACTCCTCAAATATAAGAGATACTCTGCATTCACTGATTCCTGATCCTCCTCCATTACATCACCTTCAGCAACACTTTCCTCCCTTAACCCTTTAAGGACCGCGGTTTTTTCCGTTTTTGCATTTTCGTTTTTTTGCTCCTTGCCTTTAAAAAATCATAACTCTTTCAATTTTGCACCTAAAAATCCATATGAGGGCTTATTTTTTGCACCACCAATTCTACTTTGTAATGACATAAGTCATTTTGCCCAAAAGTCTACGGTGAAACGGAAAAAAACATTACTGTGAGACAAAATTGAAAAAAAAACACAGTTTTGTAAATTTTGGGGGCTTCCGTTTCTACGTAGTACATTTTTCGGTAAAAAGGACACCTTATCTTTATTCTGTAGGTCCATACGATTAAAATGATACCATACTTATATAGGTTTGATTTTGTCGTACTTCTGGAAAAAATCATAACTTCATGCAGGAAAATTTATACGTTTAAAATTGTCATCTTCTGACCCCTATAACTTTTTTATTTTTCCACATATGGGGCGGTATGAGGGCTAATTTTTTGCGCCGTGATCTGAAGTTGTTAACGGTACCATTTTTGCATTAATGCGACTTATTGATCGCTTTTTATTAATTTTTTCATGATATAAAAAGTGACAAAAATTCACTATTTTGGACTTTGGAATTATTTTGCACGTACGCCATTGACCGTGCAGTTTAATTAACGATATATTTTTATAATTCGGACAGTTCCGCACGCGGCGATACCATATATGTTTATTTTTATTTACACTGTGTTTTTTTATGGGAAAAGGGGGGGGGATTCAAACTTTTAATAGGGGAGGGGTTAAATGATCTTTATTAACTTTTTTTTTCACTTTTTTTTTTGCAGTTTTATAGCTCCCATAGGGACCTATAACACTGCACACACTGATCTTTTACATTGATCACTGGTTTCTCATAGGAAACCAGTGATCGATGATTCTGCTGCTTGACTGCTCATGCCTGGATCTCAGGCACTGAGCAGTCATTCGGCGATCGGACAGCGAGGAGGCAGGTAGGGGCCCTCCCGCTGTCCTGTAAGCTGTTCGGGATGCCGCGGTTTCGCCGCGGCTATCCCGAACAGCCCACTGAGCTAACCGACATATTTTCACTTTCACTTCCAGTACGTCATGTGTCCTTAAGGGGTTTAAACCCTGGTTGAGGTGGAAGGAACATCTGCCCCTCCCTTTGAAGTTCTTTTTTTTGGACATTAGTGGATAATAAAATAAAAAAGAAAACAAAGAAAGGCAAAAAAACCAGAGAAACCAGCTCCTTAGATGCAGAGTAGACCGGTTCTAAATGTGGAGGCAGAAAATGATCTAGGAGTGGTTGTGCGGAACTGCGCAAAATTTATCATGGCCGCTACGACAATTTGATCAATTTTCCACCCAAAAAAAAAATGCATCTAGACCAATTACAAAAATAATCTAGACAAAACCATTATTGATAAATAACCCTTAGGCTAGGTTCAGACTACGGAATTTCCGCCTGCAATTTTGCTTTGAAATTGCAGGCGGAAATTCTGCTTGATAAAATTTATAGTGTAGTGAATGATTTTCCGTTCACAAATTCCCACTGCGGAATCTGTGAAGCGGAACTTGTGAACGGAAAATCCGTTTGGAAATTTCTGCCTGAAGAAAGGCGGTGCTCTTTCTTCAGGCGGAAATCCGCGCGGAATACATTGCAGTCTATTAGAGACTGCAGTGTCTGCGCGGTCCTAGCGCCGACTGATTCAGTCAACGCTGGCCACACTCGGAATCTCCGGGCAGAAATTTTCTGCCTGCAGATTCCGTAGTCTGAACCTAGCCTTAGGCTAGGTTCAGACTACGGAATTTACGCCTGCAATTTTGCTTCGAAATTGCAGGCGGAAATTCTGCTTGCTAAAATGTATAGTGTAGTGAATGGTTTTCCGTTCACAAATTCACTCTGCGGAATTTGTGAAGCGGAATTTGTGAACGGAAAATCCGCTTGGAAATTTCCGCCTGAAGAAAGGGGTTGCTCTTTCTTCAGGTGGAAATCCGCGCAGAACACATTGCAGTCTATTGGAGACTGCAGTGTTCGCACGGTCCTAGCGCCGACTGATTCAGTCAGCGCTGGCCGCACTCAGAATCTCCGGGAGGAAATTTTCTGCCTGGAGATTCCGTAGTCTGAACCTAGCCTTATAGAGAATGTTCACCAAGCAGTTTTATTCTATAGCAAAAAAAAGGTATTAAACAAAACAATATTTACTTAGTACAGAACTCCTTCAAATCTTCTCAAAGATCACATCACAAGTTATATTAACCAGCTTTAATAATACCTTTCCACACTACAAACATATTAAAACCACCTCACATGTAAGAGTCATAGAAAAATGTTGTAATGTATGTAGCACAAATCAGGGAAATAATTTTGTACGATACATACAATTAGATACCTCCTATGTATACATGCTCTGCATGGATAAAAATTCATGTGCAATAAATAAATAATGATAGCGATGACAAAATGTAGTACAAAGAGCTCAAATTAAGTACAAATGTGTAATAATAATAAGTAAAATGTAATGTATAATAAGGATGCATAAAGGTCCAAATATTTGTAAAAAATGTGCACAGACAGGTTGCTAAGAAAAACAATATAGTACAACCATATACCGTATATACTCGAGTATAAGCCGACCCGAGTATAAGCCGAGACCCCTAATTTCAACCCAAAATCCCAGGAAAAGTTATTGACTCGAGTATAAGCCTAGGGTGGGAAATACATCATCCCCCCCTGTCATCATCCAGACCCGTCATTAACATCCTCATCATCACCGCCTGTCATCATCCAGACCCCCATCATCCCCTTGTCATCATCCCACACATCCCCCCTTCATCATCCCCTTATCATCATCCCACACATCCCCCCTTCATCATCCCCTTGTCATCATCCCACACATCCCCCCTTCATCATCCCCTTGTCATCATCCCACACATCCCCCTTCATCATCCCCTTGTCATCATCCCACACATCCCCCCTTCATCATCCCCTTGTCATCATCCCACACATCCCCCCTTGTCATCATCCCCTTGTCATCATCCCACACATCCCCCCTTCATCATCCTCTTGTCATCATCCCACACACCCCCCTCCATCATCCTCTTATCATCCGCCCTCAGTGGTCTTCAACCTGCGGACCTCCAGAGGTTTCAAAACTACAACTCCCAGCAAGCCCGGGCAGCCATCGGCTGTCCGGGCTTGCTGGGAGTTGTAGTTTTGAAACCTCCGGAGGTCCGCAGGTTGAAGACCACTGCGGCCTTCGACATCATCCAGCCCCCTCTCACCCCCTTTAGTTCTGAGTACTCACCTCCTCTCGGGGCTGGTCCGGTCCTGCAGGGCTGTCCGGAGAGGAGGTGGTCCGGTGGGATAGTGGTTCCGGGCTGCTATCTTCACCGGGGGCGCCTCTTCTCCGCGCTTCCGGGCCGGAATAGAGGCGTTGCCTTGACAATGACGCAGAAGTACGTTGGCAATGAACGCACCTCTGCGTCGTTGTCAAGGCAACGTGACTATTCTGAGGCCGGGCCCGAAGCGCTTAGAAGAGGCCTCCCCGGTGAAGATAGCAGCCCGGAACCACTGTCCCACCGGACCACCTCCTCTCCGGACAGCCCTGCAGGACCGGACCAGCGCAGAGCGGAGGTGAGTACTGTACAGAACTAAAGGGGGGTGAGAGGGGGCTGGATGATGTCGAAGGCCGCAGTGGTCTTCAACCTGCGGACCTCCGGAGGTTTCAAAACTACAACTCTCAGCAAGCCCGGACAGCCGATGGCTGCCCGGGCTTGCTGGGAGTTGTAGTTTTGAAACCTCTGGAGGTCCGCAGGTTGAAGACCACTGCGGGTGGGGGAGTTCACTCGAGTATAAGCCGAGGGGGGTGTTTTCAGCACGAAAAATCGTGCTGAAAAACTCGGCTTATACTCGAGTATATACGGTACTGATGATGATTTTTCACCTTATGGCTTTCTATGGCTTTCTCAGGGGGGTACTGGGTTGAAGGCCAGGAACCTCCCTATATACCGAAATTAGATCCACATCAAAAACAGCCCTAACTTCCTGGCTTCCCATTGCCCAACAAATTCTGTTTAAACTGTTCACCATGACATGCAAGGCCATCCCAAACCTATCCTCTTTATACATCTCTGACCTGATCTCCCGTTACCACCCCTTATGTAATCTTGGAGATCTTGTCAAGAACTCCACTTGTACTCATCCACCACATCTCCAAGTTTTCTGCTGCTTTCCCTGTATACTGAAACTTGCCACCATCAAGACCTTTAAATACAACCTACAATAACCCTGCTGTCATTGTATTGCCCTACAAATGGATGCTTCCCTTCATCATGCTATGCCCTCCCATGTGCCGCTCCAAATGAAATGCATTATTAAAACTAAATTGCTGTGGCTCGTCCGAGCAGCTGACCCACCCACTAGCTGTCACCCTTGCTCTGCAATGTTGTGCAGCAGTAGTGACGTGACAGACCAATGGCTGGCCGGTGCAGGACGCATTTAACTGTAAATGTGTCTTACTTACTGTCTGCTGAACTTAATATTAACCAACATAACTGTCAGATGAACTAATGTACAGGTAGAAGGACACCTAGAAACTTGCCCAATAGGGGGTTCTGGCAACGAGCCACAAAAACACTGAACAGCTTAGAGAAGCCCTTACCATTATAGACTGGGATAATGTCCTCAAAAACAGTACAGACACTAAATGGGATATATTGTAAAAGTATCTTAAATTATACTACCTACACGCTCAGGCCATGGCCTCCTCTGGCTCCCCATATGGCCACGCCATTGAATATAATGTCCTGATAGTAATATTACTATTGAGAATTAATCAAGCCAATATAACCAAATCGCAGGCAGTATATAATAGAAGTAGACTAGGGGACAATCTATAGTAAACATTCCAATGGTAAATATACCCTAGAGGAGCAGAGGTGACAAACCACAGCATCAACATGGGAATGTTTACTTTTATTAACTTCCCATGCCTGCCATGTGGTTATATTGGTCTGCTTAAATGGGCACTGTCAGATCCAGAAACTTTTTATATGTTGTTACTGATGAAAATGTAAGACTTTTTGTAATATAGTTGTTTAAAAAAAATTATATTTAAAAACTTTTTTTTATACATCAACTGGCTCCAGAAAGTTAAACAGATTGATTTGTAAATTACTTCTATTTAAAAAAATCTTAATTCTTTCAGTACTTATGAGCTGCTGAAGTTGAATTGTTCTTTTCTGTCTAAGTGCTCTCTGATGACACCTGTCTCAGGAACTGTCCAGAGTAGAAGCAAATCCCCATAGCAAACCTCTTCTACTCTGTGCAGTTCCCGAGACAGACAGAGGTGTCAGCAGAGAGCACTGTTGTCAGACAGAAAAGAACAACTCAACTTCAGCAGCTGATAAGTACTGGAAGGATTAACATTTTTTTATAGAAGTAATTTACAAATCTGTTTAACTTTCTGGAGCCAGTTGATATATATGTAAAAAAATTTTCCCGGAATACCCCTTTAATAAAGAAAAGGGCCCCTGAAAATCCCACCACTAGGGGTCTCCATACCTACTGGAGCACTAACCAGTCCCACAGCAGCATTAGGCTTGTCCATGAGTCATGGACAGAAGAGGACTCATAGAGAAGGCTGCATGAGCCGACACACCAATCACCTCCCACCACCACAAGGGAGGGACACGCCCTCTTTCCCTGAGATGATTCCTAACACTGTGAGATAAATGAAAAGAGGTATTTTTATAATAAATATAGGTGAGAGACATTAAAATTAGATGTACATGGTCAGGATTAGGTACAGAGCATTAGGTATAGGATTAGGTACAGGATTAGGTACATATTATAATAATTATTATTATGTTTGGTTGGATCTGTCAGGTACACATTAATTTTTAAAGGGCATCAAATGGAAGTATTATAGATAGGCAATATATTTCACACTGAATTCTGGAACATAAATATGAGTTAACGAAGTCACCTGCAATACTATGGTATATATTATACATTTAAATATGAGTCTTTTACATTTTAGGGGACTCCGATGTTTCCTTACATGATGATGAGTAATGGGCGTTGACAAGATTCCAAAAGGCTCTTGGCTAGAGCCCATAGCCCAGCCACATACCTAACCACATACCCAGACCCCCCCCCCCCCCCCACCCAACCACAACCTCAGACACACTCCAATCACACTCAGCCTCCTTTTTTTTTATAGAAGTTAGGCCCCCATACAGCCATACAGTATTTAGGCCACAATATAGCAGTAGTAGGCCATATAGTGGTAGAAACTAACTGAAAACAGGCAGGGGTCAAGTCAAGGGCTGGTCCTGCAAGACTCCTGCTAATAGGAATAGTGTTCCTGTTGTGGGAAAAGTGCAGGAACTTAGTTCCAACATGTTCCTGCAGGACTTGAGGCCTGTATATATGACTGCTGTACTTTGTATGTATGTATGATGGATGTATGACTATATAATATATGTGTGTATGGTGGGTATATATTTGACTGCTGTACAGTGTGTGTGTGTGCGTGTTATGGATGTATAACTGCTGTACAGTAAATGTGTCTATGATAAATATGTGACTAATGTACAGTATATGTGTGTATGATGGATGTATGAATAATGTACAGTACATG
Organism: Hyla sarda; assembly: GCF_029499605.1. Classification (NCBI taxonomy): domain Eukaryota; kingdom Metazoa; phylum Chordata; class Amphibia; order Anura; family Hylidae; genus Hyla; species Hyla sarda. The sequence continues at coordinate 198,915,857 of NC_079194.1, forward strand.
TATGTATGATGGATATATGACTGCTGTACAGTGTATGTGTGTGATCAATGTATGACGTCTGTACAGTATATGTGTGTATGATAGATGTATAACTTATATACAGTATATATATGCATGTATGATGGATGTATAGTATATTGTACATTAGTCAAGCATCCATCAGTCACACATATACTGTACAGAAATTATACAGCCATTATACATACACATACTGTACAGCAGTTATACATCCGTTATAGGCGGGACCAGATTTGTGTCTTTTAAAAACTGGAAATAAACTCTAAGGGTGCGTTCAGAGGTAATTAAAGGAGTAGTCCAGTCCTGAAAAACTTATCCCCTATCCTAAGCATAGGGGATAAGTTTCAGATCGCGGGGGTCCGATCGCTGGGGCGATCTCCTGTACGCGGCCCGGGCTCGCTGGCCAGAGGGCACGTGTTGACCATGGCATGGAGCAGGGGCCGACACACCCCCTCAATACAGCACTAAGGCAGAGCCGGAGATTGCCGAAGGCAGTGCTCCAGCTTTGCCATAGAGATGCATTGAGGAGGCGTGTCAGCCAACACTTCATGCGGTGGTTGACACGCTCCCTTCCCGCAGGTTGCCAGGGCCCCATACGGGAGATTGCGGGGGGGGCCCCAGCGGTCGGACCCCCCGTGATCTGAAACTTATCCCCTATCCTTAGGATAGGGGATACATTTTTCAGGACTGGAGATCTCCTTTAAACCTGCTGGAAATTGCCCACAGCTGCATATCCACTAGCGAAATTTTCGCTGCGGAACTCCGCAAGCAGAGTCTCCACAGGAGAAACCTCGCTAGCAGATTATGTTGCTACCCGTTGACTTGCTGCGGGCAATTAACAGCTGGTTTAGTTACCTCTGAACGTAGGCTTAGGGTGAAGTTCAAAGTTTACAACTTTGATGTAATGTCCTTAAAACAAGTCAAAATGAGGCTCAGTAGCGCGTGTGGCTTCCACGTACTCGTATAACCTCCCTACAACGCCTGAGCATGCTCCTGATGAGGTGGCATCCGCCAACTCCAGGACAGTCTATGGTGCAATGTGGCGTTGGTGGATGGAGCGAGACATGATGTCCCAGATGTGCTCAATCAGATTCAGGTCTGGGGAACGGGCGGGCAAGTCCATAGCATCAATTCCTTCCTCTTGCAGGAGCTACTGACACACTCCAGCCACATGAGGTCTAGTATTGTCTTGCATTAGGAGGAACCCAGGACCAACAGCACCAGTATAAGGTCTCACAAGGGGTCCGAGGATCTCATCTTGGTACCTAATGGCAGTCAGGCTACCTCTGGAAAGCACATAGAGGGCTGTGCGGCCCCCCAAAGAAATGCCACCCCACACCATTACTGACCCACCCCCAAACCGGTCATGCTGGAGGATGTTGCAGTCAGCACAATGTTCTCCACCGCGTCTCCAGACTCTGTCACGTCTGTCACATGTGCTCAGTGTGAACCTGCTTTCATCTGTGAAGAGCACAGGGCGCCAGTGGCGAATTTGCCAATCTTGGTGCTCTCTGGCAAATGCCAAATGTCCTGCATGGTGTTGGGCTGTGAACACAACCCCCACCTGTGGATGTCAGGCCCTCATAACACCCTCATGGAGTCTGTTTCTGACCGTGTGAGTGGACACATTCCCATTTGTGGCCCGCTGGAGGTCATTTTGCAGGGCTCTGGCAGTGCTCCTCCTTGCACAAAGACAGAGGTAGTGGTCCTGCTGCTGGGTTGTTGCCCTCTTACGGCCTCCTCCACATCTCCTGATGTACTGGCCTGTCTCCTGGTAGAGCCTCCATGCTCTGGACACTACGCTAACAGACACAGCAAACCTTGCCACAGCTCGCATTGATGTGCCATCCTGGATGAGCTGCACTACCTGAGCCACTTGTGTGGGTTGTAGCCTCCATCTCATGCTACCACTAGAGTGAAAGCACCGCCAGCATTCAAAAGTGACCAAAACATCAGCCAGGAAGCATAGGAACTTAGAAGTGATCTGTAGTCGCCACCTGCAGAACCATTCCTTTATTGGGGATATCTTGCTAATTGCTTATAATTTCCACTTGTTGTCTGGTCCATTTTCACAACAGCATGTGAAATTGATTGTCAATCAGTGTTGCTTCCTGAGTGGACAGTGTGATTTCACAGAAGTGTGATTGACTTGGGGTTTCATTGTGTTGTTTAAGTGTTCCCTTAATTTTTTTGAGCAGTGTATCTTAAGCTGACTTTTGTAACAATTTTTTTGTGTGGATAAAGCTATTATACTGTAGTATGACTGTAATATAAACTAAGATATAATTGATTTTTAATGATTTAACTAATAGAGTCAATAACAATGAATTACAAACACAGGAAAACACACAAACAGTACATTACAATAATACATAAAGAAAGGCATATATGTAATAAAGATTAATAGATGATTAAGTTACAAACAGTGCTAAGTGCATAAAGTGCAAGGTGCAAAGTGACCAAAACATAAATAATAAAAAACAAATGTGTAATCCAAATACAATATAAAATGTGCAAAAAATGAAGAAAAAAGGGTATTGTGAGTGAAAGCACTGTTTAGAAATATATGTGATATACAGGTGAAACTTGAAAAATGTTAATATTGTGCAAAAGTTCATTGTATTTCATTAATGCAACTTAAAAGGAGAGGAAGCATGAAGTGCTCCAAAATCTCCTGGTAGATGGATGCGTTGACCCTGGACTTAGTGAAGTACAGTGGATCAACACCAGCAGATGACGGGGCTCCCCAAACCATAGTCATTGGGGGGGGCTTTGGGGTTTTCGTGAGCTGTAAGCCATAATCATAACAATTATGACAAATCACAGAATGAACTATCTTGCTTTGCATCTAATGAGTCTCTCTCATATCTCAGTTTCACCTTTTAAGTTGCATTGCTGAAATAAATGAACTTTGCACGATATTCTAATTTTTCGCGTTTCACCTGTATGTATGTGAATAAAAAAAAAATATCTAAAAATATGAAAAAAAAATGTTGAAATTTTTTTTATTGTCTCATACATGTTCTAACATTCAGACTCTGGAGATCTGATGTATATCGGGATAAACTCCAGAGAACTTAGGAGTCTGAATTTAAGAACATATATGAGACATCGATAGAGCCCTGAAAATTGATCCTAAGGATATTGTAACCAGACAGAAGCTACAACCAATTCCACAGCATTTTTTTTTGGAACATCACAATGGAGAAGTGACTAAACTACTGCAAACTGAAACTTAATGAATCGTGTTACCATAGACTATGGCTCTGCAGGGCATGAATGGAAAATTTAATTTCTCATGCTACCTTATATAGTTACATAGTTTGTAAGTCTGAAAAAAAAATGTATCCCATTTAGTGTCTGTACTGTTTTGCGGACATTATTCAAGTGTGGTTTCCCGGTACCGGATTGCATCCGTTACCTTGTGGTGAGGTTCCCAAAGTCAGAGTCCCTAGGTATCAGTGGGATCCTTATCTATAGTTAGCCCCTAGTCACCCCTTTAATAATTAAAATTATTCAAATTCTAATTGTCTATATGTATATAAAGTGTACTTACCTTGTTGTTAGTGTCGCAGGACCTGCGGGTCACGTGATGCGTTCCAGAACTCTATGGTTTTTACTCAAGGACCTTTGGAGGTAGTCAGGTGATCACCCACCGTGCTTTGTAACGGTGTGTGACAGCTGGCATGGACCAATCCAAAATGGCCCTGCCCATATAAGGGAGCGGCGGCCATTACTTTTTTCCTCGTGGGCTGCTGATGAGGATGGATCTGCGCAGCGGTCTTCGGCAACCACTAGGCCCAAAGCCTTGCGGCAATGGCCATTAGAAAGAAGAAGAGCAACTGTGGCCAAGTTCGACAAGGTCAGAGGTTATGGGACACTTCTTGACTGCCACACTGGGCAGACCATCCTTGTAAACTGGCGAGCAGTACAAAGGCCATATCTACACAAGAAGTTTTACTCCCTGGAGGTGGGTGAAATTGTGGAGTACACCCCTGTCCAGAGCCTTCGAGGAGAATGGGCTGCTGCAGTCACAAGACCAACTGCCCCAACACAGCTTCCTTTCAAGTATTTTCCGTCAACTGATTGGGAGTCTGACCCCTTCAACTTGAGGCGAAAATGGTCCGCTCCTAAAGCCCCCATCAACGTACCCAAGGAGGAGGAGCCTCAACAGCAAAGATCATCGTTTGTGTACAGCAAAGAGTCAAGTTCATCATCTTCTGTGTACAGCAAAGAGTCAAGTTCCCCATCTTCTGTGTACAGCAGAGTCAAGTTCATCATCTTCTGTGTCCCGCCAAGAGCCAAGTCCTGCACAGGATCAGGAAAGTAGGCCAAAGTTGCGGCCACCAAAGTCAGTACCTAGACCCTCTCGGAGCAGTGAGAGTTTGTCTGTCCCCAAGGTACCAATATATGTACCTAGCCCCTCTCGGAGCCATGAGAGTTTGCCTCTTCCTGAGGTACCGACGAAAGGGTCATGGGTCCATCCTAGTTTGGAGATGGTGCTCAAGCCCTGTTGTTTCTCTTGCTAACCACTCTTGTTTTGCCGCAACCGAGTTCAAGAATTGTGCCTAGCAGGACTGTGCTAAGATTGTTCCAGTTTTAAGTTCAGCAACGTAACCACTAAGCTTTGTGCCTGACCATAAGTCAAGAGACTCCTAGCCAGTAGGACATTCATAAGGACTGTACCCTGCTGATTTGTGGTAAAGCAGTGTTTCCTTTCCCTTCCCATAAACTCTTAGTGTAGGTGGACTGCTGATCCTTACACGCCAATTTGTATATTTTCTATGGAACTACACCAAAAGAAGAAGATACCAGTAAACTGATTTGGATACAAAAATAGTGGATAAACTTTATTAAAGTGCATAATAAAATCATACATAAAATACAAGGTACTATACAGATGAAAGCTACAGAAAAAAGGTAGTGATACTAAATCCACAATGGTAGACAATACAGACGGCAGGGATACAGCCCACAGGTGTCAAATTGCAACATGCCCATAAGTAGTAAAAATAAATAATATAACATACATATAATGGATGTATAAAGCTGGTATATGTCCTCAAAGGGGCTATGGGTAAAGTGCAAATAACAAATTGTAAGGCACCTAGCCCTATTCAGAGGTTAGTCAGCAGCATTAGATAACAACGAAGATAAGAGCATGAAAGACAGCATAAAGTAGCAAATACCTGCCATACACCAAAAGGGGAGATCACTACCTGTACCCCAACGCGCGTTTCGCGTATGGGCTTCGTCAGCCCATACGCGAAACGCGCGTTGGGGTACAGGTAGTGATCTCCCCTTTTGGTGTATGGCAGGTATTTGCAGGTATTTGGCAGGTATTTGCTACTTTATGCTGTCTTTCATGCTCTTATCTTCGTTGTTATCTAATGCTGCTGACTAACCTCTGAATAGGGCTAGGTGCCTTACAATTTGTTATTTGCACTTTACCCATAGCCCCTTTGAGGACATATACCAGCTTTATACATCCATTATATGTATGTTATATTATTTATTTTTACTACTTATGGGCATGTTGCAATTTGACACCTGTGGGCTGTATCCCTGCCGTCTGTATTGTCTACCATTGTGGATTTAGTATCACTACCTTTTTTCTGTAGCTTTCATCTGTATAGTACCTTGTATTTTATGTATGATTTTATTATGCACTTTAATAAAGTTTATCCACTATTTTTGTATCCAAATCAGTTTACTGGTATCTTCTTCTTTTGGTGTAGTTAGGTTATGATAGGATCCAGTTTACGCAATTGCCTGTTAGCCAATTGTGTTTGTTCAGTGACAGTGATATTTTCTATGGACTCTTAGTGTAGGTGGACTGCTGATCCTTACACGTCTGTTTTATGTATATACCAGCAGCTTCATAAGAACTCTTATGCTAAATGTTGCACTTATCAGGTGAATGCGCCTGAACCCTGTTGGAGTGTTGATAATTGTGTAAGTTTGTATAGTAAATATGTATATGGTTCTTGTACACAGGAAGGTATCCTCATGTCTGTGTACATAAAAAACAGGTAAAGGTTGTGCATAGAAAAATAGCCTAGTTTCTATGTAGGTAAGAGTTGTACACAAAAAATGTCAGTGTATTGCACGTGTACACTAAACCCTAAAAACTTAAATAATTCTTGTACATACAAATGTATAAAATGCTAAAGGTGTTTAGTAGTTAATGAATAGGTGACACCCCGGCTCCTCCGAGGGTAGCATTATTGCTGTCGCCAATCGCTAGCACCTGTCTCAACAAAAATAATAGGGTAACTTGCTCTTAGGTTGGTACTTGCACACATAGTACTCTAGACTACTCACTTAAATGTACTACTTCAATCTATTTCAGTACATACACAAAAACAAAATGTACCTCACATTTAAACAAACACTTAGGAATTGTAGCCTATTGATATCCAATTCCTGCCACTGTTAGGTACACTCATATTTCTCTGTATTGCGTGTGTGAGATGCTCTACCTGGCCAGTAGGTGCTCTTGCGGGTATAGAATTAAACACGTAGTTCTAAAGGTAACCTAGGTAGGTTATTTTGAAGTGCTCTAGGGATAAGTAGCGTGTAGCCGATAGACCCTAGCAGCCAAGCTTACTGTGACCTAGCTTCTGGCTAGCCAGTATACCTTTCGTGTACTAACAGGTAACTCATTGTTGGCAAAAAGAAAAAAATGTGTGAGATTCCAAAATGTTTAGTCAGCTTGAAGCTAAATGTATAGAGAGCTGTATTAATGTTTAGTTAGCCTCATAAAATGTGTAAGAGAGCTAAAACAAAATGTTTTAGGAGCTAGCAACTCAATGTCAGATAGCTGCCTAATTGTATAGTAAGTTTAAAATGTATAGTGAGCTTAATTAAAATGTCTAAGAGGCTAGAAACTAAAGGTCTAGATAGCTTTATAATTGCCTAGATAGCTTCATAATTGTCTAGGAAGCCTTATAAGTGTCTAGTAGGTTTACTAGTCTTCAAATGTTTCAAATGCCTAGAAAAATATTTAGTAGGTTTAAAAGTACCTAATGTGTATAAAAGTTTTGTCAGGATATAGATTCTGTCTAGTTAGCAATCCTGTTCTACATGCCCTAGTTTCTCTGCCTTGGGGGACAGGCGTCGGGGTCGACTTGCTTCAAGTAAGGGGGTTTGTGGTGTCCCGGTACCGGATTGCATCCGTTACCTTGTGGTGAGGTCCCCAAAGTCAGAGTCCCTAGGTACCAGTGGGATCCTCATCTATAGTTAGCCCCTAGTCACCCCTTTAATAATTAAAGTTATTCAAATTCTAATTGTCTATATGTATATAAAGTGTACTTACCTTGTTGTTAGTGTTGCAGGACCTGCGGGTCACGTGATGCGTTCCAGAACTCTATGGTTTTTACTGTTTGGAGGTAGTCAGGTGATCACCCACCCTGCTTTGTAACGGTGAGTGACAGCTGACATGGACCAATCCAAAACGGCCCTGCCCCTGCCCATATAAGGGAGTGGCGGCCATTACTTTTTTCTCTTTTCCTCATGGGCTGCTGATGAGGACAGATCTGCGCAGCTGTCAATCGGCAACCACTAGGCCCAAAGCCTTGCGGCAACGGCCATCATTCCAAAACTGTGAGTTACTTCAATTCCCTAGTACTCCACAAGATCACTGGACCTAAACAGACCCCTATCGGTCCTAAGCAACTGTCAGTCTTTGCCGTGCTGATAATAGACTCTGTTACTAAGACTGTTACCGTTACTGAATGTACCGCAATTCATCAGTAAAGTTCCTGCAAGTTCAAGTTCAGCACTGCCGTGGACAATCATTTATTTCTACACACACCTATCATTTTTGGGAAGGGTGGCGATAGGCCTAGCAACTACCTCAGCGTATTAACCCTCGCTCTGGCATCATGAGTGACAAGGGTAAATTAACCTCTCATATTCCAACACAGCAACACCCCAACTACACTATACCCCCCAAGGGCTACCACACAAGTCTATAATGTTAAAGGCTTCTCTAAGCTGATCGACCATTGCCTTCCTGAAGTTCAGTGTTTTTGTGGCTCCTTAACAGAACCCATTATTGCGCAAGTTTCTAGGTGTCCTCCTACCTGCACATTTATTCATTTGACAGTTCTGTAGGTTAATATTAAAGGGTACACAATTGCTAGATATAGGATAGGAAATAAGATGTCTGATTGCGGGGGTCCCACTGCTGGGACCTCCAACGATCTCCATGCAGGCAAACGGCATTTTCAATAGGTGGGTGTGGCGTCAGGACCACAGCCTCCCAAACCCTGCATTCTGAACATAGGATAGGGGATAAGATGTCTGATCGTGGGGGTCCCGCTGCTGGACAACCTTACCCCCTTTCCAATTTTTTTTATAATTCCTGAATAAACTAACCCTATAAGTTAAATTCAGTTTGTCAATTTTATTGTTGAGACTACCAGCATAGGTCAGCATGTAATGTAGAGGCATATCAGTTTTTTCCTATTAAGCCTTTACCTATTAACTATTCTAAACCCTCCCTTTGCTCCACCCCTGGTACATTAATAAGTTCTAGTTCTCTATGTATATTATCTTGTCCTGTACTTTTGTAATTGCCATACCTCCCCTCCCAGTGTAATACTGCCATTCAGCCAATCACTGGCCACGGCTATGTCCTGCTTCAGTATGTAATTGGCTGAGGGGCAGTATGACACTCTGGGACCCAGCGTCTGGGCCCAAACAACATGATTTCTGACAAGAAGATCACAGCAGGGGACCAGAGCGGGACACCAGAGGCACTGCTGGAACACTGGAGGTAGTTAAAAGTTTATTTGATACTAGCTTGTTTAGTCCCAACTAATGGCCTACAAAAGATTTCATTTTGAAGATGTCACATAAGACACATGTCATGATGGGTAAAAGCAAATTGTTGCAAAACATAATGATAGCGTTGGTTACAGGCGCATTTCTACTCTTCAAGATGTTCCAGTGAGCACTTTTGGGGAAATAATACAGAAGTGAAAAGACCATTTTTTCACCATAGATTTGCCTTCACCAGGTGCTCAACGCAAGATTTTTGACAGTTGTCCAAGAGCCAAGGACCACTTGTGGAGATGTTTAACAAGACCTTAGCAGGTACTGTAGTCGCAGAGAAAACAGTAAATAATGCAATAAAAAACAACATGTTGAAGCTCACTTAAAGTTTGCTGCAAAATCTTTAGAAAAGCCGGTGAAATACTTGGAGAATATAGTGTAGTCTGATGAAAGTAAAATTAACCTGTTTGGATGCCATAATGCACACCATATTGGAAGAAAAAATGGCACTGCAACTGACCCTAAATATACCATGCCAACAATGAAGTTTGGAGGTGGGAACATCATGGTGTGGGATCCCAAACACACAGCCAAGGAAACTCTCAGATGGCTTACTCCGGTGGAAAACTTTTTTTTTTTTTTTAAATCAACTGGTGCCAGAAAGATAAACAGATTTGTTAGTTACTTCTATTAAAAAAATGTTAATCCTTCCAGTACTTATAAGCTGCTGAATACTACAGAGGAAATTCTTTTCTTTTTGGAACATGGTGCTCTCTTGCTGACATCACGAGCACAGTGCTCTCTGTTGACACCTCTGTCCATTTTAGGAACTGTCCAGAGCAGCATATGTTTGCTATGGGGATTTTCTCCTACTCTGGACAGTTCTTAAAATGGACAGATATATCAGCAGAGAGAACTGTTCTTGTGGTGTCAGCATAGAGCTCTGTGTTCCAAACCAAAAAGAAAATAATTTCCTCTGTAGTTTTCAGCAGCTAATAAGTACTGGAAGGATTAAAGGGGTATTCCAGGATTTTTTTTTATTTGGCTATGCTACAGGGCCTGTAAAGTAAGTGTAGTTCATAATATAGTGTCTGTACCTGTGTGTGATGGTTTTCTCACAATTCTTGTGTGATTTTCACCCCACTATTTATTTTTACCAGCATAGAAAATGACTGTTGTCTCAGATTTTTCCCAGCTTGCGATGCGGCCGAGACCTGACTCACTAGTCAGCTGATGACAGGGAGCCTGTCTGCTTCAATGGGTGGAGGCATCAATCTGCAACTAATGCAACAGATGTAGGCACCCTGATTGAAAACCATAGGTCTGCAGCTCATTTTTGTTTCAATGGGTGGGGTGGCTGATGTGTGGGAGGGAGGAATATGGAATTGTGGGATTTGTAGTCAAAAAAAGAAAAGTCAAACAGAAATACCAGTTGACAAAAAGCTAGCCACAGTATTATGGTAATCTCTCAACATAGCCATTTATCCCCAAGACAAGCGCAGATCCTTCCTAAGCATGTCCATTACTGTCTGCCAGGTACTTACTAAAATCACTTTATGGTGGATAACCCCTTTAAGATTTATTAATAGAAGTAATTTACAAATCTGTTTAACTTTCTGGCACCAGTTGATAAAAATAAAAATAAAAAGTTTTCCACCGGAGTACCCCTTTAAAAGAAAGAAAATAAAGCTGATAAAATGGCCCAGCCAATCTCCTGAATTTAAATTCCATTGAAAAATCTATGGATAGAACTGAAAATCATAGAAGAGGCCAATGGAACCTTCAAGATTTGAATGAAAAAAATCACACCATGGTAATGCATGCAACTAGTTTCTCCATACAGGAGGCATCTTGAGACTGTCATTACTAACAAAGGCTTTTGTACAAAGTAAACATAACTTTATTTATGAGCTTATTTGTTTTGGTTTCTTCTTTGTATGTATGGATTACTTGATTTGTTACCAACATCTTGCCAATAGCACCTTTGGACATCATCAATCAGCTCGTTCCCATACCTTGATTACACATTTGCTTTTGCACTTTTGCACTGTTTGTCACTGTATCAATTTACTACATACCAGCTGAGTATCCAGCGTTACCTGTTGTTCCTACCCAGGATTTTTACACCTCCTGCTGCCAGACCAATGTCATGGTAAAGTATGATTTACCTGTCTGAGCTGTGCTGTTTTATTATTGGGCTGCAGAGATTGTGGCACATCCCACATGGGACTTCCGGTACATCTTCTCATCATGTTACACTTAAGCTGCTGAGATTGCCTGGGAGTTTTCAACATCCTGCTGCTTGGCCAACATCATGGTAAACTATGATATAACTTTACGGGCTATGCTGTTTTACTGGCTGTGAAACTTTTTAGTATCGGGACATCCCTAAACTGTAAATATATAAGAAAGTGTATACCAAGTTAACTTGAAATAACTCTAGCCGTTCTGAAATTGCACAGCAACATACATATACATAAAGTTTTAAATATATAGATGTGCCTTTCTGTAATCATCATTGTTGTTTGTACTGTACTGTGTGTTGTTTTGTGTTTTATTTCATAATTATTAACTCTTTTTGTTAGTTTACTATAATAATGAATGATTTTTACAGTCCTACATATTACAGTCCTAGTATACCTCTAAAGAATGAGTTCAAAAAACCACTAAATAATAATAAAACAAACACATTTTAGTAAGACTGATTAAAAATCTAATTATGTATGGAGTATAACCAATAGAAAGTGCTTCAGAGAAAAACACCGGAAATAAAGTGACACATCACCACAGGAACCAGATCAATTGCACATAGCCCTATTTGCATTTAACTTTCTGGTTTATGTACTTAATTGCAGAGGAACCCAGGCTAATGTTATGCATGATTTCAATGTAACACCCATCACTCTGTCCACAGTACAAAACTCAGATGCCCTTAGGCAGCAATTACTCCATAATACAGTGGTAAACTCTCAATTTAGGCATACAAGTGCTGAGCCATGTCTGTGTAGGATGTATCACCTCCGTAACCCCAACTTACGTTTCATTCAAACCTTTTCCAAGGGGCCGCTATCTCTCCTGCCTTCCCATATAATTTATATGCCAATACCGGATGTGGTATGTATCACGTGGACGCACACGTCAGCACTTCCGTTACATCTCCCTTCATCACCCTCTGCCTCGCTTCACACCAGCGCACAGGCTCAGGATAGAGTCTCCGAGCATGCGCACTGAGCTACAGGAGCTGGGCGGAACAGCGCTGCTAGAGGGAGAAGCCGCACAAGCGCACTGTGGAGTCGCACGGACTTAGCTTCTATTCTGACCTTACCCATGATCTGTATATACTGAAAAACGATATGTGGGTTTCTATGGGGGATTGCTGCATATAAATAGCTTAAAAATAAAGTGCTAGTGCTTCATTGTGGTATATATCATTACATTATCTATTATAATACAGTGCATTAATCATAGTGTTAAACATGATAAAATCGTGATACATCATTATATGAAATACATATAACACCCCAATCCTACAAGTGCAAATGATACATAAACATATGAAAAACATAATTCTGTGCATGCTATAGATATTGGTCCACTTGTCACGGACAGACTCAAATCCACCCTATGACCCGTGGATCAATCTGTGACTAGAAATAAATATTTGTGAATTCATCATTATATATCATATTATGAATACCCCTATATTAAATTCCTATATAAAAAATATAATATAAAAATTTTTCAAAAAAGGCTGATGTTCATTATATGCCAATTCACACTTCCTCTCTCATTATCAATCAATAATAGGGAGGCCGCATACTTAATATAACATTAAAATACATATAATCTATAAAAAGGAGAAAAAACAACAATAAGAGTTAAAATTACTAATGGATATTCAGGATGGGCCAGGATTTTCTTATTCCTAGATTATTTTTTTTCTATACCTCTTACTTTAAAATGTGTTGGATCACAATTGTGCTCTGCCTTAAAGTGACGTGGTGAGGTTTTCAAGGACACACAATCCTGGGTATCCTTTGCCGCCAATATATCTTGTACATGCTCTAATACCCTCATTTTTAACTCTCTTGAGGTTAACCCTATATACATTTTTGAGCAACTGCATATTGCATAATAGATACAAATTTTCATATTGAACAAGATATATTTGCTGAACTCATACTCACGTGTTCCATCTGCGGTACAGAAAGTCTTTGTGGGGACTGCTTTAGCACACACCACGCATTCCCCGCATGGGTAGCAACCTACACGTGAGCTGGAGTTTCCAAAGGGGTACTTGGTTTTTGCCACATAGTGGCTACTCACCAAGATATCCCTTAGGGTTTTTTTCCTTTTCTTGCTGTGAATGGTACTCTATCTGTAATTATGGGGACCAAAATAGGGTCCATTTTCAGTATGTTCCAATGATTTTGGAAAGCTCTCTGCATCTGGTCCCACTGACAAGTTGTTATGAATCTAGTGACATTTCCCTGTTCTTGTTCTCTGTATTTTTTCTTTCCTTGCAATAACTCACCTCTTTGTTTTTTTTTGCTCTCCTGTATGTATACTTTATATTTTCTTTATATATTCTTTCCCTCATGTCACGACTCTGATTTTCAAATCTTTCTTCTGTTCAACATAGCCTCCTCATTCTTAAAAATTGACCATTGAGAATTGCTCTGATTGTTGATTTTACATAAGCTGAGGAGTTATGTAATAGAGAGTTGGTGGCCGTTTTCTTTCTAAAAACGGCTGTGGGAAGGCTTCCATCCTGCTGTTTTTCCAATGTTGTGTCCCAAAAATTTACTGTTTGGTTACTATATTCATATGTCAATTTCACATTAATCTTGTTGTCATTTAATGACACCATGAATTGTTCCAACTCGGCACAGACCCCTGCAAAATAAACAAAATATCATCAATAAATCTCAACCAGTACTGCACATGGTCCACCCCCTGTGCGCCACCGCATTGCAGAACCTCCCTCTCCCAGAACCCTAGGAAGAGGTTTGCGTGGGATGGCGCACAGATCATGTGACATTTTAACAAAACAACAAAGAGAAGCTTTAAAAGAACTCCGTAGTCTGGATGACGTTGTCTATAAGCCGGTAGACAAGGGGGGGAAACATGGTGGTATGGCCTGTTTGTCTTTAAAGGACAAGGCAACATACAGTAAATTACCATACAATCCGGTACAGAAGTATCAAAGTGAGTTAAAAACAATTTTAGAAGTAGCTTTTGAAAAGGGGATTGTCTGTAAAAAAAAACTAAAGAAGGTTTATTAATTGTTTATTCACAGATCCCCACATTTTACCTGATCCCAAAAGTCCACAAAGATCCCCTCGACCCTCCGGGTCACCCAATAGTGTCCGGAATTGATGGAATCAATGATCCTATATGTAAATGTATTGAAATATTTTTTTAAACCTTTAGTAGAAACACTACCATCATACATAAAGGACACTACGGACATACTTGGTAGGGTTGATGGGATCTTTCTGGACTCAAATATGCTCCTAGTGACAACAGATGTGGAATCGCTCTATACCTCTATCCATCACATTGATGGGTTAAAAACTGTTAAATTCTATTTAGAGACCTCTGCCTACTTATTTTGCAGTTATTAGAATTAGTTTTGAATCATTTTTTTTTATATTTAAAGAAAAATTTTTCCTTCAACAACTGCACTGCCATGGGTGCCGCCTGTGCGCCATCGTATGCGAACCCCTTCCTAGGGTACTGGGAGAGGGAGGTTCTGCAGTGAGCTGGCACACAGGGGATGGACCATGTGCAGTGCTGGTTGAGATTTATTGACGACCTTTGGTTAATTTGGCAGGGGTCTGTGTCCGAGTTGGAACAATTTATGGTGTCATTAAATGACAAGATTAATGTGAAATTGACATATGAATATAGTAAGCAAACAGTACATTTTTTGGACATAACATTGGAAAAACAGCAGTATAGAAGCCTTTCCACATACGTTTTTAGAAAGAAAACGGACACCAACTCTGTATTACATGCCTCCTCAGCTCATGTAAAATCTACAATCAGAGCAATTCCCCCTGGTCAATGTTTAAGAATAAGAGGATATGTTCGACAGAAGAAAGAGTTGAAAATCAGAGTCGTGACCTGAGGGGAAGATTTAAAGAGAGGGGGTATAGCAACCGAAATATAAAGTATGCATACAGGAGAGCAAAAACGGAACAAAGTTATTGCAAGAAAAAAAAATACAGAGAACAAGAACAGGGAAATGTCACTAGATTCATAACTTATAATTGTCAGTGGGACCAGATGCAGAAAGCTGTCCAAAAACATTGGAACGTACTGAAAATGGACCCTATTTTGGCCCCATAATTACAGATAGAGTACCATTCACAGCAAAAAAAGGAAAAAACCTAAAAGGATATCTTGGTGAGTAGCCACTATGTGCCAAAAACCAAGAACCCCTTTGGGAATTCCACCCCCCGTGTAGGTTAAAGGGGTATTCCATGAAAAAACTTTTTTTTATATGTCAACTGGCTCCAGAAAGTTAAACAGATTTGTAAATTACGTCTATTAAAAAATCTTAATCCTTTCAATAATTAAAAGGATTAAGTTGAGTTGTTGTTTTCTGTCTGGCAACAGTGTGCAGTTCCCGAGACAAGCAGAGATGTCAGCAGAGAGCAGAGTAGAAGAGTTTGCTATGGGGATTTGCTTCTAAACTGGGCGGTTCCCGAGACACGTGTCATCAGAGAGCACTTAGACAGAAAAAAACAGCTCAACATCAGCAGCTCATAAGTACTGAAAGGATTAAGATTTTTTAATAGAAGCAATTTACAAATCTGTTTAACTTTCTGGAGCCAGTTGATATATAAAAAAAAAGTTTTTTTCCTGGATAACCCCTTTAATACCCATGCAGGGAATGCCTGGCATGTGTTACTGTAGTCTGCACAAAGACTTTCTGTACCGCAGATGGAACACGTGAGTATGAGATCTGCCAATATATCATGTGCAATACTAAAAATGTTATCTATTATGCAACATGTATCTTGGGGGGATGTACACTTTAAGAAAACATTTTTTTATATTATATTTTATGTATGGGAATTTAATACTGTGGGTATTCATAATTCTATTCCATCCAGTATCTCATACATTTGAGGGGTTATGGTCTGGAGGAGAGGTCGAGGGTCCTAGCCTCTTCTATTCATGCTCCCACCCTTATTAAGAGATTCCACACCTCTCATCGGACAAATCTTTGCCAAGGTTAAAGTGTTTGGTGGCACCCCATAAAAGGGGGGGAGGGGGTTACTGTAATGGGTGTTCCTGCCTGTGGCTCTCTTTGTAGTTCCAATCCCTCCTGTCTTCAGCTGTGGCATTGCATTGCTTATTGCCCGGCCAAATCAGGAGGTATGAACTACGAACAAATGGTATACTGTCTTAATGCCAATGCTGGGCTGAGCTGGGCTATAAATACCTCAGTTGTTCTCTGTATGTTGCTTGTGATATACATATCTCTCCTAGCACTAGCTCCTTACCTGCATTTATTAGCCTTACCTCTGGTTTTCCTGACTTTTGGCTTTTTATTTGACTCCCCCTTCTGTTAGCGTTTAGGTACTGCATAACTTTCTGGCCTGTTTGAGTCTGCTTTGTTTGTCTTTCAGTTTGCTGTTATCTGTTTAATGCTTTATTATTTTGACATTGCTATTCGCTGCACCTTACTCATAGTAGGGACTGTTGTCCAGTTGAGAATCTGGTGTTTATTCAAGTAGGCAGAGAAAGTGGCTGAGGGCAAGCTCCGGGCTTGCACATATCCCTGCCCAACATGACAGTATTGATCACTGCATAAATATAAGATATGACATCAAGGATCCTGAAAGGCTGACAATCCAGTGAGTGTCATATAGGACGCCATATTTCTAGTCATCTGTTTTCTTGTGTAAAGTGTGGATTTACACATTATAAAAATTCAACTGCAGAATTTATATGTACATCCACCAAAGGTCTCTTTCAAACAGACATAGTTTTAATCCGTATTATGCCCACAATTTGAGACCTGTAATACAGACCTAATGTTAATTTATAGGGCTATTACTAGGCCTTATAAAAGAATATGCTATTTTTAAGGGGTACTCCAACATTAGGTAAAAAAAATAAAAAATTCAGCGCATGCATACAGCATTGCTCACCGGTCTGTCCCAGTTGTGAAACCACCAAAAATGTATTTATTCTGGGGTTTTTAGCCCTGAACTTCCTGGTTGAGCAGTTGCTCAGCACTACAATTCCCAAAATGCATTGCTTTCCTTCAACTCTTCATCACAGTCCTCCGACCCTATCTACTTCCTTCCCACAGCACTCCTTTCAGTTCCCCACCCAGAATTCTTGCAGAACATCTCATTTCACAGCACACTATGGCTCTGCAGTCAGTAAATCATAAGCACCTTCTGCATTCATTGCCTGTCTACTCCTCTGCCTGGTGCATTGCTTAACACAAGATATTATGCCGTAAACACATTTTATTCTTCCCTAAATGTTGCAGTAAAGATATATATATATATTTTTTGAGATGGTGAAGTAGGCTGTAGGAGTTTGTCAGAGGTCATGGCATCGCTGAGGGGCGGGGGTGAGGCTCATGGACAAAATCCAGTCATGCCTCCTGAGACAGCAGAGGATGATATGTTGTCTTAGGAGAGAGGGAGGAGCCGGGGAAACTGTAGACAACACCACATTGAAAATTAAAGAACTACACAACTTCCTGTCAAGCTAATTTGATCTGTTTTGCATCAATATTATCATTCATCACACATTTTTTTTAAATAGTCATTCACGTAACGGTCTTGAAGAAACCCATCAGTATTTACTGTGGGCGTCTGCGGGGTCAATATTCAATAACTAGGGAGGCACCAGAACAGCTCTCCATACTTCTGCTCAACATATCTTCTTCTAAAATTTCCCTCTATGGCTCCTCTTTCCTCAAATAGATAGGGAGAAAGAAGCCATGAGCCACTCTTACTTGGCAGCTATGACGGCTCCTCCTGCTTCTTGTGTAGTAAATTACTTGCTCCCTGCAGGACAATGGGAGAAAAGAGAAGATCCTGATGCCAGTTCTTACACCCTGCACCTCTTCTCCTGTGCTCAGTAGAGGGAAGATAAGATATCTGCTCTCATTCATCTGTGACAGGTAGGAGACTGTCTATCTATCCTATTTCTCTAATATCTATATATCTTATCTCTATCTATATGTATGTCTGTCTGTCTATCTCATATCAATCTATCCACAGAATGGCTACACAATGATGTAATGACATCTTCTCTGTCATTCCTTTTCTTTATCTGGTTTAGACCACAAGGACTTCTTCCAGCTACATCTTTCTCTGCAGATTTAGATGCCTGGACATCATCGGTTCCTCACTTTGTCAGCAGATTCTCATCCTCTGTATAAAGACAATAATCATTATAACCCTGACACACACAGTACCTCCTTAATGCCCCCTGAATTTGGCAGAATCCCCCCTATGTATTGTTCTCTACCAGACCCATCTTTTACCCTCCTGCTTGAGGCTCGTAAGAGCTCGTCCACACTGTGAACATTCAGCTGGCGGAATATCCGCAGCGCAGATGTGTGCTGTCTCTTAGATGGCAATGCAGTCTGGCAGAATTCCACCCACAGAATGAGCATGTTTAATCTTTGGGTAGACGTCCATCCCGCTTTCCAGAGCAGCAGAATCCCATTAAAAACAATGAGACTCTGCTGTTAGCTGACTTCTGCAGCGGAATTTAGCTGGCGGAATGTCCACAAGGTAGATGAGCTCTTTGTCCCCCCAGACCATCTTTCCCCTCCTCCTTTGGACCCCTAAGTTCCCCCCAAGATCAGAATAAATCCCCGGATCAACATTCTGTCCCTATAAATCTACAGTAGTATCCATAACCTGTAATGTTATTACTCTCCAGAAATGCATCCAGGCCACTTTTGAAATATTTTACTGAGTTCACCATGACCACCGCCTCCAGAAAAGAGTTCCACAGTCTCACTGCTCTTACAGCAAAGAACCCCTGTCTGTGCTGGTGTAGAAACCTTCTTTCCTCTAAACGTAGAGGATGCCATCTTGTTATAGATACAGTTCTGGGTATAAATAGGTCATAGGAGAGATCTCTGTACTGCCCCAGTATACTTATACATAGTTATTAGGTCACCCCTCAGCCTTCTTTTTTCTAAACGAAATAACCCTAATTCTGATAATCTTTCTGGGTACTGTAGTCCTCCCATTCCCCGTTTTACTCTGGTTGCCCGTCTTTGAACCCTCTCCAGCTTCACTATATCTTTCTTGTACACTGGTGCCCAGAACTGTGCACAGCATTCTGTGTTTAGTCTGACTAGTGATTTGTACAGCGGTAGAATTATTTCCTTGTCGTGGGCATCTATGCCCCTTTTGAAGCACCCCATGATTTTATTTGGCAGCAGCTGCCTGACACTGGTCACTACAGCTAAATTTACTGTTAACTAAAACTTTTAAGTCCTTTTCCATGTCAGTCATCTCCAGTGTATTCCAATTTAATACTCCTAGCCTGGACTTTTCCTCTCTATGTGCATAACCTTACATTTATCAATGTTGAACCTCACCTTCCACTTTCCGCTTCTCAGGCCAAATTTCCAACCTATCCAGATCTATTTGTAACAGATCACTGTCCTCTTTTGTGTTAACCACTTTACAGAGTTTAATGTCATCTACACAGGTTGATACTTTACTATTCAACCCCTCTACAAGGTCTTTAATAAATATATTTGTTACGTTATGCGCTCAGGCCACACATGCTGGCCGTGAGCGCATGGTCCCCTTACCTTCTGCTGATGATGGGGCTGGGACTTGCATTGCGGGACGCGCCCACATGCGAGCCCCAGTCCCTCACTCTCAGGTTGCTTCTCCTGCTTCTGCCTTTCGTCTACGGCATGTGTTTCCACGCCCCCTAGGGCGCGCGCACCAGAGCTTTAAGATTTAAAGGATCAGTACACTCATTAGTGTAATCCACCTGTGGCTCATTTATAAATTCCTCCACCCTCCTTAGTTCCCTGCTGGATCTTTGTTGCCTTGTGCCTTTGAGTAAGCATTCCTTTGTATTGCCTTGCCGTGTATCAGATCTCTTGCTCTTGTAACTTGACCTTGCTCCTCTGCCGCCTGCCTACTGAACTCCTGCTTCGCTTTCACTACACTACTGTGCCGCCTGCCCTGACCTTCTGCTATCCAGACTACGAGCTGCCTTATCCCTCCTGTGCCTCGCATCTCCTCAGCCGCCTGTGTGGTCGAGCCGTGCCAGGGGTAGCGACCTGGGTCCGCTTTGCGGCGGGCTCTGGTGAAAACCAGCGGCACATTAGACTCCACTCCCTGGTGCGGTCCGAGTCATCTGCCACACAGGTCCAGCAGATCAACATCCACCGGGGTTCTTGTCTTCAGAAACGTGAGTGTTACAGTAGGTACCCCTGCCTGAAGTTGGCACGACAGGCACAGCAATTTTCTCAACTTTCAGCCATGATGCAACAACTTTTAGCCTTGCAACAGCAGAAGGTACCACAATCTGGCCCACTCCCACCTCCAGATCCTG
The DNA here is from genome assembly GCF_029499605.1 of Hyla sarda. Taxonomy (NCBI): domain Eukaryota; kingdom Metazoa; phylum Chordata; class Amphibia; order Anura; family Hylidae; genus Hyla; species Hyla sarda. The sequence continues at coordinate 198,936,233 of NC_079194.1, forward strand.
CAGTGTCTTCTGGTACCCAGCTGCGCCTGCCTTTGCCTTCCAAGAATGAGGGGGATTCCAAGTCATGCAGAGGCTTTGTTACACAGTACTCCATGCACCTGGAGTTCATGTTTAAACTGTTTCCGACGGAACGTACTAAGGTGGCCTTTGTCATTTGTCTACTGTCCGAATTCAAGGGAATTCTACCATTGGTAACTACGCGATTCAATTCCGCATTCTAGCCTCTAAACTTGCCTGGAATGATGAGGCCTTGTATGCCACATTCAAAAAAGGACTGTTAAGCAGGATTAAAGATGCCCTTGCAGCACATGATCCTCCATCTTCTTTGACAGAACTTATCCACTTGGCCACACACATTGATGTGCGTTTTGCTGAGAGACAGGAGGATTTGTGATTAGAGAGGGAACCTGCCCCCCTGACACCCGTGTTTCAACGTCCACCTCTTCAGTTTCTTGCGCCTCTTGCCGAAGAGGTTATACAAGGAGATCGTTCTCATTTTACGCATCAGGAGAGGTCACGACAACGCAATGAGAATTTTTGTTTGCATTGTGCTAGCCCGGAGCACTTTCTCAAGGACTGTACAATTCGCCCGCACCTAGGGTATATGGGAGAGGCGTCCCTGGGTGTGAATACTACCTCTCCATGCTTAACTATTCCTGTACAAGTCTTCGCTTCAGCGAAGTCTTCCTTCAGCGCTACAGCATTTTTGGATTCTGGAGCAGTTTAGTCCACAAGTATCATCTTCCCCTTACTCGGCTTGACAAGCCCTTGTTCATCTCCTCTGTTAATGAACAAAATCAGGACTGTAAGGTTCACTGTCTTACTGAATCTCTCGTCATGCAAGTGGGAGTATCGCATAAAGAAAAGACTGAATTCTATGTTCTGCCACACTGTACTTCTGAGATTCTTCTTGGCCTTCCTTGGCTGCAACGCCATTCCCTGCAACTGGATTGGAGAACTGGAGAAATAATTTGCTGGGGACAATCCTGTCAGGATTCGGCAGGCTGGAGGTGGATCCTCTGTGTCAGAGAGGGATTGGCGTGGACCGTGCCGGCGGACCGGTTCTAAGTTGCTACTGGTATTCATCAGAGCCCGCCGCAAAGCGGGATGGTCTTGCAGCGGCGGTAACAACCAGGTCGTATCCTCCGGCAACGGCTCAACCTCTCTGACTGCTGAGATAGGCGCGGTACAAGGGATTAGACAAGAGCAAGGTCGGACGTAGCAGAAGGTCAGGGCAGGCAGCAAGGATCGTAGTCAGGGGCAACAGCAAGAGGTCTGGAACACAGGCTTGGGATACACAAGGAACGCTTTCACTGGCACAATGGCAACAAGATCCGGAAAGGAAGGGAAGGGGAAGTGAGGTTATATAGGGAAGTGCACAGGTGAACACACTAATTAGAACCAGGCGCCAATCAGTGGCGCACTGGCCCTTTAAATCGCAGAGAGCCGGCGCGCGCGCGCCCTAGGGAACGGGGCCACGTGCGCCGGGACAGAACAGACGGGGAACGCGTCTGGTAAGCGTGCCGGGATACGAACCGCGAGCGGGCGCTTCCCGCATCGCGAATCGCATCCCGGCTAGGGACATTATCGCAGCGCTCCCGGTCAGCAGGTCTGACCGGGGCGCTGCGAACAGGAGAACGCCGCGAGCGCTCTGGGGAGGAGCGGGGACCCGGAGCACTTGGCGTAACAAATCCTTTCAAAATTTTTGCCTCCAACCTGTTCTGTGTAAAGTTGTTTCTTGTCTGCCTCCTTTACATGGCCTGCCGCCACCTTAACAAGATTTCTCTGACATTTTCTGCAAGAAACAGGCTGAGTCTCTGCCTCCACATCGTCCTTACGACTGCCCTATTGATCTTCTGCCTGGTACCACTCCTCCTCTCGGGAGGATATACCCTCTATCAGTTCCTGAGACCAAAGCCATGGCTGAGTATATCCAGGAGAATCTCCAAAAGGGATTTATCCATAAGTCCTCTTCTCCTGCTAGAGCAGGTTTCTTCTTTGTAGGGAAGAAGGATGGCTCACTCTGTCCATGCATTGACTACAGGGAACTTAACAAAATCACAGTCAAGAACCGTTACCCTCTACCTCTTATCTCAGAACTTTTTGACCGTCTACGTGGTGCCAAAGTCTTCTCCAATTTGGACTTACGCGGTGTGTAAAACCTCTTTCGTATCTTAAAGGGAGATGAATGGAAAACTACCTTCAATACTCATGACGGACATTTTGATCTTGTAATACCTTTTGGTCTCTGCAATGCTCCAGCCGTTTTTCAAGAGTTCGTCAATGATATCTTCCGTGATCTTCTCTACACCTGTGTTGTCGTATACCTAGATGACATCCTAATCTATTCTTCCAACCTAGAGGAGCATCGTACTCATGTTCGTCTGGTTCTTCAGCGACTACGGAAGAATCATCTCTAAGTCAAACTGGAGAAATGCCTGTTCGAGAAATCTAGTCTTATGTTTCTTGGCTACATTGTCTCTCATCAGGGCCTGCAGATGGATCCAGATAAGTTGTCTGCAGTATTGGATTGGCCTCGTCCGTCGGGCCTACGTGCTATTCAACACTTTCTGGAATTCGCTAACTATTATCGTCAGTTTATCCCACATTTTTCGTCCTTGGTTGCTCCTATTGAGGTTTTCACTAAAAAGGCATCTAATCCTAAATCTTGGCCTCAAGAGGCTGAAGAGGCCTTCTCCCGTTTAAAGTCTGCATCTGCCTCTGCTCCTGTGCTTACAAGACCTGATCCGGAGAGGCCCTTTGCTTTGGAGGTTGATGCCTCATCTATTGGAGCAGGTGTCGTTCTCACTCAGAAAAACGCCAAGTGCAAGAGTGTAACTTGTGGGTTCTTCTCCAAGACATTCTCTCCTGCTGAGAGGAATTACTCCATTGGAGATTGTGAACTCCTCGCTATCAAGCTAGCTTTGGAGGAATGGCGACATTTATTGGAAGGTTCTTCTCATCCGGTCAGCATCTACTCTGATTATAAGAATCTTCTATACCTTCAGCCTGCTCAGAGTTTGAACCCCCACCAGGCAAGATGGTCACTGTTCTTTTCTAGGTTCAACTTCTTCATTCACTTCCATCCAGCAGACAAGAACGTGAGGGCTGATGCTCTCTCCAGGTCCTCTGACGTCATTGGTTTAGACTCCCTGCTTAGGCATATTATTCCTCCTGACCGTTTGATTCCTGTTGCTCCTGCTGAGATTCAGCAAGTTCCTCTGGATAAAATCCTTTGTGCCCGCCAGATTGAGACGCAAGGTCCTGAAATGGGGTCATTCTTCCTTGACAGCAGGACATCCTGGAATACGCAAGACTCTACTTCTTATTTCCAGGCATTACTGGTGGCCCCATCTTGAACGTGATGTTTCTGATTTTGTTCCGTCCTGTGAAACATGTGCCCATGACAAAACTCCTCGACAAAGACCTGCTGGATTCTTACAGGCTTTACCTATTCCAGAGACTCCCTGGTCCCATGTTGCCATGGATTTCATCTCAGATTTGCCACCTTCTCATAATAACACTGTCATCTGGGTTGTTGTAGATGAGTTTTCCAAGATGGCTGATTTCATTCCTCTACCAGGTCTTCCTTCTGCCCTGCAGCTGGCAAAGTACTTCTTGTTGCATGTCTTTCGTTTACATGGTCTTCCTCAGGATCGAGGTGTGCAGTCTGTCTCTAAGTTCTGACAAGCCCTTTTTAACCGTCTGGACATCAATCTGGACTTCTCCTCGGCCTGCCACCCTCAGTCCAATGGTCAGCTGGAGAGGGTTAATCAAATCCTTGATACTTATCTTCGGCATTTTGTTTCAGCTCGCCAAGATGATTGGGTCGACCTTCTCCCAAGGATTCTGAGTCCACGAGGTCGTCCCCCTTTTTTGTTGTCTATGGACTGCATCTCCATTCTCCTCTTCCTCTCCCAGTCTCCTCCGATGTGCCAACTGTTGATGAGCTGGTCCATGACTTCTCCACCATCTGGCAACAGATCCGACAGTCGTCCCAGGCTTCTTCACGCATGAAGGTGCAAGGACGCGCCTGCATGCGAGCCCCAGTCCGTCACTCTCCGGGTGTTTCTCCTGCCTCTGCCTCTCTGCTCCGGCACGCGTGTCCCCATCCCCTAGGGCGTGCGCACCAGAGCTTTAAGATTTAAAGGGCCAGTACGCTCATTAGTGTAATCCACCTGTGGCTCATTTATAAATTCCTCCACCATCCTTAGTTCCCTGCTGGATCTTTGTTGCCTTGTGCCTTTGAGTTAGCATTCCTCTGTATTGTCTTGCAGTGTATCAGATCTCTTGCTCTTGTGACTTGACCTTGCTCCTCTGCCGCCTGCCTACTGAACTCCTGCTTTGCTTTGACTACACTACTGTGCCGCCTTCCCTGACCTTCTGCTATCCAGACTACGAGCTGCCTTATCCCTCCTGTGCCTCCCATCTACTCAGCCGCCTGTGTGGTCGAGCCATGCCAGGGGTAGCGACCTGGGTGCCGCCTGTCGCAGCAAGTCCATCCCGCTTTGCGGCGGGCTCAGGTGAAAACCAGCGGCACCTTAGACTCCGCTCCCTGGTACGGTCCGAGTCATCTGCCACACAGGTCCAGTGGATCCACATCCACCGGGGTTCCTGTCTTCAGAAACGTGAGTGTTACAATATTAAATAGAATAGGACACAAAACTCACCCCTGTGGTACCCCACTAGTAACAGTCACCCAATCAGAGTAAGTACCATTAATAACCATCCTCTGTTTCCTATCACTGAGCCAGGTACTTACCCACTTACACACATTCTCCCCAACCCAATCCCTCGCACCAACCTTTTATGTGACACCGTATCAAATGCTTTGGAAAAATCAAGATGTACAACATCCTGTGATTCCCCCATGTCCAGTCTGGAGCTCACCTCCTCATAAAAGCTGGTCAGGTTAGTTTGACATGACCAATCCCTCATAAACCCATGCTAATATGGAGTCATACATTTATTTTTATTAGGATACTCCAAAATAGCATCTCTTAGAAAACCCTCAAACTATTTACATACAATGGACGTTAAACTAACAGGCCTATAATTCCCAAGGTCACTTTTTGACCCCTTCTTAAACAATGGCTGCATATTTGCTATGCTCCTGTCCTGGGGAACAGTCCCTGTCACTATGGTGTCCTTAAACATTAGAAATAGGGTTCTGTCTATTACTTAACTCCTTTAGAACACAGGGGGTGAATGCCATCTGGATCTGGTGATTTGTCTATTTTGATTTTTTGTAGGCGGCACTGTACTTTTTTCCTTTTTCCTTGGTTAGACAGGTGACCTGTACTGGGAAATTTAACTTATCTCGCTGTATTTCACCTGGCATATCATTTTCTCTGTGAATACAGTGGAGGAGAATGTGTTTAATGTATTTACTTTTTCCTGATCCCTGTCTATAACTTCTCCCTCATTACTTTTTAAAGGGTCAACACTTTCATTTTTAACCTTTTTGCTATTTATATAGTTAAAGAACATTTTGGGGTTAGTTTTACTCTCCTTGGCAATAAGTATTGTCTCCACTTTTGCAGCTATTATCTCTTTTTTACATATTCTACATTTTTCTCTATAGCATTTTAATGCTTCTTCACTGCCGTGCTGTTTTAGTAGTTTAAATGCTTTATTTTTGTCATTTATTGCCCCCTTAACATTTGTATTCATCCACATAGTTTTTTTCTATTCCTGACCCTTTTATTCCCATAAGGTATATACCTCTTACAGTGTGAATTTAAAATATTTTTTTAAAAGTAAGTGTTAGTATTCTTGTTTTTGAAGACATGATCCCAATTTATTTTGTTAAAGGACATCTGCAGCAAATGACAACTTATCCCCTATCCACAGGATAGGGGATAAGTGTCTAATTGTGGAGGGTCTGACCGCTGGGACCTCCCCTGCATGGGGCCCTGGCTCTGCCGCAGCTCTCCCATGTTGAAGGCGTGCCGGCCGCAGTGTGACATCGTGGCCGACACACCTCCTCCATGTATCTTTATGGGAGAGGCGTAAAAGGCAGAGTTCCTGCCTCCCCACCTCTCCCATAGAACTGTATGGGGAAGGGGCGTGGAGGGGGTGTACCGTCGATCTCAGAGAGGTTGAAGCTACATGCATTAGCCGCTCATATAGAGAAGCAATGCGGGGCCCCGTTTGGGAGATCGCGGGTGGGTCCCAGTGGTCAGACCCCCCATGATCAGACATTATCGTTTCCCTCCCGTATATCCTCCCGCAGTGCGGCCTTCAGACTGGACTTTACATAAAGGCAAACTCCTCCCACTTTCCTTTTTTAGGATCCTTCCTTAATAGACTATAACCTCTTTGTTGACCGCCCAGTCATAGATACCGTCCAACGAAGTCTCTATTATACACACTATGTCACAATTTTCCTCAGACATTATCAACTGCAGTTCATCAGTTTTATTGGTCAGACTTCTGGAATTAGTCAGGATGCAATTCAAAGGTGTGTGTGGTTTTTCCCTATGAAGCCTATCCCTATTAACTATTCTAACCCATCCCTCTGCTCTACCCCCCCCCCCCCCCCAGTTACATTAATAAGTAACTATCTACACTGTCTTTCCCCTCTATGTTGTAGATCCCCTGCCCATTCCCTAGTTTAAACACTCCTCCACCCTTCTAGCCATCTTCTCCTTGAGCACAGCTGCACCCTTCCCACGGTAGTCTGTATCTGACAGTGAAGTCAGCCCAGTTCTCCATGAACCCAAACCCCTCCTTCCTACACCAGCTTCTGAGCCACTTGTTTACCTCCCTAATCTCCTTCTGCCTCTCTGGTGTGGCTATTGGTACATGTAATATTTTAGAAAATATTACCTAGGAGGTCCTTACATTAAGCTTGCTGCCTAAGTCCATGAAATAATTTTTAAGGACACTCCACCTACCTCTTACTTTGTCATTGGTGCCAAAGTGTACCATGACCGCTTGGTCATATCCAGCCCCACCCAGCAGCCTGTCAACCCAATCCGTGATATGCCGAACTCGAGCGCCAGGCAGACAACACACTGTTTGATGATCCTGGTCTTTGTGACTGATAACCGCTTTAAAATTATGGGTCACTCGCTTAAAGGGTTTTAGCTCACCAGTTCTGTGCCTACTTTCTTTTTCTTGTCTGGTGTTCTTTTGTAGTTATTTTAAAATCTTCCCGGTAGATACAGTTTGTTACTGGCTTCCTGTGACTGGCGCTCAAATTTTTCACTCAGTGTTGTCAGCCATGTTGTGAGTGCCACGTCACTTACTCTTCTGCTGCACCTCCTTCCAGCTGCTGCTCTGCCCTGCCCCTCATGAATATGGTAATCATATTCGCACATTTTTTTTTTTTTACTGATTCATCAGTTGTGGCAGTCATTGGCTAATGATCAGCCAATCGTTGTTAAGAACGGACATTAGCAACTGACTTACTGCTGAGCAAACTCCTGCAGTGCTGATGGACTACTACTACTCCCATCATGGAACAGGCTGGTTTCCATGATGGGAATAATAGTTCCCCAGCTGCTGGAGTCTGCCGTCGTCTGGGGAGGCTACATTAGTGTTGGTACTACTACAGAGTCTAAACAATGGAAAGGCAACAATGATGACTAAGAGCGCTTGCAGCGCTTGAAACGCGTAACTTGTTCCTTCCTTGTCCTATGGATTAAACCCGATTTTATCTGCATTGAGCTGGATCCGATCTCTTTTATTTTCTCATTGGCTGGTGCCGTCCAGCGCCCGGATCCGTGCTCTACTGTTTGGGGCGGGGTGAGCTGGCTCTCACCTGGTTTGCCCTACTACAGAGTCTGTTCCATGTTGGGGGGTAGTAGTACAGGGGCTCCCGGCAGGGTTGTACTACTACAGAGTTGTACTACTACAGAGTCTGCTCCATGTTGGGGGTAGTAGTACAGGGGCTCCCGGCAGGGTTGTACTACTACAGAGTCTGTTCCATGTTGGGGGTAGTAGTACAGGGGCTCCCAGCAGGGTTGTACTACTACAGAGTCTGTTCCATGTTGAGGGTAGTAGCACAGGGGCTCCCGGCAGGGTTTTTAAATTACTACTGTGTTTACCCTAAATGTATGCCCCCATGCATATTTTTTATAATTTATTTGCCCCAGTGCGCATACGTTTATTCCCCCCCATGTCCATCCCCACCCCCCATGTCCATATCCACCCCAGTGGTCTTATTCCCCAGCTGACTGCTGCTCCTCTTCTTCTGGGAGCAGAGCAGCGGGGACATGTCGGGCTGCAGCGGAGAATGAATGAATGGAGCCGACATGTCGGACATATTGGCTTCATTCATTCTCCGCCGCAGCCCGACATGTCCCCGCTGCTCTGCTCCTAGAAGCTGAGGAGCAGCAGTCAGCTGGGGAATAAGCCCACCGGGGTGAATATGGACATGGGGGGATATGGACATGGGGGGGGGGGAATAAACTTATGCACACTGGGGCCAATAAATTATTAAAAATATACACGGGGGCATACATTTAGGGTTAACACAGTAGTAAATTAAAAACCCTGCCGGGAGCCCTAAATTGCTCCTCGGTGTCCCCGCGGTGGATTTAAAAATTATGTTTAAACAGTATATACATTGAAGAGTAGCGCAGCATGCCACTCGCTTCCCTGCTTTATAACTGCTGATCGCATCGGGTGTCAGGAGTGAGACCCGGTGAGATCAATCATTCAACCCCTGTACTACTACCCCCAACATGGAACAGACTCTGTTCCATGATGGGAGTAGTAGTACAAACGCTAATGTAGCCTCCCCAGCTGACGGTAGACTTCAGCAGCCAGGAAACTATTACTCCCAACTATTACTATTACTTCTGCTCAGAAGTAACTCAGTTGCTAAGGACACTGCACAGCAAGTAAGAAGATAGGTGCTGCGTAGTCCATTCTGAACAGCTATTGGCTGATCATTAGCCAATGACTGCCACAACTGATGAATTAGTAAAAAAAAAATAAAGGTGCGTATGTGATTAACATATTCATGAGGGGCAGGGCAAAGCTGCGAGGAGGTGGTGCATCAGAAAACGTCACAGCTGAGTAAGTGACGTGGCACTCACAACATGGCCGACAACACTGAGTGAAAAATGTGAGCGCCAGTCACAAGAAGCCAGTAACAAACTGTATCTTCCGGGAAGATTTTAAAATAATTACAAAAGAACACCAGAAAAGAAACAGGCACAGAACTGGTGAGCTAAATATAATGATTTTCCCCATATAACTATAAAAAAACAACCACCGGACAAACCCTTTAAATCCATTCGGGAGGTGCAGAGTTATGTTGGTAAGCACCTTTATTCCTTATGTGCTCCAGCACGCATCGGATGCAGGGAGCCTGCAGGTCGGGCTCCCCTGCCTCATCCATATTCCGCCTGCGGCTTCATTATTCAAATTGTTCACTCTCACATCACTAGGACATGAGAGTCGGCGGGGGTAGGTAAGTGCTCTGCCCTCTGAGCAAAGCCTGGCTATACCTTGAAGTTGGAAGTCGGGTGTAGCGAGGTTTCAATGCCTGCGCTCTGCTCAGAGAGCAGAGCGTTCAATACCCCCGCCGGCTCTCACGTTTTAGTGATGTGCGAGTGAACAATTTGAAAAATGTATACGGGGGGGGGGGGGGGCAGGGGAGATGAGGCAGGGGAGCCTGGCCAGCCCGCTCCCCACCTCCATCGTGCGCTAGAGTCCATTAGGAATAAAGATATTTACCAACATAACTCTGCACCTCCCAAACAGATTTAAGTGATTAACCCATCATTTTATAGCGGTTCACCCACACTATAACTCAGTATACAGGGTGAACTGTCAGTTTCTCTTGAATGGCCAGTTCGGCCCTGTACCTATCTCTTCTATCTATCTACTCTCTGTGTAAGCATGGGAGATACCTTAGTACAGCGCTCTTCTATGCACAGGTAGACAAGGCCCCATTCCACAGATTCTCAGCGACCTTGTAGCCACAGCCTTATACCTTGTGTGGAATCAGCCAAACACAGTACAATGTCTCACTTCTCACAATTTAAGGGTATGTTCACACTACGGATTATGAACGGAATCTCCGCTTGCAGAATTCCGCGAGCGGAGATTCCACTCTAGCGGCGGCGGTAGGATCGCGCGGCACTGCGCCGCCACCATTGACGGCTGTGCAGTGTTCGCGGACTTCCGCGCAAAGAATGAACGTGTTCTTTCTTTGTGCTGAACAATTTCAAATTTTTGAAATTCCGCAGTGTGAACGGATCTCGTGGAAACCCATTCACACTGATTAGGCTAGGTACACATTACAGAATCTCCAGGCAGAAAATTTGCGCCCGGCGATTCCGAGTGCGGCCAGCGCTGGCTGAATTAGTCAGCACTAGGACCGTGCGGACACTGCAGCCTCCAATAAACTGCAATGTGTTCCGCGAGTATTTCCACCTGAAGAACGAGCAACGCCATTCTTCAGGCGGGAATTTCCAAGCGGATTTTCCGTTCACAAATTCCGCTTCACAAGTTCCGAAGTGTGAATTTGTGCACGGAAACCCATTCAGTACACTATACATTTTAGCACGCGGAATTTCTGCCTGCAATTTCAAAACGGAATTGTAGGCGGAAATGCCGTAGTGTGAACCTAGCCTTATGTTCACAGCACGTAATTCCGTTTGCTGAATTCCGCTCACGGAATTCCGTAGAGTGAACATACCCTATTCTGTAGGGCAGTGTTTCCCAACAAGCTTGGCTCCAGCTGTTGCAAAACTACAATTCCCAGTTGGGAGTTGTAGTTTTGCAACAGCTGGAGGCACCCTGGTTGGGAAACCCTGCTGTAGAGGATTCCCGGGGTCTTGGGTGTTATCAGATCATAGTATGCTCTATCTGATTTCATCGCATTGCAGTAAAATCCTTAATGAAAATCCACATTAAACTTTTCCCCAGTTTTCCTGTGTTCATACCCAAAGAGATAATACTAAGAGATGCTGTATATGGCAGTAATCACCGGGAGGTCCTATAGGGCTGACTGCAGGCTGTGAGGAGGCAGGGTTCGGGGATAACTGTACACAAGCAGCTGGGGCACGGGGCGGTATAATAGCTCACAGGTGCCATCTCCCGACGGGACAGCTGTGTCAGACCTGCCCGGTTCAGCTCCCGGGTCTGCCTTTTGCCGTCTTATATACAGGACTAGTGTGAGCAGGACAAGCACTGCCTTCCTTCTTCTCCCCGCCCCCTATCAGGATGCTGCTGCTGCCGGCGGACAGCCCCTAGCTGTCATGTCACAGACACCTCCCACGTTAGCCCCGCTGCTAGAGCGCCCTCTGGTGGGCGTCGTGGTCCAGTGAGCAGGGCAGGAGCTGGGACCGCTCCGCTCCGCTCGGCTCCAGCGCTGGTTGTGGCAGGCGCCGCCGCTGTGTGATTCTGCGCACACTGACACCCGGAGTCCCTGTCATTCTGCTGCTGCTGCACACGCACAGCCCGCCCCGGTCCCGGCATGGCTTCTGGGGACCTGTACGAGGTAGGCTATGCCCTCTGCTCCGCGTCTGCGTTCAGGGGTCGTTCGGAGAGGGTGCCGCTGCGCCAGGGGAGGGGGCTCGGTGCACTTTACATGTGCAGGCCTTGGGAGGGGACGCACCTATGGCATTCATGGGGGGCATGGAGCTTTAAACAACCTGGTAAAGTCAGGGTGAGATGAAGGTGGCGGGTGTATGGCGCTGGCATAGCTGGAGGCGGGTGTGTGTGGCACTGGTTGGCACGACGCGGTGCCAGGTGGTCTCCAAGAAACGTGCGGGGACCTGTGTGAATGTGGCCGAAGTAGTCTGCACAAGGTGACTTGTTGACTGCTGCAGAACCTCTTTTAGGTCATTTCAGTCAATCCTATTCCAACTTTATAAAGTCCTCAGCTCTCCATCCTTACTGGTGATGACTGACAGGTTTGCTTTTCAAAGTGGTGCTGCAGCAGGTACATCTCTATTTGACTTACTTTCCAGCTATCAACTGGCAGCTTCGGTGAGGTGCTGCAGCAGCTGGGTGCAGGCCTGGGAGAGGACGGCACCTGATTATAGGGATGTTACACAGCCAGGTGGAAAGTATGGGTTGGGTTAGGGGCTGAGGCTGGTATTGCTCTGGATGAGTGTAGATGCCAGAGGTTGGCAATGGGCATGCATGTGTACCAGGTGCTCTTATATCTGTGTAGTACTCTGGTAGCTGCCAATCATTTTCCAACTTTATAAGGACTATTGAGTTTTCCATCATTTTTGAGATTGCTAGGCAACAAGATCTGGATTGGTGAGTGATGAAAGAGGTTCTGCAGCAACCATGTGAAGGCCTTGCTTAAGGGGGCACCCCTGTTATCAATGTGTCTTGAAATGATGTGTGGGAAGCAGGTTACTACTACAGTACGTGGGGTGGGAGTGGCTGGCATGGCTGCAAGAGGCTTTTAATGGCACTGGTTGGCATTTGGTCCCCCAAAGATAGGCGCCTTAGGCTACTTTCACACTGTGAAAGTGGCTCCGTTACAAACGGACATTAAAGGCTCTTTACGGTGACCGCCCTTAACGTCCCTTATTGTAACAGAGCCTAACAGGAGCCATAATGGGCAAAGAGGATCCCATTCACTTGAAGGGGATTCCTCATCCGTCCGTTATAACTCCCGTTATTGCAGCCGAAGATAATGAGAGAAAAAGACGTCGCATGCACAAATTTTTCACCCACTATCTTCCTAACGGACGTCACCTACCGGGCACAAACGGTAGTGTGAAAGGAGCCTTAGAGAGACCTTTCTGGATGTAGATAAACCAGTCACGTGACAACTTTAATATGAGCTCACTAGTGTTCAGTCACGTGACAATATTCATTGGTCCCAGGACAACCATTGTATGTTGAGACCCCAACTCTACGCAAACCTGGTAATTGGTTCTCAAGTCCCCAAAATGTCATCCAAAAAATAGGAAAAGTGAGGAAACTAATACAGATAAAGCAAATCCTTACATATTAAAGTAAGAAAGAGCTGCTGCTGCTGCTATATTGAGGACAGGATCTTCTATAGAGTCTTTTACAGTACACCAGGGGTCAAGTCCTGGGGGAAAAAAGTTGCAGGAACTCACAGATTTCAACTCAAGGGCCGATCCTGCAGAACTCTGCTAATGGGAACGGTGTTCATGCTTTGGAAAAAGTGCAGGAACTCAGTTCCCACGCGTTCCTGCAGGACTTGAGCCCTGACACGCACTGTCGTAACAGTCGCCCCTCATCTGGCGTCCAAAGAAGCAGCTTACCCTGGCACAGGTAAAGAGTAGTAAAGAACATGTAATACCTCCCACTACTGTAAGAAGGTGCTAACAGACCCCAGTCAGTGCATACACTTCAGTAATACAGGTGTTTTACCAGTGAAATGCCTACTCTGATCAGTTCTTCCAACTGATTTTATGTTACATTGTTCCAGAAAAGACCATATTATGTTGGATAATAAATATGTATGTATTAGTTATTGATTGAAAGCTTGTATGAGGCGCTGCAGCAGCAGCTATTGACTCAGTTTCTATGTTTGGCACCCGACCAGCTATGGTGACCTCATTCCTGAGAAGTTCCTAGGTGAGTCATGCTTTACTACAAGACATAACTGTACTGTGGTCACTCATTGACCCTATCAATAGCTTCATTTTCGGTTCCCAGTTCTGTAATACGCTTAGCTCGGAAAACGCTTAGATCTCTTGGTTTTAAAGGGGTACTCCGGCGGAAAACAATGTTTTTAAAATCACCTGGCGCCAGAAAGTTAAACATCCTTTCAGTACTTACCAGCTGCTGTATGCTCCACAGGAAGTTCTTTTCTTTTTGAATTTCTTTTCAGTCTGACCATAGTGCTCTTCTCTGCTGACACCTCTGTTTATGTCAGGAACTGTCCGGAGCGGGAGAGGTTTGCTATGAGGATTTGCTCCTACTCTGGACAGTTCTTGACATGGACAGAGGTGTCGGCAGAGACCACTGTGGTCAGACAGAAAAGAAATTCCAACATAAAAACTTTCTGTGGAGCATACAACAGCTGAGAAGTACTGGAAGAATTAAGATTTTAAAATAGAAGTAATTTACAAATCTGTTTAACTTTCTGGCAAAAGTTGATTTAATTTTTTATTTTTTTTTAAAGCGGGGTGATGGCTAAAATTAACTAGGAGTCGAAATGACTACTGGCTATGGCTTGGAGTGTTCCAGTGCCGCCTCCTTTAAAACGTCTATTCCACTGTTTACTAGTTGTGGTTAAGCTTGGTTCTCATGGTTCCCGTGAAACAGTGGTCTCCAAATTGTTGACCTCCAGATGTTGCAAAACTACAACTCCCAGCATGCCCGGACAGCCGTTGGCTGTCCGGGCATGCTGTGGGTTGTAGTTTTGCAACATCTGGAGGTCCACAGTTTGGCGACCATCTGCAGAATGTTTCAGCCAGTTTTCCTGGAGACCCAAAAAGATTTGCTTTAATACAAAATATTGCCCTTAGGTTGGAAGATTTTTCTTCATTCCAAACATCAGCGGTAAATATAAGCCCTTGGCTTATCCTCTTCTCTCTGATTTTAGATATCAGTCAGTATGGCTTCAAATACAGGTCCCACTGAGGATTAAATGTGGAATCTGTTCTAAGAAGCATGAAATCCTTATACTTAATGTAAAAGCCTATTGGACTGTTAGTTGTCACCCAGGTTTTTCTGAATCGCCGAATTTTAGAAATGAATTTGAGGGATACGTTTTTCTTCAAATTCTTCCTTTAAAGGGACAGCCATTAGAAGACATTAGCCGGCTCCTCCTGTTGAGTCTTGGTGAGTGATGGCCAATTCATGGCTGCGTAGATCATGTTCATGATGGTAATGGGTAAATGATAGTCCCTTCCTATATAGGTGATACATCATACACCCCCCTGACTATGTTAGATCGAGAAGCACTCACAGAGAGATTCCGTTGACAAGATGATGTGTCTGTTGATATTTCAGAAGCGCAAAGGGACAGGACGGGATTGATTTTTACCTTGAAATGTTCAGTAAACACTATAATAGGCTGGGGAAAAAAAAATCAATTTGTCTATGACCGAATTTATCATATCAATGGTTTATGGTTCCAACTGGTTAAGCGGCTGAGCGGTGTCGCTACACATCTGACATGGGCCCCCTGTTATTCAGGAACATAATCACATTATAGGCGTCAAATAGGCACCTTATACCATTGGTCCGTAACTTGTGGCTTTCCAGCAGTTGTGAAGCCTCAGCTCCCAGCATGTGCTGATGGGATGTTTAGCTTTGGTCAGCCAGATCTTCCTGTTTCATAACGTAACTGTGATGGCTGACACACAGGCAGACAGGTAGGTTGGAAATGAATGATAATAAAACATAACACTAGAATCACATTGTATCCATTATCTATGTGTAGTTGGGTGATGCCGGTCTATGAAGTGGATCTGTAGAATGTTTCGCCCAAATTTAGAGGGATTGTCCAGCTTGGGAACCCTATTTTCATATACAGTTCATCAAAGATATAGTAAGTCGGCACTGCCCTCGACTACCACAGGAACATTCCTCGGCTTTACAGAATCCCGGTGAAGCTCTATCCAGAAACAAGTCTCTTAAAATAGCAGATAAAGGATTATGGACGGCACTCACTTGTAATCTGTATTCAATTGCAGTTTATTCAAACAGTCAGGTCACAGTACAAGCATGGCAAAGGGTCCGTTTCTCGCCATTCCTAGCGCTTCTTCAAACCTTATTTTTGGTAACGTTGGACGTTTCACCAAGCTCTTGGGGCACAAATCCACAAGTATGTTAGCGGTGGGGGGTGCAGAGGGAGTGGAGACTCCACACCCCCTGCACACACCCCCTCCGCACCACTAACATACTTGTGGATTTGTGCCCCAAGAGCTTGGAGGAATGTCCAGCTTTGCCAGAAATAAAGCATGAAGATTGAAACTGAGTGCATTGTGTTTTCTGTACTCTTCTTTGTATCTGCTTATTGTGGACTGACACATACACGCAGTAGCCCCCCTAGTAAGGTATAGCAGTTGTACCGAATATTAATAGCACATTATCTTGCTGTGCCAGGAAGCCATCTATTTGTGCTCTAAAGTGAAAGATTTGTCTGGTGGGTTTGAAGAAAGTGGGGAAAAATGTTTTAAAAAATCTGTCCACATTTCACTAATGCCCTGCTGCTGCTGTTCTGATAGTACCCCGGTCCCCACTTCTTGAGCCTCATCTCAATATTGGGAAATGCCTGCATAGCCTTTTATTGAGAAAGTGGAGATCTACAAAGAACTAGGTACCATCTCAACTGGAATCGTCGAGGCAAATACTGTAATTTCTTTGTGATTTTATTGCGTTGGACAATTGAAGCGTACAGGATCCAAGTAGCTTCTCTTGCCTGGGGAATCAGACCTGTGCTGCTTACACAGACAGCCCACGTATTTTAAAGGGGTTATCCAGGAATAGAAAAACACAGGCAATTTCTTTCCAAAGCCATTCTCTCTGTCTCCACTTTGGGTGTGGTATTACTACTTGGCTCCATTCACTTTAATGGAACTAAGCTGCAGACCAAACCTGGAGACAGACAGGGAGTGGTTTTGGAAAGAAATTACCTGTGTTTTTATATTCCTGGATAACCCCTTTTAAAGGGAAATATATATACCCATCTGAAGAAGTTATCCCCCATTCACAGGATAGAGATTAACAAGGTCGGACCCCCCTCGATCCAGAGAATGGGAACAAAGTTGTCAATGGAATAAACAAGGCACACCACTCTGTTTGTTCTTTATGGGGCCGTTAAACATTGCCCATGATGCTTGATAATTTGTAGCCCCATAGAGAATGAATATAGCACTGACCGGCATGTCTAGTGCACTCCATTTATTCCCTGTTCTCTGGATTGCTGGGAATCCCAGTGGTCCTGTGGATAGGTTATAGCTTCTTCACATAAGAAGTGCCTAGTTAAAAGGGCATTCCCATCAATGGGGGTTCTTAGCAGGGGTTCTATGTGATCAACTTATTGGCCAAGGACCTCTCTTACGCATAGGTATTGTCTAAAGCAGATATTATGGTTATCGATCAGCTATAAATATGTTGGCATTCCAAATACACTTGAAATCTGGCTTAATTTGCCCTTAAACCTGGCATAAATGCCCTGCACCCTATTTATTATGTGCTTTAGACACTTTTTGCATATTGCTCAATGATGGGTATAGCCTTGTGGAAAGAAGTGTGAGATCTGCACCAACATATAGGCACAACATTTTGGCATAAGGTAAAACTAATGAGTAGTATAGACAGCATGGACAAAGACTCACAACTGTGTAATACTTAGATAAGACAGTTTAAAAGAAAAGCTGACAACTGCAATTCACTTTGCAAACCGCCGACACTGTTGGATAGCTGTTGGGGCAAGGAGACGCATGGTACCTTTCATATATCTGTCTCTGCTTCCATAACATAGAAAAAATGTCTCCTCCTTCCCTCTCCCTGCTTGACTGGAAGCCAAGCCCTGTTTCCAGAATCCCACACAATTTGTATGCACAGCACAGAAACCAGATTTAGAAATGGGGCTTGTCTTCCAAGCGATTTTTGTAACGCTAAATTAGACTTCTGCACTACAGGTATCTTTTCCATCTCTTTATAAGCAATCTTCTTCAGCTGTCTTAGGTTTAACGGGTACCTTCTCCAGACTGCTTATTTTAGCCTTTTCCACAGATTAATTGTGCTTCATTTTTGTGTCTGTGAACATAGAGCTGATGTGACTTGCCAAAAAGATCCAATGTTCTTAGATTCAAAAAAAATGAAGCATACAAAGAGAAGTGAAGCCTGAATGAGACTTGGTTGTATTTTGTGGCTTCTTTGCTGCATCTGGCACAGGGTGTGTCAAATCTGTTCAGGGTACAATGAAATCTCAAGACTATGAAGGCATTCTGGAGCAAAATGTGCTGCTCAGTGGGGGGAAGCTTGGTCTTGGTCATGGTTCCACAACAGGATGTGTCATGGGTCCACCAACGGGATAAGGATCCCAAACACAGCTGCAAACACCCAAGAATGGCTAAGAGCAAAATATTGGACTATTCTAAAGTGGCCTTCTATGAGCTGATTTCTATTGAACATCTGTGGAAGGAGCTAAAATCAGGAGAAGACTCCTTAAAGGGGTTCTCCGGTGCTTAGACATCTTATCCCCTATCCAAAGGATAGGGGATAAGATGCCTGATCGCGGAAGTCCCGCCGCTGGGGACCCCTGGGATCTTGCACGCGGCACCCAGTTTGTAATCAGTCCCCGGAGCATGTCCGCTCCGGGTCTGATTACGGACGACCATTGGGCTGGCGGCGTGTGACGTCATGCCTCCACCCCCGTGGGACGTCATGCTCCGCCCCTCAATGCAAGCCTACGAGAGGGGGCGTAAGCTTGCATTGAGGGGCGGAGCGTGACGTCACACGAGGCGGAGGCGTGACGTCACACGCCGCCGGCCCGGTGGTCGTCCATAATCAGACCCGGAGCGAACACGCTCCGGGGACTGATTACAAACGGGGTGCCGCGTGAAAGATCCCGGGGGTCCCCAGCGGCAGGGCTCCCGCGATCAGGCATCTTATCCCTTATCCTTTGGATAGGGCATAAGATGTGTTAGCACCGGAGAACCCCTTTAACCCCGGAGACAGCTGGAGCAGAATCTTTTGAGGAATGGGCCAAGATACCTGCAGTCTGGAGAAGATGCCTTCACAACTGAGACAGATGAAGCAGAATCTTAAGGCCAAGATGCCTAGAGACGTGCAGAAGTATCATTGAGAGTTACAGAAATCACTTGATTGGAGGTACTGCCTCAAAAGGTTGTGCAACAACATTTTAAGTTCAGGGACCATCATTTTTGTACAGGACAGTTTTATTAAACCACAATTCAAAGCAATGTCTAATTTTTCTTAGTTATTTTCACTAACTTTTTATTCATTACATTTTGTCAGTTTCAAGTTATTTTAGGGAGCATTGTGGTTTTTTTTTTCTGTCTTTAACGGAAGGGTACTAACAATTTTATCCAAGTCTGTATATCCCATTGGCTTGCTCATGCTAGATTTAGTGAATGATTAGACCCTGTCATCATACTTTAGGCTACCTTTTTAGTTGGCTTACTTTACACCAGGTTTTATTTTTTCTGTTACTTTTTACACCAACATTTTGGTGCATTATACCACATATCAGATCTCGCACATTTTATTCAAGAAGCCACACATCTTCATGTTTAAGCAACATCTTCTTTTAGAGCAAGGAGTAAAAAATACATGTGATATAAAACCCAAAACTTACAAAATGTAGTACAAGGCATGTATGTCATTGTGTTTGGTGCTAGTGGTCCAGTGTCTATATGCACCCAATTTACCATTAGTCTGTTCTAAGCTTGCCACATTCTTAGACTGCCTAGTAGAGATGAGCGAAATTACAGTGATTCGTTTTGTCACAAACTTCTCTGCTCGGCAGTTGCTGACTTTATCCTGCATAAATTAGTTCAGATTTCAGGTACTCCGGTGGGCTGGAGACTCTCTCCTAGCACTGTATCCACCTTTTCCAGCCCACCGGAGCACCTGAAAGCTGAACTAATTTATGCAGGCTAAAGTCAGCAAACGAATCGAATCACTGTAACTTCGCTCATCTCTACTGCCTAGTCCAAGTTTGTACTGTCTGAGTATTATACATTTTTGTCAAGTCTTAATTTTTGACAACACCTTTTCAAGATGAGCCAGATCAAAGGGGTGCTACTAAGAGCAGCTATTGCTTTGCCGGATTCATGCATTACATAGTATCCAATCAGTTTAACCCTTTAACAACAATGGACGTAAATGTACGTCATGGTTCGGTGGTACTTAACGCACCATGACGTACATTTACGCGCCGCCATGACCGCAAGCACCGGACTGATGCTCGTGTCATGCGCGGCAGGTCCCGGCTGTTATCAGCAGCCAGGGACCCACCGGTAATGGCGGACATCTGCGATTGCCCGCCATTAACCTCTCAGATGCCGTCATCAATACAGATCAGGGCAACTGCGGCAGTGCGGTACTTTGAATGGATGATCGGATCGCCTGCAGCGCTGCCGTGGGGATCCGATCATCCAGCATGGCGGCCGGAGGTCCCCTCACCTGGCTCCAGCTGTCTCCCAGGGTCTTCTGCTCTGGTCTGAGATGGAGCAGACCAGAGCAGATCACCGATAACACTGATCAGTGCTATGCTCTATGCATAGCACTGAACAGTATTAGCAATCAAATGATTTCTATAAATAGTCCCCTATGAGGACTATTAAAGTGTTAAAAATTTTTGAAATATTCCCTCCCCCAATAAAAAACGTCAGTTTTTCCCATTTTACCCCCAAAAAAGTGTAAAAAAAAATTAATACATATTTGCTATCACAGCGTGCGTAAAAGTCTGAACTATTAAAATATATTTATTATCCCGTACGGTAAATGGCGTAAACGTAAAAAAAAAGTCCAACATTGCTGCTTTTGTTATATTTTATTCCCAAAAAAATGTATACATTTATAAAAAGTTAAACCTAAGCAAAAGTGGTACCGATAAACTACAGATCATGGCACAAAAAATGAGCCCTCATACCGCCCCATATACGGAAAAATTAGAAAGTTATAGGTGGTCAAAATAGGGCTATTTCAAACATATTTATTTTGTTAAAATGGTTTAAGTTTTTTTTTTTTTTTTTTTTTAAGCGGTACAATTATAGAAACGCATGGGTATCATTTTAATCGTATTGACCCACAGAATAAAGAAAACATGTCATTTTTACCGGAAAGTGTACAACGTGAAAACAATACCTTCCAAAATCTGCTAAATTGCGGTTTTATTTTCAATTTTCCCTCAAATAATATTTTTTTGGTTGCGCCGTACATTTTATGGTAAAATACGTGATGTAATTACAAAGTACAATTGGTGACGCAAAAAACAAGCCCTCGTATGGGTCTGTGGATGGAAATATAAGAGTTATGATTTTTAGAAGGCGAGGAAGAAAAAACGAAAATGCTAAAATAAAATTGGTCTGGTCCTTAAGGGGTTAATGGCTGAATATGTAATACTACATTACCTTACTCTAACTGATTGTTGGGTGTCTTAATCAAGATCATAGAAGATAGCTGAATAGAAATACTTTAAATATAATTTTATTTTAATTTTTTTTATTTTTTTGCAGTTTCCCCATTTTGTAGTTTTTCTTCCTTTAGATAGAATTGCTCTATAAATTATAAATGTGCATGCATAGTTGTGTATTACGTTTTTAATTATGAATTTTACTACAATCTTTGCGTACATGGCTGCTTATTATCTCCTCCGTTTCTGAATACATCTCATGTATACAACTATGTAACACAAGACTAAATATTTGTTACAGAGTAGGCTGTGATTTTTATGATGCTGTATACAGTTTATAATCTGCACTAACTGAACTACTGCATAACAGTTAAAGGGGTTGTCTAGTTGGTTCATAAAGTATATTAAAAGGCGTATGCTATTTGCTTTTCCTACGTTCTGTGAATGGTTTCACCCTAAAGAGGATGTGGTACAGTCCACATCGCCATGGTCCTGTGGACGGCTTGGCAGGAAATATTACAAGGTATGAGAAAAAAGTGTTTATTGTAATGAACTTAATTTACAGTATACCAGACAAAACATTCACCAATAAAATAAAAGCTTGGTTGTGCACCCATAGACTTGATTTGAGGGGGCGGGGCTATGGCGTCACGAGCTCCCGGCTCCAGAATTCGGAACGCTGAGCAGTGGAGTACCCCTTTAATAAAACTATATTCATAGAAATAGGGCAGATAAGAGAGAGATGTAGTATGTGGGTAGCGTGGATTTGATTTAATTTATACACACATTCAAGCATAACATGGCAATTTACAAAATGTGTATGCTAATATTATGTTTAATAGACAAAGCACAGGGGTGCCAAACTGTACAGGTAACTGAAAATATAGATCCAAAGTTAAAGCAGTGGATGGAAAAAAAAAAATCAGAACACATAGTAAAACATAAACTGTATTCTTGGTAGACAGATCATCGTAAGCTAAAAATGCAAGTAAATCACAAGCCCGCTATTATATACTTGTGGCAATACCTTTTGAATCAGTTGGTGTCTAGAATCACATAATATCACAACTGCATGTAAACCTAGGAAGTAAGATAAAGTTACACTGAAATCAGGATTCTAAATCACGCCAGTTGTCAAAAGCCCCAACACATGTTGTTTTGCATGTCTTCTTCAGGGGGATTTACCTAGGTAATAAGACATCGTTAATAGTGTTGAGCGAATTTGCAGTAATTTTGGCCAAACTTTTATTGCTTTAGGGTACGTTCCCACACGGCGTATTTGCTGCTGCGTATTTTATTTTCCCTGTTGAAGTCAATAGGTAGGAAAATGCGCAGCACCAAATACACAGAAAATACGCAGCAAAATATGCCATGTGGGAATGCACCCTTAGTCTGCATAAATTAGTATTATTATTAAAGTGCTACTGTTGCCTGGAGAAGTCTAGGATGACAGTCTTAGGTCTCTTTAGACTTTATCCATCTTTTCCAGGCACCTGAAACACTTTAAAAACATATGTAATTCATGCACTAAGGGTACATTCACCCCGTACAGGATCTGCTGCATATTTTCTGCAGCTGATTTTGCCACCCATTGAAGTTAATCGGTAGCAAAATAAGCTGCTCAAAATATGCAGCACATTCTGTAAGTGTGGCCAAACCGTCAAGTTCAGATTTGGCCAAAGTTACTGTAAATTCATGCAACACTAACAAAACAAGCAAAATGTGCACGCTTAAAAAAGCTTATGTAACATGTAAATAGGAAAAAAATCAATGTATTTAAAATGCAAAGTTGTAAATAAAGAAAAAAAAATAGAGTACCACAGCAAAATCTGTAAATTTTATTTTAGTTTTTTTAATGCAGCTTTTGTCTTCCCTAATAGAAGTCAGTGGGGAGAATCCGCAACAAACATATAATGTACATGAGTTGACATACTGCTTAAAATCAGCGCCACAGGCCAGTTTTCATGCGGATTCTGTGCATATTTTGCAGCATGTGGATAAGATTTTTCAAATTCTCCACATTGCTTACTACTGTAAATGCTGCAGACTTAGTCACTGGTGTTTCAAACAACTTCCTTCTATGTGATAGACTATGTAATATCCAAAATATTTGTAAATCACTTTACCAAAAATAACCCTAGGAAAAACTGCTACCGTATCTTGGCCACTAATGCTCTCACTTCTCTGCAGTCTGCTGTCCACTGCTTGTTAGGGGAAATCGTGCCTAGTAAAAGACAAAGCAAGATGGAACAACGGTAGTGAGGGCTCTGTGCACTAGAGGGAAAGAGCCTGGGTTGTGTACATGAAAGCTATGCCAGTCTGCCTGCTGAAGAGGCTTCACACTTTCCCTGAAAGATATCAAGGGGTAATCTTGTAAATTTTTATTTAAATCAACTGGTGCCAAAAAGTTAAACAGATTTGTAAATTACTTTATTAAAAATCTTAATCCTTCCAGTACTTATCAGCTGGTGTGTACTACAGAGGAAGTGCTTTTCTTTTTTTAATTTATTTTCTATCTCACCACAGTGCTCTCGTACACCTCTGTCCATGTCAGGAACTGTTCGGAGCAGGATAAGTTTGCTATGGGGATTTGCCCCTGCTCTGGACAGTTCCTGACACGGACAGATGTGTCAGCAGAGAGTACTGTGGTCAGACAGGACAGAAATTCAAAAAGTAAAGAAAACTCTATGGAGCATACAGCAGCTAAGATACGTTAATAAGATGTTTAAATAGAAGTAATTTATAAATCTGTTTTAACTTTTTGGCACCTGTTGATTTAAAAAAACAAATTCCACCCCTTTTTAACATGTTCTTTCTTTCTTTTAGTGGAAACCGGAACTTCCATAGTAGAAATTCTGCAGTGCACAAAGCAGCAGAATCCCTTTGAATACAATGGCTACTGCAAGTGGAATTTTACTCTGAATAATTCATAGCGGTATTTCCGAAGTGTGCATGGGCCCTAAGAGATGAAGAATTTTTAATTTAAAACAGAAAAAAAGAGGTGTGAGAATTAATTCTAAAAAAAAAAAAACTTTTTGATCTCAGCAGTTTTCAGACCTTCCTGAATTTTTTTGATGACCGCAAACAAAAAGACATAAAACAATTGATTCTTGTATTTCGAGGGCACTCTAACAGTGTTTATAACCTTTGTTAGTGCAGGAGTGAGAACTGACATGAAATAATGTGAGATCTATCATTTTTCTAAGAATTATATTTAAATTACTGTAGAGATTGTGGATCCAAGAATGAGGATTTAGAAACTAGAAGGAAGTTCTCGGATATGTTTTTTTTTTTTTTTTTTTTTATTGCTAATGTGGCACAATATGGATCTAAATCTAATCTTTGGCCCGATCTTTGGGTTCCCCACACTGGAAAGAAAGAATGGTCCCAGAAAAAAATGCAGTGTGTTGCAGTGGATAAGGAAGAACACCACCACTCCGTGCAACACATGCCCCAATTATCCAGGCCTCTGCATTACCAATTGCTTCTGGGAGTACCACACTTCCATGGAGTACTAAATTTATAATCCTCTTCCCCCATTTTAATTTCCCAATGTACCTGTCCACAGTACATTGTCTTCCAAATTTGAAGCCCAAAAAACTCCTTTTACATTCTACCCCTGATAACACCTTTTTTGAGTTAATTTTCCAAAAATGGGTCATGGATCACTAAGTCACTAGCATTTGGGGTTTGCATGTTGGCTCAAATGCGCAGAGCTCTCTCCCCACCTGTGCAGTGTGCGCATTTGCAGGCAACAGTTTAGGGACGGCCACACACAAAAATTCCCAGAATAATGAATCAGAGCGTAGGGCTTGGGGCGGGCATAATGTTTTACTTTTGGTAGTGCTCTGGGTCATCATTATGTGAACATGGGGGGGGGGGGGGGGGGGGGGGTACTTTCTGTAATGGTGTCACATATTGGTGTTTCTTTTATATTTTTATTCCTCTAAATGTATGTAACCGTCAGCTACTGATATATCATTGGCCTCAAATGCAAGCAGACCTCTATGGCTCCAAAGCCTTGTTGTGCACCCGCACAGCATGTTAACCTATATGTAGATGTATTTCCATACTCAGGATAAAAAGTCATCCAAAATTTGTAACCCAATTTCTGAAAATGTTAAAATTGGGGTAACACCAGCATTTTAGTGTAAAAAAAGAAAAAATCTAATTTTTCATTTTTACAACCCATTGTTCCAAACACCTATGAGGTGTAAATACTCCCTGTACCCCTTGTTACATTTCTTGAGGGGTGTAGTTTCAAAATGGAGGTCACTTTTTTTTTTGTCTTTAGATTTTATGTTGGAACCTCTGCCATTGCAGTGCAAAACACCACTTTAAAGGGGTTCTCCGGTGCTTAGACATCTTATCCCCTATCCAAAGGAGTCCCGCGGCTGGGGACGCCCGTGATCATGCACGTGGCACCCCGTTTGTAATCAGCCAACACGCTCTGTGGACTGATTACGGGCGTCCCCAGCTGCGGGACTCCAGTGATCAGGCATCTTATCCCCTATCCTTTGGATAGGCGATAAGATGTGTAAGCACCGGAGTACCCCTTTAAGCCTTAAATGTTCTCGGTGCTGTCTCATTCCTAAGCCCTGTAGTGCGCCCCCAGAGCACTTTACGTCCACATATGGGGTGTTTTCTTACTCGGGTGAAATTGGGTGACAAAATTTGAGGGGCTTTTTTTTTTCTTCCTATTACCGCTTGTGAAAATGAAAAAGTTGGTATCACACCAGCAATTCACTGTTTTTTATAAATCAAATTTTTCATTTTTACAGCCCACTGTTCAAAAAACCTGTGAGGTGTACATACTTATGTACCCCTTGTTATGTTCCTTGAGGAGTGTAGTTTCCAAAATGGTATCCCATGTGGAGGGTTTCTGCTGTTCTGACAGCATGGGGGCTTTCTAAACGCACATGGCGCCTGACTTCAGTTCCAGCCAAATTCTTTCTCAAAAAGCCCAATTGCACATCTTCTCCTCTAAGACCTGTAGTGTGCCCACAGAGCACTTTACTTCCACATAAGGGGTATTTCGTAGCTCGGTAGAAATTGGACTACAAATTTTGGGGGGCTTTTTCTCCTATTACTACTGGTGAAAATGAAAAATTTCGGGTAACCCCAGCATTTTAATGTTAAAAATCAAATTTAAAAATTTTCATGTACAACTTTAAGAAATGTTGTCAAATACCTGTGAGATGTTCAGGCTCACTATACCCCTTGTTACATTTCTTGAGCAATGTAGTTTCCAAAATAGTGTGCCATGATCTGGTATCATGCTTCCTAAATGGGACATGCCCCCCAAAAACCATTACAGCAAAATTCTCTCTCCAAAATCCCAAAGTTACTCCTTCCCTCCTTAGCCATGTTGTGTGCCCGCAGAGCACTTTACATCCACATATGAGGAGGTATTTCCATACTCAAGAGAAATTGGGTTACATATTTTAGTTTTTTTTTCCCCCTTCTTTTACCCCTTGTAAAAAAGAAAAATTTATTATTAAATGTTAGTGTAAAAAATGGAGATTTTGAGTTTTCTCAGTTTTCTCTGCCATTCCTGTGAAACACCTAAAGGGTTAACAAACTTTCTGAATGTCATTTTAAATACATTGAGGGGTGCAGTTTCTATATGGGGTCATTTATTGGGTATTTCCCTCAAATCCACTTCAAACTAGTCCTTGAAAAATTCAGATTTTGAATTTTTTGTGAAAATTTGGAAAATTGCTGCTAAACTTTGAAGCCCTAGTATACCTAGACTTTCAATGTCTAGTACACAGCCGTCACACCTTCTACCATTACACATGACTGGAGGGGGCGTGGCGGATGTGTTCGCCAGTCACCCGGCACAGAACAGAGTTCGCTCCATGCTCCGGATGACTGTGTGCCACAGCAGACCCCCGCAATCAGACACGTTATCCCCTATTCTTTGGATAACATGTCTAGCAGCAGAGTATCCCTGTAAGGTAAAAGGGGTTAAGGAAATGTGTTCTTCTCGTAATGCCTGTGCCGTGTAAAAAAAAATGCATTTACATCTCATCCTGGGTTATCTATTTCTAAGGTCTTTATTATTGACTTACTCATTTCCAAGGGAAAGAAATTCTTCCTAGTAGTGACAGCTACCTTCTGCTAAAGAGATTGTTGATCTCATAATTATAAATGTGTTTATTTTCATGGAGTACAAATTGAGTACAATTCATGTCTGAAAGAATTTGTGCTCCGCACTTGACATTTGTGTTAATTTATCACTTGCATTTCAACACCAATAAAATGATCAGACTATGCACCCAACCTAAACTTTAGAGGAATATCTCTGTTGCTAAATTTGTCACACGCAGTGTGACTAAATCTCATATAATAGTTCTCAGAATGCTTCATGAAGTCACATCAACAACATTTGATGAAAGACTCATGGTTGCCCCAGAAGAAACACAAGGAAGTAGCTGTAACATCTTACAGGTGACCTTCACCAGCTTTCAAAAACGTAATATACCTTCAGCAAAACTGGCTGAAGAAACTGAGAATGTAGTAGTCTTAAAGGAAGTCTGTCATCAGTGTCTCCTGCACTAACCTGTCAGTACAAACAGATAATGCAGGTGACACAGATGACAACTATACCTACCTGGTCCCATTCCATGCTGTGGTTCTTCCACCATATCTTTTTTTTCCGGGGCTGACTTGGCGCATTGGTTGAGCTTAGTCACATCACGGCTGCTCTTTGCTAGCAGGACCCAGCAGAGAACTGACGGATTTCCTTTAAAAGACTATTAGAAAACTAAGTGTGATGGCTTTTTATCTTAAAATTCCTGGACAATGAGGATATAGCCAGTGTTCTATGTACCTCCTCCTGATCCTGTTGAATTTCATAGACAGGAACATCACATTGTTGAAAAGGCTTTTAAAATACCGTATATACTCGAGTATAAGCCGACCCGAGTATAAGCCGAGACCCCTAATTTCAACCCAAAATCCCAGGAAAAGTTATTGACTCGAGTATAAGCCTAGGGTGGGAAATACCTCATCCCCCCCCTGTCATCATCCAGACCCGTCATTAACATCCTCATCATCATCCCCTTGTCATCATCCCACACATCCCCCCTTCATCATCCCCTTATCATCCCACACATCCCCCCTTCATCATCCCCTTATCATCCCACACATCCCCCCTTCATCATCCCCTTATCATCCCGCACATCCCCCCTTCATCATCCCCTTATCATCCCACACCCCCCCTTCATCATCCTCTTCTCATCATTCGCCCTCAGTGGTCTTCAACCTGCGGACCTCCAGAGGTTTCAAAACTACAACTCCCAGCAAGCCCGGGCAGCCA